>NC_080189.1:166511161-167761161 GCF_030028045.1 Hippopotamus amphibius kiboko
TTGGTGGGCTTCAGTATGAAAAGGTAGCCCAGCACTGAGTATGAGGGCAGTGGTTGAAGAACACTGACTTGCTCTCCAAAATACCTGGAGGAGATTTTAGAGTTGGGAGCGGGGAGCAGGATCTTGGAGAGACAGTGTGTGGAAGGGACTGAAAGTGGAAGGAGAGCACTCAAGTCCTCATGGTGACCCAGCAGGGGAATTTCATAGGTTGAGATGGCTCTTGACAAACTCCTAGTGGGGGATTATCCAAGGGTCTTTTAGAACAAGGATGTCTAATGCTTAATTTGAAGTTGTTTGTATTACTGTGATATAACCCCCGTTTCCTAGAGAGTTCTTTGTAGAAGTCAGCTTTTGCCAAAATAATTTTGTACAACAAACAACCCCCAAACTTCACAGACTTACAACAAAAAATTTTATTGTTTGTTCATGGGTCTGTGAGGTTGGCTTCAGTAACTATGCTCCAGGCTGCACGTCTGTTCCTGTGGCTTTTATCTGGGGGGCCAGGAACCTTCGATCTTCAGGAAAGCCCTCTATGCGCACGGGCACCACACGTGTGCAAGGCCCCGAGGTAGGGTTTTTATTTTCTTGTTTCTTTGTTTACTTATTTATTAATAAAATAAAGGAAAGGGGTGAGTTTCACATCATGTTTTCTCAATATAAATCAGGATGACACGACACAGGAGATCATTCAGCAGGAAGAGGAACACAAAGCCAGGTGACCAGGACTGTGGAGGTTGCCCTATACCCACCCTGTTGTTTGCAGAAGTCTTGTACATGTAGCATGGCTGGCCTTTCTCATCCATGCACTGAGCATTCCCACCAATGCTTTTTCTTTTTTAAGGGACAAGAAACTCCAGCTTGCATCTATGTTACATGTGAGCTTTGAGACCAGTAAAATTATTCACTCTGACCCTGCCTTTAGATAACTAGCCCATATTCTTAAGCCTATCTCATTTTATACAATCATTTTGGTTTCCCAAATAAAAAACCACCTGGTTGGTTTTCAGAGAATCACTCCTACTCCAGCCCTTGGGTGAGTCGCTTTCTTATCCAGCCTTTTAGTGTCACCTCTGCCTCCATAAATATATCTGGCAAAGAAAGGGAGAGACTTGTTTCTGTTTTTGTTTTCTTTTGCTAGATGCTGTGAGCTATTGAATCTGAAAATTCAGCTCCTGTTTTTTTTTTCTTTTTTTTTCCTGTTTCTTTTACAGGCTCCACTAGGGGACTCAAGGAAAACAAAAACAAAGCGAAAACCCAAAGCTCAGTGTATGTCTCAGTTTTTCACCAGCTTTTTCCTTCCTAAGCTCAAAGTAATTCTTTTTTAGATTTGAACATTTGCAAGTTGGCAGTTTTTAATAAGTGTATCATCCACACAGTCATTTTTAGACAACTCACACACCCTAATCATTTCTTTTCCCCAAAAGGAGGCTTATTTTCTGTTTGATTTCCTTTTTTCTTTTGTTTTGCAGAAGAATCCTTTGCCTGATCTGAGCAAGAGAGAAAGGAAAGCGCTAATATTCTTTTTCTTCACAGTGAGGCAGGGACAAAGACAGGGTAAAGTATATTTTTTAGACAAGGAAGGATGCAGTTAAAGGAAATAGATCAGTCCCTTGAGTGGATAATCACTTCCACCCTGAAGGATCTGCCTGACTAGCTCAGCTCTGCATGGCATCGTCATTGTTCCCATTGTCCTTTCTTACCTTTTTTTTTTTTTTAAGAACTTTTATTGAGATACAGTTAACAGACAATAAACAACATACATTTAGAGTGTACAATTTGGTATCCCAATCTCCCAATTCATTCCCCCCCCAAATCTTCCCACTTTCCCCACTTGGTGTCCATATGTTTGTTCTCTGCATCTGTGTCTCTATTTCTGCCTTGCATTTCCTCTTTCATAGTTGTTAGCATTTGCCTTATGTATTGAGGTGCTCCTATATTGGGTGCATATATATTTATAATTGTTATATCCTCTTCTTGGATGGATCCCTTGATCTTTATGAAATGTCCTTTCTTGTCTCTTGTAACATTTTTTATTTTAAAGTCTATTTTATCTGATATGAGTATTGCTACTCCAGCTTTCTTTTGATTTTCATTTGCATGGAATATCTTTTACCATCCCCTCACTTTCCGTCTGTATGTGTGCCTAGGTCTGAAGTGGGTCTCTTGTAGACAGCATATATATGGGTCTTGTTCTTGTATCCATTCAGCCAGTCTGTGTCTTTTGGTTGGTGCATTTAATCCATTTACATTCAAGGTAATTATTGGTATGTATGCTCCTATGACCATTTTCTTAATTGTTTTGTTTTTGTTTTTTGTAGGTCCTTTTCTTCTCTTCTGTTTCCCGCTTAGAGAAGTTCCTTTAGCATTTGTTGTAAGGCTGGTTTGGTGGTGCTGAATTCTCTTAGCTGTTGCTTGTCTGTAAAGCTTTGATTTCTCCATCGAATCTGAATGAGATCCTTGCTGGGTAGAGTATTCTTGGTTGTAGGTTCTTCCCTTTCATCACTTGAAATATATCTTGCCATTCCCTTCTGGCTTGCAGAGTTTCTGCTGAGAAATCAACTGTTACCCTGATGGGAGTTCCCTTGTATGTTATTTGTCGTTTTTCCCTTGTTGTTTTTAATAATTTTCTCTGTCTTTAATTTTTGTCAATTTGACTACTATATGTCTTGGCGTGTTTCTCCTTGGGTTTATGCTGCCTGGGACTCTCTGCACTTCCTGGACTTGGGTAGCTATTTCCTTTCCCATGTTAGGGAAGCTTTCAGCTATAATCTCTTCCAATATTTTCTCAGGTCCTTTCTCTCTCTCATATCCTTCCGGGACCCTTATAATGCGAACGTTGGTGCGTTTAACATTGTCCCAGAGGTCTCTTAGGCTGTCTTCAGTTCTTTTCATTCTTTTTCCCTTATTCTTTTCTGCATCAATGAGTTTCACCATTCTGTCTTCCAGGTCACTTATTCGTCCTTCTGCCTCAGTTAATCTGCTATTGGTTCCTTCTAGTGTATTTTTCATTTCAGTTATTGTGTTGCATATCTCTGTTTGTTCTTTAATTCTTCTAGGTCTTTGGTAAACTTTTCGATCTTTGCATCCAGTCTTTTTTCAAAGTCCTGGATCATCTTCACCATCATTATTCTGAATTCTTTTTCTGGAAGGTTGCCTATCTCCTCTTCATTTAGTTGTTTTTCTGGGGTTTTATCCTGTCCCTTCATCCGGTACAAAGTCCTCTGTTTCTATCTTTCTGTGACTGTGGTTTTCAGTTCCACAAGACAAAATCCTGCTGATACTGCTGTCTGCCCTCTTGTGGAGGAAGCTATCTAGGAGGCTCGAGTGTGCTTCCTGATGGGAAGGACCGATGGTGGGTCCTTTCTTATGGAGAGAAGGGGATGTGGAAAATAATTTTGGTCCTTTTCCCTCATCATCATCCCCTTTTCTCCTATTGCTGGCTCTTCCAGGACTGCCTGCTCACAGAGTGGACTTCTCTTTGCTGCTGTTGCTCTTTCAAAGGATAGTTGTGTTGAAGAAAATATTGTATTGGGTTCTGGTTGGTTAGAATTGAATTAACCGGCTGAGGAAACTACTACTTGCAACCAGTTAGCTTTTAAATCTGAGGGTTCCTTATTCATACTGTTGCCAACCTGGGTTCTTGGAGGCCAGATGAGAAATCCAGGCAAGGCTTTGTTGGGACTCGTGCTGCAGCAGGTGGGAGACAGAACAAGTAACAGCTTCCCTTGCTTGCTCCCTGACAGGGGAGGTGGGTGCAGCAGGCTTGTCGCTTAAATTCGGTGAGGGTTGGGGTGGTTGGGTGGGTCCGGCCAGAGCGGTGGCTCACGTGGTCTGCCTGCCCCTTTCATGGTGCTGCGTGCAGGCATCATATGCAGGACCCTTCTTTTGCTCCCGGCACCTCAGAAGTGGCAGTTTGGGTTTTGGCCTTTTTGTATCTTATTGATCATAATTTGCCCCACCTGTGTGTGGGTGCAGTGTTTTTTTGTTTTTTTTTTTTATAAATTTATTTATTTGTTGGCTGTGTTGGGTCTTCATTGCTGCACACCGCAGGCTTTCTCTAATTGTGGCGAGCAGAGGCTACTCTTTGTTGTGGTGCGCGGGCTCCTCATTGCCGTGGCTTCTCTTGTTGCGGAGCACAGGCTCCAGGTGCGTGGGCTTCAGGTGTTGTGGCACACAGGCTCAATAGTTCTGGCTCACGGGCTTAGTTGCTCCTCAGCATGTGGGATCTTCCTGGAGCAGGGATCGAACCTGTGTCCCCTGCATTGACAGGCGGATTATTAACCACTGCACCACCTAGGAAGCCTGGTGCAGTGATTTTTATTCACTTATAGTTTCTTTGTATTCTGTTGCTGGAGGAGATGTTTGTCCAGGTGCAAGCACTGCAGTAGAGGGTCCCAGGTCCCAGGTCCCAGCCTGTCTCAATATGAGCATAGAATTTTAAAGCCTGAGATTGTGTTTTCCAACGACCTTGTTTTATAAATGAAGTTCCAGAGAAGTTGAAGGCTTTCCTAAGGTCAGACAACTAGTTATTGGTAGTATTGGGACTAGAGCCCAGTTGTCTTAATTCTGTTCTTTCCATTACATTTGATTTAATTCTAAAATGTAGATTGCAATTAAAAGCACAGACGTATTAAAGTTAATTATTAACCTCTAAAGTGGCAGATTGAGTTTTAATAGAGAGAATGCTAAAATTCTCAGTAGGGATAATAAGGAGGCAATTGGGAGAGAATAAAACTGCTCAAGAATAAAACAACTTCCCCGTTTCTCGCTTTTGGTAGAAATATATCTAACAAGAAAGTTTATTCCAAGGCATGCAAATTTAAAGAAAAGGGCTTTGACACCAGAGCAGAGAATGACTGTCAAAACTAAGCTGGAAAAATTTTCCCTGTATCATTCCGGGAGTCTCCAGAATAAAGAAACGCAATGTTATTAACAAAGGAAGGAGGATTGGAAAGGGCTCAGTGTTTTTACACTTAAAACGTTTCCTTTCTTATTTCCAGGTTTATACATATGATTTTGGAGGTGGAAATTTCTTACAAAACAAAACAGTCTCTTCCCTTTATTCCTGTAACAATAATGCTGAATTTAAACAACTCTAATCTTCAAAAAGACCACAGTAACTTTCAGATATTTTTCAGTTGCTTGACTGCTTCTTCCTTGCAAGGTCCCCCTGTATAGTTCAGCTCTGCATGGACTTTTAATTTTTTCCCCCCATATTTCTTTCTCTCGGAAACCTTTTCTTATGGTGAGAAAGGGCTGGGGAAAGGGATTTCTGTCGTTTTCCTCAGAACTTCCTTAGAAAATAGGGGTAGTAGTTGAGAACCAACAGTTGTGAGTAAAGGTGGTGAAGCAGGAGATGGGAGTTGTGAAAATGTTGATTGTTTGGGGCTTAATTATTCTCCCAAAGGATGAAAACTGGGTCCCCCAAATTGAGGAAATTATATAAAAAGTTGAGTGGTCACATTGGTGGAAGGGAAAGAGGATATATGAGTAGTCACATTTAAATCTGGAAATAGAGGCAGGAGTTAGCATTTCTCAACATTATCGGAGGAAATGTGCTATTTTTGACGTTTTTTCCCAAGACCAGAGTATCGGTGCCCAAGTAGAGAAATTTCAGGGAGGCTCCCTTCTTCCATCACCAAACCTGTCTCTTCCCTCTTGCCTACCCTGCCTCCCTTCCCTGATTTCTTCTTTCCTTCTGTCCTTCGTTGAATCTTTCTTCCTCTATCTCTAAGATTGTTAAATATGTTTTCATGTTTATAGCCCCTTTTAATTTTATTTTAGGTAGTATTTAATTTAAAAATTATAATAATAACAGTGTTATTACTGGCTACCTTTTTTTTTTTTTTAATTGAAGTATAGCTGGTTTACAATGCCGTGTTAGTTTCAGGTATACAGCAAAGTGATTCAGGTGTGTGTGTGTGTATTCTTTTTCATATTCTTTTCCCTTACAGGTTATTACAAAATACTGAGTATATTTCCTGTGCTACACAGTAGGTCCTTGTTGGTTATCTATTTTAAATACAGTAGTGTGTATTTGTTAATCCCAACCTCCTAATTTGTCTCTCCCCACCCCTTTCCCCTTTGGTACATACGTTTGTTTTCTATATCCTTAGGTCTATTTCTGTTTTATAAATAAGTTTATTTATAAAAAATTAGATTCCACGTATAAGTGATATCACATGATATTTGTCTTTCTATGCCTGGCTTACTTCACTTAGTATGATAATCTTTAGGTTCGTCCATCCATGTTGCTGTAAATGGCATTATTTCATTCCTTTTTATGGTTGAGTAATATTCCATTTTGTGTATGTTTATATATACACACACACATATATATACACAACTGCCTTTTATTGAGCAGGTCTGTAATGTCTTTCTGTGCATTTAATCATCATTACAAAACTATCCATAACTTTTCTTTCCTCCATTTTACAGATGAGGAAATAGAGGTTAGAGAGGTTAAACCGCTTATGTTATTTCTGTAAAAGGGGCATTGATTGGAAGAGCTGAGGCTTGAACACATGCTTTCCTGATTTGAAAAGCTGTTTTCTAGACTTTATTCTATCAACAGCTGTCCCTCCCTCTCCATCCTTCACCGCATACTCTCTCCAGGAACTCAAATCTCTGCCGCCTCTATGATTTCCACATTTAGCATCAAAGTTTCTAGCAAAGAATCACACTGTGGGAAAGTGTTTACCTTTGATAACAGAGGTGAAGCTGCACTCATGACCAAGTCTATGTGTTAAGGGTTTGCTGTGCAAACGAAGAGATGCTTTGGTCAGTTGGAGTGTAAGATTCCAGAAGGTTTGTTAGAGAAAAACAAGGAAGACGTGAATTCATTCAATTTATTTCACAGACAGTTATTGTTGGTGAGTCTGTAGCCTTCAGAAAAGAAAGGACTCCACTTGAAAAGAAAACCACCTAAACAGTCCTCCGCTTTCTTACTTCCAAGTGCTTAAGTGAGTTGTGTTTCAAAATACCTGTTTGTTTGTTTTTTTTTAAATGGAGAAGAGTCTTGGTGTTGAGGGATCCTGGATCAACAACTCTGATAGAAGCTCAGTCTTTATTCTCAGCAAGGGAATAAAACACTTTAGGCTAAAGAATTTAATTCCCACCCCTGTCCCCTTCCACTCCTCTCTCCCCATACAGCCCTACCATCTAAATGTTTTTGCCCTAGTTGTGCAGGGCATGAGAGAGACTTGCAGGCAGCCATGGTGAAGTGTGCTGTTTAGCAAAACCTCTCCTTGGTAGGCAAAGTGGTCCTTTTCTCTTTGTTGTCTCTACATGAAGTACATGAAGAGAAACACCTCTTCTGCTCCCTCAGTGACGGATTCCTGTACCTTCGACAGTTGTGATTATGCCTGGGGGTCCCTCCAGCATGCCACAAGTCCTGCGTGTAAACTCCAGGTACCTGGAACCCTCACCCTCATAGCAGCAGGAGTTTGCTTGGGCAGTCCTGAAATGTTTTGGAAGCGGAGTTCGTTATGACTTTTGGCGGTGGTTGATATAAAGGACGAATAGAGACAAAACTCATCACACTTAACTTTATTCCAGCTTTTACGTGGAAGCCCACTACTGAATTCCAGAGGTTAGAAGGCCACAGCTAGCTCCCACGCCCGGTAGTCTGTGGAAAGCACAGTAATTAAGATAGCACTGTGAAAGTGACAGCTGTGCTATCTGCCTCGCTTTGGCTAGAATACAAGTGATGATAAACACAATTATTGAGTACCTACTCTGTGTTAGGTTTGCAAATATTATTCCTCTGAATCTTCGCAACAGTTCTATGAGGCTGGTAATTTTTTTTAAAAACAATTGTTTTTTGTTGTTATTGTTTGTTTTTAGTATGTATGTTTTGTTTGTTTTTATTTGTTTGTTTTGGCCATGCCGTGCAGCTTGTGGGATCTTAGTTCCCCGACTAGGGATGGAACCCAGGCCACAGCAGTGAAAAACACAGAGTCCTAACTACTGGACTGCCTAGGAGTTCCTGAGATTGGTAATCTTCTATCCATTTTATGTATAAGGAAACTGAGGCTCAGAGTCGTTGGAAAGTTTCTTCGAAGTTGTGTAGAAAGGACTGGGACTCAAAAGCCCATGAATTCTCTTCCAGTATAATGCACTGTTGTAATAGTCAGGATTCTCTGGAGAAACAGAATGTTTCCTCTATATGTTTCTTATAAAGAATTGGCTCATGTGCTTGTGGAGCTAATTCCCACAGTCTGCCATCTGCACGCTGGGAACCCAGGAGAACCAGTGGTGTAGTTCCAGTCTGAGTCTGAAAGCCTGAGAACCAGGGGCGTTGGTGGCGTAAGTCCCAGTCCAAGGGCAAGGAAAGATCAATATTCTAGCTCGCAGTCAGACAAAGAGAGAGAGAGAGAATTTCTTTTCCTTCAGCTTTGTGTTTTATTCAGCTTCTCTGGATTGGATGAGGCCCACCCCCATTGGGGAGGACAGTCTGCTTTACTCAGTCTACTGATTCAAAGGCGAATCTCACCCAGAAACACCATTACAGAAACACCCAGGAATAATGTGGCGCCAACTATCTGGACATTCTGTGGTCCAGTCAAGTTGACACATAAAATTAACCATCACAACTGTATACATTGTGTGTAACAAGAGTATTTTTCTATCCTTTGGGAAGGACTGTAACCTGTGGATATATGAAAATATGTTGGACATTGCCAGAGGTGTGAAACAGCCAAGATCTCGACATTAAACTACTTGGATAACCAGCCTTGGGATACAAAGAAAGGGCTGGAGTAAAGAATGCTTTGCAAGAAGTCATTAAAAGTCTTTGGAAGCAGTAACTTACAGTATTTCACAGGTGACACTGACTTTGGAGGTACTTAAAAGCTGTAAGAGTGAGGGATGCAGAATTTATTAAGTAGACTGGAATGAAGGAAATGAGGTGTATCTTCAATATCAGCAGCCAAGAGAAGGCTGCAAAGCAAAATTACAATAATATTGGAGCAGGCGGAGCGGTGAGGGGACAGGAACAAATTTTCAAGTGCCTAAATTGCCACAGTGGACTGAACCTGAGGTCATATAGTTTAGGACTGTATATCTGATGATGGTACCAAAGATGCATGACAAGGATGTTGTTTTTTTTAAAAATATTGTGAATTCTCCTCAGATATATTCCAGTTTCTTTAAGTAACCTATCATGGATTTATTTGCCCATTAATTTATCCAAGTTATTTCTTTTAAAAAATAATAGCTTTGAAAATCCTAAAGGCAATATTCATGGTATTAAAAAAGTCAAAAGTGCAGATGAGTACAGATTAAAAAGTAAACATTTCTCTTTTCACCCTTTTTATTCCTCAGGGCTTCCTCTCAAATGTAACCACTGTTAATACTTTTCTGCATTTATGCCGGAATTGTTTCATGCATGTGCAAGCACATGTATGTATGTATGTATGTGGACTTGTGATCCATTTATCTCTTCATTGCTGGGGAGGATGCACCCATGAAAAAGAAACCTAAGCAGACGATCCAACCTAGTCTCCTTATAAGCCTGACATCTAGACCTGAGGAATAGGCTAGTGATACTTCTTAGCTAGAGAGTCTTTATCTAAGGAGTGTTCCGAGCAGGCTATCCCTGGATTAGGATTGCGTACAGTAGACAAATTTACAATCCGTGGATCTATGAGGCGTAACTCTCTGGAGAAGGTCATGTAAACAATATGATTCTCTGGAGTATAAGATGGAGGAGGTGTTTCTTAACTAAAAAATCTTCCTGCTGTTTGACATGACCATGAACTCATTAGAGAATTCATCTATTATTCTGGGCCAGAACATCATTCCTGATAAGGGAATGAATTATACTGTATATATGTAGCATAATTAATTAAACCAGCATTCTATTTAGGGAAATATAGGTTGTTTCAATTTTGTTTGTTTTGCTATTACAGACAATGCTGCCTTGTACATGTTTATAAACATATTTATATATTTATTTATAGGATTAAGACCATACTAGGTCAAAGATTGTGTTTATCTATATCTTAACACGCCTTGTTCTTCCTTTTCCCTGCTACACTCATATAAGAGTATTGTAAAGACAACCCCAGACCTGTGTGGGAAGACATTCTGGAACCTTTTTGAAACATTGAAAATGTTGAAGTATGTGGGCCGAGCGATGGGATTCAGAATGTCCTGCTTGAGCAGTGGAGGAGCTGAGGGTGCGGGGCGTGGAGACTAATATCACCCTGTTTGGTCCTGAGGGATGGCTGGTTAGCCAAAGACGGGTAAGATTCCTCAGAGGAGGAACAACCTAAGACAGGCACAGCCGCAGAGGGGCCAACAGGAGTGGTGCATAGACCCTTCCTTATATCACCGTGTTTGGCCCTGGAGGATGACTGGTTAGCCAGAGACGGGTAAGATTCCTCAAGGGAGGAACAACCTAAGACAGGCACAGTTGCAGAGGGGCCAACACGGGTGGGGCACAGACCCCCAATATCTGAGAGAGGTCTCCTGCCCCCAGGGCTGTTTTGCTCTCCACCCCCAGCTCAAATCCACACCTGCTCAACTCAGACCCAGGAAGTAAACAAAGATAATTGCCTCAGTCATGTGAGGCCTTTGATTGTTTATGAGTGTAACCTGAGAATGTTAGCCCACGAACTCAATAAAAGCAACCTGGGATGAGTCAGCAGGGCTCTTGATCCTAGAGGTCTTGAGTCCCCCAGTCCCACTTTTCTCTTCAGTCTGTGTCTGTGTCTTCTTCAAGCTTGCGGCACCCGTCACTCACCTCAAGTCGCCGAGCTGGTCTCGGCAGACCTGGTATCATTTCATCTGTAAAAACTTTAGTATGTATCTCTGAGTTATGAAATCTCTCTTATTAAGAGAGATTTCTTAGATAAAAGAGTATGCCTTTCACACTATTCTATAATTGCACTTTTCTCTTAACATATCTTAGAGACCACTGCATAGCAGTGTATAGAGATTTCTTCATTCCTTATTACAGTTGCATAGTATTCCATTTGTGGATGTACCTTATGGTATCAAACTGGTCTTGTATTAGTGACATTTGAGTTGTTTACAGTCTTTTTTCTATTACAAATAACAGTCTTGCACACACATTATTTAATAATTTTGCCACAGTGTATTGGGGATAGATGTTTAGAATCGGAATTGCTGATTAAAAAGGTATATCAGTAAGAGGATTTTTGTCAAGGGGAAACTGAATTTAATATACATTTAATGTGAGTTTAGGATGATATATTTATGTAGGTTTCCCTCATTTTGTGGATAAATTACTGCTACCTGTCCCAGTATAGGAATGCCTTCCAGGAGGATTCCTCCTACCCAATGTGCCAAGTCGCCTGTACCATGACACTGAGTTTCAGGATCCAATATAATACCCTCACTAGGCATTTACAACAGGGATATCAGTGACAAATTAATTAATATTAACAACTATTATAAATCCAAAGTATTTATGACTAGTTACTGTAAAAAGTTATTAATAAAGAGTTGTGAGGTTGAAAGAAACTTTTCTAAACTATCCATAGTTAAAACACAAATTTTGATCAACCATGTTGAAGGAAAGACTAAGTTATTTTTTCTCACTTTAGGAAGAAACCTTTCTTTTTAACAAAATTACTTTCATATCGAGATAAAGAGTGTGCAGGCAAAAAACTGTAGGAAAAACTGGTATAAATGTGTGTCAGGCCAATAAATTAATAAAAATACTAAACTTTTAAAAAATTTTGTGATGTTTGATGAATTTGTGAGCTTTTTAATATTTGTGACTTTTTACTTTTGATTTTAAATAATTATTTATTTGTAACTTTAGAATTTTATATTCTTGACTTAAATGTGGCTCCCCAAATTGCAGGGGCTTCAGGCCATACGAAACTGCTATTTCCTTAGTTGTTGGAGTGATATATTCAGTGACTTTCAATAACGAACAAGGCAATTATAGGCTGGGTTCTGGAAGGAAATATACTCCTCTCTTAGGAGGCTTTGCAAGTCATGGCAATAGGTTAGTTTATATAATTCTCTGTGGGAATATTTTCCTGAAGAGGGGTTATACACTGAGACAGCTAGCAGTAAATGCTTGGGGAAAATAATACAACCTATATAGTTGCACTCTATTTTCTTCCTACATGGAAATGCATTTACCCTTTCCCAAAATAAACACCACAAAAGTCCCATCCAATCTCAGCATTGACTTAGAGTCCAGGGTTTTGTGATCATGTTTCATCAGCTCCAGATGTGATTCTTGACTGGGAAAATTATAAACAAAGCAAAAACCAAACAAAACAATCCCAAAACACCACCAAAATAGATGATTTATCAATAACTCCCCCTTCATTGTATTTTCATATGATAATTCAATAAATAAATATTCTCATTTGGCAAGAGAAAAAAATGGGTGGCACACAGCAGTCACTGACCCCTAGAAATTCTAAAATATTACTGGATATACATTTTGAGGATGCCAACCCTGAGGGTAGGGAATGTTCCTTGTGTCTTCTCTATCTCTACCTCCCCCCTTTTTTTTCCTTGATCTATCCTTCTAAAAATTTACCATTGAACTTTTCAAAGAAGCAGCTTTTGGATTTATTGATTTTCTCTATTTTTTTGTCCATTTCTATATCATTGATTTCCACTCCTCATTATTTCCGTATTTGTTTAATTTGGATTTAATTTGCTCTTATTCTAATTTCCTATGTTTGAAGTGTGAACTATTGGTTTTAGACCATTATCTTTCCTAATATAAACTTCTCATGCCATACCTTTCCTCTAATGACTGTTTTGGCTGCATCCCTGAAATTTCAATACATTGTGTTTTTATTTTCATTCAGTTCTAAGTAATTTCTAATTTCCATATGATTTCTTTTTTCATATTATTATGATTATAATTTTACTGAAGTATAATTGATTTACAGTATTATATTAGTTTCAGGCATACAACAGTGATTCAATATTTTTATAGATTATATGCCACTTAATGTTATTACAAAATAATGGTTCTATTTCCCTTTGCTGTACAGTATATCCTTGTTACTTATTTATTTTTAAAAAAAATTTTTATTATTTTTTAAAATTTATTTTTGGCTGCCTTGGGTCTTTGTTGCTGTGCACGGCCTTTCTCTACTTCTGGCGAGTGGGGGCTACTCTTTATTGCCATGTGTGGGCTTCTCAGCAACGTGGCTTCTCTTGTTGTGGAGCACTGGCTTTAGACGCATGGGCTCAGTAGTTGTGGTAGACAGGCTGTAGAGCAAAGGCTCAGTAGTTGTGGCGCATGGACTTAGTTGCTCTGCAGCATGTGGGATCTTCCTGGCCCAGGAATTGAACCCATGTCCCCTGCATTGGCAGGTGGATTCTTAACCACTGCACCACCAAGGAAGTCCCACTTATTTATTTTATACACAGTAGTTTGTATCTCTTAATCTCCTACCCCTAGCTCGCCCACCTCCCTTCCTTCTCCCCTCTGGTTACCACTAGTTTGTTCTCTATATCTGTGAGTCTGTTTCTGGTTGGTATATACATTTGTTTGTTTTATTTTTTAGATTCCACATATTTGGATTTCAGATGTTTGGAGATTTTCCAGATACCTTTTTGTTATTGAATTCTAGTTCAGTTCTATCAGGGCCAGAAAACCTACTCTGAATGATTTCATTTCTACAATTTAGTTGAGACTTGGTTCAAAATAGAGTCTTTCATGGTGACTGTCCCTTGTGCATTTGAGATGGGTATGTATTTTACTGCCCTTGGGTTGAGTGTCTATAAATGGCAGTTAGTTTAAGTTGGTTCATAGTGTTGTTAAAATCATCTGTATACCTACTGACTTTTTTTTTTTTGGTTTTCTTCTTTCATGAGTTATAGAAAGAGGAGTACTGATCCAGTATAATGTTTTTGTCTGTTTCTCTTTTCAGTTTTTTCAAGTTTTTTTCCCATACATTTTAAAACTCTGTAATTTGGTAAAGATGTGAAAATTTAGGATTCTTGTTTTTTTTCCCATCATTACAAAATATTCCTCTTTATCCCTGCTATATTACTTTGTCTGATATGATATAACCACACCAGCTTCTTTTTATTAGTGCTTGAATGGCATGTTCGTCATCCTTTTGCCTTTAAGTTACCTACGTCTTTATATTTAAAGTGGATATCTTGTATACAGCAATTTAACTGGTTCTTGATTTTCTTAGATTATTTATTGGTATGGCTGGGCCTAGATCTAACACCTTGCTCTATGTTTTCTCTTTGTCCCACTGTTTTTTGTTCCATTTGACCTCTTTTCCTGTCTTTACTGGATTAACTGAATATTTTCTGTGGTTCCATTTTATCTCCACTCTCTCTTGGTTTTTTGAGTATTCCTCTTTGTTTTACCTTTTAGTGATTGCTCTAGGATTTACAGTATACATCTTTGCCTCATTTCAATGTAATCTACCTTCAAATAAGATTATGGCAGTTTATGTACAAAATCTTACAGCCATATACTTCTATTTTTTCCTTTCTTTGTGCTACTGCTATCATATATTTTACTTCTAAGTTACAAACCCTACAATTTATTATCACTCTTTTTGCTTTAAATGCCCAATTATAATTTAAAGAACTTTGGAATTTAAAAAATGTTGTCTTTTATTACTATGGAGCTTTTTTTTTCTTGGTTTGTTTGACATTTTATTCATTTGTCTGTTTCAAAGAGATTCAGAGGTTTAGCCATACAACCAGCTTGCCTGCTATCCCGAAGTCATTTTCTAACCTATTCATATGTGCAGCCCAGGTAACCTCTTAGGGGTGATAAGTTAATATGATGTACTTGTTGTTTGAAGTAGCATTTCCTTTTATTGTCCCTCAGATGATAACGTTTAAAAATAGGACAAATGACTGTTCTAAACTTAGATACCAATTTGTAAAATGGGAATTTGAAGGACAGTCTTTGTTGCCAAAGCTATTACAGAAATGCCACAAACATTACTTCAATACTCAACCTTTATGCTACAGTCTCATTTGGAAGTGTTGGCTAACTGCATAGGTTTTTATTCACTATAATACATAAATTCTTCACTTACCCAGAGGTCATTACTCTGGCAACCTCTTCTACTTGGAACACTAGAGAAAATAATAAAGTAAAACAAATGGTTTCTAAATAGCTAAACTAAATGTATCAAGGTCATTAAAAATAAATTTCATATATTTTAGTGAAAGGAGAACCCCTGACTCAAAAAGTGCTTGCTTTCATTAAAAATATCATTTTAACCAGCCAAGCTAATTGGTTTCCTTGCCTTCAGCAGAAGGAAAAGAGAGGGAAGTAGGGGTGGTAGGGAGAGAAATGAGGAAGAAGCACACACATTGTGTAGAGGAAAGTATGATAACCAGCGTTTGTGTTTTCCTTTAGGCTGCAGTCTCCTTCAGTACAGTTAACGGTGTCCTGTTCATCTGTGTTCTCTGCACACATGATATTCAGTAAACACTGTCTAAAGAAACAATAAAC
Source organism: Hippopotamus amphibius kiboko (assembly GCF_030028045.1). NCBI lineage: Eukaryota > Metazoa > Chordata > Mammalia > Artiodactyla > Hippopotamidae > Hippopotamus > Hippopotamus amphibius. The sequence continues at coordinate 166,526,607 of NC_080189.1, forward strand.
ATATGACTAAGAGGCTGGCGGGACACAGAAGAACCACGTGGTGTCGAAAGAAGAATATGAAAAGGTTAACACTTACAGGCTACTCTGCAATTACGCAGAGAGTTCTTCCTACTACGTCGTACTGTGTATTGAGAACATTGCTGTTTAGGGAAAATGGGTGCCAGCATGAAGCAGTAGCTCACGTTGCTATCAGTGATGTGTGATTCAGAAAAGGTTACCTTTTAGAGCCCATGTGAGTATTTATTGCCTTCAACAATGATTTCTATTAAAACTCTCCACCTTCCTTCCCTCTTTCTCCTCCCAACTAAATCTCCATTTTTGTCTTTGGCTCTCTACCTAACAGTTTCACCTCTTCACACTGAAAAAATTCATTTATGCAACAAATGGCTCGTAATGTCGCTGAAGTGATGTTTCTGTACACAGAATAGATGTTACAAGTAATTCTTTGTTCATCAAATTTATGGAGGAAAAAAATGCTCATAGTGATGTATATGTACCCATACCTTAAATTCTAAAAAGTGCTATTCACCTTTAGTAAATGTGCACACTTTGTAAAGATGGACAGATCTTTCTGTTCTTTTCATGATGATCTATTCGTTCAATTTGCCCTCGATATGTGTGTGTATGTGTGTGCTTGCACGCACCCCAGGAACTCTGCAGAAAACTTTCACAGATTATTATTTAATTCTCACCACACTTGAGAAAGTAGGATATCTAATCTTACACATGGGGAATTGAGACTTGCAGAGGTAAGTTTAAAAAGTCCATGTTTACAAATCCAATAAATGGCAGAGCTGGGATCTGAGTCTTTGTGGTCTGAATCCAAAACCTGTGCTTTAACATTCATGCTATACATTTCCTCTTTCTCCCATCATCTCCAGAAACAAAGAGTAAACAATAGCACAGTATCTGTTTTTATCACACTGAATGAAATGTAGCTTTACTTTGCTGTCCTTCAGTCATGACAATGGCAGAGCTCAATTAAACTAAACCTTAGTTTGAGAAGAGAGTTGGAGAGTACATGAATCTCTAGGCACAGCTTATGAATTTGATAATGGTCAGTTACGTCTTCCTCTCTCTGCCTTCTGCCTTTCCCTTTTTCTCTTGAATTTGATGGTTACATGTAGCTAAATCAGATAATTCATGAAACATTATCTTCCATCTTGCCCCTATCCAATTTGCTGGCCGTTCTGAATAATTTGGATAATTTCATTATTTCCTGATTTCCCTTTTCTTTCGGAGCACTTTGGTCATAGTTTTCATTTCTTTCCTCAACTAGTTGAATTTTATTCATATCAGAATATCTTTCTGTCCATCTAGCTAACATTCTTGAAACACACTTTTGAAACTATTTTTGTTCAAAGGGCCCAAAGAATAAAAACAAGCCATGTTGATTGTCATGGTTCTTGTGTAGCAACTGACAGGAAGATACCCAGTTTAATTTTCTTGGCATCCAGAGAGGGAACAAAATATGCCACCAATTTCTTTTCCTAAACAAAGCAAACCAATATGTACACACGCCCGAGGGTCCAGGGACACAGGGATGCTTTGTATATGACTTTAATAAAAAACATGTTTTTCTTTTAAAATCTTCCATGAGCGAGGTGGGAATCAGGGAGTTGAGGAAGAGCAAAAGATGGCTGCATTGGGGAATAATGAGAAATGAGGAGAGCGCGAGTGAGAGGAGCTGATAAGATAAAATGCATTTAGGCTGTCTATCAGATGTCAGAAGCCATGCCCTGCTGTTCTGAAATTGCCTTTTAATGTTGCATCTCTTGAAGGTGAGCTCCGAGTGCAAACTTTAGTGTTCTTTTGGGAAAGAGGAAAACAAGAATAAATACAGTAGTCACAGTGTATGCCCATGATTTCTTCCCGTTCTCAGTTTATCAAGATTATTGACATAGACTTTTTAGACAAAAACGAGAGTAACGGTTTATTTTCTGATTGAATCGCTTCTCTCTGCTCCTTCCCTCTGTTGCTTCTTGCTAGCCTGGTCTTTCTTCTCGAGGCTACCCATTTGGAGTATCATTAAGAATGTCCATATCTGCTCTCCAATCCCTGTCTTGACCTTAATAGTTATAGCTGAGAAATTATTTTCTTGCCTTCTTTGTTTGGCTGGAGTATTCCCAAGCCGTTCCTTGAGTGTATTAATTTTCCCCCCTCATGCTTGATAAGGACGTTTTACAGGGCAGTCATGATTCAGCATGAGGAATGGAATATAAAGTTAGAGCTCCATTTTTTTTAAAGCAGTTAATCAGAGGGTGAGCAATCTGAAATTGCTCCCGGACTGAAATGTTCACATTTGACTGCTTTCCTACTCAGCTCCATTGTCAACTGCCTCTGGGTGCCTCGAACAGCTCAGTAGCGGCGGCACCTGGGTTGTGGTAATGGTCATGGTCCGTTCTGATGGTTTGCTTTATAGTTTTTCCCAGACGCAAATAGCCAGAGTACAGGTGCAGTCTGAGGAAGCTAAATGCTCCTCCATTATACCTGGAAACACTGGAGATCTAAATGCCTGTGAATTCCAGGTCTTAACCCTCTCACCTCCTTATGCTTGCCTTGTGGTCTTAACTCCACCCAAAAGGGCCCTCAAAATCTGCCATCTCCTTTGCTCATTGATCCGAAGAGAGGATGACCTTGATAGAAAACGTCTGGTCTCTTGCACACAGTGTAGGTACTTAGAGGAAATTGCAGGCTCTCGGTTCAAATTTTATTCTGGGATCAGGTTGGCAGGCAGATCTGTTCATTCCCCTGCCCGTGACTTGACATCAAATCCTCCACCAGGAGGACCTAAACTCCCAGTGGAAAGGGGGGGATGAGTGATGAATGAACCTTTTACTGGTTATAAGAATGTGCCCAGTACAGGATTCCTCCTTTATTTTTCTAAAGCCCTTCTGCATTTTTCAGCCTGCTTCTCAGAGCTAACCCAGGCAAAGAGGAAGATGATTAAATCTCAGAAGAGGCACGAAATGGCCTGAAGCTATAGAGGAAAAAGTTTAGGGTGGACATTTTGAAAGATGAAGAGTAAGAGCCATTAGGCAGTAGAATAGAAGCCCCATCACCGTGGAGAGTCGAAGAAAGGTTAGTTAAAATACCAACATTAATGAGATAGAGCAAAGCCCTGGAGAATAAAGGAGGCTTGACGAAAAGGAGGAGGGCCGGAGGAAATCATAACTGCCGGGTGACAAGGAACGCCTTCCTTCCTGCTTCTCACGTTACAGTTTTCACAGGACAATTTTTTTGAGAGACAATAAAATATCTTGATGGCAACCCTAGGCTACCTGTTTAAACTATGAAGATGAGTCTTCATTTATTCAACACATACATTTTTTTGGCTCCTACTACATGCCAGGTACTGAGTCAGGCTCCAAGAATACAACTATGTAAAGACAGAAATGATACAATCTTGTAGGCAGGAAAGACAGAGCCATCAGAGATATGGGCTAGTGACTTCCCATGGAAGAGAGATAAGAAAGATTGACGAATGATCCCAGAAGCTCAGAGTGCTTGGGAAGAGGCTTCACCCTCCCTGGTGGGAGACACTGTACTCAAACACAACTTCTTATGAGACTGGAGTCCCCACCCTCCAGCAGGCTGCTTCTACCTTCTTGCACGGTTGCCAGGTGCTGGCAGCTGGTCTCTGACAATTCTTTGCAGGGCTGATCCTCTCTCCCTTCCCCAACTGCCTGGGACCTACTTCCGGTCTGCGTGTTTTCCCATTGATAAGGTTGCTTTTCTCTTTGTACTGTAAGAAGGTAGAATAGCAAGAGGGCAGCGTTCCGTGTCCCTCCCAGAACAGAAACCTTTCGTGTCCACAAGCTTCTCCCTTGCCCCACAGGCTCTCTGAGGGATGATGAGAGAATGTGGGACAGTAGACTTTTTTTGGATGAGTCTCAGTTTGCAAGTTTCCTTGATAGATAGAGTCCATCCCTTAACTCTTACTAAGTGATTTGGCATTTGCCTTCTCCCTCCTTTGCTGTAGCTCCACAACCACTTGTTTAAATTTGATCAGCAGATACGTGTTGTGGCCAGTGCATGTTTTAGAAGAAAGTGAGTTGAATGTCTTTACGTGGGGCATGTGCTGCTGTGCTCTCAGATCCCCACCAGCTCACTCATTTGTGTTCCTGCCTGGCCTCTGTTTGCCCTTGAAATTGCCTTGTGAGTGCAAGCGTGCTGTGTTACATAGGGGATGCATAAGGGACCATGGGAGCATGTAAGAGGGGGGCCTAATCTGTGGGATTTCAGAGGAAATGACATCGAGGCTAAGGATGAAGGATGAGAAGGAGTTAACTAGGTGAAAAGATGGATGGAGATGGGGTGGGCACAGAGATGAAAGTGTTTCAGGTAGAGGGGCACACAGAAAAGGCCCCAGAAAAGAAAGACTTGGTGTTTTATAGAAATGGAAAACTCAGCGCGTCTGGAGTGATAAGCCCAGAGCATCTTTAGTTTGAAGAATTTTTCTTGGATTGGTGATGAATTGCTCCAAAGTCTTTCACACTTTCTTTTCTTCTTCCCCCTGTGGCCAGCATCTGGGGATCTCAGACTGGAGTTAAGAGTAGAATCTGTATATAGCCTCAGAGTAGAATGAATTGATGGAGACAAAGTCTTTGTTTCTTCTCCATTTTTCCTTTTTTGAGGCCAATTCTCCTCTCTCCATTAGAGATCCGTTTAAAAACTGCTAAATAACTTGAAAAAAAATTCATGAACTGTTGTATAATTTCCCTTTTATCTTCTTTATATTTTTTCCCTTTTTTCTTTAATCCCTCCTTGCCTTTTTTTTCTTTTTCTTTCTTGAGAAGGACTTAGGTATAAAAATGAGCAAAATAATTCATTGCACTTAATTTTATCTTCAGTGGTTTGGGAATCTTGGGTACAGCCTGGTCCCTAGAGAAAGCCTAACACCTCTCATTGGAAAATAAGACCTACAAGGACAAATGAGTGAAATTTGAGACTCAGTTCTCCCTGTTGAGAATAAGGGAAGACCTTTCTCTCCTGTCCCTTCTTGTCAGAACATTTACCCTTAAAAAACTTGTAAATATAAGTAAGTACTTTCTCTCTCTCTTTGAAATGCATCTTTTTAGAAATAGTATAAGCCTTTTGTCAGGTTTATGAACAGCAACATCTTTCTCGAGGACCTGGGGGACTTATTTTTGGAACAGAAACATCAAAAGAGATGGTACCCTGCCTCCCAGTTTCTCTGGGAGGATCGCGAACTAACTTCAGTGGGTGCTTTTATCCAAGTTGTAAAACTACCCCCTGTCATAAACATCCCTCTCCCCTCCCTTTGGATAAAGTCACCTAGTTAACATAGATGCTCATGCTAATTACTGGGTAAAGTTAGGATGAATTATGTGTGACAAATGGTGCTGTCCAGTCCTCTTACTTGAGGATTAGTTATGGTTGACCTTGAAAACATGCTTTCTTTCTGTCTTTGCAGACTCTTAGTGGATTGCCTGTGATGTGCATCACACTCTGGTTTAAAACTTTTTCAATAAAAAAAAGTGATTTTATTCTCTACTACCCTTGCAGAGAGGATTTCTGGGTTGGTAGAAGACTTGTTATTGTTGTTGTTTTTTGGTCCTCTTCCAGAGCCATGCATTGGCCTTCCAGGAGAGCCCAGTACTTCGAGAAATGGAAACTGTCATCCTCCTAGTGCTCAGTTGTTGTGCCTAGTACAAGTTCTCTTTGGCAGATGGAATGCCAGCCCTTTCAGATTTTCCCAGGTGGACCAAGCACTGTTTGCTTTCAGAAGTTCTCAGTGAGGCTTTCATTTTAAATTCATAAAAGTTATCAGACAACTTCCAACAATTGTTCAATAAAAAGCAATTAGCCAGCCAAAAATGTAATGGCTTTTATGTCAAAATATACTGGAGACAGCTGCTAAGCGGGCCACTAGCAGCCCCTGGGCCATATGCCTTGGGTCCCAGGCATATGCACAACCAGGCACAGCAGCAGAGAGCATATTGGGAGTAATAAACCCATGCCCCCACCTTCCTCCCTCTCCCCCCCAACCCAGTCTCCCCACTCCGGAGAAACTGACAGGAGGAAGCTCTCTGGAGTAAATTGCTGCAGTTAAGATTCACAAAACTCATTTATTAGGCAAGGATCTAATCTGGCAATAGACACGGAAAGCCCTAGTTCCCTTGCCTGGTTTGGATAAAATCCATGCAAACCTTATTGCATTGCAGAAAAACGATTAAAAAAAAAAACCCGCCTCCACAAAACAACTAATTCAACAGCACTCATCAAGAAAATTGAACTCAGATTATAGGCTTTTCTTTTATCTATCTGTTTGCTTCTTTCAATCTAATATTGATAAAAAGTTTCTAGAGTTTCCTCTTCCTTGCAAAGGTAGTTTTATTCTCCTCAGTGTTCTTTGATGCAGCTGTGTTTATTGCCCTGCTTTTCTCCTCAGGAGATGTTCCAGTGATTGAGATATTGGTGATGGCCCCATATGTCTTTTGTTGTCATTAGAAATACAAATCCAGATAGGTGCTTATTTTAATCACAGGGGGTGGAGAAAGAGGAAACTCTCCTGAAATTTTTCAACAGCAAGTAAGGCCATTTTTTTCATCAAAAGCATGTGTATTTTGAGAACAAAGCTCAGGCAAATCACCTTTTGTTTATAGAGAGCTTTCCTGTCCCAAAGGATGCCATGGTTTGTAAACACTCTGAAGCTATTTTTAGAGCATTCACATTGCCTGTCTCCTTAAGGACAGATCCCAGAGGCTTTTCTATACCCATGCTTTCTGGCCATTCTGGAGGGCCAGCAAAACCTTATTCTATAGCTAAGAAAACATGTAATGATTTTGAGGATAATGGGATTCCCCCCCCCCCCCCAAACATTAAATAGCATAGGGTGGGCAGTAGAGTTGCAGAATAATCCTTGGAATTCTTCTAGGGATCTCCAGAGAGAGTCTCCAAACTTCAATTCATTCTTCAATCCTCTTCCCCCAAGAAAATTTTCAGCAGAGCTGCAATGAGTAGTGTGTCCAGGGTCTCCCAAGAACACCCCCAGTTTTGATAGTTTGCTGGGAGGACTCACCGAGTGGATGTGGCTAAGATTTATTACAGTGAAAAGATACAAAACAAAGTGAGCAAAGGGAAGAGGCCCATGGGGTAAAGTCTGGAGGAAACCAGGCTCAAGCCTCTCCCAGTGGAGTCATACAGTATGCTCTTCATTCCCCCAGCCACGAGTTGTGGCAACATATGTGAAATGTTATCTACCAGCGAAGCTTATTAGAGACTTACTATCCACATTCTTAAATTGAGGACTGATCACGTAGGTACCCTCTGCCTGGCACATCAAAATTCCAGACTCCCAGAATAAAAGCAGGTTTTCAGAATAACTATGTTGTTTGTGCAAATAGTTGAGGCACAGTGAGCTGTTCTTATCAGTTCTGGAAACAGTGAGAAAACTCCCCAAATCCCAGTTCCCAGATGTCAGCCAAGGGCCGAGCTTGAAGCAGGTCTTTCAAAAGATAGCAGTCTCATCTACATACAGTTGGCTATGTTAACTCTTCTTTGCACAAGTAGCAGTATGGACTGATCATTCCAGCCTTTCTTCCTTCCTCCCTCATCCCGTGAGATGGAGGAGGGGTGGTTAAGAGTCATTTTGTGGGCACTCCTGGGAAGAGGGTAGAAGAGGAGCAGAAAGGTTGGTGAGAAGTAGAAGGTAAGGCTTGGACACTCAAGGTAGGTCCAGGGTACTGAGGATTCTGAGAGATAGCATGGTGCAATTAAAAAAGCAGGAATTTTAGAATTGGGCTGAGTCAGGTTCAAATCCTGCTTGTTATTTCTGTACAGCGTAAAGAAAAAAATTTTAAACCATTCTTGTCTCTGCTCGTACAGATACCTGTAAGATTATCTGTAGTTTGGTAGGAGGTAAGATAATGCATTTCAGGGGAAATATCGAGTAGATCTATGGGGCTGCCATTTAGTAGGTGAGTCAAAAATGAAATTAATATTTTTGAATATAGATCCAATGTTCTAACTTAGGGTTGGGATTCTCCTTCCTTCCTTCCTTTCTCTCTCTCTCTCTTTCTTTCTTTCTTTCTTTCTTTCTTTCTTTCTTTCTTCTTTCTTTCTTTCTTTCCTTCTTTCTTTCTTTCCTTCTTTCCTTCTTTCCTTCTTTCCTTCTTTCTTTCATCCAAGCACTTAATGTATATATGCCTGAGCTTGCTAAAGGTAATACAAGGATGTTAGTGATGTGGTCTGTGCTCTCAGAATGTTCACAGTCTACTGTAGACCTAATGGGCCACAAGAGAGACTCTAAGTGAGGCAACAAATAAATTCATAAAATTACAGATATTTTAATTCTAGAGTTACAAAGGATAGAGCAAAGCGAGCTGTAGAGAGGATATTTGCCAGGCACCACAGCTTCTTCTAGTAACTCACTATTAATGTATCAGCTATGAATTTAACTCCTCTTGTTAGATATGTTTTTCAAATTTTTGTTATAGTTTCAGATTGTGTCATCTCCCGGGTCAACAAATTAAACAAACTGGCAATCTTGGGGAAGGAGCAACTTGATTTACTTGTCTTTCATCCAAATTGCGTTGAGTTTGATTTTTTACCCTGTTTCTCTAGCCTGAGGGATTCTTATCTTCCTTGCCTATCTATAGATGTAAAGTTACTCCTTAACTGTTTCTAGGCTTTATTCAATTCCATAATTGTTGATTAAGCATGAAAACCAGAATAGCAAACATGTTCTCAGTTCAGGCTTTCTGTGGCTTTGCATAATGCTTTGTTAGCTTTATGGGGGGAGTCTCACACTTGACTTTTGTTTTTAGGCCTGCCAGACTAAGCACCTGGCCAGTTGTTCTGGTTTTCAGGTCTGTGCTATAATCCATGGCCTCACATTCAAATATACAGACCTATACAACTAGGGTTTTATGTACTCATTAGATAAAAGACTTTGATCTACTCTGCATTTTACAATCATTTTAGAATAGAGGCCAGATCACACTATGATTGAGAGGATCGATTCTTTAGCCGTAAGTGCCTTGTTCTAATCCCAATCCAGACGCTTAGCAGCTGTGAGACGCTGGGCAATTTGCTTAATCTGTTTTCAGTTTCCTCACCTGTGCGATGAGGAATACAATATTAGTACCACTCTTAGGATTAAATAAGAATATTTTTGACATGCTTCAAGCAGTGTCTGATACTATGTTAGTTTGAAAAATACAGAAGTTAGAAAAATTGTTTTATTCCATATTACATCTCTTAGATTCCATCCTTTTATTACAAATAATTGCTTTGAGTTGTGTCTTCCTTGATAAACCTTTTACAGGTTGACTGTTGTAGAGATCCAGTCTTCTTACAAATTCACATTTTTTAGTCTACAACCTAGTTTTCTATGTCAGAAATCTGATTTACATTAAATCAGAACCAGAAATGAGAACTTCTATTGAAAGAAGACTGTTATCTTATGATTAACAGGAGAATACCTAGTTCCCTTTTTCTTCTAGTTAAAAATGTGCTTACGAATCTCTTATCCTGACAAATTCTGCAATGTTTCGTCCCCTTTTCTATTTACATTAACATTTTGAATTCATTCTTCACACCACATAAGGCAGTCAAGGCAGAAGCATTAGTTTGAGCGGTTACATAGATCAGTGTTACTGTAAGGAAAAGAAAAAGTTTTGGTGTGTAATCAGGCACAGACCATAACAAACAAACAAACAAAAAAAAAAAATGAGAGAGAAATTCTCTTGAAATGAGAAAACAAAAACACAGTGCCTAACACACAGTAGGTACTAAGCAAATGCTGACTTCTTTCTTTCGCTTTGCTTGGCTGCAGGGGCGATTTCTTCCCTCTCAATATTTATACTGACCTTTCCCTTTAGTTAGGAAAACACAAGCTTTTTTGTTTTTTTTGTTTTGTTTTGTTTTCAAAGGCTGGTACCATAAACTGTGTGATGTTTAGCTTCTGCAGAGGTGTGAAGAACTCCTGCTGTTAAAAGTGGAGTAAGGTTTTTTTCCTTGGGTAGAAGCCCAGAAAATGTTAGATAAGCCAAGGTGAAAACTCTTCCTGACTCATGATAGCATGGATGCCTGTATGTAAGTTTAGGGGTATGAATGTGTATGTCCAGGTTCTGGAACTGTTTTGTCAAGGAGAAGAAAGGAATTAATCCAAAGTGTGAGATAGCAAAATGGTTTGACCCACCCTTCATGTCCCAATGTCTGATTTTCCTCCTTTGCCTTCTGTATAGGCTGGAGTTAGCCATCTTTAAATTTCCCATCTTGGAAATACACAGTCCGATTAAAATAACATTTTGTGAGCTGAGCAGACAGATCATGACCACTTATCTGGTCAAACCAGAGACCAAGATTTAACTACTTGAGTCTCACAGAATTTTAAGAACTTAGGATCAGAATAGCAGCTCTATCCATTCAAGTTTAGTGCGGTTGGGGGTGCCCATAAGGTTAAAGGTTTGTGGTTGGACAGACTTCCTGTTTAAAAATGCTCCTCCTATTTCTTTCAGTTACATACACAGCTTTGAACAGGAATATGCTTAAAAAAGCTTCAATGGCAAGTGTTCAAAATATAAACCCCCTGTTCATAATAGATCATTAAAGGTAGTGAGATGTGTAAAGGTAGAGCCCTGAAGATAACTATAGATCAAAAGTAAACATTTTGCTTCCTTTTCAACCCATTCTAGAAAAAGCTTATTTCAAACTAAAATGTTACAAACTGGATGCTCCTGGTAGGGACACAAAAGAGTGGGCTTCTCTTTTCTTAGGAGGAAAAGTGGGGGCTTTTGAAAAGTTGGTATCAGCCCTGCTGCAAGCCCACATGTTTCACAGGGAAGACCATGGGCAGAAAGGGTGGCAGTGGCTGAAGCCACTGCGAGGCCTCCAGTTGGCTTGTTATATGATCCTCACCAGCTTCCCTGGGAAGAGGAAAAACAAATCTTTCTCTAATGGCTCAGACTGTCTTGGATACTTACCAGCAGGAATTTCTGACAACTTTGTTCGTTCAGGTTTTAGGAATTTAAAGAGAAACAAAATATTACGCTTCTAACTGGCGCAGGAAGAAGCTACATTCTACCTCATTAATGAATGGAAAACAGTGGCCCCTTTGGGCCAGATCAGGAGGTCAGTGTGTCTATGGCTGAAAGGCCCTGTTTATTAACCAAATACCCATTACATGGGTCCAAGGCCAGCCTGATAAGTGGGCAACTCCTCATATGGTTTCATTTCAGGGACTGAAATACCACTCCCTTGATCCTCCAAATGGGAAATATGGCTCCTGTGTGCCCGCTGATGCCTGAAATGTCTTTTATAGGAAAAATGCCTTTCATTTAGAAGTCAGTAATAAGGTTCATAATGAAAGTACCTTAGGTGTGACTTAAGAACACACTGAGGTGTGAGTGACTGGAGTCTGGACTCTCTCGAGAGTAAGTTTAATGGTTCAGGGAAGAAAGAGCCTCTGGCTTGAATGGGAAGGAAGAGCTATAAACAAGGAGCAGAAAGGGAAGACCAGAGAGCAGCCAGCCAACTTTGTTCATTTGTCGTTGTTCACTTTCAAAGTCAGATGGAAAGCACTTACAGTGTCTGGCACATATCATGCTCTTAATATTAATTATTCCTATTTACAGTTATGGCAGGTTCAGGACTGGTCATGCCATTTTGGAGGTAAATCTATAGGCTTCCTGCTCTGAAGCAATAATGCCTTGCACATAAAATCAATTGAAAATTATTCCTATTCCATGTTTCTCTATCCTCTCCCTATCCTAACATTTTCTCTTTGCATTACTCCTTAGTCTTTTGTTTAAGGGAAGCATCTAAAGGAGTCTTAACAGGCTTTATATCAAGAATGGGGAGGCGTACAACTAGAAGCATATCTAAGCTAACTGTTGCCATTCAACGACATGCCACATGTCTGTGTCACATTTGTGTGTCTTGTCTTTCCTAATGTCATTCAAGAATCCTTAATTAATACCTGTCTAGTTATGGAAGCCCGTGACGGCAGTCATCCCTTCCAGTGGCTCACCTCCAGGCACGTCACCTGCACACAGCCTTCCCTGATTACACCAGCTCACAGCCAGGTCTTTATCTGAACCACTCAAAGGGCACCAACTGCTCTTACCTCTTATTTGGTGTTCATGTATATTTTGCCTCCTAAATGAAAAACTTGTAGTTTCACCTAGTTTTATTATTGACATGTATATGTATGGCTATTCAGCATTTAATATGTATGTCTGTTTTTATCTCTCCAACTAGATCATAGACTTCCTGTTAAAGTCCAGGTGGTGGGTAGCCTCTAGGAGAACTTGCAATGACCCTCCTATCCAGGTATTCCTGCCCTTGTGTATTCCCTTTCCCCCAGCTGTCTGATGGACCTGGTCACTTGATTTTAATGAATAGAATAAGGCAAAAGTCTTAGGATGTCACCTACAGGATTAGGCTACAACACGTCCATGACTCCTATCCTGGTAGCTAACTCTGGCTCCCTCTTGCTTGCTTGATGTTGTGGAAGCCAGTTGCCATGTTGTGAGCTACCCTGTGGCAAGGAGCTGAGGAAAGTCTCTGAGTAATAACCAGAAAGAAATTGAGGCCCTCAGCCTCCCCAGTTTATGGGGAATTGAATCTGGACAGTAGCCACATGAGTGAGCTTGTAAGTGGCTTCTCCATCAGTCGAGCCTGTGCATGAGAAAGCAGCCCTGGTTGACACCTTAACTACAGTCTTGTGAGAGTCCTAGAGGCAGAAGCACCCAGGAAAGCCATACTTGGATTCCTGATGAACAGAAACTGTGAGGTAATAAATGTTTGCTCTTTTATGCTGCTGATTTTTGGATTCATTGTTACCCAGCAGTAGAAATTAATACAATCCATGTCTTGTAGTCCACTTATGCACTAATCCCATAAGTCTGGAACAAATAAATACCTGGAATATTGGAGAAATCTGCTTTTAGTTACTTGGAGAACATCTATTTTCTTCCCCTATCAGGTGGAGAGGGTAAGAGTTGGAACCTATGATTTGGTCCCAAAGGCCTGCATCCCTTAATTACGCTCTTGGTGTATGAGGCCAGGACAATTAACAGGAGGTGTTTAGGAGTAATGACCAGATCAAGTTGACCATTCAAGGGCTAAGTGACACTGTGCCTTGATGTGGGACAGTCCTGAAGGCCCATCTCCACTCCGGAGCTCCTCATAGGATTGCCTTAGACCTCAGAGACAAATGCATTTCAGGCTGGCTTATTCCTTTGCCAAGTTCTGCCTTCCTTGCTTTCTCACAGTGTATCTCCCAAGAGTACTTCCAATAAACCCTTTGCACACAACTCCTCTTCTCATTCTAAGACCATCAGGACAGGGGGGTAGAAACTAGTGAGCTCTACCACTCACTGCCATGCACGAGAATGTAGACCCATTGTCAGGTCTTGTTGTTCAAGGGAAGATGCAAATGCAAGTGTGTAAGGGAAATATTCCAGTCTTTCTTTCTATATTGACCAATAATTCAAATCCAAGGGAAAAACACCTCTGAAACAAACATATCTGTGAGCCAGATTCAGTTAATGGGCCGTGGGTTTGACTCATGTAATTCCTGCATCTGGAGTTGGATATTTTAAATTTTGTATCTCTGTTAATATTGTATCACTGTTTGCTTAAAAGAAGAATTAGACATTTTGTGCGTGAGTGGGAGAGGGGAAAGTGAAGGAAGCTTAGTTTTCTTTGCCCTCAGTAGCATGTAACTAAGTACTTAACTAACAGGATTCCCTCTTACCCTTTCCCTGCCTCCCTTCAAAATGTGCTAAAGAAGTGGATTTCTGGCCTTTCATGAGTAGTAGGGGTAGGGATTCCCTTCTCCCACTATGTTTTTGATACTCGATCAAAAGGTGTCAGATATTAAGTGTGAGCAAACACCCTATCTTACGTGTGTTATCCCAGTGTAATTATTATTCCCACCTTTTCTCTCCCCGACACGTCCTAATGAATTTTATCTCTTCGATGGGTATCTTTTTTTTCCTTCTATGAATAAAACCTTTGAACTTCAGGATAATTAAGATATACTGCCTTCTAAAGAATGAAATTCATTAAAAGTAACATTTTTCTCTTGCAAGTTGAAATTATCCCCAATGTCCCAGTGCAGCAATTTGTCCCAATACTACTTTTCAGGGGAATAGTTTTCACACTCACTTCACAGTTTAAACCAATTTGATTTCACTACTAATGTGCCTTATTTTAACTTGGATATGCTGAAGTAGTCCAGGCTGCTTCCAAACACTTACTGCCTCATTAGCTGATGGCTGTAGTCTAATGACTTTCAGAGCAAATGAGAGCTTCCAGGGTAATGGATACCAGTGGAAACAGCTCTTTGCAAACTAAAAGAGAGGAAGTCAGAATTGGATTTAATTCCACCCTTTGTTAGCTCTGGGATAGTTAGCATTTATTTAAATAAAATTGTAATTATTTTCAGTGGTGCTGATTGATGGGAAATCCCTGGTAAATAGACTGAAGCCACCACATAGTCCGTCACACAGTTTAGTAGGTACATAACAAGGGGAGCATTTTCTGTTAGAGTTTAATGTAATGTTCTAAGTTCAGCCATGTGGATAGATGTGGATGTAAACCTTATTTGTGTGTGTGTATAGATACATATACATCCCCCATATGTGTGTATGTGCCCACATACATAACACATGTATACGTATATGCATATACATTAAAAAATATGTATGCTTTAACAAATTTGACACCTTTCTCTTTCCCTTGTATATAGATTAGGTTCCTTGATTACAATGAGAGTGTGAGTCTCACTCCATGTATCTCAGGGACAAACGTGAAAATGAGAGAGATGGGAATCTTTCAGGGAGAAAAGGAGCTGAGGTATAAATCCATGTCATATAAGACTTTAAAAGTAATTCACATCTAGGCAGTCACTCTTAGTTGCCTGTCTGGCCTTGATTTGCATTTCACCCTTATTCTTTATTTTAAAAACTTCATTTTTTTTTCTAGGAAAGGTGGACTACTTCCCAGCCTCAGGATGAATCATATTTTGTCTAAGGCAGGCAATATAATCCAATTCCCTTTGCTAGTGCTTGCTTTAAGGGCAAGCCTGAGAACAGGTTCTAGGCAATGATGCATAGAAGAAAATCTGTTGTAACTTCAGAAAGATTTTGCTATCTGGTAAGACAAGAGATGGTGATGAGTCTGGTTCTGTTTTTCTGCCATGAAGTGGTGCGCAGAGATTTTGTGATTGGTACATGGCAGTCATCTTGAAAGTATGAGGCTAAAAGCTTAGAGATGAAGAACCAACATGCTGAGGAGGATCTTGCAGAAGGAGAGGAAAGAATCTAGGTCTTTGATAACGTTCCTAAACAGTTTCTCCACATCCAGACCACCTCTCTCCAGACTTACTGTCATGTGTGAAATTGAAAAGTCTTTATTGATTAAAAAACTCTTGGTTTGGAATCTATCAAAACATCTCTGACAATGTCCAAGGAAGCTCTAGGGACAAGGTTATTTTTTGCCTGCTTAGTACCAGAATTTTCTGGGTATTTATTTTCATATATTTAGGGTGACTTAGAATCAGGGGAACTTTCTGAGCATCAGTGTTTCAAAGTCTTAACTACTCAGGTAAAGTTTCTTCCCTATTATGCTTCAAGATTGAGCAGTGGTACAGCTCTTAGATATAAATGACAACATGAAAATTTTTAGCTTTGGTACATTTTGTCTTCACACTTCCTTTTGCTGATTATTCATGCACTTAACGAATATTTGTTGAGCACTTGATATGTGTTAGGTTTGGGAATTTAGTGGGAAATACAGAAATGCTCCCTGTCTTCTTAGAATTTACATTCTAATAAGGTTATGCAATTTCCATATTCATCTGGCCTTTTGATGCAGAATTCTAGGCATTCCCAGATGTTGCGCTGTAAGAACAGGATATGGAAACCTCCTAGAATAAATGTGTGTCTCTTTAAAGATGATGAAGATGGTAGCAGGTAACTCTTTTTGTATTTTTTTTTTTCTTTTTTTTTGCTATGATGTTGAGATAATGGTGAAAAATTACATTGAGATTTTCTTGTTATTACTAGTGGCATATTCAAAATATCTAGTCTGGAACCAGGATATTGTACCCTTTGTAGATTACCAATCCGGATTTTTCAGGGTATACACACACACACACACACACACACACACACACACACATTCAACTCATAACAAGGGCTCCCAGCTTTTAGGTTAGTATTGAATCAACTGCAAATCCTAGGATTCCAGGACTTTGATTCGGAATGAAGGGGAATCATTCAAGCTGTGCCTTGAGCGGCTTCTCCATGTTCACATATGTAAGGACGATACATTTGAGAGTTCTTGCCAACAACTCTAGTCCAATAATCACCTCCGGTTTGCCTGTATTTTCTGCATGGGGGAATCATTATTTTTTGTCCTAAAGCAGCCTCTCTTTATCATGAAGTGAACGCTTTGAACAAGTGAGCTGTCGTTTTCTCCTTATTTGTCTCCTTCATATCTTAGGCTCCCATGGGGCTATTCAACGACCCAGGATGAATATTTACAGAGAACTCTGGGTCAGACAAGGATGGATCTCTATTTGGTGGCTTTCTGTGGTGGTTTTGGTATTCTGTGATACAAAAACACATACTCCTTTATAGGTGTATTTACAGAAAGTAAGTTGATAGTGTTTTCTTTGATTCCTCCTTTGCTGTTCCACATAGTCTCTTTTTTGATTCTCCTTTGGTTGAAATTCTAATGAAGGTTATCTTCTAAAGCCCCCTTAGCAAAATTTCCGTACGAAATGAAGCTTTGTTTTCTAGGCCAGGTCCCTGCACTCCTAATGCCAGCCCAGAATAGTGATGGTCCGTTCCTGTCCCCCAACCCCCTTTAAATGTCTAAATTAAGCCTCTTAGTCTTAATTGCCGGATTTTCTAACCTGCATTTCAAAGGTGGTGCCTGGAATTGGTGAACATAAACGTCACTCAGTCCTTATTTTAAGAATCAAGTTATATTCTGGATCTTGGCCTAGCCCAGGGGTTGGAGGCATGTAAGTGAGCCTGTATTATTCTTACTTTTTCAATTTTCCCAGCGAAACATTTTTATGTACTTGGGGTCCTGTGTTTCAAAGAATTTGCTTCATTAAAAAAATTTATCAGTGTTAGTGGGACAGAAAACAGATTAGTGCTATGATGAACAGTTTGCTGCACGTGTCGTTATAAAAACCTTTAAGGTGAATTTGAAACAGAAGGTCAAGTGGCAATCTGCATCGCTGTCAGCTGTGTCTAGGAACTAGATCCGCAGATGGTGAATAGTGAAAAATATTTTATATCATTAAAGTCTACTTTTTCATTTCTAAAATATATATACCCTTAGTACAAAACACAATTATATCCATACATGAAGGATGAACATTTTGCTGGACTTTTTGTAGATCTGATCAACCAGGTATGTATGTTCCATTCCAAATTAATTATATTAATTAATTATTCACCTTTTGGCTTGGTATTAATTTGACACTTGGACTTAAAATAACAAGGACTGGTGGCCTACTTGTGGCTTTAAGAAGTAGAAGCCAATTGGAGCAAAAGTACAGATTTAATTTTAAGATATGCATCTTTCTGTCCCTTAGGCAGACCTGAATCCTCAGAGTAAGCACTCCCTCTCCTCTCCTTCTCTTGTCTCCCCTCCCTCTGTCTCTCTCCAGTTCTACATGAACAGTTCTTGGTGGGTGGAGCATGGAGGGGGTGGAGAAGCAGTATTACATGTTTTGATTTCATGGACCCTTAAGCTCTTGCTGGCAAGAGAGTTAGATTAAACAGAAATAATATTGTCTAAAACAAACTTCTGTAAGTAGACTGCATTGACAAGAAGCTGAAAAAAAAGACTTGAGTAGTGCAAGATCAGGCGTGTAAGGAATATTACTTCTTTATTCTTCTGTAGTATGATCATTATTTTTTTCAAGCCCTCCTTCAGCTGGGTTCTCCATCAGGTGCAAGTTTAGGAGGACTTACGTGTTGCTGTAGCCTTGTTTGTGTGTTTTGGGGAGGGGGTGGCTTGTAGCCCTCGAGGTCATCTGTCTACACAGGAATCTGCTTAAACATGCATTGCCAGGTTTGATCTTTGATTGTTGGCCAACATAAGAAGCCGTGGAGATGCACTTGCTGTGGTAGGCAGGGCCCTTTTACTGTTGTCAGCTTTCTGCTCTGTGCCATGCTTGGTGCCTGTAATTATTCTGCTATCTCTGAGACGAGCTGGGCAGGAGATGATCTAAGAGTAGTATCCCCATAGTCACTTGACCACCACCCATCACCCCAGGGAACTCTTTTTTTTTTTTTAATAAATTTATTTATTTATTTATTTTTATTTATTTGCTGCGTTGGGTCTTTGTTGCTGTGTGTGGGCTTTCTGTAGTTGAGGAGAGCGGGGGCTACTCTTCGTTGAAGTGCTACAGTGCATGGGCTTCACATTGCAGTGTCTTCTCTTGTTGTGGAGCACGGGATCTAGGCATGCGGGCTTCAGTAGTTGCAGAGCTTGGGCTCATTAGTTGTGGCTCGCAGGCTCTAGAGTGCAGGCTCAGTAGTTGTGGCACACGGGCTTAGTTGCTCTGCAGCATGTGGGATCCTCCTGGACTAGGGATCGAACCTGTGTCCCATGCGTTGGCTGGTGGATTCTTAACCACTGTGCTACCAGGGAAGCCCCATCCCAGGGGACTTTTGCTGAATGTAAACAGCTGTGCCAGGGAAGGGAGGCCTGAGATTCTCTTTATGATATCCACCAGTTTTCTTTTTCCATCTCTTCCCCTGTGGCTCTCATTTCCTTTATCCAGGGATAGGGAGATTCCTTTTTGGACTAAAAGTCATAGTGGCATGGTAGCGGAGGGGGGCTGCCAAACTGGCTCTCTAAATAGCCAGTCTTTTCGTCTTCCACATCCATCTCTGGGCTTGGCTATCTGGCACAAGATGAAGGAGATGAGTGCTGACATAAAACTCTACAAAAAAGTATTCTCTTTTATAAATCATTTCTTATTTCTTTTTTTTTAACTTTTTATTTGTTTATTTTTTACAATAAACTGCATATATTTAAAGTGTACAATTTGGTATCCCAGTCTCACAATTCGTTCCCCCCCCAACCCTCCCTGCTGTCCCCTTTGGTGTCCATATGTTTGTTCTCTACATCTGTGTCTCTTTTTCTGCCTTGCAAACCAGTTGATTTGTAACATTTTTCTATAGTCCACATATATGTGTTAATATACAATATTTGTTTTTCTCTTTCTGACTCACTTCACTCTGTATGACAGTCTCTAGGTCCATCCATGTCTCTACGAATGTCCCAGTTTCATTGCTTTTTACAGCTGAGTAATATTCCATTGTATGTATGTACCACATCTTCTTTATCCATTCATCTATTGATGGACATTTAGGTTGCTTCCATGTCCTGGCTATTGTAAATAGTGCTGCAATGAACATTGGAGTGCATGTGTCTTTTTGAATTATGGTGTTCTCTGGGTATATGCCCAGTAGTGGGATTGCTGGGTCATATGGCAGTTCTATTTTTAGTTTTGCAAGGAATCTCCATACTGTTTTCCATAGTGGCTGTATCAATGTACATTCCCACCAGCAGTGCAAGAGTGTTCCTTTTTCTCCACACCGTCTCCAGCATTTACTGTTTCTCGATTTTCTGATGATGCCCATTCTAACTGGTGTGAGGTGATACCTCATTATAGTTTTGATTTGCATTTCTCTAATTATTAGTGATGTTGAGCAGCTTTTCATGTGATTCTTGGCCATCCATATGTCTTCTTTGGAGAAATGCCTATTTAGGTCTCCTGCCCATTTTTTTATTGGGTTGTTTATTTTTTTGATATTGAGCTGGATGAACTGTTTATATATTTTGGAGATTAATCCTTTGTCTGCTGATTCATTTGCAAATATTTTTTCCCATTCTGAGGGTTGTCTTTTCATCTTGCTTATAGTTTCCTTTGCTGTGCAGAAGCTTTGAAGTTTCATTAGGTCCCACTTATTTATTTTTGTTTTTATTTCCATTACTCTAGGGGGTGGATTAAAAAAGATCTTGCTGTTATTTATGTCGAAGAGTGTTCTTCCTAAGTTTTCCTCTAGGAGTTTTATAGTGTCTGGCCTTACATTTAGGTCTTTTATCCATTTTGAGTTTATTTTTGTGTATGGTGTTAGGAAGTGTTCTAATTTCATTCTTTTACATGTAGCTATCCAGTTTTCCCAGCACCACTTATTGAAGAGGCTGCCTTTTCTCCATTGTATATCCTTGCCTCCTTTGTCATAGATTAGTTGACCATAGTTTATCTCTGGGCTTTCTATTCTGTTCCATTGATCTATATTTCTGTTTTTGTGCCAGTACCATACTGTCTTCATCACTGTAGCCTTGTAGTATAGTTTGAAGTCAGGAAGCCTGATTCCCCCAACTCCGTCTTTCCTTCTCAAGATTGCTTTGGCTATTTGGGGTCTTTTGCGTTTCCATACAAATCGTTAAATTTCTTGTTCTGGTTCTGTGAAAAATGCCATTGGTAATTTGATGGGGATTGCACTGAATCTGTAAATTGTTTTCGGTAGTATGGTCATTTTCACAATGTTGATTCTTCCAATCCAAGAACATGGTATGTCCCTCCATCTGTTTGTGTCGTCTTTGATTTCTTTCATTAGTGTCTTATAGTTTTCTGAGTACAGGTCTTTTATCTCCTTGGTTAGGTTTATTCCTAGGTATTTTATTCTTTTTGTTGCAATGGTGAATGGGATTATTTCCTTAATTTCTCTTTCTGATCTTTCATTGTTGGTGTATAGAAATACAAGAGATTTCTGTGTGTTAATTTTGTATCCTGCAACTTTACCAAATTCATTGATTAGCTTGAGTAGTTTTCTGGTGGCATCTTTAGGATTTTCTATGTATAGTATCATGTTATCTGCAAACAGTGACAGTTTTACTTCTTCTTTTCCAATTTGGATTCCTTTTATTTCTTTTTCTTCTCTGATTGCTGTGGCAAGGACTTCCAAAACTGTTGAATAGTAGTGGCGAGAGTGGACATCCTTGTCTTGTTCCTGATCTTAGAGGGAATGCTTCCAGTTTTTCACCATTGAGAATGTTTGCTGTGGGTTTGTCATATATGGCCTTTATTATGTTGAGGTAGGTTCCCTTTATGCCCACCTTCTGGAGAGTTTTTATCATAAATGGGTGTTGAATTTTTGTCACAAGCTTTTTCTGCATCTATTGAGATGATCATGTGGTTTTTATCCTTTAGTTTGTTAATGTGGTGTATCACATTGATTGATTTGCATATATTGGAGAATCCTGGCATTCCAGGGATAAACCCCACTTGACCATGGTGGATGATCCTATTAATGTGTTGGATTCTGTTGGCTAGTATTTTGTTGAGGATTTTTGCATCTAAATTCATCAGTGATATTGGTCTGTAGTTTTCTTTTTTTTGTAGTATCTTTGTCTGGTTTTGGTATCAGGATGATGGTGGCTTCATAAAATGATTTTGGGATTGTTCCTTCCTCTACAATTTTTTGGAAGAGTTTGAGCAGGATGGGTGTTAGCTCTTCTCTAAATGTTTGATAAAATTCACCTGTGAATCCATCTGGTCCTGGACTTTTGTTTGTTGGGAGATTTTTAATCACAGTTTCAATTTCATTACTTATGATTGGTCTGTTCATATTTTCTATATCTTCCTGATTCAGTCTTGGAAGGTTATACTTTTCTAAGAATTTGTCCATTTCATCCAGGTTGTCCATTATATTGGCATATAGTTACTTGTAGTAATCTCTTATGGTGCTTTTTATTTCTGCAGTGTCCATTGTAACTTCTCCTGTTTCATTTCTAATTTTATTGATTTGAGTGTTCTCCCTCTTTTTCTTGATGAGTCTTGCTAGAGGTTTATTGATTTTATTTATCTTCTCAAAGAACCAGCTTTTAGTTTTATTGATTTTTGCTATTGTTTTCTTTGTCTCTATTTCATTTATTTCTGCTCTGATCTTTATGATTTATTTCCGTCTACTAACTTGGGGTTTTGTTTGCTCTTCTTTCTCTGGTTTCTTTAGGTGCAAGGTTAGATTGTTTATTTGGGATGTTTCTTGTTTCTTGAGGTAGGATTGTATCACTATCAACTTCCCTCTTAGAACTGCCTTTGCTGCATCCCATAGGTTTTTGATTGTTGTGTTTTCATTGTCATTTGTCTCTAGGTATTTTTTGATTTTCTCTTTGATTTCTTCAGTGATCTGTTGGTTATTTAGTAGTGTATTGTTTAGCCTCCATGTGTTTGTGTTTTTTACAGTTTTTTTCCTGTAATTGATTTCTAATCTCATAGCATTGTGGTCAGAAAAGATGCTTGATACAATTTCAATTCTCTTGAATTTACCAAGGCTTGATTTATGACCCAAAATGTGATCTATCCTGGAGAATGTTCCATGTGCACTTGAGAAGAACATGTAATCTGCTGTTTTTGGATGTAATGTCCAATGGATATCTATTAAATCCAGCTGCTTTATTGTGTCATTTAAAACTTGTGTTTCCTTATGAATTTTCTGTGTGGATGATCTGTCCATTGGTGTAAGTAGGGTGTTAAAGTCCCCCACTATGATTGTGTTCCTGTTGATTTCCTCTTTCATAGTTGTTAGCATTTGCCTTATGTATTGAGGTGCTCCTATATTGGGTGCATATATATTTATCATTGTTATCTATTCTTCTTGGATTGATCCCTCCATCTTTATATAGTGTCCTGTCTTGTCTCTTGTAACATTTTTTATTTTAAAGTCTATTTTATCTGATATGAGTATTGCTACTCCAGCTTTCTTTTGAGTTCCATTTGCATGGAATATGTTTTTCCATCCCCTCACTTTCAGTCTGTATGTGTCCCTAGGTCTGAAGTGGGTCTCTTGCAGACAGCACATATATGGGTCTTGTTTTTGTATCCATTCAGCCAGTCTGTGTCTTCTGGTTGGTGCATTTAGTCCTTTTACATTCAAGGTGATTATCGATGTGTATGTTCCTATTACCATTTTCTTAATTGTTTTGGGTTTGTTTTTGTAGGTCCTTTTCTTTTCTTCTGTTTCCCGCTTAGAGAAGTTCCTTTAGCATTTGTTGAAGGGCTGGTTTGGTGGTGCTGAATTCTCTTAGCTGTTGCTTGTCTGTAAAGCTTTTGATTTCTCCAACGAATCTGAATGAGATCCTTGCTGGGTAGAGTATTCTTGGTTGTAGGTTCTTCCCTGTCATCACTTGAAATATATCATGCCACTCGCTTCTGGCTTGTAGAGTTTCTGCTGAGAAATCAACTGTTACCCTGATGGGAGTTCCCTTGTATGTTATTTGTCGTTTTTCCCTTGTTGTTTTTAATAACTTTTCTCTGTCTTTAATTTTTGTCAATTTGACTACTATATGTCTTGGCATGCTTCTCCTTGGGTTTATGCTGCTTGGGACTCTGTGCGCTTCCTGGACTTGGGTAGCTATTTCCTTTCCCATGTCAGGGAAGTTTTCAACTATAATCTCTTCCAATATTTTCTCAGGTCCTTTCTCTCTCTCTTCTCCTTCTGGGACCCCTATAATGTGAATGTTGGTGCGTTTAACATTGTCCCAGAGGTCTCTTAGGCTGTCTTCAGTTCTTTTCATTCTTTTGTCTTTATTCTTTTTCACATCAGTGATTATCACCATTCTGTCTTCCAGGTCACTTATTCGTCCTTCTGCCTCAGTTAATCTGCTATTGGTTCCTTCCAGTGTATTTTTCATTTCTGTTATTGTGTTGCATATCTCTGTTTGTTTGTTCTTTAATTCTTATAAGTCTTTGGTAAACTTTTCTTGCTACTTTTCGATCTTTGCATCCAATCTTTCCTCAAAGTCCTGGATCATCTTCACCATCATTATTCTGAATTCTTTTTCTGGAAGAGTGCCTATCTCCTCTTCATTTAGTTGTTTTTCTGAGGTTTTATCCTGTCCCTTCATCTGGTACAAGGTCTTTTGCCTTTTCATTTTCTCTGTCTTTCTGTGGCTGTGATTTTCAATTCCACAAGATGAAATAGTGCTGATACTGCTTGATTCTGCTGTCTGCCCTCTTGTGGAGGAAGCTGTCTAGGAGGCTGGTGGGTGCTTCCTGATGGGAGGGACTGATGGTGGGTTGGGCTGGGTGGGTGCAGCTCAGTAAAACTTTAATCTGATTTGGTGGGTGGAGCTCAGTGACACCTTAATCTGCTTGTCTGCCAATGGGTGGGGCTGTGTTCCCACCCTGGTGGTCGTTTGGCCTGAGGTGACCCAGCTCTGAAGCTTACAGGCTCTTTGGTGGAGCTAATGGTGGACTCTGGAAGGGCTCACGCCAATGAGCACTTCTCAGAACCCCTGTTGCCAGTGCCCCTGTCTCCTTGGTGAGCCACAGCTGCCCCCCACCTCTGCAGGCAACCCTCCAACACCAGCAGGTAGGTCTGGTTCAGTGTCCTATGGGGTCACTGCTCCTTCCCCCTGGGTCTTGGTGAGCACACATTTTTGTGTGCCCTCCAAGAGTGGAGTCTCTGTTTCCCCCAGTCCTGTGGAGGTCCTGCAATCAAATCCTGCTGGCTTTCAAAGTCTGATTCTCTGGGGATTCCTCCTCCCGTTGCTGGACCGCCAGGTTAGGAAGCCTGATGTGGGGCTCAGAACCCTCAGGACTTCTGTGGTATAACTGTTCTCCAGTTTGTGAGTCACCCACCCAGCATTTATGGGATTTGATTTTAATGCGATTGCGTCCCTCCTACCATCTCATTGCAGCTTCTCCTTTGTCTCTGGAAGTGGGGTGGTTTTTTTTTTGATGAGTTCCAGTGTCTTTCTGCCAATGGTTGTTCAGCAGTTAGTTGTAATTCCGGGGCTCTTGCAAGAGGGAGTGAGCGCACGTCCTCTTACTCTGCCATCTTGATTCTTCCTCCTCTCATTTCTTATTTCTGATTTGTGCTTGTGCTTTTTAAATTTTTCATTGCTTAGACAAGCCATGAGTTTGCCTATCTTGTCTACCTTCCCGCTTTTCTGATTCCTCGCACATCAGAACCCCCATAGTTGAGTTGTGACCATCATTGGGCACCAGATCTCACTAAACAGTTTCTTCCCTACAGCTATCTGCCACTGGCTATCAAGGTAGCTTCAGAGCTGCTTGCTGTCGAACATGAGGGACTTGTCCTTTCTCCTTAGTGAGCAAGCAGAATCCCTCTTCCTAAAGTATGAAATGGATTCAGTATGGCTTGGATGTTGCATGCAGTGGTAGCCAGGCTGGTAGTCTGGTCTCATAACTTCTTCCTTATCTACACCCCATGGACTCATGAAACATTAGAGCTAGAACAGCTAAGTGCATATATTCTTAACAAGCTACAGAACATCATCTCAGATGCTTCTTTCTAATCAATCCCCATGCCTTCTTCCAAAAACAACCAATGTTCTGATCTTTTAAATCATAGATCAGTTTTGTCTGTAGACTTAATTGGAATACGTATCTGGCTTCTTTCTCTCAGAAAGAAACTTCTTCCACATTGTATGTATCAGTAAACCATTGCTTTTTGTTTGCTGAGTAGTGTTCCATGTGTGGTTAAACCACAGTTTGTCAATTCTTCTGTCAAGGAATGTTTGGTATATTACCAATTTGGGGCTATTAGTAATAAAGCTGCTATGAATATTCATGTTCAAGTCTTTTTGTAGACATTTGTTTTCATTTTTTTTCCCTTGGGTAAATACCCAAAAGTAGAAATGCTGCACCATAGAATAGGTGTATGTTTAACTTTATGGGAAATTCTAGAATGATTCCCAAAGTGGTGATACCAGCTTTCCCCCCAGTGTGTGAGAGTTTGAGTGCTCTACATCCTCACTAACACTTGATTTTGTCAGTCTTTTTGATTTTAGCCATTCTAGTAGGTGTGTGGCAGTATCTCCTCTAGGGCTTAATTTAGATTTTTCTGATGACTGATACTAATAAGCACTTTTTCATGTGCTTATTGCTAAGTTGTATATCTTCCTTTGTGGAATGCCTATTCTTTTGCCCCTTATTAAAATTGTACTTTTGTCTTGTAATATTGTTGTAGGAATTGTGTATATATTCTGTATATTAGTCCTTTCTCAGATATATGTATTGCTAATATTTTCTCCCAGTTTGTGGCTTGCCTATTAATTTCTCAATGATGTCTTTTGATGAGCAGAAGTCTTTAATTTTGGCAGTCTATTTTATAAATTTTTTGTTCTTGGTCAGTGCTATGCCATTCTTTTATACTTTCTTTTTTGCTTTGTTTTGTGTATTTTCTTCTTATAAAAATATCTAGCATACTTTTCCTTTGTTATTCTTTAACCTAATTTCACAGTCTCTTTTAGTAAGAAAATTTAGGCAGTTTACATTTAATTTAAGAATTGAAAACCCTTAGTTTTATTCCCTCCATCTTATTTCATTTTTCCCTTTTTTCTCTTATTCTTTATTTTTGAGCGTTTGATCATTTTTGAGTGTTTGATCAAGTCACTGATCATTTCCTTTTCTTTCCATGTTAGTTTAGTAGTTTCTTGGTACTTTTCCCTTCTACAATCTTTGCAGTCTTGTTATTCCTGACATGTATAATTGAATATATATTTCTCTACTATTATAGGAAATAAAGAAGTTTACCACATCTCTCAACCAAGGTTATTTACTGCTTCAGATCATTACCTTGAGACCTGAAGGTACAGGATGATTATATGTCCTGATTTGCTTATGCAAGTCCTGGTTTATTTCTATTTTCCTGGCATAATTAGTAATTGTGCTTCTTTAATCTAAAACTGCCCTAGTTTGTTCAGTAAATGGCATGTGTACAAACAAATGTGCACAATCAATTAAACATTTTACATTGCTTTGACCTTCCCATGCCCCTTTTATGTACACATCCACTAGAATAGCTTTCATTTTCTCCCCTTGGCAGACTAGTGCAGTAGTTAAAAGCAGACTTTAGGGTGACTTGCTAGCTTTGTAATCTTGGGCAAACTGTTCTCTTTGCCTCAGTTTCCTCATCTGTAAAAAGGCCATAATAATATCACTTTATTTATAGGGTTGTTGTGACAATTTAATTAAATGAAGTGCCTGAAGCAGTGCCTATGCCATTCTTATTAATGTGTTATTAAAATATTGCTTCTGGTTCCCTACTCCCTCTCAAGTCATAGGTTTTGCTGAGATAGTTTACTACTTTTAGTTCCACACTATTGTTAGTTTCAGCTTTGCTATGTGACTCCTCTGGTTCAAGATTTCTTAATATTACAAATTCCTAATGACTCTGTCATTATCCATTCAAAGTTTATTGCCTACTGCTGTTTTCTCTCCTTGTCATTGTCCTTATCTTGCCATCTGTTCTGTTCACTTATTTGATTAGAGTCCTTTCCTAAGTATTTTCCTCAGTTGGATTCTGTGGGTGATGTGTTCTCAGAATCCTTTATATATCTGTAAGCAGAATTCTTTCCTCTGAGTATAAGATAATTTTATTGTAATCCTTTTCTCTCATTAACCAATAAATATTATTCTCCTGTTTTCTAGCATCTAAAATTACAGACAAAAAATTTTTTTAAATTGAAGTACAGTTGATTTACGTCTTGTTAGTTTCAGGTGTATAGCATAGTGATTCAGTTTATATATATATATATTCTTTTCCCTTATAGGTTAGTACAAAACATTGAGTATAGTTTCTTGTACTATACAGTAGGTCCTTGTTGGTTATCCATTTTATATATAACAATGTGTGTATGTTAATCCCAAACTCCTAATTCATCCCTCCCCCCCACCCCCCCACCTTTGGCGTTTGGTAACCATAAGTTTGTTTTCTATGTCTGTGAGTCTCTTTCTGTTTTGTAAATAAGTTTATTAGTATCTTTTATTTAAAATGTTTAGATTCTGCATATAAGCGATATCATATGATATTTGTGGCTTACTTTGGCTTACTTCACTTAGTATGATAATCTCTAGGTCCATCCCTGTTGCTGCAAGTGGCATTATTTCATACTTTTTTATGGCTAATACATATTGTATATATATAGTCCACATCTTCTTTATCTATTCATCTGTCGATGGACATTTAAGTTGCTTTCATGTCTTGGCGATTGTAAATAGTGCTGCAGTGAACATTGGAGTGCATATAACAGATGAAAAATTTAATGTCAGTTTTTGTATTAATTTTCTAGGGCTGCTGTAACAAAGCACCACAGACTGGGTGGCTTATATATTAGAAATTTATTTTCTTATGGTCTCGGGGGCTAGAAGTCCAATATCAAAATGTTGGCAGTGTTGATGCTGAGGCCTCTCTCCTTGATTTATAGGTGGCTGCCTTCTCCCTGTGCTTTCACATGATTTTCTCTCTGTGTGTGTCTGTGTCCTAATCTTTTCTTCTTGTAAGGCAACCAGTCATATTGTGTTAGGGCCTACTCTAATAATGGCATTTAACTTAATTATCTCTTTAAATATAGTCACATTCTAGTTACTGGGGGTTATAATTCACCATATGATTTTTGGGGTAACAAAATTCAGCCCATAACAACTTTGTTCTTTTCCTTTTGTAAAGTTTTCTGTCTCTGTCTCCCCCCTTCCATCCTCCTTCCCTCATCTCTTCCTCTTTCCCTCTTTCCCTTCCTCATCACTCTGGAATTTAGCCCTTTTGATCTGCAGTATCAAGTTTTCCCACCAGGAATACTTCCTTTGCTGTTTTTGCCTATCTTCTAACTATTCTTTTTTTTCTTTCTGAAACTCCCATTACTTTCTCATCTTGTAAAAACTTATCTTTCCTTCATTATTTCTATCTCAGTATATTTCCTCTAGGTTGTGAGATATTTCTTCCAGTTGATCTTCTAGGTCACTAATTAATTTTCTTTTTTTATATTTATTTATTTATTTACTTATTTATTGGCTGCATTGTGTCTTTGTTGCTGCACACGGGCTTTCTGTAGTTGCGGCGAGCGGGGACTACTCTTCGTTTGCCGCGACCAGCTCGGCGACTCGAGGTGAGTGACGGGTGCCGCAAGCTTGAAGAAGACACAGACACAGACTGAAGAGAAAAGTGGGACCGGGGGGCTCAAGACCTCTTGGATCAAGAGCCTCGCTGATTGTTCCCACGTTGCTTTTATTGAGTTCTTGGCATAGCCTAAGGGTCTGACACTCCCAGGTTAATCCCATAAACAATCAAAGGCCTCACATGACTGGGGGCAATGATCTTTGTTTGCCTCCTGGGTCCTGATTTGAGCAGGGTGTGGATTTGAGCTGGGCGTGGCATGGGTTTGAGCTGGGCGTGGAGAGCAAAGCAGCCCTGGGGGCAGGAGACCTCTCTCAGAAGGATTAAGGGTCTGTGCCCCACCCGTGTTGGCCCCTCTGCGACTGTGCCTGTCTTAGGTTGTTCCTCCCTTGAGGAATCTTACCCGTCTCTGGCTAACCAGTCATCCTCCAGGGCCAAACACGGTGATATAAGGAAGGCTCTATGCACCACCCCTGTTGGCCCCTCTGCGGCTGTGCCTGTCTTAGGTTTTTCCTCCTCTGAGGAATCTTACCCGTCTTTGGCTAACCAGCCATCCCTCAGGACCAAACAGGGTGATATTAGTCTCCACGCCCCGCACCCTCAGCTCCTCCACTGCTCAAGCAGGACATTCTGAATCCCATCGCTCGGCCCACATACTTCAACATTTTCAATGTTTCAAAAAGGTTCCAGAATGTCTTCCCACATTCGTTGTGGTGGCTTCTCTTGTTGTGGAGCACAGGTTCTAGGCAAGCGGGCTTCAGTAGCTGTGGCACGTGGGCTCAATAATTGTGGCTCATGGGCTCTAGAGCACAGGCTCAGTAGTTGTGGTGCACAGGCTTAGTTGCTCTGTGGCATGTGGGATCTTCCTGGGGCAGGGGTTGAACCTGTGTCCCCTGCGTTGGCAGGCAGATTCTTAACCACTATGCCACCTAGGAAGTCTCACTAATTAATTTTCAATAATGATAATCCTTTTCTTATATCAACGTATTCACTTTATAAATATGAAAGTCATGTTGTCCTCCAGGAATCCTATCTTCCTTGAAGGTACATAGTTAAGAATTTGTTTTCTTCTGCTTCTGAATTGCTGGGTTTCCTTGGGTGCATTGCTAATTTCCCTTGCCTATGCTCTACTTACCTTAGTTTTCTAATGAAGACTTTGAGAGGCCACAAGCCCATGGGTAACGGGTGGCACAGCAGCACCTGTTCCTTTCCTGTGGGTCAAGGGCGTAGCAGGTGGCAAGCTATCAGTCCTCTGGTGAACACCAGGAGAAAGTTTCTTTGACCTCTGGTTTGAACCAATCCAAGCCTCAGATCAAGGAGGAACCCAGGCCACCTGTGTAGTGCCTCTACAGTTCTTCATGAAATAAGGGAAAATGCAGCTTTTCCTAAGAGCTCACACAGGGGCTGGAATCCCCTTTCTTCTTTGGATTCCATGGATTTCTTCAATTTGAGCTCTGTCAATGAACATGAGGCCCGGAAACTTACTGCAGATCTTTTGGCTTCAGGTTTGCAGGATTCCCTTGGAATCAGAGAGAAATTGTCCTGTACCTGCGCTCTCTTTGGGGACCTCATCAGAACCCCAGGCTTCAAATCCTCTTTCTGTGATCAGTTACCCTGATGAGCTCTTAGCTGGTGCTTTTCTCAGGAGAGAGGTTGAAGCTGGGAAAGAAGGATGGTTGAAATTCATTTTAAGACCACCATAGAATTCTTGCTAAATCTGAAAGCTTTCATCTCAACTTGAGTAAAAATTTTCTGCTTTCTTATAATTATGTTAAATATTATTAAATTATATTAGAATATTGGTTATGTATTCTTTTTAGTATTTATGACACTTGCCTTATATTTTGTAAACAAATTTATAGCAATTATTTAGACTTAATTTTGTATATAAATGGTTTCAATGCCAGTCAGACCCCACCCCCTGCTTTTTTTTAATGACAGTTTACTCATTCTTGAAATCTTTATTTTGATAAATCTTTTAGATTGGTAAATCTTTTGAAATAAGATTTACCTGAGTGATCACAGGTCAATCTTTGTGAGGCAGTGCAAATTTTAAAGCATCTTCACTCCTTTCCTGTTTTCCTTTTTCCCTTACTTTCCATACTAGAATTATAACTTTTTATGGTTTTAGTTCTTGGATCACCATCTATTGTTGACAAAAACTTATAGATGTCCTGTTTTCTTCTGACCAGGGACAGATCTAGGTTTTGTGGGGTCTGAAGCATACACAATTTGCAGAAACCTCCTTCAGAAAAAGAATACAAAACCAGCAACATAAAGCTAGTTGTGAAAGTTGAGATTTATTTAGAAAGGCACCATGCAAGTGTGGGGTGTTGAAGCTTAAACTTTATTAATTTCGTGGCCAACCTGCCTCTGTTTATGGCATTTTATCTGGTGAAGGAGAAGTCTGAGGCCAGTTTGATTTTTGTTGCTTGGTGGTCAAAATTTCACTCCTATGCTGAATGCTGTTGAGTTTTTTTTTTCTTTATGCTTGAAATTTAAGATTTTCAAGGGATATATTTAGATTTTGGTCTCCTTTCATCAGCGTTATGATGTCTGGTGAATTTGCAGATTCAGGTCTTTCATTTCAGAAAAGGTTTTCTCCCACCATATTTTTGATTTTTTATTTTCCTTCAGTATAATTCTTTTCCTCTTCAGTAAATTCTTAGTTGCATCTTTGTTCTCTGCCCAAAGTTGTCATCATCTTTCTTGTCCTTTTTACTTCTTTGTCCTTTTATCTTTGCATCTGGGCAAGCAAATTTGTCTTCGATTTTCCTTATTTTCTGTATTGTCAAGTTGCTATCTCTAAGACGTTTTCAAATTCTGCTAGAATTTTCATTTTGTCGATATTCTATTTTATCCCATCTGGCTCTCATTTTTATTACTTCCTGCCTCTCATTCAGTTCCATTTTCATCTCTGCTGAGGATATTAATCTTTTATCTTTTGTTTCATAGAGTATATGTATTTTATTTTATTACACACATAAAATAAGGGCTACGTTTTACTTATGCTTCCTGTGATAAATATTTTTCAAACACGTACTTTGCCTCTGCTTTTTGAGTGCATATTCCCTTTTCTTCATCTTATAGAATCTTTCTATTTTATGCAGATATATTTAAATTTTGTTCATATTCATAGAATGGATATGTTATATTCAGATCTGGCACTTTTCTTTCTTTTTATTTTAAAGTGTATCTTTTTAAAAAAAATTATTTATTTAGTTTATTTACTTTTTAATTTATTGGCTGTGTTGGGTCTCCATTACTGCACACGGGCTTTCTCTAGTTGCAGTGAGCAGGGGCTACTCTTCGTTGCGGTGCACAGGCTTTTCAGTGTGTTGGCTTCTCTTGTTGTGGAGCAAGGGCTCTAGGCATGGAGGCTTCAGTAGCTGCGGTACCTGGGCTTGTTAGTTGTGGCTCACGGGCTACCATTGCACCACCAGGGAAGCCCTGGCACTTTCTTTTAAAAAGTACTGTTTATTTTCCATTAGAATGTTATGAGAATCTGTTTTGATTTTAAGCTGTAAGGCTGGCTATCATATATATATTAACAAAGAGGGAGGGAATTTTGTTTCTATAAAGAGTTTTCCCTACATTTGATTAAGGACTTTTGTATTTCTATTTCCTTTCTGATGCTGTACCTGCCGCATCAGGCAAGACTGATTCTGCTTAAAAAGAAGTGCCATTAGTGCTTCTGTTGGCAGTAAACTGGCTAAAGCCCACCCCACAGCAATGCTAAATGGTGGAGAGCTATAGTGATGTATGTTTGGAATTAGGTATAAGTTCAGATTTATAGATGGTTACCATAAATCAGTAAAGGAAGCTTAGAAACCCCCTAGTACCTTCTGACTCTAGTAATAGAATTAGAATGACTATTTAGCACTGGTTATGTTACCTGACCCAGAAAATAGCACTCTGTTATGACTTTGCATGGTTAGTTTCAGGTAACTTTTATATACTGTAATGGTCAGTTTATCTCCTTCTATTGAGCAACCTCTAAAATTCTATGGCTGTCTCTCTGGGACTGTGACCTCTGCTTGTACACATCTGTTTGGATGGTTGAGAACAGTCTTTCAGTTCCTGCAGTGTGCTTCTGTTGTGGAATTGTGCTTAGAAAAAACATCTGCAGGACTTCCCAGGTGGCACAGTGGTTAAGAATCCGCCCACCAATGCAGGAGACATGGGTCCGATCCCTGGTGCAGGAAGATTCCACGTGCCGCGGAGCAACTAAGCCTGTGAGGCACAACTACTGAGCCCATGTGCCACAACTACTGAAGTCTGTGCACCTAGAGCCCGTGCTCTGCAACAAGAGAAGCCACTGCACTGAGAAGCCCACGCACCTCAACGAAGAGTAGCCCCCACTCTCTGCAACCAGAGAAAGTGTGCAACAACGAAGACCCAACGCAGCCAAAAATAAAAATAAATTAATAAATAAATTAAAAAAAAAGAAAAACATCTGCAAATCTGTGACAGTATATGTGAAGAAAGAGGTATGATGAAAAAGCCTAAAGGAATTTATCAGGGATATTTAGAGGTGTCCCAAGAAAAATGAAGGAAACAGGCAGGACATTCTTCTCTACTTATTCACGGATGAATGTAGGAAGTTTAGAATTGAGATTATGACCCACTGTCTTCTTTTTTTGCCATTGTGGCAATGGATTTAGAGAACATAGGCTTCCAAAGGAAATCTTGGGTCCTAATTACATCCCTATTACCCTGCATGAGATTATACTACTTCTCTAATGTCAATTTTTATGCCGGTAAATTGGGAATAATAATGTGTGCTGGATATTAAAATAATTAAGAGGACCCTGTGTTTGGCGTATAAAGGTCGCTCAAGAGTACCAGCTGTTATTTTTATTTCTCTTTTTTGTTTACTGTTACATTAATAAATTATGGTTAGAATTCTTACCTGCAGACAGTGAAAACCAAAATTCACCTAGTGTAAGCAAAAAAGGAGGATTTATTAGACTATAAATATACATATACAACTCAAATGTTGAGAAATAGATCAGACTTCAGGAATAGCTGATTCAGGATTTATGAAATGTGACAAATGTCTCCCCCCCCCCCCCCCGCTTTGAGATATAATTACTTTATTCTCAGTCTCTGTGTGGTGGCAAGATTGTGTAGATCAGAATATGCCACTGCAGAATATGCCACTCTGGCATAAGGATTAGTTTGAGCTAAAGGCAATTGAGAAAAAGCAGACACAGGATGAACTCTCTGCTCTCCCCTGTCAGCCTGAAAATGTATCATAAATCATCTTTATGAAGGTATCCCCACCATCCCCTACCCACTTCTCATACCAGGAAGAGGATGACGACCTTATCAGTATAGATGAGATTGTTACCAAATCAGGTCTGGCTGCTCGCTGCTCAAAAAATCGTTACTCAAGAGAGAAATTTTGGTAGAAAGGAAAGGTGCTTTTAATCAGAATGCCGACAATCTGGGGAGATGGTGAACTCAGTGTTCCCCAAAACCGCCTCTGAAGATTCTGCTCAGCCATGAAAGTTTTAAAGGGAAGAAGGGAAGTCATCTCAGTCAATGACTGAGAAGGGGGGTCAGAGTCATCACCGTCCCCCACTGCAGGCTCGTGGGCTTCTTGTGCTCTTCCTCTAGATGTCATCTTGCTCACATAGTTTGGTCACACAGTTTGCTCTCGAGATTACTGATGGGGAAGCTAGGGAAGAGATCGGGTCGTCTGTTAATTACTTATACTTCATTTCTACTTCTTTTTCTTTTTCCTCAATAACCTTTAATCTAGAAATTTTAGATTTACAGAGTTATTACCAGGATAGCATGTAGAGTTCCATATGCCCTGTGCCAGTTATGAACATCTCATGTTAGTGTGATATATTCTTCACAAACGGCGAACCCATATTGATATGTTATTATTAGCTAAAATCCACACTTCAGTTCCCTTCTTTTTATTTATTTTTAAATTAATTTTTATTGGATTTATTTTTTAAATTAATTTTTATTGGATTATAGTTGATTTACAATGCTGTGTTAGTTTCTGCTGTACAGCAAAGGGAATCATTTCTACTTCCTTGATCTATGGAAAGAACGGACAAATTAGGCAAGATATTGCGTGATTAAAAGATTTGAAAGGTGTGCTTAGGCGGAGAGGAGTAGAGCGTGGGGTGCCTGGTTTAAAAGTTAGTTATAATAGAGGTTTGCTAAAGTGACAAGAAAGGGGACTTCTTGCTGAGGGTGGTTTCCTGCAAAGAGCTGCTTACAGATCCCCACCTGTCAGAACACCTTTCTGTTCTATGGGATTGTGGGCGAAGGTCGATCTCCTGTAACTTCTTCCTGCTGACATAGGGCGCCGTATTCTCAGAGTGGAAGATGTTGACGTAGGTCTGTAGCCACTCTTGGCTGACAGTTTTAGTTGCCTGCTTACATGTATGGGCAGAACAAGCTACAATTATTTTGATGCCCACAAAGACATAGATTATTATGAGCAATAGTGTTAATCCCATCCTCTTCAGGCCATTTCTTGGAACTGTGCTAGCCATAGATTCAGTATCGCTCAAGATGGGGCAGCTTACGTCATGGCTGCAGTCTGGTCATCATGCAGTTAGGTTTTCCCCTTTGGGGGCAATTACAGCCCTCAGAAATGCACATCAGACACTGAGTTTATGACTCTAGTGTCCTAATCATTAGCTGCTTGAGCCTGCTCTTTTGTGACTCAGGGAGGCCTGGGAGACTTCAGCTTTTCTATAAACAAAAGGCAGGAGACATGGAGGGGCCTTTGAACTTGGGTGGGGGGCATGCAGGGTTCTGCTCAGGTCCAAGGTGGCACTGAGAAACAGCCTACATAGGCAAACCTTACTGCTAACTAGCCCTTATCTATGATTTGTCTCTACATATTTTTGCCTTCCTACAATTTGTTGCTCCTCGAAGTTCAAAGTGCCTTTCCTTTGTCCTGTCACTTCTTTGTTTTTAATAGATTAAAGCACTGTTGTCTTTAATAAGAGGCCATCCATCCCTGTTTAGGATGAGGCTTGGTGGGCTACAGGGGCCTGGGGAAGCATGAGCGAGCTTTCTAATCAAAAGCAAAGTTCAGTAACTGGGACTCACTCAAGAGAGGGGCTATGAGAAGGGCAGAACTCTGTTTTCTTGTCTCCATTTCATTTGTTTGGGTTATTTTTCTTTAGACCCTGGGAGAGTTTGCAAGGCTGAGGCTGGCCAGATTTGTGCCATGTCCTCGATAAGGCTTTATGCTTCTTCCCGACTCATTCGTCTCCTTTGGCCGTGCTGCTCCTGGGAGCCACCCACCTCCAGAGAGCCCAGGGGAGAAACATGGAGTGTCTCTACAGAGCCCATTGTAATAACTGAAATGTAGTAGAGCTGGTATTTATTGAGGCTTTGAGGTCGGTGAGGCACTTTACATATGTTCTTTCCAATCTTCACAGTAACTTTGTGAGATATGAATTAGTATTGCTATATCAAGGATGAGATTGTTGAGGTGCAAAGAGATTATCTGTAGCCAGTGATTATCTGAGCTGGGATTCAAACCCCAGTTTTATCTCTTTGAAAGGTTCTTACTCTTTTCATATGCTGTGTCCTATATCCCAGTAGGGTTCTGGGGAAAGAAAGGGTTTGAGTTTTTGGAGGGAAGGGCAAGAAGTTTGAAAATTCGCCTAAAATGGAGCTTGGACTGTCACTTCTCTTTAAATGTATCCTCTTTTGTGCAAATGGCATAAAAGCCTCCAAGCTTAGTTATTTCTTTGGGGATTTTCTCTTCTTTCCATGAAGTCCCCTTGTGCCACAAAAAACTTTTAACATCAAATACACTCGTGAGCCTTTTCTGCCATTAATCTGTCTGTTGTCAGTTGATTTCACAGACCCATCTGGAGAACCTAAGAGGATACAGGAAAAGTTTCTCCCCTGAAAGTTGTTTAAGCAGCTCTAAGGGTCAGAGCAGAGAAAGATGGAGCATCACTGCCCCGACAGGCCTGGGAAGCTGTTGAGATTCTTACTGGCCAGTGTGGGTTCCCCCCCGCATCCCGCCAACCAGACTATACTCTCATGCACTGGATTAGGCCTGGGATGGAGCCCTGCCTTGACCAGTTGGCTGAGAGTGGGGCAGGGCTATCGAAGGAAGGAGAATGAATGCTGGGCAGGCAAGCAACAGATGTCCAGTCAGTTAAGAAACAGTGTGAGTAGAGAGAATTCTTCCCTAATTGAACCTGCTAGTTCACCTTTTACTGTGGATTGGCAAACAGAGGATGAAGGAATAACTTAATAGTGACCTCTGAAAGTAAGCAATATTAAAAATTAAAGATGAGAGCCTGTTGTTTTCCACGTCCGCTTAGGACGGAACTGACAGTGGTGACAGGAGAACAATGTGAAGTAATGAAGAGCTTAGGGAGACAGTGGGTGACTTTCACTTGACTGGACCATTTCAGGCAATGAAATGACAGAACACAGCTATCCCCAGAACTGTGGCTGAAAAGACTAGATGAATTTTGACCAGATTCAATTGTGACCAGATTGTGGGAGTGAAAGTTTCAGTTTGAGTCAAGCTATCTGTTTTATTTCATGTCCCATTTTTAATGCTTCCATATAGCCTTCTCGCTTTTTCTAAATTACATGCCTCATTGTATTTGAGTTCCTCCTGCTTTTGGCACTCCATGGCTTCCAATTTTGCTTCTGCTGCTTTGATTATTATTCCTGATTTGGTTGTTGATGAGACGTGGTTTTCTTCAATTAGCTCTGTCACTCTTATAAATGTGTGTGTCTCGCAAGTGTCCTAATTAAAGTCAGGAGGAGGAGGGGGGAAAATTACAGGCAATTACAACAGTGCCATCCTCCTCTCTCACTGCTCTTTTCTCCTCATCATCGGGGTGCATTCTTCTGTATCTCCATTTTGCAAGCACATTGAGCAGCCTCTCTCTTTAAAATCCCATTAATTTTTTCAGAAACATGATATGCAGCTGTGTCAGTGTGTCATACGCTAGCTCTCTGGAAACCCCATAGCTTTCATTTAGTTTTATTAAGTACAGTCTCCTCTCTGCCAGTTTCCACCATGTTTCGAATTCATCCTGAGACAGAAGGCTACCTTCACCACCTCCTGTGGTCTTGTTTCTCTCCCCAAATATGTGGCCTCATGAGTTCAGTCTCCTCTTGTGTGGGCTTACAGTCAGTTCACTCCAGTTCAATGCTGTACATGTTTTTTGAGCATCTGAGTCTACCTAATGTGCCAGGCAGCGTGCTAGGAGCTGGGACTACAAAGATGATTAAATGCAACGAGGTCAAGGCAATGTGGGATAAGAAAAAGTGGCCAGATTTCAGAGCCGGACAAGACATAGATTTACATCCCTGCTTTGCTCCATGCTATCTGTTTGGCCTTGGGCAAATCACTTAGCTGTTTTTTTCATCTGTTAAAATTATGCTAATAATACTTACCTTGCAGGGTTGTTGTGAAGACTGGAGATAATGTATGCAAAGTAGCTAGCTTAGTGCCTGATATAGCTCAGTAAATGGGAGGTATAATTATTATCATGAATAAGATATAGTGTACTTAAGGAACTCACCATCTACTCAAAGAGAGAGAAGAGTAAATTAACTTTTATAGTATATTGTTATATATATAATAATGGAAAGATGTAGGTGGTAATGGAGTCCCTGGGGCTCTACACGTTCTCTCTTCCACCCACCTTTCTGTCTCCCACTACTTCTCACTCCTCCCTCAATTTCCAGTATGCTTCAGCCACCCAACCTCTTCCCTTCTCAGTCTCTTTGCATTTGTCCCTTGTTTCCTCTTCCTGCAAAGCTCTTCTTCCAGGTCCTTACATGTTGGATCTTTCTCATCATTTAGGTTTCAGCTAAAATGTCACCTGCTGGAGAGCGTTTCCATAACCATGCAATCTAAAGTAACCCCATCCCCTAAAAAAAGAGTGGATATATGTATACATATGACTGATTTGCTTTGCTGTACAGCAAGAAACTAACACAACATTGTAAAGCAGCTATACTCCAATAAACATTAATAAAAAAATAAAGTAACCCTATCCCTTCACCCACAATTTTTTTTACTCAGTTTTGTTTACTTTATAGAAATTCTCTGATTATATAATTTGTTGGATTAGATGTTTATTTTCTGGTGCTCCCCATCAAGATATAAATGCCATGAGGGCAGAGATCATATGTTTTTGGTCATAGCTGTATTCTCAACATGGATGAGAATGAGTTGTATTCTCAACAACAGCTGCAGCGTAGAGCATGTTCAATACGTATTTGGGGAATGAGCAGTGGTAGGGAGGTACAAGGCAAGATTTCAAAGAGAAGGGTTTCGGTGGTGGTGGGTCTGCATTTTGCTCCTGCTGCTGCTGCTGTAATTGACAAGAGCCCACTGCCCTGCGCGGATACCATCATGGGCTCCTGAGGCTAAGGCAAGAGGCTAAAGTGATGGGAGATTCACAACATGGTGTCTGACTTTGTACCCCTCAACCTAGTTTCAGAAAACTGGATTGAAACATCCTTTTAAGATCATCTTCTTTGTGAGTTTTAATTGTCTGAGTTCTTGATTTTGGACCCCAAGCAAATTTCTGGGGAATGGTCTAGGCACCAAATGGCGGCCTTTGATAAATTTTCATGGAAATCCATCTTTTATTGCCTCTTTTCCTATGGCTTCTCTGTGGGAGGTGGCGATATTTGTCGGAATAAGGTGGGTGGGCATTTGGGTCTTTGTGAGGCTGAATATTTAGCTTTAGGCATGGACTTCTAGAATTAAGTGCTCATTTTACACTGAATACTCTCAGTATCCATGGGTTCTACATCTGTGGATTCAACCAATTGTGGAATAAAAATATTAAAGAAAAAAAAAACTTCCAGGGACTTCCCTGGTAGCGCAGTGGTTGAGAATCCACCTGCCAATGCAGGGGACATGGGTTCGATCCCTGGTCCAGGAGGATCCCACATGCCGCGGAGCAACTAAGCCCATGCGCCACAGCTGCTGAGACTGCGCTCCGCAACTACGGAAGCCCGCCTGCCTAGAGTCCATTCTCCGCAACTGGAGAAGCCACCGTGATGGGAAGCCCATGCACCGCGGTGGAGAGTGGCCCCCACTCGCCCCAACTAGAGTAAAAAGCCCACACACAGCAACAGAGACCCAACGCAGCTAAATAAATAAATAAAAATAAAGATTAAAAAAAAAGAAAAAGCTTAAAAAAAACTTGCAGAAAGTTTTAAAAAGCAAAACTTGAATTGGGGACTGTTTATATAGCATTTACATTGTATTTATAACTATTTACATTGCATTTACATGGTGTTAGGTATTATAAGTAATCCAGAGATGATTTAAAGTACAGTTGACTCTTGAACAACACAGATTTGAACTGTGTGGGTCCAATTATACAAAGGTTTCTTTCATTAATACTGCAGTACTGCGCCATCTGAGATTGGTTGGATCTGCGAATGTGGAATCACAGATACTGAGGGATGACTGTATAGGGGAATATGGGTAAGGGTTACACACAAGTACTGTGCCACTTTTTTATAAGGGATTTGAGCATCTACAGATATTGGTATCCGAAGGGGTCTTGGAACCAATCCTCTGCAGACACCGAGGGTCACCTGTATTTCTCCCCCGGCATCTGAGTCAGGCTTAGAATGATAAGGCATTTAGAAGTCCTAGCTGTGTTTTTAAAAACATGTGGCCTTGATCAAAAGCAGAGATTGAGAAAAATATAGAAGACTCTGTGGGAATTTATTCCTTCTCTTGGAAAAACAGTTCCGAGGATGAGAAGCACACATCAAAACTCCCAATACACTGAGGGAGACCAATCACACCATTTTCCTATCAAAAGGACAAGTTTTTGTTTTAGCTCCGTTAAGGCTTGCAGCTCTCTTATGCAAAAATATCTGCAAGGCATCCACTTAGCTTCGAATCAGGTGGTTAACTCTTTATAGTTGCTGCCTTGGTACTGCTGGGGCTTCTCAACGCTCACTCAGAATTTTAATTTGTGTCCAGATATATTTATGTTTTCTCTGAACTGTCTCTCTCAGTCTCAGTCCAAAAAGGAAGCTGAAGACTTAATGCTACTTAAGTTTTATGTTTATATGATAACATTTAAATGTAATTTCAGGTTTTATTATGACACGGGAGAAACAGATATGGCTAAAGGAGTTATTCTAATTCATTGCAATTCATCTTTAGGCCTTGACAGTGTCAGGAACTCCAAAAATTTGTTCTACCCTCAGTTTTTCAGACACTTATAAACCTACCTTGGCTACATTAATTGAAGCTCAGAAACAGAAATTTGTTTATTCATAGACATGAAAAGTCTTTTAGATGAGTCATATAAGTACATTTAAGAGGAATGTTGTTTTACTTATTAAAATGAACTCGAACAGATATCATAGTATTTATATTGTTATTAGCTTTCCATCAGAATATTTGAATTTAATATTTGTAGTTAAATGCTGAGCATTGAAGCAGTTGGGACTTAATTTCCAGTGGCAGATGCTGTCAGTGTTGGGATCTTTAACAGTGTCATGGTACTGCCTTGTGTCT
Source organism: Hippopotamus amphibius kiboko (assembly GCF_030028045.1). Taxonomy (NCBI): domain Eukaryota; kingdom Metazoa; phylum Chordata; class Mammalia; order Artiodactyla; family Hippopotamidae; genus Hippopotamus; species Hippopotamus amphibius. The sequence goes on from NC_080189.1 coordinate 166,568,073, forward strand.
ACACACTATATTTGGTACAAATTGTGTTGTTCACGACAATTTCCTAGATCATGACAATTTCCCCAATAAATATACCTGAGCCTCTTCTATTTCTTTTGGAAGCAGATCTCAACCATTAGATGATAGGCATCAATACACGAGCCAAAATGAGCCAGTAATAGTGCTCAACCTTCTTCAGGCTGGACACGATATTAGCCCTTCCATGGGATCTTTCAAACTCAAGCTGGGAGAAAAAGCACTTTTGTCTTTGAGTCAGGCACCTGCTAGAATGTGAGGCCATTGATCCAGGCATCTGCATTTACCACAGTGAGGAGGAAGTCTGTTTACATGAAGAGAAAGTAAAACTTTATTCAGGGAGAAGCAGAGACGAGAGGTTGAATAGCACTTGAGTACCTGGTCTACTCATCCCAGCCACACTCTTGCCTGTGTAGGGTGCATGAGCAAATATTTTTTGTTTGTTTGCTTTATTTGTTTTTGTTTGTTTGCTTTTGTTTGTTTGTGTGAGGATTTCTGACAAATAACCAAGAGGTCCTTCACTAACGTACACCCTAATTCACACTAAAGTGACAGTAGGGACGAGGGTTGTAATATCCTTCCCATGAAGTCAACATGGTGGAAAACATGTTGATTAGGGTAGGGGAAGTGAAACACTGGCCCAGTTAGAAAACATAGATACAAAACTATAGCCACCTTACAAAAATCATAAGGGCTGGGAGGTGGGAAAGTAACACCTCCTCAGAGATGATCAGGACTCTCAGAAGAGGGTCAGAAAAAACTGGGGACCACTTTCTCAGATACATGGGCTCAGTAAGGTTCCTACCAGTCCCACTGAGAAGAGGAGCTGAGCATTTACACAACCCACTGTATTAGGGCATTTGTATAATGGTCTGTTAAAAGATTCTTAATACCTAAATGACTCATATACAGAAAAGCCTTTTTATTACCTCTTTGGTGTTTATTTAATGTCTAAATTATTGCTATTATCAATGAACACTGATGTTTTAAAGCAATAAATAATAGACCTTTTTCTATTTTTCACATACTGTTAGATCATGATAAGTAAAAACTTACAGGTTTAACAAAATAAATTTCCCCAAATACTTAGACATTGACTACAAACTTAAACTGGTTTCACGAAGCTCTCTGGTGATTTTTTAAAAAATGAATTTATTTATTTATTTATTGGCTGTGTTGGGTCTCCGTTACTGCACACAGGCTTTCTCTAGTTGTGACGAGAGTGGGGGCTACTCTTTGTTGTGACGCACGGGCTCCTCATTGCTGTGGCTTCTCTTGTTGTGGAGCATGGGCTCTAGGCCCGTGGCTTTCAATGGTTGCGACACATGAACTCAATAGTTGTGGCTCACGGGCTTAGTTGCTCCGAGACATGTGGGATCTTCCTGGAGCAGGAATCAGACCCGTGTCCCCTGCATTGGCAGGCAGATTTGTAACCATTGTGCAACCTAGGAAGCCCTCTCTCCTATGATTTAATTAAAAGCACAGATCTCCAGGAGATTTTTAAAATGCTTAAACATACTAGGATACAGAGAGAACACACACAAAATATCTCATTGGGTAACAAATTATTACACTTAAAACTTAGTACCATATTGCAAATAGCATGGATGGAAATGTAGTTTTTCATGTCTCTATTCTCATTCTCATATTTATTCTTTTTCCTGTTCCTAATCTTATTTTTAATTTTTATTCTAATTCTTTTTTTCTATTCTTATTTTTACCCTTATTTTGATCCTTTCCCAGGGTTACCTTTCTAAACTTAACAGTAGACGTGGTATATACTCTATTTTCATCCTATGCATGTGATAAACTTACCAGACTCAGCTGAAAAATAATACCTTCCCAGACTAGCCAAGATGACTTGTCTGAACTGCTGCCCAGTTAGCTGTACAGACCAGAATTATGCCTGAATGTTGGAAAAAGGTGAAGCTGCTGCTTTTGAATCATTGACAGAGCTGGAAAATATATTTCTTGCTTAAAATTATGAGCTCAAATTGATTCTTCCAATTTAACTATATATATTTGTCTTTTCTTCCAGTATGGTTTTTATTTTTCACTAAGACTTTCTATCATATTGAAAATTTATTCTTAGTTTAATGCACAGTAAAATATACCTACTTCTTGTTTCAAAAGGTAATAAATTGAGTCATTCTCCAAAATCTTCTGCCATCTTCTTGAAGTCCCAAGTTATATTGTGATAGAGGGATTCTCTCGCTGTGCTGGGCTGGGCTTCCCCAACTTTTGGAGCGAAGCCTCAGTTAAGCAGCCCCCCTTGTCTGTCTTAATGAGACTTATTCCTGTCCAGGTGTGCAGCACGTTGTCCTTGCACTTGGCGCTCCACTGACTTTCTTCGGACAGATACTCATATTAAAATGGGCAGATTTCTGCTAATGGGCCTGAAATAAAACCATCGCCTCATTTCCTGGATGTAGCTCAGTCAGCATTCCCTGTTTTTGTAAGAACTTTGGAGTACCTCCATAGGAAAGTTACCATGGAAATGAAAAGTGCAATTGACTAGTTACTAGCTTTTCTTGCCCTATGGAATGTCTAACTAGAATGTTTTGAGGAGGGACCAAAGAGGAGTCAGAGCATTTGTCTCTTCATAATGTCTGGGAGGAGAAATTCTTACCCCTTTGGGAGTGACAGTAGAGTCTGAAACTCCTCAGAAAGATGTTCTGCCAGGCCACCCATTCAACTGATGCAGCCAGTTGCTGCTGACAACTTCTTACACCAGCAGACCCACTTCTCTGTCTCAAGAGTTTTCAAGCACCATGCTCCTGCCTTTTCTGACAGTCCGTTCACAGCTTGCTCTAAATGTTTTCATTTGAAGCCTGGCAGTTAATAGCAGCATGGTTTGTTACATGCAAAACACATTTGGACTAATAAAAAATGAATAAGACCACCTGGTGGTCCTTCCCTTTAATCTAGACCTTGGGCTCATTTCTGCCCCATTTATTCAGGGTTGGGCTGTATTCCATTTGCCAAGTATAACAAGTGTAATCACTTCTGTTAATTTTTTTTTTTTTTGACTTTAGTCTGGGTGAATACAAATTTAAGCAGATGCAAAACCGGACGATGCAACTTTAAGAAAACTTCAAGTTCATTCAGCTCTGCCATTAGGTGGCAGCAGTACAACATGAAAAGCATTAAGGCAATAAGTGGAGTAAAGATAATGATGACGATGATGATGGTGATGATGGTGGTGATGATGATGATGGTGATGATGATGGTGGTGATGGTGATGGTGATGATGATGGTGGTGATGATGGTGATGGTGATGATGGTGATGGTGGTGCTGGTGATTTTGGTGATGGTGATGGTGATGATGGTGGTGATGGTGACGATGGTGATGGTGGTGATGGTGATGATCGTGATGATGGTGGTGATGGTGATGGTGGTGATGGTGATGGTGGTGATGGTGATAGTGATGGTGAGGATGAGGATGAAGATGAGGATGATGTGAGGCCTATAAGCTTGGATTTACACACTACCTTTATTCCAGTGTAATTTTGTTGCTGTTTTCCCATTGATCCTCACAATATACCTGGGAGGTGGGGAAGGGAAAGTCTTATTTCCATGTTGTGAGGTGAGATTAATTAAACTCAAAGTTGTTAAGAGACTTGCCCAGTTAGCCTAGCAAGTTATTGTCAGAGCCAGTCCTGGAATTTAAATCTTGGGTTCCAAGTCCAGGCTGCTGTTCACCTGCACTCCTTTCCACAAAGCATTAATCCTCTTTAAGTGTGAATTTATTAATCTTTATTTAATATGAACTTAACTTTACCAGAGCATTGTATTTCACCCACGAAATAAAGTAAGAAGTAGAAGGCAAGCATGTGTAGGGTTAAAGTAGAGATCTGCTTTGCCTAAAAAAATGGGAGAAAAATATTGTCTGAGGGTGACAACATCTGTGAGTTTTTGAGGCCAGATCACCTAGTTTAGTGAATAACAGGCATTTGTAGTTTCAGTATCTGTTTCTTCTGTGTCATTTACGACATGAACAAGCTCCTGCATGACCCTCGGACCACCTGAAATAATATTTGGTGGCCTGCTGCAGGGGCTGGGGCTTGCAGGAGTGAATAATGCTTATATTGGTGAGTGGCTTCACAATATAGAAGGAGAAAGGCAGTGTGTATAAAGGGGCAGTGAGACCACCCCAAGGACAAGAACCACACTTCTCCCAGATTTATTTTGCAGTCAGTAATCATCAAAAGCACAGCAAGGCTCTGAGCATGGGAGGTCTGTGGGTGGAATGAACTCTGAACCATACTTGGGTATCAGGTGCCTGGGCTTAAGGGAATTGGGAATAGAAAAAGTTATCTTTAGTTTCTGTTTTCATTCTTTGCTTTGCTTTTGAAGCAAAATGAGAGTCTTGAGTCAAACCAAGAATTTTCTTCCTCTCTTGAGGAAAAGTCCAGGTCTGTGTCACAAGCAGGTAAGAGTAATTGCAGTGTAGCTAGAGGAAGAATCTTTCCCAAGTTCATTGAGAGGTTGCTACAGCATACAGACAAGTGCAAATGAAATAGTGAAACTGCTCTTGGGTTGGATTAGGGCCTCTGATCGGGCAGAAGACATGATTTCTCACCAGCAAGGGAGATATTAACTACATAGATTTTTCACATAACTTTTACACTTTTTTTGGTTGCATAGTGACTCTATGCAAAGTCTGGCTTGTGAGCGACCACATACAGTAATTGTATTCTCTGCAAAGCGTCTATGAACTCTGAAGGCTCCTATGTAGATGGGAACACAGAAGATCAGAGAACAATGGAAAACCTGAAAGTTAGGAAAGGATTTGTATCAGAACCAGGACAGAGACATTGCTTGTATTTTCTTGGATTTGGAAGCAAAGAACTGTCTTTTCCCAGAACATAAGGGGAGCAAGACTTGGGGTCTAAAGGCAGATAGTCATGGTGTGGCTTCACTCTGTCTTTGAAAGGAATTCTCTCAGTAAAAATATTCCAGCACTAGACATGAATATTTGTGGGATTTTTATTGTTTTGTATCACCTGTGCTTCTACTTCTCTCCTGTAGTGTGGATCACTGAGCCCAGAGGAAGGAGAGAACTATTTGATAGTGGTACACATGTGCCACATGTTTTGCATATATTATTCCATTTGTTTATGTTATTGATTGATGATTGAGAGCTACTATGTACCTGGCATTGTGCTACACCAACAAGTCTCTTGATATAAAGCTCATAGTCCATGCATTTGTGAATCTAATAGGGGAAGTGGACATTAATTAAATCAGGATGTACATACTAAGATTCTGGTTCCAATTCCAGTGTGTGTGTGTGTGTGTGTGTGTGTGTGTGTGTGTGTGTTCCCCACACCACCAAGCCATTCTCTGACACCAACGGGATGTCATATACTTCAACTCAATTCTGGCACTCTCTATCCAGAGACAACATCAGTTTCCACAGGTTAAGGGCTCAGTCCGACAAGCCTGCCCACTTCCGATGCCAATCACAAGTCCAGGTTGTTACCTGTGTTTCTGACAAAATGGCTATACACCAGGTGTTCCCACAGCTCCCTCCTCGGCTTCTATGAATTTGCTAGAGCAGCTCACAGGACTCAGAAACATTTTACCCACTAGATTTTTCCCGTTTATTATGAAAGGATATAACTTAGGAATAGGCAGATGGAAGAGATGCTTAGGGCAAGGCAGGGGGAAGGGCACAGAGCTTCCATGCCCTCCCTCAGAGCACCGTTCTCCCTGAATCTCCATGTGTTCACCAACTTGGAAGCATTCCCAACTAACCCTGCCCTTTTGGGTTTCTATGGAGGGTTCATTACAAAGGCATGGTTGATTAAATCACCGGCAATTGGTGGTTCAACCCTGGAGGTTGAGGGAGGGGTAGGGGACTGGAATTTTCAACCCTCTAATTACCTGGGTGTCTCCACAAGCAACCAGCCCTCTTTCTTAGGTGATTTCCAATAGTGATTTCCTCATTAACATAACAAAAGGCACCTTTTTCACCATCAGTATTTAGGCAATTCCAAGGGTTTTAGGAGCTCTGTGTCAGAAACAGGAGGAAGACCAAGTATATGTTCTCATTATAAATGGCAATATCACACATATGTATATAGGTATATGTATCTGCATAGTGACACGGGAAGTTTTGTGGCTTGATGAAGCTAGATGGACGGCCGAAGGAGAATGAAATGGTTGGTAGGTGGCACCATGGAGACCATGAGTTTAGTGTAGGATATACTGAATATGCGGTGCCTTTCTTTGAGATACCAGGTAGAGAGATAAATAAGTCTGGGCTTAGGGGAGAAGTCTGGACTGGGGCTGTAACTTTCAGTTTTCATTGGCATATGGTGTTTAAAGTGGTAAAAAAGGACATAATTTTGCAGAGTGAAGAAGAAAGAGTACCATTTTAGAATACAGGCTTTTTGAGGCTGCTGGAAAGATAAGTAAAATGAGAGCTGATAACACTCATTGGACTTAATGAGAGGAATGACTGGCCTCTTTGGAGGGTGTTCTGTCTGGGAGAGCAAATGACACTCCCCTAGTCCCCACCCTGTATGTGTATAAATAGGCCATGCCCACTTATAAGTCTTGCTTTTCTCATCATTTTAAATTTTATCTTTTTTTTTCAATTGTTCATCTCAACATTAGACTCAGAAGAGAAAAATTACTGCCTGTCATCCTTGAAATTCCTCTTCAAAGACATTTACCTGGGAAAATCCGTCAAGTAATTGATCAATAAAAGGATGAAAGGTAAGAAGCAGCAGCTATTACATGTCTCTCAGACCCACTGCCTGGTTCTCATTGTGTCCTTCCCTACCAGGCAGGCCCTGACATGGGGCTGCTTTTTGTGTGGCTGGTTAATCAATATCAAACTCAAACTCCACATATTCTGGCCCGTTGTCTCATGAGATACATTTGTACCTGTAAGATTGTGTGTCCTGGTGTTTTCATTGTATAATATGGTCTCCACAAGAAGAGAGGAAGGGGTTTCCTTCCAGAGAGGCAGGGTTGATTGTCTCAATGCTTTGTCACCCTTGGTGCCAGTGGTTTGAGCCACATCTTGTCTAGTTCTTTCTCTTTCCCTCTAGCATTCACTGAAGTTTTATAAACTCATCTATAATGGAAGTGCTGCATTGGCAGGGGTGCATCCCCTGCAATGGAAAACAGAGGACTGTACTTTTGATTGCTGTGATCTCCATTGAATTTGCGGCTTCTAAACTTCTAGGAGAATGTCCCTGTATTAAGATTTAGAACAGAGGGAGAATGCAATATTAGTTTGCGTAATATTCTTCCTAGAAGCTGCGTCACAAAATTCTTTAGCTGTAAGCAGAGACCCAATGGAGAATGCATTACAGAAGGCAGCTTGATGGGGGCATCTATAAAGGTGAAAGCTGAAGAGGGAAATTGAAAGGCCTGAGCCAGGGAGAAAGATGTGTTTGCTGAGACTGTTTGTTTTCCTTTGGGAAAAAGAGCTAGTGACAGCCAGTACCCCCTGTGTGAGAGGAAAGGGACAGAGGGAAGTTCTGAAGGCTGTGTGGAGCTCAGGGCAGCTGGTAGATAGAGTGAAGGGGATGGGACTCTGATCCTGAGCTCAAGAGCATCCTGGCTTGGGGCTTAGGTCTTCCCAGTGACTTCACTACAGAGACCCAGAAGTGCATTCTAGGAATATCTGGAGGATATTTGGAGGACTATCTTGTGTACAAGCCTAGGGACGCCTATGGCACCCTTGAACAAGAACGTTGATGGGAATAATTCCACACAGAGTGATGCTTGGGTTAAATTTTGGGAGAATGGGGCATAATTATTACTTTTTGAGATCAACTTTGTGCCAGGCAATGAATTAAGGTGTTTTCCTTACATTATGTCATTTAATCCTCAGAACGAATGTACAAGGTAGTTGTTTAGTCTTCTTCTATAGGTAAGAAAACTGAAGGTCAGAGAGATTCACTCATTCAACAAACAGAAGTTATAATAACAACTAGCATTTATTGGGTACATGTTATGTGCCAGACAGTGGTCCAAGTGCTTAATTGAATTATTTCATCTCCGTCTTTATAACAAACCTATGAAATAATTACCATCTATGTAACCGCTTTACAGATGGAGAAGCCAGGCAGAAAACGTTTATGTAACTTGCCTCAGGCCACATGGTCAATGTCAGAGCCAGGGTTCAAATCCAGACAGTTTAACTCAAACTCTGAGACCTTCACTATGGCATGACTTAAGTATCAGTCATGCTCCCAGACCATGCTGGGCACTGGACACAGAGGATAAACAAGGCAGACATGATCCGGACCTTCATGGAACGTACTCCTTCGTGCTAGAGAGGTTAAGTGAGTTGTCTAAGGTCAGACAGCTATTCTGGCTTGGAGGGTTGGACTGAAGTCTTTCAAAAAAGTCACATCTTACAGGACATCTAAGCACCTGCCAAATACCCCCTGCACATCTGATCAGGACTCTAAGCCCTTGGAGCACCCTGTAGCCTTCCTTACTCTCCTAATCTGTGTTCTGCCATTTTATCCTATTTCTTCCTCTTCCTTCTTCTTGTCTCTGATCTTATCCCATCTCCCCTAGCCTAATGCAGCAAATCTAAAACCTCAAGAGAGCTGCATAGAGCTTCTCAGAATGAAGAGATAGAAACTGTCATTGCATTTTTTAAAAAGTAATCTGAGGCAATCTAGAGCATATAAACTTCTCTCACTGTCCAGCCCTGAAATTATGACCTTTAGGTATTTAAGGGGGGTAACCTCAGTCTAAATTAAGTAGCCCACTATGTTAAGGATTAGTTCCTCTCAACATTAACTTCTTTCCTTTCTTCCTTCTTCCCTTTCTTGCTTCCTTCTTCCATGGGTGTTAGATCTGACCTGCATCACAGGCTGAAGGCTCACCCTGCTTCCCTCTCCTATTTATCACAAGGTGTTCCTCCAATAAATGTCTTGCATTTCTAACTGTCTTGGCATCTGCTTTTTGGAGGACCTGAACTGACTTAGGAAGTGTTAGTCAGGATCGGCTTGATTATGCTGCAGTAACAGATTAATCTCTGAACCTCAGTAACTGAACACAAAAAGCTTGATTTCTCTCATGCTTCGTATCCAATGCAGGTTGGAACTCTGTTCCTCAGGTATCTAAGCTGTCAGGGGTCCAGGCCTATACCTGACTTCAAGGATTGCCATGAAGAGATCTGGAGGAAGGGAAACTTTTATGGCTATGTCTGGATATGACTTAAATGACCTCTGCTCACATCACATTGTCCAGAACTTAGTCACATGTTTCCACTTAACAACAGCTTGTGAAGTGTCATCTTCTTGTGTACAAGCCCAGAATGAGGCAGTATTACAGGGAATAAACACTGTCTGTGCTTCAAGTGGTCACAGTGTGTCAAGCCTTATCTTTCTGCTAAGGTTTAAATTAGCCCTATTTTGTGAATAGGGCACCTGAGGCTGAGAGAGGCCAAGTATTTTTCCCGAGGTCATAAAATTATCAACAGGTAGAGCCAGAATTGGGAGTCACGTTATGTCTGACTACAAATCATGCTTTTAACCACTCTTCTATGGGCACAAAAGAAGTGACTATATGCCGGGGGGTTGTTGGTGGCCAACAGGTCTCTAAATCTTGACTCCACACATCCCAGTCTCTCCAGAGATTGTTGAGGCTTCTGTGAAACCTCTGAGACATAGGAAACAGGACTGAAATTTATACCAACCCCCTTACACCAAGTGTCTTCCTTTACTGCTGCATTTTCGTTTCTGAATAGGCAGGATGGTGTTTGAGTGGGTCTTCTTCCCAACATCTCCAGCCAGGAGACAGGAGGAGAATATTAGTTTGGCTTTCATGTCTCTGGGTAGAACAGAGCAAGTGGCAAAAGATGAACAAGTTTGGGGGCTATATATATTTTTTGCCTTTTTTGATTGTAGTTAATAGTTTTAAAGAGTGCTACAAAATGATGTGTCTTTTGAAAGAAATGCTTTTTGCCCAGTTTCTTTCTGGCCAGGGTTTTGAGAAAAGAAAACTATAAATAGCTGACGATAAAAGAAAATTGCTGCTGTGATCTGCGAAGAAAGAAAGAGAACTACTAAAGGACTGCCCTGAGAGGTTTTCAAATAAAAATGATGGTTCCCCCTCCCAGGGTCTAAGTTTGCTGCTTCTTGGAAGATGGCAAGGTCAGGGATGTGATGGATGTTTCCTCTTTCTTGTTTATTTTCGAAGGTGTTTTAACTTAGTTGCTTTTGTTCTATAGAACTCAGAGCTCTTCACATCTATTAACATTTTAAATGCAATGAATTTACCCCAAGTAAATAATTTACAAATAGAGGTTTATTATTTCCAAGGCAGTCATCCAGTTCTTTTAGTTCTCTATATCTCTGTCATTGTTTTTTTTCTTTCTGTCTTGTCCTCATGTGTCCTTTGGAACAGATGTGTTGGGGTGGAGGAGAGGTAAAAACTAAGGTGCAAAGAAAAATTGGCACCAGTTCGACTGTTAAATGGATAATGCCCTTTTGTTTATTTCTCGCCAATAAACCATTTTCGGTTTCCTGCCAAAATGTTTGTTTGCTATTGATTAAACTTCACATTTTTATTACCCAGAATTAACTATAATGTTTATGAAAATGGGAGGTGAAAAGAGACAATTTCCCCGTGAGTTGTTCTATTTTCCTATAACCAAAGGGCTTCCCTAAGCCAAAATCATCTCTTTGTTTGAAATGCAATTCTTATCAACTGGAAGTAATTGGGCCACAGCTCAGATGTGCAGCTACTGTTTTGACTAACTCATAGAGCTCTATTTGCTGTATGTTTTCAGTTTGATACAAAAGTTGGTTTCTAGAGGTTGTCTTAAAATAGAAAGTTTGGGAACCTGTGATCTCTGGATTCAATGAAGATAAACTGCCTTAGGTTTTAGGGACTCACTGATATGCATGAACCTGTACACTTTTCTTTCAAGTTACATCTATCTGTTGTGCTGGGGACTCTCCCTGCTCCTGTGGACAGAGCACAGGGACTGGTCTTAGACTTGAAAGAATTAATGGGTTTCTGTGGAATTGCCTCCCGGTGGCAGGTGGGGGCTCTGTCAGAGTCAGGGAAGGAGAAGAGATATGTTTCTGAGATCAAAGTCATCCTGACAATTTGACATGGAGAAAGGGGAGAAAAGGAAAGTGGAAAATGAGACAGAATAAAGTCAGAGAGGAAACTTGCCCAGGGGCATTTTAGACAGAGATCTTGTGATATTAACATTTCCTTTTTTAAAAAAAAAAAATGAAATAAATTGCTGTCCAGTGTCCCTGAAGGTCATTAGCACTAGCTGTGGCTTCGTAAGGCCAAGAGAGAATGACAGTGAGGAGGGATGAGATGGGTATGGACTTGGGAGTACAATCAGACACGTGTACAACTTAGCCTGGACTTTCATAGCAAGTTCAGGCTGAGTCAAACTGAGCTGTCCCCAGAATTTAGTTTAGTTGTCACTTCGGGGTCCAGTTAGAAGGCACACGGGATTAGGAGCCAGAAAATAGGGATGTAACCTTCATTCTGTTCCTGGTTGTATAATTTGTTGTGTAACTTCATTGAGCTGTGCCTTAGTGTCATTAACTGTAAAAACAAAGATTTGGGTTGGGTGACCTTTAATCCCCGAGGTTCTAGCTGACTATGTGAGGTGTGGTATGTCTATGATTAGGCCTCCTAGTATCGATTTTGGTCAAATAGTCAATCAATGAACACATGCACTTTCTCTGTGCTAGGCACTGTTGAGGGGATGGAGAGGGTATAAGGAGATTAAAAAACCTGCTTCTTATTTTCTGTCAGTCCCATGTGAGGCAGAACTGTGACTTTTTCAAATCACTGTGTCCCCAGAGTCTACCACAGTACCCGACATGCAGGAGTGCCTCCAGAGATGTCAGTTGGCTGATGAAGGAATATTACTTTGTATCTAGATAAGGATTAATAAAAGATGCCCAACAATGCAAGTTATGTAAAATTGGTACCAAATAAGTGGTCATAGTGCAAGTTACACAACTTTTGAGAAGGTGGCTCTCTTTGGGCTGAAATGGTGTGAGATTTTCCACAGAGAGGGAGATTTAACTTCAGTGGCTAAAATCTAGGCGTCAAATTCATTTTGAATCCTGTTGGTAGAAATCAGTTTCCAAGTTTCGACAAAAGCAAAAGCACAAATCTTGCTTGACTGTTCTTTTATACAATAAGTATCATAATTCAGGGCTTAGTTTGTTGTACAGAAAGGGTCACAGTGAGACTTAGAAGATGTAAATCTGAGGACTGTGAGGGGAAAGCAGCAAATACTCCCCACATTGGGGTATAGACAGATGTATCTCAGGGCAGATTATGTGCGAGCAAAGCACACACTTGGGCCCAGGAGTTTATCCATTCAATGTATATTGGCTTCGGGCCATGTTCCTGTGCTCTTTTCCTCCCTCCGCGTCCCCTGTTCTCTGTGCTTACATATCACCACAGTGGTAGGTGCAGTGCTGGGTGCTAGAGAGACAGAAATGAGGAATAGATATGATATCTCTATATGAGGAGACTGGGTCTGTGGAAGGGGGGGGCATAAAATCAGAAAAATTATAATGCCTTGATCACTATGTAGATGTGAATAAATAATTGCCTTCCTCTTACAAGAACCCTTGTGATTACACTGAGCCCACCCCAGTAACACGAGATAATTTCCCCATCTCAAGAATTTTAATTTAATCACACCTGCAGAGTCCATTCTCTTTAGGAGGCCATTACTCAACCTACATTAGTACCCAGATGTTCTTCTGAGAGTTGACCCTCTCCTAGATCTCTCCACCATGCTGTCTGGTCCAGATCCCTCCATGGGGAATGTAGAATGGGAGCAGTATAGCTCAATCGTTCTGGATTAAACCCCCAGTGTAACAATGGACTAGTTATTTAACCTTTCAAAGCCTCAGTTTCCTCATCTATAAGGTAGAGATAATAAAGATGCCTATTCATAGAGCTGCAGTGAGGATTAAATAAGGGACCATGTACAAAGTTTTTACTTCAGGAGACTCTTGCACATAGAATATGCTCAGTTAATACTGTTGTGATTCTTTTATTGTTCTAATTATTATTAGGATGCTGGAAAGGGATACAGGCAGAGAGGAAGAAGGTCTCCAAAAACCTGAGCTGTACTGAGAACTCAGCTTTGTCTTGGTTTTGGTTTGGGAGGTTCTTGGTTGTCATGGAAACCGATTTCCTTTGGCTGACCCTTTCTCCCATCACCCTAGCTTTAGGGAACTGATGTACTCAGACTGACACCCCTCCATCAGTGTGCCCCAAGTCCAGCATTTTGGGTGAGGGAAGAAAGGGTCACTTTTAGGTTCCAGTCATGTGGGGATTTTAATTCTAGGAGCTCTTTGGAAGCAGCATGCTCTATACTTGCCTAAATTTATCTTCTGATTTTTATCCTGGCATTGGAAGGAAAAATGTCTCATTTATTTGCCCAGGTGTATGCCTATCTGATGACTCCACAGCCCTCCATTTTTATTTATAAATGCTGCTCATTAAGCTAATAAAATCTTTGAATGATGAAATTTCAAGAGGAGTGACAAAGGGAGATGAACATGATTTGGAAATATATATAGGGGAAAATATATTTGGGTAATATGTTTGCCAGGTTGTTGGGTGTATTTTTGCCTAAGGCTCTAGCTCTAGTAATGGGTTGCTCTAAACTATTCTTTCCTTTCAGCTTTTTCCATTCCTTCAACTTTTGAACACACATTTTGTCTATTTCAGTATTCTCAAAGGGCCTCCAAAGCTCTGGGGAAGTTGGGATGGATGGGGAGTTTAGCATCTGGGGCTGGAGTGGTGGTAGGCATCTGATTGTAAGGGATATTGGAGGTCCTGAGTTTTTAAGTACAGGCAAGGTCTGCCTGGACTGCAGTTTGTTTATTTTTGTCTGCTTTAACAGAGGACATTTAAATTCTGCTCAGTTATTAAATATCCAATATCTCAGGATCACACAAGCAGATATAACCTCAACATTTTTATTAATTTTTTTTCAGAGCTATCTTTCTGCAAATGAAATGTAACAGTAATCTTCAGGCAGCAGGTTTGATAAGCCCAATAAGGACATGGAATTTTGCCCCAGCAGCTATAGCAAATGATTAGGCAGCATGTGGATCTTTCAACTCCAAAGAATCTCTTGGGAGAGAAGAGATGGTATATTTATTGGTGGTGCAAGGTGCTAGACAGAAAGGCTTAGAGGATCCAAATTCTATTCATCACAAAAGAGACCTTGCCAGCTCCCAACAGGCATGACTTGTTTTGGATGGTAGGGATTATTCCTAAGGGATAGAATCATAGTCTGGGTAGGAACTTTTGTTTCCGTACACTTTTATCTGTAGCATTGAATTTTGATGCCCCTTTTTACATGGATAACTGAGAATGCCTTAAAAATATTAGCTGGTGGTTTTCTCAGGGGTCTGGGATGACAATAAAAGTTATTATTGATGGAATACCTATGGCAGGATGCTTCTAGTGAATTTTCCCCAGTCCTCATCACAGTCCTACAAGAGGGATATTAGGACTTTTGCTTCACAGCTAAGGAAGGCAACACTCAAGATGGACAAATAACTTGTCCCAAAGTCACATAGTCACTAAGCTGTAGAACTGGGATTTCTGGAAAATTCAACTGCAGAGTTGGTAGTGGTGGGGGATTCACTAGTGCTCTCTACATTTGGAAGATAAAGGGGAGATTCAGTTTGAGAAGACATGATTTGAAAAACAATGATTTAGTTAAAAACAAATAAAGAAAAACAAAAAACTAAACCCACTTAATTACATTAAAATCATCCAGTACATTATGTAGTATAGTGCTTTTTAAGCTGTAGTTTGCAACCCAATAATGGGTTTTGAAATTTATTTATTATATCTCAAACACTTTAATTTTAGTGAAATAGAATAAAATAAAGTAGAAGAGAAAAAAAACAGAAGACAACACAGGAAGTGAGGATGAGTGGCTTCTGAAAACATGTGTGTGTATGTATGTATGTATGTATGTATGTGTGTATTGGGGCAAGAAGGAAAAAGTATTATGGGTTATGGTGAAAAGAGTGTGAAAAATACTTACAGGATTTCCTTAATAACACAGACTCTCACTTATCCATTTTTAGAAGTACATACCCCAGTCCTTCCTTCCAGAAGTTACTATTGCTAATGAAACAACTATCCCCAGGTGTGCTGTGGTGTAGTAGCCAGAAGCATAACCCACTGTCACAAGAACCTGAGGGCCAGGGAATTTCTTGGGTGAACTAAAGAGTCATGAGCAGTGACCATTGGGTGCTACAAACATTAATAGAGATAGAAGGATGACTCTTACTTTGATTGATCCAACCCTCTGATCTTGATTCTTTGTCTTTGTTACTTGGTTTAATTTTGGTCACATGGTATTTGTGTGAGTGTGCTTATGTAAGACCTCAAATTATTTATTTAAAGAAGGTATAATATAAACAAATAAGCCAAAGACACAAATATCAGTGTATCCATTCATTTAATAAATGTTTATTGAACACCCATTTGTGCTAGTCACTATGCTAAGTGCCAGAAATGGGAAAAAAGAGTGTACCCTATGTTCACTGTTCTTGTTGAGTTTATTTGACTGTAAGAGAGGTAGACACATAAAGATATAATAACACAAAAAATGGGATGCATGCTCTGGTTGATGTAAAACCAAAATGGCACTGCTGTGGACTGAATGTTTGTGTCCTTGTTAAATTCCTATGTTGATGCCTGATCCCCAAAGGATGGTATTTGGAGATGATAACTTCGGGAGGTAATTAGGTTATGAGGTGAATGGAATTAGTGCCCTTATAAAAGAGACCCCAGAGATCTCTTTCTGGCATGTGAGGATACAAGAAGAAAATGGTCATCTATGGACCAGGAAAGAGACTCACCAGACACAGCATCTGTCAGTGCCTTGATCTGGGACTCCTCCATCAGCAGAACTATGGGATATAAATGCTTGTTACTTAAGGCACCCAGTCTATGATATTTTTTTGTAGCAGCTCACATAGACTAAAACAGACACCCAATCCAGCATCTGTGTGAGCATGTAGGGTAAGTGTGTGGGGTGTGGGGGTGGGCAAAGGGGTAAAGGATTTGGTTACAGAAGTCTTCTTGGGGGAAGTGGTGCTTGGAAATCATATAATGCAGTGGTTGTCAAACCTTATTGGAGGGCTTGTTGTAACACAGGATCCTGGGCCCTACCTCCACAGTTTCTTATTCTGTAGATCTGAGATTTTATGTGGCCTGAAAATTTGCATTTCTAACAAGTTCCAGGGTGATGCCGTGTTCTTGGTCCAGGGACCATACTCTGAGGACCACTTTCAAAATGTTTTTAGTTGCAGACGCTCTCCTTCCTTTTTTTTTTTTTTTTTTTTTTTTTGGTGACATCTTATCTGGAATGTTCAAATACAAAACAGACAAAAGTGGAGATGGCTGCAAGGAACCCTGACTTTCTCCCCAGCCTGTGCTCTCCCCAGTGGTGGCTTCTGAAACATGGAAATTATGAATCTAGAGGAAAATTTAGTTCCACAATTTTATAGCTTTCTCTGTAGCATCTCTCTCTCTCCTTCTCCCTCTCTTTCAGTCTCTCTCTGTTAAATCAAGTTGTTTGATGAAGAAGCCAGTCAAGTGATTTTAGAAGAGCCCTGTAGATCAGTGGGCAAGAGTTTTGGCAAAGAATATGTGGGCTTATGCTTTGCTTTCTCCTTTTTTTTTTTTTTTTTTTTTTAAATTAATGTGGTGATAGGTTTGTTCTTCGACATCTTTCTCCAAAACCTTACTTTTTGATGCCTTATTCAATTAAGTGTGGCATTTTTATATGAAATCTACAGGTGTTAGCCCCCTATCATGAATTATTCTGAAGCCTGCTCTGTGTGTCAGTATATATTAGGGTGAGAAAAATGCTTTCGTTCAAAAGCATAGCACAGTTTGTAAACTTTCTTCGATGGCTGTCTGAAATTAGTTCACAGTAAGGTATTACCTATTCGACGCTTAATGTCTTAATGAAAATGGAAAAATTGACCAATTCATCCAGAATGTTAGGAAAGGCTTAAAATTGAGGTATCCACTGTCCTTCCAGATGGTCTGTATCACAGAGTAAATGTAGTTCATTTGTTGAGGGGCAAACTGGTGGTAGTATAATATTTTTGAATCCATATTAATGATCTGTAACTGCAATTACTAAATAACATTTTAGTGTTTTCATTTTCATCATTGGTTGAAATGAAGACTATAGCACAGGAAAAAAAAGACAAATGCCTTCCTATTTTGGAAAAGAAAAACTGTTGAAAGCTTACTTTGGGATAATTCCAAGTTTTGCTTTATTCTTAGATTATTTACACTGTCTTGATGGGACACTAGCATATTTATCAAACATGGAGGATTTGCAAAAGTGCAGAGTTCCACCCAAGTTTTAATAAATACTCAGAAGCTAGGGTGCTTAACCTGAAATTTGTCCAAACTTTTTGTCTGGTTTGGGACTTTGCAAGCCTCATCTATTAAGGTACTTGGCACTTTTACCTAAAATCAAAAAACTCAAAGGCAAATAGAAATAAAAAAGTGATTGTTAAACAAAATACAATCAACATTTCATGAAATGTCTGGGTCCAAACTACTTCCACAGTTTCGGAAAACATTTTACTCGATTTGCAATGCCTATTTCTGATGCTGATATTACTTCATTTAGATTTAAGTCTGAGGTGTGATCATTTGGTCATGATAACATCTCCAGGTCTTCATTTATATGAGATAACCAAAATGGTAGGACCAGATATTACCCATTGCTAATTTGCATCTTTTTTCATTGTTCTAAAACCAACTGGTGACATTGGGGGGTGGATTGTGGTTAATGTATTTTAATATTTATAGAAGCCACTGCTCAACTTGATTTCTCCAGAAAAGGGGGCACTTTTGCCAAGAAGACATCTGGGAGAGATCCGTCAGTGGTCACAGATTCAAAAAAGCATTCACATACTCTTTTGGAGTTGACAGAGATGTGTGAAAACCTAACACATCTGGAAGACAATCAATCCTTACAGTTAGTCAACATCTGGGAATGTAACCACCCAGGGGTTGACAAAACTGGCAATTAAATGTGATGGAAGTTCACCATCTATAGACAAGTACAGAGTAACTGCCTGTGAATTATGAGAACATACGTGCATCTTGCATGCTGTAATGAGCCATTAGCACCCAGCTTGCGTGAGCTGGAAAGGCATCAGAACACTAAGGTTTGTATGAGATGTTTTCAAAAGTTTTTCCAATTTGTGTTTCTTTCAGAGCAATGTATAAAACTACACATAAATTCAGACAAAGCACAACAAAAAGTTTAGTCTCTCTAAGCTTCCTTACCCTTCATGTTTTAACTTGCTATTTTCATTTTCTGGCTTCCTCCTCATTCTCAAGCCATTTATTTCTGTGTGTCTGAGTGTCAGATACCAACATTGTTGCTACTTCTCCTGGGTCCTTCCTCAGATGCATTTTATCACCCTTTGGGCAATTTCAGATGTCCCACAACAGTAGCCAGTATCTACATTTCCTTCTGTTTTAAACATCGAAAACAATTCACTTTGCTTAGATAACCATTAAATATGACTCTTAAGAAGAACCCAAATAGGAACAATAAAAATGATTAACAGCTTCCCTCTCTTCTGTGATTTTTATACTCCATTTTGTTGCTCTTTTCCCCCTTACTTTTTGTCTAAGTTTCTCCCTAAGATTTTTGTAGCCCAAAAGATCTAGTACCAAACTATGTAAAAGACAGGCTGTTTTGACTTTCATCTGTCTCATCTTTCCTTCCCTAGAACAAGAAAATCAGCGATTTGTAGCTAAATGAGAAAGAAATCTGACTTTTTTACTGAAGCAGACTTTGTTCAAGTTGAAAGAAGTAGTTTTGCTGTCTGCAGTCCATGGCGAAAGATAGGTTCACGGAAGGTATTCCCACTACTTCTTGTTCAACAGTCTTTACAAAATGCTGCACATATTTCAAGATGAAGGAAGTAAAGTTATGAAAAACCTTAACTCTGTCCTCTATAAAGCAATTCTAAAGTGAATCTTTGTGGAAGGTTTCCATGGACCAAATTCTCAATTTCATCGAAATAATAGAATTAATAATCCTATTGATTGTGCCTTTAAAATCAGATTCTCCCACCAGCAAGTAGAAAAAGAGAACCACATTGATAATGAAAAGTTCCATAATGCTCTCAAAAGTTAGAATGAGCATCACAAACTTGGTAGTATTGATACTTGGTAGTATTTAAACTAGGAGTCTAGAAACTTTTTCTTAAAGGCCAGCAAAGTTAATATTTTCAGTTTAGGGGTCATAAGGTTTCTGTTGCAATTCTGTAATTGCAATTCTTTTGCAAAAGAAGCCATAGACAATACTGAACAAAGGAACATGCATTCCAACAAAATTTTATTTACTAAACGAGTGTAACTTGAGGGACACAATTTGCTAATCCCTGATTTAAACCGAATATTAAGCATTTAGGGAAAACAGAAAGAAAAAATCTTGGAATTACTGTGAGGTATTGAGTTAAAACTCCAGGAAAAAAATGGGTAACATTTTGATCAATAGAGCCTGTATTATTCTTTATTGAGGTGTGCCTTTTGGAATAAGAGAAAGGCATGGAACCACAATTACGATGAGTATAGTTAACTTAATTCTCTAATCCTTTCTTCTGCTCTCTTCTTTGCCTTTCTTCTTTTTACTTCTCATTCCAATTTTCTCCTTTATTGTTTTCCATCAATGTTTAGACTTGTATACATGTCACATTCACATATCCCTTCCATAAGAATGCTTGGGCTGTTTTGATAGATTGTTAGCATTTAGTCCTGGCTTGATTTTCATGTAGAATGGGAATGGAAGAACACTTTAATCTCAAGAAAGAAAGTTTGTTAGCCAGTTTACACAGTTTGCAAGTCTAGTGGCAATGAAGAAAGACAGATCTTCACGTCAACATGCTTTTCTACCGCCACTTCAATGACTGAAGAGTCTGCAATCAATTATGTGACACAACATTGTCTAATTGATGGGCTATATGTATATGTGAGGCTATTATAATAGATTAGCTCCTATTAAGATAAAATCACCATGTGGAAAAGTCTCTGCCTGCCAAATGAAGGCTTCCGCCAAACCATTTGATCAATGTTATAGAATTTCTAGCATTTATACTCAGAAAAGTGACTGTAGAAAAAGAGCAGCCTCACATTCAACACATCTGCTCATTTCATGGTTTGACACCTTTTTTTTTTATTCTTGTTATCTCTGTTGAGCCTGTTGGATCCCATCCGACCTCCCAGCCTTACACACTAAATCAGCCAAGTTCAGATCAGGCTCTCTGCTAAGCAAGAGGAAGGAAGAAGCACAGAGGGGCACAGAAACATTACACTGAAATCTGGTAGATTTGGAGAATATTTGCCCCAAATTGATCACTTGAGCCTTGTACCCAACAAACTTGCTTGGCACTCATCGTCATGTTGTGGAAAGTGCAGTATTGAGTTGGACTTGGTTAGGATAGTAGGCATAAATAGGATCTCAAGGAAGACATGAAATATCTCGGGTCCTCAAGTTTTTACGAAATAAGGAAGATGGATTGGGACGTTTTTGAGGATATGTTTCAGTTTTCTGTTCCAAGAATTGCAGATGACATCTTTAGAAAATTCTTTGTATGACTCTAAACTTAATAGCAGTGAGTTTAATTATGAGAGTCAGTGTTCTAGTTATCTATTGTGTAACAACCCACCGGCAAATTTTGTGGCTTAAAACAACAGCACATATTTTTCTTACAAATCTGCAATTTGGGTAGGAATCTGTCAGGACAGTCATCTCTACCCCACTCAGCATCAGCTAAGGCAGCTCAAAGGCTGGGGGCTGGAATCATCTGAAGACTTGTTGACTCATACACTTGGCAGTTGATGTTTGCTGTTAGCTGGAACTGCCGGCTACAACTGCCGGCTGGAACGTCTGTATGTGGTATTTTCATGTGTCCTGAGCCTCCTTACAGCGTGGTGGCTGGGTTCCCAGGGCAAGCATGTAGATAGAGAGAACCAGGAAGAAGCTGTGTTGGTTTTATGAGCTAATCTTGGAAGTCATGCAGTCCCTCTCACCATGTTCTGTTTGTCAAGGAAGTCACAAAGGTCTGCCTAGTTCAAGGCAAAAGGAAAAATTGATAGAGTTGTGGCAAGGTGCTGAAAGAGCAAGTGGAACTGGAAATATTGCTGTGGCCAGTTTTGGAAAATATGATCTGTCACATTCAGATTATAACAAGTGCTTATATTTGAATAGAACTTCTATGGAATAGATGTGCTAATATCACTGCTTGGGAACTCAGCTTCCTCATCAATAATTTAAAAAGAAAAAAAAAATTGAGTGACTCTATATCCCAAAGTCTCTGCTTAATATCCCTATATGCCTTATTTCATTTAATCTTTGTTTTTACAGATGAGGAAGTGGAGGTAGGAGAAGTTCAGGTAACTTGCATGAGCTCTCATAGCAGCAGGTATGCAATGGAAAGTGGACTTCAGAATCAAGTCTGTCTAGTTCCAAAGCCCATGTGTCATCTGCTCCCTGTACTGCTTCACACATAAAACTCTTGTTCTCATGTTTTAGCTTCATATTGTTTGTTGTTGAGAGAGGGTAAAATTCAGATGAGATTTTAGGTGGGACTTAAAAGGAAGGAGAGTTGCCAGATAGTTTAACGCCTGAAGTGACACCATATCTAAAATTAGTCTTTGGAAATTAGTAAGAGATGACTGTTTCTTTAATTTTTATTTATTTATTTTTGGCTACATTGGGTCTTCATTGCTATGCGTGAGCTTTCCCTAGTTGCAGCGAGTGGGGGATAGTCTTTGTTGTGGTGCATGGACTTCTCATTGCTGTGGCTTCTCTTGTTGCAGAGCACGGGGTCTAGGCATGTGGGCTTCAGTAGCTGCGGCACGTGGGCTCAGTAGATGTGGCGCACAGACTTTGTTGCTCCGCAACGTGTGGGATCTTCTTGGACCAGGGCTCGAACCCCTGTCCCCTCACTGGCAGGCGCATTCTTAACCACTGCACCACCAGGGAAGTCCCAAGAGTTGATTGTTAATATCCATCTTTTCTCTTGCACTGGAGAAGGCAAAGCAGGATGATAGCCTGGCTTTTATTGGTACCTAAGGATTGGGGAAAATGCTGAAGCATGTCTCTGACTCATAGCTGATGGTATGTACGACTATAATGTGAGTACAAAATTATGAGGCAGTTCTCCAAGGGTTAATGATGAATAAGTGTATAAAGTGTCATTAGAGTCAGATATGAGAACATGGAAGAGTAGACCAAAGCTGGCCATTGGTCTGGACTAAAAAGGAGTTAAGGAGTTGTTGCCTAAGGTCAGGCTTCTGTGTTTGTGGGCCAGGCCCATGTAAGAGAATGAAGCAGGCGAGTGTCTTTACTTGTCCCTGGACTAGGTTCTTCTACCAAATTTAGGTGTCAGGTGCACACGCCAGATTGCCAGTAGTTTAAACAGGAGGCTTTGTGAAGGCTCTCAGCCTACACAGGGTCACCCTTTAATAATTACTCACCTCACTCATTCAATAAAATCAAACAAACAACAAAACAAAAAGTAGTTAACTTGATCCAATAATCTTTTAACATATTTGGCATTGACTTGACCCAGTCAACTGTGTTAGGACATCATGTGAACATAGGCTTATAAGAATTCACCTCCTATCCCCTGCTTTTCTCCCCCCATGTATTAGCTGTAAAGAAATCTATGGTTTTTAAGAAAGCTATTACAAGATTTTTTGTTTTTTGTTAACAACAGGATAGCTGTTAAAAGACCATTCTGGGTCTGGTTGACAAAAGATTTTGCCTTGTCCACATCAACACACTGCCTTAGTACAAATGGTCTCCCAAGGGCAATTTGTAGGTCTTAGCTGTAAGATTTCTTTTTTTTTCATGTGCTTGTAACAATTTCAGTTGCTTCATAGCTCAACATCTGGAAGCACATTTGGCTTCATTGCTGGAAAATAAATTAGCATCCCAGATCACGAACAAGGGGTTGACCTTGCACTGGACAGCAGTGACCATGTCTTTAGTTGATAGACCAGTCTTTCTTGACTATGGGAAAAAAGCTAAAATGCATGTCTTTTCTGGCCTTAGTGCCATCTCTCAGAACAGCCTGAGTCTACTAACAGTAAACTGGACATTTGCCCTAGGACATGGAGCAAAAGATGACAGTAATTGGAAGTTGGCATCCTGGAAAACATTGTCGGAGTCATCTCCTGCAGGAAGATAACCCCTCTCTTGTGCCAGCACTGAACCGTGGGCTCCATGGACCTGCCTGTGTCTGCTCACACCTGTTCCAACACAGATGCCAAAAAATGGGGGGTCAGGAGGAATTAGACACACAGAGCCTTTGGGAAGCCACAGAAGTCACAGGGCCCTTTGAAAGTCCTTTGGAATTATAATAGATTGAACAAGGAGGGGATGCCCTATGTAGATGTATTTGGCTCGTCATGAGCATTGAGAATCCCATGTCAAGCACCAATCTGAACAAACTGAATAGTGAAGGAAAAAAGATTTAAGGAGCCAGAAACAGACACTATGAAAGAGACAGAGGATCTACGTTACTAGTAAGTTTTATTTTTATTGTAACTTTTTCTGTTGAAATTAGGGGTGATGTACAAACATGGAGGTAGAAATGCATTGCATTAGAATAAATAGATTTATACATACTAGTATCTTCTGCTATTTAATGGATTGGGGCAGATTGTAAGTCAGATCATGGCCCAAGAAATGTAAGTTGTATGCATGTATAAAACCTGACATCACAATTAGCATAAAAGTGGGTGTTAATCCTAACTGAAATATAAAGTGATTACACCTTGTGACCACGCCTCTCTTCTTTTCTTCTTATCCTCCTCTTATAAAGGGCCCCCAAAACTTTTAATTATATGGGACTATGTTAGATGCAGAAATGAGGAATAGATGTAGATGACTCTAGGTAGACAGGAGAGATACTGCTTCTTTCCCACTATGGCATATTAATTCCTTTTCCTGCTATTCAGTTAGTTCCACAGAAGTTTATTAGGATCCCATTTGGTGTCAGACACTGTGTGCTAAGCACTTGGGATACAAAATAGGCCACTTTTAGCTATTTCCCGGAATACTGCACTAGTCTCTTAGAGGTCTTGCTTCTGGTCTCACCACTTCACCATTACACTTTCTCCCAACTTGCTCTTCAAATTACAGATTGAGTCATCTTCCTAAAATGTAAATTCTTTTTTTTTTTATAAATTTATTTATTTAATGCCTGCATTGGGTCTTCCTTGCTGCATATGGGCCTTCTCTAGTTGCGGTGAGTGGGGGCTACTCTTCATTGTGGTGCGCGGGCTCCTTATTGCGGTGGCTTCTCTTGTGGAGCATAGGCTCTAGGCTCGTGGGCTTCAGTAGTTGTGGCACACAGGCTCAATAGTTGTGGCACATGGGCTTAGTTGCTCCTTGGCATGTGGGATCTTCCCGGGGCAGAGATTGAACCCGAGTCCCCTGCTTTGGCAGGCGGATTCTTAACCACTGTGCCACCTAGGAAGTCCTAAAATGTAAATTCTATTACATTACTTCCATGAATACAATTCTATAGTGGTTATCAGTTGCCCTCAGGATACACTCCTAGCTCATGGGCAGGACACCTGAGATTCTGATGAGCCTGCTACTGCTTGCCCTCCAGCCTCATCTCTGGCCACCCCTCAGCGTGCCTCTGAGGCATGTTTAAGTGAGCACAGTTAAACAGAACTACTTGTCATTACCTAAAAGCACCATGCGCTTTCTCATCTCTAGGTCTTTGCAAAAAGTGCTCCCTCAACCTGGATTACCTTCTGCCCCTCTGCAGGCGGTCAATGCCTACTCATCTTTCCTGCCTTCATTGAAATACCACTTCCTTTGGGGAGCTTTCCATAACTTTTCTTCTACAGTGTTGCAGCCTCCATCAGCTTAATCAAGTAACCATCTCTTGTTGGTTAAATGATTTATTTATCCTTCACTAGTACATTTATCACTCCTTTACATCTCTCTAGAGTAGTTAAGTCTTTGATTAAAATATAATAAATCTGTGCACTCCTACTCTGTTTTATCAGTGTCTTGTGCACACACCATCAATATTATAGCTGTGTGTGTATTCTCATACTTATTTAGCACTTCCTATGGACAAGAATAGTTTTTCACTTATCATTATTTAATATTTAAAACAACTCTAAGTGGTAGTTATTAGTGCCATCATCTCATTTTCAGCTGCTTTTAATTAATTTCCCCAGGTGTTTAGAATAGCAGAACTAAGATTTAAACCCTGATCTGTAAGACATCAGAGCCTATTTTGATCTCTCTTAAGACACGGTACAATAAGTTCCTTCTCTCTGTCTCTCACTTATTTAATTTTAAGCTTTCCGAGGTTCAGAATAATGTTTTAATCATAGTCACAGCTCGAGTACATAGCACAATGTCTTTCATGCAATGCATTTTGAGAACATAGAATGAATGGGGAGGCTTTTGTACCTACCTTTAAGTTGCTCATAGAACTGGAGGGCGGGCACCTAAACTGATAATTTTGATATAATGAGATAGATGCACTGTTGTGGATAGGCATAGGTCACTATGAGAGTGGGGGGGAGGGACATATAGCCCAGACTTCAAGTACTTGGTTTCCTAAGGAGGTAATGCCTGAATTGAATATGAACATATTAACTTAGATGCAATTCCACTAAATAGTCATCTAGGGGAAATTCAAGTAATATAATCCTCTTCATGACAAAAAATTAAAGATAAACTGCAGTCATATTTTTGAAACATTTAGCATGTGGCAGATGAGATGTGGAGCTGCTGGTTTTAGTTTTGTAAAAAACAGTTCCCTAAGCTGATATACCATTGTTGGATTACTGTTAAGAAATGGTAGCAGGTTAGGGTCAAGGGCTAGATTTAAAATTTTTCATTTGGCATTTTTCATGTAACAAATGATTAATGGAGTCTGGTTGAATAAAAACTCTAAGTCTTCAAGTAATATAAACTTGAACCCTCCCCCCCCCCCAGTTTTGTTTAATTTTTTAAGTACATAGAAACATTACCATTTCTATAATATCCAGACTAAAGTCTATTTAGAAACTATCTCCATGACCTCTTGTCCTCATTCTTTTCATCTTTACAAAGAAGAGGCTGGGTTGAAGACTCCTGAAGCACCTTTCCAGCTCTCGTAGACTCTGATCCTCAGTTTTGTCAATGATTTACTCTGAGAACATAGTAAAATGTCCACTGTTTTAATAAATAAAGACAATCATATTCTGAAAGCAAAAGTAGTATTGTAAGTCACGTGTTTACAACTTTGAGCTAAACTCCAAGCACTTTTTTTAAAAGTATTTATTTATTTATTTATTTTTGGCTGTGATGGGTGTTAGTTGAAGCATGCAGCATCTTTGGTTGAGGCAAATGGGCTCTATAGTTGTGGTTTGAGTGCTTAGTTGCCCCACAGCATGCAGGATCTTAGTTCCCCAACCAGGGATCGAACCCGCATACCCTGCATTGGAAGGCGGATTCTTAACCATCCTGGACCACCAGGAAAGTCCCCCAAGCACTTCTAACTTATAATATGAATTCAAATGAGCTCCTGAGATGGGTATACCTGATTTTTGTTGTTGTTTTGGGTTTTTTTGATGTGGACCATTTTTAAGGTCTTTATTGAATTTGTTACAATATTGCTTCTGTTTTATGTTTTGTTTTTTGGCTGGGAGGCATGGGGGTCTTAGCTCCTGACCAGGGATCGAAACCACACCCTCTGTATTGGAAGGCGAAGTCTTAACCACTGGACTGCCAGGAAAGTCCCTGGTATACCTGGTTTTTAACAGCGGTCACTAACACCTATGTCAAAGGGATGGTTGCTGTCCTTGGTGCTGATAGTGATGTTTACAGTGATGTTTTCCAGCGACTCTGTGTGTGTGAGAAACAGTGGGGACATGGGGAGAGAGCGCTATGGGTGGGGGCAGAGGGAGAGTTATTCAAGATACAGAAAATATGTCTCTCACTCATTTAACCAGGAAGCATCAGGTTTCGTCTGCTAATCCATGTAGGGAGCTTCAAAGATTTTCTGGGATCCCTAATTATTTAATCTATATCTTTTTAAACTGTGACCGAATTTTTACATAAAGGGTTCAGAGTGATTCCCTCTTAGTTTTTCAGTTTCCATGTTGATTTCCCAGTTTTCCATCCAATAGCCTTTGGATGCATATCATGTTAGGGAGTTTCTTCCTTATATTTCCAGGAAATTTAAATACCCATTTTTACATTATTCCTTTGTGTTCTCCTCTTCACAGACATGGAAGACATCGGTTCAGTTTCTATAAACTTAAAAATAAATCAAGTTGCGATTAACCTATTTATGTAATTGGAAAATACTATACCTCCTTTCCTCCCCTACAACAAAGTATCTACTTCTTCTCTTTGTCCTTAATAATAACTACAATTCCTTGGGCTGATGATATTATTTGTTGAACAGCATGGAAGAATACGGTGAGCCTTTGTCTTTCCTGCTGTCTTTTTCTTATTTTTTTTTAAAGCATTTTGAAGCTTTTGCCTCAACTCTTCATTTTCTTATCATTTCACTGATCATATGTCAGCATATTTCACACCAGGTACTATCTTTCAGACCAGTTTACTTATTCCCCTTTTAACCTTCCTTATGCAACTCACAGTTCTTTTTTTCTCCCCCAGTTCTTTTCCAGTTATCTTAGAAAGATTTGTCTTCCTCTCTTTGTTCCACTTGTGAGAAAAAAAGGGGCTAATCCGGACCATTCAGTATAAGAGTATTGCTGGCAATATCTCTATAGCAAAGGGAATGAAAGCTGGAAACTTTGAGGTGGAATTAGGGAGAATAAAGAACCAGGGCCTTGAACTTTTAAACCCGCTGCAAATGCATTCAGTACCTTTGAGTCAACATTTTCTTCCTTATCTTTCTCTAGTTAAATTTACTTCCACCAAAGGACAAAATCTTGATTTTTCTGTTTTGTTTTCTTTCTTTTTTGGCATTTCAATCATATTGTTTGCTATGGTTTTTTTTTCTAACGCAATTGTACCATATTTCAGTTTCAACTGAGGTTAAAAAAGCTTTTGTGAACTGGACCCTTACAGATGATGTGTAACATTTCATTATGTTTTTGAGGTCAAAGCAATCGTTATATAACTTTTGGAAAATATTCATTTCCATTGTGGGGCCTCTCTGTATTAATTTCTTATGCTTGATGGATTTTGTTAAATATTTCATTGCCATCTATTTATTTTCAAAACCAAATGCATACATTTTCTTTGCATCAAACAAATAACCACCTTAGTAGGTTTTTATTTATTCACTCTCCAGTTTTTAATATTCCTTCATATTCACATGGCAGTTATTCATGACAATTATCAATAGAGTGACTAGTACATACCAGGCATTGTACCAAGTCCTGGGACAGAGATATTTAAGAGTAGTCCTTATCTCAAGTTGTCCTGGCTGTAGTAGAGGGGTACCAGGTGAACAAACATAATTATGAGACTGAATTAACTCATTTAATTGAATTATGACAGAAGTACAAAGTGTCATGTGAACATAGGAAAGGGTACCAACTTATCCACTGGGGTCCAAAGCTGGAAATTCTATGGTAGGGCCTTGAAGAATTGCTATAATGCACTTATAACTGAGCAGTGTTTACTGGCCCTGGTTATGATACATCGGTGCAGTAGCGTGGGCTTTGGAATCAGAGACACCTAGAAACAAATTCTGGCTCAGCTGTTTCCTAAGTGGCATTCTAGCTGAGATTCAGTTTTCTCATCTGTGAAATGGGAATGATGACACTAGCCTCACAAGATATGATTTGAATAAGATAATTAGGTTCATATCTTTTCTAAGCCCCTCCCCATGGAAGTAAATGATAGCAAGACTGAACTCTGATTATCACACTTGGTAATGCTCAAGCCCTGGTTTAAGCTATTTACATGTCTAACCCTTTTGATTGTTGCCACAACCTTGTTAGGTACATATTATTATTTCTGTTATCCCTGCTTCACAAGGAGGACAATGAGGTCTACCGAAGTTAAATGATTTGCCCCAAGGATACAGTTTATAAGAGATAGAGCAAGGGCTTGAACTTAGATTTGCTTAGCACTGAAGCCCATGCCTTTATCTACTCCTATACTCTTGCTTCCTGCCCTGTTTTATTTCAATTATTGAGTATAGTACACAGGTTTCTCACGGGCTTTGATTCTCAGGTAGAAGACTAGGGTAGACAGTAAACTATACATTTTATGGGGACATGCGCCATGTGTATTTTGCTAAGCTGAATCCCTTAGCATGTCGCATAGGACTTGATACTTATATTTGTAAAAGTGTAGGCTAAGTTGATATAACAAAGCAACTCCCAAACACAGATGTTTGTTTCCTTCTCATGTAGCAGTCCATCACAGGTAGGTAAGCTCGACATTTCCATTTTCAGCAAGCAGGCAGGTAATAGCAAAAGTGCGAGTCAAAGATTTTATTTTAAACAAATGATGCTAAAATTGCCCTTATCACTTCCAGTCACTCGCCATTAATGCAAACTTAGGTCACTACCCCTCCCTATAAGATGGGTCAGAAAATTTAGATTCTAGTTGGACAGCTACTTTTTCAGGTAGGAGAGGAGAATAGATTTGTGGGCACCATGAGCAATTTCCATTACAGTGCTCAGTGAACATTTATTGAATGAGTAAATGAAGAAAATCAAAGCCTGTAATTAAACATGAACCCCAAGGAGACCAGGACAAAGATGTTAGCTTGATCCACTAGCTTAGAGACCCATGTCAGCGTGCCAATACGTCTTTCCAGCTAATTCTTGCAAAAACACATCTTTAATCATAGCCACCTAGTGTAAGTATCACCTCACTATAATGTTTTCCTTTAATCTATGACTGTCAACTTTTCTCTTGAATGTCAGAATGGGATCGAAGCCAGAGAAGAGTTTATGTGAGCTCCATGGATTATGCCGCTCTCTTAAGGGAGATAAAGTGACAAGTTATACAGCACTTATCTATGTCACCTGTCAGGGACTCTATCCTGAGGCAGGGGAGAGTATCAGGAGTGTTAGCTGGTTATTTGTGATCCTCTTTCAGAACCTCCTTGGCATTAGAAGAGAATAGCTCTGACACTGGCAAACGTGGTTTTAGAAAAGAAATTTTCTACCTTTGGGCTTCTAGACTCTGTCAGATCAATATCCTAGCTGGGAACTCTATCCTAGCAACTTCCTCTTTTCTGCAATGTAACACTTTCCTTGTTTCATTAGAGTTTTTTCACAGCCCCTGTAGGGGCTTGTATTGTATGATGCTTGACTGGTAGCAGATAATTCGTCCCACACAGAGCATGACCACTTTTCTTTGTTGCCTAAGGATGTGACAGATCCCTATTAATTTCACCAAGTCAGCAGCCAGAATTACAGTAGACTTTGTGAATGCAGAAGAGAAAAAGCTACAGATCAGGGGGAGTAGTCAGTGAAATCATATTCTTCCAAACTTACCAAGGTGGAACCTTTCTCTCTCACTTGTAAGGCTGAAAAAAAAAAAAAAAGAATAACTTCTGAAACCTCATATCTCTTTAAGCTTTTTCATTCCTAAGAGCTTAAAGTGACCCTGCAGACCTACGTCTCATTTATTTTCACGACATCCCTGTGGAGTCAGAGGCTAGTTTTTCTTATACTGTCCAGAGGAAAGGCAATGCCCTAAGAGAACTCAAGTGACTTGTATTCAAGGTCAAAAAATCAAGTTGTAAAGCCAATGTTTGAATTTGAGTTTCTGAATTCTCACCTAGTGGCTGCTTTAAGAGGGTAGTATTTGAGGAAGAAACATAGCTGGGAGAACTTAAAATATATGATGAAGACATGACGATATGATAGATCAAGGTTCAGATCTGGAAATGTTCCTTAGTTCACAGATTTAAAGAAATGCTTTTGATGACTCAGCCATATTTAATGATGTGATCTGTTCTCACTCCCTTAAGCTACAGGCACAGGGATCATTATTCTGTATTTAGTTTGGAATAATGCCCTGGAATCAGAGTTCATAAATACCACTAATGATTTCACATATTTCAGGAGGAAGGGGGGATATTGGCCATGGCACTTCATTGATGCTCATTAAATCACTGTAGAATAGAATGGTTGTTATAAGAAATTAAAAGTGGGTGAACAAAATCACCTCAGATTTGTTGGATTGGAGCAAGATCTCCTTAACCCCTGTGGTACCTTTGTACAAATTAGACAAAGTGCTTTTCTTCCAGGTGCACACAACCCTAAGTCAGGGTGCACAGCTTGGTGAGTGAAGTCCTCACTGGATGGAGATAAATGATGCTGGATTTCTACATCATTTATCTAACTCTTCAGCTGGATGCTCTTTGTGGCGATCTTGGGGTAGAACAGCACCCTTCAAAGTCACCTGGCCCACCTCCCAACATTCAGGGAATATGACATCATGTCTACCCCACAATAGAAGTTAATCCACTTTTAAAGACCTCTTGGAAAAATATTTTCACAACATCAGTTTCTCATAATATTCTGAAGTCCTTGATGTTAGGATAACATTCATCTCTATATGAAGGGAGATGTCACACATGATCACTACTAAGAGGAAGCTGACATTTACAGGTAATTCATCAGGAGGTCAACCTTAGGCAGGAAATAGCTCTCAGGGAGGCCAGACAGATTATGGAAAAACGCGAGTTACAGTAGGTCCATCTTATGCATTCATCCTTATAATAGTAGAGGGATAGTTTGTCTCTCTTCTTTGAGAGATTGGGACCCACGTTAGTGTGACCAACCATAAAACAGATGGAAAAATAGGGGATTAAAAGAAATAAAAATCAAAAGCAGAACCTCAGCGGGTCTTTTGACCCCACCCATCTGAAATGAAAGCACTACATGGTGGGCAGTGACCTGTCTGAGAAGAACAGCAACACTGAGGACCGCATAGATTATGAGCTTGCAGTGGATTTAACAAGCTTCATAAGAGGCCAATTTATAATAAGCTTTCCACTGGAAGTGGAAAACATCAGAGGGAAGTTCTGGTATACAAATGTGCAGCCTGGCCGAACTTCAGACAGCCATTCAGGGAAGGGAGCCTAAGGTTCCGGGAATCAGGACTGTAAGTGTCTGCAGCCCATGTAGATCGCAGGAAACACTAGAGCCCCCAAGACGTAACAAATTCCTACAGAAGCC
Organism: Hippopotamus amphibius kiboko; assembly: GCF_030028045.1. NCBI lineage: Eukaryota > Metazoa > Chordata > Mammalia > Artiodactyla > Hippopotamidae > Hippopotamus > Hippopotamus amphibius. The sequence goes on from NC_080189.1 coordinate 166,600,302, forward strand.
CTCTTTCTTAGACTCTATTAATTTTGGTAAGAAAATAATTGTAAACACATGGTCACATAATGTTGGATGATGGGTATATTTTAATTTACAGCTTAGGAAAAAGAGAAATGGACAGAAATGAAGTGACTTGCTCACATGGCATTAGCAAATTTCTAATTCCATCTTTCCACTAAACCTGATAATTTCTGGAGTTGACCAAATACATCCATGAAATACCAGTAAGTACCATTCACTGAGTGCTTACCTATGTGAATACTTAACCATGTGTGTCAATTACTATAAGTTCTTTCTATAGTGTATAGACTGAATTATGTTCCCCTAAAATTCATATGTTGAAACTCCAACCCACAACATGACTGTATCTGGAGATGAGACCTTTAGGGAGGTAATTAAAGTTAAATGAGTCATAAGGTAGGACCTAATACTTTAGGACTGGTGTCCTTATAAGAAGAGAAGAGACACGAGAGATCTGTTTCCCACACATGCATACAGAGGAAAGACCACATGAGGACACACTTAAATCCTAGACTTCTGGCCTCCAGAACTGTGAGAAAATAAATTGTTTTCAAAGTCACCCAGTCTGTGAAGTTTTGTTATGGCAGACCTAACACATATAATTAGCTCAAATAAGCTTCTTAATGAGGCCAGTGGTATTATTTTAGGAATTAAGACTAGTGATTAACAGTACAGGTGGTTTTAGAGCCCAACTATCTGACCTCAAATCCTAGCTCTACCACTCTCTACTTATGTGACCATGGGCAAGTTCTCGATCTTTCTTTCTTTCTTTCATTAGCTTTACCAATTTTTATTTACTTATTGTTATTTTTAAAATCTGTTTTTTTATTAGCTTTGTTGGGTCTTCATTGCTGCACACAGGCTTTCTCTAGTTGCAGCGAGCAGGAGCTACTCTTCATCGTGGTGTGCGGGCTCCTTATTGTGGTGGCTTCTCTTGATGTGGAATATGGGCTCTAGGCACATGGGATTCAGTAGTTGCAGCACATGGGCTCAATAATTGTGGCTCACGGGCTCTAGAGTGCAGGCTCAGTAGTTGTGGCTCAGGGCTTAGTTGCTCCTGGGGCAGGGATTGAACCTGTGTCCCCTGCATTGGAAGGAGGATTCTTAACCACTGCACCACCTAGGAAGTCTGCCATCTTTCTTTACAGAAGTTTTTTCGTATGAAAAGTGGGAATAATAATAGTCTTTATTATTTTCTATTCATTATTTTATTAAAAATAATAAAAAATAAAGAGATTGCAGATACTAAAAGAAAGAAATTATAGGAAAAATTGTGTCTTCCTTGTTGGGTGTGAAGAGGGTTTGATGAGTTCATGTTTAAAAGTAATATATTGTTTGGCACAGAGAAAACCCTCAATATGAATAAGCTATTATTATTACCCCAATTTCAGATGAAGAAACTGAGGCTTAGGAAGATTAACTAATTAACTCAAGATCACCCAGCTATTAAGCTGGGATGTGCCGTTACTGGAACCAGATTCTTCATTTGCAGAAATCAAGGACTTAATCTTTACACTGTATTCACTCTGGCAAATGACAATCAAGTCAGGAATGCAGTTAAAAACTTTTTCTAAGTAGCCTAACAATTTAAACATTTTGAAACCTGCCCACTTACATTGTAGGGCCAGGACTTTGGTAGGACTTACGTTAAACCATTTAATTTTGGTAAAACCACCAGGGTTTTGAATGTTAGAGAAGGGATCTTTTATTATTTCTTTTCCTTCTCAGCACAATCCTGACTCGCTTTCTGCTGTCCCAGCAGTCCTGGAAAGGGTCCAAAATACAGGAAAGGCACTCTTACGGTAAAGTATATGAGGAAATTTATAGAAAATGTTCCATATGAAACATTAAGTGGGCACATGGGCACTCAGAATTCCAAGTGACCTCAGTTCATTCTATTTCATTCCATTGAGCAGTGAGACTTAGATGGAAAATGTTGAGGGATGCCAGTTTCTATGAAGCTTCTCAGTCTCTATGGCAAGCACTGAATATTGGGAAAACAAGGAAATCCCTCTCATCTTTGTCTTAGGTGAACCATTAGCTCTTCCCTCTATGGCTGCACTTCTGCTGTCTCTGGCCTTGCTTCTCTGGTTCCTTAAGCTGTGATTGCAACATACCCTACCTTCTGGGGAGCTGCTGGCCACACAGCTGTTGGCTATTTAATATACTCTTGACCTGAGACCCTCATGCATGCTAAATCCTTTTTAGTGTGGCCAGAGGGAGGGCAATTTAGTTGCTTTGGCTTGTGATCTACCATCTTCTCCTCTGTGCTTCTGAAGTCTTGCCAGAGACATTTTCTAACTCACTTGACCTTCCAAGATCTTTCTCTGTACCCAGTTGGTCCTCTGATTTCTACTTCTCTTCATATTACATCCTTGTGTTTCCATCTTTTAACACATAATAATTATCCACTATGCTTCAAGGTCATTGAAGGTGAGAAATACATATGTGTATAGTCTCATAGATGCCATGGGTTATGTGGATCACTGGAGATATCTACAGGACTCTCTCTCTCTCTCTCTCTATATATATATATGTAAACCAATGAATGAATTAATGGATTCTACACAACTGCTCTTGAGAGAACCTAACAATATATATTTCCATGTTATAGGCTATTGGAAGATAAAGGATTGAATAGATATTTCCTTATATACATGCACTACTTTGAATCCTGGCCCGAAGTCAACATTTTCTCAGGCAAACTAACAATATTGCAGAACTTGATAACTTTCGAATTTGTAGGTGCTGGAAGTTTCTAAGATGATGGGCTTAATTGAAAGTCTCTAGCTTCTTCAATTGTCAGAACTCAGTGCTATTCTGAGAGGGAGCTCTGATATTCCCATGGTAACAGGGCTCCATTAAAAGTGTGACGTCATAAAGCTGTGCTTGTTTGAGGACACCTGGGAATTTCAGGTATAGACGGAAATGCCATTAAAGGAAAATTATACATCATAGTCTGTGTAATTATGTGCACATGTATAGATGTGTCTAATTTAGTCACACTTTTCATTTCATCCCATTTATCATTAGGCTTTTAATGACTCACATCTCAAGCATGGATATAGTTCAAGTGTTTTATCTTCTTGAAGAAGAGCTCGTCTGAATTTTGGGATAAATATCTACCGTTAATGTGATGCTGTTCTTGAGAAGAAAAGAAAAAAAATCAAACCCTTTGCTTAGCTATTTATATTCCTTTTCACAAAATTAAGGGAATGTTGATTCCTAACAATCCCTCTGAAATGGATAAATATATCATCTCTATGCAAAATTATCCAACGCCATGCACCTGTCTGGCCCTTCATAGCTTAGGTCAGTTCTAGTTGCCTGCCTAAAGGAAGCATTTTAGAGTGATGAGAAGGGGTTGTACGCACAGCCTGGATCGGGTCACCTCGAGTGTCTTTTATGTCTTTTTTTATGATTTAAAAAATTAGTCAAAATATTCATTTGTTATTTTGTTGTTGCCTCCAAATACTTTGCACAATGTCTGAAAAAGGAAAAGGTTTTTTAAAAAAGAACACAGAAGGGTCAGTGGATTTAAAAATGGTCTTGATTCCCTCATCATTAGGATAACCCCTTTGCTTAGTTCTGGATTCCCTTCCTATAAGAAATAGTGCTTTTAGTGGCTCCATTTCATATTATACAATGTAGCCTGGAAAGGTCCAAGTCAGACTGGATTCGCTCTGAGAATGCAGGAAAATATGACAAGGTGATAGGTTAGCTGTGAAGTTGGTTAGCTCGTAAATAATACAAATTTGATAGGACTTGTAAGAAGAAAAAGTGAATAATTTGCATAGTTTGTGTTTCAGGAACGTGTGTCTGTTTCCACTAGCTAAAGAGGTGCTCCAGCTGGAATATTTGCCAAGGTGACTTTTCTCTCCAGGGTGCTTTTAAAGGTCCTTGCTGTACTTCCCTCTCCCCCAGCCTCCACTCCCTTCCCCATGAATTCCTTGGAATTGGTAAAGATATGAGGCTGAACAGTTGGCTTTGTTTATGACATTGAATTGAACTGAGTTCTTTTAAATGAAAGTCTAATGCTGTTTTTCTAAATAATAGCTATGTGTAGTCTCTTCATTGACATTCATATTTTGGTTATGAGAAACAATTTGTTACATTTTCTACATTTCAAATGAGTCCTGAGCAGTGGTCTCCATCAGTATTTTCCTGAGGGCTACGTGAACAACATATCTGAGGATCAAAAATTACTTTCTCTATGTCTGTTAAATCCCATACAATTATAAGTATTTTTTTTCCTCAGTGGAAAAAATGTTCAAATAGGAGGTTAGAGTTGGAAGGAAACTTAGAAAACATGTAGTTCAATCCCTTCATTTTTGAAAACGAGGAGACTAAGCTAAAAGAAGCAGCTAAGCCAACCACTAATTTGTAGCAAAACCAGAGCAGGAAACCAGGAATCTCAGCTACTTAAGTTTCTTGCTAACATGTGGGAATATATGTATAAATGTACATACAATATATGTATACATACAATATAAATACACATACAATATATGTAACTATATACATTTACATATATATGTAAATAGAGCTAATTTTATCTCACCCCTTATGATCCACACATGGTCTGTGGTCCTGCAGCATTGCCACCACCAGGAGCTTGTTAGAGATGCAGAATCTCAGGCTCTCCCCCAGACCTACTGAATCACAACCTGCAGCCTAATAGGATTCCCAGGTGATTCATCTGCATTCAATTTGAGAAGCACTGTTTTAACAATTCCTGGTTTTCTGTGATAATGCAGTATAATTGTTCAGCACCCGAAATAATCTAAAATGTTCATTATGTATGTTGATTTCTCATCTCTCTTTTCTCTCTTTCACTAAATTTTAGTCACTTCCTGCTGCTGTAAGATAAAACGATATTGAAATTCATCACTTCTCTTCCACTCCTGCCTTTTAGTAGAAAAGTTTGCCTTCAGTTCGGATTTTGCCTCCCTCTCTTCGGATGATAATTGTTAATAGGTTTGGCATGTTTGTTCTGTGTCCGCAAGTGTGCTAAGCACTTTGTGTCTGTTATCTCCTTTAGCCCATGCAGTGATGGTGCGAGCTTATCATGATCACAGTGTCCTCATTTTATAGAAGAGGAGACTGAGGCTGAAAAAGATTAACTAACAGGATGTGTTAGGCCTTGGACTTGAATCAAGATTTGGCTTATTCCAGAATGTAAACATTAACCACAGAATATATTGCTTCTGCAACTCAAAGTTCTGATTTGCTTTTTCTCCCAAGCATTTATGCCTCTGAACAATTAAACTATCTTACCAAGTCAAAACCAGAAGTTAAACTTGTCACAGTGCCTGATACTGAGAGGGCACTTGAGGAATATGTGTTGCATTAATGTATGAATGAGTGAAAAGGCCTCGGTCTCCCTGATAAGAAAGCACAACCTCTGCACAGCACCAAAAGAAAGAGGAGATGTCCAGTGGAAGAGGCATTTCCCATTTTAAGGCAGCTGATGTTTCTTTGAGGTCCCTAATCTCTCCACCTCCTTTCTGCTTTCCTTTACCTTTGACCTATATATCACCATAAATGCCTTGATGTTCTTCTACATTTTGTTTTAATTCTTTTCTATTATCTTAAACAGTAGTCTGACTGGAGGACCAAGGTCAAATCTAGTGACATCCTTGGAGGCCTGGAGCTACTATTTCAGGGATTCTGAGAAAGTCCCATTAACCTTTAATCCTCTTCCATTTCCTGGGAATTTCAGAGTTAGAGCATCAAGCTTTGGGTTAAGATTGTATGTTATTAGACCTTTGTACCTTAGTGTCAGCGAAAAAGCAAGAACCAGTCCCTGAGAAAGGAGGAAAAATATAGAGACCCTGAATGCCTGGGTCTGAGAGATGGGGGATGAGGTAAAACAGAGGCTGACCCATCTGAGAGATCATTCTGGGAGAACTAAAGAGAAGTGGGCCTGTTACCCACTTTAGAGCAGAGCTGGCTTGGATGAGGTACAAGGAGGCTGGGAGCCAGTGAAGGGCAGGGGCAGCCCCCTGAATATTGATCTTGACTCTGCAGCTGCGACCGTGTGTGGACTTGGTACCAGGAGACAAGCGTCACACCATCCTGGGTCTTGTTTCCTAAGCTAAAAGTAATGGGGTTTCTGGGTGTTTAGGTATTTACTTCCTTTTGTTTGAGAGGTTTAAAAAAAAAAGAGGGATTCTAAATTGGAAAAATGGCAAGCTGGGCTCTGTGGAGACAGGTTTAAAAGGGCCAAGTAAGCAAGGTACAGCTCGCATCTGCTTGGATGGTTTGTTTGGCCTATGGTCTCCTCCCTGGCCTGGGCCCTCTATTTTGGTCAGTGGTGCTCTTGAATTTGGGGAACAGCCCCATAACCACCTGCTGTCCCATTGCACCAGCTGATTCTCAGACCTTCAAAGGCTTTGCACTATGTAAATGCCCATCACATAGGGCCCTCTGGAGGTTGAAGGGGGAAGAGGCACATTTGCTAGAGCACGTTTTTTAAACTGCTGAGCTGACAATGCTGATCTGAATGTCATCCACTATTTGACTATTTTTATTTTGTAAATGATTAATATATTAAAAAGAATGCCTGCTCTATATGCATTCATTGATTTTATGTGTATATGTTTGATTTAGTTCCCGGGTGGAAGAACATCTTTGCTAACCAATTTATGGTCCTTCAGCCAGGATTATATGAGAAATTGACTTGTCTTCTCATTCATCCAACCCAGATATGTGGGGCATCCGCCACGTGCCTACTTCATGCAGGAGTTGGAGATAAAGCTAAACAAAATACAGCCTCTGTTTTTAAGAAACTCTTGTGTAATGGAGAGGAGATAGGTATGCAAATAGGTAATTGGAATACAATGACAGATGATATAGTGGAGGTGGCAATAGAGTGTTATGGAAGCGTGTAGGAGGGAGGAGCAGGCTCTGTTTGGGAAATTAGCTGAAGTTTCAGAGGACATGATCTGGTGATGGGGAAGTCGCAATGCTTAATTAGCACGTTGTATTTCTAACCTTGAGAAGACATTTAATTGTTTGAGGGCTCAGCAACAAATCTTTTCCCTTCTCTGTGTTCCCTCTGTAACCCAGCAAGCAATTACAGTCAGCTGAAATGCATCAAGGCAAATAGTGCGGGGTCAAAAGTAAAAGCCGCTCTTTGCAGACTTGGGTTGGCTCCTTGAAGCGGCAGAGAAGACTTAATTTTGTAGTTTTCCTGATTAAGGCTTCCTCCAGCATCTCCTTCCGTGGAACAGGTAAGCAAAGCAAGCCAGCTAGCCAACAACATCACAAATCTTGTATTTCAGTCTTCTCTGCTTCTGGCGTACTTGGCAGGATGTCACCTGCCCGGTGTACAAGGAAAATAAAATTGCTTGTGTGAGGCCCTGGTTACAGGGAAGAAGGGGGGAAGCAGGAAGGAATTCAATCTTTGGCTTAGAAAAATCTAATTCTCTCGAGGTGTATTGAAGTCTGCAAAGCAGTTATCTTTCTGAGCAGCTAGATGTAACCTGGAAATGCAGTTCCTCATAGCCTTGGTGAGATTAAGTGAAGTTTCTGTGATGTGGTCGTCACACACAGGTCACATGGGGTTTGATGCTCTTGCCCCCAGTGAGCCGGTATCTGAAGTCCCTTTCACACTCATCTACCCCACGCTTTTCACCTCTTCCTCGCTGCCCCCAATCCCCTGGCATCTCTATAGGAGGAAGGAGAAATGAGTGGCTTGACAGCTTAGAAGGATACATTTAATAGAAATTGATGGAAGTGGCCCAGGAAGGCCACTATTCTATTATTCTTGAGGTAAGAAAGGTTATCAGGGCTTGATGGAGTCATGTGCTCTTGCTGAAATGTTTTGTGGTGAGGAGTCTTGATGTTTACTGGACTTGCAAGGGAAGTGGGAGGGAAGTTGAAAGGGAAATTAATTTGAACTGTAATTAATATAAGGTCAGTCACAGGATGGTGGGAGGGAGCAAAGTTGAGGGATGGTTTTGGGGGAGGGGTGGGAAATATTGCTCTGAGGTCAGTACTGGGACCCTTTGTGGTAAAAAGTGTACTTTGTGAACATTGGGTCCGTTGGTGGGTCTCCTTTGATTATAATCAGCCTTTCAAATTGAAATACATGTTGGTAAACATGCAAACAGATTTGGTGGCACCATTTTATCTTTAATATTCTTTGCATGTAACAGTTAATCCCTGAAGAAATTCAGATGCCTTAGACCTCAGCAGCTGCTGCCTGTTATACTTTAGACTTGGATTTCAGTTCTGTATTTGTTCTTTCTTTTTTCTCCCTTCCTCCTTTCCTCCCTTCCTCTCTTCTCCTTCCTTCTGTCTTTTATTATTTCCTTATGACTTCAGTTCCTTCTTCATATCCCTTGCCTATCCCACAATTTTCATGAATTAAAAGAGTATTTTTAAAAACTCTTCTTTTTCTTTATTTCCAAAATCAATCTAAGGGTCAGATTTTTTCTCCCCAAGATGCAGTACCCTGAGTAGCATTTGAATAATGTCTTTTTTTTCTTCTTCTTGTTCTTTTCCTGCTGTTCCAGCAAACTGTCTTAAGGACCATTGTGTTTTATTTTGCGTTGTCCTCATCTATATTGTTTTATAGCCTTTAATTAAATTTTTCATATTTTAAAAGTATTTTCATGTCTCTTTTAAAAATGTACATATCCTAGACAGTAGCAAAAACATTCAAAAGCCTAAATTAGCATGTGGTCAGAGCAAAATGCAGTAGAAACAATGACCATGGAAGTCTAAGAAGAAAATCAGACCCTGGAATTAATGATGCCTTTGTTCATTTTTGAGTGTGGATATTTGTTGTGGTAAAAGCATTAAATGAGATAGGGAGAGTAGATAAGATATTGCAAAATTAGGATCTGGAGGAACTTCTTTGAAAGTGCTTTTTTGAAATTTCTAAGCATTATAAAAATGGGAATATGTTTTCTGTGTTTTATTCTTGGATCTTCAAGGAACACAAAAATGTAGGGGCAGAGAAAAATCTTTGTAGTTTTAGCTTATTAATTAGTAAATTACTTCCATTTCTAAATTATTTCCATTTCTAATACCCCCTTTCTCTTATTCCCCATGTTGCAATCTTTAGTCCTTCAAGGCCCAACTCGTGGTTAACGCTCTCAGTGATGCTATCTCTTAGTGCCTGGCCAAAAGTCCTGTTTCTATTGGCCATCCTCTAAAATAGAGGTCCTCCAAGTGCAGTCACTGGACTAGCAGGATCAGTAACACCTGGGTGCTTACTGGAGATGCAAGTTCTTCCCTGTTTTCCCCTCAACCTACTGAGTCAGAAACTCTGGAGGTGAGGGTCAGCAAGCTGTGGTTTAACAAGCCCTCCAGGTAATTCTGATACACTAAAGTTGAAAAGCCCTAAAATTTAGTATTCTGTCTCATATTTACATGGGGAATGTGTAACATCTGCTCTACTAGATAATGTGCTCCTGGGAGGATGTGTATGTCATATTTGATTTTTAGGCCCCTATAAAAGGTAAAAGACATTGAAACATAAAAGTTTGTAGATGAATGGGCATAATAGGGCATCGATCTTATGTGAGAAAGAGAGAGGGGAACAGAGTCTAATCCAGTTTCTCAATTTTCCAATTTGCCTTCTGCTTTGACTGAATGGACCGGATAATTACTAAATCCCTATTTCACTTTATGGCCAAAACCCTATTTTGCTTTATGTGGTGTCTGTCTGAACACAGAATAGATGTGCTCCCATGTTATAGTCACTAGATATGTATTCGGTGATGATGATCTGCTTGCCTTTTTGTAACCCAGCAATTGCAATACTGTTGCTTAGAGCTTTTGTGGAGTCTGTTGGTCAAGTTTAAGTAAAGGGCAAATCTACTTTAAATATATAGAACAGTCTATTAAACATTTTTGTTCTTCAGAAGACACTGTTCCATCCCATCAAAACAGACTCTCATTCACTTCAGGTGTTGCCTGTGAGGCTGCCAAGCTCTCTGGGTGTCTAACCTTGGCCTCTTGTCATCAGCTATTAAGACTGCTAAAACAGAAGAATGCTTAACCACTGCAGCTGTTAAAACATCAGTACATGCTTTGGTGAGCTCAAATTTAAATGCTTTGAACAGCCCTTTAGGGGATGTTCCTTCTCTGTTTTAACTTAGATTATAGTCAAAATTCAGCAATAGTTTTAACTTCTTCAGTCCCTGGATGTGCTCATATTTCTCCATCACCCCCCCACCCCCGCCCCCAAAAGATCCAGTTAGCATTAGTATAAGGATTAATTTTTAAGCTGTTAGTTTTGTAATTAATATTTACCAGTCAAGACTCTGATTACTTTTTTTACTTTGCCTGCTGTCACTCCAATCCTTTACAATTTTGATTTTTTCCTTGTTTTTCTCTAAAATTCTGAATGATTCTTATAAGGTGGAACAGGATAGGATTAGCCCAAAAGTAATCAGAGGGAACCTTTTCTTCTTACCTAATAGATCTATGGTGCAGTAACCGGCCCACATCCTGTCTCTATTTCCCGATCTCTACATTAATCCCTGTGTCTTTCTTAACTTCTTTTGCACTCACATTCTGTGTTATGCAAATGTCAGCTTCTTATACATTCTCTACTCAATTTTATAGTATTTTCCTTCAAACTTTCTGGTCTGCAAATTCTTCCATTTATTCTCAGTTTGGAGTTTCCTTAAGAAATATATCTAACATTCCCAAATTTTATAACTCAACCCCTTACCTTTCTGCAGAGCTCCAGATCTCTATTCTACCTGTACTCACCTTGGTTTTCTAAGCTCTTGCAACCCACAGCATGATCTTCATTTTAGCATCATTGACATTATCCAAGAAATGTCAGAAGCGTTGGATCCTGGGCCCCCCTCAGACCCACTTAATCAGAATCCGCATTTTAAAAGACTCCCCAGGTGATTCCTGTGCACATTAAAGTTTGAGAGGGACTGTTCTAATAAGCACGTCACAATTAAGACAAAACTTTTTTCCTTTTTTTCTGTCTGGTTTCTACCCTGGTGCTCTTTCCTATACCCGCTCCCCTCCCACCTCAATTTATTTCTTCACTCAGTCCTCTCATACCTTCTATTAAAAAGTCCTATAAGATCTACCTCTGATATATATTACAAATCCATCCATTGGTATCATTCTTCAGGACAGCTACCACTGTATTACGTCCATTATATCACTCATCACTATTTGAGGTTATCTTCTCTCTCTATGCTTATTTTTTGTCCTTACTCCATCTAAAAGGCAAAATCCTCATGAGTAGAATCTGTCTTGTTCATCTTTGTATCTCCAGCACTTAAGATGATGAATGGCATAGAAAAGATGCTCAAAAAATATTACTTGGGTCAATTAACAAAGTTTTTCACATTAGCCAAATATCATCTATCATGGATTAGATACTCCACGGCAATGTGAACAATTGATGAGTTGAGACTCAACACTGGCTTCTCTCTGGGTCCCAAATTCTGATATGGAGAAATGTTCCATACTGAAGAAGGAATTTTCATTCTGAGAAAATCAACAGGTAAATTAATAATCAGTACTGAGAATCAAATGATTGAAGTTTATATTCATATTTAGTCACATATCAAATGTGTGATTCTGGTTGTTTTTTAAGTTTGAGTTTCAGTTTTCTCATCTGGAAAAGGAGGTTATTATAATACATGTAGACTATCTGCCATGTGTCTTCCTGATTGAATGTATTCTATGAAAAACATTTCACCTACCCATTTTCCTTCCCCTAGTTTTCAATAATTGTCTGGTACACATCAGCTAATTGTCTGGTATGCATCAGCTAATAGGCTATTTCTGCTCTCATATTATTGCTACCAGGTATTATGCTAAGAACTTTGAATCAATTATGATTTTTAATTGAAGCTGAATATATTTAATTGCATAATTTTGAGCTGTCCAGGTTTAATTTCACCAAAATTACATCAAACCTGGACACTCTGAAAAATGACTTACAAAAAGGAAAAACAGTATGAATAAAGCTTTGATATGTACTAACACCTATTATGTCCTATTCTTGTATGCTAGGTATGAATTTTCTCTATTTATTGTTCTTATCAACAAAATAAACTTTATGTAGCCCGCATGTACACGGACTTCTGATCATGTAGCCCACAGTTAAAAAAACAACACAAGTTTTGAAGCCTTTGGACTGGAGATTCTCTAAGATCTCTGTTTTAAAACACAAACATATACACATAGGTTGCTTTCAATGGTTTATTAAATTCTTATAATAAATTACAGACAAATATACTTAAGGAACTCAATAATGAAAGACGTCAGTATAAAAAAGCACATAGGCCTTCCAGGCAACATGAACAAATAGGGACCAAATTTAGTTTCCTGCCTGATTACTCTCTAGGCTGCAGTTCAGGGAAAGAAAGCGCAGATGAGCTCAGTGCCCTCCCTGAGTCAAAGAGATAGAGCTAGGAGTCTGGGGAGGCCAAGGGAGCTAGAGCCATAGAAACGGGAGAGCTGCAGAGATGGGAGCTTCGAAGACCTGAAGGTCTTCATCAGATCTTCCCTTGAGTATTGATTAGAGCGTGTGTGAGGCACTACTAAGGCTGGGGGAATAACCTTTGAGGGAAGTGATTGAGGGAAGTGATTTGAGGGAAGTGATTTGAGGGAAGAGTGCTCAGAACTGACACAGGGCCAGAAATTTGAGGGAAGAGTGCTCAGAACTGACACAGGGCCAGAAATAGTAACTGCTCCATTAGTTACAGTAGAAAACATCATAATTCATGATATGTCGAATTGAATAAGCGAAAGGGTTTTGCTTCAGTGGTAGGGTAAAAATTAGGCCTAGCTTAAATGCTGATGTAATACTACATAACAAAGCTTAAAAATAAGACCTGAAAATAGAAAATTGTTTCAAAGTAACTTAACTTTGTTCCAGAATGAAGTTCAAAAATATCTACAGGAAAAGCAAAATATCCAGGAATCAACAAAATAAAACTTACAATGTCAATTCAATAAATTAAGAATGCAAAGAAGCAAGAAAATACAACATAATAAAAAGAAAAATTAATCAAAATCAGACACAAAATGTCACAGTAGACTGAATTAGTAGATAAGAACATGAGAACACTTATTTTTTCTGTATTCCATATTTTAAAGAACCTAGAGGAAAGATTAAACATGTTAAGTAGGGGCATAGAACATATAAAAAAACCCAAATTAAACTTCTTGACATGAAAACTATAATGTCTGAAATGAAAAGCTGCTCTAGATGTGCTTACCACCTGATTAGACGTCGCAGAAAAAAAGATACGTGAATCTGAAGACACAGCAATAGATGGTCTCCAAAATGAGATGCACAGAGAAAATGTCCACCGCCCCCCCCCAAAAAAAGGAACAGAAAATGAGTAGTGAGACAACTTTAAATGACTTAATATATGTGTAATTGAAGTCCTCAAAAGAGAGGAGAGAAGGAATTGGGACAGAATGTTTTAAAATAAATTTTGTCTGATGGCTTCTTTTTGGTGATCTGTCTCCTAATTGTGTCTGATAATTTTCAAAATTTGAGGAAAACTGTAAACCCACTAATACAAGAAGTTCAAAGCCCAACAGACCCTAAGCATATTGTAATTAAAATGTTTAAAATGAGTGACAAAGAGAAAACAAAAATAAAATAGCCAGGAAGAAGATGTGTTATATACAGAGAAGCCAAAACAGCAGACATCTTGTTGGAAACAATGTAAGCCAGAAGACAGTAAAGCAATATCTTTAAAGAGCTGAAAGAAAGAAAGAAGAAGGAAAGGAAGGGAAAGAAGCAAGGAAAAGAAGGAAGGAAAGGAAGGAAGGAAAGGTAAGGATGGAGAGAAAGAAAAGGAAGAAACAGACATAATACTATACCCAGAAAAATCTTTCAAAAGTGAATGAAGGGACTTCCCTGGCTGTCCAGTGGTTAAGACTTTACCTTCCAATGCAGGGGGCGTGGGTTTGATCCCTGGTAGGGAGCTAAGATCCCACATGCCTTGCGGTCAAAACCAAAACATAAAACAGAAGCAATACTGTAACAAATTCAGTAAAGACTTTAAAAATGGTCCAAATCAAAAAAAAAAAAAATCTTAAAAAAATAAGTGAATGAAAAATAAAAGACATTTTAAGATGTAAGAAGTAATTCATGACCAACAGACCCAGACTACAAGAAATGTTAAATGAAGTCTTAGAAAAAGAAATTCCAGATCAGTAGAATAGATACAAGATTGATAAATAGACCTATACCTATATGCTCCATTGTTTTTTGTCAAAGGTATAAAGATTACTTGAGAAAGATAGGACAGCCTTTTCAACAGATGAGGCTGCCAAAGTAAAACCTTTGGCCATACCTTGCATGATAATAAAAATTAGAGTACAGATTTAAATCAAAGACAAAAGTAAAATTTCTATAAAAAATATGGGAGAAAATCTGTAGTTTTTGATTAGGCAAAGCTCTCTTAGAAAGGATATAGAAGCATGGTGTTTACAGAAAAAAACTTGAGAAGTTAGTCTTGTTCAATGTTAAGACAGTCTGCAAAATTAAGGCATCCCATAGACCAGAAAAAAATATTGGTAAATCACATATAGGACCAGGGACTTTTATACATAATATATAAAAAGTCTCAAAATTCAAGTAAGAAAAGAAACAACTTTTTTTTTTTCCAAAAAAATGGGCAAAATCGTTGAAGAGACAAAAAAAATAGATGTATAAATAACAAATGAGCATGAAAAAGATGCTCAACACTGTGAGTTACTAGGGAAATGCCAATTAAAACCGCAATGAGATATCACTACAAACCTATTGTCCAAAATGAAGAAGAATGAAAATATCGTGTTGGTAAGATGCAGATCAAATTGAATTTTTTATGCACTGCTGGTGGGAATGTAAAATGGTACAACCAGTTTGTAAAACAGTTTGACAGTTTCTTACATCATTCAACATATACCTACCAAATGGCCCTGCCATTCCACTTCTAGGTACTTACCTGAGAACAGTGAAAACAGAAGTCCAAACAAAGGCGATAGATGTTCATAGCTTTGTTTGTGATAGACCCAAACTGGAAACAACCTACCTGTTTATCGAGAGGTGAATGGATATATATTCTATATATAAAATCTTACATCTGCTAGTGCATTGCTAATGGAATGCTACTCAGCAATGAAAATGAATGGACTACATAAACATTCGAGAACGTGAGTATATGTTCAGAAAAGAGTTAACGCTAGCAGGCTTGAGACTGCTCTCCTCAAAAAGATATGCTTAAGTGTTTGGCCCTTGGTTGGTAACTGGGAGCTTGGATTTTGAGAGGGTTCCCACAATTCCCAGAACTGTTTAAAAAATGACTCAGTGTACCTAAACTGTTTGTGCAAACAACATAGTTTATGCTGAACACCTGCCTTCCTTTTGAGAGTCTGGAATTTTGGTTTGTAACAGACAGATGCTGCCTACATGACTAGCCCGCAGTAAAAACTTCAGGAACTGTATCTGATAAGCTTCCCTGGTAGGTAACATTACACCTGTGTGCATGTAACTTGTTGCTGGGAGAATTAAGTGTGTCCTGTTGTGACTTCAGTGAGAGAGGACTCTTGGAAGCTTGTGTCTGGTTTCCTCTGGACTTCATCTCTTGTCCCTTTCCCTTTGCTAATTATACTTTGTGTCCTTTATCCTGCAACAAATCATAGCCACCAGAATGACTAGATGAGTCCTGTGAGTTCACCTAGCAAATCATCAAACCTAAGGGTGGTGTTGGAACTCCTGACACAGTAGATCTCAAAAATGTTAGGCCGAGTGAAAGAAGCTAGACTCTCCCCCCTCAAATAGAAGAGTACATACTACACAATTTTATTTATATATATTTATACATATTATTTATATTTATCACATCTATTTAAAATATTTTAAAATATTTATATATTAAAATATATACAATTCTAAAGAATAAAAACTAATCTATAGTGACAGAAAAAATATCACTTGTTTCTTGGAATATGGGGGTGATAGAAAGCAGAAGGAAAGAATTAGAGAAAGGGGTGTGAGAGAACTTTGGTGGGTGATGGATATGTTCATTTTCTGAATTATGGAGATGGTTCAATAAATGTATACATGTGTTAAAACTTATCAAATTGTGCAAATTAAATAAATGTAGTTTAGGTAAGTCAGTTATACCTGAAGGAAGCTGTTCTTTTTTTTTAAAAAAAGTACATAGCACTTTCTATGTAATAGGTAATATGCTCAGCACTTTCTGTGGATTGTATTTTTTTTTTTTTTAACCTCATGAGGTAAGCACTGGTATTATTCTCAGGGGGCTGAGTTTTAGATAAGCAAAGTTACTAACCACAGCACTCAAAGTCAGAGGAAAAGCCTGAACCTCGACCCAAGTCTACAGAATTCTGAAGCATATTCTTCATTCACTATTTTAAATCTCGTAGGTGAATAACTGAGAAACTCACTTTGATAATTATTTTTAAGTGTCTCTCATGTGAAGGATCTTCCATTGGCATTTCAGCTTGGTGATCACAGGATATCATTAGTTCAAAATTTGTGTCCTCTGGCTCTTTAAACATCCAGGCCCTGCCACGATGGCCTTAGGCCTTTGGGACAGCAGAGGCCAATGGCTCCTGTTTCACAGTTCACTTACCTGACTCCTGGTTTGCCTTTACTAAAGATTCCTTACTTCATCTCCCTGTCCCTTTAGCACTTGATTCTGTTCTCCAAGCCCCAACTTCTGCTTCAGGTTTCCTATTGAGTTACGGATTCATGTGGTCCCTTTTCCTCGGCTCATTAACTTTGGCTCTGTCTACCTTATATTTTAACTTTTGATTCCATGGGATTCTTGGCAATGACAGCACCCATTCCTCCGGGCAAGAGACCCTCTTTCCAGCCCTGCATGACTCCTGTAGCTCAAGCTAAACTCTTGTCTCTAGAGAAGAAAAAAAATCAGATACTGAGATCAGTAAAGCAGAAAAACTTCCAAAGATTAAGCTAAAATTAAGAAAGAATAAAAAAAGACTTTGCTCCTCTGTTTTGATGTATGTGTAACTTATTGCTGTGTGGAGCTCTGCTGTACATCATCTGCTATTGATACATTTGTCATATCAATCAATCAGAGGCAATTATGAAACTGCCAACTCCATCCTTTATATTTCAGCAAGGCTGTCTAATTCTACAGCTATTAATAACCTTCTTATCTCCCTTAGTTTATCTGCTTCTTTTCCAACATTTTGATTCCTGCTACTGATATGTCTTGTCAGTTGTAGGTAGAGGATATTAGGAAATTAAACAACATTGGCTGCAATAGACAGAAGTGATAGGGAATGATTTTCATGGTGGTGCCTGGTATGTACATCATAATGTAAATTATGTGAGGTATTTTCAAATGGAGAAAAAAGATCATTTTCTTAGAGTGTAGACCTGAAGGTTATCACTGGATTGTGTAAGAAATAGTTTCACTGATATAGGAGATAGTGTAATCGCCAAAAATTTCACGTCTGTCATAGACTTGCAGTCTGGCCAGAAATCAGAGACTTCACATTTAATATATCTTTCTCACATCTAATAATATGAAAGATCAGAAGTGAAAATAAATTCCTGCTTCAAAAGCGCTTGGAATTTTAGGTTCGCATCTAAAACTGTGCTTCCAAAAGCCTCATTTCTGTGGAGCCAGGGAGTCTATATGTGAAGGTCAAGTGCTAAGTGTGTTCTCACACCTGGGCTGCAATTCTCTCTCTGCCCCATGATCTGTCTTAATTAATGGATACGGTAAGGGAGAGAGGGATGCAATTTCATGGCAGCTTATAGGAAAGGGGAAAAAATCCTTGAATTTTTATGATAAATTAGTTTAATGATTAGGCCAAACTATCAGGATATTCTTTTTTTTTTTTTCTTTTTTTTGTTTTTCTTTTCCTTTTTTCTTAAAGGTGAAGATTGAAGACTTGACCATTCGGTACAGTAAGAGAAAATTTTTCTTAATTTTACTTGTATCTGGGTAATCCACCTTAGATACTTGAAAAAATGAAATAATACAAAAATGCATAAATAAATATGTAAAATCAGAAAATGTACTTAATTTCCCAAGCCTCCATCTTCCTCCCCTGTATAGTGGAAATAAGTGGGGTGGGGTGGGGAACCAAATGATGTGTTGTATGTAACCCAATTTAGCACTGCTCATGATTTTGGTCCAATTTGTTACAGCAGGAAGGGTGGGTAGGAGGAGTTGCTCAAAGTGAATAATTGCTTAACTTTTGGAAAGAGAATAGTAGAGGTATTAATAAGAATACATTTGTTTGCAATTTATGGAAACCCAAGTCAAACCAACTTAAGCGAAGTGTAAACATGGCTCATTTACCTTTGAAATTCATGGATAGATTTTGTTGGTCAGAGCTGGATTGAGGGGCTCAAATGATGCTTTAGATTTGTTTCTCTCCCTCTTTATCATTTATTTATGCTTTGTCTCACATGGGATCCACTCTTAAGCATTCTCTTCCTAGAAGGTGACTCCTGGAAACCCTGTACTTAAATTCTGATGGCTCTTAGTCCAATTGAAAGAACCTCTTTTTTTCCCTCAAACAGTTCTCCAAAAATTTTATTGGACCAGCTTGTGCCCTAAGTCCATTCTTGAGCTAGTGGCTATAGAAATTCATTGCTCTGATTAGCAGGCTTGGAGCATATATTTATGTCAGAAACTAGGACAGAGTTATACCATTCAAATCATGTACACTAAGAGTAGTGGGGAAGCATTCTCGAAGGGAAAGTGTGGATCATTTTTTTTAAAAGAGGAAATAGATACTGGGCAAGAATTAATGATAGCTGATAATCATATAGTGCTTGCTTGGTGCCAGGCATTGATGATCTGAATGCCTTAGGTATATTAAGTTATTTAATCATCAAAGTAACCAACTTTACAGGTGAGGAAATCGAAGGACAGTGAAGTTAAGTAACTTGCCCCAAGGTTATACAGCTAGTAATAAGCAGAGCCAGGGTTCAGATGCAGGCAGTCTAGCACTATGGTTCATGCTCTCTAAATCACTAGGGAACACTGCCTCGTGGAATAAAAAAAAATACCTACTACCACTCAGACTCTGGAAGTACAACTATTAACTTTTGCCTCTTTTGCTTATAAGCCATTAGACATGGATAAGACATTGATTTTTTCCTGATCTATAGACAGTGGTGGTAATATTACCTGGAAGATAAAATAAATAAATATATTGCTAGCATATAGCAGGCACTTGACAATTGGTTACTAAAATGGCAATCCTATTGACATGCCCTGGGATGTTCAGAAAAATCCCCGACCCTCTGAATTCCTAAAACACATCCTTCATGGAATGTGAAATAGTACTTTCTCCTCTACTCACCAAGAAAATCGTTAAAAAGTAGATCTTAGTACTTATTCTCTTCTGCCTGATTTACATGTTAGTGATTGCCTCATCGCTGATTTTACATTAAATGCAGAGGTGTGACTAAATAATTCTGTCTTGCTGCATAAATTAAGAAAACGAATGTGCTTAGAATTACACTCCCCCTTCTCCTTCTTTTCCTCCTCCTCATCAACATAAAATACCATTTACTGAACACCTACACACAGTGTGTGGTGCATCATTCTGTTCTCTCTAATTTTCTTGGCTTTTTCTAAAATGCCTTTTATTACAGAAAGGAAATGAATCATTGAAAGGTATGACATTTCTTTGCAGTAAATAAGTAGGGGTTTATATAACTCTTGAAAAGAGATAGTGTAAATATGTATGTTAGTAACATTTTATCACAAACATTGGTGACAGGAATTTTCCAAACAGGAACCATATATTCAAAATAGTGAGACAAAGCTGTTAAATTTTGGAAGAAAGAGGCAACTATTGTTTGCTTTTCTGTTTCTTTGGCTACCTATCAAAATATGGGGTTTTTTTTCTCCTTAATGTAGAATCTTGCTTTTCTTCCAAAAGAGAATTTTACCATCTCCTTTAAGGAGTAAAAATGACAATAAAAAATATTATGGCATATTTCAGAGTCTGGCTGTGTGAACAGGTAAATAATATAGTTTCTGATGAAATGCTGGGGAACCAGAAAATGGAGTTCGCTTCTCCTTTGATTAAAAGAATGTTTGGGAGATAATGTTTAGCTGAGAATGTGGAGGATACTAAAAGGAGACTTATCTTTTTTCACATGAAATGCCTGGGAATAGCCCATAACATATTGCTAAATTTTTCTGATTATGTAGTCAAAACCAAAATTTCACTTTGCCTGGCATCTGGTAATCTATGATCAGCTCAAACTTGCTAAAGTTAGATTTTCCATTTGCATTTCTTTGCCCCCATATTCCCTGAAAGATTGTACAGAGGGAAGCATTGTCAGTGTCCTGGGCAGACTTTGGCTCCAGTACTAGCTGTCAGTATGTGTGTGCCATTGGGAAGGTTATCTAGGAGTCAGGTCATTCTCCAAATGATTTGTTATCCTCCAAATAACCAGTTTTTGCCAAATTTTACATACATTTTTTAAGTTTAACAAGAATATGAATTACACTAACATTGAGATGCTGACTGAGCAAAGAATTTTAAAAATGATAAAAGTTTCTATGAGGGTGAGTCAAAAATTATCCGCACTCTGGCTGTAAAATTAACTTTTAGAAAAGACAAATACATCATTTTTCGACATAATCTCCTTGCTTTTCAATACACTTTGTCCATCTGTCAACAAACTTTCATATTCCCTCATTAAAAAATGTTTTAGGCTGAGCTGCGAGCCACAAATGCACTGCTGTCATCCTTGTAGGGCTGCTTTCAGGGGACCAAACAGGGGAAAGTCTGATGGAGCAAGATCAGGACTATAGGGAGGATGCTTTAACACCTAAAAACAACATTTTTGCAGAGTGTTAACAGTGTGGGCAGAAGTGCGCAAACCTATACACCCTCAGACCATAAAAAACGAGTCACTGCACGCTGCTCTTCTTTCGTGCAAATCACAAGTGGGGCATCCATTTTTGCTCTCACTGCAGTTACAAATGAACTGATGTAACACGTTCACACCTGCATAGCAATGACTGGGGAAACAGCAGCCTTGAACGGAAAGCTCTGATAAGACAGTGGGGCCAACAGAAGTTTTAATATAACCAGAGTGCAGATAATTTTAAATTTCATATAAGAAATGCTATTTTTTAATCAACATTTTCCCTTTTCATACTTTTAAAATTTTTGGCCCCACTACATGGCATGTGGGATCTTAGTTCCCTGACCAGGGATGGAACCCATGCCCCCTGCAATGGAAGTGCAGAGACTTAACCACTGGACCACCAGGGAAGTTCACACATGTTAGATTGTTTCTGTTCCTTCTTTCAGATTTGAATTTGGATGCTTTTGACTGTCATTTTATACTTTTTAAAATTTTAAGCATTTTTAATATTCTGTTGCTAACATCTCAAATGGTATCAGCTTTGTTTGTATATCTGTAGCCATTTAAAATTTAAATTTAAATTCAAAAGCAAATGAAATAATCACTATATTATATTAAATTTTAGTTTTAATTAAATTGAATTTCAACTTTAAATGGAATTAAATATTTTAGATTAAGTCCAATTTTTAGTTATTTAAAGTAGATTTAATTACATTAAGTATTTAAATTAAATTGAGAACTTAAATCCAAAATCATCTTGAAGAAATAAAAATAACCTAAAAAAAAAACATCGCATAGGAAATGCAGAAACTCTGTTTGTTGATAAGAAACAATTGGGATAGGCCAATGTGTTATGTTTATTTAAATACTGAACATAAATAATTAAAAAGTTCAAAGTGTGTAAAGAAAGTGGGACTGTTTAGGATATTTTGCTATGGTAGATCATGATATGATTTGTACCTCTAATACCTTGACCATAAATCAGACAATGTGAAGGAAGAATCTTAGAAATAGCATAAAGAAATCCTAAAATTGCTAAAATCTGACAAAACAGAAGTAATATTAACATGAGTTTAGAAATCAGTAGAAATAGAAATTTTCATAATACTTGCTGACATTTCTGTTTTGCTAAAAAAAATTTTATTAGCAGAAGTCAAAATTCAACCTTCATTTTAAGCTTTTAAAATACTCTTTCTTGATTTTCAGTTTCCTCATCTATTGAAGCCATAAACATCATTTTCATTAAGCCAGTGAATCTGATAGATAGAACAAATTAGACATTTAGGAAGCTGAATTTTGCTGGATTAATTTTAAGGACATTAACCTGCTGCCAGTTGCTAACTTCTCTAAGCCTCAGTTTCCACATATGTAAAGTGAGAATGACAGTAACATTGCCTCCTTCCTTTTTTGTTCTCTTGTGTATATTTCTCTCATACTGTTTATGTGTTTCAATGAAAGTATTTTCCTGTTTCATCTCTATAAATATTCCCAGGGCCTGACACACATAGAATAATAATATTAATTATAGCTCATTTCATGCCAGACATTGTGAAAATCTTTTACCTAATTATCTCATTTAATTCTGAAAAAAAGCCAGTGAGAAGAGCAATACTATCTTCTCACTATTGATGAGGAAACAGATACTCAAAGAAGTGACTTATGTTATGAAAAAGAGGCACAGGTAGCAAATAACGGAGCTGAACTTCAAATACAAGTGGTCTCATTCCACATTTGTTGTACTGAATTCCTCTAATAGACATACTCTCTCTCTCTCTGTCTCTCTTTGATATATGGTACAGTGCTGTGCTATTATATTTTCTGGTTCATTTTTTTCTCTCAAAATAAGTGTTCAAATATAAGGCCCTCTCGAGAGTCTAATGTGGCATGTAATGCAGATATTTCCTTACGTGTATATGTGGACCGACCATGTGAGGGTGAGAGAGAGAAGGAAGGTGGGATGTGCAATGTGACTAAATGGTGAATTAAAAGGGAGAAGGGAATGAAAAACACCGACAAGTGAAGGCAACTACCCAAATGTACTTATGTTTTGAACCACAGTAAGATTAGTGTGGATTATTCTGAATTCAAGAGAATTTCTGGGTCATTAGTCCTCATTACCTCTCATTAGCTTCTGTGGAATCACGTAAAGTAGATTTGTTGAAGATGTATAATGAGCTAGAGTCACACCTCTCTCTCTCTTTGTAAGAAGCTCCTGATGCCTTTGCTATCTGCAATTTACTGCTGTGAATGTGGTGAACTTACACATTCTGAAAATTAACAGAGAACACCTGCAATTCTTTTCTAGGCTGAAGGCCTCACCTGATGTAAAGTGTTAGCTTGCCCATTGAAAAGGACTTGTATATTCATCTGTCCCTTAAACATTTAATGTGCTCTTACTATGTTTCAGACTGTTGACACTAAGCTACAAAGATGAAAACGATATCGTTCTTGCCTTTTGGAGTTAATAATCTAAAGGAGAAACAGACAAACATGAAATTACGATGTACTCAGATAAGTACAATGTAAGAGATACAAGGTGAAGAAAATTTCCAAATTACTGAGAGCTTAATTTGTGGTAGACATTGTCCCAGCATTTTATGTCTATTATGTAATTTTATTCTTATAAAATCCTATGAGGTAGTTACTCTTATTATGCTCCATTAAGATGAAAAAACCAAGACACAGAGACTTAAAATAACATGTCAAGGTCACAAAGGTAGCAAAGAGATTAACCTTTATTTGAATCCAGATGATTTATTACCAAAGTCGGGGTACACGAAACTGTGCAATCAATATTACCTCTTGTATAGGAGTACAAATAGGGGCTCCAGTGGAAATGCAAACCACATTCTCATTCTATTCAAGTTACAATAAAGGCTGGAGACTTAAAACAAATTTTTGCCTTTGGGAAAAGAAATTCAGAATTGCCGAGACCAGCTCGGCGACTCGAGGTGAGTGACGGACGCCGCAAGCTTGAAGAAGACACAGACACAGACTGAAGAGAAAAGTGGGACGGGGGGCTCAAGACCTCTCGGATCAAGAGCCCTGCTGACTCATCCCAGGTTGCTTTTATTGAGTTCGTGGGCTAACATTCTCAGGTTACACCCATAAACAATCAAAGGCCTCACATGACTGAGGCAATTATCTTTGTTTGTTTCCTGGGTTGGAGTTGAGCAGGTGTGGATTTGAGCTGGGCGTGGAGAGCAAAACAGCCCTGGGGGCAGGAGACCTCTCTCAGATATTGGGGGTCTGTGCCCCACCCCTGTTGGCCCCTCTGCGACTGTGCCTGTCTTAGGTTGTTCCTCCCTTGAGGAATCTTACCCGTCTCTGGCTAACCAGTCATCCTCCAGGGCCAAACACGGTGATATAAGGAAGGTTCTATGCACCACCCCTGTTGGCCCCTCTGCGGCTGTGCCTGTCTTAGGTTGTTCCTCCTCTGAGGAATCTTACCCGTCTCTGGCTAACCAGCCATCCTTCAGGACCAAACCGGGTGATATTAGTCACCACGCCCCGCACCCTCAGCTCCTCCACTGCTCAAGCAGGACATTCTGAATCCCATCGCCCGGCCCACATACTTTAACATTTTCAAGGTTTCAGAAAGGCTCCTGAATGTCTTCCCACACAGAATTAAATATACATGTTTCAAATGAGACAATAACACACAGTGCTTAAGAGCCAGACTACTGGGTTGAATCTGGTCTTATCTATTTATTGCTAGCTGTGCAATTTAGGATAGATTATTTAATCACACTGAGTCTTAGTTTCCTTATTGTAGAGCAGAATAATGTTAATATATAGCTCATAGTTTTGTGATGAAGGTTGACGAAATATTATTTAATAGTTAATCTAAGAAAGAAATGGAAAATTTTTATTCACACCAACCTAAGGATTATAAGCTGGGAGACAGTCTTTCAAGAAGCTCTGAGGACTGTTCTGCCCACTAGAGGTCAAAGAGCAGTTATGTAAGTTTTTGAGACAAAAGCTTATACAACAGATGATGTATTGGCAGTTTACACAATTCAGATCTGCATTTACAAAGTGGGTCATTGTGACCCTTTACAAGATTAAGAAGGAATGTTGTTTCCTAAGGAGGTATGGTTAATGTAGATGCACAATATACACTAAAGAGGAGGAAGGAGACCCAAATAAGCATTGAAAATTTTTGTTTAAATATTTCTTGTCTTGCCATAAAATATGAATTTTGTTTCATCAGTAACATGAGATTATATTGCAAAGTACTTAGCAAGGTGATTAGAGATTAGTAGGGAATAATCAATAAATGCTAGCTTTTATTAAAGGCAATTAAGGAATTTACAAATTATTTCTTTATACCATAGAAACTAATACCATATTCATTCTGAGCTTTTGAGGAAGTAAAATGTGGTAGTGGTAAAGTAAATTATAAGGTGGCAAGTAAGGCAGAATATCAAAGGAAAATATAACAACCAAAGGGGGGAAGTGGTTCCAAGATAAATTCTAAGCTAAGTAAGCTATAGGACTTCCCTGGTGGCACAGTAGTTAAGAATCCACCTGCCAATGCAGGAGACACAGGTTCCAGCCCTGGTCCAGGAAGATCCCACATGCCTCGGAGCAGCTAAGCCCGTGTGCCACAACTACTGAGCCTGCGCACTAGAACCTGCAAGCTACAACTATTGAGCCCACATGCCACAACTGCTGAAGCCCATGCGCCTAGAGCCTGTGCTCCGCAACAAGAGAAGCCACTGCAGTGAGAAGCCCGCACACCACAATGAAGAGTAGCCCCTGCTCTCCTCAACTAGAGAAAGCCCGCGTGCAGTAACGAAGGCCCAGCACAGCCAAAACATAAATAAATAAGTAAATAAATAAATTTATAAAAAAATAAGCTATAAGTCAAAATCGAAGAAACTTTATAAATTTGGATGGACTTAAACATTACTTAAAAGACAGAGGCCCAACCATTTCCAAAATGGCAGAATGAGGAGCATGAAATACTGCAAGATGAATAAACAAAAAGGTCTACACCTAGATTCATCACAGTCAAATTGTTGAAAAGTCAAAGACAAAAAGAAACATTTGAAAGCAGCAAGAGAAAAATCACTCAGCACTTACAAGGGGTTAACAATGTGAGAAATGGGTTATAGCTCATCAGAAACAATGGGACTAGAAAGCAGTGGAATAACATATTCAATATGCCAAAAGAAAAAAAACCCCATCAATCGTGACTTGTATAATCAGAGAAATTAATCCGTCAGAAGTGAAGGATGAAGACCTTCTGCAGTAAACAAAGACTGAGAGAATTTATTGCCAGGCACTTTACATTATAGGATCTGATGTAATCCTGACCAAAAACTTGTTAAACTTTTCTTTTTTTCTTATTCCTGTTGTACAGATGGGAGCACTATGTAACCAAAGAAAAGTTAAATAAATCGCGTGTGGCCATTCAGCTAGTGAATGGGACTCGAACCCAGAGCAGTTGGTTATGAAAGGGCATTCTCACTCACCCTGCCTTCCTAAGAAGTGTCATTCCATTTGTCTCCCTGCCTCCAAGCTACTCTCTTTTGAACTAGTGCTGCTACCTGGACCCTCCTAAATATCACTTCCTCTATGTTACTTTATCATTCAGAATCCTCAAGTGGCTTTTTCTTACCTATGGCATGTAGGCCAAATTCTTGAGCCTGATTTCTAAGGACATGTAAAGTTTGGCACTTAAATACCATTGAAATTGATCCCTTAATATTTCCCAAGCTGACAAGTTTATCTCATATCTGCCAACTGTTTTCTTTCCATCAATTGAGACCTTCTTCATTTTTGGGTGGCAGGGGCACAACTCAGAGCTCATGTCTTTTAATTCTTCTCTGCTATTTCCACTCTTTCTTTATGGTCTTCCTTTTTACATATTGCCATTACCCTATTTGTGTTCATGTGTTGCCATATATATAGATATAAAATATTTATATTATGTTATATATGGCTATATGTATATCAATGTCATAACTGGATTGGAAGCAAGCTGTTTTATTTTCCATTATGTCTTCAACAGAACTTAGCACAGGACCTTCTCTATTATAGCAGCCTACTTAATATTTATTGAATGATGCCTTATGGTTTCTGGATAAGAAAATTAAATATTAAAACAGTAAGAAAAAAATCACCATATCCTGGTATTTAAAGTGGTCCCATTTGATTGGAAAATTCTGTCAATCTGGAATCTTGTGAAAATCAAATCTGAAGGAAACAGAAACCTTTTCTCTTTTCTTGCTCTTATCTCATGAGGCCATTATAGTATTTCAGAACCAACACTTATGAATTTTTTTTCAACCATCATTGCTGTGGACCCAGGGAAAATCAAGACAGCTGTTAGTGGTCATGGAAGCTCACAGCTCATAAATTTGATAAGCTATGATGGTAGCCAACTGCAATTTGATAGGGCAGGTATGGGAAGGTTTTTTCAATTTCGGAGTGTGAAACAGTGTGTAAATCTCATGCTTATTTTGAAGAGCAGGTTGATCCAGTTAACTGACCCCCAAATAGATTCTATATTAGATATGTCATAAAAGTTGTACGAAGAGTTATTATTCATGGAAAAGTAATTGATTTCCTAGTGGAGGCTGAAGGCTTAAAAATTGCTCTTTGGGTTTTGGTTTTTGTTTTTTGTTTTTTTTTGTTTGTTTTTTTCTGTGGATCTGTTTACTTTTCAAAATGTGGTGTGTCTTTAAAGATGCAGTTGGGTCAGTCACTAGTATGGATGTCTTTCTCTTTTTCCTTAAAACTCTCCTTTGATCTCTTTCTCACGTCTCTCACTTTGAAAAAAAAAAAAAAAACAAATCTTGTAAGGAACACCCTTTGCCCCATACATACTAGTTTCATTTATTCCACTAAATATGCTATAACTATCCCTTAATTTTTCTAAGTCATCCTTCTGACTATATATTCATTCAATTTACCAAAAGTAAAAGAGTAAAACACTGTGATTAGTGATTGCTAATTGATGCTGGTTCTCTGCCCAGACCGTGATTAAAGTTCTTATTGTCTAAGGGAGGTGAGAAGAGGGGACTGTGGCAGGAAGAAGAGGGTGAGTTCAGGTGAAGAAATAGGAGGGACATTTTTTCTTGGGAAGTGTGGAGCCTAGGTCCTCATATTTCCAATGTTCTCCCATTCCCACCTGGATTGAGGCCAAAAAGGCATAAGGGTGTGCCTATAATAGTTGCTGTCCTGGAAATCTCAGCCAGCCAGAGGAGCCAGAGTCAATACTTAAGGCAGAGCAGATAAATATGAGGTGTATCCAAGCCACAGTCACGGGACGACATGGATTTAGATTATACATCCCATAACTCTCAGCTGGCAAATGGCATGGGCTTTTTGTTAATCTTGCAATAATGTGATCAGGTATTTTTTGTAAGTGAATAGCTGGACTCACACCACTATTTAGAAGGATGTCATTCTTCTTAACTCCTGCTATGTGCCAGGCACTGTCCTATCTGCTAGGGATACCCACTGGTGAATTAGCCATAGATCATTCCTCTTACTGCTTAGTGGAAAGAACAAGTGCTTCTCTCCCCTTGATTTTTTTCTCTCTATTTCCAGTCAAGAAGAACAGAAACATTTACTCATTATCAAAGTTGTTTGTCTAAATTCTGGCAATCAATCAAGCATAAAACCCTAATATTTAGATGTGGTGATCTAACAGTAATAACACCTAAACAAAATGTGTATAGAACTTTGGTGTTTGTAACATACTTTCACCTATATGATCTCTTTCAACCTCATTAAGTCCCTGGTTTCTCATCTGGAAAATAAGACATAACAGTCTGTGTCTTGCATGAATGGATGTAGACAGACAGCCAACCTAGGGTTGTATCTGCCAATTGTGAAGGTCTGCATTTTATAGATGCTGAACCTGAACCTTAGAGAGGATATGTGAATTGTCCATGGTTGGATATAAAGTCAAAGGAAAAAAATTAGGACTTAAAATACAGTCTTTGGACTCTAAAGTCTATGGTTTTTCCATTATATGTCAGTTGTTGCTCCATTGACCCATCACTGAATTAGGAGCCAGGAGTATCCCCTTGGAACTTCTCCAGATATAGTGTTCCAGGAAAGCTGACCACATTTTACTCTCTTTGGAGCCTATATAATTATAGTGCAGTCAGACAGCAAAGAAAGAAAGAGGAGAGACAGTGACCATTACTTTAATGTAATAATATAGTTCATTCACAATCTCACCTGAAATAATCAGTTTGGTGCATATCCTTCTAGTCAATATTATAGAATGCATTAAATTTCCAGGCTGTTCTTTCGTGAGCCCTAGTCACAAGGGAGCTGTTTTTGCCTTTGTTCCATAGAATATTAGAGTAGGAACTGACCTTTGAGGCTATCTAATCAAACCTCTTAGTATTCAGATGAAGAAGTCACAGCTAGGAAAATGTATCTATAGACTAAGGCAAAATCCTCAAAAGGGAACACAATTAGTAACTTAATGAATTATTTTCTACAAGTAATTGTTTGCTTACAAAATGAACATTCTATGGCTTGCCATAGGATGGTAATTGAAAATTTGTCTGATGTTAAATTTAGATAAGATTTTGATATGCTACATCGTTTTAGGCCCAACAGAGCCTTTGCTGGACCTGATATACAGTAGGCTCTCAAAAATATTTACTGTGTGAATGAATAAAGCATGTATGATGTACATATATACTTTGAAATAATAAACACAATTTATTAATCTAAGACCATTATATTCATATTTAATCACAAAATCATCATCAATGAAGCTTTTTTATTAATTTATTTTTTATTTATTGGCTGCGTTGGGTCTTTGTTGCTGCTTGCATGCTTTCTGTAGTTGCAGCGACCCAGCGCTAGTCTTCGTTGAGGTGTGTGGGCTTCTCATTGTGGTGGCTTCTCTTGTTGTAGAGCATAGGCTCTAGGCGCACAGGCTTCAGTAGTTGTGGCTTGTGGGCTCAGTAGTTGTGGCCCTCAGGCTCTAGAGTGCAGGCTCAGTAGTTGTGGCACATGGGCTTAGTTGCTCTGTGGCATATGGGATCTTCCCAGACCAGGGCTCGAACCCATGTCCCCTGCATTGGCAGGTGGATTCCCAACCACTGTGCCATCAGGGAAGCCCCATCAATGAAACTGTACTGGATCATTCCATATAAAATTATAATAGGAATGGAAAAGAAAGGATATAGTGTAGAAATATCGATCAGCTGGAACTGATTAGTGTAATGATTAAGATTTGAGTATGCATGTGTGTGTTCACTGGGGAAGGAGATGGTAGTGGGGCTTATGAGAGGAAGAGAGCAGCATAAGATGTTAACACTTGTGAGTATGGTAGTGACATAAACTGATAAAGGAAATAGAAATATCATGATTAATACTACACAGTCTGTCCCTGTTGTTTATGGAAAATAAATTGCCCACATGTAGGAGTCCAGTTATAGGAGAAGGTAAGGTAGTCAAAAATCAATTATTTTACATAGCAAAATGAAAAAAAAAAGTCACTGAAAAATGTACTTGACTAGTCACCAGTTTTTGAATGTCAACAACATAGAATCTTAGTATAATAATAGGTAACATGCTTTGGGCTTCCTAGGTGGCACAGTGGGTAAGAATCCACCTGCCAATGCAGGGGACACGGGTTCCACCCCTGCTCCAGGAAGATCCCACATGCCGCAGAACAACTAAGCCCGTGCACCACAACTATTGAGCCTGCGCTCTAGAGCCCGTGAGCCACAACTGTTGAGCCCATGTGCTGCAACTACTGAAGCTCACGCACCTAGAGCCCGTGCTCTGCAACGAGAGGCCACCACAATGAGAAGCCCACGTACCACAATGGAGAGTAGCCCCCGCATGACGCAACTAGAGAAAGCCCGTGTGCAGCAACAAAGACTGAACACAGCCAATAAAATAAATAAATAAATAAATAAAATAAAAAAAAAATAGGTAACGTGCTTTGAAAACTCACTATCTTCCATCCATGATCATAAGCACTTTACATGTATTCAATGACTTTGTCATCATCCCAGCCCTATGAGGTGGGTGATAATATCATCCTCACTTTACAGATGAGAAAAATGGAGCTTAGAGAGTTTAAATAAATTGTGCAAGGTCACTCGGCTATTACGTGGGGGATCCAGGTTTTGAACTCAGATGGTCTGGTTCCAGAGTCTGTGCTCTTATTACTTTGTTGCACTATCTACTAGAAGCTTTGCTGTGGAAGGAAATTTAGGGATCAAGTAATATAATAAGCCTCACTTTACAGATGAGAAACCCAAGGCCCAGAGAAATTCAATGCTTTGCCCAGGGTCACAATTATTTTGTGACAGAGTCTGAAACGTGATAGTTTGTGTTCTTGTTTGCAAGGCTGAATTAATTGGAGACAGTTATGGTAACCTTCGCCTGCAGACACCATGCACTTTTATTATTGCTGCTATTCACAAATCAGTCTTAAAAAGCTGGAAAAATGGAGTTGCCCACAAAGCTTTCAAAATTTCTTTCCTTATACAAGGTAGTTAAATTATTCTGTGAGTGAAAAAGTCATTCTCGCTTGCTCTGAATAAGTAACAGTTCCCTTTGAGGAATATACAGCATCAGTTTGTTGGATACTCAGGTTTCTATATATAAGAAAAGACAACCCCAAAGAAAAAGTGAGTGGTGGCTCCATGCCAGGGCAGTTAATGAAAGATGCAGGGGATTGAACAAGTGGTCTTATTTCTCTTTTCTCCCAGGCAGCACCCTCCTCCTCTTGACACTTCAGAAGGAAATCTGTCCACAATATTCCCAGGAAAGAGATTCTAGAGCCTTCCTCTTCGGTGCTGACAAAATAATAAGAAAGAGGAGAAGGGCAGTTCTGGTAGCATTTCATCCTTCTAACTAGAAAAGCTCCTCTGGTAAATGTCTTGAGGCTAACTGGGACATGCACATCAAAGAGAATTTGGCTAACCTGAAATGTCATATTTCATGGCAAGTTCAACAGGGCAGTTTATCACAACTGACCCTATCAGAGAAGGACCAACCATCCTTAGTAGACGTGGGGTTGCAAAATGCCACCACATTTGGCCATAAAATTTATCATGTCGGCAGATCTATAGTCAACACTATGCACTGTGAAATATGGCCGTGCTGCTGGGATATTTGTCTTTGTTGGGCCTGACAGATTTGCCTTGCATTTCCACTTAGTCCGCATTCATACCCCAGCACCATCTATAATGACCCATCAGGACAATCTGCTTGGAAACACAACTTGCAGCTCCAATAAGCTAGGATGGGAGGAATGAAAGCCTGTACAATACATGTATTTTGGGGGCATGCTGTTAAAATGCTGAAAAACTTTCCAGTGACTTTTTTTCCAGATAATTATTTTAAGAAAAGTAACACATTAGAAGGGAATTCAGGCTCTTGATAAATTAACACCATTGGAGGCACATATGTTTAACTTTTTTCCATTTTCTCATTTCACAGAAAAGAAGCAGAGACACAGGCATAGTGAAATATCTTCATTTCTGAGTCCCTCCTTGGGAAAAACGGTGAGGGTGGCAAGGCTGGTTATCACAGTTGCTGCCTCGCAGCTCTGTTCTCACCGGTGTGCTGCTTTTCCTAGTGTCCTCGGAGTCTCTGCATTATCCACCTTTTGTTAAACTCTGCTCAAAGCAACTCTTTCCCCCGCTACATTGTAAGGGATGGATATGTCTTCATATCCTCTGACTTTTTTATTATAATAAATACAAAATTATTGAATTAGAAGATTTTGGCGTTTCAGGTCTTAGCTTCACCTTGGTAGTGACAGTGGTCGGACAGAGGGACTATCAGTTTACCCTTGAGTATAGCAGATTGTACGTTAGGAATAGCATAGGGGAAAGTTCGGAATTGGGTGTTATGAATTTGGGGTTTGAGTCTGATCTCTATGATTTGTGCTGATCAACATTGGACAAGTCCAGAAACCTCTGAGAGTCTCAGGTCTGTGGAACTTTTGGGTAAATAAAAGCAACTCTTTTTCAGGATTGGTATGGAGATTATAAATAGAATTTCATACATATCTATATGTATATATATATACACACAATACATACATGTACAGATATATACGTATATATAAATATATGTATACGTATATATGTATATACTTTCATTAATTGAAGAGCATAATAAAGTGATTTTTGTTGTTGTTGTTGTAGAGGCAACAGAAAGAGAACTGGATTTGGAGTCAGAATCTATGCATGAAAATTCTAGCTTTCCAATTATTAGTTATGTGATCTCAGGCAAATCATTTAGTTGCTCTGAGTCTCAATCTTTCCATCTGTTAAAATAATGAGAGTAACTCTGACAAAGACATTATAAGATATATGTGACACCCTTTGGAGATTCTAAGGGTGGTATGCAAATGTTTATTAATTTATACCTCATTATGTTACAGGAAGCATATTTATACCATAAGAAAATTTTATTTCGACCCCAGGTAATTTGACTCTAAGAGGTCTAGCAGGCAGTTGGCAAAAGGGAATCCTGGTTAATTGTATAATTTGGATTTTATGTAAGATTAAGATAGATGGCATCCCTAGAAAAAGCATTTCTAATCCCTAATACTAAGCCTAGAAGAAATTTGCCCATAGGGTCCTTAAAGAGAGGATGTGATGACCAATGTCCTCAACGGTGTCATTATAATAAACACAAGGACAAGATTCATTGGGCTGTAAATAAATGTTTCTTTACAGTTTTCCTAGAGTTGGAATGCCATAAAACAGGCAAAGGATGGATACAGCTCCAACAGAATAGTTCTTTATTACCTCAAAGCTGTTGTAGTAAAATTCTCCCACTCGCCTATGACTCATTGCAGGTACTCAAAGATGACTCAGATCAGTTGCAGTGATTCCTAAAGACTTTCTTGCAAAGCTCTTCTGGTTTCTATTCGACTCCCTATACTATAGTTTCTAAATGGGCAATAGAAATTACATTTCCTTGCTGAACCATTTGACCTGCTGATTGCTGCTTTCATGACTAGAAGAGAAGTCCATGTACCTGGTGGAAATATCTGAATTACCTCTTTTCTGGGGAACCTTTAGTAAAAAATCTGAGTGCTTGTTAAAAATGCAATTTACTGCCAAATCAGAATCTTGTAGGTAAGAGACCTGCATTTTTAACAAGCACCAAGGGTAATTAATTAAATTTAGTTAAAAAATTAAACCTTGAGATCCTGGCTGGAGATTGGATAAAATACTATGACTTAGCACCATCATGCCCCAGACAAACTACACGTGTGTTCTCTGTTCTCAGTTCGTGTCTGTGTACATAAGACTGTGTCTGAAAAACATTGGAAATGGAGTTGGACTTACCTAGAATTAAATCAGACTCCCTACATACAACTCTTTGACCACAAGGAGCAAGTTAACTACCTGGGAATATTACATTCCACAATTTCTGGTTGACCTGCTGTTGGGTCAGGAGGTTCAGCTAATTGCCTGGTGACCCACAGAAAAGCTTCATTCTAGAAACAGCCCAGATATCCCCTCTGAATTCTTGGTCTAAATTTATATCCCTGATACGTTTCATGTCCTGCTGGTACTTCAGACTCAAATTAACATGCGCTGTCACCTGCTTCTTTTTCAGCATTCTGCCATCTTAAATAGAAAGTCCATCATGCCATGCATCCATGTAAGAAACCTCAGAGCCAAATCAACTTTTCTCTCTCTCATTTTCACACCTAATCAGTGAACAAATTCTGTGGATTCTTCATAAACTGACACTTTTTTGATTACAACTTTCTAGCCCTTCCAACAGTGCCCTAATCTTAGCCCATCATCATCTTGTAACTGGTTATTTGCATCCACTCCCTAGTGTATGTTAGAGCATCAGACTCAAGTTCAGTGAACATCCCTGAAGCATCTACTGTAACTCATCATTAGGCTGGGTATTTCTGCATACTTATCTCATTTCATTCTCATAAAATTCTGTTATTATTGTTCCCATTGGCAGCTGGAGACTTAAGTAAGATTACAAAATTGCTGAATGGCAAAGCCAGGATTTCAGTTCCAATCTTGTAACTCCTGATCGAGCTGTCTCAAGTTTCTCACCTTGAATCTATTCTCCACCCTGCTTTGGTCATCGTCCTTGGACACAGGTTAAGTCATAGTACTCCCTACTCAAAAACGAAAATAGTTCCCTACTCTCTATAGCAGTGTTTCTAAATTTTTAAATTAGGTGCCCTTATCAATAAAAAAAATTTGACTATGCCTCCAATGTACATAGACTTATTTATGAAATACTTGCATTTACTAAGTACACTAGTATATATTATATATTTACACAGAAATATGAATTTAAAGGGAGAGAGAATAAAATACAAATAGAAGTTACAGTATATTTTTTCATGCCCCTGCGGATCATTTTTAGCTTTCTCAGGGAATTGCATTACACTTCAGACACCACTGAATTCAAGTTTAAGGGCCTCTGTGATCTGGCCTCAACCCAACTTTTTGAGCTTACCTTTTAGAAGTTTCCTTTCACCCCTCTCTACCTAAGCCTCACTGCTTTACCCACAGTTTCTTGTAAATACGATGAATTTTCATGTCTTTTTTTCTTTGCTCCAGTTGTTTCATCAGCCAGAAGTGAGTATTATCCTTTCTCTGCCAGCAGATAACTATTCTGTTAGACTAAGCAAAAAAAGTCCTTCTCCTCTATCAAAAGACCCTAGTCAAAACCAATCACTCCTTGAGCACATAGCTTGTGTCTCCATCATGACATTTATTTTATTCTGCTGTCATTCTGTTCTTTAGAGTTGTGTACTTCTCTTTCTTCTTCAATATAGTGAAATCTTTGAGTCCAGTAGTTGTCACATTCATTTATGCATTTCTTGTAAAGTGTACTATGTTTAATTAAATAGTAAATTTTTGGTAAACATTTGTTAACTAAAGAAGAGGATGTTAGCTTTTGTGAATTTGAAGAATGTTCTACATGTAAAAGAGTCAAAGTAGAAACTGTCCCATTTTCTTTGCTGTGATGCGTATTTTCTGCCAGGCAATGACATGTGGACAGTGGCCCATTTTCATGAAAACTTACAGCTGAATAAGGCACACATAAGCTGCATTGTAATAGGAAAGTTGCTACTCTGAACATAGTTCCAAACTCTTGAACATCAGTTGCATTTAGCAATGACTGAAAGCATGTGAACTCTTCTCTATTCCTTTCCTTTCTGCCTACTTGATATTCTCATTGGCAAACAGACAAGGAAGTTTGAACTGGAAAGAAACTTAACGAGCATGTGAATGAACTCCTTCACAGAAGTGGAAACTGAGGCTCAGAGGCTTTAAATGACGTGCCCAAATGCTTGCTTCCAATTCATGTTGAGCCAGGACTGGAACCTGGTTTCTAGTCTTAGTCCAGTGTTTGTTAACATTGACTCTTTTGGTTGCTTTCCGTTCTTTGCATCATCAAACTGTGACACAACTTGTGGGAACTGATTGAAAGACATGTGTATTGTCCTATACCTGCTTCTCAAACTGGGATTTATATGTACCTTCCAGAAGTCCCTGGAGCCACAGCATAAATGTCTTACATTTTCCTGGGAGTATAAGTTTTCCTCAAAAAATTGTTTTGGGAGAAGAAAACTATTATTTTCATATTATAACAAATACTAATATAGAATAATTACTAAGATAAATCTAGCGCATTTTCATAGTTGCAGAATCCTATACTCCTGGATGTGTGGACATTCACACCCCCTTTGCAGTAAGGAAATTTTGGTGGAAAGTCTGAGAAGTACTGAGCTAGGTTATACCTTTGTTATAAAGGACATCTTGGTTTACCTTTCTGGGCATAAAGCATAAATTAAAGCTAAAAATAATCTACCTTTGCTTTTTTTAACCTTGTCTAAAATCTGACTTTTACCCCAACCATCATACAGAAATGGCTCTGTGTGGCTTATTGCTAAATCCAGTGGAAACTTTTTCTTCTTTTTTCTTTTCGTTTTTCTTTTTCCTTTCTTTCTCCCTCCCTCTTTTCCTGTCTTCTTTCCTTCCTTCCTTCCTCCCTCCCTCCCTCCCCCATTCCTTCCTTCCTTCTTTCCTTCCTTCCATCAATAGAGGGCTTTTATTGCATTTTAAAAAATTAAATTTTTTTTCATAATAGCTTTATTGAGATATAATTTATATACCACACAATTTACCCATTTAAAGTGTACAATTCCATGCCTATGTCTTTTTAAAGTTTATTCTTTATTGAGGTATAATTGACATAAACATTGTGTAAGTTTAAGGTATACATGTTGATTTGATACATTTACATATTGAAATATGACTACCACCTTAGCTTAAGCTAACACCTCTATCATGTTACATAACGAACATTTCTTTTTTTGTAGTGAGAACATTTAAGATCTAGTTTCTTAGCAACTTTGAAGTATATAATACATTATTTTTGACAATAATCACTATGCTGTGCATTAAAATGTCACAAATGGGATTTTAGGAATCATTGCACATCTTCTTGTTTCTATAGCTGGATAACTCTTCAATCTTCTTCATCAACCTGCTAAATTGTTCCTTTTTCAGACACAAAGATACCTTTAGGAAAGTTGACAGTCTGATTGCCGAGAATGGTCTTCATTCTCGCAGTACATGTGGCACAGAGACACCATCTCAGTCCTTACTGTCTTGACCTCCTGCAGCATTTGACACTGCTGACTGCCCTTCCTTCCTGAAAATGTCTTTTCTTCCTTTGACTCCATAGGCTTCACTTTCTTGCTTTGTCTCCAGCTCCTGGACAAAGACTCTTCCTGCCTTTTTTTTTTTTTTTTTAAGGTGATTTTTTTTTTTCTCTTCTCTTGAGCTCCAGACTCACATACCCAACTGACTTCTGCAAAATTCCTCTTAGAATTTAGAAAGACACTTCAGCCCCAACAAATTGACCCCAGTCTTCTGTTCCCCACCCTCACTATCATGCCTCCTTGTTCTCTAGGCTATCTTTATCACCCTGGCCCTAATTTACCATTTCTCCTCTGGTTCCTATTTTGTGGTGACCAGGCAGCTGTCTGAGCATTTTTTTTTTTTCATTTTTCCTTTTCCCTCACCTTCCTCATTCATTCCATCACCATGAGCGACCTCCTAAATATTTTCCAAAGCCATTCAGCAAAACCACAATGACTACCGCCCAAGTCTAGGTCACAGTTATGTCTCACCTTGTTTTCTCCAACACCCTCTTCATTTATTTCACAGTCCCAGGTCTTGCTCTTCTCATAAATACAGGTCAGGAAGAAGAAAACTTTCTAAGAACTGTTAGAAATGTAATAAAACTAAGTCACAGTCTACTCTTTTGTGACAGTCACAGTCTACTCTTTTGTGACAGTTTGTGGGAAAAGTAGCTTAAGAAAAATCCTGGTAGACCACATGAAATAAAAATACAAGCATTTGTTATGTCAACTGATAATGACACTTCAATTATACCACACTGTGGAGAAAAAGACAGTGATCAATTCCAAGCAATCTATGTCTTAGGTAAAATTTTAAGCATGCCATGTGTATTTCCGATTTTACTCTGCCTTCTGAAGCTAGATGGAATCTTCCTAACATACAAACCATGTCCCATCCCCTTCAGTGGCTCCCTGTTGCCTTCTGGGTAAATTCTAAACACACTCATTTGGTTTCTAACCAAGATCTGGGCTTCATCTATCTATTTTCATGACCCTTTCGCACAGTAGCCAGGCCTAACTCGTCTCAGTTTCCCAAATTCATCATGCTTCTTGCCTCCCTCTGCATTTCCTTCTCCAGATTTGATTGGCTAAAGCAGGACTGTACTGGTACATGTTTACCAGGTACCTATATGGGGTGAGAAAGAGAGAGAACCGTGATTTGCAACATTTGACAATTTCTGTGATGAAAATGCTCTCACTGTGGCTGATTTCAAGCTATCAGTGTTATGCCACTGAACATGAAATTAGAAAGAGATATACACAGTTAGCTCCAGTAAGCAGGTATGAGCCTGCTTTAGCACATCCCTGAGCTAAATGTTACAAATCCTTAGAATTCTAGCTTTGCCATTCCTTTCACTGAGAATGCTTTCTTTCTTCTTTTTTTTTAAGCTCTCTCTCTTTTTTAAAAAAAAAATTAATTTATTTTCGGCTGCGTTGGGTCTTTGTTGCTACGTGTGGGCTTCCTCTAGTTGCTTCTAGTGGGGGCTACTTTTCGTTGCGGTGCTCGGGCTTCTTATTGCAGTGGCTTCTCTTGTTGCAGAGCTTGGGCTCTAGGTGCATGGGCTTCAGTAGTTGTGGCTCGCAGGCTCTAGAGCTCAGGCTCTGGAGCACAGGCTCAGTAATTGTGGCACATGGGCTTAGTTGCTCCACGGCATGTGGGATCTTCCAGGCCCAGGGATCGAACCCTTATCCCCTGCGTTGGCAAGGGGATTCTTAACCACTGAGCCACCAGGGAAGCCTGAGAATGCTTTCTTGATCATGCCTCTTCTCACATTTATTACTGCAATTTCCTGTGCATTTCTCTGACTCTACTGCTAAACTATAAGCTCCTTAGGGGCAGAGGTTGTGTCTTGTTCACCATCATCTCTCCAGAAGCTTCCAGAGTGCTTGACACATAGCAGTTCTTCAATAAGACTTTGTTAAACAAATGAGTAAATGTCTAAAAACCAATAATAGTAACTTAATATCAAGTACTAGCTTTATGACAGCCACTTTCCTAACTATTTGTATGCATTAACTTGTTTAATTTTCCTCAAAATCCTATGGTAGAATGTTTGATTATCACCATTTTACAGCTGAGAAAGATTGATGCTTAGAGCAGCTAAAGCTCAAAGTCACACAGTCAGAAAATAGTGGAGCCATATATAAACTCCCACAGCGTGACTCTACCTTCAACACTTATCCACTAGGTTATTCTGACTTATTCCAAGTTGAATAAAATAGCATTTTTACATAGTTCGCTTCTATGAAGAACATTCAAGACCTA
Organism: Hippopotamus amphibius kiboko; assembly: GCF_030028045.1. NCBI lineage: Eukaryota > Metazoa > Chordata > Mammalia > Artiodactyla > Hippopotamidae > Hippopotamus > Hippopotamus amphibius. The sequence continues at coordinate 166,640,091 of NC_080189.1, forward strand.
AGTCGCTTTTATTCAGGGCTTCTACAGAGGTCCAGACTCTCTCAAACACTGTCACTGACATTGTAAATTAGTGCAGACTTAATGGTAAGCAATTGGCATTATGGCCTCTTAAAATATTCATTTGCTTTTAATCAGATCCAGTTCTCAGAAAATAATCAGGAACATGGACACACATTGTGGCTAAAGTATTATTCCTAGTGGTTTTAAAACTAACCCTTTTTAATTTAGAATAGTTTTAGATTTACAGAAAAACTGCAAGAAGCATTACACAGTTTCCATATATAGCACACCCAGTTTCCCCTATCATTAATATTTTACCATCTTATGGAATATTTGTCACAATGAATGAACCAATATTGATACATTATTACTAAAAAAGTGCATACTTTATTTCTTTATTTTTTTATCTAATAACCTTTTTCTGTTCCAGGATCCCATCCAGGATACCATATTACATTTAGTCGTCATGTCCTTTTAGAGTCTTCTAATCTGTGAATTTCCCAGGCTTACTTTGTTTTTGATGACCTTGACAGTTTTGAGGAGTACTGGTCAACTTTTATATAGGGTTCTCCTGTATTAGAATTTCTCAGATGTTTTTCTTATGATTAGACTGGGATTGTAGGTTTTGGGGAGGAAAATCACAGAGGTAAAGTCCACTCTCATCACATCATATTTAGGATGCATACTATCAACATGACATCACTTTTGATGTTGAACTTGATTACCTGGCAGAGGTAGTGTTTGTTAGGCTTCTCCACTGTGAAGTTGCTCTTTTTTCTTCCTTTCCATACTGTACTGTTTGGAAGAGAGTCACTAGGAGGAATAGGGAATTATGTATCTAGCTTGAGGCCAGAGTGTTTACACAAATTATTTGGATTTTCTTCGCCATGGAACATGTGCCTAGTTTCCTCCATTAATATATTCACTTATTTATAGAAGTATGATTTCATAGATATTTATTTTATACTTTTTTGGTTATAGTCCAATAGAACTTTATTTTGTTGCTCAGATTTTTCCAGCTTTGGGAGATTTTTAAATTGGTTCCTGTGTCCCTTTGACATACCCCATCATTGTGGGGTTTTTGAGCACTTCTTTACTTTCTGGCACTGCTGGGTGCTCCACACTCACCTTGTATATTTTCTATCCCAGTGAAGGAGACTTTCTTCCTTTTATTGAAGAATGGTGATAGAAAACAAGATCTGGGCTTATTTCTACCATGGAGTTGGTACTTCTAGACCCTCTTAGCTGATAGAGCAAAGGAATATATGTGTGTATACTAATCCATGCATATACACGTATCTATAAATATTTCTAAATGTAACCATATATATTTATATTAAGGTAAACATGAGTTCATACTGATGTCTCCAACTCTAATCCATTAAAACATGTATCATTTTAGCCTCCAGCCCTTGCTTATCTGTAACTTCTCATTACAACAGTAAGAAATCTGGTTCTTAGCACTCATAATCCATTTACTTAATTCTTCAGTTCTGATCATTCATGTGTAGTGTTCTCAGAAATGTCAATTCGTATTCCCATGGAAATAGTTTTATCAATAAGAGTATCGTTTTCCCTTTTACAGAATGTCATATAATTGAAATCATACAGTATGTCACCTTTTTAAACTGGCTTCTTTCAGTGATATGCATTTAAGATTCATCTGTATCTTTGCAGTGGCTTTATAGCTGATTCCTTTTATTACTGAATAGTATTACTTTGTATAGATGCACCACAGTTTATCCATTCACTATTGAAGGACATCTTCTTGCTTCCAGTTTTTGATAATTATTAATTGTCATGACTTTTTAAAACAATTGAACCTTTGGAAGTAGCAAAAATATTCAACATTGAGCGAATCTTTGAGTACACAATAGTACATCAATATAGTGATATATTAAGGAAGATTTTAATGGCACTAGAAAAGTAAGTAAAAGTAGGACACAAAGATTATATATTCAGTATATTCTCAATGATACGAAACATGCATATGTATCTATATCTGGAAGGAAATACAGCACAAGGTTCACAGAAATTATCTCTGGGAATTGGTATAATAAGTTACTCTTTAAATAGTTTTTGTATTTTTCATGAGTTAATTATTACTTTTATAATTAGGAAAAAATAAACCAAAGTCATTTCCAAATCACAAATCACACTTCAGATTCTGTAGGTAATTGCAATTGCATATATTTAGAAAGATTTTAGGAATTTTCCTCTTTTTTTCCCTCCATTTCTTGGAGATTGTCTTTCTGGAATAGTTCTTCTATACTCTAGATTCATTTTCATTTTTCTGGCTTTTCAAAACCGCTAAGGGTTTTTATGCAACTTAGTTTCCCCTTACTCCTTCCTGTTCACTTCTCATTAAAATCATGACAAATATCACCAACCAGACCGTTTCATTTTCCCATTAGCTGTAGTACATTTGGGCATGTGGCAGTCAGGACCTTTATTTTATAGAATACCTTGCATCCTGTATTTGTAAGCAAGATTATTTACATTCCCTTGGCTTATGGGTGTCATAAAGCTTCAACCTATTACATTTTTAAAAATTTATTATTATTATTTTTATAGTGAGGGCTGGAGAACACAATGGCCATTAACACTTGTGAAAAGAAAAAGGGGAAAAAAAAATCCCCAGTTGAAGTGAATGCATGTAAACTTAGCATACTACTTTTGCTTCTGTCACCTCAGCCAGCTATATTTTTCCAAAAAGGCAAAACTAATGAGGAAAGCTCACTGGGGTTTTGTAGGTGGATGATTAGAATAATAACAGAAAGTACAGGCCCTCAATTCTTACACATTTAAGGGAGCTCTTAAATTTCTGTTTCTGTTTAAATATAGCATGTATTTCCAACACCACTGGCAAAACTACTTAGACAAACCTTATTTCTCTTGGAATATTATAAATTCATTATGTTTTCACCAAATGTTGAAACTTTAATTTTAAGATTTCTTCTCTCAGTGCTAGGGACACCGGGAATAAATGTTTGTATTAATTTCAACTCACACCTCTTACCGCATTGGAAGTTCTGCAATTGATGAAAATGGATACATCCAGCTGACTGTCAACACCTGAGCTCAGATTTATTTTGAAAGAAACACCTTTGAAATGGAGAAAGAACCATATCTCAATAGGGTAAAAAATGGTTCTTGCCAATGTCTGACTCAGCAATGGTTTCTAACAAAAGCTAATTCTTCTGGAAAAAGATATGGTTGCAAGCCAATGGAGGTTGGTTAAGGTTTTCTGAGCTTTTACCAATACTTTGTTACAGGCAGTGTGTTAATTGCTGGATTTGAGAAGGTGAATCATCCTTACTTTGTCTGTTCAAGGAGTTCATAGTCTAGCAAGAGAGATAGGAATGCAACTCTCTATAAAACTGTGTGATAAATTATAATCTAGGACAGGAAACAGCACTGCAAAATACTATTTCTGAGGGTGTGAAGGTACTAAGAAGGATCTGATGGTGCCATTCCCAACTTCTTGTCCATAGTAATTCTTTAATTTTACATCACTTCTGATTGGTAGAGATGACCTTGGAATGACATGGATGATTTGAGGACTGTTAAGCAGTTGGGTAATTTTACAACTAAATGCTGAGAACTCCGTGATACTGCTTTTGAAGAAGGACATCTACTCTTCACACTCTGAAGCCCAGACCTAAACTGGTTAGAGGGAATAGGAGGGTGCTACCTTAAGTAAGGAGACTGGACAAGCTCCCCTGCCTCAGGCATAATTCTTACCTCCTCTTTGGCTTATGCTTAGAATTTAAAAGCAAAAGTTAATGGAAAAACACTGGCTGTACATTATCATACATGTTTAGAAACCTCAGATTGTAATTGAAAGGAAGAAATTTTCCTCTACCCTTCTAGGTTCTTCTGGCTGGTCTAAGATTTCAATTGACATGAAAAGATTAACAGGAGAAAATCAAACAAACGTTTAATCCCATGTATATATGGGAGAGACCCAGAAAAACTGAGTAACTCACCAAAATGGCTGAAATCCTCACCTTAAATACCATCTTCAGCTAAAGACAAAGAGGATGTTGGGTGTAGAGGTTTGGGACTTCAAAGTGGAGGGAGGCAATTGACATGGAGTACAAAAGCAAACGTTTGGTAAGTAAATGTTTGTTGGGCTACGCAGAGACAATGGGACACAGGGAGGAATTTTAACACATTTCCTAGGTTCCTCGCGTCTACACACCTAGCTCATGCTATAGTGACCTACGGTGGTAGCTCTTTTCTGGGAACAGGTCCTCTATCCTCATTCTTTAGGCAGTAAAGGGAAAGGTAAAAAGAAAGACTTCCTGAGTCTTCTGGGCCTTGATTGTGTTCTGCTCAAAATAATCCACATTCCAAAGAGACATTCTGGGGGTGGCAAATTTTGCTCCCCTATAGTATCTTCTCTTGGCCACGGGAGGCCAGGACTCCAGTCAGTAGGTGGAAATGTTTTGTCAATATCAGTAAGTAGATGTTTACATAAGAAAGGTGTTCCATAGGCAGATACACACTTCTAGGTGTATTATGGAGGTATCCAATTACCTTCCTATGATTTTGTATGACTCTTTCCTACTAATATGCATTAGCAAACATTAATTGCTATAGGCAAGAAATCCTATCATTATTTCATCTGTGCCTTGACAGGCAGTCCTTAATTTATAAAGGCTCTGCTTTCTAAGAGTTAAAGCGAGGTCCATTGTCTGGGCTTCATATGACTTTCCTCACGGTAGCAATACTGGAGGTATAAAAGCAGCTAGTGGAGACCCTTATTTATTGGACTAATTTGATTTATGTTTCAGTCTGTACTTTCCTTAAGTTTTTATCATGCAAATTTTAAGCATACCATACAAGTATAAAGAAGAGTATTAAAAAACACTATTCAGTTTGAGTAAATCATAATATTTTGCTTCAGAGTTTTAAAAACTTATTAAACATCGTTTATTATGAAGAAAGAGTTTTGGCAAGAAACAGGCTCCATTACTGCTTATGCCATATTCAAAAGCAACTCTTTGTTGTTAATGGCCTCCAAATTTTGAACTTGGTTTAAATGAGCTTTCAGATTGGACCCTTGCTTACCCCTGCAGCTTCATCATTTGCCACTTCTGCTCCTTATCAGCCCCGAATATACTACATTCCAACCATAATGTATTCCTTCCAGTGTCTGGAAGAAGCCATAATCTTTCTTACTCTTCTCTTTGGCAATGCTTCTTTCTGAATGGAAAACCTTCCCCTCTGCCTCCTCTCCTGAACGTGTCCCACTTAGATTTTAGCCTTCATGTGCTCTGGAAAGTTTCATCTGACATCCAAGTCAGGTGCCTTCCTAAGGGTTCTTTTAATGAACTGTTTTCCTCATTTTAATATCAAATACTGATTAAAACAGTAAAGATAATAAACATGGTAGATAACAGTGAAAAGACAAAATATATACCTTGGGATATACGAACATTTTTGAAAATTTGCTTCAAATAAGTATATTGTTGAAGACTATGGATCTGCTAAAAGTTATATATTATCCAATTATTTTATAATATTCATGTAGCCCTTATTATGTACTACCTTGCATTAGCCTTTCACATACCTGTCGTGTAACATATAGATGGGTACGTTATGGGGGTATCCAGTTACACATGTGTATATAAACAAATAGAAGACTTAGAAACATGTTGGCTGTGTCTCAGCTCTCTCCTATTGGAATTATGGTGCCACATTTCATTTATTGCTTAATTTTATAGAGAGTTGTTTCAGTGTGTATTATATATCCAAATAGTGTACATTTACTGATATACCACATAATACCTAGCACAACATCAGCACATACTGCTTATTAGATTTATTATTCACTTATAATTATATTTTGAAAATGAGAGGAGGGATTACTTTTTTTAAAAAAAAGCACTTGAGAATAATGGTTATAAATTTTGAAAAGCTTAAAAAAAAAAAAAGACTTCCCATAATCAATTTCAGCAACAAGGTTCTCCTTATGCTTCTGAACTTGTTCATTTTCCCTCCAAATATTTATGGAGGCTTCTGTGGTTTTGGTCTTGAATTTACAGTGGTGAACAAAACAAATATGGAACTTTTAATCTAGCACAGACTCAGAGATTAAGAAAATAAATCAATTATTTAGGCAAAGAACAAGAACAAATAAATAATAAATAGAAGGGGGCACATCTTTAAATTGGATGGTTGGGAAAGGCTTATCTTAGGAAGATATACTTGGCTCAGGAACTGAAGTTTAAATAGAAGAGAGGTGCATTCAAAAAAGGGGGAAAAGGAGCCCAAATTAAAATTAAACAATATGTAGACCATGCAGAGCTTTTTAGACAAAGTCAAAGAGTATGAGAAAAAACAACTTATTTCAAGGTTTTATGATTTAATGCTATTTCTCCTCGTGTGTGTGTGTGTTCCCTATTACTTGAGGTAGAAATTTTAGCTTGAAAAACAACTTCAGATCTATGTTTATGTTTTTAAAAAGTGATGTATGTGAATACTATGTATGTGAATACTATCTTTGTTTTTAAGATGTACTGTGACTGGATATGAGGTGTTTAAATGTTGAGGAAATCCTAATTTACACCCTTTGGCAGGTCACATCACAGCTCCCAAAGATGCTCCTAATTTTTTCCTTTGTTATGATATATGTGGATTTTGCCACATTCCTCAAATTGATGAGGACTTTGAGCACTCTTGGTGGTTCACGAACATTTTAACAATGGCATTTGATAGAATGTTCTGACTTCAGCTAGTAGTTGTTAAATTAATTAAACAAGGAGGCTATTAGACTGAGGTGGTTCTAATGCCTTGGCATCTATGAGTAAGCAAACCAAAATCTAAGCCAGTAAATGCCTCAGGGTTACGCATCGAAACCTAAGGACAGCCAATCACAAATAGCCAAGTAGGCCTTAACCAGTAGCCAATCAATAATTACCTTGCTTTGCTTCCACCTCTTCTCTATGTCTTTCCCCAGCTCCCACTGGAGGGGCACGTCTACCATTTCCAGTTTGCTGCTGCTTGATTGGAACTGATTTTTGCTTAAGGAAACTCTTGAAATTTTAACATGCCTCAATTTATCTTTTAACATACTTAATGCAATCAAATTAGAGTGTGTTATATGTATATATATACACATATAATGAACATTGGAAAGGACTTTTAAGGTCTTGTATACCGAGCACCAGACCCTGTTCAAGAATCCCCATTACAGGCTTCCCTGGTGGTGCAGTGGTTAAGAATCTGTCTGCCAATGTGGGTTCGAGCCCTGGTCTGGAGGATCCCACATGTTGCAGAGCTACTAAACCTGTGCACCACAACTACTGAGCCTGCACTCTAGAGCCCGAGAGCCACAACTATTGAGCCCACATGCCACAACTACTGAAGCCCACGTGCCTAGGGCCGGTGCTCTGCAACAAGAGAAGCCGCCGCAATGAGAAGCCCACGGACCACAATGAAGAGTAGCCCCAGCTTGCCACAACTAGAGAAAGCCTGCGCACAGCAACAAAGACCTAACACAGCCAATAAATAAATTAATAAAAGAAAAAAGAATCTCCATTAGGTCTCTAAGTTTTTACTTTTGTGCCTCTAGTGTTAGAAACTTCATACCTCCCAAGTCTGTCAGTTTTATGAACTCTAGTTGGAAAGACTTTTCTTATGTTAGTGTAAAATCTGGTTTCTTATAAATGTCACTCATTTTGCTCTTGGAGCAAAACAGAACAAATATACTTCTTAACAGAATTTTAAAGACATGAATGCAATTCAGTTTCTTCCTGATTCCTTTCCTAGTTAAACATAATTTTGTCCCATTTGTCTCTTTCTCAAGAACTGGTCTATCTATCACTGAGTAGATCATCTTCTTGTATCCTAGATACTCTACACTTGACCCCATAGAACTACCCTTTGCAATTACTTTATATCCTCCAATTATCACTCACAACTCTTGAGTACTTAAGTTCCTTCTCAAAGAAAATTTAAATATTTTTGACTGCTGAAGAGCTTTCCTGCTTTAGAAACTTTGTGAGCTTCATCAGAAAAAAAGTTCTTCCTTGTTTTTTTCTTTCTTTCATGTTATGATCTTCTAATATGTTCACAGATTCTATCAAGTTGAGATTTCTGGCAGAGATGTTTTGTCAACAGGTATATCTAAAGAAGTAAAGGTAGTATTTCCCAGGAAAATGTATTTCACCTGTCTTCCAGTGATTGAAATCTTGTTAGACAGAGGTGGTTTTCTGTAGAATGGTTTTAGGAGATGGTTTTTATAGGCCTATTGTCAGTGAGCATAAATTCTTCATCCAGAAGACAATAACATATTGTGATTGGATTAAGTCATTGGCTTGTAAACTGAGCTTAGCAGGCACCCTGAAAGTTCCTTGGAGTTACCCACACAGGTACCATGGGGAGCTGTGTATACAAGGTGTGATACCCAGCTCAACTAGGGCATGCTCTCCTTTTATGTGTGTGTGTGTGTGTGTGTGTGTGTGTGTGTGTGTGTGTGTGTGTGTGTGTTTTAAATTGGGCTTTGTCATAAGATTTCATTGAAGAGTAGCTAAAAAATTATTTTGAAAATCACTGGAAACTTCTGAATATTTTGGCTTCTATCTTAGCATTTTTCCTTATGAATAGTAGAATATTCTCATAAGCCTCTTGCTGAAGCTGGAATCTTTTGTGGCATTGGAATTTTACTTATGACAATTAATGAAGATGCCACCTACAAGGGCTAATGGTACAATATGAAAAAGTGAGGATCAGGAATCGGTAAACTCAGGAGCTACTAGGATCCTGTCGTCATGCAAATGTCCTTGATAATGAAGGAACAGGAATGAAATTACAGTTCCTATGGCTGTATAGAAATGGAATTGTTCCTATAGAGAATGCTTTCTAAAGCTTCCCTAAGGTTGTGCAGCTCTTTAAATCAGCAAGCCCCTTTTCTTTTCAATCACAAAGTGGAAAAAAGCACCTCTTTTCTCTTTTTCTCTTTCAAGAAATCCAAACTATAAGTATTTGAGTCACCTTATCTCTCTTTGAAGAGGGAAATGCCATTCCCGTGTAGGTTGAGTGTAGAAGATTTATGAAGAAGAGAAGAGCAGAGAAATGGATCATAACAGCATTGTATTTAATATTTTCTTCACTTTACAATGTTCTGCCTTGCTTGACATGTTTACTTTACACACACTTATATTCCTGGCTCAGAGTTGCTCTCTGAACACCACGGTGCATAATTAATGTCAAGGTGGAAAGTGATTATGCTGCAAATGCTGTTCCTCTGCTCTGAAAAGCATTTTTGAAGTCAATTTAGGTCACACATGGTTCAGTCTTTCAGAAATTTTTCTTAATTGTTCAGCTAAAGAGAATGCCTCAGGGCGTTTATTAACAGACATGCCAGTGGGCTGTCTATCCTGGGGTGTGTGAATGTGATGGAGGGAGGGTACAGTATCTCACAGGGTGTGGTGGGGGGGTGATTGTTGTAGGAGAGAGGAAGCCCAAGAAGGTTATTTTCTTAGGCCTTGAATATGTAAGCAAAATGACAAAGAAAACAATTTAGCTAAAAGGCATGTAACACATTGTGCATTGTTTCAAAGAGGAAAACTGTTCATTTTTTCCTCACTCCAGTAAGCTTCTCAGGTTCACAGGACAAGAAACATGTCAGGATAGGAGCCAGATACAAAATACATTTTTAAATGGACCATTTCTTTTGTTTCTTTTATGTTCAGTTGTCAATTTGCTGCTCTTTCTGAGTCCTCTGCCAGAGTAGGCTGACAAGGCTTGCAACAGCAGTCAATGAAGTCAACACGATGGAAAGTTCTCAGGCTTTTTGGGGGTGTCTGTAGTCACTAAGACTGGAGACAGATGTGCTGTCCTGGGGTGAGAGACAATGTTGCTGGTAGGAAAAGGAAGCAAATGGAAGTTCCTTTAGATTTATCATCTGCACAGAAGATACCCTAACGTAGAGTAGAAGAGCAACAGATGGCACTGCCTCCTTTCTCTTAATTCTTCCCAATGTGGGGATTCACTCAGAGCTCCAGAGTTGGTATGGAAGGAAATCAGAATATGCCACTTTGGCATATGGGTTGTTTTGAGATGAAGAAAATTGAGAATCAACAGGCATAGAAAGAAGCCTTCTTGGAGTTTTCCTTAAGCAACAACTTCTGGGAAATAAAGCTACCATAAATTCCTTCTTCAGGGCAGATCTTCCCCAGAAGGAGGAATGAGAATAAAATCTACCCCAAATCCCTTCTCTGGGGGAGTTTTATGGCCCTAAATGAGACAGAAAGTCCACTCATGTTTGTATAACAAACATGACAAATTTTCTTCTCTCTCGATTGTTTTTCTAAAAACTCATTTATCTTTCATTAAAAAAACCCTGTTTGTTCTTCAAAACATCTCTCTCCCCACCCCTCTTTCCTTTACTAAATTAAGTATATAAGCTTCTAATTTCAACCATTTAAGGAGCCAGCTACTTCTTTTGTTGGTTCCCATGTGCTACAAATAAACCCTTTTCTCTGGTTAATTTGTCTTTTGTCATTTTAATTTGCATACCCCCATTACTAAATCTAAGAGGGTAGAGAAAAAAATTTTCCTGTCCTTTACCAGCTTCATCACATCATCACATAATATACACCATATTTCCATAGATTTCTCTTAAATTGTGTATGAACGCAATAAATATTCCTTATATACAGGCATCATGTGTCTTAAGCAGGTAATTAAGAAGCAAAGTTTAAAGAAAAGGATGCTTCTGTAAGGGATTTGATGAGAGAGTGCTACAGGTAAAACCTGAAAAGGAATGAGGAAAGCAGGATGGGATAGGGGAAAAAGCTCTTCAAAGATGCTGATTCCACTGAAGCCTAGCCTAAGCCTGGTCCCATAGGGAGCTGTGGACCATGGCATCACATGCTTGTCCCACCTTGAAGCAAGGTAGCTATTTGTTTTATATTCCATATCAGTCAGTCGCTGGCTGTGGCCTTCCCTGGAAGGAGGCCATAAATCTCACAAGCATTTCCAGGGGGGATGGCTCCAGTCAGGCACCTTAGGGCACATCTCATGAGAAGGATGCATCTGTGAGCTGCTGAGAGCCAAACTCACAACAGCTAGGAGATGAAGGAAGTCTTGCCAGGACGCCAACAGTATCTGCTACAGCATACAAAATATCCATCTTGTATAGTAATTTGTTTATAACAGGGATACTCCAGGACTGATTGCAGTTAAACTAAAGATCTTTGTGTGAAGGGAATTATTGGAAATATAGGGCAGGGGTCAACAAATATTTTCTGTAAAGGGCCGGATGATAAATATTTTAGACTTCGTGGTCCAGATGGTCTTTGTTGCCACCAGTCAACTTTGTTGTTATAGCATAGAAACAGCCATAGACAATATATAAACAAAAAGGCAAGGCTGTGTTCCAATAAAACTTTATTTACAAAATCAGATGGGGGCCTACATTTGGCCCAGAGACTGTAGTTTGCTGACTCTTCATATAAGGGATAATACAGAAAAGAATGATTTGTGTTTCCAATTTGTCTACCCTCTTAAAATAGAATTAATTTTTCATTTCAAATAAAAAGCTTATAACTAACTTATTTTCCAGTTTTGGTTAGGAATATAGGCTTTGAAGTTAAAAGATCAGGATTCCACTTTTACCACTTTCCAGACAATGGATTTCACAGGGTCATGTTGAGGAATGAATAAGAAAATGTATCAAATGCACTTCTAATATGGTGGTTAGCACTTAGTAAGTGCTTAGTAAATAATATTGTTATCGTTGTTTTGTCCCATGGAATATTGTTTTATAGTTACTTTCCTGGCATTTATCACTATTTTTGTTCAGTGATAAATTGATTTATTTCTGAAATATGATGAAATTGAAAATAAAGTTTTTCAGAATCAATATGACTGCACTAGAGCAGGTCTGTTTTCTTGCATCAAGTTGACCCAAGACCAACATGCTTGGTTGCTGGGTTCCTAGTTTCCCCCTCTTTTGCTCAGCAGAGAGAGATTGAATACAGATTTATAAAATAGATGCTCATCTAAAGATGGCATTGAGGTTGTGGAGGAATTAAAATGGATGGGAGTCTGGTAGGAAATCTGACATATAAATGGATTCTATTTGCTGTTAACAATTACCAGAGAGGGAAATAATAGGATGAGCTGGGATATCACCTCAACTTGGCCATTCCCATGATCACCACTTGCCTCAATTGTTCACTGAATGCCTGAACAAGTTTTTAGCTCCTTTGGGTGTAAATCAAAACAGCTTTCACTTGTTTCATTTAGTTTCCATTATAGGATGGAGGCAAGCCCTGGACTGGGGGCTTGATTTAAAACAGAGCTGTCTCTCTCTATTTCTCAGGTAGGAGAAAAATGTGAGCAAAATTACTCTTGTCTCTCAGGAGACCGTGAAGTTGGCCCCTGTCCTGAAGGAGAAGCTGGAAGGCTCGGCAGTGCTGATACAGATTCATTGAGGGAGTGTACTCCTCAGGGGTAAGCCATCCACCATTACTCACTCGCCTGGCTTTTGCTTCCCAGACGACTACATAATGTCCAGGTTGCACATACAACTCTGAATCAGCCCAGGGGAAACAAATGGCACCCCTTTGGTAGATTAAATGGATTGGGCCATCCAAGGGAATCTTTTTTATAGTATCATTTGGCTTACTGAACAGCCTCATGTTACAGATAAGTGAAATCCTACAGCAAAGGAGCCAAAACTGCTTTTTAGTTATTTTTCCAGAAGTGGAGCCATTTGTTGCCAGAAAAAGTTCAGCTTCATGATAATGGGGAACACTGGACCATGAGACCACTGGACTGGGAGTATCCTTTGCATTTCAAATAAAATCCTAATTTCTCATCATGGCTGTAAACACCTCAGTCTCATGCTACTTATGTCTTCATCCATATGCTCCAGCCAGACTGGCTTTCTCTTTGTCCTTTAAATTTGTCAAGTGTGTGCCATTCCAAGGACCTTGCACTTGCTGTCTTGCTGCCTAGAATGCCCCTTGCCCAGGTCTTCACAAGACTGATTCTTTGTGATCATTGATGAAGCACAAATATCGCTTCCTTGGGGAGTTCTTTGCCGACAACTCCTTCTGAAGAGGCATCCACATCACTCTCTGATATATTATTCTGAATTATTATCTTTATCAAACTTTTCATTATGTAGGACACTCTTATTTACTTGTTTACTTGTTAATGTTTGATTCTCCCTTTTAAAGTGTAAGTTGCATGAGAGGCTGTCCTTTCTCACTATGTCTTCAGCTTCTAGACAATGCCTGTCACAAGGTGATTCTTAATTACTATTTTCTGAAGGAATGAATTAAATGCATCAGATGATCTGAATCATGTTCAAAATGAGTCCTCTAAAGATTGGGGATTTTCGTATTTTTGCTGGGTCTCAGTTTTCTTTAAATGAAGGGAATGGAGAATATTAAAGAATTTATATACTTGTATTTTATGACTCTATGGCGATTTTTCTTTACACGGACTTCAAATTTTGCTGGCCATATAAAAATATTGTAATATTGGAATCAGGAGTTAGTACTCTGTGTCTTTCTCTGTGGCTATGTCCTTACAAGGCCAAAATCACTAGATGATTCCAACAAATGTGTTTTTCTTTGACATCACAGAAAGTTTATTTTCAGGTTACATAGACACAGTTCAAATGAATGGTTAAAGAAGAGAGTAAACTAGAAGAGTTGGCCCCCAAAAACCACAGATATGAGATACAAATATTACTTTTCCCCATCGTCAGCAGATGATTTTCCATTGAGAAGTGATCTTTTGTGATGAGAGTGAAATATGGCATGCTCACTTGAGTTTATGTCAATAACATTTAAGAAATCACCATCATTGCCTTCGATTTAAGTTTTTTTGAAGACGATAGAAAACTCTCTCGTAACACACATCCCCCCACACCGGCATAGGCCCTGTCATTGATCTTGAAGATTACACTTTTATCAGTAGGATGTTAAATTCCTCTTCCTCAAAGACTGTGGTTGTCTCGCCCACTTGCTCATTTTTGTGCTGAGATCACATGCTGTGTGCTAGTACTTGATATTATTTGGTCATTCTATTCATTCATACTTCATTCCAGGAACATAGCTATGTGTATAATTTTAGAAATCAAAAGAAGAGTTTTTATCTGTATATTTCATTTTTGCTCACAAATATTTATCAAGTTTTTACTATGCCCAGCACTTTGGAGAATGTAGCCAAGAGAGTAGATAAAATGGACCCTGCCCTGATTTATATTCCATATTAGATGTTACAAAGATTCATTAAACCCCTACTGTTTACTAGACATCAGCTGGACACTTTTCCTTTAATTATATCATTTATTTCTAAAAACCATCATGCTTTGTAAGCGTTATTGTCCAAATCTGGCAGATGGGAAAACTGAAGGTTAAAGGTGCTTGCAATTTTCCCAAGATTAAATTTATGTCAAAGCTAGTACTTAAAATTAGCTTTCTGATTCCAAGTCCAGTGCCCACTGCAGAAAGACAAATGATACACAGCTTTAATGAAATGAATATAGTACAAGGCAAGCTACTCTAAATACTGCAGGGGAGGAGAAACACTTACTTCTGTACCTCCACGAGATGAGTGTATTAGGTTTCTCCAGAGAAACAGAACCAATAGACTATTAATTAATTAATTGTAAGGAATTGACTCACACAATTGTGGAAGCTGACACGTCCCGCAATTTGCAGTGGGCAAGCTGGTGTGTTAGAAGCGCTGAAGGCGTGAGTTCCAGTTGGAACGCTGACAAGCTTGATAGCCAGATAGAGCTGACGTTTCAGTTCAGGTCTGAAGGCAGGAAAAAAAAAACCTTGGTTTCAGTTCAAGGCAAAGAGGAGTTCTCTCTTCTTTATGGGAGGGTCAGCCTTTTTGTCCTATTCAAGGCCTCACTGATAGGGTGAGGCCCATCCACATGAGGGAGGCCAGTCTGCTTTACTCAGGCTAACCACTCAGAGGTAAATTTCCTCCAGAAACACTCACAGACACATCCAGGATGGTAGGTGACCACACTTCTCGGCATTCTGTGGTCCAGTCAAACTGACGTGCAGCAGTAACTCTCACAGTGGGTGTGTCCTACTCTCTTTTGATATGAAGTAGTTGCTTCTGCATTAAAATTTTTATGTCAAGATTTTTTCTTTTAATCGAGGCAGATATTTGCTTTTGTTTGTTTTATACTGCCTGGCATCCATTCTCTTTTCCCACCAATTCCCGATGTCCTTTTAGGGAATGACCTCTCTTCTTTTGCCTGTTCTCAGGGGACTCTAGACACTCAGGTACCCCACTTTTCTCTACTTGAAGGGCAGACATGCGACCCAAGGTAATCTCAGAAGCCTCTCTCTGGCACTGTGAATCTTTTTTTTTTTTTTTTTAATTTTTTTTTTTATTGTGGTAAAAGTCACATAGCATAAAACACACTGTTTTAACCATATTAAACTGTGCAGTTCAGTGTCACAAAGTACATTCACATTGTTGTGCAACTTTCACCATCATCCTCCTCCTGAATTTTTCACCTTCCTAAACGGAACTCTGTCCCCATGAAACACTAAGTCCCCATTCCCCATCCCCACACCCCACCCTTTGGCCCCTGGCATCCACCAATATACTTTCTGACTCTATGAATTTGACTATCCTAGGTACCTTGTACAAGTGGCACTGTGAATCTTGAGTAGAGCAGCACAAAGAGGGGAAAATGATTGTGTGCAAGTATTTCAGTGGCAGAGGCTCTTTGAGTACTTCCCGCAGCTTATATGTCTGGAACTGCCAGGTTTTAAACCTGATTCTCTACCATCAGCGTCCTTTAAATAAATTTCCTTTTTGCTTAAGTTAGCTGCACTTATTTTTCCTGCTTACCATGAAAGTACTCTATCAGATATAAAAGCATTATATGATTCCCTACCCTTTTGTGTCTGGTCTCAGTGGGGGTAAACATCAACTGTTTTCGATTGCCACTGGGATGGATTTCCCAAAAGATTAAGTATTCATCTGAAGCCTGGACTACTATGGAGAATTCTGTAGCAAAGCTATTTTTTGAAGTGCTTTCATTTTTACATTGTCAATTTTGGCTTCCTTTGACTCCTGTGGTCCCCACAACCCGAGACCGGGACTAAAGCCATTATTTTTGCTTAATCTTAAAATCTTCTTATAATAGTCACTTTTCAAGTGGAATTCCTGGAGTTATTCAATCTTCTATGTTGCCTGCTTTAACAAGGAGTAAAGTGGCTGATTATGCAGCACTTTTTCTACCACCTTGGTGGAGTTTCTGTAAAGAAAGAACTCATTACCAAGCCTTTCCATCTCTGATGAAGAAGCAAAGACCACAAGAGTCTAAGTGACTAGATGGAGATGTAGCAGCGTGGAAGAAGATCCTGGAACCAAACTCAAAGTTTTCTCCTTCGTTGGCTTTAATGACTTGGCTGTGCAGTGTTGATCTCTCTCTCTGTTTTTCGCATGCTGACCTGTGCTGCTCATAGAATGCTCTGGTGTGTCTCCAGCTCAGACTCCATCATCGATATCCATGAATGCATTCTAGAACTGGATTGGGAACACAGGCCAGGAATAAGCAACAACATCTGCTTTAGAAAACCACATCATTGCTGCCATTTCGCCTGTTGTTCCACTTTGCCTTGGCAGGTGAAAACGGTCCCCTTTGACAGTTTCACTTGGCTCCTTTGGAGCCTTACAAATCCCCAAATTGCCATCTGGGTTCTCTTCTGTTGCTATCAAGTGGGTCTCACCATTGCTGCTTTTCAACATCTTGTGCCTCTGTGCCCTTGTTCTCTTTGGCTCATGTTTTAGCAGTGTCATACTCAGCACAGTCTCGTCCTTACTTTTAAGTGTGCAGAGTGTGTCATGTGTAAACCTTCAGTTCTTACAGTCACATCAGCAAACATTTAACGCTGCATTTTATAACCCAAACCTGCTTTGTTATTCCTCTCACATTTCATGCCTCAGTGGTTGTTCTAAGTTCCCCTCTGTATTACAAACGCCTGTTCAAACACGTAATCCTTGTATCCACTGGGACATCACATATTCCTATGGTCAGAATTTTCCTTTCTGTGAGATTGTGCAGTTTTACTCCTTAAAATATCTTATGTTCTTAGGGTTCAAGCTTTAAAAAAATTCAAGTAACTTGCCTCCCTTATTATGGCAATTGAACATTTTCACAGGTCCACTGGGGCATTTCACAGATTTTTCTGACCCATTTAGATAACGAATGAATCAGGTGCTTAAAAGTCAATGCTTCTTCATTGTACCATTCTCACCCTTGGCTTAGGTCTAACAGCATCTACAGTACATTTATCCTTGTAGAGTATACATTTGTGTTGTGTTTTCATTTTCAGAGATGACTTTTCATATTTTAAGTCAACTGTATGAAGCACTTTCATATAAACATTTTCAAAATCAGACTTAAGTCAGCATAATTTTTATCTTTATACTCCCAAGACAGGAATGAGTTCTTCTTTTCAACTCCACATTTCTATTCTCATAATGATGGTGAGAAAATATTGTTTTCTTGGAAGTGGCTGTGGGAGGTCAGAAGGTCCCCAAGTTTCCCAAATTTGTCTAATCGCTTGTAGACATTCACACTGAAATTATGATAATCCCATCTTCTCTTTTCCAAGGTTAATTCTTCCTTCTTTCTTGGATCCCTCGAATTGTAGTCAGTCCCTCCTTTGACTGCCTCTTTGATCTCCCTCTCTCACCTAACAAATGGAGCCCAGCTTCCCTCTGACTGTAAAGTGCTCAGGGCTCTTCTTGTCAGAAAACCCACTTCTCTCAACTGTATTAACATCTTGCTCTCATTTTTTACTCAGCACCCAAACTTTGAACTTACGGTTTCAACTTGTAGATTTTGTTTCATGACCTCCTATTCATCCCTGAATAGTTTATAGTAAAAACTAGAAATAGAAATACCATATGATTCAGCAGTCCCATTCCTGGGCATATATCTGGAGAAAACCATAATTCAAAAAGACACATTAGAACACTTCCTAACACCATACACAAAAATAAACTCAAAATGGATGAAAGACCTAAATGTAAGGCCAGACACTACAAAACTCCTAGAGGAAAACATAGGCAGAACACTCTATGACATACATCCAAGCAAGATCCTTTTTGACCCACCTCCTAGAATCATGGAAATAAAATCAAGAATAAACAAATGGGACCTAATGAAACTTAAAAGCTTTTGCACAGCAAAAGAAACCATAAACAAGACAAGAATGCAGCCCTCAGAATGGGAGAAAGTACTTGCCAACGAGGCAATGGACAAAGGATTCATCTCCAAAATATATAAGCAGCTCATGCAGCTTAATACCCAAAAAGCAAAGAACCCAATCCACAAATGGGCGGAAGACCTTAATAGACATTTCTCCAAAGAAGACATACAGAAGGGCAACAAACACATGAAAAGCTGCTCAACATCACTAATCATTAGATAAATGCAAGTCAAAGCCACAATGAGGTATCACCTCACACTGGTCAGAATGGCCATCATCAAAAAGTCTATACATCAAGAAATCTAGAAACAATAAATGTTGGAGAGGGTGTGGAGAAAAGGGAAGTCTCCTGCACTGTTGGTGGGAATGTAAGTTGGTACAGCCACTATGGAAAACACTTTGGAGGTTCCTTAAAAAATACTAAAAATAGAACTACCATATGATCCAGTAATCCCACTACTGGGCATATACCCAGAGAAAACCATAATCCAAAAAGAAGCATGTACCACAATGTTCATTGCAGCACAATTTACAATAGCCAGGACATGGAAGCAACCTAAATGCCCATCAACAGGTGAATGAATAAAGAAGATGCTGCACATATATACAATGGAATACTACTCAGCCATAAAAAGGAATGAAATGGAGCTATAGGTAATGAGGTGGATAGACCTAGAGTCTGTCATACAGAGTGAAGTAAGTCAGAAAGAGAAAGACAAATATTGTATGCTAACTCATATATACGGAATCTAAAAATGGTACTGATGAACTCAGTAACAAGACAAGAACAAGGACGTAGATGCAGAAAATGGACTGGAGAACTTGAGGTTTGGGGGGGGTGGAGGTGAAGGGGAAGCTGAGACAAAGTGAGAGAGTAGCATAGACATATATATGCTACCAGCTGTAAAACAGATAGCCAATGGGAAGTTGCTATATAACAAAGGGAGTTCAACTCGAGGATGGATGATGCCTTAGAGGACTAGGACGGGGAGGGTGGGGGGCAGTCAAGGGAGGGAGGGAATACGGGGATATGTGTATAAATACAGATGATTGAACTTGGTGTACCTCAAAAAAAAATACCTAAAACAAATAAAGCTTCAATTGATAATGTCTCTAAAAAAACCCAAATAAATAAAAAATAAATAAATAAAAGGACATGACAGCTATACTGAGGGAAGTAAGTCAGACCGAGAAAGAAAAATATCATATGATATATTGTATATATATCAATGTACGTACACGTTATACACGATATATTGTATGTATATATATATGATATATATACACGTGTGTGTGTGTGTGTGTGTGTGTATCTCGTATGTATTGTATGGATTGCTTATATATGAAATCTAAAAAAAATGATACAAATGAACTTATTTACATGGTTACCAGGGGGGAAGGGGAGGGAAGGAATAGTTAGGGAGTTTGGCATTGACATGTACACACTGCTGTATTTAAAATGGATAGCCAACAAGGACTTACTATATAGCACAGGGAACTCTGCTTAATATTCTGTAACAACTTAATTGGGGAAAGAATTTGAAAAAGAATGGATACATGTATATGTATAATTGAATCACTTTTTCGTACACCTGAAACTAATACAACATTGTTAATCAACTGTACTCCAGTGTAAAATAGAAAGTTAAGGAAAAAAAAGGTAATGTGTAATTCTGGATGGGATTCTGGAACCAAAAAAGAAAAAAGGTAATTAGGTGAAAACTAAAGAAATCTGAATAAACTCTGGACTTTGGTTAATTTAAAAAGTTTATGATGCACCAATCATTTTCTTATATCTCAACTGATTTAATTCCCATAGTGAATATAAACCTTCTTTAAGAGTTAGAATATATAGCTGGAGGCTTTTTATCCTAAACCTGTGCTTTGAGAGGCAAAGTGACTTGCCCAAAGTCCCACATCTTGTGAGTAACTGAGCTGGAATTTAAGCCTTAGACTATATGACAGTGTAGAACAGATTTGCCACAATCCTGCAATGACTTCTGTATCAATTTTCAATTGCTGCTATAATGAATTATCATAACTTTGGTAACTTAAAGCAACACTTTTTATTTCACTGCTCTATACATGAGTAGTCTGGGTATCACGTGACTCAGCTAGGTCCTCTGCTTAGAGTTTCACAAGGCTGAAATCAAGATACAGGCAGAAATGCTTTCCTTTCCAGAACCTTTGGGGATGAATATGCTTCTAAAATCATTCAGGTTGTGTGAAAATTCGGTTCCTTGTGGTCATAGGACTGAGGTTTAGATTTGCTTGGGTCCTAGGTTGGAAGCTTCTCTGGACTCAAGGCCGCCTGCATTCCTCATTACATTTCCCCCTCCATCGTAAAACCAGCAACAGGACATTCAGTGTTTCTCATGCTCTGAATCTCTTTGACTTCCCCTTTTGCCTTCAGCCAAGAGAAAGCTCTGATTTTAAGGGCTCTCATGATTATACTGAGCTCATTGGATAATCTGCTGTATGTGAGAGCGGTAGAGTCAGGTCTCCATCCCAGTTTTTTCTACTGCAACATATTTTTGAAGTGTAGATGACTGTGGGGCAACCACTGAGGTAAAATAATTTGTAGGCAGTAAGTTACATTCAGATTCCATTTCTAGATTTTATGAGTGATCCATTATTTCTTTCTTCTAAGATGAATAGTTTTTCAAAAATTTTTTTTTGGCTGTCCCACGTGGCTTGTGGGATTTTAATTTCCTGATCAGGGATTGAACTGGGCCTTTGGCAATGAGAGTATGAAGTCCTAATCACTGGACCACCAGGGAATACCCAGTTTTTCAGTTTTAAAGTTTCCAAACTTAGAATTTATTTTCCAGTTTTTGCATATATTTAGGTAGTAATAGCCTCCAATCCCCACCAAAAGCTTATAATTTCTCTCCTGATTCCCTGTTTCCCTATCAAATATGACTTCCTCACCCTCCCCTTCCCACCAGACTAGAAGTACCACAGATGCAGGGGCCATGTCTGCTGTGTGCACCTAGAGCCTGGTGCAATGAATACGGGAGACAGTCGGTCATTGGAGAGTAAATGAATGAATGAATATGAATGGGCAACACCTTAGAACCAGGAACGTGGGGTGTTTGGGGAGACTAAGGAGAAGTCCTTATTTAAGATCACCTCCTCTCTGCCTCCTCCCAAGGAGGCAGATCTGATCACTGGGTTCCAGGTTCTAGGACCCCGACTGGGCCACGTTTGCAGGGATGACATCACTGTACACCAAGGGTTGCAGCCTGGCCGTGGCACTCTCTTTCTGGTGCCCAGGACTTTCTTTTCCTTCCCTGTGGTAGAAGTTGTACACTGACACAGCAAAAACATTTCTGCTATCAACTCTCCAGCACTGTCTTCTCTGGGGTTTTTTCCTTCAGTGTAACAGGGCCGAGGGTGGTAAAATTCAGGTTTGAGCTTAAGGGGAGAGAAGGATCATTTGTTTGTTTGTTTGTTTGTTTACTATGGAAGTATAGTTGATTTATAATACTATATTAGTTTCAGGTGTACAACATAGTAATTCAGTATTTTTATAAGATTTTATGTCATTTAAAGTTATTGTAAAATATTGGCTATATTCCCTGTGCTGTGTAATATATCCTTGTTGCTTATATATTTTGTACCTAATAGCTTGTAACTCTTACTCTCCCACCCCAATATTGCCCCTCCTGCTTTCCCTCTCCCCACTGGTAATCACTATTGTATCCTCAGTATCTGTGAGTCTCTTTCTGTTCTGTTGTATTCATTCACTGGTTTTATTTTTTAGACTCACATATAAGTGATAACATATTGTACTGGTCTTTCTCTGTCTGACTTATTATACTAAGAATAATGCTCTCCAGGTCCATCCATGTTGTTGCAAATGGCAAAATTTCATTCTTTTTTATGGCTGAGTAATATTCAACTGTATGTATGTATGTGTATGTATATACATATATACACATACATACATACGTACGTACATACATCTTTATCCACGTATCTTTAATGGACACTTTAGGTTGCTTCCATATCTTGGCTATTGTATTGATGAATAATGCTGCTATGAACATGGGGATGCATGCATCTTTTCTAATTAGTGTTTTCATTTTCTTGGGTATATAGCCAGCAATGGAATTGCTGGATCATATGGTAACTCTATTTTTTGTTTCTTTAGGAACCTCCATACTGTCTTCCATAGTGGCTGTACCAATTTACATTCCTACTAATGTCATACTCAATGGTGAAAAGCTGAGAAAGAGCTTTTAAAGGAGGATGGGCTTTAACGCTTAGACTCTCTGGGTCTTCATGCAGCTGTGTCCTTACTAGCTGTGTGAGCTTGGCAATAATAATTACCCTCTCTGCTCCATTTTGATAATGGTAGTAAAGGCTTCATATGGGTGAAAATGAGATCATGCCTACAGAGCATTTTGCATCGTGCCTGGCATCTAGAAAGTGCATCTCCTTTGTAGCCACTTGGCTCATACCTTCACCTACTTTAACCACTTGTTCAGATCTCACCTTTTCAGTACAGTCTCCCTGAACATCCTACTTCATGTCTCAACCTGCTCCTCACTACGATCTAATTGGCACTCTCCATCTACCTACCTTGCCCTTGTTTTTCTTTATTCTGTACTTTGTCTAAATGTTCTAATGCATTACATTTATTTTTTAACGTAAGTTATATTTTGGAGATAGAATAGGGGCTGAGATGGGAAGAGGGCTGCTTTTCATGAGAGTTTTGTTTTTCCCTTTCAGAGATTAAAAACAAATACCCCTCTAAGCTAAATACATCCCTATGGCATCATAGTTGAAGCCTCTACTGAGCCTTAATTTAAACTTCAGATCACGCCCACATGGTAAATAAATACCAGATAAATATCTGGTGACTTTGTAATGTCTTTTGTTTTCTGCAAGTTCAACCCCTCATATCCTAACGATGGTCATCACTAAGCACAGATTATACCCACATTATATGTTGATACCTGTAAATGAGTAGTCTTGGTGTTCTATTTGGATTAAAGATGTTAGCAAGTGCTCCCCTTGGCCTGGGCCTGTCATTTGGTTAGGGCTGTTTGGGACCACAGAGATTCTAAGTGGCAGAATTTTTTATGGAATAGTCCTCCAAATTCCTCTAGGGTTGAAGCTCTCCTTACTTGGCAGTCTCCCTGAAGCACTGTGAACCACTTTCTTCTATAATCCCTCTTATTATTAGTTAATGCACAGCTACCAAACCTTTCCTTCACCATCTCTTTCCATATGTGTATCTCTTTCCAAATTCTCATCCTACTAATGCCACCCTATATCACCGTACTACTGCATCACTTAGAAACCTGCTTTTAACACTCCTTCCCTCTGGCCATAACTGAAACTGAATTTTCCTTTCACATCACCCTGTTACTGGTAACCTTTCTCGGGTTAAATCTTATTTAATCTACACACACATTATTGAAGCTTCTATTCAGGTTTAATTTGAACTACAGATCACCCCCAAATGTGGCAATAAATACCAGACAAATATCTGGTAACTTCTTTTTCTTATAATCCTTTGGTGTTTGCCAGAGCTTTGGGAACGACATCGGGGTTTGATATATTTCTTGCAATATCCAGTTGAATATTTGTACTTCTCAAATGATGGTTCTGTTTTTTGAAGCCTTTCCCAATCTTCCTGATAGGCTATAGTCCCTGACTTTAGCTTAATGTCTTTATTTGAAATTATGCCCCTTTTTGATATTTTTACTATCCACTTACATGTCTCTCTTTTCTCATTTTAGTCATCTCTAGCATTTTAAATTGTAAGTTTTATTATTAGTCAGGTGTGGCGAGGCCATCAGATCAAGACAACTGCCATAGGAAAGGAAGTTAGTTACCCACAGTTCCCAAGAGAAGGAGACATGCCACACATGCAGGGCCATGCAGGGAAGCATTGAGGTGGGTTACAAGGCAAAGGGAGCAGGGGAAAATGTAGGCAAGAACTTTCACCGTGGTTTCCATGGGAAGGAATGATTGAGGCAGAGTAAGCAGTTTAGGATCGGCTAGTTTGAATACTTTCAGTGGGCTCTGGAGTGTAGAGGCTTTCCTGAGTCGCCAGGTTCCTGGCCTCGGGATGGTTAGGGCAGGTAGACAGTGGCCTGGAGTATAAGAGACAGATAGATATGGGAGGTAGTTATCGGGTAGGGACTTCAGATCCCTTGGTTTGCATATGAAAGGAGCGCTAGCAGAAGAGTCCTTTAATATCTCTGGAAATTGGCCAGCCCTGGGAAGCACAGTCTCTCTAGAGTCAGCAGGCTCCAGATGTCAAAGCGTCAGAAAATACAGAAAATAAACAAGCATGATTAATATATCTAGTCCGCTAGATTCTCTTCCGATCTCTTAACGATTACATTTCTATCTTCTTTCCCACTTAGCTGTCTCTTTCCCATTTCCCACTCAGTTAACTTGATATTCTGTTTTCATACTTGAGAATTTAACTTTCCATCACTGTTGTCATCCTGTCAGTACCAGTGATCACCATCTTTACCTAAGATACTGAAGCACTGTATTAGATTGACGATGCTTCACACTCACTTTGGATCTTGTTCTCTGGAATTTCCCTTACCACTGGCATTGTTCTTCTTTATCTCCATTGGTTTACTCCACTCACCAAGTTCTTCATGCTTGTTCAGGCTCATGACACGTGGATATTCTTTCAATCTTCCTCTCCATTTTGAGTTCACAGAGTTCTCCACCACTTCCTATCAATTTTCAAATGCTTTGATTGACCTGTACAATGTCTTCAGTTTAGCCAGCCCCTTCCATTCTTGTTTCCATCATGTGGTTTGTAGGTCTGGATGCTTTCCACCAACCAGGACCTACAAGCTTACCCTTTCTACCCTCTAAGTAGTATGTACATTGCTACTAGACTAATCTTTCCTAAATATAATTGCTGCTGTGAAACTCTCCTACACATAAACATTCATTGACTTCTCTACATCTACTGGGTGAACAACAAAGCCGATTATTCCAGGACTAATGGCCTTTCATGGTATGGCCTTCTTGCCCTCCCCTTGGCTGAAATCTGCTTTGATTTGTCCTGGCCAGGTATGACCTTTCTCTCCAAAGAACTATGTAACTCTGTGAAGGCAGTCACATTCTATCTTGCTTCAATTATTTGTATACCATTAGACTGTATGCTTCTTTACGGCAGAGTCTTTTTCTTATTATCTTTGAGTTTCCTATAATGATCAGCAATAAACCTTACACATAGTAGGTATTAGAGATTACTTTAATGGGATAGAATCTCAAAGCACCATGTTAAGAACCCTACTCCCTCAGCTAAATCCTTAATTAGGTACCATTTCTAAGAAAATAAAGATATTTCGTAAGTAATTGAGCATACATACACAAGCGATTACTCTATAAATGTTTGTTTGAATCAAAGAGTTAAATCAAGTCCCAAATTGCCACATGTACTGTAAGATCTCCTTGTGCTTTCAACTATACATTTAATGTTTAAGAAAGGGTTAAACAAATGCTATGTGTTGTATCCAAGGGAGGGAAAGTGAGAAGAATTAAGTAGTTTATATAAAAGCCAGATAAACTTAAGAAACAGAAATAATCTAATACATCATCAGCTCCCACACATTGCAGGTTTTGAGAGGGCAGCTACATTGTCTTGCCTGGAGACAGTGAGGAGGCAGAGAAGAGTGGAAAGTCTGATTTATGATCCTATATCGAGTAGATTGGCCACTCCCTAGTTATTCACCTGGTAGGATCAGTGCAGGTAAAAGGAAGTAGGAAAGAGAGTCATAGGCGTTCAGAAGTAGAAAGGTTCTTAGAGGTCATTTGGTTTAATCTCCTGCTGGTAGCAGGAATCCTTCCCAAGTGCCACTGACATATGGCTTCTGTTGAACATCCCACCGAGAACGATGATTGCTCTTTTGAGGGACCTCATTTCACTTTAGGATAGAGCTAATTATTAGGAAATCCTTCCTTCTATTGAGCTGAAATATGCTTCCCATAACTTTTACCCAGTGGCCCTCATTCTATCCTCTGGAGTAGCACAGAATAGGTTTAATTCATCTTTTGTATAATTGCCCTCCAAATAGCTGAAGCTCACTATCATGTCCTCTATCAGTCTTTTCTAGAGGCTAAATAAAAATCTCCATGCCTTACATAAATGACAATTCTAAAGCGCTTTATTTGCTTCTTGCATTTGGAATTTATATCATGCCAATTAGCATATTAATTTGTGTGCATTTCTGCTCTCTTTTCTCCTCTTTGCCCTATTGCTGAATTTGAATTGAGGAAATTTTTTTCTGAAACTTTTATTCTTCTGGTCACCTTTCTCAAGATCCATCCTAGGTCTTCAATATTTCCTTTAAATATAACTGCCAGAAGAGAAAGGAGACAAAAGGAGCAATGCATTCTCTTAAAGGGATGTCTTTCCACTGATTTTAAAGGGAGGTATGTTGACATCATGCTGGTTAAGACTCTGATGAAATTATTTTAGAGGAAGTAATGTGAAGATGAGACCATGAGAGACTTAGCAAAGCATTCAAAGACCAGTTCCTTCGAGGAGGGCTTGCCCAGGCATTTTTCCACCTGTGGTGCTGCCTCGCTTTCCCTCCTGGCTGGGATATAAAACTATGGATTGCCCTCTGCCTGAGCTCTAAGGGTGACTGTGACTTCTCTTGATCATGTCAGTGTAGTTCTCTCAAAGCAGTCTCAAATTAAGATTTCATGAATAAAATGAAGCTGATATTCCTGGCTTACAGAGAGTACAAGGTCAACTAGAGCCTTTAGGACTTGACCTTCTGAACCTCACTTTAAGTAGTGATATGAACTGATGAATATCCCCAGATATTAAATGGGGTACTTAACTTTTATTTCTGCTAAATTTTATCATGTTACGTGGGAAGACATTCAGAAGTCTTTCTGAAACCTTGTAAATGTTACTAAAAGTAATTAAAGTATGTGGGCCAAGCGACTGGATGCAGAATGTCCTGCTTGAGCAGTGGAGGAACTAAGGGTGCTGGGCGTGGAGACCATGGGGGCATAGGCTACCGTGGAAACAGAATATTGACCCTCTCTGGGGGCGCAGCCCCTTTCTCACTTGCACACCTCATATCACCCTGTTTGGCCCTGGAGGATGGCTGGTTAGCCAGAGACGGGTAAGATTCCTCAGGGGAGGAACAACCTAAGACAGGCACAGTCACAGAGGGGCCAACAGGGGTGGGGCATAGACCCTTAATCCTTCTGAGAGAGGTCTCCTGCCCCCAGGGCTGCTTTGCTCTCCACGCCCAGCTCAAATCCACACCCAGCTCAGATCCACACCCTGCTCAAATCGGACCCAGGAGGCAAACAAAGATCATTGCCCCAGTCATGTGAGGTCTTTGTTTGTTTATTTCAAGGATAACCTTGTTTGTGGGACTAAACTGGGAGTGTTAGACCCTTAGGCTATGCCAAGAACTCAATAAAAGCAACATGGGATCAATCAGCAAGGCTCTTGATCCTAGAGGTCTTGAGTCCCCCGGTCCCATCTTTCTCTTAAATCTGTGTCTGTGTTTTCTTTAAGCTTGCGGCACCCGTCACTCACCTCGAGTCACCGAGCTGGTCTTGGCAATGTTACTTTTGGTCTCTTTGTCTCTCTCTCTCTCTCTATCATTGCCTTAAGAATCTCTTATGGCCTGATTCTGTCCTCCAGTGAAAATTTCTGTCATTTTTCATTTGGTAAGTATGACATTAATGTCTTAATCTGAGCTTTAGATAAAGTTATTGAATAGGCTAGAACCAAGAACCAGATCCTTAACTCTGCCATTTGGGACCTCCCTCCAGACAGATAGGATATCTTAATCAATATCATTTAGGTTCCAATGTCCTACCCTTTGTGAAAACTCAGAAGAGTATTAGTCAGCAAACATTTCATCATTCTGCTCACATGGGTGTCCTAAAAACCAGTCACAGCTTTCCTGAAATCTTTGATAAGACTGCACTGTCTTACCGTATTGCATTGTGAAAAAGAGAAGGGAATGTATTTTGAGTTGAATTCATGCTTGTTCCTGAGAATCATCACGTTCATCTTCTGTTTGTGCACCAACATTCTCTTTAGCCATTAGGATGAGTGTGCCAGTGAAATACATGAATTTCACTAGTCTGTAATTTCTAGAATCTTTTTTTTGTTTGTTTTGAATGGTTATTTTCATTTGGTACTTTTTTTTTGCCTTCTTAGAAAAAGTGAGTGAGACTCTTCTTGTGAGTACCTCAAAGATACTGACTTCGTGATCACAACTCAGTGTTCTTTCAGTAACGTGATTTAACTTATTGTGGGTTGGAAATTTGACTTATTTAACCCTTTATGATCCACCCAGATTTTGAACTAGTTCTAGAAAAATCCCTGTGCTCTCAAATAGTGCTGTCTAATTGAACTTTCTGTGATGATGGAAATGTCCTATATCTGCACTGTCCAAAACAGTAGCCCTAGTCACATGTAGTTATCGAGTACGTGAAATTTGCCTTGTGCAACTAAGGGACTAAATATTAAATTTGATTAATTTTAACTTAACTCTAAATAACCACATGTGGCTAATAGCTACCATATTGAATAGCACAGTTCTAGAATTCTGGACTTTTTATTAAAAACACATATGTCTTCAGAACCTTCTTTCTTTGTTTTAGTATTGGAATAATTTGTGATTGTAAAGTCAGGTTAAAAAATTTATTGTAGCTCTCTTATCATGGCATTACCCCTATCTTCCATGAAAATGTTTAAAATCTGCTTTTCTTGGTGTATGTAGATATTTTTATCTTCTGCCTCTCTTCGACTTCCTAGAACAAAAGTTTTAATATTCAGCATGGCATTTAGGAAAAACCATTTCAGGCATGGATGGCTGAAATTCTCTCTCTCTTTTTTTTTTTTTTTTAAATTTTATTTTTAATTTTATTTATTTTCTCTCTCTTTTACAGCATGTCCATTCCTCACATAACCCCCCTCCTTGCCCTCCCATCACCATCCTGGCCATCACTATGTCAATTGGCAGGGGGATGAGTTCTTGACGTTTCAGGGACTGGAGGCACTTCTGAATAGGCAGAGAAATGTCTGCAATTAGAAAAGTACAAGATGTTAACAAGAAATTAATACTTGTGACAGGAACGCATCTCTTAAGTAAATTATTTAAAGGTTGGAGCCACAGAGTATTATAAAGAGAAACTGATGCTTTACTGAGGCCCTGATGCAATTAGAACTGGAAAGACTTTTTTTTTTATTTTGGAGATATATATTTTTATATTGGAGAGATATGGCTTGCGTCTATATCTCTGACTTTGTAGCCTGGGTTGCTAGATCAGCATGTCATGATTTAGAAGGTGTGTGTGTGTGTGTGTGTGCGCCCGCACGCACATGTGCATGTTTGCATATACACAGACACATAGAATTATATGATATGTATAAGCAAACCTCTGTCCACAATGGCATATGTTCATTCTTACATCTGAGTTTCTTTTCCACATTTTCTTATGAATAATTAATTCTTCTGACAAGAAAACTAGGAGAAGCCCCAGAATTTGTTAACTGTTTTTGGATCTGTGGGGTAAGGGAGGGACTGAATGCTTAATCCTCAAAAATCCGTAGATTACTCACAAGGGATGGCAATGACACCCTGTCTTTGCGGGCTTAACCGTGGAGAATGTCTCACCACCTTGGGCTCCCTCTGGTACGGCTTCTCTGTTGATGTGGTGGTTAGGTTGGTCTGACAGGCACAGCTCACTCATTCCCTGATGCACAGTGACAAATCTGCGACATCATATGCCCCTTTTGTTTCCTTGCTAACAGACTTGAAGGGTTAGCAAAATGACCAGGCCAATCTTGGAAGGGTATCCGGTGTGAATAATGCATTAGCAAATGGTCAAGTGTTTTGAAAAAACTCCTAAGTAAAGTACTAAGTGTTATTTTATGCCTCCTGCTACACAAAGCCCATTTACAGGCTCAATTCCCTTGTTGTTTTTTTTGACACAGTTGGAAGAGGAACAATTAACTCTGGCCATTGTAGTCTAAGTAATTACTGATTACCCCATACCTTCTCAGAAAATTATGCAGAATGGAAAATAAAACCAAACTGTGCCCTCTAGGTGGTTTCTAGTGTTTGTGGCTCACAAACGCTGCACCCCTGATCCATTTATGCCTGTGTTGCTTAATTCTCCCCAGCCAGGTGATGGGCAATAACCCTGGAGTCCAGAGAAAGGAGCCCCGAGGCCCTTACTGCATCACTGCGCTAATGGACCCTGAACTTATTTAAGAGAGAGCAATTAATTCTGAAGCCAGCTTGGCAGCAGAAGCTTCCAGAGCTGACTTTTCTTTGTGTCCTAGAACCAACGCTCACATATCTACCCCTGACTCCTCCTTGAAAGGGCAAATAATACACAGTAGAAGGAAAGTAGGGAATGTAGGTGAACTTTCTTCCCATCCCATGTCTTTAGTTTCTACTTTTTGCCATATACTTATCCTCTTTGGTAAATTCCCCCCAGGAAGGTGGGTGCTCTCTACACTCTTAATGATGAGTAGAATCTCCTGCCTCCCTCCATCCCTCCTTTCATCCCTTCCTTCCTCTTTCCCCATTTACTTCATAAATATTGACTGGGAATCTATGGTGTGTCAGGCACCGCATTAGGTGGTAAAGAGGGGCAGAATATGCACCCCAAAAGATGCTATTTTGGCATAAGAATTATTTTGAGCTAAAGACACTTGCAAAATAGCAGGTGTAAGAAGGGCATTCTAATCTTCCCCTTTCTTCCTAAAAACAGAAGATAAAAACTCCCATGTTAGAGATGCTTTCCTTGTACCAAGAGAAAACAAAAATTCTTCAATAGGGAGTCAAAGCCAAGAGAATTCCATACAAACAGACCTTGTCAAAATCATTCTTATCTTGCTTTAGCTGCCCAGAATATTTTAGTTACTTTTCCTCAATTGCCTCTCTGTTCAATCTAGTATAAAAGCATTTGGGTTTGCCACTTCTTTGGGTCTTCGTTTCTTTATGAGGGCTCCTGTGTCACGTAAAATTCATGTAAATCTGTATGATATTCTTCTGTTAATCTGTCTTATGTCAATTTAATTCTCAGGCCCAGACAAAAACCCCTAAGAGGGCAGAGGGAAACTTTTGCCTTCCCTACAGTGGTGATGGTGTAGGGGGTATAAAGATTAGTAAGGTGGCTTTCTGAAGTTGTTAGTCTCTGCACTAATGCTGTTCCTTCCTTAAATCTCTCCCCATACTCCCACCACAGAGTTACTGGAAAGAGAGGTGCTGATTTTAGTAGAGGGAGAGAGGTTTACTGAAATCATGGGAGAATTTAGGGACAGGAGGAGAAATGGACAAAAGTAAGCAAGCCATTCACAGCCTTTAAGGAACACCATTAGAGGTCGGCTGCTTTTGTGTTAAAACCATTAGACATGATTAACACTCTGGCAACTCCGTAAATAAGAGCTTTATTTCCTTTGAAATAATTCTGGGTGGTGGGTGGAGAGAGCAGAAGGAGAAACAGAATTAGGGGGTAAGTGGAGAGGCAGGAGGGCCCTTCCATAGCATGTACTTGAGGGTGGGGGGGGGGGGGGGCGGGTCTTGCTTCTTTAACGTGTAACTCAGCCAGTTCACCCTTTCATTGTTACATGCTAAATGATGCTTTATTCTTGTTCCATAATTGAGGGAGATTACGGTTTAGAAGTAATATTTGAAAGTGGATTATCTAAATGTATACTGCTTATTATGTTGGCTCCGTACATTGTGTGTACAGGTTGTAAAGCATTTTAGGGATTAAGTTGTAATTAATTTTTTATCACTTTAATTTCTTATGGTGTTCCCTGTGCCCCTTGGACTGCAATATTCTCTAACAGGAATTTTATAAATACCTGAATATTTTTTATCCAGCAGCTAAGAGATAGCTCTTGGTACAACTCATGTAGAGCCAACCCAGATCAAGATATGGCAACAGGGTGAAAAGGAGACAGTTTTCCTTGACAAAGTTCCTTTCGTATGTAAATAATACACTTGTTGTAGGATTACTTGAACTAGGTGTTTAGGCTAGATTTTATTGAAATCTAGTTGGATTTGGGGAATTTCGTGGTGGTGGAATTTGTCAGCACAAAAATGTAGGTAATAAGCAGGATGCATGTTGTAGGCTCTTAATAGATGTTTACCAAATTGGTCACAGATGAGAGGTTTCCTCACCATGACAGTTACTTTTTACACTCTAAAATGTTTAAATTGAGGGCTTTGTTGGGTTAGTACAGATGCTAATGGCACCCTGGAATAGCTCTTGTGTTGTAATTTCTATAAAAAAGGAAATGCCCAATTATTTAAGAGCCGAAATACCATGTCCAACTACTAAAATAGATTCCATTCATACTGGATATTTCTAGGACAATCTGATTTTAAACAAACAGCCCTGTTACCTCTATAATTATCCTTCCTGGCAATGCCAAGTTCTACCTAAGCCCTGTGCTCTCAGAAAAGAACAAGGATTAAAACATTCCCCCCACTCTTTGTGTTCCTGGAAATGATTTGGTGCAAAGAAATTCTCTTCCTCACGTAACTTAACAAGACTCATGGACACCCCATCTTGTTTACCCATGATAAGGCCCGGTGCACAGACCCTCCAAATTCCCATTCTTCACCTTGTAAATAATTAGCTGAACTGCTTTGTCTCCAGTCATTAATAGAAACAAAATGCTTGTTAACCCCCCGTCACTGAACTTTGGCCCACTTCTCAGCCTGAACCTGCACACAAGCCCTCTTTAACAGTCTGTTATGGGTTGAATATTTGTGTACCCCTCCCCCACCAAATTCATATGTTGAAACCCTGTGCCCCCACTGTGATGGTATTAGGAGGTGGGTACCTTCTAGAACTAATTAGGATTAGCTGAGGTTTGGGTGGGGGGGTGAAGTTTTCATGGGGTGGGATGAGTGCATGAGAGAGCTTGCTTCCTGTCTCTGCTCAATGCCATGTGAGAAGACAAGAAGTAGTCAGCCGTCTCCAAACCGGAAGAGGGTCTCACCTGAACCAAACCATGCTGGCACCTTGATCTTGGACTACCAGCCTCCAGCACTGTGAAAAATAAATGTCTGTTGGGTATGAGTCACCCAGTCTATGGTATTTGTTATAGCAACCAGAACTGACTAAGACACAGCCCATCCTGACAATAGACTGGCCTTATGATAATACATTCTCTCATCTACTATCCTCTTATACCACCTTTTCATCCCACTTCCCTATACCTGGTTTTATAGCCTTGTTTACTCCTCTCTATAAAAGACATCTTTTCTAACTGTTGAGGTGCTTACATACCTACGGTCAGAGTGCTCTTCCTATTACAATAGCCCCTCTTTCCCTACTCCAATATTTACCTCCACGTTTACCACTCACAATGATCCTTTTATGTCTCTCCTTACCATGTCCAAATTCATTTTTTATTTGACATCACTTATACTTGTTAGATACTGTATCCCAAGGAGCTCAGAGAAGTTGAAAAACTTCCTGAGAGATTTCAGGAAAATAAACCAGGTGTAAAATTTTTCTTGCTGTTTTCAATGTTTTAGAATAAATTATGATGATAGGGTTACTAAAACTCTAGTCCCTCCTGTAGTATCTACTCAAAAACTCCCAGTCCTCCCTCTCTCCAGCCCGTATTTTGTTCACTACTCTAGGCTAAAATTCTCTGTGCCCATCTTCTTTTTTTTTTTTTTAAGGACTTTTCTTGAGATATAATTGACATACAACAAACTGCATATATTTAAAGTGTACCTTTTTTTTTTCTTATTAGTAATTGTATATATGGTAATCCCAACCTCCCAATTCATCCCACCCCAACCCCCCACCCCCCCAGTTCTCCCCCCTTGGTGTCCATATGTTTGTCTCTACATCTGTGTCTCTATTTTTGCCCTGCAAACTGGTTGATCTGTGCCATTTTTCTAGATTCCAAATATATGCGTTAATATACAATATTTGTTTTTCTCTTTCTGACTTACTTCGCTCTGTATGACAGTCTCTAGGTCCATCCATGTCTACAAATGTCCCAATTTTGTTCCTTTTTACCGCTGAGTAATATTCCATTGTATATATGTACCACATCTTCTTTATCCATTCATCTGTTGATGGTCATTTAGGTTGCTTCCATGACCTGGCTATTGTAAATAGTACTGCAATGAACCTTGGGGTACATGTGTCTTTTTGAATTATAGTTTTCTCAGGGTATATGCCCAGTAGTGGGATTACTGGGTCATATGGTAGTTCCATTTTTAGTTTTTTAAGGAACCTCCATAACGGTCTCCATAGTGGCTGTATCAATTTACATTCCCACCAACAATGCAAGAAGGGTCCCTTTTCTCCACACCTTCTCCAGCACTTATTGTTTGTAAATTTTCTGATGATGCCTATTCTAACCAGTGTGAGGTGATACTTCATTGTAGTTTTGATTTGCATTTCTCTAGTAATTAGTGATGTTGAGCAGCTTTTCATGTGCCTCTTGGCTATCTGTACGTCTTCTTTGGAGAAATGCCTATTTAGGTCTTCTGCCTGTTTTTTGATTGGGTTCTTTGTTTTTTTGATATTGAGCTGGATGAACTATTTATATGTTTTGGAGATTAATCCTTTTTCTGTTGATTTGTTTGCAAATATTTTCTCCCATTCTGAGAGTTGTCTTTTCATCTTGTTTATAGTTTCCTTTGCTGTGCAAAAGCTTTTAAGTTTTATTAGGTCCCATTTGTTTATTTTTGTTTTTATTTTCATTACTCTAGGAGGTGGGTCTGTGCCCACATTCTTGAAAACAAGGATATAGAATAGATATTAGGCACTGAGCATTTGTTTCCATAATCTTTTATTTGATGGTGGCCCCAGAGGTCTATGGCAAAAAGTGACTTCTAGTTTTGCTAAGGCCCCCATTTGAAGCTCATGTTCTGTGAGACTGGGGTGGGTGGAAGTGAGAAATTCTGCCACTGTGGCTTTATTATTTGGAAACAATGTTAAAAGAGAAATAGTGTTTTAGCTGTGTCCACCTATTTTGGGATTCCTTTGGAATGCAGGCTTTCTGCTATTTTCATTAGCTTGCCCAGCCCCCAGGACAGCTCTTGATATGCTATATACACTCAGCAGATATTTCCTTCAATATATTATTGCAAACAAGTCTATCTCGGGGCCTCCTGCTGCAGATCTAGAGGTAAAACAGTTCCGTGGCTCTTGCTGGGTTGATCAAAGTAGAGAACAGGTAAATAAGCGAGGCAGCATTTTCCTCCTGACTCCCTTCCCAAGGTCAGAGCTGGAAGAGAGTGGCTGTACTTTGCAGAGCATTCTTCATATGGCTGTTGCCTATCCTGTTGGGCTTAATTCTGTTCTTAATGAGCTGCACACCTGTGTCCCTGGCTGGCTGCCCACAGCACAGTGGGAGGAGGCAAGGGAGGATGAAATCCTCCTTCATTTTGAGTCCTAGGATTCAGAGCTGTGCCCGTTTGTATTTTGTTGAGCATCCCAGGTGTGGGTAGCATTCTGAACATCTTCCCATTATGCTAAAGAGCCAACATAAGCTTTGTTATGCAGACTGAGGTGAAACACAGTGAAATTTTTCAGTTCTATCCAAGCTCAGCACAGCCCCAGCAAATTTCACAATTCCACAGGAAGTTGTGTCTGATGTTTTAAAAAAAATTTTGTGGTTAGTGGATGCTGATCTCAACTTGGAGAAGATGGTGGTGGAGACCACCCAAGCCTTGGGCTTTTGGGAGATGACCTCACAGCAAGGAATGCAAAATGAACCCTGAAAGCTGAAAGACTTTCATAGGCCCATCATTCTTTGTGGGCTTCCTTATAAGGGTCTAGGGTCAGGAGGGAGATGGACAGTAGTGATTCAGATTGCATTTGACCATTGTCACAATTCAAAAAAATGTCTGGGTGAATTCTTATCCTATTTACAGGGTATATTTGGGAGAGTAGAACTTGAAGGGTAGCCTATGGGAGGTATGCCAAATTTACTTCAGGGGGCCACAGGAGCATCTTGAGATAAACAGTGCTTCTCTGGAGAAGCTGATACGAGACATAATTAAGAGTCCCATGGTAGCCCATCTGAAGACACATGCCAGCCCATCTGAAGACACATGCCAGACATGTTGAAATGTGTAAGGCAAAGAAAGTAAATGATGTCTACAGTGTGACTCCAAGAGCCAAAGTCCTGAGAAGCCACTCTGATTGTGGCTGTTTGTTTATGATTTAGGGTTTTGTTTTTCCCACCCGGGCAACTCTATGTGGCATCTTCCAGCGTGAGGGGTGGCATAAGTATAAAAGGGAATCAAAATATGGCACTCCGAAATATGCCCCTTTGGCATAAGAATTATTTTAAGCTGAAAGAAATTAAGCAACAAATGCAGAAAGAGCTCTTTGTCCTCCCCATCTGCTTAAAAGCAGGACATAGGGCTTCCTAGGTGGCGCAGTGGTTAAGAATCCGCCTGCCAATGCAGGGGACACAGGTTCAATCCCTGCTCCAGGAAGATCCCACATGCTACGGAGCAACTAAGCCCGTGTGCCAAAAAAAAAAAAAAAAAAAAAAAAAAGCAGGACATAAATGTTCCCCCTTTGTTAAAATGATATACAACTCCTTGGGTCTAACTGATTCTTGGGTCTATATTTCTTTTCTATGAAGGCCTCACTACATGTAAAAATTAAAATATTAACATCAAATAAAATTTGTGTGCCCTTTCTCCTGTTAATCTGACTTTTGAAGGTCTAATTTGCAGGTCAAGATGTAGAATCTAAGTGGGTAGAAGAAAGGTTTTTTCTTCCCTTTTAGGTATTGTCTCAAAATCCATCTATTTTTTACTCTATGGACTTCTAACTTGCCTAAGCCATTGATTATCAAATTTTCTTTTCTATCCTGTAGTCTCATCATCTTACAGTAAGCATACATCTCCAATATATGTTTATTTACTTATACTTGTAAAGCTGCATTAGTACTTCTGTGCATTATAAAACATACACAGAAACAAATTTAAATACGAAATGTCAGGATTCTGATATTTCTTTCCTAACTCTCTGATGGATCTTTGAACCCTCATCCCAGTCTGAGGAGCCAGCTCCAAGATAGTCTTCTTTCAAGAGCCAAAGTAAATGTTATAAAATGTATGAGGGTAAGTCGAAAATTATCTGCACTCCGGTTATATTAAAACTTCTGTTGGCCACACTGTCTTATCAGTGCTTTCTGTTCAAGGCTATTGTCTCCCCAGCCACTGCTGTACAGGTGTGAACATGTTACATCAGTTCATTTGTAACTGCGGTGCGAGGGAAAATGGATGCCCCACTTGTGGTTTGCATGAAAGAAGAGCAGTGTGTAGTGATTCATTTCTTGTGGTATGAGGGCATACACATCTGCACACTTCTGCCCACACTGTCAACACTCTGCAAAAACTTTGTTTTGAGGTGTTAAAGCATCCTCCCTATACTCCTGATCTTGCTCCATTGGACTTTCACCTGTTTGGTCCCCTGAAAGAAGCCCTACGAGGATGAAGATTCACTTCAGCTGAAGAAGTGAAGACAGTGGTGCGTTCGTGGCTTGCAGCTCAGCCTAGAATATTTTTTAATGAGAGAATACGAAAGCTTGTTGACAGACGGACAAAGTGTATTGAAAAGCAACTTGATGATTTGTGATGACTTAGAGGGGTGGGATAGGGAGGGTGAGAAAGCGTCGTGGGAGGGAGGGGATGTGGAGATATATGTATAAATACAGCAGATTCACTTTGCTGTACAGCAGAAGCTGGCACAACAGTGTAAAGCAATTATACTCCAATAAAAAGCTTAAAAAATAAAGTGAGGAAAATGTCAAAAAAAAAAAAAAAGCAAGGAGATTATGTCTAAAAACGATGTATTTGTCTTTTCTAAAAGTTCACTGAAATAAATTCTACAGCCAGAGTGCGGATAATTTTGGACTCGCCTTTGTAAATCTAATCTTATTACTCATCTGCTTCAGACTAAGGTGGCTTCCTCTGCACTAAGAATGAAATCCTGTTCCTGGAGGCCAACAAGCCCTCCTGCTCTATTCCAGTCTGGCCTGTCTCCTTCTGCAGCTGCCTCTCTACCCCTCTGGCCCTGGCTCATTAGGCTCCCGCCATGCTGGTTTTCACTGAGCTTCTCAGATGCTGCCGTCTCTCGCCTGTCTCTGAGGTTTCATGTAAGTCCGTTTGAAGGCTTTCTTCTACTCCCCACCTGACTAATTTTCACATCATTTCCTCCAAGAAACCTTCCCTGATACCAGCCCTCTCTTCTCCCACCAATCCAATTCAGTTTTCCTTGTACTAAGGTCTCATCACATTTTAAGTTTTTCTTCATAAAATTTATTACAGTGGATAATTTTATATGTACTTGTGGCATTGTTTTCTTGATATGTATTTCTACCAATAAGTAGACTTCTGTGTGTCCTGCTTGGATCTGTATCTTTAAAAAAAATCATTCTAGGGACTTCCCTGGTGGTACAGCGGTTGAGACTCCAAGCTCTCAATGCAGGGGGCCTGGGTTCAATCCCTGATCAGGGAACTAGATCCCACATGCCACAACTAAGACCCAGCACAACCAAATAAATAAATAAAATATTTTTAGAAAAAAAAAATCATTCTATCCTGGTGCCTAGCACAATATTTAACAAATAGTGAGTACTTGACATAATTTTGGTAATTGGACAAA
Source organism: Hippopotamus amphibius kiboko (assembly GCF_030028045.1). NCBI lineage: Eukaryota > Metazoa > Chordata > Mammalia > Artiodactyla > Hippopotamidae > Hippopotamus > Hippopotamus amphibius. The sequence goes on from NC_080189.1 coordinate 166,678,976, forward strand.
TGAGCAGTGACTATATTTTCCAAACCAAACACCACGGTATGTGGTTTTGGAGGACAAGAACCCAGACTATTTGGAGTAAAGACTTCATAAAATCCAGGATATAGGACTGGTGCATTTACTTTTCATTCTTGTTAACTATGTATCAAGTTGGTATTTGTAGCTATTGTGATGTGAATATCAGAAAGAGATTATATAAAAAAATAAGCATATATTGCAGAAGGCTGTGGGATAATGTTTCTCCTTCTGAGTGTGCCTGTCACTTGCTTTATTTTAATGCTGTCATTTTTCGCAAGGGGTTGCTGATGCTACAAGTCCAGATCTCACTTTTATTTGGTTGTCTTGATGAGGGAATAACCCAGCATTGCTAAATTATTCACAAGTTTCAGGCATTGCTGAGGACTAGCAACTGTCACATGTGGTAATTATCAGATAGGCAGGAAGAAGGACCTGATTTAAATTTATGCATTTAAATGAACAGGAAAAGCAGAACTGGAAAAGTGACCCTATCTCTTCCTAAGTGCCCAGACAATTAAATGCAAGTAGATTTCTCCAGGGGCCTGTGCTAGCTGCCCCTCATTCCTTGCAAACAATAGGGAAATGTCATTCATGGTCTCTAATCCTAGGGCAGAGTGTCTGACATTGACTGAGAGCCTGTAGTGTTTGGCCAGTGGTAACCTGCATACACACATGTGATGGGAACACATTTTGAAACATCCTTTGGGGCTTTTTCTTTTCTTAACTACCTTCTATGGTAAACAAATTCCTGGTATCTTCCACTTCCCAGACCAGACAGCTGTATACTGCTTGCGGGGAAGAGGGAGGTCACCATATAGTCAGAAGACAAAGGTGAAAGAAACATAGCTATCCATTCATTAATTTCTTTAACAAATATTTGGTACAAATCATCAGTTGTACTAGGAGTTCTGGTTCTAGAGATACAGTGTGATTAAAACACGGCCCCTAACTCATGGAGCTTACATTCTCTCTGGGTAGATAGATAATAAACAGAAACTAATAAGTAATCAATAAAAGTGCTATAACAGTCATGATAATATTAATAGTAAAATCATGTTGAAAAGATAGAAAGGGAAGTATATTGAGGATATTTAGATACTTCAGCCTTAATGATTTAAAATGTCATCTAAATTGTATTACCAGATTTGGCAAATAAAAATACAAGATGCTCAGTATGTGTATTCATGGGACCTACTTAAACTCAAATATTATTCGTTGTTAACTGGAATTCAAATGTAACTGTAAGGCTTCTCTTTTGTCTTGCGACCCTACCTTTAAATTGCACCTTGAATAACGTGAAGAAACTGGGTACAGGAAACCCTGGAGGAAGAGCAGCATGGGTAGAAGATTAGCGTGTGTAAAAGGCCCTAAAGCAGGAACAAGGAGGGGACAATGTTTGAGGATGGGGATGAGAGGTGGTCCAGACCAGACTGTATCGGGCCTTGTGAGCCATGATATGGATTGTGGATTTTAAGTATGATGGAAAACCATGGAAGCAGTCATTTCAGAAGAAGAATGGCATTATCTGTTTTTTACTTTAAAAATATCTCTTTGGCTTCAGGGTTGAGAACATCCCACAGGAAAGAGAGAAAGTAGATATAGGGGAGGAAAAAATTCTTTCTTTTCTTTCTTCTAGTTATCTTAGGTTCATTAGCTGGGCCCTGTAAATAAGACTGACGAAAGGCAGATTAACAAGAGGAAAACAGAAGTTTATTGCATGCGGCACTCGTATACACGGGAGTACTCAGTGATGAGTAACTTAAAGGGGTGGCTAGAACTTGGGCATATATAGCACCTTAACAAAGGAATAATAAATTTACTGAGAAGTGACAAGGTAAAAGAAAGGGACTTTGAGCTTCTATGGGTGCCAAATTGTGGGAAGGTAACTGTATGGGGGGAACTATTAAAAGATAAATAATGTTTTAGCAAGGCTTGTTACGTAGATTGTTCAACCTTATGCAGATCTTGCTGCCTTTGGTTGATAAGAGGCTAGGATTGTCTCCAGTGATTAGGAGTCATCCTGCCTTTCCTAATAGAGAGAGGGTGGGCAGAGAATTTTCTTGTGTTTGCTTCTTCTTAAATGCCGTCAGCTCAAATTAATCCTTGTGTCAAAGTGGCGTATTCTGGGGGTGGCATACTCTGAACCCCTCCACAGAAAAGCCAGTGGAGGAGTCTGTTACAATAGAACTGGCAGAAGATGGTGGAGCTTGAAGGAGGGTGGGTGTGGTGGAGGTGATGGTAAGAACTTAGATTTGGTTATTTACAAAGTAGAACCAACAAGAATTACCAGAGGATTTCATGGGGGGTGCTGGGAAAAGAAGAATCGAGAATGATTCCAAAGCTTTTGGCCTGAGCAACCATTTCAAAAGATGCTAATGTCAGTAGGAATGACACATTTTTAAATTCAAATTTCCACAAAGTTTTTCCAGTTGGAGGCAGATACAAGATAGGCTGGCAAAGAAATGGGGAGACAGGTAGGAATGGCCATTTGAAATGGGAAGATCTTAAGACTGATGGATTATTCAGCATCCTGAACCTCTAGGAAGCTGTGTGGAATCTGTCACACATGCCCTTGAGGCTTTCTGATGAGAACTGTCAGTTGGTAACAGGTAGCAAAGTATTGGCTTTGTCCTGGGACTTGAGTTCTGAGACTTAGTTCTGCATCCATCCCAACACATAAGAACAACTGTCCGCATTCAGTGGCTTGGGACTCTAAAAAGTATTCCCTCTTCTTCATCCTGACTATTTAGAGTGTGGTAGTAACAGTGGATGGCAAAGCCCGCATAGATGTGATAGGCAGGTAAGTAGTCCCCTAAAGATGTCCACATCCTAATCCCTAGAACCTATGAATATGTTATGATGGATGGCAAAGGGAAATTAAAGATGCACATGGAATCATGGTTGCTAATAGGCTGATCTTAGCTTAGGAAGATTTTCCTGGATTATCTAGGTGGGTCCGATGTAATTACAGGGTTTTTTATATGTGGAAGAGTGACGCAGATAAGTCAGTACCAGAGTGATGTGATGGGAGAAAGCCTCATTCTGCTTTGGAGATGGAAGCGAGTAACAAGCCATGGAATGCAGATGGCTGGTAGAAGCTGGAAAAGACAAGAAAACAGATTCTTTCCTCAAGGCTCCAAAAAGGAAAGCAGCCCTACTGGCACCTTATTTCAGACTCCTGACTTCTATAACTATAAGATACTCAATTTGTGTTGTGATGTTACAAGATACTAAATTTCTAGTAATTTGTTATAGCAGCAATGGAAAATCAGGACACTGAGGAACGTAGAAGTAGATGAAAGCACCAGGACGTCTTCCATCGAGTAGAGCGATGATAGAACACATTTGTCCTCTTATACATAGAGATGTCAAATTTGACTTGGCAGAGGGACCCTAAAATGAGACAATTACCTGGATGATTAAGGGGAACATATAAAATTTCCCAAATCCTTGCCTCAGTTAACAGTTGCTATAGACCGAATGTTTGTGAACTGCACCCCCCCCAATTCATATGTTGAAATTCTAACCCAAAATGTGATGGTATGAGGAGGTGGGCCTTTGGGAGGTAATTAGGTCATGAGAGCAGAGTCCACAGAAATGGGATAAGTGCCCTTATAAAAGAGTCCCCAGCATGCTCTCTTGTCTTTCTGCCAAATGAGGACATAGAGAGAAGCTAGCTGTCTATGAACCAGGAAGCAGGGTCTCACCAGACACCGAATCTGCTGCCACTTTGATCTTGGACTTCCCAGAATTGTCAGAAATAAATTTCTGTTGTTTATAAGTCACCCAGGTTATGGTATTTTGTTACAGCAGCCCAAGCTGAGGCATTAGCTCTGCTTTCCAGAATGAATGAGAAGGCTTTGGAGTCAGTCTGTTCTATATAGAACACTGACTTTTCTGTAGCCTCTACCCCTATGCTATAAGCTCCTTCAAAGTGCAAACTGTGTTTTATTCAGCAGTCTTAACCTAGCACTTAGCAAATGATTGTTGAACAGACAGAGAAATAAATGAATGAATAAACAAACAAGTGAGTGAATGCCTCTCTTTCCTTTCAATTTTGACAAATGAGTATGCTGGGCTGGTGTGTGTATAACAACTGTGTGTTGGAAGATCACAAGTTAAGCATGAATTCATGCAAGTCATTCTGCAAGGCCTAGTTTGACAGGTCCATTTGTTATGCAAGGTCATGTCGTTGTAATTGTTGTCCCTCAGCATAAACATGGGCCAGAAACCAAGCATTAAAATGCAGTAAGTCCTTGGCATCTGTCCTCTTCCTTTGTAGCCTGACCTGACCTCTGACAAGCCGGAGGAGAACTAGCCTGAAAAGCAGCCTGCGGCCCCTCCAGGTTGCTGTACAAATGACGGCTTTGGCTCACGAATGGGAGCAGGGCATCATGAGGGGAGATGCGGTCAGTCCGCCAGGGAGATTGGAACTTAGTTGGCTTGGAGGACTGGCACAGAGGGCGAGCCAGGGCAGAGTGAGAGAACATTAGGAGAACTGTGTGAAGGTTAAATCTGAGACACATGTGTTCAGTGATGGTTTGCTTTACTGGATGCTTTGTGCAAAGGGACCATGCAAAATACCACAAGGGCGGCAACGAATAATCACAGCTGACATTTCCTTCCTCTTTATTGTATGGCAGGCACTGTGCTGAGCAGTGTTAAAGCAGCATCTCATTTAATCCCCAAAACAATTCCATGAGTGCAGAACAACTATGACACTCATAGGAAAATTAAGTTTCGTGACAGGAAATACCCAAAGGCACCCAGTAAGTGGCAAAGCTGGATATTCAAACTAAGGTCTGATTCAAAAGCCTGTTCTCCTAACTTCTGCACATACTGGCCTGGTATTTAGCCACTGAACCTCATACTTGGATTGCTGCACTTTTATTCTAGCAGAGGAAGTAAGATACACAAATACAGAAGTTATAATATGAGCAAAATGGGATAAATTCTCTAAGAAAGGAGTGAGCTTAGCATTATGGAGCAGGGAACTTCTGGGAATGCAATTCAGACAAGATTTAAGCGGCAGAGTAAGCAGATAATAGGGGCAGCGATTGAGTGTTTACTGAGTCAGGTGTTTTACCTCCATTTAGTCATTCATTCAGAAAATACTTACTGTGCGCCTACTATGCATCCAGCACCTTTCTGAGAACATGGTGTCCATTAAAAAATGAAACAGAGACATATGCCTGCCTTCTTGAATCTTGCATTGTAGTGGAGAGAAACAAAGAACAAACTATAGTTTTACACATACACACACATATATATTCATATATATACACATTTTTAAATGTTAGAAGGCATTAAACACAATGGAAAAAAAAGAGTGGAGGAGGGCAAGAGGTATTTTAAATGGCGTAATCACAATACAGGATATCCTAACTATCTCTTTGAATCCACACAACACTTCTGAGGCAGGTACTATTTCTTTGTCCTCTTTTCAAATTGGGGAAAAAAAGACTTAGCGAGGTTAACTAGTTTGCTCAAGAAAGTAATGGAACTAGGATACCAATTTAGGTGTATGGACCCCAGAACCTGTATCCCCAATCCCTTTGCTATTCCCCAGTAGGCTTTTAAAAATTTTCTTCTTCTTCTTCTAGAAACTAGTTTAGCTGTTATGGCTGTCAGGGCCCTGCTTGACTTTCCCTAGAACTTGCTGTGTCCTTTCTATATGGGCCCAACTCAGCCTCATCTACAGAGTCCTCAGCAAAGGCCACAAGAGCTTCAGCAGCTTCAGCCCCCACCATCTGCCCACCAGAAGCCACCTCCAGCCCAACAGAACCATTTGTGTGCAGCCTCAGTGGTTCAGCATTTGTTTTTTCTGCTTTTTCTACCATTTGTCAGGTCTCCTGGTTACTGAACCACATTTGCACATATCACCCGCTATGGAAACTGGGTCTTGGGCCAATAGAGGCCATTGTAAGGACCAACTTTTGAAGCTGGGCTATTACTCTCTGGCCTGAGGATTAAAAAGCAACTCCTGTCCCCTCCTTCACGATGGCCCCAAGTCCAAGAGCAATTTGGACTCCACTCCAAGTCAGCTCCTATTATGATACGGCTATAGCTGAAAGAGAACTAGATTGTAGATCTCCAATTAGCATCACAATGTGCTTTCCTAGAAAGCGTGGTCTTTGAGGAACCTGCCTGGTCTGGTCTGAGATCCCTTCTAGTGATCTTTGGTGTATAAGTGGGTACTTTTGTTGGCTCTTATAAGTCTACCAGGGCTAGCCTAGGGCAAGATTATCAGGTAGTTGGTATTTTAATTCATCCACAAAACACAATATTTTGTCATTCAATTCTTAGTACCCAATGAGGTAGTTACCATACTAGTATCCCCATCTTATAAATGACAGAACTGAAGTACATGGTGGTTAAGTTGCCCAAGGCTAAATTGTGAGAAGCAGGGCTGGATTAGAAACTGAGTGCTGTCATAACGCCTTTATAATATTTTCTCTAGATGCTGGGGACATGTCTAGACAAAAGATCCCTGAATTCAGGAAACTTTCAGCCTAGTAGGGAGATAGGCAAGTAAAACAAAAATATCAATAAGGGGTTATTTCCTAGGAGTTGGACAAAGTGCTAGTGGAATATTGGGACAGAGCATCCAGGGGAACAAGTGGGGCTTTCCTTCTTCCACATTCACATCATTTTTGTCTCTCCATTAGCATCATATGCTTTGTATGACTCACTCTCTCCATAAAATCTTTTTGACTGTTTCCCGTCTCCTCATGCTTCTTTTAGGAGACCATCTTGAAACATGTTCAAATGAGGCAGCCAGTTTTAACAGCTAATCTGTTGCCCTAAGCTCTAATTTTCTATTATTGTATAACAAACTATTCCATAATGTAATAGCTTACACAACAGCCTTTTAATATCTGTCATGATTTTCTGGGACAGGAATTTAGCAAGACTTGGCTGGGCTGTTCTGCTCCACCTGGCAGCGACTCGGGTCACTGGGTGGTACACAGTTGATGGCTGGACTGCTCTGGAGGGTCTACCGTGGCCTCACTTCCATGCCCGGCATCTTGCAGGGACATGTGGGAGGCTGAAATTCTCTTTGTAGTTTCAGGACTTCTCCGTGTGGGTTTCTAGCAGGTAGTCAGAATTCTTAACATGCTGACTCAGCTACCAAGAAAGACCGTGGTTGAAGCTGCCAGCTCTCTTAAAGGCTAAGTTCAGAACTGGCATAGGATGACATCTACCATTCCCCTTTGGTTAAATCAGCTACAGGCTAGCCCAGATCCAAGAAGAAGAGAAGTACACTGCACCTTTGGTGCGAGGAATGTCAAAGAATTTGTGGCCATCTTTCATCTGCCACACTTTCTAGTTCACTTTGCACCGACTTTGCATGAAGGATTCAATATATTTCTAATAAAATATTGCCTCTGAAGACTGGTTGAAGCTGAGTTGCTACAGCCCTTAATATATATTTAGTGTTCAAATAAGATAACTTGAATGTAGAGTGATTGTCTTTTCATATACACATGCAAATTGTGAATTTACAAATCATCTTGTCAGAAGGAATGGGGATATTTAGATCTTCCTTGAATTTTTGGCAGAGAGAGTCAGTGGTTTCACACTACGTTGGCTAAGGATTGAGATGGGAAGGAGGCAGGTTTGGGAAGAAATTGTAGGTGGCTAAAGGAAAACTGTGGAAAGATACTCAGAGGGAAAGTGGGTTACATTTATTCCAACAGGAGGAGCTGTCGAAGAATTCCCAAGAAAGGCATAGAGATCAAAGGTGGAGAAAATAGGATTCCTAGAGGCAGCACCAGGGAAATGACAACTTCTAAAACAGTCCTAGGCACATTGTAGGTGCTCAGTGTTTATTTAATGACAAAAAAATTAGTGAAGAGATGACTGTGGAGATGGACTAGATCAGGCATCTTAGAAGGTAAACCTGGGAATAAAGGAACTCTTAGATAATTTGGGGAGAATTAAATGGAATTATTTGAGTGGACCAAGAAACCACTTATCACATGGCAGATACTCAAAAAATATTAGTTGCATTCTGTTTTTTACTTTTTACTTCAAAAGTAGAAAGAAGACAAAAGCTTTGTTTTCGACTATGAGTAAGTGGAGAATAAGAGTAGCATTAAAGGATAATTTTACCTTTATGAGTTAAAATATAGAGCAGAGCTGTCCAATAGAGCTTTGAGCAGTGATGGAAGTATTCTTCGTCTGTTACTGACCCTTTCGAGTCCATCCCCAACAAGGGTCCTGCTGCCTGGTGTCGTTTGAGCCAATAGAATGAGACCTAGTTTGGTTCAGAAGACAAGGAAAGTTTTATTCTTTGATCAAAGAGTAGAAGGGTGTGAGCTCCCGCTGTAGAGCACACACTGACCCGGCAGGCCCTAGATGGCGCTGCTTTATAGGGATCTCAGCCACGGGGAGGAGGGAGCGGAGTTCTCGCGAGGCGGGCACAGCTGGGCTGCTCGCGGTGCTGGGAGCAGCGTCTCTGCACACGGCCCACCTGCCTCCGCCATCTTGAATTGCAGTCCTGGGCGCAGTGCTTGTGCACGCGGACCGCCCCCCAGCTGAAGCATCAGGTGTAGCTGTTTTGCCCTGGGAACCCTGGTCTGAAGCTCCGGGTTCAAGGCCTCCGCATGCTGCATCTTGTGAGCAAGTGAAACCATGCTAAGCACCAAGGAAAAGGTTAGACTTTATTTTATTACCCAGATTCTCTTTTTTATTTCCTGAGAATTGTTAGCAGGCTTTGCTGGTGACACATGTGCACTGTTCAGTGTGGTAGCCACTGACAGAAAATGGAGCCTTTGAGCCCTTGAAATCTGCCGGTGTGACTGAAGCAGTGAATTTTAAATTTTGTTTAATTTTACTCAATTCAAATTGAAGTTTAAAAAGCCTCTTGTGGCTGCTGGTTACTTTATTGGATGAAAGGATTTACTTACTACTGATCTGAAGCAAAGTATACAATACAAGATGGTTCTCATTAACCTCAGGCGTATAACATTGGTACCTTGAAATTCTTTCACATTCTAGCAAAATTCAGTTGTTTATCAAGTTACATTAAGAAAGTAGGAGAAAAAGTTAGGCTTATGGCTAATAGGGGGCAAATGTGGAGGCCTAAATATAAGCATATAAGACTAAGACTGAAGGAGGGTAGTAATTTAGGGACCAGCTGGTTGCTCTGGACAGAAAAGACCCTGGAGTGTGTCAGTAACAATTTATGGGAATACTATAGTTCGGTGTAACAAAGGAGTTCAGAGTTCTTTCCAACCAGCAAATTGAGTGAAATAAGTATTATTTATATTCACCTGGCATAATTTGTTATTCGACTTTTTCGAATGGCAGTAATGGAACTGGAGCAGTTAAACCATGTTCTCCAGGGTACCGGTACTACTGCCAAGAGCGGAAAACTTTCATTTTCCAAAGCCTCAATCAGCCAGTTTCTCATCTGCATCCCATAAATCATCAAGAAGGAACAAGCTCATTATCTCAGCACTAGGGACAAAAGTCTTTTACATGACACTGAACTTCTGACTACTGCAAAACATGGCAGCCTGCCATCGTATCTTTAACAGGTGTGTCGGCCCCTTTAACAGACTGGGCCAGAAGTTTGAGGCGATGGCTTGAAATTTCAATTTTGTTATATGCTATGACTTGCAGTGGGCCCATGTCCAAAAGTAATTGGGCCCAGTGGTCTGTGGAGTTACTTGAATGTTTTGTAGTTTTAATAGGTTTGGAGAAAGAGAAGTAGGAGTTTCTCTCCCTGGAAATATGCTTGCTTAGAGGCTAGGCATTAGGGGAACTTCTCGATCTACTCTGAAAAGTATTTCAATCCTGCTACTTCAAAGAGCTGGGTACGAGCTCCCAGGTACGGCCTGTTAAAATTTCCTATATAGTTGGCCCTCTGAATCCACGGATTCTGTATTTGCAGATTCAAGTAACTGAGGATCAAAAATATTTGAAAATAAAATTCCAGAAAGTTCCAAAAAACAAAACTTGAATTTGCCCTGTGCTGGCAACTATTTACATAGCATTTAACATTGTATTAGGTGTTATATGTAATCTAGAGAGGATTTAAAGTATATGGGAGGATATATGAAGTTTATGTGCAAACACTATGCCATTTTACATGAGACTTGAGCATCCACAGAGTTTGGTATCAGGGAGGGGTCCTGAAACCAATCCCCTGTGGATGCAGAGGAATGACTGTGACTACATCTTGTAGTTCCCTATCTGCATAACGGGGCTGGTTAGGTTCTAGAGCTTTCCGAAGCTTATTGGATAAGCTTTCAGTTACCCAATATGTGATTCCTATGTCATATAAAATATACTGTGATTTTTTTTAGTAAGATATTCATATTTCCAGAAAAGGTCTCTCAATTTTCACCTCCCTTTCTAAGGACAGAAATACTGTGAGTGTTGCACGGAGGGTGTTCCAGTTATGGGCATTTTCTTGTTCCCTGGTCAAGAAAAGATAAGTTGGTAGAAATAAAAAAGGGTAGAATGTATAATAGGCATGGCAAACATTTTCTGTTACGGTCAGGTAATAAATGTTTTTGGCTTTTGAGCCATGTGATTTGTGTTGTAACTACTCAAATTGGTAACAAAGGCAAAAATAACGTGTAGATGAATGAGTGTGGCTGTGTTCCAATAGATGTTATTTGTGGACTCTGAAATTTGAATTTCATATAATGTACACTTGAGATGAATGTTCTTTTTTTGATATTTGTCAAATATTTAAAAGTGTAAAAAAAATCATTCTTAACTTGCAGGCTGTTAATAACAATAATAAAACACAAGATGGCAGGGCAGATTTGACCTATAGGCTGTAGTTTGCTGACTTTTTAAGATACAGACATAAATAACTAAAGTATAAATATTTCATAAGCATTATTATAGATATTGTTGGATTATCGCATTTTAGAGTTATGAAATAATTTGTTTCTATCATTATATATAGAATTTAAAACCACAGTTTATTTACAATGAGCATCTTTGTAAGTGGGTAATTTTAAAATAATGAAAGGAAAACAAAGCGTGTCATTATAGCACATAGAAAGATAACTGATCAAGGTTGTCAGAGTCTAGGATTTTCTGCTCAGCTCTGACACTAAGCAAGGGCTTATTACATTAGATTTTCTCACCTCTAAAATGGGAGTAATTCTGGCTCTCCCATCCTTATAGGGCTATTATAAAAACCAAATGAGATTATACTTCTGAAAATACCTGGGAAAGATCAAGTGCTACATGTGTGTAGAGTTATTTTCCAGGAGTATCCCAAAAGTTCTTGGGCTGGTTTCTTGTATAATTTCTCTCAGCAATTGTTTGGGAAAATACTGCTACCTAAATGGATGAATATAGATGGATATTTTTATATTCATGAAGGGATGATCTGAAGAGAAAAATGATCTATCCTGAATATTTTATCTTTTATCAGCAATAGCAATCTTGCCATATGTAAATCTTTTAAAATGATGCTGCAAACTGCTGTTTCGTTTAGAATATTGTTTCTCTGATTTATTCCAAACACAGAGATGGGCAAAGGGGAGAAATATACCTGCATGCACTGCGTGCATGGGAAGATATGTAAAATAATGGGTTGAGAGCCGATTTAAAGAAAGACAAAGGCCTGCATACAAGTGCTTTTTCCTAATATTACAAGTTATGAAAGATATCTTTTTGACTTTCTGCTGTTCAGAAGGATCGTGTGTGTGCTTGTGTATGTGGGTGTGTATAAACGAAAGTGAAAGAACATATGCGATGTTCTACAATGGGAGAATAATTTCAAGAGTGAAAATGTTCATCTTAAAATCATTGTTTGTTTCATGTTAGTTTAATCAATTTTATAAAATACTCTTTTCAACCTGCATGAAATAATACAATGAAAGACTAGAAAAAGTAAATTGTGAAAGGGTAAATTTTTGTTTATGTTTCTTAGGATATGAAATCATTTGTCCCCTAAATGGAGAGGTTTAATTAAAATAGATGAGAAACCAGGGAAGCAGAGGAGAAAGACATTTAAACTTATTTTTCTTGTGTAAGGTTTTTCATGTTTTCTTCATAACAGTTGAATTTCCCTTCTGGCCCTTGCAATATAGTTTGTATAATTATTTTGGAGAAATGAGAAATGTGAGAAGGAAAATGGGGTATTTTAGTTCTAGCCCCAAACATAAACTACATCTGGCTGATTTCAGTTAACTCTCCAAGCCCTGTTCTCACAGTGTAGATGTCACGGATTATGATGATGTAAAGTTTTAAATTTCCCACTTCTGAGGCTCATTTTCATACAGTGCTGGCATCTCTGGTCACTTGTTCTTACTTTTTCTGCTGTCACTGTATATTCACATAATCCTTATCCTTTTTCATTCTTCTATATTTTTAATATTATTATACTCTTGTTAATAACATGCCTAATCTTTTCTAATTTGGATGCATGCCTGTGACATTGCAGCCAGGCTCAAGAAGTTTGCCTTTGGGTGAGACCAGCCTCATGTTTCTCTGTAATCCATGGTGTGATGAAAGAGCTTTTACTGCTGGATCAATGCTAACAAAAGTTTTTCCCATTAGGTATACACCACAGAGTCCTGGCATAGTTGTTGCTAGGTTTAGCTTTAATTAGAGGAGACCATAAGACACACTAATATTAGATTCAAAATTTCATAGTGTAGAACTTGTGGGGACTATAAAACCCAATGACACTAAATATGAGTTCAGAAACCTCCGTCATGTTATATCAGGAACCCACTGAAGGAACAAACTGTTTAAAAGGAGCACACTGTGTTAAATTCCAAATCCTTAGGCATAGTTTGAAAACTGGAACCAAATTTGAACTCAAAGAGTTTCATGTACAGTCTTGGACTTTGTAGACCCTAGATTCATAGTCTATTAAGGCCAATGTCAGTGCCTGTGCCATGAAGGGGCAGTACCACCCAGGGGATGAGAAAGCAGCTCTGGAGTCAGATGTATTTGGTTTTAGTCCCAGTTGTGTTCTCTACTAGCTGAGCAAATTTGGGCAAGCTACTATAGTCTCTGAACCTCAGCTTCCCTCTCTTTAAAGTGGGTATAAAAATTGTACCTTCTAGGGGAAATCCAATGAAGTAACTCATATGTAATGCTTAGCACACATACAGTGTTTAGTACAATGCCTGGCTCATCATAAACTCTCAGTAAATATTGTTAAATAGCCAAAGAATAGCATACAGTCCTTCTAGGGGAGTACAAAAGATATTCAGCCTGCTTTCAAGGAGGTGGTGGTCTTTCTGGAGATAGAAGCCCTAACCCCAGGAATGATGTCAGAAACATCATCCAAAGTGTATCATTTAAGTGTGCTGGGAATAGATGGGATCAACTGAATGTGTATTAAGGATTCCAAGGAGGGAAATTTAACTAGCAGAATGGAGTTGTCTGGGAGGGTTTCTTGAGGTCAGTGTTTCATCTGAATCTTTCAGAATTTAATAGACAGGTAGGAGAGGAAGAGGGCACTGAGGTGAGGACATTTTGGGCTGGGAAAATGGAAACCATGCCCTAACAAGATCTAGTGATATAGGTCTGACCTCATGTGAAAAGGCTGCTGCTTTTAGAGCATGTTCCAATCACAGTCATTACAGTTATCAAAAATATGGCCAATCCAAAGATGGAGAAATTGGCTCCCTTTCAAGTGGTATGCGTCTGGGACCCAAATTCATGATCCTTGGGTTTGAACCTAAGTTTGGGCAGTGTGTGATACTGAGCAAGATTCTTACTCCCTTTGTGCTTCAGTTTTCCCTCTTTTTAGAGGAAGGTTTTAAGAGTTAAATTTGGTTATAAATAGAGAAGCCTAGTATGATGCTTTATATGTAGCTCTGCACTTGCTTTATGATAACCTTTCAAATCTTTAATTCCACGCCCTCTTTCTCACCTCCTTGTTTAGACATTGAATGCTTGGGGAAACATCTTTGGAAAGAATTGGGATTTACTACATTTATTCTTCAAAGACAATAGTTTTGTATTTTTGGAGGGTTTTGTCATTTAGAGCAGTGGTCCCCAACCTTTTTGGCATAAGGGACCAGTTTCATGGAAGACAGCTTTTCCACGGATGGGCTGGGCTATGGGGTGTGGTGGGGGCGATGGTTCAGGAGGTAATGTGAGGGATAGGGAGCGATGGGGAGTTACCGGTCCACGGCCTGGGGTCTGGGGACCCCTGATTTAGAGCACCCTCCGGTGTGTATCATCTCATTTTATTCTCACTGGGAAGTGGACCGAGCATTCCAGTAAAGGAGATTCATCAGAGTGTACAGGGGCTGGCTCCTGGAAAGACAGTGGGGCTGTCAAGAAAGACCAGGCCTAGTTCACTTCATCCCCAAGGGGATTTGGCTAATAACCTGTCTCCTGCACCCTGGGAAAGCTGTAAGTCTGAGAACTACATTATCACCGAAGCAACACTGGGACAGGAGTTTTAGCGTTTCATGTGCTGAGGGGTTCCGAAGACAGAATGCAAAGGATAACCGCTTTGTTAGGTATATATTTTAGTCCATAAACAGTCTTTTAAAATTTTAGTCCCTTCTGTGGCTCCGTGAAGTTTTACTTGGAAGACTTTGCAAAACTTTAAGAAATATACCGTGCAACCCAGACAGTCTGGATGGAAAGGGGCACACAGAGATCCACCACGTACATAGCTGTGCTCATCTCATCCCCTTTGTGCTGAAGATTCAGTGCATGGGCATTTGAGGGGGAAATCACACCCGAGTAAGTGTTTTCACCTGTGTGAAGCCCAGACGGCAATTTGACATCCAAAGAGATCTGCATGTATATGCTAGGAGGTGCCTTTAGGCCTGGTATTGTCCTTGGAGGTTGCCTTGTGCCTCCACGCTGTTTAGTTCATCTTCTTCCCAGGGTGGGACTTGACAAGTCATTTGTTCATGGAAGACAGTTCCGGAGATAACCTTCAACATTTAACAATGGAAGATCCATTCCCTGCAGAAAATACATGCAGAATATAGCTGTGCTTATTAAAGAGCAAATATTCTGTTCTAAGAGGGCAAGAAACAGTTTGCCTCTCCTTTCTCTGTCATGCACCCACACTCTCTCAGCCCCCACCCCCATGCTGCCTGTTGCTTCTGCGGGGTTGGTGGGGGCATGCAGAGTTATTTACTTTATCACATTATTTACATTTTCATATTGTTCTTGGGATTAATTGCTATTGAAGCCCACATTTAATTAGCATAAACTTCAGGAACAGCTTAATGTAAATTAAATTACAAGCCATCTCTCTTTGAGAAATGTTAGGATTTATTAGTGGGCCCCCCAAAACTAATTAGTTTGAACAGATACATTTCAGCATTAAGTGATGGAGGAAGCTTTGTGTGCCGTTGTTTGTAATTATATTGAGCACATTCCCTCCTTGCCCTCTCCCCTTTTTGTGTCTTCTGGTGATTAGCCTGGTGAGAGATGCCTTGTCTGTTTGCCCAAGGCCTTAGGAAAGCAATGATGGTTATCGAGGGAGAAACTGGCTCAACTGAGAGATAAAGGAGGGGAGGGAGGAAGAGCCTGAGAATAAAGAAATGGTCAGGTCACAGCTCATGGCTTAAAAAGAAACGCTAAAGCAAAAAGAAATGAACATTTTTAAATCCAAGAAGTGTGAGACGACTTTCTCATAAATCTCTAAATGGCTAAAAGAAACTGTAGTTAAGTGTTCCTGCTTGTGCCGTGGTCCAGGAAAAAGACAGTGCACGCTCTGTGCTGTTGCCAAATTAATCTCCTAGAAGAATAGTTTGATCATGTCATTCCCCTGCTCAAGAACGGACAGTTAAGGGAATTGGGGCAATTCTGAGTCCCAGTTTTGCCATTTGTCCGTGTGACCTTGGGCAACTCACTAACCTTTTGTTGCTTTAGTTCTTTCATACGTAAAAAGGTACATTCATGGAACCTGCCTCATAGGGTAATTATAAGGATTACATGAAATAATGTAGGTAAAACTCTTAGCACAGTGACGCATAACAAAATCCATCAATGTTTATTGTTATTAATAGATGAGGTACATTTTTCTTGGCATAGCATTTAAGGTCTTTTAGCATCTTGCATCCATCTATCTTTAAGCAGGATGCCTGGCCATTCCACTCCAGGATGCCTTTCTTCCAGCTAAACCAGTACCATGTATTATAATTTGATGTGTGTCCCACTTTCTCTATTACCTGTTAAGCCCTTTCTGGATAACAGACAAGATCTTACTCAGATTCAGAACTGCCAATGACCAGAAGAGTCCTTACAAAATGCAGATGCATCCCTACTTATGAAAAGATTAGGTTCTCAAAGTCTGTACATTTAAGACTGTGTGTTTGTAAATCCATAGTATTTTAAAAAGGGTTTAAGCTTGTGGGTAGGACAGGACACCAATTTGGCCTCGAGTATTTCTGTGTGTAAAATGAAAGAGTTGGATGAAGTGATTCATCAATAGGGCTCTCTGCAGGTTAAAAATATTGTGATTTTATTTAATCTGTTTTAATTTCATTGTTGTCTTGTTTCCATGATGCCAAGCATCACCAGCATTAAGCCTGAAAGATTAGCCAAAATAGTGATAATTTCAAGTGCCCAGATGTTTCCTACTATATAGAAAGCATATCTTTTTTATTTGAAAAACATATTTTTCTGTTTTCAACAAGATGTTTGACACTAGACTATTTTTCACTGTGAATTTGGCAAGAGAAAGCCAGCCAAAGTGAAGCCGATGTTTGGAGGATTTAGAAGATGTAGCTAATCCTTACATAATTTTGTCTGTTACATGCATTCTTGAATATTCTTGATAAGAAAGTAGTAAAGGCAGAGATTTCTAGCTGTTATCAATTGTTCTTGATTTTCATTTTTATTAATGGAACTACCCATCCCTTGTGGAAAACCTTCATAGAGAGCGTTGACACCAGGATAACACTCCCGCTGAAATAAGAGATGGGCCATTAATCAAATAGGTGGTAGCTTCACAATGTTGTGGAAGGTACTAGTTTCCAAATCTGTGGCTGACTTCATCTCTAGAAGTGTGCTGATGAATCAAATGAGGTGAGTGTTTTTTGGAAACTAGAGTAAATAACTAATGCTTAGTAAATTACATAAATTACTAAATGGGACATTGGATTCCTTGAAGAATTAAAATTGCCTCATGTGACTGAGTGAGCAATTTCTTTCAGAAGGTAATTTATTTAATAGTAAGCACAGCCGGTGTGTGGTAATACAGGTCAAATCCTATTGAAGGAAAAGAATTTGCATTTTAAAACTCTTTCCAATTTCTCAGCCAGGGGCATGATTCTTTCACACAATATCTGAATGCATAAAACAGTAAACAAGTGTTCTGGTCAGCAGCCTGTAGGTGGATGAAACAGTGCTTGACAGGGTATCAAAATTAGTTCCCACATAATGGTTCCATTCTTTTAGTAAAAGTACTGAATGATTTAGAATACCTTTTTCGTATGGTTCAAGGCGGTCTTTAATTAAAATAGAAACTGAGAGTGTCAATAATAGAAATGTGAATTATAGAATGAATTTAAAAGAACTGAAGAAAAACAGTTTTATTTCTTTTAAATTTTGCGGGCTGGTATATTTGAAATACCTTCTTTTCCTGACAGTTTCCGATGCCCCAGCCCTTCATGCAATTTGAGTTTCAGTTAAAAGATATAAAAATAAAAGCAACACCTATTTTTATAGTACCTACTATATGCCAGGGCCTGTTCAAACTACTTTATATTTTTATTAGCCCATGTAATCATTACAAAAGCCTCAACATGAGGTAAATACAAGTATCATCCCCATTTTACGGAGATGTGAAGACACTTTCCCAGGATCACACAGCTCCGAAGACTGAAGTAGTCTGACTCTGTAGGTTCACCTTGTACTATGTTTGTCAACCTTGAGCGTGCCTTAGAATCACCTGGAGGGCTCCTTGAGTTGCATATTGATAGGTGCCACCCCCAGAATTTTTGAGTCAGTGAGTCGGGGGTGAGATCTGAAAATCTGCATTCTATCAATTTCTCAGGTGATACTGATGCTACTAGTCTGAAAGCCACACTTTAAGACCACTGTACTATGCCTCTCCGTAATATACTCGTAAACCAGAAAAAGGTTGTTACGGCAGAAAAACAATCAAGGCTTTTCCATTTGGAAAGCTCAGACTGTGAGGCCACTTAAGGCATAGGAAGATGTGTGATCTCTCTTTTCTGGTTCCTTTGGATCCTGAGACTAAAAAAACTTCCCAGGAGAGAGGGAATGGAGAGAAAAGCATAGACATTGGTGGGTTCCTTTCAATCTGTCTCTGCAGGACTCTTCCCCAGGGGAGGCTGAGAGGAAATGGGGAAAAATTAGGACTCCCCAGAAGCCCCAGGCAGAGTTGGTAGACCTGAGAACAAAAAGCCTGTGTGCTCTGCCCAGTGGAGCCCATGCAGGCTGCAAAGCCTCGGAGTTCCCATTGCTCAGCACGCTGGAAAAGCGACTACATGGAGGGTCTTGGTAGACAGGCTTGGGATATCATTACGGGGTTTCTTGGAGCCTCAGCAAGGGGCAGAAACAAGAAAACTAACCTCATGAGCATTTAGGAGGACTCAGCTATGGCTGGCAGAGAGCAGCTGACTTGATGAGCTGTGGTGCTGGGTTGAGGCTGACCAGCAGTGATCTGCACTGACGGATGACCAAAAACCATAGCAGGATGAGGATGTCTCCTAGATGCTGTGTGCACAGATGTTTACACAAAGGACTAAAAACCTACCCTCTGCCACCTCTCCCATCCCACAAAACCATATAAACCCCCCAAACCTCAGAGGCATCTTGGGAAAAAGGAGGTGGGTGTGTTGTTTCCAGCATCTTGAGGAAAAGAAGCATACTAAAACCAATAAAATGTGGTTCTATAAGTATGAAAAGAGCAACATTTCTTACATATGAGTTCATGGATGAAATCGATACTCACTGCAAGTTGGTGGCTGTGTAGAAATTTAAAGAATGCTAGTGCAGGGGTTATCTGTGCCACAAACTAATGGAGAAACCCAGGGACAGATAAAACCAAAACCATCGTGAGTCAATAGCGGTGACCCTGTGAGAGGACTGGTATCTAGAGATGTCTCAGCAGACTTCAGAAATATCACTATTGTATTGTAAAGAAACTTAGTCTGAAAGAGAACAACCAAATATTCTTCAAAATTTACAAAGCAGAAGTAAAACTGGTGGCTGAAAGAAGACAGAGAGGGCAAGTGTAGCTGAGTAAGAGTTTACTGGTAGTTCATCTAGGGCTCAGCCTTTCTTTCCTTGGGAAGCAAAGGGGGCTTGGAGTGGTATCAGCTCAGACCATTACCCACTCAAAATAGAATCCTTCTTGACTTCAGTAAAGCAGTGACTTAGGACCTCTGTGGAAAGCCTGTACTTTGCAAGAACATAGGACACCCCCACCCCCATCGACCAAGCCCCAGAGGGCTAGCCATTAGCATCTGTGAACTACAGTTTCCTTACCTATAAAATGGAAATACCACACCCCTGATGGAGAAGTTCGACTTTTATATGACACCAAAACACATCACACTTGTCATGTAGCTGTTGCCATGTTGGTTCTATTTTCTGAAAATCTCAAGAATAATATATTCAATTTAAAGAAAAAGGAAAAGCAATCATGCTGGGAAGCAAGAATATAAATTACACGGCAAAAAGTAAAATTTGACCTGAAAACTACTTTCAGTGAAATAGAAAATTCTTGATTTCCTTTAAAACATTAAGCTTCTCAATGTTGCTCATCATCTAGTATGTAGGAATGAAGAATTCTTTCAACTATAGATATTTTGCTGTCTGTTTTTAAGGAAGGTATGAATCATGATGTGTGGGTCCATTATCTTTCTCTTTCTAAGTCATAGAACCTCTGATTTATTGAGTCAAAATATACCTAACCGAAAATCTCTACTTCTCACTCCCTTTTGCAGATAGGTGTGTCCATAGGTCTAGGTTATAGCCGATAAAGCGTGAGTGGGATGGTTATATTCTGGAATACTCCTCAGAATGGAGGGTGTGAGTTTTAGCCAACTATACAGTTTAGAGTGGTGCACAGTTCACACAAAACTTACGTCACATCTGACACCAACTGCAAGTTCAGGAGACTCGCAAACCACCTTCAGGTTTGACCATTCACTGTAAGGACTCATAAAACCCACAGAGTAAAGCTGTTATACCTACAGTTAATTATAGGGAAAGAGATGCGTAGGTCAGAATCCAATAGGGCTCCACATACAGAGAGAGGTTCCTATTGTTATCGCCTCTTGGAGTTATGAATGTTGTAAACGCCTCCCGGCCATAACATGTGACAATACACAAAATCTTGGGAGAAGCTCACCCAAATCTCAATGTCCAGTTTTATTGGGGCTCCATTACATACTGCTCATTGGCTGACCTGAAGCCTCTAGCCCCTCCCGGAGACTGGGCCAACATACATATAGTCTCCAGGTCCTCTGGCGGTTGGACCTGATACTGTGTGGACCCGATCATAAATCATGTTGTTAGACTATCCAGTGGCCAAATTCTCCAGGCAAATGAAGACATTTTATCATGTGGAGAATTTCAGGGACCAAGAGATCACCTCCCAGGAGCTGAGGGCAAAAGCCAGACCTGTCTTTGGGTAAGGTTAATTCACCACTACACAGAGGGTCAGGACTTTTCCCTCACCCCTTCTGTCTAAAACACCAGTTCAGTGATTGAGCTCTTGCAACCATCATTTTGAGGAAGAAACCACATCCTGGAGTTGATGAAATGGTGTCTGAGAAGGAACCCAAGCCTCTGATGACTTCATGTAGCTGAAGTCACCCACCAGCATGGACTGACTAACTCTACACTTTTTTCATACAGTGAGAAATAAAAATCTATCTGACTTAAGTCATTTATTTTTACTTTTCCCCATTAAATATAATCGTAACCCAAACTGCATATTCTTGACTTTCTGATTTAGAAAGATAATGCCTACTCTCTCTTACTTTAAAAATGTCCTCCTTTTAAAAAAAGTCTCACTGATTGTCAGGGACATATGATTCTAATTTTCAATCTTCAAAGTACACATTTTTGAGAAGTATTTTAACGGCATCTGGAAAGACATTTCCTTGTAAAGGGAAAGTTCTCTCTATGCTCACTGCTTGAGCAGATCCAAACTTCCATCAGAGTATTCAGTGTCCATTTTTGCTGAGGATACATTTGAATGCTTCAGGCAGGCTTAGTTTTGGGCAATTTTACTTATACCAAGACTAACATTTCCCATAGTATTATTCACTATGTACTTACTGTGACTCCTCTCCCCTTCTCATTTATTGTAAGGGGAACCTTTTAGTGACAGGTAGCGATCGTTTTCTCTATAGTCACCTTTTGGTGTGCTTGTACACGGTGTCCCCATCCAACTGTGTCTTTCCCCCCATCACTCATAAAAGAGATATAATCGCTGTAGTTCTCTTGCAATCGGTCAATTACTGCAGTTAACAAATGGTTTATTAGAGTGTTAACCTCCATTAGCTGAGAGGTTAGGTCATTAACTGCGTCTGATAACCATTTCTCAAAGTTTATGACTTACATAATCACTTAAATAATGACTTTTATTCTTTTATCTGGATTAAAACAAAGTTTCATAAGAACTTAGAATTTAGGGATAAAATGAGTAATAGAGGTTAAGAACTCTCTGTAGACTTGAATCCCCTGCATTTTTGTTAGGGCCCTGGGGTTTGTATTAGAACCTCGAGGGAGAGATGAGTTACAGACTCTGTGACTGCCATCTACCAGGGAGACACTCTCAGTGATAATGTGTATTTGTCTTCTGGGGACGAGAGTATGTAGGTAAACTTAATATTTTCCTCTGCCTGGAAATACCAGCAGTTTAAACATAAACTATGTAGCCTCCGTGTTTTGTGACTTATTCATTGCTAAGCAATTGTATGCTACCTATATTTAGTTTTCTGCAGTAACTGGAAAACTCTCTTCACAGGGAAGGGAGCTATTACTGCTAACCTCTCTTTGGTATTACTAATGAGTCATAATGAGAAGGACAAAGAGATTCACAGGTTCGATGACACCACCTCAGTGCTCACAAATCTCAGCAATTGCCAGTTGCCTGTGCATAAAGATGTTACAGGTACAGAAGTGGCAGATTTGGGGTGCTAACTCGTAGAGTGCCAGTCTCCCTATTTCTAAGGTGGGGGTGACAGTATCAGTATTTTTACTCCTAGATATTTGGTGGATGAAATGAAATCATGCCTCTGAAGCATTACGAACGGGATGAGAGATTAAAATGCCACTTCTGTTTTCATATTGCTAATATGCCTAGAAAAAAATGAATGTTTTCGACCAGACAAATGACTCTTTTCTCACTGCATTCTCTCATTCAATAATTTGGTACTTTCAACTACACAAAACTAATAAAGCATTTTTCACTTCTCACATAGACTGCAACCTATCTTGTTTTGGTTGACTTGGCTCTTGTGCGAAGGAGATTATTTATCAGAGGAAGAGCATGGACCATTTCTTATTCATCTCTGTAGCTACTCTGCCTGGTACTGTGCCTATCTTATAGTAAGTTTTGAATACACATTTGTGAAATTCCTTAAATATACCTGGCAAAAATTAATCTCTTTTTTTCATATCTCTATGAAGTAGATTTTTTTCTTTTATATTCTGTCATATCAGTTCTTTACACTTCTGCCTACTCTCCTAACTTGTAAGCTTACTTAGAACACAGAGTCTGTTTCTCTTTGTGTCCATTGTGAGGCCTACCACCATGCCTTGCCTATAGCATAGCATTTCCCAGAGGTGGTTTCACCAAAACGAACATAATAGGGTATTGTATTAGCATCCCATTGCTGCTGGAACAAATTGCCACAGGCATGTGGCTTAAAACCGCCTGCATTTATTATCTTACAGTTCTGGAAGTTAGAAGTCTAAAATCAGTCTCACTGTGCTAAATAAAGTCAAGGTGTCAGGAGAGCTCTTTCCTTCTGAGGCTCCAGGAGAGAATGTGTTCCTTGCCTTTTTTCATCTTCTGGAGGCTGCCCTCATTCCTTGGCTTGTGGTCTCTTCCTCCATCTTTAAATCCCGCAGCACAGTATGTTCAGACCTCTCTCTGCTTCCATGGTAGCATTGCCTTCTCTCTGTTTCCTGCCTCCCTCAGGAACCCTTGTGATTATACTGGGCCTACCCAGATAATCCTGGATTATTTCCTCATCTCAGTATCCTTAACTTAATCACATATGCAAAGTAAGGTAACATAGTCAAAAGATCTGGGGATTAGGATGTGGACTTTGGTGCACCATTATTCTGTCTATCATAGATGTTAACAGGTAATACGAAGGGACTAAAAGGATCCCATAGTCAGATAAATCTGGTAAACTTTGGCATAAATAACAGCCAACATGAGACTTTTAATGCAGGGCTTTCCTGAACCTTTATTCCCAAACTTTTTGGTAACAGGTATCTTTTTTTCCCAGAAAGAGTATTTAATGGACTAGTGTTCATGGTAAAATCATGGGTAAACGTGGAAAAGAAATAAAATGAATAATAAAATTTTTCAGAGGACCTTAATTCTTTAGACTTTGGCTATGTGTGATAAATCAAACTTTACTCTTTATTAGTTTTCTCACCAAACTGTCCTTACCCCAAAAGGATGATTTCTTCCAGTTTAAGCCCTGATGTGTAAAGAGCTTGAACGTTGTCACTTCCATCCTTACAACAAGAAAAACCTGGACAAACTGAAAAATCACCTACTTTGCTTGGACCCATCAGAGGACTGAGGTTATAGGGCAGACTACTCCCCTGAAGTCTGCAGAGACAGGCTCGTCCAGAGAAATACAGCAACTGAGATCTGCTTACCCAGAGCCGAAGCCACTGGACTGTAAACTGGTTGCAGTGCTTAGTTGGTAATTTTGACAGATTGCTGCAGGCTGGGTGGACTAGCTTGAGAGTGAGGAACTCCTGGAGCCCAGCCTTGTGATAGATCCTTTGGTGACCCTGGCAGGGAGAGGGGGAAAGTAACCATTGGGAAATGTACCTTGAGACTTCTCGTAATATAGGTGTTTTCTCCAGGAGAAAGGACTTCTGCTCAGCACAGGGATAAGGTAAATTCTCCCTATTCCCTTGAACCCTCGTCCTTCCTGTGTCATCTAAACGGGGAACAAAAAACATAGTCAACAAGGAAATAGATTGGGAATGTCGCAGCTGGAGAAGGGCGTAGAGATCAGGGGGAGAAAGTTATACCATTGGAGGAGAGACAGAAACACTTGTGAAGGCCACAGCCCTGACACAGGTCAGCTGAAAGATGGAGACATAATTTAAACACGATAGAATGATCCCCCTCCTTCACACCTGACCTAACACCACACCACATATCCTAGTATCACAACAGTGGATTACAGTCGAAAGGACACAGAGAAGCCCCACATCCAAGAGGGGAGACAAAAACTAGGATTCTAGAGGGAACTGAAGCCTCTCTTGCTTATAGCTACAGCAAACACTTAACACAGCCCAATCCTGGTCAGTTTAACATAAATCCTGACACTAACAGCCTACTTAAATCTTCAGTTCCTATTACTTGACACTACATGTCCAGCTTTCAACAAAGAAATTACAAGGTATGCCAGAAGGCAAGAAAAATATAGAGTCTGAAGAAAAAGTAATCATACCAGACTCAGATATGCCATGGATGCTGGAATTATTAGATGGGGAATTTAAAATAATAATGATGAATATGTTAAAGGTTCTAATGGTAAAAGTAGACAGTATGCAAAAGCAGAGAGGCACTATAAGCAGAGGGATAGAAGCTATAAGAAAGTGTCAAAAGGAAATGCTCGAAGTCAAAAATACAGGAAGAGAGACCAAGAATGATTTGGTGGCCTCATCAGCAGACTTGATAGTGGGGGATAAAAATCAATGAAATTGAAGGTAGTTCAGTAGAAAGTTCACAAGCTGAAATGCAGAGAGGAAAAAAAAATGAAAAAGACCCGTGGGACAATGTCAAAAAGTGTAACATAAATTTAATTGGAGTATGGAAAGAAATGGAAGAGAGAATGAAGAAATGTTTCAAGTAATAATAGCTGAGAATTTCCCCAGATTAATAACACACACCATCCACTAATCCAAGAAGCTCAGAGAACACCAAGCAAAATAAAGATGAAAAAACCTACCCCTAGGTGTGTCATATTCAAACTGCAAGTAAATCAAAGACAAAAAGAAAGGCTTCAAGGTAGCCAGAGGGGGAAAATCACCTTGCTTTTAGAGGAAAAAGGATACAAGTTATAGTGGACTTCTCATTAGAAATCATGCCAGAAAGAAAAGTGCAGTGAAATCTTTACAGGGTTGAAAGAAAAACAAACCTACCACCCTAGAATTCCATATTGAAAAATATTATTCTTCAAAAGTGAAAAAGAAATAAGGACTTTCTCAAACAAAAATTGAGACTTCGTTACCATCAGACCTGCTCTGCAGGAAATGTTTAAAAAAGTTCTTCAGACAGAAGAAAAATAATATAGGTTAGAAGCTTGGTTATGCACTGAGAAAGGAAGAATGCCAGAGCAAGAATAAATGAAGGTGAAGTAAATATTTTTACTTTTCTTATTCTTAATTCAAAAGGTAATGATTTGTTTAAAATAATAATAACAATGTGTTGGTTGATTATAGCATATGGATACATGAAACAAATGATATCAATGTCACAAAGGTTGGGAGGGAGGAAGTGGGGATACTCTCTTACAAGGTCCCTATATGAAACAGTGTTGTGTCTTTGAAGGTTGACTTAGGTTATTTAAAAATGTGTATTTTAAACCCTAGGGTAACCATCAAAAATTTTTCAAAAGAAATATAAATGATATGCTGAGAGAGGAGATGTGATGGAATTATAAAAAAATGCTAAATTGAAATTAAATAAGGTAGGAAAAAAGGGGAAAAAAGGAATCAAAGAAAAAAATGCAGCAAATAGAAAAGTTACAAAGATGGTTGATATTAATCCAACTAAATCAATAATCATTTTAAATATGGATGGTTTAATGCACCAATTAAAAGTTTGAGATTCCCAGAGTGGATAAAAAGACAACCAAACTAAAATGGGTCTCCAAGAAACCTGCTTGAATTATAAAGATTCAGATAAGTTAAGAGCAAAAGAGATGGAGAAAGATGTACCATGCCAATAATGAATTTAAAAATGATTATTTTGATCTTTGAAATAATAAGAAATCTGATATGGATTACAGTTCTATTACTGAGTGAATATGAGCAAGTTACTTAACCTCCCTATACCTCAGTTATAAAATGCAGACAAAAATAGCTGTTAAGCTTGTTCTTACGTGCATGGTTAACGCATACAGCACGCTCAGCATCATATCTGATTTATAATAGTTGCATAGACTAACGCCTGTTTCTCCTCTAGCTTTTCAGAGTCTTCTTTCCTTGGTCTTCATCTTTCTATTTTTAAGGTTTCTGTGTTCCTCTCCTATGATTCTTGAAAAAAATTTTATTTTCACATGTTATGTTACATCCTTCAGTCCTGGGAATGACGCTATTATATAGAGTGGTGATTAGATGAAATCGAATGGTTTAGACATAGATTTAACAATAATTACTAGTGATTGTGGCAGTCAGTACTGGAGCATTTAAAAATTATCCAGATGGTTTCAAGCAATTCTGTAGAGTTAATTTTTTTTTCCTGCTTCAGATGAAAAAAAAAAGTGTTTGGAGAGTGTGAGTAGCTAGAAGAGGCTCTGCATTGACTTCTGTGATTGGCACAGGGCAGGAAGAGTATTTGTCAGTGTGGCCTGCGAAGAATAGACAGGAAAACTATCCCTAAAAAATGAATGACAGGGACTCCCCTGGTGGTACAGTGGTTAAGAATCCACCTGCTGATGCAGGGGACACAGGTTCGAGCCCTGGGCCAGGAAGATCCCACATACCATGGAGCAGCTAAGCCCCTGTGCCACAACTACTGAGCCTACGCTCTAGATCCCGTGAGCCCACGTGCTGCAGCTACTGAAGCCCATGTGCCTAGAGCCTGTGCTCCACAACAAGAAGCCACCACACTGAGAAGCCTGCAACGAACAGTAGGCCCCACTCATTGCAACTAGAGAAAGCCCACGCGCAGCAACGAAGACCCAACACAGCCAAAAATAAATAAATAAATTTATTTATTAAAAAAAAAAAGAATGACAAGCATAAACTAGAATGATGTAGTCCTTAAATGAAATCTGAAAAAATGGATGAAAATTAATTCCTGGTGATCAACAGTAAAATAAGCAAATTGCTTTTTTCACACTTATGGCTTGGAAAATAAAATTTAAATCCTCAAACTCCCAGTTGCCAAAATGAATAACAATAATTATAGGAAGCCTGCTACATAATGGTCATTTTAATTACCATGTTTTCACTTCTGTGATATAATTAGTTTTTTTATTTTTTGAAAAATTTGAAGGAGAGACTTTTCCAGCTGGTTTTAGGTCTTGTATATTCTAATGAGTATAATTATATCTTCCAAGCAACAGTATCCAGAATCCAGGGAAGTAAGGAGGATTAGACACCGAACATCTTGTATCTCAAAAGAGAGTCCAATGACAAGTGTGCTAAAGCCAATTGCAAAGGCCTTTTTCAGCTACTGAGCCAGGGAGGAAAAAATAAACTCTATGCCTCTTTTGTCATTGGCAGGGATGACTGGCTGTCCTCTAAGTTGTTCCCTGCCATGTGAGTGTTACACTTTCTCCACGCTGGTCCAGTTTAAACCTTAATATGAACACAATAACATTCTAAGTAGTTATTGAACAGAAGGCTATAGAGTCCTCCACCAAGATTACCTTTCCTTCATTGGCAGCTAGAGTTTTAGGTTGGTCTCAATATTGTTCTAAAATATACATAAAGAGCCACCACTGTCTCAGTCAGATCATTGACAGCACCATGGAGAGGCAATGAAGGGCTTGCTATGGTATAACTTAGCCATAAAGGAACAGCTATAGACCACTCAATTAAGTAAGAGGCCAATTGCACAGTATGCCGCTAAGGGACGTCCTTTCTGATCACGGCCTATGAGCAATTAGAATAGGTTGCAAACTCTGGGAGGGGGTATACTTGCCTTTTATACTATGCACCATGACTGCAGTCGCTCTTCTGGAGACACATCTAGGGCTCTGAGGTAGTGCCCCATGGTAGCAGTTTCTAGAGGCTAATTAAGTATTGCATAGAAAATGATATCCCTGTATGTGCTTTAAATCTGCTGCCTGTTAATTTGGAGCAGCCTTGGTTCTGATGTGATGGGATAGTGCAATTAGGATTAATTTATGGCTCATTTCTGTACCATTCATTGCCTTATGGCTATGGCAGGATACAGCTTCCACTTGTTAATGTGGACCCCTCCTGCAATGTGGGATAACAAGATGATAATGCTTTCCATTTGTATCGTGGCAGAACAAAGGACCTCACTCAGACCCTCTCGTTACCCTCATCGTGTACTGGCCAGGAAGGGACGGAGGTTAATAGGCACGGTTTACCAGTCCTGATTCTACAACAGAGAGGGCAAGTCGCCTGACCACTGAGATCCTCAGGACTCTAGGAATCTAGTGCCACATGGATTGCTGTTACATTTTCTCTCTCAAGCCTTGGTCCCTTCTTTGCTTTCCACCCCTATTTTCTTCCTTTACAGTAGAATATGTGCAAAAGTCCAAAGGGAGAGGCAGGGAGCATTCCTCTGTGTTCCTGCCTTATTTGAAATGGGAGAAAAAAAAGTCTCAGAAGCTGCTACTAGGTTTTCCTTAGGCCAGAAATAGGTCTCACAGCCACCCCTGCAATAGTCACTTTTAAAGGGCTGTAAAATTACTAGAATTGCCTTTAAACCAATTGTGATTCTTCCCCTGGAACTGAGTAGATTGCCAATGGACAAAAGTGGGGTTCTAGTGGCCCAGAAGAATGGGAGGAATGGGTGACGGTTAGGTACCCAGAGTTCGTGGTCACGGCTACTTACTAATGATGGTCTCTTTGGAAAATCTCTAAGCCTCTCTTGTCCTCTAAGTTATCATGGCTTCCTGCCTGAGATGCAGGGGCATCAAGGCCTTCAGGATACTAGGGGGCTTTCTCTCAGGTTTCTCTGTGCTGGAGCAAAGCTGTGTTCCACACAAAAATAAGGACAGTGTGGTCTTTTTTCTTTTTTTAATAAATTTATTTATTTACTGGCTGTGTTGGGTCTTTGTTGCTGCACATGGGCTTTCTCTAGTTGCAGCGAGCAGGGGCTGCTCTTAATTGTGGTGACGGGCTCTTCATTGCGGTGGCTTATCTTGTTGTGGAGCACAGGCTCTAGGCACATGGGCTTCAGTAGTTGTGGCACACAGGCTCAATAGTTGTGGCTCATGGGCTCTAGAGTGCAGGCTTGATAGTTGTGGTGCACAGGCTTAATTGCTCTGCAGAATGTGGGATCTTCCCAGAGCAGGGCTTGAACCCATGTCCCCTGCATTGGCAGGCAGATTCTTAACCACTGCACCACCTAGGAAGTCCTTGTGGTCTCTTTTCTAAAATAGTTTTGTTGTATCCATGCCTCACAAGTTTCCTCACACAAAGAGCCCCTTGCACAGTTTCTGAAACTCCTGTTTCTATGGAGATCAGATCCAGGTATTGGGGTTGCAGCTGGAAGCAGATACCTATGCCCCTCCCACCCAGCCTTCTCTGGCAGGAGATTGTCCACCTATCTGAATCTCATTTCAGGTGCAGTGGTACTTTATGCTACTTGGAAAATTCAGTGTTAACAAATCAAAACTGAAATTGAAGCTGTCAATTTTAAGAGATCAAACTTTAGGGCTGACAAGCTAGAGGAATGCCCCCAGAATATGACTTGAAGAAAAAAATCATAAGTTGTCTATATTTGAAAAAAAATCAACATTCCTATAGTAGATAAGGAGCTTGAAATATAATTGAGACAGGCCACACCAGAAACATGTGGGTCTGGAAACTGGTCAGATTTATTAGGATGGGATACTTCTGTGACTTAGGCTGTGTTTCATGTAATGAGAAGAAAATCATGCAGGAAAAATACAATAGTCAGTGATTCTGGGGATAGTTTTAAGACACAGAAATACTCAGAATCAGGGAGTGCCAGCCAGTAGGTTGTGGGGAATGCCTAGAGGCAGGTGGAAATCAAGGAAACTGAGCACATAGTAAGCACTTAATAAGTGATTAACTGCCATTAAAGTTGCGACCAGTATATTTGTTGATAACATGAACGTGTGGGTTTAGCCTTTAGTATCAAATAGTCCTGACTGCAGTTAACAGAGCCTGGACCCACTCTCCCTCTCTACAGATTCCCCCAGGGCCAGGGCCACTCTGCCACAGGGATGTTAAGTTTGGGAGCATGTTTGACTGCTGGGTGCCTCCTCCTTCCTGTAGACTAAACTCCATGAGGGCAGAGGCTGTGGATGCTTTTGTTCATTATAGTATCCCTAGACCTATTGTAGGGCCTGGCTTAATAAAATATTTGAAACAAATACATATATAGTAAATGAATGAATGAATCTATTTTAGGGTTAGGCCTTTGGAGGTTGGAAAGTATTAGTGAGAATGGA
Source organism: Hippopotamus amphibius kiboko (assembly GCF_030028045.1). Classification (NCBI taxonomy): domain Eukaryota; kingdom Metazoa; phylum Chordata; class Mammalia; order Artiodactyla; family Hippopotamidae; genus Hippopotamus; species Hippopotamus amphibius. Next base: position 166,709,497 of record NC_080189.1, read on the forward strand.
AGAACATGGGTACAGCTGAAGCTTCTATTAAGAAGTGCACACAAGGTCAGATTGGACCAGATTGGACAGGAGAGATTTGAGACTGAGAAGCTCCGGCACTAAAGGGGTCTGTGTTGGAAAGTGCAAGTCAGGTGACCCCTCCTTGGCGGTGGAGATACGGTGTCAGAGAAATTGTTTAGGCCTTCGTAGTTATATATGACAGCCTCTCTCACTTTTCTTGCATTATTGGAGGTTCCTTCAAGGTGGACACTTTGATTGATACTGGGTTGGCCAAAAGGTTCATTCAGTTTCGGTTTTTCGGTATGGTGTTTCGGTATGATGGCTCAGAAAAAACCCGAACGAACTTTTTGGTCAACTCAATACTTCCATCACCTTGTGTGTCTTGCACACCCAGGTAGGTGCATTATGATGGTTGAATGAGTAAATGAATCATTAGATGGATTAAAAAAATTCTAGGTTAAAAACTATCAGGATAAATGAATTCAAAGTAGGGAATTACGGATGCATAGCTATGTGATACAGAATATATTCATTGGATAAAATTTTTTTTTGGCTCTATATCAGAAAGGGACAGGAATTTCTCATTAAGTTAGTAAATTGTAGGCTCAGCTGGTTTCAGTATCCAACAAAAATGAGAGTTGCAATATTGCCACATATGTCACTGACAGTCTCTAGATATGTGGTATCTGTATTTCCTCATGAATGGGAAATAGTGATTGCTGTCACACTGAGGGAGTTTTAGATGCTTGAGAGGAAAGAGAAGAAAAAAAAATGAGCGGAAATGTCGGACGCTACTAGTTTCCTACTGGATAGCCACTTACAAATCTGCTTCTTACTTACCAATATGGCCCGGTTTTTTGGTTTGCCAGGTACTCACGTAAAAACAAATTTTCTGAGCCTCATTTGCAGCTGGCTGACCAAGTGATAGTTGGGAATTGATGATACATAAGAGGGAGTTGCTGGCTACAAACATGCGAGTTGAAAATATGCTTGACTTTGTTCTTTTTATTTTATTGTGGTAAAATGTGTATAACAAAATTTGCCATTTTAATAAATGTTTTACCTTTCTATTGAAGTTCAGTTGATTTACAATTTTAGTTTCAGGTGTATAACATAGTGATTCACTTTTTATTGATTATAGTCCATTTAAAGTTATTATAAAATAATGGCTGTATTTCCCTGTGCTGTACAATATGTCCTTGTTGCTTATTTATTTTACACACAGTAGTTTGTACCTCTTAATTCCCTACTCCAGTCCTGCCCCCTTTCCCCTTCTCTCTCTCCACTGGTAACCACTAGTTTGTTCTCTATATCCGTGAGTCTGTTTCTCTTTTGTTATATTCACTAAGTTGCTTTATTTTTTAGATTCCACATATAAGTGATATCATAGAGTATTTGTCTTTTTCTAAATCGTTTCATTAAGTGTAATATACTCTAGGTCCATCCACAATGTTGTAAATGGCAGAATTCCATTCCTTTTTATGGTTGAGTAATAACCTCTTTCGTGTGTGTGTGTGTGTGTGTACCACATATTCTTTAGCCATTCATCTGTTGATGGACACTTAGGTTGCTTTTGTATCTTGCTTATTGTAAATAATGCTGCTATGAACATTGGGGTGCCTGTATCTTTTTTAATTGATGTTTTTGTTTTCTTCAGGTATTTACCCAGGAGTGGAATTGCTGAGTCATATGGTAGTTCTAGCTTTAGTTTTTTTGAAGAACCCCCTTATTGTTTTCCACAGTGGCTGCACCAATTTACATTCCCACTAACAGTATACTAGGGTTCCGTTTTCTCCATATCCTCACCAACATTGTTATTTGTAGACTTTTTAATGATGCCATTCTGACAAGTGTGAGGTGATATCTCATGGTTTTGATTTGCATTTCTCTGATGATTGGTGACATTGACCATCTTTTCATGTGCCTGTTGGCCATCTGTATGTCTTCTTTGGAAAAATGTCTATTCAGGTCTTCTGCCCATTTTTTTAATAGGCTTGTTTTCTGATATTGAGTTGTATGAACTGTTCCTATATTTTGGAAATTAACCCCTTATTGGTCATATTATTTGCATTTTTTTCCCCATTCAGTAGGTTATATTTTTGTTTTGTCAATGATTTCTTTTGCTGTGCAAAGTTTAATTGGTCCTTTTTTTTTTTTTTTAAACTTTTGTTTCCTTTGCCTTAGGAGACCAGATCCAAGAAACTATTGCTACAATTTATGTCAGAGTGTTCTGTTCTCTTCTAGGAGTGTTATGGTTTCAGGTGTTACATTTATGTCTTTAATCCATTTTGAGTTTATTTTTGTATATGGTGTAAGAACATGTTCTAATTTCATTCTTTTATATGTAGCTGTCCAGATTTCCCAGCACCATTTGTTGAAGTGACTATCTTTTCCCTACTGTATATTTCCCCCTCCTTGGTTGTGGATTAATGTGGGTTTATTTCTGGGCTCTCTGTTATGTTCCATTGATCTATGTGTCTGTTTTTGTGCCAGTACCTTGCTATCTTGATTTCTGCAGCTTTGTAGTACAGTATAAGTTAGGGAGCATGATACCCCCAACCCTATTCTTTTTTTTCTCAAAATGGCATTAAACCTGTAGTTTGCTTTGGATAGTATGGACATTTTAACGATATTAATTCTTCCAACCCATGAACATGGGATATCTTTCCATTTTTTTGGTATCATCTTCAATTTCCTTCAGTAACTTATAGTTTTCAAGTATAGGTCTTTCACTTCCTTAGGTATTTCATGCTTTTTGATGTGATTTTAAATGAGATTTTCTTGCTTTCTATTCCTGATAGTTAAATATTTGTGTATAGAAAAGCAACAGATTTCTGTATATTAATCTTGAGTCCTGAAACTTTACTGAATTCATTTATTAGCTTTTTGGTGGAGACTTTAGGGTTTTCTATATATGCTATCACATCATCTGCAAATAGTGGCATTTTTACTTCTTTCCTTCCAACTTGGAAGCTTTTTATTTCTTTCCCTTCTCTAATTGCTGTGGCTAGGACTTTCAGTGTTGTTAAATAGAAGCAATGAGAGTGGACATCTTTGTCTTCTTCCTGATTTTAGAGGAAAAGCTTTTAGCTTTTCACCTTTAAGTGTGATGTTAGCTGTGGATTTGTCATAAATGGCCTTTATTATGTTGAGGTATGATCCCTCTACCCAATTTGATGAGCATTTTTATCATGAAAGGATGTTGAATTTTCTTAAATGCTTTTTCTCTATCAAGATGATTATATGATTTTTAATCTTCCTTTTGTTAATGTGGTGTATCACATTGAATGACTTGCAGATATTGAACCATCCTTGTGCCCCTGGAATAAATCCCACTTGATCATGGTGTGTGATCTCTTTTATATATTGTTGAATTCAGTTTGCTGATATTTTGTTGAGAATTTTGCATCTGTGTCCATCAGAGATATTGGTCTGTAATTTTCTTTTTTTGTAGTGTCTTTTTTGGTTTTGGTATCAGGGTAATGTTGGCTTTGTAGAATGAATTTAGGAGTGTTCCCTCCTCTTCAATTTTTGGACTGGTTTGAGAATGATATGTATTAGCTCTTCTTTATATGTTTGGTAGAATTCCCCTGTGAAGCCATTGGTCTTGGATTTTGTTCACTCGGAGTTTTTTTTTTACAAATTCAATTAAATTATTGTGATTGTCTGTTCAGATTGTCTGTTTCTTCCTGATTCAGTATTGGAAGGTTTTATGTTTCTAGAGACTTATCCATTCTAGGTTTTCCAGCTTGTTGGCTTATAACTCTTCATAATGTTCTCTTATGATTTTTTGAATTTCTATGATAATGGTTGTTATTTCTTCCCTTTCATTTCTTATTTTATTTGGTTCCTCCTTTTTTTCTTGAGCTTGGCTAAAGGCTTATCAATTTTGTCTTTTTAAAAAACCTGTTCTTGGCTTCATTGATCTTTTCTAATTTTTTTTGGCTTCTATTTTATTTCATTTCTGATTTTATTATTTCTATATTTATGCTGACTTTATGCTTTGTTCTTTTTATTTTTCTAATTCCTTTAGATGGTATTTTAGGTTATTCATTTGAGATTTTTCTTGTTTCCTGAGATAGGCCTGTTCTGCTATAAACTTCCCTCTTAAAACTGCTTTGGCTGCATCCCAGAGAGTTTGAAAATTTGTGTTTTTACTTTAAATTGTCTTGAGGTATTTTCTGATTTCCTCTTTGAGTTCTTTATTGACCCACTGGTTTTTAGTAACATGTTGTTTAGTCTCCATGTGTTTGTGTTTTTCCCATTTTTCTTCTTGTAATTGATTTCTTGTTTTATAATGTTGTAGTCATAAAAAATGCTTGATATAATTTCTGTTCTCTTATTTTTTGAGACTTGTTTTGTGACCTGTCCTTGAAAACATTCCATGTGCACCTGAACAGAATGTGTATTTTGCTGTTTTTGTTTTTTTAATTTATTTTATTTATTTATAGTTGATTTACAAATTGTGTTAATTTGTGCTGTACAGCATAGTGCTTCAGTTATACATATATATATACATTCTTTTTCATATTCTTGTCCATTATAGTTTATCATAGAATATTTAATATACCTGTGCTATACAGTAGGACCTTGTTGTTTATCCATTCTATGTATAATAGTTTGCATCTGCTAACCCCAAATTCCCAATCCATCCCTCCCACAGTACTTTGCTATTTTTGGATGGAATGTCTGGTAAATATCTATTAAGTCCACTGGTCTAATGTGTTAAGACTACTGTCTCCTTATTGATTTTCTGTCTGGATGATATGTCCATTGATGAAAGTGGTGTGTTAAAATCTCCTACTGTTATTGTATTATTGTCAATTTCTCCCTTTATGTCTGTTAATATTTGCTTTGTATTTTTAGGTGCTCCTCTATTAGGTGCACGTATGCTAATGAGCATTATATCCTTTTCTTGTAGTGATCCCTTTATCATTATATAATGTTCTTTTTTTGTCTTTTGTTATAGACTATGTAATTCTAAGACTTTTCCACCACCCTAAATGGAATCTCTATACCCATTAAATAGTAATTCCCTATTCCCCCTCCCCCCCAGCCCCTGATAACCTCTAACTTGCTTTCTATCACTAGAAATTTACCTATTTAGACATTCCATGTAAGTGGAATTGTACAATACTTGTCCTTTGGCATTTGACTTATTTCATAAAGTATAATGTGTTCAAGTTTCATCCATGTTATAGCATGTATCAGACCTTCATTCTTTTTTATGGCTTAACAATATTCCACTGTGTGGATGTACCACATTTTGTTTATCAGGTCCTCTGTTGATGAACACTTGGGTTGTTTCCATTTTTTCTCTATTATAAATAATGCTACAATAAACATTAGCATTCAAATATCTGATTGAGTCCCTGTTATCAGTGCTTTTGGGTACATACCTAGAAGTAGAATTGTTGGATCATATACTAACTCTTTGTTCAACTTCTTGGAGAACCACTAAACTATTTTCCATAGTAGCTTCACCATTTTACATACCCACCAGCAATGTAAGAGGGTTCCAATAATCATAACCTTACCAACACGTTATCTGTTTTTTAAAAACAAATTTTTATGTAGCTATTATAGTAGCATTGTGGTTTCATTTGCATTTCCCTAATGACTAATGATGTTGAACATCTTTTCATGTGCTCATTGGTCATTTACATATCTTCTTTACAGAAATGTATATTCAGTTTCTTTGCCCATTTTTTTATTTGGGTTATTTGTCTTTTTGTTTTTGTTGTTTAATTGAGTTGTAGGAATTCTTTATATGTTCTGAATATTAAACCCTTACCTTTTCTTCCGTTATGTGAGCTGCCTTTTCACTCTGTTGATAGTATCCTTTGATACAAAAAGTTTTAAATTTTGATGAAGTCTAGTTTACCTATCTTTTTCCTTTGTTATTCCTGGTTTTGTGTCATATCTGAGAATACATTGCCAAACCCAAAGTCATGAAGATGACAATGTGCTTAACTTTTACAGCTTTAACAATACATGAATGGTTTTTGTTTCTTGGATTATCACCAAACATTGATTTTAATTTAAACTCTAGGAATCACCATGTCATTAACCTCTCCATCAGTTGTTAAGACCACAGCCACACACAGAATGAAAAAAAAAGGGTGTCAAGGTAGAAACCAGAATACGTGACTTCTGTTTCAGGCTGTACTGTCGTGACAGATACTTGTGGTCCTTGCTGTCATCCAGTTTGCTTCCTTCTGTTAACAGCCTTTGCTATTTGAGACTCTGCCTCCTCTGTTTTAAGGCCATGTGCTACCTGCAGACTATGACTCTTACCTTAAAGGACTTAGGCACATGATCAAGTCACACAATAGTTCTGGCTATAGAGACATTAAGACACAATTAATTTTTTTGCTGGTAATTTTGATGCAGAGCAGATGCTCCTTCTCAATGGATTTCAACCCAAGAGAATAGGGTCTGGAGCTATTGACAGATACCTTACAGTATAAGGAGACAGTCTGCCTGAGAACAGAGCCAACTTAGAAGATGGAGATCAAGAACCCAGAAGAAAATTAGGTCCTGGTGAAATATTTTGAGACTTGGCATCAAGTTAAGCCTGAAGTTGGTCTTACTCTTAAACTTGAACCCGTAACTCTTTTTGCTTAAGCTAGTTTGGTTTGGGTATGCAGTCACTTGCAACTGAAAGAGTCCTCCTGGACACAGCTAGTAACCAGATATGGGGCCCTCAGTATGTCACTTCACATCTCTGTGTGTCTGCTTTGAATCTGAGATGAATGACTTCTATTTTGGGAACTGGGAAATAAAGACACTGCAAGGTGAAGTAACTGTCTTCAAAGTCACAGTATATCCACAGGAGCACTGAAATCTATAAGCCCAAGTTTTGGATGTTTAATTCTAGTGGAGAAAATCATTGTTTTTTATTAAGCAGAAAACTGACTGATGATGTCTTTTGCAGACTTGCTGAGACTTGAAAATTCCAGTATTACAGCAAGGAATTTGAGCCGTTAGGTAAATTACTTCATATGTTTACCCTGCTGAGCTGAAGATGGACAGAATAGTATAATACGTACTAGAAGGAGTGCGTGTACCCACAGTTGATGTCCTGTAAAATCTGCAAATTATACTTGACAAAGGAAATTAAAGTTGGCTCAAAGAAAGCTTTAGGTAGTTCTGAGATATTGAATGAGCGCTCTCTCTCTCTCTCTCTCAAGATCTCGAGTTCATGAACTCATTTTCTTTGTCTCACATTTCATCATCTCCCTAACAGATAGGATTATTACCCACATCTTGGCTAGGATAAGAATGTAAGACTGCCACTTTCTCTGGGACAGTTTCCTTTTCCTGCAGGCTACACTCAATTGGCATACACCTGCTTGGTTGAAAAGACCCCTTTTTACACTGCAGATGCTTAGCTTTTCTTCCTTCCTTTTCTCTCCCCTCCTCCCCTTCCCTTCCCTTCCTTCCTTCTCCCTCTCTTTGTTTCTTTGCCCAGTTCTTAGAGAAAAATCTTCAGGATCCCCTTCTTATCCCACCTCTCCCTAGCAAGAAAGTATTTTATCTTTTCTCTGTCTTCTGGATGGCTTCTGGTATTAGTAGTGACTAATTCAGAGATAACTAAAAGAAATTAAAAGTTTTTTACAAAGCAGTTTTTTTTAACTCGAAACTTGATAAAAGGGAAAAAAAACTTAGATTCCTACAGAGACAGAATTTGAATACAACAGAGCAATCATGAAAAAATTTAAAAAACCTAGCTGTGTCTCTTCATCTTACAAATGACTGCATAAAGACCAGAGTGACAACAGGGGCTGCTTAGAATTGTGCAAATAATTTTTGGCAGGGTTAGTCCAATCCATATCAAAGCTTTGATACTGATACAAAGCCTTGAACAGAGCCAAAGTTCCTTCTCTGTAAAGAACTCCTGATTCCTAGGTTTTAAATTAGAAAATGTCTAATTAGAATAGAGCCATAGTATTCAGAAGAACGGTGCAGATGGCCAGTTTTATATGATATATTTTAAACATGTATGACTGTTATTATTTGCATAACCTTTAGCTTATTTAGTTGTTCAGTATTCAAATTTATTCTATTTTACTTTAAAAGTGTATTTATATATATACATACATAGATTTATAATTTTCTATAAATACATAACTGCTATATCTAACCTATTCTTTTTTTTCTTCTTTCTTCATTTTTCTTTCTACCAAATCATCCCTAGCTCCTAGCCTTTCAGGAAAAATTGTTACTTCCTTTTATTCTCATGCTTATATGTTATATGAAAATCATCAATACACCTATATAGACATTGCACACATATACATCTCCCTAAATAGCCTTTTTGATTTTATGTTTCAAAAATAGGGTCGTATTAGACACACTTTGATACATCTTGCTTTTAGCTTCTTGTTTAACTCTGATATTTTAATATAGGTGTGATTTATTTGATTACAAATTCAAGAAGTTTTGGATATATTAATCTCAGTCATTTTCCAGTCTCTTGCTAGTTGCCTATACTCTCTTCCATGTGCTTCCCCTAATGTCCTTCCCATGCCCTATTTCAATTAGGATAGAGATGAAGAGAAGAGTGCATGTTGTAGGTACATAATTAATAGTTGCCAAATGGATGACAGGATTCAAGTCTTAAATGAAGACTGAGATACAATACCATAGGGAAATGGTGGAGTGGGTTGAGAGCGGGATTTATCAAGAGTTGTAGTTCAGATTGGGTGTGTATTCCAGAGCAAAGAATACTGAAGTTGGAAGACCTTGGAGCTAAACTAGTCTGGTAGTTCTCATACTTTTGAACATAAAAATCACTTGGGAAACTTGTCAAGAAAAATTAAATCCTTGGAACCTGATTCAGTAGGAGTTGGTGTGACTCAGGAATGTGAATTTTTAAGAAGCTCACCAGGTGCTATTGCATATAGGTGATCCTCAAACAGATTTTGAAGAACTCTTGGCAGACAAGGAAAGAGAGGTCTAGGGACTCATTAACTTGCCCAAGTTTAAACACCCATGTTTAGGTACTGGAAACTAATTCCCCTTCCTTGATATGGAGTACTAGTGACTCAGTGTATCTGAAGGTGTGTCTTATTTTCACAGTCTCTGGTAGAGGCTGTAAAATTGTTCCAGCTGACTTTCTTTCCCCAAGTCTTCATTTGTAAGAAAATGTTCTACCAAATAAAAGATGAGAATTGTAAAATTAGAATGGTTCTTGGGAGATGGAGACTGAATCTTATTAAACAAGTCATCTCAAAGTAATGTTACTTTTCAGGTAATCAAGGAAAAGAAATTTAGGTAAATGACTTACCTATCCATCCAAAATATTCTGTTAAAAGAATGTTAAATAATCTCATCCCACTATTTTCTTGGTTATTGTCGCCTAGAATTTCAGCAAAACAACTCTGTTGATGTTTTTGAAACCGACTTTGAATCTTCTCAATTGAAAATGGCTTCATGCAGGTGGAAGAAGGAATCATTTGGTGAAATGAAACATGGGTTAGTATTATTAAACTTTTGGGGTTATGTATTCACGGCTCATTATGAAATATTTTTATATCCCCTTGTGCTTCAGGGGATGAATAATATCACCTAAACAAGTTTACAGAACTTTATGTTCAACATAAATAAAGAGCTCATGGGGCAATCTAGTTTACAATTAAAATGTCGCAGGCAATGAGTCCCTCATTGAAAACACAAAGTAAAACAACTCACACTATTAAAATACCTCATTCATTACTACAAACATGTACCATCTGGGGTTGTTTGGTGCATCCCAGTTTCTTATTAGCAGGGGAGAGATTGGGGTTGACTTCCTCGAGAAATCAGTATGTCTTACATAATGCAAATGCACACTGCTGATTGCAAGCCGTCCTTAATTACAGACTGGAGCCTCTGACCAAGTGCTCACGCTGGAACATGGCCTTCACCAGTGCTTTAAAAAGACTGAACTCTTAAATTACTACTGAAGTTTACTTTTCTTAATGATATTGTCTTTTATGACTAGGAAAGATAAAGTTTAATTATTAAAATTTAAAAAGAAATATTCATTTTTCTCAACTCCTAATGGTGGTAAAAAAAAGCTCCTCATTATGGGTGCCAGCTTTTATGTACTAAGCACTATACTAGCATGATCTTTTTTGTGCTCTCCACAGCTCTTTTAGTTAGGCATTATTGCCCCCATCTTTTAGATGGATAAACAGACTCACAGCTAAATAACTTGCAAAGACAAAATATCTGGTGAGTCACCGATGTGGATATGATGCTTCTCTGAGGAATATTATATCGTAAAGATATTATGAGGTTGCTCTTTTAGGGTAATAGCTATTGGTATATAAAGGATTAATGCACATTGACTCCAACTGCATTGCACTAAATACCTTGGTATAATAGGCAGGAATTGTTGTCTACCTCTGCTTCTTAAAGTGTGGTCCATGAACCAGCAGCTTCTGCATCACTTGGGTACTTGTTAGAGATATAGAATCTCAGGTACCATCTGAGGTCTGCTGCATTAGAATCTGCATTCGAAATAGCTCCTCAAGTGATTTGTGTGTATCTTAATGTCTGAGAAGCACTGGACTAGATGCTCTTGAATTTACCTTTAAGCACTACTACTGTAGCCCATGCAAAGAAGGTTGACTCTAAGTCTCCCTTATACACCATATGTCTCTCGGGAATAGCATCCCTATCTTAGATAGTTATGTGGCTCCAACAGCATTTAGCACTCTGACTTTCCCCAGTACTTGCTTAGTTCATTCTTGATGAATAAATGAATAAACAAATAGCTGTCTTCCTTATGGAAATGTAATGATTATAAAAGTTTTAATATTAAAGAAATCAACAATGGATGCCAAACCCTTTTTAAACATTTAATTAAAGCCTCAAGATACAGTACCATTCCATTCCATCTTTCTCCCATTTTTTAGGTTTTTCAAGGTAGGACAAGTAATTTTATTTAGTGTGCAAGGCTAAACATTAAATATTTAAGACTGAGGCTCCCAGGCAAGCCAAGCCTCTTCCACTGCTCTTGTTGCTGACTCTCCCCCCCACAGACAAGTCACAATTCTACCCTCCTTATTATCTTGTCCACATTATTGATAAGTAGCCTCTAATTTGTATCAGTCTCATCACTCAGTCTTTTGACTAATTTCCACAACTATAAGTAAATAGTTTGAGTTTCCTGGCAACTCCGTTTCCCCATATTTACTGTGGAAGGGATCTGTTAACAAAGTAGACACAGAATTGATAAGAGTTCCCACTTGCACACACACTGATACTGCATCTAGAATAGAGTTGGGACTTTCCATGAAGACACAGCAAAAGTATTTTTTAAAAACATGAAAAACACATGACCCTGACATCTGAAAGTTCTCCTGCATGAACATTACTGAAATGTGTGCCTGAAAACATTCAGAGGATATATTGCAGAGAGAGCACAGCAAGACTGCTTCAGGAAGGAGGTCTTTGCGTGGGTTTCCATGAACCTGGAATAGGTGACTGGCTGCCGGCCTGTTCAGCTATAGCAGGCAGCTTCTGAGTAAATACCACTCTAGGCTTGAGGTCTGAAATTCCTGCAGCTTGGAGTTGGCAGCTGGGAACGGGGTTAGAGAAGGCAAGAGATAAAATGAACATGTGGAAGGAATAGGATGGGAAGGAATAGGATGACAAAAGCTGGTCTGATTTTTCTTTTTAACTTTACTTGATTGCCACAGAGGGAAGATTGTTGAAATTGATATGTTAATTTATGTATAGTAGATATAAATTCCTATTTGGTGTTAATGAGTGCTATTTTTAATAAGCCTGAAAAGCAAGATGCACGAAAGCGAAAGATAATATATTTATATATATATACATGCATATATATAGACACATATACACATATATATATACATACGCGTATATATATATGTTTTTTATTTTTAAATTGCTTGTTATTGTGGGTGACTTGAGGAATGAGGTTGGGTGCACTTTATGCTTTGGAAAGCACAGTGCTCTGGCTCAATGCTTTCCTCCCCATTTCTTCCTACTTTTGTTTCTGCACTCAGAAAGCAAATAGAGGGAAGTTAGGAAATAACCCTTTATTAAATCACTTGAAGAGGATGTCCCTGGTGGTGCAGTGGTTAAGAATCCACCTGCCAATGCAGGGGACATGGGTTCGATCCCTGGTCTGGGAAGATCCTACATGCCATGGAGCAACTAAGCCCATGTGCCACAACTACTGAGTTGGCACTCTAGAGCCTGTGAGTCACAACTACTGAGCCCACATGCCACAACTACTGAAGCCCGAGTGCCTAGAGCCCATGCTCTGCAACAAGAGAAGCCACTGCAATAAGAAGCCCACGCACCACAACGAAGAACTGCCCCTGCTCACCACAACTAGACACGCACAGCTATGAAGACCCAACGCAGCCAAAAATAAATAAAATAAATAAAAATTATTAAAAAAAGGAGGATTGTGTTAGGAGACACTTAAAGATTAAAAAAAGTAAATCACATGAAGAAAACCATTCTGATTTTTCTCTTTGACTTCCCCTTTCCCTTTGTTTTAAAGATCATTGAAAAGATTATGCCAGCTCATATCCCAGAAGTTGGGCTCAATAATTCCTTGAATTTATCTGACCTCTAAGCCTGCCTCATTAATTCTCTAAATGATTTCTTGATTGGCAGAAGTGAGTTGGTTAAGAGTGTGGACTTTGCGAGTTGACAGACTAGGCTCATGTCTCACCTCTGTACTTGCTCACTGTGCACCTTAGAAAAGTGATGAAACTTCTCCATGTCTAGGTTTCCTCATTAATAAAATAGGAGTGTTAGTAGCACCTTTGTCCTTGAGTTATTAAAGAAGATTAAAGGAAAGTGCTTAGCATAATGCCGGCACATAGCAAAGAAATATTAGCCGTTGTTATGATATTCACGTCACCTACCATTCAGAGATTCACAGAACTAAGGATATCAGAGCATGGAGGTCCTTAGAACTCATCTATCAGCTGTTGTTTGGGGGTACCCTTAGTAACTGCACAATTTCATATACATAAAGGATGCTGAAAATAAGGGTAAAGGACTAGATCCAAGTGAAAGAAGACTGAGGTCATCTCATCTAAATCTTATCTAGTTCCCTCTGTATGATGGGAGACTCAAGGTGATCCAGTGATAATTTTTCTTTCTTTTCTTTTTTCTTTCTTGTTAGCTCCAATCATCCAGATTCAGCACTGACCACACTGACAACATATTTTGTCTGGCTATATTTATCTGGAGCTCAAAATAAACCAGCCCTGATACATTGTTTCCAGAGTGATTATATTTGACCTTTAGTGGAAGATATGAAGACATGTTTTCATGTGTTGTTAGCCACACAATAGGTGATTATTGATTGTATACTAAATTTCCATAGCTTACACATTTCGGAAATTTTCATTTCTAAGCTTTGGATGACGAGGAAGATGATGTTTGTCCCGTTTACTGACTATCAAAGGCTACAAGATTTAACAGACTTGGAGGAAATTAGAGTTATATAGGTATAAATTGTCCATGGAAATAACCCTACATCTATTTCTCAGCTATTAGAATTTAATAAAAATACCCTGGGTTAACTGATGAATCTGTTGGTAAGCATCTTAGAGAAGGGGTGAATTTTCAGAATCTGATTTAAATATTTTGCAAATATTATGAGCATTCTGTGTATGAGAAGATCTAGAATGTATCTCCTTTTTTTTTTCTATCTTAAAAAATCATTGCAAGTATCTTAGGAGATAAAATTCTTATTCCTCAGATGAAAAAGCCCTGAAGATCAGAGTTATTCACTGAACAAGTGACACAACTAGAATTGGAACTTACATGGATATGGAAACTTGGCTTTGGTTAATTGAGGGCAGCTTCTTCCAATAAATGATAAAACCATATTTGTCAGTGTTACTAATAAGTTTTCTATCTTGTTGTTTGTTTGGACAAAAAGGATGTAATCAGGGACTCAGAAGTTAGTTTTTGGCTCAAGAAAATTGCCCCGAGACAACATCAAGTTACATTATATGAGTTTCTAAGAGAATTTTGTTGCTCATAACAAATAATTTCCTGGAATTAATTTAACAAATATCTAATGAATTCCTACTATGTGCAATACACTTTTTCTAAGCAAAGGAAATATAGTAATAAAATTTATGAGTACCTGCCTTTAAAATGCGCTTCGTGTATTTTTTTTTCACCTCATCAAATGCTTTTGCTTATAGACTGCTATTTAAAAACCATTTTCACTAGTTACAGCTTCTTGATACTTTTAGTGCCTGCTATAAGGAAACTTTTACTAGGCAACTTTAAATCTCTCCTGTTTACCACTTACTAATTATTGAATTAGGAACTACCAGACAGTAAAAGCTTTATGCATTACAGCAAGAGTAAACAGAATTTTATCTCCTTAGATTGTTAGAAGAAATAGATCTTTTTTCTTCTTTTTTTAAAATATATATATGCCACTATAAAATGAACAGTTCTAGTCTTATCTGTGGAGATTTCTAGAGGCTGCTTGTTTTTGTAGTTAAATTTGTTGTAACAGTCACTTTGCTAACTTTTCTTCCTGTCACTGGTCTCCAGTTTAATCTTCAGATGAGTTTTATTTGTATGAGCTAAAATACTTCCTGATCTTATTAAAAGTATCTTAACGTGGTCTCGTACTCAGAGCAGAGACACCCAGGTTTTAGTCCCAGAATCATCATTTACTAGTCAAATAACATTGGACAAGCCACTTAAATTTTCTGCAGTTGCGGAACATGAAGCAGACATACTTTTCCCTACTTTTAACATTAAGTAAAACTAAAATCCGGGGATAAACATCAAAAAATCTTAGAGGTGGAAAGAAGAAGGCTGGGGACCTCAGGACCCAAGAAACATCATCATGGTAAGGATTCCTTGGGTTTTGACCTGGAGCTAAAGAAGCCAGCAACGTAGAAGTGCCAACAAGTGCAGACTTCCTCCCTGCCCCTCACTATTGCCTCTCTAATCTCTCATCATCACCACTTCCTCCTGCCCCCCCCCCCCCCCAACAATATTCCACTCTTTCTGGCTATAGGACCATGAAAGTAAAGCCTAGCAAGGTAGAAAACCTGTGGATTCTATTCCTGCCAAATGTCACAGAGAAATCTGTGTCCCCACTCTCACCCCCATACCCAGCTGCAAAGGCCAAGTTGTAACAGAGAACAAACCTGACTCCATATTGAATCTCTTCCTTTAGCTCTAACCTTTGGGTGCTGTTGCTTAGTCATGTTGGCTCTGTACCTTGTTTTCATCAGTCCCTTAAAGAATGTTGCCTATAGCCTGAAATATACATAATAGCTCCTTCTCAAGTCTCTGCCTCCCAGGCTTGACTCTTAAAGCTACAACACTTTTTATTCATACAGAGATAAAAAATTGCAGAACGGAAAATAACATTTGTCTTGTTGGAGCTTTATAGGAACATCGTGACCAGACCTAAGTGGATAGCTGCAAGAACAAAGGATTATCACATCCTCCCCTGGGTCTGGCTGGCACTAGGAAGTCTGCAACAATTAGCCACACCCCTTCCTTTTTAGTGTAAAAGAAGTCTGGATTCTAACCTGGATAAGATAGGTCTTTGAGACACTAGCCCATCATCTTCTTGGTTTGCTGCCTTTCTGAATAAAAGTTGCTATTCCTTGCCCCAAAACTCTGTCTGTCAGTTTATTGGCCTGTTGTGCAGCAAACAGTACAAGCCTGGACTCAGTAACAAAGTGGGCATCCTAGACTTCAGAAACTCTCCAAGCTGAAATGAGGAGTGCCCCACATCCAGTACTGGAGTAGTGTCAGAGAAGAGCAAGTAGAGATCCGGGACTTTTAACACCACTCAACAGTCATGTGGGCACCCCTCCGTACCATGGTGTCAGTGGAGAACATGTGGGGAGCAATAAGGTGGTACTGTTACTCCTCCTAGCCAGTGAGTTACCAGTGAAGGCCCAGTGCAAGCCAGAACCCCCACCTCCATGCAGCAAGAGTGGTGTCCAGAGAAGCCAACTAGTGCAGAAGAAAGTCCAAATAAGATTCCGAGTGTCATGGCATAACTCCCAAATATCCAGGTTTGTATTGAAATTCACTCATCATAGCAAGATCAAGGAAGATTTCAAAGTGAATGATAAAAGACAATCAATAGATTTCAACACTGAGATATCAGGGCTCTTAGAAATACCTGACAAAGAATTTAAAGCTGTTATCATAAAAATGCTTAAAGGAGCAATTAGGAACACGCTTGAAACAAATGAAAAAATAGAAAGTCTTACCAAAGAAATAGATTTAAAGAAGAACCAAATGGAAATTTTGGAATTGAATAAATATAGTCACCATAATTAAAAACTCAATGGATAGACTCAACAGTGGAAAGGGAAGGGATGGAGAAAAGAATCAGTGAATTAAAATATAGAACAATAGAGGTGACCCAGTATGCAAAAACAAAATAAACTAAAAAAAATTAAATGGAGCCTTAGGAACGTGTGACACTATAACAAAATATTTAACATTCGTGTCATTGGAGTCTCATAAAGGGAGAAGAAAGATGGCAGGGCTGAAAAAGTGCTCAGGGAATTAACGGCTGAAAACGTCCCCATTTTGGGAAAAAAAAATAAAGCTATACATTCAAGAGCGCTAAGTGACAGGAAAAAACCAAATAAATCTAAACAGTCCAATTAGAATATAGGCAAAAGACATGAACAGGCATTTCACCAAAGATGATGTATGATGCCAAATAAGCACAAGAAAAGATATTCAGCATCATTAGCTATTAAGGTAATACAACTTAAAACCACAGTGAGCTCTTACTGTACGTCTATTCGATTAGTGATAACACCAAAAGCTGATAAGGATGTAGAGAAACTGAATTACTCATACATTACTGATGGGAATATAAAATGGTACAGCTACTCTGGAAAACATTTTAGTAGTTTCTTAAAAAACTAAACATGCAACTAAAATACAGCCCAGCAATTTCACCCTTGGGCATTTCTCCTAGAGAAATGAAAACTTTTGTTTACATAAAAACCTGTACATGAATGTCTATGGCAGCATTATTCATAACAGCTAAAAACTGGAAATAGCTCAATGAGTGAATGATTAAACAAACTGTAGTACATCTTTACCATGGCTTGCTTTTCAGCAATGAAAAGTAACAAACACTATTGAAACATGAAACAACTTCAGTGAATCTCTATAGGAATTATGTCAAATGAAGAAAAAGACAATCCCCAAATGTTATATGATTCCAGTTGTACAGCATTATTGAAATGACAAAATTATAGAAATGGAGAACAAATTGTTGGCTTCCAGGAGTTAAGGAGGGGGTGGGGCAGGAGGAGGTGGGTGTAGCTATGAAAGTGCAGTAGGAGATATACTGTGATAATGGAAATGTTCTGTATCTTGGCTATCAATGTCAATATCCTAGTTGTAATACTGTACTGTAGTTTTGTAAGACGTTACCATTAAAGGGAAACAATTAGGGGAAACCATACCTTTACATGGGATCCCTATGTATTATTTCTTACAAACTCAGGTGAATCTACAGTAATCTCAAAATGAAAAGTTTAAGTAAAAACAAACAAGCATGGCTTAATCATATAGACCCAAAGTGGACGTCTGGAACATTTAACCGCAGGGCTGAGTCAGGACACCTGGATTCTATGGTCAGACATGTTTCTCTCTCACTGAATGACTCTGTACAAAAACTTTCATTCGTTCATTTGCTTAATAAGTATTTTCCGCATTCCTTCTATAAGCCAGGTTCTGGGCCACTTAATGGAGATCATTCACTTCCCTGGCCTCAATTTCTTCACTTTTAAAGGAAATGTTGGACTCTGAATTCTCTTCTAAATTTATGAGTCAAGAATACAGAGGTTGCCGGGCGCGGTGGTGCGCGCCTGTAGTACCAGCTACTCGGGAGGCTGAGGCAGGAGGATCGCTTGAGCCCAGGAGTTCTGGGCTGCAGTGAGCTATGCCGATCGGGTGTCCGCACTAAGTTCGGCATCAATATGGTGACCCCCCCGGGAGCGGGGGACCACCAGGTTGCCTAAGGAGGGGTGAACCGGCCCAGGTCGGAGACGGAGCAGGTCAAAACTCCCGTGCTGATCAGTAGTGGGATCGCGCCTGTGAATAGCCATTGCACTCCAGCCTGGGCAACATAGCGAGACCCCGTCTCAAAAAAAAAAAAAAAAAAAAAAAAAGAATACAAAGGTTGTCAAGATGATCTAGTAGCTAAGAATCATTATGAAGCATTGATGGTAATTTATATTTGAATTATGACTTGCTTTATAAACCCTTTAATTTAGAGATTGCCTCCATACTTCTTCATTTACCCAATGCCTAGAAAAACAGCTTTTCATGTAATAGATGTTCACTTAAGTTTTTATTGATGCCTCATTTGGTGACTTTATCACTGGATCAGTAATTTAGGACAAGTGCTTCCTAAAACAATTATCCATTCTCAAATGCACACAAAACTTAAATGCCATATTTTAAAGTCTCTTTTTATGCTATAGCCCATGAGCTGTTTTAATGAAATCAGGTAATATTTAAATGTCCCATATTAGAAGCTTATACAATTAAGCTCAAGTGTATTTTAAAATTACATCCATTTTTAATTAATCTTATCATAGTTATGCAACTATATAGCAAATATAAGCATCCTTATTATAGAAGATAGGACCCTAGAGAGACCATGAAGCTGCAGTGATGGCTTATTGATCTGAAAATCGAATCTGTGATATGTAAAGAGGGCTGGAAATGCTTAGAGAGCTGTCAATCCCCTAGCTGATTTTTCTTTGATTTTCAAAATCAAATGTTTTCATAGTCTTAGCTATTTTTATAAAATATAGGCTGCTGTAATTTTTGAAAATGATATAATGGATGTCTTTCATGACTCTCAGATTCCTGGGTGAAATTGTACAACTGGTGTCTTTTTAGGAGGCAAAGACAAGTTGGTTTAGTTTGGTCTTGACTCTATTTGCCCTTTTCTTCCAACTCTGAATTTGTCCTGAGTAGTTAAAAACAGATGCCATATGGTCTCTGAA
This sequence comes from Hippopotamus amphibius kiboko, assembly GCF_030028045.1. Taxonomy (NCBI): domain Eukaryota; kingdom Metazoa; phylum Chordata; class Mammalia; order Artiodactyla; family Hippopotamidae; genus Hippopotamus; species Hippopotamus amphibius. The sequence continues at coordinate 166,728,528 of NC_080189.1, forward strand.
TTAAGATTCTAGGCTACATTCGAAGTATTCCCTAGTCCTCATACAGTGTCAACAGACTCATTCTAGATAATGTTATAAAGCTTATTTACTTCATTTTAGAGTTCACGGAAGGTCAGAGGCAAAAACAAAACAAAACAAATCAACCACTAGAAGAAATTGTTTTGACAGTAGCCGGAATGATCAGAAAACTTTCTAGCAGTGTGGGGAAAAAAATCACAAGAGAGATGCATGTACTACCTCAGTCTCACTCAAGTCTTACTTGTTGGTGGATCTTAGGCATGATAGTTTAAACCGTTTTCTCTAAGTCTGCTCCATCAATAGTCCCTTGTGTCAAATGGCAGAACCTCAGCCTCTCTCCTTCTCTGCTTTCCTCTAGGATGCCCTGCAGGCCAGGGTGGGTGGGAGGAAGGGAGTTAGCCACATTTGAAATCAACTACCTGGACCTCTTGGTTTCTCTCCTCCAAGTGCTTCTCTTGACACTCTACTTTTAGCCAGTGTTTGCTGTTGCTTTCTTGGCTGTCACTGATGCTGCCTGCTCTCATGTTCTGAACTGCTAATTATAGTTAGACAATCAGTCTCTCTATCCATGGGCTGCTAGCCATGCTGTAAACACATGGTATTTTATAGTCATGCCGTTCTAAAAGTCAAGAGATGTGATCAAATCCACTGTAGTGAGAATTCCCAGGGCTAAGGAAAAAGAGCTACAATATTTGATTCCTGGGGGCAGGCCTCACTTTCAGATATCACAGTCCCCAAACTTTTCCAAACAAAATATTGATTGTCCTCATGAAAATAGGAGAACCATAAAGTAAAGGGGTACTATTTGTGTGTCATTTAATTCCAGTTGCTACCATATATGAATCACAGATCTAACCTAGCCAGGACCATTAGACATACTGAGAAAAAAAAAAAAAAAGAATAAAATCTCAAATATTGTACAAGCAAGAGACCCTTTAGTGAAGAGGGAAATGGTCCTTTCCACCTCAAAATTTCTTGGAGGTATCACAATATTACCACATAATACTGTTAATACTGTAGTATAAGTATTACGGTAAGAAATGAATAAGTACTTAAATTGTGTTTATCACTCTTTTTACAGTCACAAAAGGAGATAGTATTTTCTAGGATAAATTCCAATTAAAATACATTGATGCTAAAAGTGTAAGCTTCAAATCTCTGGAAATTTGCGTGGAACTTTCTCATTCTCTGATGCTGACGCATAGAAATGAGATGCCATTGAAAACAGTGCTATCGGAATAAAGGAGATCTAAGGACTTTAAATTACAGTAGCCTTAATAATATTTATTGAGAGCCCACTGAAGTGTCAGGCTCAGTGCTGGGTCTCTAACATACATTATTCCAAATAAAACAATTCAATAGCATGATGAGTTAACTGAGCTTCAGAATGGTAGAGTGAGTTACTAAAGTTATCACTGAAGAGACCAACTTTGAACCCAGTTTTGTCTGACCCCCAAACCTTATCTTTTTTCCCCTTCACAACACTGTAATACTAGGTTCCTCTTGACTAACCTACCTGCTAAAATCTGGACCTTATGAGAGATGGTTAGAATGATGATGAGGCTCTCTCTCCTCATCATTTTCTGGGAGAAAGGAACATGTGTGGCACACAGGTGGAAACCTATTTGCTCATTAAAGCCCTGGAGATGGACAGCTGTACTTCTGTGGAACTTCATGTTCTTTCCCAAAACAAAATAGTTTCTTGTTGGTAACAAAATTTGTCTTCAAAAAGTGTCATTGTGTTACACTAGTACCAACCATGTGCAAGCTAGACCATGGGCAAATCAAAGAGCTTTACATATTTGGCCGATATTGCCCTCTCTTTGAAGGGAACAGGAGGAGGCAGAAAAGAGCTGACAGTCAACCTCAGCCTCTTACACTGTACGTAAAAGAACACAGAGTAGGGCTCCACCTCCTGAGTGTGTCCAGAGCAGAGTGATTTGGAAGATGGAAGGACCTAAAACTCTGCCGAGCATGAAGGAACTGGAAATCTCTAGTTGAGGAACAGAGGAAGGATAGAGACATCCCTTCAGTCATCTTCCAGTAATGCAAAACTGTCATGTTGAAAGGCTTAGCCTTTGTGCTCTGAGAGGACAAAACTAGAGTGGAAGTTATAAGAAGGCGGATTTCTTCTCTCCGTAAGAATGAATTTCCTAACAACTTAGCTATATAAACTTTGCACGGGTTGATTCATAAGATAGTGAGCTCCTTACCACTCAAGGTATTTGTACTCATATATGGGACTTTATTACTTGTGCTTCAGTGGCTTCAAAGTAGATTTTTATTGTTTTGTAAGTGTAACTCTTGACCCCCTTGCTCCCCTCCCCAAATAAAATCTTTCCTGGAATTCCAGTATGTAAATCGGGTAAACACCGTACTTTCTCAGGTTGGATTGGGGCTAAAGCACCACTGAGGAATCCTAGGGTTCCATGGAACACTGCTTGAAAATCATTAAATATTAAGCTTTGGATGAGGACCAGGTATCTCTGAGACCTTTTCCCATCTGAGAATATATGAATAAAGGGAAACTTTGCATATAGTGATACTGAGTCACCCTCCTGACTTTGAAGGAGACAAACAACCTTAAATATTTAATCTCTCTCTCTCACCTTTCCCTATGTCTTACTGGAGCTGAAGGAGGCCAAGGAGGAGATAATCAGTTATGAAGATTTTATTTAATTCCACCCTTATTGCCATTTTCCATCCTCTCACCCCTTTCTTACCGGGAGAAGAAAGAAGAGGGATAAACAGATGAGAAGAAAATAGCTTTTTGGTCATTAGTGCAGTAGAGCCTGGCTTCCATACTTCTTCAGAACTTTATTCCACGCTACAAATTTTATCTTGAAATAGTACCATTTTGCATTACCGTTACCATGGAATTTTGAAAAGTATTCCATTACCTTTTAAAATGGAAGCTGAGTAAGGACTTTTTGTTCAGGGTGGAGGAAACCAAGTCTTTTAAAGCTTATTTCACCTAAATGATAGTCCTACAACTACTACATTTCATTAAGTCAGCCTCTCAAAGGTCTTTATTTACTTCCAAATGTCATCTCTAAATTATATATCTTCAAGGATTCTCATCAGCTACCTTCCCTAAAGCTCCATGATGCCCGTTAAGTTGAACTATAATAAAAAAAAATGACAGATTGGAATTGGAATTTTATTTTCAGCTTGGGTTAACAGAGTTCTTCTGAGAACATGAGAGTAGGTGAAATTGAAATCTTAGTGCCTGCCAGAACTTAAGTTGCTTTGTCAAGTAGTGTTTAATTCTCCAGAGTGTGATCAGCTTCCTGCTTTTCCCCAAAGTAAAACTAGTCTACAAGTTAAATTTTTAAAATCCTGGGTTATCAATTCATATCTTTATGAATCCTTAAAGCATTTCTGGGTATATAAAATGACACTATATGATATTTTACTAGAAGAAACTTTATATCTTGGCAAATAATATTTTCCAAGTAGAATTCCAAGTAGGAAATAATACAAAACTGATCTACATTTATTGATTAGCAAGTATGTATTTATATTAATTGAGTGTGTTGATACTAGGCATTGGGACATATCTCCTACTTAATGGAGATAAATGATTGTTTTATTAAAACTGAAATTTTATGCATATATGTGTATATATATATATCTCAACCAAAAAAGGAATTGATTCATTCACTAAACACATAGAAGCTGGATAAATGTGATTCCTAGGTTCTTCATTCTAGGAAATACTTTTTCTTCTCCCTACATGTCAGGCATGTTGACTTCTATTTATTCACACACTCAGAATGATCCAACAGGTTATCATCCAGTGGAGATAGTTCCTGTAACCTGGGCATAATGTCATAACAGTTATTATTATTTGCATGCATTATTTAATTTAACTCTCAGAATAAGTGTAGTAAATCCTATAATTTGTCCCCATTTTATGGATGAGTAAACAGGATCAATAATCATAGTCTTGTGCTCAATGAGAAAACCAACAGTGTCAGAGTTAGCTCTGCTTTGTTCCAAAGCCCAGATTACTTCCACTGTGCTACACTGCTCATGCTGCCATTCTCATGCTCTGTGATCAAACAGGACCTCGTAACTGAGCAGTTGTAAACGGTATTCAAATAGTGGCTATATTTCTAGAGGGCAGAATTCAGGAGGGACTGTACAACCACTCTTGGGTCAGAAATCAACCCATGTTCAGAGTATAAATTAGAGGGCAATCCTGTGTTGCCTAGTAGCCTGCAGAATAATCTGCTCTGAATGTTTTCTGGTGGTGGTAAAAAGAAAAGCCAGAAACTACTCCATTCCTAGAATGTTAATGGAAGAATTTGCTTGACATGCTTTGCTAGAGTTTGTTCAATTCCAAGGGAGCTCCCAGAATCTAGAAAGTAATATTCTGTCCTATTCAAGGAACAGCAATGCTCCCAGATTGCTTATAGAAGGCTCTTGGTTACCTCTAAGCTGCACAACGAGTTTTGAGGACTAATTTGAGTTTCTTGGAAAGAACATTGCAAACTGGAGTTGTCAGCACCTGCTAGTAAAATTCTACATTTCAAAACATTGGAAAATATCTCCATATTGACATAACAAGGATTTTGTCTCTGAATCCTATATAATTTATCAACTTAATTTAATACAGTTAGTGCAAATTATTCCTTACAGATGGAACTTAGTTCATGAATTATTGGTTTTTAATGAGCCTTCTTTAAATGATGAGAGAGACCGATGTTTTTTGTGTGGAGCTGCATGTTTGCCAGTCAATACAGCAAATTGCTGCAATCATTCACTATGGCCCCATGCAAATTTCAAGTAGACAAGGAATAGAAGAAAGGAAACGTAGGACTGGAGTGGAAAAATATATTGAGGAATAGGGTTTTCCAGGTTCTGATTTTGAAAGTTGCCTTTCTACAAGGACTGAAACTTTGAAGCCAATTAAAATATGCATAACTAAATGGAATTTCCCCCCACCCCATCCTCAAGTTAAAGGGAATTTGCATCTTAACTGTAATTACAATTCCACCTGAAAAAACCCACTAAGAATACCATTTGAGATTTTAGAATACTGTTGTTGTTTTTCTCTCCTAATTTTAACTGGGTTTCCCCACTGGGTCATATTTATTCTTTGATATTCCTTCTAGCATACTGGGAAGCCATAGAGGTACTATAATGGGAATATATTTAAAAAGGGACAATTTTCCTCACTGATTGTAAACTCCTTGAAGGTCAGTCATTTGTCTCATCCAGCTGGAGGCTCCCCACACATTTCTACTGGTTTTAAATGAGACAGAAAGGCAAGGCCAAAATGTGGAATAATTGACTAGAAGGAGAGACCTGGCTTTTTTCACTTAGGTGTGCATGGAAGAATTTTGTAGATGAGAATCCACGTAGTGTCACTTTCCTTGAAAGTAAAATCCCTTCTCCATTTGCTTTCTGAAAATAAATGTTGGGAAGCTTTATCTTTGTGAATGAAATTTAATTACATCCTAGTAATTTCGTGGAAGAGGCAAGCATTTACTAGGTCTCCTGATACTGCCTAGTATTTGGGTCCCTCGTGCAATCACATTCAGGGCCCCAGTGAGAACACCATTGTGCTTCAAGATAATTGGATCCATGTTCAGAGTTTGATATACTTGCCCAGAGAGGATTGGCTTAAAGTGAGAGGCAAAGTTTAAAACAGTAAAAGTGGACGGAGTAAATTAGGAGGACAGATTTTTTTTTTTAAGTTGTTAATTGAATCATTAAAAATGCCATCTTGAAACAGGGCAGGTAGCATGTATTAATTGCAGGCATTAAAAGAGCAATAAATGTTACAGCACCTCTTTTAGCCGTGAGTGTTGAGAGCTGTTAACAGAATTTCACAAATGGGAGAGTCACCCACAATGAATGCGATGATCATTTGCATGCTTGCTATGTGCCTGGCACTGTCTCGAGCTTGAAGAAAGCTTATCTTAAAAAAGGTTGAGATCTGTTTTGGGAGACAGACAATAAGAAATCGAGGGGTGTGTATAGAACTCCAGAAGCATGAGGACGGAGCAAATACCTCTCCCTAAAGAAATCTGAGGAGGCTTTCTTTAGGAGGTGGTATCTAAGTTTTATTTTGGAGAATAAATTTGGCAAAAAAAGTGGAACAGAGCATTTCATGCAGAAGGTACAGCCTATGCACAGCTATGGAGTTGCCAAAGGGCATGTGAGTATTCAATAACACTGAACCATCCAGTGCAGTTAGATGCAGGGTATGTGGTGTTATTTCCTGGGGAGCGAAACTGGATGCGTAAGGTGGGGAGTGGTGGGTGAAGGGTATTCTATGCCGTGACAAGAAGTCTGAACGTTATTCTAAGAGTAATCCAACTATATGCCATCATATGTTGTAAGGAATTTTCATGATTTTAGTCATCTGGGACTAAATTCACAAGCACAAAAACAGCAGTCCAAATCAAAAGGAAGTGTCAATGCTTTAAGGCTAGAGTCACCATCAACCAAACAACTAGCAGAATTGTTGAGGGTGAAATCATTCAAGTCCTGTCCCTGAGTGGGTTTGGCATTCTCTTCCACTTTCCCCTGTGAATGCAAACTGTAAACTTTCAGGGAAATTACTTCTCCAATTAAAATGAAAGAGTCAGTTAGTGCTAAATTATTTAAACCTGAATAATTGCTTATTACTAGTCACTGTGGACTTTGGGAACTTTTACAGAGTTAAACTAAGGACTCTGAAAGGTCATGAAGATTCCCTTAAGTTTTTCCCATGTTTAAGCCTCTTGGGTCTTTACAACCGCAAGTCTTAAATGGGAGAAGAACAATGACTGCCTTTAAAGGCTGACTAAAATGACCAAATGTATCTCAGATGTAATAAAAAAAAGCTGTGTGAAGCTCTTAATTTCTCCTCTTACTATGGAAACGGGCCACATCACTTACCACAATGAATTGATGTGCTGGGAGTGCACAGCTCAATTAGCATCTACAGCCTCCAGTGGGAGATCAGTAACTTCTCAAAGAATCTTTGTTCAATGTCTTTCTTCCCTCCAGCCCTTTGGCTAAATGGACAAATATTACAATCATTTTCTCCCTGCCTCTTTGCCTTTCTTCGTGGGTGTGTGATCTACTGCTTATAACATGGACTATTTATCTCAAGATTCTAGTAGAAGGAACAGGAGGATTTTGGGCAGGGTTAGAAGTTGTCTCTCCTGATTCTTCTATTTCAGCTTCACTTAAGGAATCATAGATGTAGGTACATATTTGAAAAACAGAATTAAGAGTTTGAAATGCACATTTTACCAGGCCTTTCCCTTGGACCTCCCTTCTGTCCCAAAGGAGGTGAGAAAGTATAAATTTTGGGCCACTCTTTAGCCAAGTCTCTTACCCAATTGATACAGCGATGAAATTAGGCTAAAAAACAACTATGATGATTACAGTTCTGTATTTTTGAATATAAGATACCTAATAAATTTTAAGAAAGCTCACCAAGTGCAAAGTTGATCAGGGAAGATGCATTCATAAAAAGACACCATAAAGTTTGCAGGGAATATACAAGGAAAGTAATTTCTAAATATTTTCTTTTTTCACCTTGATAAGGGCTGGGAATAGGTAAGCGTGGATTTAAGCTTTTTCTTTGTAAAAGTCTATTCTTTTGAAGAAGCTGCAAGAACATTCCTTCCTTCTCCAAACGCTGAGCTAATATGGGGAAGCTGTGGAAGAGGCAAAAGCTTAGCCCTGGGGAGGCGGGGAGCTCTTCATTTTTCCATAACCTGTGGGAGGGAGTGTACAGTTTGTGCTACTTTATTTCCTGAAGTCCTGGTTAATGGGCTTAAGTTGTACTTAAATGGCATTATTTGATCAGTAAATATTACTTTTGGGTGATTACATCTTTTACTGCATTCATAAAATGTCTAAAAATGGTTATCACAGGACTCATTTTACTACTGGTATTAAGTTTACAGCCAACATCCTGATCAATTCAATTCAGCAAACATTTACTGAGTACCTCTTCTTTACTAGTGCTGGGTTTAGACCAGTGAGTACGAAAAAGCCACCACCTTCAAGGAGGTCACAGTCTGATAAGATCAAGGAAGAATTGTCCTAAAGAGCCGAATTAAATGCTGCTAACTATATAGGTGTTTGGAGGAATGCAGATCCTAGAAGGCCTTTTTGGTTTTATTTTGAGGCTGGTAATTAATGTTTTCTGAGGCCAAATCTAACTATCAGATGGCATGTGCTAAGTGACAGCTACAAGTTAATATTCAGGTTTAAAAGAAAACCATACCAAAAAAAAAAAAAAAAAAGAAAAGAAAGGAAAAGAAAACCATGACTTGCAGAGGGTAGAATAATTACACACTCACTTGATGAGGTCATCACTACCCTGATACTAAAAGCAGACAAAGACATTAGGAGACTAGAAAACTATACTGACAGAAAGATCAGTGTTTGCCAGGGGACTAAGCTGGAGGAAGGGATTGACTGCTAAATGGATGAGAAATGTTTGGGGGCTTATGGAAATGCTCTACACTTTGAATGTATTGGTAGATTCATGAGTATACACATCTGTCAAAACTCATCAAATTGTATAATTTAAATGTGTGCAGTTTATTATATGTAAATTATATCTCAAGGCTGGTTAAAACAAAACAAAACAAATCAAATACAACGGAATATCTGGCAAAAAAAAAAAGAAAGAAAGAAAACCGTGGCCTCCAAATATAGAAATTGGTGTTAGCCGAGTGTGATAAAACTTTTCCTCTACCCTCGTCAGTTTAGTGACTGGAGCGTGCAAATTAAACTGATTAACAACAGGTAAACAGGAGAAAAAATTTATTTGTATGTATATAGGAGCTTGCAAAAGAAGTAGCTCTTTAAATGGTTAAAGTGAGAGGCTTAGTAGGGGAAACTTAGTAGGGGAAAGGGAGGGGGATAAAAGCCTGTTTTAGGAAGAATAGATTTGTTTAGGAGAGAGAAGTGGGTTTTTAGAACAATTAAGAGATAAGATTTGTGATGATGTTCATCTATGCAGGTATGAGTGGTCTTTCCATCTTTAGGGTTATAAAACTCCCCAGAGTAATGGGATTTATGGTAGGTTCTCCTTCTTCCTCTTAGGAGTAGAGCCACCCTAAAAAGATAATTTATGGTAGCCTCATTTCTCAGAAGTTGCTGCTTTTAGTCAGATAAGGGAAGTTCCAAGAAGACTTCTTTCTGCATCTGTTGAATCTCAAATGTCTTTAGCTTAAAATAATCTTTATATTAACTATGGGTTTCCAACGGAATCCCCATAATAGGAAGAAAAGGTTTTCTCTTGTTGTTATTGTTGTTTGTTGACAGTTGAGGGTGGGATTCTTCTTAGGCAGGGGCCTGGTTTTATTTTGGGATGCGAAGTAATGGGAGTGTTTGATAATGAAAATTCATCCCTCCAAGCATAATCTAGACTTGCTATGAGTTGGGTGAATGGCTCTTCACTAGAATTAATGATGATTATGAGTGTTTGGGATGAGTAGTGGCCCCTGGAGGAGTGTGAGGAATTCAACAGAGAGGAGCTGGAGGCCCGATGATGGGGCAGAGGTAAGATACAAGTGGAGGAGGAGGTGACCAGGAAAATCATTCTGTGCATGAGAATAGCCGAGGGAGCTTGAGAACGGTGCTGTCTGGCATTAATGTTTATTTAGATTTAAATTGTTGGCCAGGCTATACTTCTGAAGAAGTGACACAAATTTCTCTGCCTGACTTCCCAACTGACGTAAACCTTCAGGATGATCTACGTGTAACATTGACTTGGTGCACTACTCAATATGTATGTTCTGAGACGTGGAGAGACGGAAAAGTTTAATTTTCATTAACACATTCTGAATTTGCCAGTATGAAAATTTAATAAGAAGCCTTTTTACATCAGCATACATGTGAATTGTGACATTTCAAAAATAAATTTTGGTTTTATGGATATATAATGTTGGGAGGTTATGGGCACCCTATTCTTTTCAATGCTTATGTCCTTTAAATGACTTATCAGTGATATGATAGAGAATGGCAGGGTTGTGGTGTCCTACCAGGTCACGAGGACAGAGAAGAGAGAATACACTCAGGAGATAAGATGAAAGACAGAGATTGTTAACTCAGCAGGTGCAAGAACATGGACCCTGAGATGCAGAGGAGAAAAATAAGTCCTCTAAGACTATCAAAAGCTAGTGCTGGGATAGAAATGTAAGCCAAATTTTTACTTCTATCTTAAAGGACAAGGAAATTCCGCAAGCTGAAAGATTTGGAAAAGTCCGAGGCTGACAGCCAGGTTCCATATGACTAATGCATAGTGCATAGTCATGAGGCTTTCCTCAAGCAGACCTGGCAGGGAAGAGGGATGCTTGCAAATAAGATTCTGAAAAGAGCCTGTGAGATCTTTATTAATTACTTTGCTTTGTCAGGGTGTTTAAGAAGATAGCTCTGGCTCCTAGGAGGATGGATTGGATAAGGTGAGAGTGGAATCAGGGACCCATTAAGAGGCTATTGCAAGTTCTGTGTTGGAAACTATGAAAGATTAAAAGTTCATAGAAAACTTTCTTTGCATAGTATACATGAGAATACTAAATATAAAAAAAAAAGTCTCATTGTCCTTAACGTATGGCTGAGCTTAAGGGAAAATAATGGAATTCTTCCCAAGTCAGAAAGCGAGTATCATTCCAAGGGGGTAAGTAGGCTCTGGAGTGGGAATTGGCCCTGGTGTTCTGTGTTATCTGCCATCCTGACAGCCAATGGTTTGGATTTTAATCAAGTCGAAGCATGCTAGGAGGTCATATCTGCAAATTGTGCACAAAGCTAGAGCCTCAAGGGATAATGACCTCATTGGGTGAACCAGGGAAAACTTTTCCCCCACCCCCAGACTAGGGCTGATGGGACATTTATCTATATTGACTTTGGCTCTGGGTATAGCTGAAAATAAGAAAGCCTCCCTCACCCTGAGAATTGCTGATCGTAGCCTACACTTGTGCAGGTTTAGTCTCTGAATTCATAATAACTAGGATGTCCTGAGACTCTGAAACCTAAAATTTAGTGTTAATTAGACTCCCAACATCCTGGAAAATGCATATACAAACTCTCCTAGGAGGAATGTAGCTTAAAAATCCAACCTCAAAAATTTCACAATATTATTACGAGCTCAAATTCCTAAAGATAGGAGAAAAACTTCTATGAATCAGCAGAAATAACAAACTACAGTCATGGTGCAAAAACTATAGATACTAGAAATGATCAAATACAGATTGTACAATAAGTATATTTAATTTTTAAAGAAATAGAGTAGGAAGAAATTATGAACGTTAATCTGGTAGGTTTGAAGAAGAATCAACAACTTATGTAGTTGTCCCTAGATATCCACAGGGGATGGGTCCCAGGATCCCCTGCAGATACCAAAAGCAGTGGATGCTCAAGTCTCATATAAAATGCTGTAGTATTTGCGTATAACCTACACACATCCTCCTGTATGTTTTAAATAATGTTTAGATTACTTATAATACTTAATACAATGTAAATAGTATGTAAATAGTTTCTGGCATGCAGTAAATTTAAGTTTTGCCGCTTGGAGCTTTCTGGAATTTATTTATTTATTTATTTATTTAGAGTATTTTCAGTCCACAGTTGGTTGAATCTGTGGATGCGAAACCTTGGATACAGGCGGCCAACTATAAATTGAAGAAGATAATAATTGACATTCGACTCAAAGGATGATGTAAATGGTAGATTAGGCATAACTGAAGGGAAGATTATTGAACTGAAAGATGGAGCTAAAGAATTTGCATAGGGAGCAACAAAGAGTTGGAAAATATAAAAGATTTTAAGAGACATGAAAGAGAATGACAAGACCCAACATCAATCCAATCAGAGTTCCAGGAGATCATGGAGGAAATAGGATGAAGCATAAATTGAAAATTTGGTGGGGGTTTGGTTGAAGATAAGGTTGTAATTTTCCAGAAATGATGAACGTCTCCAGTCTTCTGATTCTGGCATGCCAATGAGTCCAAGCGTAATGAAGGAAAAGAAATCCGCGTGTAGACATACAGGGAAACTAGAGAACCCCAAAGGCAAAACAAGGTTATTGTAGAAGTCCAGGTGAGGTGGGCTGTGGAGTAACAGTGGAAGTGGAGACATGTGGGCAGATTCTGGCAATGTTCAAGTGTTTAAATTGGCATAATTTGCTAGTGGGATAGGTGTAGGGCACGAGGGGAAGTGGGAACCACACGACTGCTGCAACTGGGCTGGTGACTGCTGGTGTATTAAGTAAGAAAGGTAAGATGAGTTTTGCCCCTTTTAGGGACTTGGCCTCTGCCCTGGAAATAGAGGAGGGAGAAAAGGCAGCTGGCCTTTTACATTGTTGTTCCTCAGGCCCAACTGGCCCAGTTCTGCCCACAGAGCTCCCGTTCCAGTCAGTCAATGTGAAAGGCAGTGAATAGGCCAGCAAGCACAGCCTCCAGACAGTTGTAAGGGGAGCTGTGGGGTTTATAGCTGGAAAAGTAGGGGTTTTCTTTTTCTTTCTCTTTCTTTCTTTTTCCCTTTCTTTTTCCTTCTTTCTTTCTTTCTTCCTTCCTTCCTTCCTTCCTTCCTTCCTTCCTTCCTTCCTTCCTTCCTTCCTTCCTTCCTTCCTTCCTTTCTTTCTTTCTTTCTTTCTTTCTTTCTTTCTTTCTTTCTTTCTTTCTTTCTTTCTTTTTCTTTCTTTCTTTCCCTCCCTCCCTCCCTCCCTCCCTCCCTCCCTCCCTCCCTCCCTCCCTCCCTTCCTTCCTTCCTTCCTTCCTTTCTTTCTTTCTTTCTTTTTCTTTCTTTCCTTTTTTTTTTCCAGGAGGCTCAGTCAGTGTGTCTTGAAGAGAGCCTGAAGCCAGTGCCTTGAGTGAAAAGATGACGTTTCTACCTAGGCTCTTTTCTGAGACAGCAGGCAATTTTTGTCAGATTCCCACCTGGCTTTTTCTGTCACTTTATCCTCAGGCACGATCTTAATCTTGCATTGTTCAACCCAGTCAGTCACTGTCACTTCTCCTTGTTTCAGCAAGGTATTTTTTTCAGGGCTTTCTGGTTTTCCTCAAAATCTTTTCAAGGGCAGTGTGCTGTTATAAGCATGGCTGAAGGAAGTAAATACTTGCTTCTGAGGACACGGCTTGTCTCGGGCTTTCTAAATGGGAAATACAGTTCCCTGGACATTTGGATTGTTCCTTATATTACACCTTGAATAAGAAGAGAGCCAATCATTTTGCAAAAACCTGTAAGTAATTTTTTTCTGATCTCTAGTGACTGTGCCTTCCCAGCTTCTTCCTCATCCCTAAGTAAATCCTCGGTCTTCTTCAAAGGGTCTGGAAATTGCTTTCCATAACCTATCCAGGTCCACCTCCTGTTTTACCTCTGTAATTACTTTGATCATATCCAAACTCAGCTCATTGACTTTGAACCTGAAGTTTTTAAAATAAACTTTAAAATTTTAGAATAGTGTTAGATTCACAGAAAACTTGCGAAGAGTGTAGAGAGTTTCCACCTACCCCCATGCAGTTTCCTCTATTTTTTACATCTTACATTATTGTAGTTTACTTGTCATAACTAAGAAATGAACATTGGTACATTATTATGAACTAGACTCCACATGTTATTTGGATTTTGCTAGTTTTCCCAATAATGTCCATTATCCATTAAGGATACCATATTACATTTAGTCATCATGTCTACTTGGGCTCCTCTTGGCTCTGATAGATTCTTAGCTCTCCTTGTTTTTGATGACCTTGACAGTTTGGAGGAGCATTGGTCAGGTATTTTGTAAAATGTTCCTCAACTTGAAATTTTCTGATGTTTTTCTCATCATTAGTCTGGGGCTGTAGGTCTTTAGAAGGAAGATTACAGAGATAAAGGACCCCTTTCTGGCTACATCATGTCAAGTGCATATACTATCAACATGACATCACTGTTGTTGACCTTGATCACCTGAGGTGCTTGCTTGGTTTCAGCAGTATAAAGTTATTTTTCATACTCTGTCCTTTAGAAGTAAGCGATTAGGTTCACCCACACTCAAAGAAGTGGGGAAGGGATTAAGCTGCATATCTTGGAGGGGAAAGTATTGTATAGAGTCAGAGTATGCCACCCCAATATGGCACTCTGGCATATGAAGTATTTTGAGCGAAAGGCATTTGAGTTTCAACAGATGCAGAAAGAAGCCTCCCCACAGCTTCCCTTATATCTAACTAAAAGAAAAACTTCTGAGGACTGGCATAAATGCTCTCTCCTGGGGAACTTTTATGGCCAAGAAGAAGACAGGAAGCTGGTGCCGACATGGACAAAACAACCCTTATCTCCCACTGGATTCCCGCACATATTTATGTTACCATGGTTTGCCACTCTTGGAAGCCTAAAACTCTCTTCCTTTGCCTTGTCACTTCTCTACGAATGCATTGTTCTTTGCCAAGATGCTGCATGAGCCCCAGCTCTAATCATTTCTTCGAGTTACTCATCACCGAGTTTCTCCCACGTGTATGCTTTCTCCATGTGTTAATAAACTTCTGTTTGTTTTTCTTTTGTTAATTTGTCTTTTTTTCAGTCTAGTTTGCAGGATCCCAGTCCAAAAACTTAGGAGAGTAGAGGGAAAAAAGTTTTCCCTCCCTTATAGTTTCTACATAAATTATTTGGAATTCTTCTGTAAGAAAGATTTGTGTCTTCTCCTGCATTTATTCAATTCTTTTTATAACTAGACCTGATTTTCACTCTCCTGCTCAGACTCCCTTGTTAGGCTGGATATTTTGTTCAGCCTACATCTCGATTCTCAAGCCTGCTTTCCTTTGGATACTGACTGAATCTGTCATCAATTCTGTATTTTCTCCAGACCTTACCTTGCCTGTTTTTGGGGCAGAGAGAGGTGGATAAAAAAGAAAGGGAATTGCCACACTGTGAGGTGAAAAGGTATAGAGGGAAGGGAATATGGCTGAATTTAAGACAGGTGAGGTGACTGAAAATGCAGTGATGCGGGAAATTAGATCAAGAGGCAACTGTGAGACTGTATGTTTCCAGAGAACTTGCAGAAAGTATGGAGAGGGCACCAGAATTTCCACACTTTAAGGTAAAAGGTGACCCTGGGAGGATTCTGTGAGCATTCAGGTGGCAGACATCCACCAGCTGGTTACATTTAAGGATAAGAAAATAGAATTATTGAGGCCTGAGAGATCAACTCATCAGGTTCCGAAGATGAAGGATCTGTGAACAGGAGAGTTTTTGTGGATTGCCTAAGGTCAAAGTTGTTCCCAGCAGAGCTAGAATTAGAAGTGAGGCTTCCTGATTCCCCATCTAATTCTTATTCCAGGATGCTGCAGCTGTTTCCATGCAAGCTGATTCTGATACTAATAGAGTGAGGTTTTCCATCCCCTTGGGAAGTTTGAGGCTATAACGAGAAATAGCCTCAATGGGATAGAAACAACTCAGGCCAAATTCCCTTTTTGGTGATTTAAATGTTAATACCTTGGCACTTCTCCAGGCAAGTGAGAGATTGGAAGGCAGCTAAGGAGCTGTGCCTATCCTAGGAAACCCCAGTCCCTGTGGTTGGTTAAATGACTCTTTACAGTTCTTGAAGACAGGATTAGAGGCTTATAAGAGATTCCTAATGGAACTCAACCATTCTTTGATCTCGTGTCAATGGCAATGTTTCTTCCCTTTCCTCTAGACCAGTAGAGACGTCCTGTAAACTACTGTATCAGACATGTTCTATTAAAAATCTGGACCTTTCTTTGGCAGCAATTAGATGCTCTAGCACAGATGTAGTTTAGACAGGTGCTTGGTAAACTTTTGTCTGTGCGCTTCTCTGCCAGAGCTTCCTGCCCCATTTTCTCAGAAATCTTAGGTGCTATTGTTGTTTCAACATCCAGCTTTTTAAAGCCAAAACTCCAAAAAGAAAACAAAACTATGAAGTTAAAAATTGGTGATTTAGTTTACTTTCCAACAAACATATGGGAATTTGAAACATCTGGATTATTTGGTTTGAAACTTTGTTTTCATCTGATTTGGTGTTATGTATACTAATTATGCATTATTTACTTGGGAGCATTTCCCAAGCCCTGGTCCAGTGTCATGCTGTGGCTGAAAGGAAGCTGCCAATCAACCAAATGTGGTAGTGACCTTGGGTTTAGCAGCTCATAAACGTTTGTAAGAGAACATTTGGAAAGTATTGAAAAATAAAAAGATGACAAAAATTGCCCATTTTTCTATTATCAATTAGTCATTGTTCATTACAGTAATATTTTCATCTTATCATCTTTTCTCTATATGTGGTTTTATTAAAATATGGTTCTTAAAATAAGAAATTATAAATTTATCATCCATATTTTGTTTCCTTATATAACAAATCAGTACTTTTATGTTAATAAAATACTAAAATACTATTTTTTTAAAAAATATTTATTCATTTACTTATTTATTTGGCTGCACCAGGTTTTAGCTGTGGCACGTGGGATCTTTAGCTGTGGCATACTAACTCTTAGTTGCGGCATGTGGGATCTAGTTCCCTGACTAGGGATAGAACCCAGCCCCCCTGCATTGGGATCGTGGAGTCTTAGCCACTGAACCTCCAGGGAAGTCCCTAAAATACTATTTTAATTACTGTATCATATGGCTACACCATAATCTACTTAACTGATTTTCTATCATTGGTTATTGTTTAGATGGTTTCTAATATTTGGCTGTATAAATAGCTTTTTTGCCTTAAACTTTTTCTGGATTTGGAATTTTTTGTTGGTAACTACCCAGAATTGAAATTGGCTACGACTTTTTGACAGGTTTCAGCTGAGCGATCTTAAAGACTCATCTTTTCCAAATTTTTCCCATCAGGCCAAAATCAATACCTGAGTTATGATAGTGATTCTCAAACTATTTATCATTAGAAAAATTTAAAATACCTGCATGCTTCATCTTTTAAACTGCTTTTGTCTGCCCAAAAGTAAGATTATCATGTAATAAGTGATTTCCACTTATTTCCTATTGAACGCTTATATACTATAGTATCTCCTATCTTCTCTCAAATGACCAAGATGGGCCAGACAACTCAAAGTCAGAGTTTGGGTCCATCAGCTTGAACTGTATGTTTTCTTGATGCTATTAGATCAGAAAGAGATCCAGACAGGTTGGTAAGTGGGAATGGGGAGTTGGAGCTAAATTCCTTAGGGAGAAGCAAAGTTTAAGGTAGGAAAATTAGCTTTATTGTCAGGTCAAAAGGCAGGAGGACAGTGGTAGCTCCAGCTTTCTCCATAGAAGATAATTAAACCAGAAGGACATTTTCATTTCAATTAAAAATAAGTCCAGAGACAGGGCAGTTCCAGGATTGTACAATGGATCAATGGTGTCACCTAGGATCCAGGCTCTTTCTAACTTCTTACTGTACCCAGCATGCTAGCTTTGTCTTTATGCCCATCGACTCAAGGGCACAACATGGCCTCACATCCTTATCCAAGGGGGTCCCAAAGCTTCCAAAGACCTCCACAGAAATAAAAGAGGTGTCTTTTTTTTTTTTTTTTTTTTTTTATCATAGGGATATTTTCTAGAAGCTCCTAGCTGACTTGTCCTAAGATGCCAATGAGTAGAACTGGATCTTGAGCCAGTTACTGGCATGGTAGACGTAGGGCAATCAGAGTTCAATCTCTGGGGAAGGGGAAGTCTTCTCTGAGCACTTTGCTGCCCATTACCTGCACAAAAGTGGGGCTCTTTTAGGAAAAATAGAGGGGTAGATTTGTTAGGGATGCCTCAAACAGCATCTGCTACAGCCAGCATCCTGGTTAAAGGAGACCAAGGGATTTATTTATGTTGTTTGGTAAAAAAATAAACATATTTCTTTCTTAAATTTTGGATTTCTTTTTTTAATTTATTTATTTATTGGCTGCATTGGGTCTTTGTTGCTGCGTGTGAGCTTTACTCTACTTATGGCGAGCGGGGGCTACTCTTCTTTGTAGTGCGCAGGCCTCTCATTGTGGTGGCTTCTCTTGTTGTGGAGCACAGGCTCTAGGCACATGGGCTTCAGTAGTTGCGGCACATGGGCTCAGTAGTTGTGGCTCGCAGGCTCTAGAGTGCAGGCTCAGTAGTTGTGGCACACGGGCTTAGTTGCTCCATGGTATGTGGGATCTTCTAGGGCCAGTGATTGAACTCGTGTCCCCTGCATTGGAAGGTGGATTCTTAACCACTGCACCACCAGGGAAGTCCCTGGATTTCTTCTTTCTTGGGGTAACTTGTGTGTGTGAAAGGGGAAAGGTGATTAAAATTACAAGGAGCTAAAGTTCTTTCAAAGCCACTCTGTAGCTCCTCCATGTAAAGACGGAGTAACAAGCCCAACGCTTTAAGTGACACAGAAAAGGAGTAGACTTTGAAGCAAAATAGAGGTTTGAGATAATTTCTATGAACAATATTGGGGATTATATGACATCGTAAGGGCTATCTTCTGAAGTAGGCTACATCAGACTGATATAAAAGTCCAGAGTCAGGGCAGCCAGGAAACAACAAACAAGAGTGAGGAAGAGCAGTTCAGTTTTTATCAGATTGTTTGACATATTGAAACTAGTTCATGGAATTGTAGGAATTTGAGACCCCAGGGTGGAAATCATGAAAATCATTGACTTCCAGTTTTCTTGCTTGTTTCACACCCCACTAAATAACTAAAAAGGCTTTCATGCTCACATGGCAGCTTATAAAATTGAGTTTACTATAGTGAGATGTTTCTATTTGTTCGTGAAGAGTAGATGTCATCTCTTCTTGCAAGCTTGCCCTGATTTTTCAGGTGGAGATTAGTTCTTTTTCTGTGAAACCTCTTAGCTCCCTGTGCTTACCACTGAGATTACACTTATCACTCATGTTACTACAGCCTGCAGTCTGATGCAGGGAACACTTGGTAGTTACTATATGAATAATGGAGATTAAATTAACAAGTGAATGAAATTAAAGGATGAATTAAATAAACAACAGCATGAAAAATAATTCCCTTCGTTCTTTCAGAAGAGTTATCTGAATAATCAGAATAGATTTTAAAAATAGGAGAGAAAAGATGGTGGTGAAGTAGAGAGACGTGGAGTGAATCCCTCTCCACAGATGCATTGGGAATGCATGGAAGGACGCAGTCATTCCCACAGAGAACCAGCTGAACACCAGCAGACGGCCTCGGACACCAGAAAGGGCTGCGGGGAGCCCGACATAGCCGGTAGGGAGGCATCTACGAGGGCTCAAAGAGGGTGAAGCGGCGGAGCTGTGGCAGACGGGAGAGAGTGAGAAACATACGGAGGGTCCGCAGCGCAGCTCAGCGTTCCCGGACCGAGACATCGATCCGCGGCTGAACGGAGCGTCCAGGAGCGGGAGCGTGGGAACCGGAGAGCTGGGTCAGGGTGAGAAACATTGTTGCCGGTAGGGTGACGGACCGAGAGGACAGGAGGGAGGAGGTCCGCGGAGAGGAGTGCCCGTCCCTGAGAGCTGCCCGGCCATGATGGCGAATGGAGGCTGCAGGCCCAAGGGCAGGGGGGAGGAGCCGCGCGAGTAGCCTCTCCCTCTCTTTCGGAGCCTCTGCAGCAGGCAGTGGAGAGACGCCCTGCGGGCCACCTAAGGCGCTCAGGGATAACAAGCACCCTCAGGCACTCGGGCGGGGCTAGATTAAAACCCCTTGCAACGCCAGCAGCAGGGAGGCTGTCGAGAGAAAAAAAAACACAACAGCATCAAAAAGAAAAAAACACCGAGAGAGGCCCAACTCTAAGACTTTCTGTTTACGCCTGAGCCACCAGCGCCCTCTGCAACAGGCACCTCCAAGCCTGACTGAAACAACAGTGTGCCACTGCTCACTCCCTCCCAGGAGAAGGAGCCACTATTGTACCCTCTCCCTCTCCACACACCGACGCTTACAGACGAACAATAAAGGAACCTCTGCTGGTCACAGAATAACGCAAAAAAAAAACCCAAGGCAAGGAGAAGGACACTTACAGCTGAGACGCTAAGGAAACAGAAATAGTAGTATCAATACCTATTGAACTGGTCCATTCTGGGATCAGTTCTGGATTTTTTTTTTTTCTTTCTCTTTTTTTTTTTTTTTGATTTATTAAATACGATCTTAGCCCTAAGGGATCTACAAGTTTTATAACATAATTTTTTAACGATATTTTTTATTCTTTTTTTTTTTTTTTTGATTTATTAAATACGCTCTTAGCCCTAAGGGATCTGCAAGTTTTATAACATAATTTTTTAATGATATTTTTTATTCTTTTTTTTTGTTTTTTTGTTTGTTTTTTGCCTTTTTATATACTTCTATATCTAGCTAAGTTTTTGGTAGTACGGACAAAATATCTCTCATACTTTCCTTTCATCCCTATCTTTTATACATTTCTATTCCTTTCTTTTTATTTGCATATTTCCAACCACATTACGCTCTTCTGTTCCCCTTTCTTCCAGCCTTTTTAAGTTTATTTTATCTTAACATACTTATAAGCAACACTATCGATCTGCTCAGATTCCTTGCTCTATTCTCCAGATGACGCACTGCCTTGGTATTTAATATTAAGCTTTTGTCTTTATCTTAGTTCTTAGTACAGTTGTCTAATTACATTCTGAGAATCTCCATTCTCTCTGGTGGTACTCCAGCTCTTTTCTATATTTGATCCTAGCTTACAAAATCTCCCTGGATTGATGTTTGTATGTGTAGGGTGTTATTTGTTGTTTGTTTGCTTTTGCTTTTGTCTCTGATTTGTTCTGTTTCAGTTGTCAGTTTCTGCTGGGTTTCTCTTTGAATATCTGATAGCACACTGGGGTTCTGTCAGGTCTTTCTAGAGCCTTATGTCCTAACGGATTCAGTAATTGTGTGTCTTATACATGTATGTGTTTCCTAGACTTAATATTCGTTTAATCCAATACTTGGACATTAGTCTGAGGCTTGGACAGTCTTCTATAAACACCTCTATCGCCAGGACAAGCAACCCCAAAAGTTTGGACAACCATGAGGAAACAAAGAAACCCCATGCAGGCAAAGGAGCAGGAAAAAAACCCACAAGACCAAATAAATGAGGAGGAAATAGGAAAAATGCCTGAAAAAGAATTTAGAGTAATGATAGTAAAAATGATACAAAATCTCGATAACAAAATAGAGAAAGTACAAGAAACAGTTCATAAGAACTCAGAAAAACAAACAGCAATGGATAACAAAATAACTGAAATTAAAAATACTCTAGATGCTATAACCAGCAGAATGACTGAGGCAGAAGAACGAATAAATGAGTTGGAAGATAGAATGGGGGAAATAACTGCCACAGAGCAGGAAAAAGAAAAAAGAATAAAAAGATTAGAAGACAGTCTCAGAGACCTCAGTGATAACCTTAAACGTACCAACATTTGAATTATAGGCATCCCAGAAGAAGAAGAAAACAAGAAAGGGTCTGAGAAAATATTTGAAGAGGTTCTAGTGGAAAACTTCCCCAACATGGGAAAGGAAATAATGAACCAAGTCCAAGAAGCACAGAGAGTCCCATACAGAATAAACCCAAGGAGAAATACACCAAGACACATATTAATCAAACTAATGACAATTAAACACAAAGAAAAAATATTAAAAGCAGCAAGAGAAAAGCAACAAACAACATATAAGGGAAAACCCATCAGGATAACAGCTGACCTTTCTACAGACACTCTGCAGGCCAGAAGGGAATGGCAGGATATACTGAAAGTCCTGAAAGAGAGAAACCTACAGCCAAGAATACTCTACCCAGCAAGAATCTCATTCAGATTTGAGGGAGAAATCAAAAGCTTTCCAGACAAGCAAAAGTTAAGAGAATTCAGCACCACCAAACCAGCCTTACAACAAGTGCTAAAGGAACGTCTCTAAGTAGGAAACACAAGAAAAGGAAAACACCTACAAATACAAACCCAAAACAATTAAGAAAATGGTAATTGGAACACACATGTCAATAATCACTTTAAATGTAAATGGATTAAATGCTCCAACCAAAAGACACAGACTGGCTGAATGGATACAAAAACAAGACCCTTCTATATGCTGCCTACAAGAAACCCACTTCAGACCAAGGGACACATATAGACTGAAAGTAAAGGGATGGAAAAAGATATTCCATGCAAATGGAAGTCAAAAGAAAGCTGGAGTAGCAATACTCATATCAGACAAATTAGACTTGAAAGTAAAGACTATTACAAGAGACAAGGAAGGACACTACATAATGATCAAGGGATCCATTCAAGAAGAACATATCACAATGGTAAATATCTATGCCCCCAATATAGGAGCACCTCAATACATAAGGCAAATGCTAACAGCTCTAAAAGGGGACATCGACAGTAACACAATAATAGTGGGAGACTTGAACACCCCACTTACATCAATGGACAGATCATCCAATCAGAAAATAAATAAAGACACACAAGCTTTAAATGACACATTAGACCATCTCGACTTCATGGATATTTATAGGACATTCCATCCAAAAACGACAGACTACACTTTCTTCTCAAGTGCACACGGAACATTTTCCAGGATAGATCACATCTTGGGTCACAAATCAAACCTCAGCAAATTCAAGAAAATTGAAATCATATCAAGCATCTTCTCAGACCACAACGCCATGAGACTAGATATCAATTACAGGAAAAAACCTGCAAAAAAGACAAACACATGGAGGCTAAACAATTCACTCTTAAACAACCAAGGAATCACTAAAGAAATCAAAGAGGAAATCAAAAAATATCTAGAAACAAATGACAACGAAAACACAACAACCCAAAACCTATGGGATGCAGCAAAAGTAGTTCTAAGAGGGAAGTTGATAGCAATACAGTCCTACCTTAAGAAACAAGAAAATGATCGAATAAACAACCTAACCTTACACCTCAAACAACTAGAGAAAGAAGAACAAAGAAACCCCAAGGTGAGCAGAAGGAAAGAAATCATAAAGATCAGAGCAGAAATAAATGAAAAAGAAAGGAAAGAAACCATAAGAAAAATAAATAAAACTAAAAGCTGGTTCTTTGAGAAGATTAACAAAATTGATAAACCATTAGCCAGACTCATCAAGAAAAAAAGGGAGAAGATGCAAATCAACAGAATTAGAAATGAAAAAGGAGAAGTAACAACGGACACCACAGAAATACAAAAGATCATGAGAGACTGCTACAAGCAACTATATGCCAATCAATTGGATAACCTGGAAGAAATGGATACATTCTTAGAAAAATACAATCTCCCAAGACTGAACCAGGAAGAAATAGAAACCATGAACAGACCAATCACAAGTACAGAAATTGAGGCAGTGATTAAAAATCTCTGAACACACAAAAGCCCAGGACCAGATGGGTTCACAGGCGAATTCTATCAAACATTTAGAGAAGAGTTAACACCTATCCTTCCCAAACTCTTCCAAAATATTGCAGAAGGCGGAACACTCCCAAACTCATTCTACGAGGCCACCATCACCCTGATACCAAAACCAGGCAAAGATGTCACAAAAAAAGAAAACTACAGACCAATATCACTGATGAATATAGATGCAAAAATCCTCAACAAAATACTAGCTAACAGACTGCAACAGCACATTAAAAAAATCATACACCATGATCAAGTGGGGTTTATCCCTGGGATGCAAGGATTCTTCAATATATGCAAATCAATCAACGTGATACATCATATCAACAAATTGAAGGATAAAAACCATATGATCATTTCAATAGATGCAGAAAAAGCTTTTGACAAAGTTCAATATCCATTTATGATAAAAGCTCTCCAGAAAATGGGCATAGAAGGAAATTACCTCAACATAATAAAAGCCATATATGAAAAACCAAAAGCCAACATCGTTCTCAATGGGGAAAAACTGGAAGAATTCCCTCTAAGAACAGGAACAAGACAAGGGTGTCCACTCTCACCACTATTATTCAACATAGTTTTGGAAGTTTTAGCCACAGCAATCAGAGAAGAAAAAGAAATAAAAGGAATCCAAATTGGAAAAGAAGAAGTCAAATTGTCACTCTTTGCAGATGACATGATATTATATATAGAAAACCCTAAAGACTCTACCAGAAAACTGCTAGCACTAATTGATGAGTTTAGTAAAGTAGCAGGATACAAAATTAATGCACAGAAATCCCTTGCATTCCTATACATGAACAACGGAAGAGCAGAAAGAGAAATTAAGGAAACTCTCCCATTCACCATTGCAACAAAAAGAATCAAATACCTAGGAATAAACCTGCCTCAGGAGGCAAAAGATCTGTATGCAGAAAACTTTAAGACATTGCTGAAAGAAATCAAAGACGACACAAACAGATGGAGGGACATACCATGTTCCTGGATTGGAAGAATCAACATCGTGAAAATGTCTGTACTACCCAAAGCAATTTACAGATTCAATGCAATCCCAATCAAATTACCAATGGCATTTTTCACAGAACTAGAGCAAGAAATCTTACGATTTGTATGGAAACGCAAAAGACCCCGAATAGCCAAAGCAATCTTGAGAAGGAAAAATGGAGTTGGTGGAATCAGGCTTCCTGACTTCAAATTATACTACAAGGCCATAGTGATCAAGACAGTATGGTACTGGCACAAAAACAGAAAGGACGATCAATGGAATAGAATAGAGAACTCAGAAGTAAGCCCAAACACATATGGGCACCTTATCTTTGACAAAGGAGGCACGAGTATACAATGGAAAAAAGACAGCCTCTTCAATAAGTGGTGCTGGGAAAATTGGACAGCAACATGTAAAAGAATGAAATTAGAACACTTCCTAACACCATACACAAAAATAAACTCCAGGTGGATTAAAGACCTACATGTAAGGCCAGACACTATAAAACTCCTAGAGGAAAACATAGGCAGAACACTCTATGACATCCATCAAAGCAACATCCTTTTTGACCCACCTCCTAGAATCAGGGAAATCAAATCAAGAATAAACGAATGGGACCTCATGAAACTTAAAAGCTTTTGCACAGCAAAAGAAACCATAAACAAGACTAAAAGGCAACCCTCAGAATGGGAAAAAATAGTTGCCTATGAAACAACGGACAAAGGATTAACCTCCAAAATATACAAGCAGCTCATGCAGCTTCATACCAAAAAAGCAAATAACCCAATCCACAAATGGGCAGAAGACCTAAATAGACATTTCTCCAAAGAAGACATCCAGATGGCCAACAAACACATGAAAAGATGCTCCACATCACTAATCATCAGAGAAATGCAAGTCAAAGCCACAATGAGGTATCACCTCACACCAGTCAGAATGGCCATCATCACAAAGTCTGGAAACCACAAATGTTGGAGAGGGTGTGGAGAAAAGGGAACTCTCCTGCACTGTTGGTGGGACTGTAAGTTGGTACAGCCACTATGGAAAACAATTTGGAGGTTCCTTAAAAAACTACAAATAGAACTACCATATGATCCAGTAATCCCACTCCTGGGCATATACCCAAAGAAAACCATAATCCCAAAAGAAACTTGTACCATCATGTTTATTGCAGCACTATTTACAATAGCCAGGACATGGAAGCAACCTACATGCCCATCAGCAAATGAATGGATACAGAAGATGTGGCATATATATACAATGGAATATTACTCAGCTATAAAAAGGGATGAGATGGAGCTATATGTCATGAGGTGGATAGAACTACAGTCTGTCATACATAGTGAAGTAAGTCAGAAAGAGAAGGACAAATATTGTATGCTAACTCACATATACGGAATCTAAAAATGGTACTGATGAACTCAGTGACAAGAATAAGGATGCAGATACAGAGAATGGACTGGAGAACTCGAGGTATGGGAGGGGGCGGGGGGTGAAGGGGAAACTGAGACGAAGCGAGAGAGTAGCACAGACATATATATACTACCAACTGTAAAATAGTCAGTGGGAAGTTGTTGTATAATAAAGGGAGTCCAACTCGAGGATGGAAGATGCCTTAGAGGACTGGGGCAGGGAGGGTGGGGGGGACTCGAGGCGGGGGGAGTCAAGGAAGGGAGGGAATACGGGGATATGTGTATAAAAACAGATGATTGAACCTGGTATACCCCCAAAAAAGTAAAAAAAATAAAAAATAAAAAATAAACATATATAATAAAGTTTCTTGAACATTCTTCTTTCATCTCTTGTAATCCTATTTAAATAAATTCTTAATTTCTAATGCAGACGAACTTCACCCAGCCTTGAAATTAACAGCTAAGTATTCAAAAAATTAAAGGGACAGATTGTGTTATCAGATTTGTGTCCTGAAACCAACTATCCCCTGCCTCTTCTGTATAGTTACAAAGACCTTAATATGCTTGCAAAAAGTCTGTTTACTCAATGTGTATGCTAATAAAGATGGAAGTCTGGAATTTGATCTTTCTTGTTTAAACACATTTTATTGAAATATATTTGGCTTTTTAATTTCAATAATGAAGAAGGTAATTTTTTAATCTGAATTGCTAACAAAAAAAACTCCCTCAAACCTCAAATCAGATTGCATTTGATATATTGGACACTCCCAGAATCCTAGCTAATTTTTAGTAGTATTATTACAACTTATGTTTTTATAGTTCATATAATAGCAGGTTTATGCCAAGAATGGAATCAGATGGTTAAAAAAGATGTGATTGTAGCCAGTGTTGCAGGTTTGATTCTTGGTAAACTTTGCATAAAATAAATATTGTTATACCTACCTAGAGAATCTTTTAATACAGGACAGTCATCTTGGAAAAAGCACTAGCCAAGTAGTCATAAAAGTCATGATTGAGTCCTGGCTTTACCTCAGATCATTCATTAATCCCTTCCGAGCCTCAGTTTACTTTTCAAGAAGCTAAAGAAAATGCTGTAGCTCATACCTATTTCTTGGTGGTTTTGATGATGAGGACTTTAAAGGACTTTAAAATCTTTATAAAATTTCCAAGTATTGTAATTATTAGTCACAGGAGCTGTAGAAAGACTATTTATTATCAAAAGGGGGGAAAAAAAAACCCTGATAGGTCAGTGGAATCATATTGATGTATGAGGACAGTGCTTACATTTTTTATAAGGAAAAATCATTGATTAAATGTGGTGTATTTGCCATCCTGTCTTAGCTGTTATTTCCTTCGTGACTTAATCAGAGAAGATGTGAAAGTTAAGCAGTCATCGAGGAAGAAAGGATCCAAAGTTTGCTATACATTTAAGAAATAGTGAGGAAAATGAAACCTAGAGATATAAAGAAAAAGTGGAAGGATGGGGAAGAAATCTATTTTCTGTTAAATAGTGCACATAACCTCTTTGAAGTGTGTGTGTCTGGGGGGAGGGAAGAGGAAGCCAAAGAAAGCAGAAATAACAGCACACTGGCTTTTGATGGCTAGGGATGAAGTAGAGCTATTTAATCTCTAGATTGCCCTCACACTGTGTGCATCTATTGTGCTGTGCTTGAACTCTAGCAGGCAGTTCTGTTGTGCCTGTTAATTTCGGCACAGCGTGAATCACCCCCTTACTTAAAGGGAATAGTTAGTTCAATTGATGCACGTTTCACTGAATCCACAAATCAATAAACCACTTGGAGAGAAGTAAAGTATGAATCTTCCTGCGTGGTCTCCTGATAGGAGAGACAAAGAATGGCAATAGATCTGAAATCCCCAACTGGGAGTTAAGCCTGCTTTCACTTGTCTGGCTTAGTAGATGACGTCAATTGGCAATGGTTTATGAATGTTATCTCTATAACCCTTTTTCTGTGGGCCTCGGGCTCTTCCAGCTGGGTGTCTAAGGGCTGGTGTACAATTTCATCTCATATCTTGAGAATAAGTGGAATCTGGTTTTTTGCTTATAGTGGAGCTGGGCAGTGGGACAGGAACTAGTGGAACCAATCCAACGGAAGTTTCTGAACCGTGAAGTAGTCTGCTGGGTAAGACACAAGATCATGAGTATGGCAATCTTTGGGCATAGTCCAAGCCACAGACAAAAACCAGTCTGCATCAAGTCACAAGGCACAGAACTGGGGTTCTGTGGGCTGGGGTTGAGAGGCAGGATTCCAGGAATGGGAGCCAAGGCAGTAGTCCATTTTATCAGCCAGAGCTCTTGATTGAAAGCAGCAGAAACTTATGCTGGCTGTCTAAAGAAAAAAGAGGATTTACTATAAGGTGACTGGGGACTTGGAAAATTGATTGGAGGTTGGAGAACCTGGCTTTGAAAAAAGCAGGATCATTTGCCAAAAAATCAATTCCCAGTGGCTTAAAGATCAAAATGTGAAAGGTAAAACTATAAAGCTTTTTAGAAGAGAGTGTAAGAACATATCTTCATGAAATCAGAGTTAGTAAGGATTTTCTTGTAAGACTCAAAAAACTCTACCTATAAAGGAAAAGATTTCCTTTTTACTGCATTAAAATTAAGAACTCTATCCATCAGGACTTCCCTGGTGGCACAGTGGTTAAGAATCTGCCTGCCAATGCAGGGGGACATGGGTTCCATCCCTGGCCCGGGAAGATCCCACATGCCACGGAGCAACTAAACCCATATGCTACAACCACTGAGCCTGTGTTCTAGAGCCTGAGAGTCACAACTACTGAGCCCTAGTGCCACGACTGCTGAAGCCTGTGTGCCTAGAGCTCATGCTCCGCAACAAGAAAAGCCACCGCAATGAGAAGCCTGTGCATTGCAACAAAGAGTAGCCCCTGCTCGCAGCAACTAGAGAAAGCCCGCGCTCAGCTACGAAGACCTAATGCAGCCAATAAATAAAAAAAACAAAACCCCAAAAAACTCTATCCATCAAAAGACACCTTAAAAAGAGTGAAAAGACAGACTACAGAGGAGGAGATGATATTTGAGATACTTAAGTACCAAATGTCTAGAGCCAAAATATATAAAGAGCTCCTGCAAATATGAAATATGGGAAAAGGACATCTAACTCAGTACAGATTTGTACATGGAACTTGAATGAGCATTTATCAAAAGAGAAAATGTAAATGGCTGACAAGTACATGAAAAGGTACTCAGCCTCATTGGAAATAAGAAGAATGCAATATAAAACCATAATTAGGCATAGTTAAGTATTCACCAGATTGTCAAACACTGAAAAAATCAGACAATACCAAGTGGAGGTGAGGATGTGAAATAAGCAAACTCTCTTCCACTCCAGCAGCGTAAATCGGTGCAAGCACTATGGTAAACTCTTCACCATTATCTCCTCAAAATTGAGTGCAAACACACCCAATTACCCAGCAATTCCACTTTGAGATGACCATCTGTAGCAGAATGGATTTACAAATAACTTATAAATAACTTCATAGCAACAAAGGTGAATAAATTATATCTGTACACAGCAGCATAGAAAAATCTCATATACTATATAAAGTTCCAAAATAAGCAAAGAGACAAACGAAACTGAGTTGTTTAGAATTTCTAGGTGGTAGAATTATAAAGAAAAGTAAGAAAATAATGATCACAAAAGACAGGAGTGTGGTTATTCCTAGGAGAAAGGGAGAGGATTATGGTTGGGGAAGCGTTCATGGGAATGGGATTGGGGTGCTGGTGGTGTTTGCATCATGCAAATGAGGACAAGTCACCAGGCATAACACATACCATTGCTACTGGAGTTGGATTCACTGGGAGAAACAAATGCAGACAGTATCAGTCACACATGTGCAGGACCCTGGGCAGCATATACATATCTGGCAGAGATATGACTCTGGGAGAGAGATTATAACTCTGGGGCTTTGAGGCTTTTTAATTGCAATGACAGAATTAGGGCTGCAGCCCTATCCTGCCAGCTTAGTCTTTGTGTTAGAAGTAGCACCGTGCCTTCAAATCCAGGGACTGGTGTCTCAGTCCAGCAGTTGTAGCTCTCTGACATAGCACACAAGTGACAAGACTTGCAAAATCAAAATTTATCCTCTCCCGAGATAGTCAAAAGACCATCATGCAAGTCTTATGTTGACCAAGATCGATCGCCTTTACACCAGGCTGTATCCCATTTCTGTGGTGCTATGCAGGAAACAAAATTTTTATGGAGGCCAACTTATAGGAGAATTAGTCTTGGGCAAGCTTAACTCCTACATATGTTATTAGTTTCCCTACCTGTTGGTGAGGTTACCTGGTTGTCTGTATTATAACTATTTGCCAGATTTTACACATATTTTATATACTTTCTGTTATGTATGTCATATTTCATAATAAAAAAGAGAAAGAAAAATACTGGAATCAGGAGGACGCTGCAGACTGTGGGGTAGGCACCGTAGCCAAGATTCCCAGGCAAGCACAGCCTGGACCTCAGGCTACTGCAATATATCCTCATGTCATTCATTCTCAATCCCAAATTCCAGGACAAATGAGCGTTACCTTGAGGCAGTGATAGCCTCTAAATATACTAGCAGGCAGGCTATCCCAGAGGTAATAGAACAGAAAGGCTCAGAGACCAAATTAAGATGCTCAGATAGCATGAGTTACATGTGTCAACTTAAGACACAGTGAGAAGCAAGGGGAAAGCGCTGGAGTAAATTAGGTGTAACCTACCTAGTGCAGATGGAATGGAAGTGCCGCACCATCTAAATCTTAGGATATGCAATGTTCATACATCCCATCTCTCTATGTGGCATCAGTCTTCTACACCTAAGGTATGGTTATGAGGACCAAAACTTAGATTTGAGCAAATGATGGGTGATGCTCTGGGTCAGTGACACTTGCTCTATTGCAGACACCCAGGGACAAGTAAAACTAGCCGCAGCTAGAGCTTGCCGATTAGCCTGAAAAGAAGCCATAGGTTTTATTTGTATTTTGTGGGCAGAGAAGACAGGAAGGCAGAATGGTTGTCACCAGTGGGTGACAAATTGAAGCCTCATATATATTAAGTGCTCGTCTATGGTTGGGGCATCCTGAATATTTAGTGCCTCTTGTATTTTTAGTCACATGTATGTTTAATACCCAGGGGCTTTGTGAATATCAGGCATCTGTTGGTCATTTCACTCCTCTCTTATGTTTCACACACACATGCTGTACTTGCTAGCTTCGTATCTTATACTTACAGTATCTCATCAGTTCTACCTACATCCAAAAAAAGTTTTGCTTACTAGCTGCTTACCTATACTAAAAACACCTTAAAAGATTTTGCCTATGTTTTATAAACTACACACTTATTTATCTGGTAGAATTGAGTATTTTTAAAAACAAATGCATGTTACATATCTGGTTGGTTCAGACTAAGTCATGCACCCATCTCATTGATTATGTCAGGACAGGGAGAAAATAATATGGCCCCTTTTGGTTATAAGGTAGGAGATAAGTACTGCTTCCCACCAAGAATAATTACAAAGAAGAATTTTCGCATTAAGGAGATGAGGATGTGAATAGGAAAGAGGAGACTGACTACTAGATGGTCCTAATAAGCAAATGCCCACCACTTATGTATAAAAGGGATATTTGCAAGGAGGTGGGAATTGGGAGTCAAGTTAAAGCTTAGCTATTGGAAATGAGACATTGCATCTGTGTTGATTAAGTAGCAGGACTGGTCTGAGTCTGAATCCAGGCCTAATGGACTAGTTAGTATATTTAGGAACCTCTTTCCTTAGGTCAGAAGAGCTATGTGATAGCTGCTCTGAAGTTTGGGCTGAGCTTCCAGATAGTGATTAAGTGTCTCCAAGTATGGAGAGTAGAAGGAATGCAGTAGCTATGATTAGTCTGGGTCTGAGAATGTCCCTCAGGTTTCCTGAAGTCCTTGCCAGGCATGAATTTCTGCATTTCCACTGGTAATTGTTACAGAAACTCCTTAGTGAAAAGTACAACAGTTTCCACCAATCATTCCTCTGGACTGTTACTTAGATAATAGAGGATCACTCTCTCTCTCTCTCTTTACCTCCTTCTCTTCATAGGCACAAGAATACACAGACACTGACACAGACATAAATACACACACACACACATGCACGTACTCATTCTTTCGAAAAAAGACTATACTAGAATTGTCTCTCAATAGTAAGGTAATTTGTTGGTCAGTAACTACCTTTAGATGATACCTGAGGTTCCAGACAATTTAAATAGTCTAGAGAACATCTTGGGTCCCTCAGCCAACTAATTTCACAGAGTTACTTTCAAATAGTCATCTTGGAACGTTATTTAGAGCACTATATCAAGCTTTGGTGCCACCCAAGATTTGAAAAATCTTTGAGGAAGTTGTTCACAGCCCTTTGCAACTCTTGTTAATTAAGATATCTCCCCTTTAAACCCCATCCAGGGCACAGAAACTCTCTTCAAAGTATCCTTTCCCCTCATCCCACCCATCATGACACCAACGCAAATTATAGAACTGTACTCTGTAAATAGAGCTGATGCTGTACCTGCTCTGTATGTAGTGTCTGAACTATGATATATAAGACTTAGCAAACATCTGACTTTGGTCCTTCTATGCTCATCACACAGGGCACAATGGAATTAAGGGCTTGGGAACAGCTCTTTAGAAAAAGGTAAAATAATGACAATTATACAAATTTTAAGAATGAACATGCATTAAGGACTTAATTTCACTCATCTGTGAGGTGAAGAGAATCAGAATATATTATCCTAAAATATGCCACTTTGTCAGAAGGATTATGTTGAGCTGAAGGCAGTCAGGAGCCAACAAATGCAGGAAGTTCTCTGCCTTCCCCTTATGTACCTAAAAGGAGGCCATAGATTTCCCTTTTAAAATGTCCACCCCCCTTTCTTCCAGTCCCCCACCCCCAGGGAGAGAAGACTACTCATCACTGGAAACTGAGAACTGACACCGAAATGAGTTTGCGCAAACAGACCTGACTAAAATAAGACCTTATGATCCATTCATTCCTCATATATTTCCTAGTAACTTCCCCATGATTCTTTATCCCTTGAAGCCCAAACCTCCTTTCCTTTGTTAAAATGATATTGAAGCTCCCAAGGCTAATCACGTCTTTTGAGTTTTACTTCTTTTCTGTGAATTCCAGTGCACATAAATATTAAAATTGGGTGCCTTTTCTCCTGCTAACTTGTCTTTTGTTAGTTTAATTCACAGGCCTCTTCCAATCACTGGACCTAAGAGGGTAAAGGGAAAGACGGAGGGAAACAGGCAGCTGTCATAACCGATTCAAAGAAAAAGTCAAGTAGCACAAACTTATCTGGCAAGCAAAGGAATATTGAAATGAATTGCCAATGGCAAAAACTATGTTTTCCCCTAGGGATTAGAAAAATCAATTAAATCTATACTGGACTGGCTAGAATTTACATGTCTATCGGTTACCTATAACTCAAAAGCGGTTACAAAAGAGCTAAAAAACAATAAAACGTTAGAATCTGATAACCTGGAAGGATGTGACATATGTAGACAATGCAAGGTTTTACACTGAAACCCAGTTTTTTTTATACGAGATACAAAATAGCTAATACTATTTGTTGATTTCTCAACTATTAGTGTTTTCTTGACTCAAATCTTTCTTTAACAGACATTACACATCAGGGTTTTATTCCTAGAGACTTTTAATATTCTCAAGGTTAATGTGCTGAAGGTTTGAGGATTTTTGGAAGGACACTGCAAGAAGCCCTCAGGGTTGCTTGAGATTGGATTTTAGGTTCTTAGGTTTTTAGAGAACTGGGAAATCAATTACTATGCCAGCTTCCTGGATGTCAGGAGTGACCACTGTTTCACACAATACCTGCCAGGTAATGAAGCAATCAACATTTTCTCCATTCACAAATCTTTCATACCAACTGTTCAGGTTGACATTCCCCTTAAAGAAGTCACAGTATTTGATACTTGTGCCTGAGGTCTTTAGAATTAAGAAATGTTTATATTATATATTCCGGCAATGCTGATCTGTGTTATCCCCAAGGTGTTATTTGCCGCTTATGCAGTTTCTGGAGGGAAATAGATACAGTCGATCCTCATTATTCATGGATTCTGTATTTGCACATTTGTCTACTTGCTAAGTTATTTGTAACCCCAAAATCAATACTCAAGGTGATTTTGTAGTCATTCACAGACAGGTTGGGCAGTTTGGCAAAAAATTTGAGTTACCTGACACACATGTTCCTAGCCCTGCTTTCTTGTGTCAACTCTCATACTGTAAACAAGTGTCCTTTTCCTGGTTTATTTACTGCTATTTTTTTTCACTTTTTTGTGCTTTTTGTTGGTGATTTTATTGTTGTAAATGGCCCCCAAGTGTCGTGCTGAAGTGCTGTCTAGTTTTTCTACATGCAAGAAGGCTGTGATGTGCCTTTTGCAAAAAAATATGTGCTAGATAAGCTTCATTCAGGCATGAGTTATAGCACTGTTGACCATGAGTTCCATGTTAATGAATCAACAATATATGTTAAATGAGGTGAAGTGTCTTTAAACAGAAACATACAGAAAACAAGGTGACATATTGATCATTTCCAAAATACTTGCAGAATCCTACCGCTGAATTTCCCTGGGAGCAATGATTTAGTGTTCACCAGTTCAGTGTTTGTGATAACTACAGAACATAAATATGGAGAACAAGGAGAATCAGCTTTATCTATCTCAGAGGATGTTGTCAAGTACAGAGTGATGTGTTTTCTTCCTGGTCACCTGTAGTCCTTTTCTTAGCTTTCCTCTGTGGATAGAATTTGGTTTGCTGGAAGAGATTTTCTTGTGTCCTCAAGACTTGTTTGAGGCAAGAGGGCAGTGTTCTTCAGTAAAGTTTTTTCTCCTCTTCTTGGCAGGAATAAAAATAAAATCCCAAAACTGTAACCCTCTCGTTTCAACTTGTGCTGAATTACAAGTGAATTAATTGCTCGAACACTTCACCCTCAGCAGTGAATTCCATTTATATGGTTTTCATTGCCCTTCTAAATTCTGATTAGCCTTTCCATTGACACCTGGGCCCTTTCATTTCTTTGTGGGTTTTTGAAAAATTATAATTAATCACGAGTGCTGGGCAGACATCATTTATTTTGCTGTTCTGTGCACTTGTTCCTTTGAAGGGAAACCATGTCTCCTCCCACCCCCAACCACACATGCACACACTAATTGGGGTCATATGGGAGCAGGAGGCTAGAGATGGGGGAAGGAGGGAGGGATGACAATATTCCAAAAGGAAACTTGTTAAATGCCACTTCACAGAACAGCTGTAGGTATAACAATTTTAGAACAGCTTTAGCTATAACAGTTGCTCCCACCATTTTCAACCAGGCTAATAAGAGGTTACTGTTGTAACAATATCTTACCCCCACTTTTGACAACAAAATGCAAAACAGATTCTAGGTGGTAAGGGAGAGTAAACCATGTCGTATATTTGAGTCAGGTGCCTGACTCCCCTTAGGCAATCTCAGTTTTGTTCTATGCCAACCTCCCTTTGACCCATCACTCTTTCATTCTTTTTTTTTTTTCTCTGCAGGTGCAAATAAATGACTTGGCCTCTTTTTCAACTCAGAGAATGAGGTCTGTTCCCAGTCATTACCACCTTCATACAAACCTAACTTAGATTTTTTCTTCTTTCAGGCATCTTTCATTTTTGCCTTATCTATTATGGCAACATGAAAGAATGATCCCTTTCTAAAGAAATTCCAAGCATGAGTATGTAAATGGAGGCAGGAGAGACCTTTCTTTAAAGACACCAAAGTTATGCCATCCAGTAGCTGATTTGGTTCAGGAAGAGTAAAAGCCAAGGAGCATTGACCACTGAGGAAATATACAGGAAGGGAGGCTTCAGAGTCTGGGCAATGCCATTCACTAACAGTGTGGATTTGAGTAATTTTCATAACCTTTTAAAACCGGTCTTCTCATTTACTGCAGTAATCTACAAATCTTTTTTTTATAAAGGGAAAGATAATAAATATTTTAGGCTTTGTGGGCCATATAGGCTCTGGTGCAACTATTTAGCTCTGCTGTTGTGGGGCAAAAACAAAGACACATAAATGAATGGGCGTGCTGTGTTCCAACAAAATCATTATTGACAAAATAGGCTGCGGAATGAATTTGTCAGGCCAGATTTGGCCCACTGGGCTATCATTTGTTGACCCTGATCTACAAAATGTGGATAACAATAGTTCCCAAATCTAGTTGTTGGGAAGATGATATGCATGTGCTACATATAAAAGATTTAGTATAGTGCCTGGCTTATAATAAGCATCTTTGTTAAAAATATAGTTAAAAAGGATAAAATCATGATTTTCATAAGATATAAGTTGAACATATGTTAAAGATTTTACTTAACTCATTATTAATGCAGGGTTCAGGCAGAGAGTGTAGCTGGTTCAAGAAGGATTAAAAAACAGCAATTTATACATCAGATATAATGAGACTCATTTGCAAATTGTCAAAAGTTGGCTTGGAGGAAAAAAGCTGTCCTTTTACCAGTCAATTCATTTTCATGTTCATAGTCAAGAGTCATTTTTGTTGCATTGCAGTTTTCCATAACTTACAGAGTTGAAAAATACCTCAAAAGTGATGAAAATCCAGGAATCACATGGTAGAGAAAGGTACTCTGTAAACAGTGCATAATTTGCTACTGGAGAAATATGGTAATTGTCGCGGCTTGAGACGTGGGTTGGAAAAGAATTTCCAGACACAAGGCAGAATGTAAGGAAGATAGAGTTTATTAGAGAGAAGGGATGCTGTAAAGACAGCGGGACGACTTCCTGGCAGACCAGGGAGAGCCGACGCTCTGATAGGCTCGCAGCCAACGTTTATAACCCCAAGACAAGGAAAATTCCTGCCAAGAAATGGTGCTAATTGATTGGTCATTGTGCCAAAGGCAACAGGTATCGTTAGGTGTTAGGCTAGGGTCCTATATGGTGAATACCTTCCCTAATGGGGTCAGCTGGCCCAAGTCATGAGTCAAAGATTGCTGTGGGGGTTGAGATAACTCCAGAATTTGGTTGCTATGAGGTTTGGGTCAACTCTGGAATCTTGTCTTGTGACTTTGGTATAGGACTCCACAGTAATCTTATTTGCTTATCCCAAGTTTCTTTACACACTGAAATCTTAGCTATAATCATTATTGCTTAGACGTCACCTAGGGTTA
This sequence comes from Hippopotamus amphibius kiboko, assembly GCF_030028045.1. Taxonomy (NCBI): domain Eukaryota; kingdom Metazoa; phylum Chordata; class Mammalia; order Artiodactyla; family Hippopotamidae; genus Hippopotamus; species Hippopotamus amphibius. Next base: position 166,765,447 of record NC_080189.1, read on the forward strand.
CTTGGTTCTTTGAGACAAATAGAATTGGTTCAAATTCCATTTGGGTGTGCTCTAGGGCTTCCTTCAAATCAAGGCTGATTTGAAGTCCCTGATTCTTTGTGTGAGTTCAGTGGGTGGATTGTCTCAGTGAAAAGTGTGGTATTGTTCACTTCTGGCATGATGTCACCCTGTGTGAGATGTGTTCCCAATGACTCCATGCCCCTGAGATATCACCAACTCGAGGCTCTGTGAATGCAAGAAGCAATAGGGACATATATAGACCAACAATGCGAATCGTTTTAAATGACCGCAGCTCCAATTGACTTTCTTGTCATTAGGGATTTCCTGTGGGCTGACATTTCTCTGTAGATTCCAGCCACCGTGATTTCTCAGCTCTTTCTCTCCAGCGTCCTCCTCACCCACCTTCCTTTCTCTAATAGTCTTAGATTCTTGTTTATTTCTTATGTTAGACAGTTTAACTATGTCTTTGCTTTATAGTCTCCTTAGAAACTGTGATTTGGTAGTCGACCTTTAACACCAAAGTAGCCTAATATTATTGAGTTAAAGGAAAGGCCAGGTGCACACAGCAGAGTAATTCACAGTTCCCCATACTGAGCAGAAACTACTGTGATCAGGTGTGCTTTTAAATAGTACTTTTTTTTTCCCTTTTTTTTTTTTAATATTACTATTATTATCATTAGAAGGAGGTAAATCAGGGGTGCAAATGGGATTCTTGTTGGTAAGCAGTTATTTCTGCTGGCTGTTTTTTCACGTTCCATTTTTCTTATACAGTTATATTTTCCTCAGTGTCTCTCAATCTTTTTTCTTTTTATTTACTTTCTTCCTACGCAAATTAGATATATTTTTTTTTTTTTTTTTTTTTTTTTTTTACAAATATCAGTTGTATTTTTATATTCAAGCACTGCAAGTACATACTGAAATTTTTTTTTTTTTTTTTTTTTAATATTTTATTTTATTTTTTTGGGGGGTACACCAGGTTCAATCAACTGTTTTTATACACATATCCCCATATTCCCTCCCTTCCTTGACGCCCCCACCTCGATTCCCCCCCACCCTCCCTGCCCCAGTCCTCTAAGGCATCTTCCATCCTCGAGTTGGACTCCCTTTGTTATACAACAACTTCCCACTGACTATTTTACAGTTGGTAGTATATATATGTCTGTACTACTCTCCCGCTTCTTCTCAGTTTCCCCTTCACCCCCCGCCCCCTCCCATACCTCGAGTTCTCCAGTCCATTCCCTGTATCTGCTTCCCTGTTCTTGTCACTGAGTTCATCAGTACCATTTTTAGATTCCGTATATGTGAGTTAGCATGCAATATTTGTCTTTCTCTTTCTGACTTACTTCACTCTGTATGACAGATTGTAGTTCTATCCACCTCATTACATATAGCTCCATCTCATCCCTTTTTATAGCTGAGTAATATTCCATTGTATATATATGCCACATCTTCTGTATCCATTCATTTGTTGATGGGCATTTAGGTTGCTTCCATGTCCTGGCTATTGTAAAGAGTGCTGCAATAAACATGATGGTACAAGTTTCTTTTGGGATTATGGTTTTCTTTGGGTATATGCCCAGGAGTGGGATTACTGGATCATATGGTAGTTCTATTTGTAGTTTTTTAAGGAACCTCCAAATTGTTTTCCATAGTGGCTGTACCAACTTACATTCCCACCAACAGTGCAGGAGAGTTCCCTTTTCTCCACACCCTCTCCAACATTTGTTGTTTCCAGACTTTGTGATGATGGCCATTCTGATTGGTGTGAGGTGATACCTCATTGTGGCTTTGACTTGCATTTCTCTGATGCTGAGTGATGTTGAGCATCTTTTCATGTGTTTGTTGGCCATCTGTATGTCTTCTTTGGAGAAATGTCTATTTAGGTCTTCTGCCCATTTGTAGATTGGGTTATTTGCTTTTTTGGTATGAAGCTTCATGAGCTGCTTGTATATTTTGGAGGTTAATCCTTTGTCCGTTGTTTCATAGGCAATTATTTTTTCCCATTCTGAGGGTTGCCTTTTAGTCTTGTTTATGGTTTCTTTCGCTGTGCAAAAGCTTTTAAGTTTCATGAGGTCCCATTCATTTATTCTTGATTTTATTTCCCTGATTCTAGGAGGTGGGTCAAAAAGGATGTTGCTTTGATGTATGTCAAAGAGTGTTCTGCCTATGTTTTCCTCTAGGAGTTTGATAGTGTCTGGCCTTATATGTAGGTCTTTAATCCATTTGGAGTTTATTTTTGTGTATGGTGTTAGGAAGTGTTCTAATTTCATTCTTTTACATGTTGCTGTCCAGTTTTCCCAGCACCACTTATTGAAGAGGCTGTCTTTTTTCCATTGTATACTCGTGCCTCCTTTGTCAAAGATAAGGTGCCCATATGTGTTTGGGCTTACTTCTGAGTTCTCTATTCTGTTCCATTGATCTTCCTTTCTATTTTTGTGCCAGTACCATACTGTCTTGATCACTATGGCCTTGTAGTATAGTTTGAAGTCAGGAAGCCTGATTCCACCAACTCCATTTTTCCTTCTCAAGATTGCTTTGGCTATTCGGGGTCTTTTGCGTTTCCATACAAATTGTAAGATTTCTTGCTCTAGTTCTGTGAAAAATGCCATTGGCAATCTGATCGGGATTGCATTAAATCTGTAAATTGCTTTGGGTAGTACAGTCATTTTCACGATGTTGATTCTTCCAATCCAGGAACATGGTATATCCCTCCATCTGTTTATGTCATCTTTGATTTCTTTCATCAATGTCTTAAAGTTTTCTGCATACAGATCTTTTGCCTCCTTAGGCAGGTTTATTCCTAGGTATTTTATTCTTTTGGTTGCAATGGTGAATGGGAGAGTTTCCTTAATTTCTCTTTCTGCTCTTCCGTTGTTAGTGTATAGGAATGCAAGAGATTTCTGTGCATTAATTTTGTATCCTGCTACTTTACTAAACTCATCAATGAGTGCTAGCAGTTTTCTGGTAGAGTCTTTAGGGTTTTCTATATATAGTATCATGTCATCTGCAAAGAGTGATAATTTTACTTCTTCTTTTCCAATTTGGATTCCTTTAATTTCTTTTTCTTCTCTGATTGCTGTGGCTAACACTTCCAAAACTATGTTGAATAACAGTGGTGAGAGTGGACACCCTTGTCTTGTTCCTGTTCTTAGAGGGAATTCTTCCAGTTTTTCTCCATTGAGAACAATGTTGGCTTTTGGTTTGTCATATATGGCTTTTATGATGTTGAGGTAATTTCCTTCTATGCCCATTTTCTGGAGAGCTTTTATCATAAATGGATGTTGAACTTTGTCAAAAGCTTTTTCTGCATCTATTGAGATGATCATATGGTTTTTATCCTTCAATTTGTTGATATGATGTATCATGTTGATTGATTTGCGTATATTGAAGAATCCTTGCATCCCAGGGATAAACCCCACTTGATCGTGGTGTATGATTTTTTTAATGTGCTGTTGCAGTCTGTTAGCTAGTATTTTGTTGAGGATTTTTGCATCTATATTCATCAGTGATATTCGTCTGTAGTTTTCTTTTTTTGTGACATCTTTGCCTGGTTTTGGTATCAGGGTGATGGTAGCCTCATAGAATGAGTTTGGGAGTGCTCCGCCTTCTGCAATATTTTGGAAGAGTTTGAGAAGGATAGGTGTTAACTCTTCTCGAAATGTTTGATAGAATTCGCCTGTGAATCCATCTGGTCCTGGGCTTTTGTGTGTTGGGAGATTTTTAATCACTGCCTCAATTTCTGTACTTGTGATTGGTCTGTTCATGGTTTCTATTTCTTCCTGGTTCAGTCTTGGAAGATTGTATTTTTCTAAGAATGTATCCATTTCTTCCAGGTTATCCAATTGATTGGCATATAGTTGCTTGTAGTAGTCTCTCATGATGTTTTGTATTTCTGAGGTGTCCGTTGTGACTTCTCCTTTTTCATTTCTAATTCTGTTGATTTGCATCTTCTCCCTTTTTTTCTTGATGAGTCTGGCTAATGGTTTATCAATTTTGTTAATCTTCTCAAAGAACCAGCTTTTAGTTTTATTTATTTTTCTTATGGTTTCTTTCCTTTCTTTTTCATTTATTTCTGCTCTGATCTTTATGATTTCTTTCCTTCTGCTCACCTTGGGGTTTCTTTGTTCTTCTTTCTCTAGTTGTTTGAGGTGTAAGGTTAGGTTGTTTATTCGATCATTTTCTTGTTTCTTAAGGTAGGACTGTATTGCTATAAACTTCCCTCTTAGAACTGCTTTTGCTGCGTCCCATAGGTTTTGGGTTGTTGTGTTTTCGTTGTCATTTGTTTCTAGATACTTTTTGATTTCCTCTTTGATTTCTGTAGTGATTCCTTGGTTGTTTAAGAGTGAATTGTTTAGCCTCCATGTGTTTGTCTTTTTTGCAGTTTTTTTCCTGTAATTGATATCTAGTCTCATGGCGTTGTGGTCTGAGAAGATGCTTGATATGATTTCAATTTTCTTGAATTTGCTGAGGTTTGATTTGTGACCCAAGATGTGATCTATCCTGGAAAATGTTCCGTGTGCACTTGAGAAGAAAGTGTAGTCTGTCGTTTTTGGATGGAATGTCCTATAAATATCCATGAAGTCGAGATGGTCTAATGTGTCATTTAAAGCTTGTGTGTCTTTATTTATTTTCTGTTTGGATGATCTGTCCATTGATGTAAGTGGGGTGTTCAAGTCTCCCACTATAATTGTGTTACTGTCGATGTCCCCTTTTATAGCTGTTAGCATTTGCCTTATGTATTGAGGTGCTCCTATATTGGGGGCATAGATATTTACCATTGTGATATGTTCTTGTTGGATGGATCCCTTGATCATTATGTAGTGCCCTTCCTTGTCTCTTTTAATAGTCTTTACTTTCAAGTCTAATTTGTCTGATATGAGTATTGCTACTCCAGCTTTCTTTTGACTTCCATTTGCATGGAATATCTTTTTCCATCCCTTCACTTTCAGTCTATATGTATCCCTTGGTCTGAAGTGGGTTTCTTGTAGGCAGCATATAGAAGGGTCTTGTTTTTGTATCCATTCAGCCAGTCTGTGTCTTTTGGTTGGAGCATTTAATCCATTTACATTTAAAGTGATTATTGACATGTGTGTTCCAATTACCATTTTCTTAATTGTTTTGGGTTTGTATTTGTAGGTGTTTTCCTTTTCTTGTGTTTCCTACTTAGAGAAGTTCCTTTAGCACTTGTTGTAAGGCTGGTTTGGTGGTGCTGAATTCTCTTAACTTTTGCTTGTCTGGAAAGCTTTTGATTTCTCCCTCAAATCTGAATGAGATTCTTGCTGGGTAAAGTATTCTTGGCTGTAGGTTTCTCTCTTTCAGGACTTTCAGTATATCCTGCCATTCCCTTCTGGCCTGCAGAGTTTCTGTAGAAAGGTCAGCTGTTATCCTGATGGGTTTTCCCTTATATGTTGTTTGTTGCTTTTCTCTTGCTGCTTTTAATATTTTTTCTTTGTGTTGAATTGTCGTTAGTTTGATTAATATGTGTCTTGGTGTATTTCTCCTTGGGTTTATTCTGTATGGGACTCTCTGTGCTTCTTGGACTTGGTGAATTATTTCCTTTCCCATGTTGGGGAAGTTTTCCACTAGAACCTCTTCAAATATTTTCACAGACCCTTTCTTGTTTTCTTCTTCTTCTGGGATGCCTATAATTCGAATGTTGGTACGTTTAAGGTTATCACTGAGGTCTCTGAGGCTGTCTTCTAGTCTTTTTATTTTTTTATCTTTTTCCTGCTCTGTGGCGTTTATTTCTTCCATTCTATCTTCCAACTCACTTATTCGTTCTTCTGCCTCAGTCATTCTGCTGGTTAGAGCATCTAGAGTATTTTTAATTTCAGTTATTTTGTTATCCATTGCTGTTTGTTTTTCTGAGTTCTTATGAACTGTTTCTTGTACTTTCTCTAATTTGTTATCGAGATTTTGTATCATTTTTACTATCATTACTCTAAATTCTTTTTCAGGCATTTTTCCTATTTCCTCCTCATTTATTTGGTCTTGTGGGTTTTTTTCCTGCTCCTTTGCCTGCATGGTGTTTCTTTGTTTCCTCATGGTTGTCCAAGCTTTTGGGGTTGCTTGTCCTGGTGATAGAGGTGTTTACAGAAGACTGTCCAAGCCTCAGACTAATGTCCAAGTATTGGATTAGATGAATATTCAGTCTAGGAAACACATACATGTATAAGACACACAATTATTGAATCCGTTAGGACATAAGGCTCTAGAAAGACCTGACAGAACCCCAGTGTGCTATCAGATATTCAGAGAGAAACCCAGCAGAAATTGACAACTGAAACAGAACAAATCAGAGACAAAAGCAAAAGCAAACAAACAACAAATAACACCCTACACATACAAACATCAATCCAGGGAGATTTTGTAAGCTAGGATCAAATATAGAAATGAGCTGGAGTACCACCAGAGAGAATGGAGATTCTCAGAATGTAATTAGACAACTGTACTAAGAACTAAGATAAAGACAAAAGCCTAATATTAATACCAAGGCAGTGCATCATCTGGAGAATAGAGCAAGGAGTCTGAGCAGACCGATAGTGTTGCTTATAAGTATGTTAAGATAAAATACACTTAAAATGGCTGGAAGAAAGGGGAACAGAAGAGCGTAATGTGGTTGGAAATATGCAAAGAAAAAGAAAGGAATAGAAGTGTATAAAAGAAAGGGATGAAAGGAAAGTATGAAAGATATTTTGTCCGTACTACCAAAAACTTAGCTAGATATAGAAGTATTTTAAAAGGCAAAAAAAAAAAAAAAAAAAAAAAAAAAAAGAGTAAAAAATATCCTTATAAAATTATGTTGTAAAACTTGTAGATCCCTTAGGGCTAAGATCGTATTTAATAAATCAAAAAAAAAAAAAAAAAAAAAAAGAGAGAGAAAGGAAAAAAAAAAATCCAGAACTGATCCCCGAATGGACCAGTTCAATAGGTATTGATACTACTATTTCTGTTTCCTTAGCGTCTCAGCTGTAAGTGTCCTTTTCCTTGCCTTGGGTTTTTTTTTTTTGCGTTATTCTGTGACCAGCAGAGGTTCCTTTATTGTTCGTCTGTAAGCCTCGGTGTGTGGGGAGGGAGAGGGTGCAATAGTGGCTCCTTCTCCTGGGAGGGAGTGAGCAGTGGCGCACTGTTGCTTCAGTCAGGCTTGGAGGTGCCTGTTGCAGAGGGCGCTGGTGGCTCAGGCGTACACAGAAAGTCTTAGAGTTGGGCCTCTCTCGGGGTTTTTTCTTTTTTATGCTGGTTTTTTTTTTTTTTTCTCTCGGCAGCCTCCCTGCTGCTGGCGTTGCAAGGAGTTTTAATCTAGCCCCGCCCGAGCGCCTGAGGGTGCTTGTTATCCCTGAGCGCCTTATGTGGCCCCGCAGGGCGTCTCTCCGCTGCCTGTTGCAGAGGCGCAGAAAGAGAGAGAGAGGCTATGCGCGGGGCTCCTCCCCCCCGCCCGGGAGCCTGCAGCCTCCAGCCGCCATCATGGCCCGGCAGCTCTCAGGGATCGGCACTCCTCTCCGCGGACCTCCTCCCTCCTGTCCTCTCGGTCCGTCACCCTACCGGCAACAATGTTTCTCCCCCGAACCAGCTCTCCGGTTCCCACGCTCCCGCTCCTGGACCCTCCGTTCAGCCGCGGATCGATGTCTCGGTCCGGGAACGCTGAGCTGCGCTGCGTACCCTCCGTATGTTTCTCACTCCCTCCCGTCTGCCACAGCTCCGCCGCTTCACCCTCTTTGAGCCCTCGTGGATGCCTCCCTACCGGCTATGTCAGGTTCTCCGCAGCCCTTTCCGGTGTCCGAGGCCGTCTGCTGGTGTTCAGCTGGTTCTCTGTGGGAATGACTGTGTCCTTCCGTGCATTCCCAATGCATCTGTGGAGAGGGATGCACTCCACGTCTCTCTACTTCGCCGCCATCTTTTTCTCCTAGATATATTTTTAAACTATGAAATAACATTTCCTTTCCTTGACAGGGAAACCACAGGACATGTTACCGACCCTTTCTAGTTGGTCCTGAACAGGGTCCTTCTGCCAGGTGTATTTGAGCCAATAGGAGACGGAGTTAAGCAAAGGAAAGTTTTATTCTTTGATCAGAGAATGGAGAGGTACAAGCTCCCACTTTAGAGTACACGCCCTCCTGACAGGCAGTGAGTGGGGCTGCTTTACAGGGATCTCAGTGGGAGGTGGGAGGGGTTCTCGGGAGATGGGCACAGCTGTGCTGCTCACTCTTCAGATCACAGTGCCGAGTGCAGTGTCTCTGCACACGACCTGCCTGCTGCCACCATCTGGAATTGCAGTCCGGGGCACAGTGCTTCTGCACAGGGTCGCTGAGCTGAAGTGTCTGGCGTAGCTGTTTTGCCCTGGGAATTCTGGTCTGAAGCGCCAGGTGCAAGCCCTCTGCATGTAGCACCCATGAGCAAGTGCAAGTAGACTAAGCACCAAGGAAAAAAAAAAAGGTTAGACTTTACTTTATTACCCAGATTCTATTTTTATTTCCCAGGAATTGTTAATGGGCTTTGCCTGTGACAGATACACAGAGGTTATGTCAAGTTTCAGCAAGGATATTCAAGTGTTGTGCTACCTTCAAGGGTTGCCTGGGCATTCCGACTGCCAGGTAGGCCTGCATAAAATGGTACTTGAACAATTATGCAGAGAAAACAAACTGGAGATTGACAAAATGCTTTTCCTTTGGGAAATTAATGGTAGACTTTTGCTCACCTGTGGAAGTTCAGACTTGGGCCTAAAGTTTGGAAGAATGGCAAGTAGTCCTCTCAGGTTTGGTGGTCTAAACTAGCAAATGGAGTTCGGCTATTAGTTACGGTTGGTGTAGGGAAAAATTGTGAATGATTTTTGAATTTTTGTGGGTGTCCTGACTGAGTCATTCCTCTGTTTTTGATTAGGCTGTTTGACAACAATATAAGTTGTAGAAAGCTGAAAATAATGCAAATAGAAATGCAAATTGAGATCTAGTCAAGGAGAGGGCTCAGAGAGCCTGGCTAAAATTTGGTCAAGGAGAGAATCTTTGTCATTGGTCAGGGCAAGTCTCCTTGAAAAGGTAAGATTGAGCAAAGCCTTGAAGACCACAAGAGAGTTTAGTCTAGCAGCTTCCTAGGAGAAGTGCATTCCAGGTGGAAGAATCAGCAAAGGCTCTAAGGCAGAAGTTTGCCTGGTAGGGTGAAGACATAGCAAGAAAGCTAGTGTGATGGCCACCACAGTGTATCCATCTCATGTGCACTTCTTATGATGTGATATTAACATTCCTTCCATTGAGTGGTGAGTCTACTTTCTTTCCTGTTGAACCTGTGTGTTACAAGAGGATAGAGGTTAAATAATGCTATTTGGCTTCTAAGGCTAGGTCATAAATATGTCAGATACTTGAGCTTTGTTCTGTTGGGACACTTACCCTTGAAGTCCAGCCACCATGTTGTGAGAAAGTCCAGGCTACATGGGAAGGCCACATATGATATTCTACCAATAGCCCCAGTTACGTCTAACTCAGCAGTCAGCATCAAGCATTAGACATGTAAATGAGTGAGCCTTCAGGTGATTCTAGCCCTTGGCTATCAAGTCATCCCCTTTCCAGCCCTTACCTGACCCTTCTAGTCTTCCTAGCTGAGGCTTCAGACAGTGTGCATGTTTCTGACTAGACTTCGTGACCATATTACATGGATATTGTTTTATACCACTAAGACTTGGGATGGTTTGTTATGCAGTAACATAATAATAACTGGAATATATGGAATGGCTGAAATTTGGTGAACAAGGGAGAGAGTAGGTAGAAGTGAGCTCAGAATAACATTGGCAAGGGGCCAGAAGATGTAGGGCATTATGGGTTAAAGTAAGCACTGGCTTTTACTGGAAGTAAAAAAAGAATGAATGAATGAGTGAATAATTACTTAATTGTTGGGAAAGATGAACTCTTAAAAGAGGATAATTATTGTGTCCATAATCAGGCTATACAGTGAAGTGAAAAAAACCATGTAGTTGAATCCTAATAGTACCACTTATGATTTTAGTCATAGAAGAATTGTTTAAATTTTTGAGCATTATTTTCTTACCTGTAAAACAAAGTAATGCTATGAGGATTAAATTTTACAGTACTTATGGTAGGTACCCAATGTTTATTAGTTTTTTTTTTCTCTCTCCCTTTTTTACTTTTTGGATTTATTTAGATGCCTATCACACTGAGAGGGATTTACTTTAATCTATCTTTCCATTCAAACATTTAGGTCCATTAGATAGAAAAGACAAAGAGGGTCAATAGCATAATGATTATTGGGTACAGTTACCTGAAACTGAGTCAGACTCTATATTTACTAACTTTGTGACCTTGGACAAGTTACTTAAACCTTCTAAAGCTCATTTTCTTTATTAGTAAAAATGGTGTTAATTAGATGACCCACCTCATGAGTTTGCTTTAGATTTAAATATAGTGATCCATATAAAGTGCTTAGTGTGGTGTTTGACACTCAGTATTTAGCAACAATTTACCCCCAGTTTGAAGAAGCAATGCCTTAAGATTCACTTCCTTTACTGGAAATGTTAAGGGAAATCTTGCATATCTCTCTAAAGAGGAAACTACTTCATTGATCAATTCCAATTCTAAATTCTGTCTTTCTCTGCCCCTCTCATGAGACCTTGGATTTCTTTGACCAGTAACTACATCAACCAATTTTCTTTTTTCATCTTGTGCAGTTGATCCTAAATCTAGGGGGTTATATCAGTTGGGATAAGCTAAATTTTGCTTTAATAATGAACAACTCTCAAATCTCAGTGGTTTAACCCAACAAAAATTTCTCATTCAAGTTACATTTCACCAAGAGTAGAAGGCAAGGATGGGTGGGACTCATGAGTCGCTCTTGGATCCAAGTTAGTAGAATGGCCAATGTCTTGAACTTTGTCATTCATGGTGCCAGAGGAAAATGAAAGTTCTAAAGCAGTACTTCTGTGGTGGAAGACCAATTTTTATTGGTCTATTTTATTTCTAATCTGTCATGGACTGATTGTATAAAATATAATAAAGATAAATGATTGATCACACATTTGAATGTAGAGAATATTAAATTACTATTCAAGTGTCTAAATGTTTATTTCCATTATCATATCATGAACTGGGAAAAAGGACCAGTTTGCAATCCACACTTGGAGTAGTACTAATCTGGAGGTTCTCACACTAGTAATTAAATACTTTGGCCTGGAAATAATATGTCATTTCCTCTCAAAGCTCATTGGCCAACACTAGTCATAAGTTCCCTCCCTGGACAGTGAGAGAGACAAGGAGTTACATCCTGTTGAGTGTCCTTAATAGGGAGAGGCACAAGAGGAAAAACTGAAGCGCTCTGACTACCATACTGAGAATAAGACCCTATATTTTTACAAAATATAGAATTCTAGGTGTAAGCTTGGGGGACTTTGAGTCAGCAGGTGTAATTGGAGGGGTAATTGGAATCAGTACTTAAAAACATTCCAAGTTAATTCAGTCCTTCATGGAAACCACTATCCTTGGTGACAAGCATAAAATTGTTTCATAGATCATAAAGGAAACTTGATACCATCTTGTATTAGTCTAGGTCCTCTGAGAAGCAGGTGTGAAGGCAGGACTAAACATGCAAAGATTTTATTAGGGGAGATGCCTGGGTAAAAGGAAGTAGGGAGGGAGTTAAAAAATGATTTAAAAAAAACCAACCAAAAAAACCACCAGAGAACTGGGAGGTCCGTCCAACCATGATATAATGTACACCTGATCCCAAGTGAAGGAGAGAGGGAGAGAAGTTTGGGTTGAAGCATTGTAGCCTGCCATGCAATCAGAGGAAGATGCAGCGAGGCTGTTGGGGAGACTGAGCCAAGGTTGGGTGACAGTAGAGTGCTCCCAGGAATGGGTCTCCCTTGTACAATCCTCTACATCACCCCCGCTCAGTCATTGTCTTGGAGCTGCCTTGGTGCAAACCAGGCAATAAATTTCAAAACACAACAGCTGAGGCCCTAGGTCTGGTTCATTTCCAGTGGAGGAGATCTGTGAGGCACATGGCTCATGGCTGCCACATACCTGCTCTAGTCTCTGCCTTCAGGAATTTTAAATATTCCATTTTATGAATTAGTTACTGAGGTCAAGGTAGTTTAGTGGATTACAGTACTGGCACAAGGTCAGAGCTATTAAATTTAGAAACAGAGACAAGCACCCCTTGTATGCTGCTGTCCCTAGTGAAATACTCGTAGCTTTCCTAATTGAAAACATTTTTAGTGAATATAAAATTATTTAAAATTTTTAATCTGCCAAGCATGTCTCCTTTCCATCGGAAGCAGCACTTCCCTCATTCAGTTGTGAAATTTTTGCCTGGTGAGCTCCCGTCTGCCTGACCATAAGCAAGTTGTCTGGAAATGAATACCTACTCAAGTTAGGCCAGTTAGGCTCTTCCTTGGGCACTTTTAAACTTGGACATCCTCAGAGTGCTGGGGGTATAAGGCAGGGGAGTTGCTATCAGTTATGCTTCCCATTGTGGTTTGTTAGTTTCTGAGAATGAAATAAAAATGCACACAGAAGCAGAGAAGAGAGAATTGATGGTAATTCTGGTTGTCCTTGAGGTTCAGCTGCACTCCCTTTTCTGCTGGCTCTTATGTGAGATTTCATTATCTTTCCAATCATTTCCCTATTTTGTCTAAAGTGCAAGTGAGTTTCTGTCATTTGCAATGAAGAGACCTTGCCTAATATAGTTCCTCAGAAATACAGACTTTGAGATGTATTATTGTGCTAATACAATTAGGTCATTACTCTTTTTCTATGTCCTACTCTTTTCTGTTTTTTTTTTTTTTTAATGCCCTTGATCAGCTGTCAGGGACCAGTGATTAACACCTAGATAGGCAGCAGAGGGTTCAACCTAGCATTGGGAAGGCGAGGAGGTATGATATACCAATGAACCATGGGAAACTCATTACTCCTGTAATAAAGGGATTGATCCCTTTGTTAAAACTCCTACCTAGCTTTGCAATTAACCCCTGTGTAATTAAATGCTGAGAGCATTGAATATTCACTGATAAATCAACATTTTATTTCTAAAGGGAAAAAGAAAGAGGAATATTAACAAGCCAAGCATATCGAATGAATTTAAGTTTAAAAAATCAAAAAACTAGTAGATTGTTGTTGTGACTAAACATAGAACTGATGTTTTGAATTGTTGTATCATTGGTAACTGCTCCATGGACTCTGTATTTTGAAGAGCTAAAACCTGAAGATAAGTCTTCTTAGCATCCTAAACTTAAGTAAGCAGATCATGTTTCAGAGATGAGAATGGCCTGCGTCAGGAGAGATGGATTGGTGCCCAGCTTGGCCTCAAATATTAATATGATCCTGCATCTGCCTGTTAGGTTCTTTGGGTCTCAGTTTTCCTTATCTTTAAAATAAGGCTAGTAGAATAAATGATCTCTAAGGTCTCCTATAATTCTATAATTCTTTTATTAAAAAGCAAGTTCTATGTTTAAGAAGGGCATAATTTCTTTCTCTCGTGTCTTGGCCCTTTTTAATATATAGGAATTGGAGGCCTGGGTAAACAAATTGATATATGTGAGTGGGACTTTTTACTTTCATTGGAAGAATGGATGCAGCCCTTCCAGGGATGGTAGGTAGTACAGCTGGGTTTTCCTAACAGTGACCTATAAGGTGGTCTGAATAGCTGCATCCATTTGTCTTCTCTCTCTGATTCCTTGTGTTACTCTCTAATCTACTGCATATTTCTGGACCAGGACTTGATTTAATGGCAGGAAGAGAACTTCAAAATGATAACTCTGAAGATGGCAATAACATTTCTACTAGAAATAATGTAATAAATGATAGTGTTATTCTATGTATGTATACTTTATAACATCTTACTGGTATACAACTTTAACTTTTAAAAAGTTTTCACAATAGTTTTCCATTTTATTGAGTTTTCTAGTAGTTGAAAATTTGGAAATAAATTTCCACTCTCAAAAGCTTCATTAAGTTTGAGTTGGTTAGCCAAGGAAGAAACCAGAATGAATTCTTTGAGAGAGAATTGACCTCTTTTTCTTTTTTTCAATGCCTGAATAGACTTATTATCCATATGAAGTATAGCCGTATCACTACCCCAGGACATTTTCTGTTTCTATTTCATTTAGTCAAAAATGGTTAAAAATGATCTATACACTACAGAAAAAAAAAGTTTTTTGCACTTGTTGATTGGTTTAAGAAAGCATTGAACAAATTTTAAGAGAAAATGGGAGAAAGATTCTAGAGAGAATAACCTCATCAAGGAGGAAGCTTGGGGCTTATGGCCTTAGGTGAAATATTTTCTGGGAAAGACATGTTTAATGAATTTTGAGCCAGGGTGTGATGTGTGATGTTTATTCTAAATGATATTTTATTGAGCTCTGTGCTGTAATCTCCCTCCATTACCAAAATATTTAGTAAAAACCTGCTGCATAAAATATCCTTGTCTGAGTGTTGTTTTAAAGAAGGTAGCAAGAAGAGCTATATCCTTGCTAAGTGGGGAGGAGAGAGGACTCCAGGTGTAGGGAGTGACATGATGGGACAAACAAGAACTCAGTGTAGTAGAAATTTGGAGAGATAGAGGCCCATGAAGTGGAGGGCTCTCTCGGAAAGCTCAGTAAGTGGGATGAGGGTGAGAATGAGATTGAGCCATTTTGTGTAGATAGTAAGGAAAAGGTTGCCCAGAAGGCAACCTATATTCGACATGAAGAAAATAAGGCACAGAGAAATCATCAGACTTATTTCTAGTTAGATGTTATAGACAAAGAACTAGAAAGCAGTTTTCTGAAGTCCAGTTTCAATAGCTCCTTGCTAGATGACAGTGTACACTAGATGACCTAATTTTTTTTAAACGCTAAGATTTTTGAAATTTATTATTTTTTTGAGGTATATAGTTGATATATATTATATTAGTTATAGATGTACAATATGGTGACTCAAAATTTTTATATATTATACTCCATTTATAGTTATAAAATATTAATTTTATTCCCTGTGTTTCATGATATATATTTGTAGCTTATTTCTTTTATTTACTTTTTATTTTTTATTTTTTTAAGAACTTTTATTGAGATACAGTTAACATACAATAAACTGCATATATTTAGAGTGTACAATTTGGTATCCCAATCTCCCAATTCATTCCCCCCTCAACCCTCCCCGCTTTCCCCACTTGGTGTCCATATGTTTGTTCTCTACATCTGTGTCTCTATTTCTGCCTCGCAAACCGGTTGATTTGTAACATTTTTCTATAGTCCGCATATATGTGTTAATATACGGTATTTGTTTTTCTGTTTCTGACTCATTTCACTCTGTATGACAGTCTCCAGGTCCATCCATGTCTCTACAAATGTTCCAGTTTCATTGCTTTTTACAGCTGAGTAATATTTCATTGTGTATATATACCACATCTTTTTTATCCATTCATCTGTTGATGGACATTTAGGTTGCTTCCATGTCCTGGCTATTGTTAATAGTGCTGCAGTGAACATTGGAGTGCATGTGTCTTTTTGAATTATGGTGTTCTCTGGGTATATGCCCAGCAGTGGGATTGCTGGGTCATATGGAAACTCTGTTTTTAGTTTTTTAAGGAACCTCCATAATGTTCTCCATAGTGGCTATATCAATTTACATTCCCACCAGTAGTGCAAGAGCCTTCCCTTTTCTCCACACCCTCTCCAGCATTTACTGTTTGACTGTTTGTCGATTTTCTGATGATGCCTATTCTGACCAGTGTGAGGTGATACCTCATTGTAGTTTTGATTTGCATTTCTCTAATAATTAGTGATGTTGAGCAGCTTTTCATGTGCCCCTTGCCATTTGTATGTCTTCTTTGGAGAAATGCCTATTTAGTTCTGCCCATTTTTTGATTGGGTTGTTTGTTTTTTTGATATTTAGCTGGATGAACTGTTTATATATTTTGGAGATTAATCTTTTGTCCATCGATTCACTTGCAAATATTTTTTCCCATTCTGAGGGTTGTCTTTTCATCTTGCTTATAGTTTCCTTTGCAGTGCAGAAACTTTGAAGTTTCATTAGGTCCCACTTATTTATTTTTGTTTTTATTTCCATTACTCTAGGGTCTGGGTCAAAAAAGATCTTGCTGTGATTTACATCAAAGAGTGTTCTTCCTATGTTTTCCTCTAGGAGTTTTATACTGTCTGGCCTTATATTTAGATCTTTAATCCATTTTGAGTTTATTTTTGTGTATGGGTTAAGGAGTGTTCTAATTTCATTCTTTTACACGTAGCTGTCCAGTTTTCCCAGCACCACTTATTGAAGAGGCTGCCTTTTCTCCATTGTATATCCTTGCCTCCTTTGTCATAGATTAGTTGACCATAGTTTATCTCTGGGCTTTCTATCCTGTTCCATTGATCTATATGTCTGTTTTTGTGCCAGTACCATACTATCTTCATCACTGTAGCCTTGTAGTATAGTTTGAAGTCAGGAAGCCTGATTCTACCAACTCTGTCTATCCTTCTCAAGATTACTTTGGCTATTCGGGGTCTTTTGCGTTTCCATACAAATTGTAAAATTTCTTGTTCTGGTTCTGTGAAAAATGCCATTGGTAATTTGATAGGGATTGCATTGAATCTGTAAATTGCTTTGGGTAGGATAGTCATTTTCAAAATGTTCATTCTTCCAATCCAAGAATATGGTATATTTCTCCATCTGTTTGTATCGTCTTTGATTTCTTTCATGAGTGTCTTATAGTTTTCTGAGTACAGGTCTTTTACCTCCTTGGTTAGGTTTATTCCTAGGTTTTTTATTCTTTTTGTTGCAGTGGTGAATGGGATTGTTTCCTTAATTTCTCTTTCTGATCTTTCATTGTTAGTGTATAGAAATGCAAGAGATTTCTGTGTGTTAATTCTGTATCCTGCAACTTGACCAAATTCATTGATTAGCTCAAGTAGTTTTCTGGTGGCATCTTTAGGATTTTCTGTGTATAGTATCATGTCATCTGTGAACAGTGACAGTTTTACTTCTTCTTTTCCAATTTGGTTTCCTTTTATTTCTTTTTCATCTCTGATTGCTGTAACAAAGACTTCCAAAACTATGTTGAAGAGGAGTAGTGGCGAGAGTGGACATCCTTGTCTTGTTCCTGATCTTAGAGGGAATGTTTTCAGTTTTTCACTGTTGAGAATGATATTTGCTGTGGGTTTGTCATATATGGCCTTTATTATGTTGAGGTGGATTCCCTCTATGCTCACCTTCTGGAGAGTTTTTATCATAAATTGGTGTTGAACTTTGTCAACAGCTTTTTCTGCATCTATTGAGATGATCGTGTGGTTTTTATCCTTCAGTTTGTTAATGTGATATATCACATTGATTGATTTGCATATATTGAAGAATCCTTGCATTCCAGGGATAAACCCCACTTGATCATGGTGTATGATCCTTTTAATGTGTTGTTGGTTTCTGTTGGTTAGTATTTTGTTGAGGATTTTTGCATGTATATTCATCAGTGATGTTGGTCTGTAGTTTTCTTTTTTTGTGGTATCTTTGTCTGGTTTTGGTATCAGGGTGGTGGTGGCCTCATAAAATGAGTTTGGGAGTGTGCCTTCCTTTGCAATTTTTTGGAAGAGTTTGAGCAGGATGGTTGTTAGCTCTTCTGTAAATGTTTGATAAAATTCACCTGTGAATCCATCTGGTCCTGGACTTTTGTTTGTTGGGAGATTTTTAATCACAGTTTCAATTTCATTACTTGTGATTGGTCTGTTCATATTTTCTTTGTCTTCCTGATTCAGTCTTGGAAGCTTATACCTTTCTAAGAATCTGTCCATTTCATCCAGGTTGTCAGTTTGTTGACATATAGTTGTTTGTAGTAGTCTCTTATGGTGCTTTTTATTTCTGCGGTGTCCGTTGTAACTTCTGTTTCATTTCTAATTTTATTGATTTGAGTCCTCTCCTTCTTTTCCTTGATGAGTCTTGCTAGAGGTTTATCGATTTTATTTATCTTCTCAAAGAACCAGCTTTTAGTTTTATTGATTTTTGCTATTGTTTTCTTTGTTTCTATGTCACTTATTTCTGATCTGATCTTTATGATTTCTCTCTGTCTACTTACTTTGCGTTTTGTTTGCTCTTCTTTCTCTAGTTTCTTTAGGTATAAGGTTAGATCGTTTATTTGGGATTTTTCTTGTTTCTTGAGGTAGGATTGTATCGCTATAAACTTCCCTCTTAGAACTGCTTTTGCTGCATCCCATTGGTTTTGGGTCATTGTGTATTCATTGTCATTTGTCTCTAGGTATTTTTTGATTTCCTCTTTGATTTCTTCAGTGATCTGTTGGTTATTTAGTAGCATATTGTTTAGCTTCCATGTGTTTGTATTTTTTACAGTTTTTTCCTGTAATTGATTTCTAATCTCATAGCATTGTGGTCGGAAAAGACGCTGGATATGATTTCAATTTTCTTGAATTTACCAAGGCTTGATTTATGACCCAAAATGTGATCTATCCTGGAGAATGTTCCATGTGCCCTTAAGAAGAATGTGTAATCTGCTGTTTTTGGATGTAATGTCCTATAGATATCTGTTAAATCAAGCTGACTTATTGTGTCATTTAAAGCTTGTGTTTCCTCATTAATTTTCTGTGTGGATGATGTGTGCGTTGGTGTGAGTGGGGTGTTAAAGTCCCCCACTATGGTTGTGTTTCTGTCGATTTCCTCTTTCATAGTTGTTAGCATTTGCCTTATGTACTGAGGTGCTCCTATATTGGGTGCATATATATTTATAGTTGTTATCTCTTCTTCTTGGATTGATCCCTTGATCTTTACATAGTGTCCTTTCTTCTCTTTTGTAACATTTTTTATTTTAAAGTCTATTTTATCTGATATGAATATCGCTACTCCAGCTTTCTTTTGATTTTCATTTGCATGGAATATCTTTTTCCATCCCCTCACTTTCCATCTGTATGTGTCCCTAGGTCTGAAGTGGGTCTCTTGTAGACAGCATATATATGGGTCTTGTTTTTGTATCCATTCAGCCAGTCTGTGTCTTTTGGTTGGTGCATTTAGTCCATTTACATTCAAGGTAATTATCAATATGTATGCTCCTATTACCATTTTCTTAATTGTTTTGTTTTGTAGGTCCTTTTCTTCTCTTCTGTTTCCCGCTTAGAGAAGTTCTTTTAGCATTTTTTGTAGGGCTGGTTTTGTGGTGCTGAATTCTCTTAGCTGTTGCTTGTCTGTAAAGCTTTTGATTTCTCCGTCGAATCTGAATGAGATCCTTGCTGGGTAGAGTATTCTTGGTTGTAGGTTCTTCTCTGTCATCATTTTAAATATATTATGCCACTCCCTTCTGGCTTGCAGAGTTTCTGCTGAGAGATCAGCTGTTACCCTGATGGGAGTTCCCTTGTATGTTAATTGTCATTTTTCCCTTGTTGCTTTTAATAACTTTTCTCTGTCTTTAATTTTTGTCAGTTTGACTACTATATGTCTTGGCGTGTTTCTCCTTGGGTTTATCCTGACTGGAGCCCTCTGTGCTTCCTGGACTTGGGTAGCTATTTCCTTTTCCATGTTAGGGAAGCTTTCAACTATAATCTCTTCCAATATTTTCTTGGGTCCTTTCTCTCTCTCCTCTCCTTCTGGGACCTCTATAATGTGAATGTTGGTGCATTTAACATTGTCCCAGAGGTATCTTAGGCTGTCTTCAGTTCTTTTCATTCTTTTTCCTTTATTCTTTTCCACATCAGTGATTATCACCATTCTGTCTTCCAGGTCAGTTATTCGCCTTTCTGCCTCAGTTAATCTGCTATTGGTACCTTCTAGTGTATTTTTCATTTCAGTTATTGTGTTGCATATCTCTGTTTGTTTGCTCTTTAATTCTTCTAGGTCTTTGGTAAACTTTTCTTGTAACTTTTCTATCTTTGCATCCAGTCTTTTTTCAAAGTCCTGGATCATCTTCACCATCATTATTCTGAATTGTTTTCCTGAAAGGGTGCCTATCTCCTCTTCATTTAGTTTTTCTGGGGTTTTATCTTGTTCCTTTATCTGGTACAAAGTCTTCTTCCTTTTCATTTTCCCTTTCTGTGGCTGTGATTTTCAGTTCCACAAAATTAAATACTGCTGATATGCTTGATACTACTGTCTGCCCTCTTGTGGAGGAAGCTATCTAGGAGGCTCCTGGGTGCTTCCTGATGGGAGGGACTGATGGTGGGTTGGGCTGTGTGGGCGGGGCTCAGTAAAACTTTAATCTGTTTTGGTGGGTGGAGCTCAGTAAAGCTTTAATCTGCTTGTCTCCCAGTGGGTATGGCTGTGTTCCCACCTTGTTGGTTGTTTGGCCAGAGGCTACCCATCACTGGAGCTTCCAGGTTCTTTGGTGGAGCTAATGGTGGACTCTGGGAGGGCTCACACCAATGAGCACTTCCCAGAACCACTGCTGCCACTGTCCCTGTCTCCTCAGTGAGCCACAGCTGCCCCCCACCTCTGCAGGCAACCCTCCAACACCAGCAGTAGCTCTGGTTCAGTCTCCTATGGGGTCACTGCTCCTTCCCACTGGGTCATTGTAAGCACACTATTTTTTGTGTGCCCTCCAAGAGTGGAGTCTCTGTTTCCCCTAGTCCTGTGGAGGCCCTACAATCATATTCTGCTGGCTTTCAAAATCTGATTCTCTGGGGATTCCTCCTCCTGTTGCTGGATCCCTGGGTTGGGAAGCCTGACGTGGGGCTCAGAACCCTCACTTGAGTGAGTGGACTTCTGCAGTATAACTGTTCTCCAGTTTGTGAGTCACCCCCCTAGCATTTATGGGATTTGATTTTAACACGATTGTGCCTGTCCTACCATCTCATTGCAGCTTCTCCTTTGTCTCTGGATGTGGGGTGTCTTTTTTGGTGAGTTCCAGTGTCTTTCTGTTGATGATTGTTCAGCAGTCAGTTGTAATTCCAGTGCTCTTGCAAGAGAGAGTGAGTGCACATCCTCCTACTCCACCATCTTGAACCATCTTCAGCTTATTTCTTTTATACATAGTAGTTTGTACCTCTTAATCCCCTATCCCTATCTTGCCCCTCCTCCCTTACGTACCCCACTGGTAACTACTAGTTTATTCTCTATATCTGTCAATCTCTTTCTTTTTTGTTATATTCAATAGTTTTTATTATTTTTTAGGTTCTGCGTATAAACAATAACACACAGTACTTGCTATTCTCTGACATTTCACTAAGCATAATACTTTCCACGTCCATCCACATTTTGCAAATGGCAAAATTTCATTCTTTTTTTTTTATGGGTGTGTAGTATTCCATTATGTTTATATACCACTTCTTTTATATCCATTCATCTATTGATGAACACTTAGGTTGCTTTCATGTCTTGGCAATTGTAAATAATGATGCTGTGAACACTGGGGTGCATGAATTTTTTCAAATTAGTGTTTGTGTTTTCTTCTGATGTGCACCCAGGAGTGGAATCACTGGATCATATGGTAGTTCTATTTATAGTTTTTAGAGAAACCTTCATAATGTTTTAGCAGTGGCTGTACCAATTTACTTTCCCACCAACAGTGTACGAGGGTTCCCTTTTCTCCACATCCTTGCCAACATTTGTTATTTGTGGTCTTTTTGATAATAATCATTATGACCAGTATGAGGTGATAGCTCATTGTTGTTTTGATTTGCATTTTTCTGATGATTAGTAATGTTGAGCATCTTTTCATGTGCCTGTTGGCGATCTGTATGTCTTCTTTGGGAATATATCTATTCAGGTCTTCTGCCCAAAAATATCTATTCTGTCTTTTTGGTTGTGTTGTTTGTTTTTTTAACTTGCGTTTATATATTTTGGATATTAGTCCCTAATTTGTCATGTCATTTGAAAATATTTTCTTCTGTCCCATAGGTTGTCTTTTCATTTCTTCAATGGTTTCCTTTGCTATGCAAAACCTTTTAAGTTTAATTAGATCTCATTTGTTTATTTTTGCTTTTGTTTCCTTTGCCTTAGGAGACAGATCCAAAAAAATATTGCTACAATTTATGTCAGAGAATGTCCTGCCTAAGTTTTTTCCAGGTGTGTTATGGTTTGTGGTCTTCATTTAAGTCTTTAATCTACTTTGAGTTTATTTCTGTATATGGTGTGAGAAAATGTTCTAATTTCATTTACATGAGGCTGTCCAGTTTTCCCAGCACCACTTATTGAAGAGATTGTCTTTTCTCCATTGTATATTCCTGCCTCTTTTGTCATAGATTATTTGATTATGAGTACCTGGTTTTATTTCTGGGCTCTCTATAGTTATCCATTGATATATGTGTCTGTTTTTGTGACAGTACCATACTTTTTGATTACTGTAGCTTTGTAGGATAGTCTGAAGTGAGGGAGCATGACTTCTCTAGCTCTGTTCTTTCTCAAGTTTGTTCGGCTATTCAGGTTCTTTTGTGTTGCCATACAAATTTTGAAATTATTTGTTCTAGTTTTGTGAAAAATGCCATTGGTAATTTGATAGGGATTACATCAACTCTGTAAATCACCTTGGGTACTATGGTCATTTTAACAATATATTCTTCCCATTCATGAGCACAGTATATCTTTTCATCTGTTTGTGTTGTTTTCAGTTTCTTTCATTAGTGTCTTATAGTTTTCTGAGTAGAGGTACTTTACCTCCTTAAATTTATTCCTAGGTATTTTATTGCTTTTGATGCAGTTATAAATGGGATTGTTTCCTTAATTTCTCTTTATGATAGTTCGTTGTTAGTGTATAGAAATGCAACAGATTTCTGTATATTACTTTGTGTCCTGCAACTTAACTGAATTCATTAATGAGTTCTAGTAATTTTTTCATGGTGTCTTTAGGATTTTCTATGTGCAGTATCATGTCATCTGCAAACAGTGATAGTTTTACTTCCTTTGAAATTTGAATTACTTTTATTTCTTTTTCTTGTCTGATTGCTGTGGCTAGGACTTATTTAATAGTGTGTTGAATAAAAGTGGTGAGAATGGGCATCCATGTCTTATTGCTGATCTTAGAGGAAATGTCTTCAGCATTTCACTGTTGAATTTGATGTTGGCTGTGAGCTTATCATATATGGCCTTTATTACATTGAAGCATATTCCCTCTATGAGTGTTCATCATAAATGGATATTGAATTTTGTTAAAAGCTTTTTCTGAATGTATTGAGACGATCATGTGGTTTTTATTACTCAATTTGTTAATGTGGTATATCATATTATTGATTTGCAGATATTGAATCATCTTTCATCCCTGGGATAAATCCTACTTGATCATGGTGTTTGATCCTTTTAATGTGTTGTTGGATTTGGTTTGCTAATATTTTGATGATTTTTTCATCTATGTTCATCAGTGATATCCCTGAAATTTTCGTGTTTCATTATATCTTCATCTGGTTTTGGTATCAGGGTGATGGTGGCCTCAGAGAATGAGTTCAAAAGTGTTCCTTCCTCTGCAATTTTTTGGAGTAGTTTCAGATGGCTATGTGTTAAGTCTTCTCTAAATGTTTGGTAGAATTCACCTGTGAACCACCAGGCCCGGGACATTTGTTTGTTGGAATTTTTTTTCTGTTTGTTTGTTTGTTTTAAATTACGGATTCAATTTCATTAGTGGTAATTGCTGTATTTATATTTTCTATTTCTTCCTGATTCAGTCTTTGGATATTGTACATTTCTAAGAATTTGTCTATTTCCTATGTGTTGTCCATTTTATTTGCATATAGTTGTCCATAGTAGACTCTTATGATCCTTTGTTTTGCTGTGGTGTTGGTTTTAACTTATTTTATTTCTGATTTTATTGATTTGCACGCCCCCCCCCCCCTTTTTCCTTGATGATCTGTGATCTGGCTAAAGGTTTATCAATTTTGTTTATATTTTCAAAGAACCAGCTTTTAGTTTCATAGATCTTTTCTATTGTTTTTTTTTCAGTCTATTTCATTTATTTCTGCTCTGATCTTTATGATCTCTTTCCTTCTACTAACTTCGGGTTTTGTTTGTTCTTATTTCTTTAGTTGCTTTAGGTGTAAGGTTAGGTTGTTTATTTGAGATTTTTTTTTTTTGTTCCCTGAGGTGAGCATGTATTGCTATAAATTTTACTCTTGGAACTGCTTTTGCTGTGTCCCATAGATTCTTACACTGGTGTGTTTCATTTGTCTCCAGGTAATTTTTTGATTTCCTATTTGATTTCTTCAATGATCCCTTGGTTGTTTAGTAGCATATTGTTTAGCCTGTATGTGTTTGTGTTTTTTTTTTGCATTTTTTTCCCTTGTAGCTGATTTCTAGTCTCATAATATTAGGATCTGAAAAGATTCTTGATAAGATTTCAATTTTCTTTAATTTTACAAGTCTTGTTTAGTGGCCTAAGATGTGAAGAATGTTCCAAGTGCACTTGAGAAGAATGTGTATTCTATAGCTTTTGCATGGAATGTTCTATATATATATCTTATGCATTTGATCTAATCTTTCATTTAAGGCCAGTGTTTCTTTATTGATTTTCTGTCTGGATCATCTGTTCATTGATGTAAATGGGGTGTTAAAGTCCCCTACTATTATTGTGTTACTGTTAATTTCCCCCTTCATGTCTGTTAGTATTTGCTTATATTAATATGAATTTAATAATATGCATTTAGGTGGTCCTTTTGTTGTGTTTATATATATTTAAAATTGTTGTATTGTCTTGGATTGATCCCTTGATTATTATGTAATGTCCTTCTTTGTCTCTTGTAATAATCTGTTTTGAAATCTGTTTTGTCTGGTATAAATATTGCTATCCTGGTTTTCTTTTGATTTCCATTTGCATGGAATTCCTTTTCCTATTCCCTCAGTTTCAGTCTGTGTGCCTTTAGATCTGAAGTAGCCTCTTTTAGGCAGCATATATACAGGTGTTATTTTTGTATCCATTCAGCCACTCTGTGTTTTTTGATTAGAGCACTTAACTCATTTACATTTAAAGTAATTATTGATATGTATGTACTTATTGACATTTAAAAAATTGTTTTGTGGTTGTTTCTGTAGTTCTTTTTGTTCCTTTCTTCTTCCATTGTTTTCTTTGTGGTTTGATAACTATCTTCATGTGTATATCTATTATAGATTTTTTGTTTGTGGTTACCATGAGGTTTGTATATAGCAATCTGTATACATATACATTATTTTAAGTTGCTGATTACTTAATTTCAAATGCATTTTGAGAACCCTATATTTTCACCCTCCTCTCCTCACAGTTATTGTTTTTGACATCATATTTTACATATATATATATTTGTGTGTGTGTCTCCCTTAACTGCTTATTGTGGGTATAGATGACTTTACTACTTTTGCCTTTTATCCTTCTTACTAGCTTTGTTTGTGGTTGATTCATTACCTTTAGTGTATATTTATCTTTACCTACGAGCTTTTTCCTTTCATAATTTTCAGGTTTCTAGTTGTGGCCTTTTCTTTTTTGCTTAGAAAAGTCCCTTTTACATTCTTGTTAACCTGGTTTGGTTGTGCTCATCTCTTAGTCTTGAATGTAAAACTTGATCTTCCCATCAAATCTGAATGAGAGCCTTGTCAGGTAGAGTATTCTTAGTTGTAGGTTTTTCCTCTTTCATCACTATGAAGATATTGTGCCACTCCTTCCTGGCCTGCAGAGTTTCTGCTGAAAAGTCAGATAATAGCCTTATGGGAGTTCCCTTGAATGTAACTTGTTGTTTTCCCTGGCTGCTTTTAATATTCTCTTCTTATCCTTAACTTTTGCCATTTTTAATTACAGTGTGTCTTGGTATGGCCCTGTTTGAGTTCATCTTTTTTTTTTTTCTTTCTTTCTTTTTTTTAATTCTTGTTTTTTGTCTGCCCTGTGTGGCATGTGGGATCTTAGTTCCCTGACCAGGTATTGAACCCATGACCCCTGCAGTGGAAGCGTGGAGTCCTAACCACTGGATTCTGCTGCCTGAACTTGGATATCTGTTTCTTTTTCCAGGTTAGAGAAGTTTTCAGCTATTAGGTGTTCAAATATGTTCTCTGTTCCTTTTTCTCTCTCTTTTCCTTGTGGAATCCATATAAAACGCAACTGTTAGTATGCATAATTTTGTCCTAGGTATCTCTTAAACTATCCTCACTTCTTTCTTTTTTCTGTTCATCTACAGTGATTTACACTACTCTGTCTTCCAGCTTGCTGATATATTCCTCTATATCATTTAGATTATCATTGATCCCTTCTAGTGTATTTTTCATTTCTGTTAATGTATTCTTTATGTCTGTTTGGTTGTTTTTTATATTTTCTAACTTTTTGTAAAAACTTCTAACTGTTCATCCATTCTTCTCCCAGGTTCTTTGATAACCTTTAAATTAATTACTTTGAATGTTTTCTCAGGTACATTGCCTATCTCTAGTTAACTTAGTTCTTCTTTTGAGGTTTTATTTTTTTCCTTCATTTGGAACATTTTCCTCTGTTGCCTTTTTTCCTAACTTACTGTTTTTATTTCTATGTATCTGGAAGGTTGGTTGCATTTCCTGATCTTGGAGAAGTAGCCTTTTGTAGGAGATGTCCTATGTGTCCCAACAGTGCTCTCCCCTCTGCTCACCAGAGCTCTGTGCTCTAGGGGTGCCCTTTGTGTGGCCTGTGGGTCCTTCTGTTGTGGCAGATTGACTACTATGGGCAATCTAGATTGGCCTCTGGTTTTGTTGGTTGCCAGGCCCAACCTGTGTGGAGTCAGCCAGCCACTGGTTGGTAGGGCCTGGTCATGAGGTGGCAGGTTGTGTAACCCTATGGGGGTCCTGGTCTAGTGCTGGCTTACTGGTGGGTGCAGTCAGGGTCCAGAGGATCTCAGGGCTGGTACTTGTGCACTTGTGGATGAAGCCAGGTCTTGGGGCTAGTGCCAGCCCCCTAGTGGGTGGAGTTGGGTCCTGGGGTCAGGCTGTAGGGCCCAGGGGTCCAAATACTGGTGTTGAACCACTGGTGGGTTGGCCCAGTTTCTGACACAGCTGGCTGTGTGATGCCAGGTGTCCCGAAGCTTGTATTGGCCTACTAGTGTGTGGTGCTTGGTCTGTGGCCCTCTCTCAGGGCAATTAGGTAGGCTGGGACCTGCCATGGCAGGCTGTGAGGTTGCAGCTGTCCTGGTACTGGTGTCTGCCTGCTGGTGGGTGAGGCTGATCCTGAGGCTAGAGCAGTCTCGCTGGTGGGCAGAGCTGGGTCCTGGGTTCTCTGGCTGCAGGGCTCTGGGGGGTCCCAGGTCTAATGCCTGCCCACTGTTGTATGGGCCTGCATTCTGGACCCTCTGGTGGGCAGGGCTGTGTTCAGGGGTGGCGTGGGCTAAGCCAGTCTTAAGGCAGCCTATCTCCTGGTGGGTGAGGCTTTGTCCTTGTTAGGTTAGTTGATTGGCCTGACACATTCCAGTACTGGTACCTGTAGGCTGGTGGGTGGCAGCAGAGCTGGGTTCTGAGGGTGATAAGCTAAGAGAGGATTCTAGAATGGCTTTTGCCAACACCAGTGTCCATATGGTAGAATGAGCTCCCCAAAATGTCTGCTTCCAGTTTTTATGTCCCCACTGTGAGCTCCAGTTGCCTTCTGCCTCTCCAGAAGACTCTCCAAGATCAGCAGGTAGGTCTAACCCAGGCTCCTTTCAAATTACTACTTCTTCCCTGGGTCCTGGCAATTATTATTAATTAATTAATAATTATTCATTATTCTCCCATTTATGGGTTACCCAGCTGGGGGTATGGGTCTTGACTATACCATGACTCTGCCCCTCCTATCGTTCTTGTTGTGGTTCCATTTTTAAATCTTTAGTAGTAGAAGATCTATTCTGGTAGGCTCTGGTCTTTTTCATTGATAGTTGTTCTATAAATAGTTGTAATTTTGGTGCGCCCATGAGAGGTAGTGAACTCAGGGCCTTTCTACTCTACCATCGCTAGAAGAGCTTCTCAAGGCAATTGATTAAGCTGCATTTCTGGGCAGATGGAAACCATCATGTTACCTGTGTATTCTTTCTAACATCAAGACTTCCCTTTGTGTTTCATCCTAGGTAGTGTCTGCTTCTGTGTACAGTTGACCATGGGTTCTACGTTCACAAATTCAACCAACCTTAGATTGAAAACATTTGAGAAAAAATGAATTGCAGAGAGTTCCAAAAAGCAAATTTTCCATGTGCCAACAACTGTTTACATGGCATTTAAATTGTATCTATAATTATTTACATAATATTTATATCATATCTGGTATTATAAATAATCTAGTATATGCATAGTTTACATGCAAATACTACACTATTTTATATAAGGGACTTGAGCATCTGAGGATTTTGGTATCAGCAGGAGGTCCTGGAACCAACCCCCCCATGGATACCAAGGGATGACTGTATATGGAGTTAGACAACACTTGAACTTGGAATGTGCATCACTGCATTTGAGATCCAGTGGCAGGGAAATCCAGGTTTCATGGTCTTGAAATTTCTACAACTTATGTAGAGGCATCTTTAAGAAAAAGAATCAAAATTCATGAATCTAAAATTAGGTACAGAAGTGAATATTTATCTGGACAAAAATCACAACCATGTATACATTTTAAAAGACGTGATGAGTATCACAGACATAAAAAAATACAGAAAAATAATGATTTTTACATTATTTAGCAGCCTGCCACTTGCTTTTCATGACTTTTTTTCCTGCATGCTATTTTGATGGCTTCTTCACATAATAGCATTTTATAATATTTTCTATTGAGAGAATAGAAAGATAATTCAGTCTTTTCTCTAGAGAGGTTGATTGACACTTTTTTTGTATTTTTGATAATAATAAAAATACAGATATACTTCTCTATAGAATGGCTACAGGTTTGTACCCTTTTAAGCATAGAAATTCTGTTCAATTTTTATTTTACATGATTCCAATCAAAAAAGAACAGACACGTGTGTTGTTCATAATTGTGTCTTATGATGTCTTTTCTTGATGGGAGAGAAGTTCTGTTTTACTTATGCATTGTTGAGAACTGAATCTGCTTATAATGCTACATGTCTGATGTGTAAAATTGTTCACATTTTTGCACATACTAACTTCCAGCTCCAGACCTTTCAAGCTTTGTTTTTCCTCGTATCCCCTCCCATGCTACCAATCTTGGGCACCATGTTCACATTCATGGTAACACTTTGGCCTGGCACCTTTGTGTCCAGCATGTGTTCTACAATAGAGGATGGTGATGTACCCCTTTAGTGTAGCAATAACAGGCCAGCATGTGTTGACACAATGGGCAGTGGGGAGGCCATTCCTACTAGGGGAGGACTTGCAATAACTATATGCAGAAGTGACTTGGAACCATGTATCGCAAAAACCAAAACTAAAGTATCCCCAATTGAACTACTGCCTAGGCCCTAGCTACCCAAATGTCACCCAACCCAGTTGGAAGTCCAGTGCTGGTGACAGCAGAATAGAAAAAGATAACAGTCTTAATAAGTTGTGATTTAAAGTCTCATTTTGGAAAATTTTACAAGTATATACTGATGGTGTGAGCATATTGTTAGGGTTCCTCTCAGAGCCTTGGAAGGAGTTTGTGTAAGTGAGGGGTCCTGAAGCTTTAGCTCTATTAGCTTCATGGTAAATCCAGCTCAGCTAACTGGTCAAGTAATTGCTTACTAGGCAAGTTTTACTTTGGGCCAAATTCTTTGGGCAAAGGTGTGTATTCCCAAAACATGCTATTGCTTACGTGGACTTTTTCTCCCTGAGAGAATTCTGCCTTTGGCAAGTAGGGGTGCATAATGAAGACTTGCTTACTTTTCTCCCTGGTGAGACTGTTATGATTAGATGCGATAAACCTAATCATAACTTTAATAAGAAACTGCTTTCACCTTAGTATTTGCCCAAGCCATGTGTGGGGTTTTATTGGCCATAAAACATGTTTACTAATTCCTCAGGCTCATGAACAAGAGGCCCTGGTCTCTTTGGAAAGCCTCCTGGCTAAGTGCTTTCTGGGCAAATCAATTACTGTGTTTAAATGCCCCAAAGAATCAGAAAAGGGTGTTAACTGAGGCACACAGTTGAAAGGCAGTATGAAGGCAATATGAAGACTCATTGCTTCTCATCAATATCAACCTTATTAATTGAGCCTTAAGAATTTTTCTCCTATTTTCATCCTCCCACCCTCATTTGTTATAGTTAATCTCTTTATTGCCTTTGAGGGGTATACATGGATAGACTTCAAATTAGAGTGAATTAACCAAAGTCTTAATAGGAGGAGATGGTGTAATTGAGGACAACTTAGTAAAGGGACTTACTGGATAGGCATGGGTAAGGCTAAAGGAAGGTGCTACAGAATGGTGATGTACCTCCCTAGTGTAGAAATAACAAGCCATCACATCTGTAAACTGAAGGATCAGGTAGGAAAAGCCTTTACTGATACCTGGAGGGAGATCTGTAGCTCTAAGAAAGGGTCAACTGGTAGAAGTGGTGATGTCTAATGGGGGAATATTGCCAGTCTACTGCCTGGGCAGCATTAAGTCAGGGGAATAAACACTCTGATCTTCCTCTTATCTTGTCCTTTGGTATTCTGCAGGTGATTCTTACTGGCTGAACCTGACAGCAAACCAAAGGGTGGGAAAGCCCATTGATACAGTCAATAAAGGTCAGCTTTCTGGGGCACAGGTGAAAGTGTTGAGGGCAGATAGTGAATTTGGAGGGGCAAAGAGAAAAGTATTCAGCCCAGCGGACTATTTAAATTGGAGTCTTAGCTCTACAAGATTGGCCCAAGAGGAAAAGATCTGCATATCCCTGCCTTTAGAGTTAGGCTGGCATTTCTGCCCAATGTTATGAATTTCTCTTTTTTCAAGAAAGGACTGGTTGTCCACCTGGAGGGAATTCAGTCATCAGATAGCCTCAAGGCATCAGCTACAATGGGGGTTTGTCTCAGCTGCCAAGAGCTGTCTTGCCTGAGGTCGTCATTCTTTCTGGGGTAGACTTAAGTTGAATAAAATTAAATAGTTTGAAATCCTTCTTTTCATATATCTGTTACAAAGTGTGCCCTATTAAATATTTGTCTTAACCTTAACTACTTTTCATTATAGGAAAACTTGTTTCAGGAATATGACATTAAACCTTTCTTTTGAATATTTTTACTGGAGCAATTCTTTCCCTGTTTCAATAGCAATAAAAAAATGAATTTTTATATGCTAGAATTATCTTTTTCCCTATTTCAGTCAGTAATATTTTTCAAATTCCATCTACTATAGACATTACTTCTTTAGTTTCCTTAAGTTTCAAGAAATACATCAGTTTATCTTGGTGAGAAATTCTAGTGAACAAATTTGTGTATTTTCAAGATTGGAATGGACCGAAATGATTTCCTACTCATTTTATAACGCTTCATGTGAATTATTCAGAGAAAAATGAGTCTGATCATGGTTCAATATGGTCACTGAATACTTTTTTTAAAAAAAGATTTATGTATTTATTTTTGGCTTCATTGGGTATTTGTTGTTGTGTGTGGGCTTTCTCTAGTTGTAGTGAGTGGGGGCTACCCTTTGTTGTGGTGTGTGGGCTTCTCAGTGTGGTGGCTTCTCTTGTGGAGCACAGTCTATAGGCACATGGGCTTCAGTAGTTGTGGCTCACAGGCTCTAGAGTGCAGGCTCAGTAGTTGTGGCGCATGGGCCCAGTTGCTTCATGGCATGTGGAGTTTTCCCCAACCAGGGCTCGAACCCGTGTCCCCTGCATTGGCAGGTGGATTCTTAACCACTGCACCAGGGAAGTCCCTGGTCACTGAATACTTCTTATCATCACTTACAATTTGCAATGAACACCATCATCTTGCGGCATAGGATCTGTAAGCTAATGGTGATTGTTTTATGTTATCTACTCTGTCACTAGTTTTCTACTGATTCCTTTTTCAACTCCCTAAGGAATTTTATGAGTTTTCTAATTGATGATTTTTAAAAAGAGCTTTCTGAATGCTTTAGTGCTACATGTTTCTCCAGGTCCTCTCATATACTCATAACGAATCTAAATTTCTTTCATAGTGTGTTTTACTTTCTTTAAATGCATTCTTTGACTTTCAATTTTTTTTTTTTTCTAGCCTAGGTTTTTGCTTTATGCCTGAAGTTGGGAAATATAGAACTGCTTTGAAATCTGGTAGAATCACTAATAATATAAAACAATATTTTGGTGCAAATGATGTGTTATTGTGTTAGAGAAGTCAGTGAAAATGATTTAGTAAAAAGACCTTTTTATAAGATTCAAATATTAAGTAAAAAGCAAGCATATTATAATACCATTTATATAAAGTTTATAAACTAAATTCTGTCATGAACTTGGAAATGTCTAAGGTTTTATCCCATCTGCAAGCTAACCAGGTAGCATGCCATAGTTGTATGGATCCTGACAGAAGACGTGAGACTCCTGGGTCACAGAAGTATGACACTGCATTTTTCATGCCTATCTTTTATTGTATTTTTTTTTAATGCCCTTGGGTTTAAGTTCAAAACCAATTTGCTGTGGTCATAGAAGTTGATTAAGAAGTAAAAGTTTTAATGTTTTATGTCACTCATTTTTTAGGATTGTTTATTACTGCAGCATTGCCTGGCCTATTCTGACTGACTCAGAATATTATTTTTGTTGCTATTCCTGCTATTATTATTAGCACATGCTCAATGAGTTCTTCTAGAAACAAAATGGAAGTGTGGAATACTTTTGAATTCAGATGGCAAAGTTTCCATATGCTTCAATAAGTGATACTTCTAGCCCTGCTTTCTACCTTTTACTTATTTCTTCTCCAGGAAGTAGAGACATATTTGGTTGGCAACATCAGATAAAGGGTTTATAAGCTTTCATCCTAGCCTCCTTCTCTCTTTTCAAAGCATCCTGATTTCAGGTCAAGCGTGTTTTCCTTCTCTTATGGCCACTGTTCCTGAGAGCAAAGGCCTATTGTCTAGTACTCTGCTATGACAGGTAGACATGTTTAATTCTAGGAAGGAAACAGTGGGAAGCCTAAATGTGGGAACAGATCAAATTCTCTAATCCAGTTTATTGGCACCCAAAGATATTTTGATACTTCATCTGCCTATGCCTTCTGTTTCTTAATTGGTTACATACACATGGCAGTGTAAGGGGTGTAATTGTCCAGCCTTAGTCCCAACATATAGGTCCATGAAATCCCAGATTTCTGAATCCATCGTTTGCTTATAGTTCTTCTCCATTTGGGGGGCCATTTTGCATATTGCTTCATGGAAGTTAATACAAACAAAAAGAGGAGTAGAGAATAGTAAAGTGACATGGAGAAGTAGTTACTGAGTATAGTCATTAACTGACTTATTTCTGCAACCGCCCTTACCTCCTGCAGCCTTATTCATATGGGGGTTTCAGCAAAGTGACAACCACAAATCAAAGCCTTCTAGAAGTCGCTCATGAACGATCAAAAACACAAATGTTGAAGCCACCAATGCCAAGGGTCCACTGTGTGTATGTGCTAGTGTGTGAGTTAGACCAGTGCGGAAGTACATGAGCATTGTAATCCCCTTAACCTGCTAACTGAACATTGGAGGAATTCAGGCCAGTGTATGGGGTTTACTCTTTTTGCCAGAGGGCCTTTTGCTTCAGTTTTCCTTTTTTCAAGAACCACAGACATTTATTTTATTGCCACTTGATTCTGCTGCACAGTTTTTCCCTGGGCTAAGAATGGAATTACTAACATTGCTTGTTCCATACTCTGAAAATCGCTGTCAGGTGTGAATTAAACGTTCTATTTGAAGATTTGCACTCCTCTCCTCAGCCACAATGGGAATTTTTATGGAATGATGCTCATTGGCACTAATATAATTCTTTTCATCCTAGATTTTTGAGTGCTTTGTAAACGTTCTTTCTCTGCTATCTACATTTCAATGACTCTCATCACCCCTCCATCGAGGATCACTGACAGAAGCTTTATGCTAACTCCCTCAACTCTTCCGCAGCTGCTTTCCATTCAGTGCGCGTGGCAAACATTTGAATAATTGTTTCTGGGTACCTAGAGAAAGGAATATGACAACTTTGATGATCTTCTGGCATAATATTGTGAATTCAGAATTTAGGAAGTGTCTAAGGGTAAAGTGTGTCCCCTGGAGCTGACAGGGTGAAGAGAAAAAATAATGTTAATAGCAGGTTCAAAACAAGCAAGCAACCAATTATCTTCAGCCCCCAAACTCACCAAAACTTTTCTTGATCTTAAAAAGATTACAGTTTGGGACTTTAAATTATTCCACATTCCCATGGGGTATTCAAATCATAACTATTTTCTAATCACTGACAGTTATAACATGTTTGTGTTGGAAGGAATGGTAAACACCATTCATAATCTTTAATAATCTAGCCAAATCATTCTATGGATGAAGCAACAAGATTCAGAGAGATCTACTGTCTTAAGATCAAGCACAAAGCTAGTTAGTGCAAAGCTGCGTCACTGGACTTTCTACTTCTTTTTATTCCCACAATCTCATACCAATTCCTTCTCCTTTTTCTCCTCTTCACCTGCCCTCCTCCTCCTCCTTCTTATTCCTCTAATGTTGTAGCTAAATCTTTATCATATAGACAAGAGTTGTTTTAAAGAATGAGGAAAATACATATACTAATTATAATACAACCAATAACTAGAAGAAAAACAGACTAGACTCTGTTTCTTGTCATTGACGATGGCTTTAACTTGCACATTCTGTGTCATTTAAACTTTACATTATGTCATGGCGCTTCACTTTACTAATTGAGGATTCTGCAAAACATAGGTTTTCATATGAAGATAAAGCCTAGCATGGGGCTTGAAATAGGAACTTTAGGAAAAATGGTTTCAGATTATAATGTAAAATAATCATGGAAGACACATGCTTCAATGACTGGTCATTCTTATCTTTTATTCATCAGCAGTTTTTACCTTCTTAGCTTCAATCCATCCTTTAGAGTTTGGATTATTTAGAAATATTTTTATTTTTAATATCCTATACCAGAAGTCGTAGTATATGTTGACAGCTAAGAAGGCAAAAAGCCAAGGAAATAAACCTGTTGGCTAACATTTTGAAGGAGGTCTGAGATGTACGTTTCTAACTGCCTTTCTTTAGCGGTTCCTTCATATTCCTTTATATAACCTTTATATAACCTCCTTTATATAAACTCGTACTGATTTATGTAACCTTCAATTACTGGGTAGCACCTGTACAACAGAATCATACAATGTTAGTGCTGGCAAAGTACTAAGAGGTCCAAAAACCTTCATCTCACTGCTGAGATTCAAAAGGGTGAAATGACATATCCAAGGTCACCTTGTAATTCTTCTCTTTAAATTGATTTACTTTGGGTATAAAGACAGATTGTTCTTTACCTTCTGGAAAGATGGAGTTTCAGTATAAGAAAGATCTTTATGGCAATTTGGCCCTAGAGAATTTAAACAGAGCAGAAAATTCTGAATTATGATTCCCACAACAGTTTTAACTTGGCCACAGTCGGCATGCTCATTAAGGTAGAGTCTCTCTGGGATTACTACATCAGCGTGTTTTATTTTTTAGCTTTAAAAAATTTTAAATTGAATTTTAGGGTATATGTATTTCTTGGTAGCTGCCTTCAGTTGCATAAAAATTCTTTTGTCAACCAAACGCACTGCCTTAGGAGAAAACAGAAAGGGCAAAAGTAACTCCAGAGAGTTGGGCCTGTTTAAACAAAGGACCATCTCTGGATGTGGGATGAACAGAGCTGAGGCCAGGCAGAGCGCCACTAAGCTGCTTTGCCAAACTTGTTAAATTCTCTCTTGCCTGCCACAATCACCTGCAAGTTAAGAGGCTTTTTGTAGTCCTCATCTCTCTTGGGCATCAGAATTTTAGGGTATTTCCTCCCCTAAAGTGATAGTCATGTTTGCCTTGCTTATTAGCTTTCTTTCGATGGCTGTGTGGCACTTCTCAGACATTATTGTATATAATTCTGTAAGTTTGGCAGGGAGTTTAAAAAGTCTTTATGAAATCAATTTGAATATAGTTACATTAACATATACTGCATCCCACACAAAATGAAAGTTTAGATAGGTTTTAAACTTCCATTATTTTTTAAAAATCATGAAAGAGTCCCCTTTGCAATCATTTCTTCCCACCCCCTCAGTTTACATGCACCGAAACAGAGGTGTGGAGGTGGCAGGAGTCTTGGCCAAGATCAAGAGAGGCAGAGAAAGAATTAGAAGCCTAAAAGCCAGCATCTAGCACCGTACTTGAAAATAAAATTGATTTGTTGAAGAATGAGTTTCAATTATTACACTTTTCCCCTTCATTCCACCATGGTTACTCACCCATCAGGTCTGTCATCCGGAGCCCTATTTCCTCACTTTCATATGACCCTATTGAAGTTGATGCTGGGTGACCTACATTCAGGTGGGGACATGAGTCATTCACCAAGGCAGTCCCAAGGTCTGTGTCTTTCCACCTGGCTTGACCGGGGGCTTCATCAGTGTGTTAATTTGGGATTACTGAGAACACAAGTCCCTATCCACTTTTTTCTTTTAAGACGGACATTTTTAATCAGGTGCCTAATTTGGTCCTGAGGGATCCCACTCTGCTTTAATAATACATGTGACAAAATTTACCTCTTTGCTTTCAAAGTTGTTAATTATGGAGTGCATTTGAAATGAGCTATCACAGCCAAGAAATCTTCCCTTTTGGATGGTTACATGCTTCAATGCTGGGAAGAAGTAATAAGCAAGGAAGGGTTATGAAACACCTTTCCATATGGACAGTGGGCTTTGAGGGGGACCAAACAGGGTCATCATGAAGACTTTTTGGTAATGGGCTTATATCAAATTTTGGTCAGGTTCTGCTACAGATTCTACATAACCCAGAGGGCTTAACCTGCTTTCAAAGCATATGGAAAAAGCACAGATGTAAGCAAGGAGGCCTTCAGACAGATGAGTGGGCTAGGTTATTGAACTCTTTAAGGAAGTAGAAGCAGTTGCTTCAGGGAAGACAGGTTTTTTTTTTTTTTTTTTTAATGCCTTCTACAGTGAGGATAGCCATTGCAGATTGATCATTGGTGATCTTTGTGGTGTGTACTCAGACTCACATGTGTGGTAAGTTCTTATGGTCACTAAAGCTATTCCTTCTTACTTATTAATAAATTAACAGTAGTTTTCTGTGAGATTTGTTACAGGTCATCTGGTCTTCAGACATACAAATGCAGTTTAAATACCAACGTAGTTAAAAAGATTTAAACAATCATCTAAATTACTGTGCCTTAAAAGCAACAGAACCCAGGCAACTCATTTGCACACAGCCTCTAAAGACGCTTTTAGTGGCTTAGTTCCAGAGCTTCCTCCATTATTTTCCCATTACCTGAAATGATTACTGGGCTTTGCAAATGAGTTTGGGTGCCATACAAAATATTTACTTTAACCCTCTATGGAACCATGTCCTAGAAAATATGATTGTTCAGGAGTTTGAAATATGGAATAGGTGTTCATAAGGCGAACATTTTGTGTTATCTACTCAAAGGCATGCTTAGTTTTGTACCAAGAACAAGATACAAGACAGAGCTAAGAAAGCCTTTCCACATTGATTTATGAGAAAAGTCAAGGATTTTGTTTTTTATAAACCACAGACTGAGCCCAGATTTACTAGGCATTACAAAAGCCTTTGGGAAACACTCTGAGTGGACCAGTGAAATGCAATCATGTCTTTGTACCTATCAGCAACCAAAAAAGTAGGTTAACTTTTCGAGTACATGGGTGACGTTAATTTTCCTTCTGGGAACTGACCTAATAAGAGAGATGTTGCTGGTAGAAACCAGGTATCTTTTCAGAGTAATAAGGCTGCGATAGAAAAATGGTGAAATTGATTACCATTGAGCTGGACATGAAGATTGAGAACCATCACTCCTGTGCTATGTAAGGAGAAGCTGTGGTGACTGTGATTGGCTGTACATGTGGATGAGTCACTTAACATCTTTGCCATCAGTTTCCTATTTATCAAGTGAGAAGTTGAGAAAGATGGTTATAAAGAGCCCTTCCACCTGGGGATATCTTTATAGTCCAGATGGGAGGATGCAGCATAGGAAAAGGAAGAGACCCCTACTCAGGGTCTCAGGATGCCTGGTGATAACCGTTGCTCTGCTACGGAATCATTGCCACTGCTTTTGGCCATTTAAAGGATTTCCAGTTTTTTTTAACAGTGCTATACTAAAAATTCTTGCACATGAATCTTTTTTTTTTTGGAATAAATTCTCAAAGCTAGATTAAAAGTACTCACTTATGACTTTTATTGTCTTACCAGAACAAAACCACCAAATTAGGTTCTTAAGAGATATATATTTTTCCCATTTCATTACTAATTCCCCCCCATGGCTATTGTAATAAAAATAAATCAAGATGAGTACGTGAGTTTTGAAAATGAATTAACAACAACAAAAGATATGAATATACATATATATATACCTATACGTAAATTTTTCCCCTTTTCTCTCTTTCTGACACTCAGTTTCCTGGAATAGTTGAAATTATCTCACCCTATTCATAAGAGTTTTCAGGTTGTGGTAGCTCCTTTGTAATAGGGGCTAAAATCAATGACAGACTTAAGATCAAGTTTGAGTGCAACAGGAATGTCTATCCTGTTCCTAGAACTCTGGCATCTCAATCACTCCTCTTATAGGAAAAAAAAAGTCTCCCCAGAAATGTCTAAGCCTTCTGAGTTATCTTTATATCAAAGATACATATTTGTAAATATCTTTATAGGTATACCTTAAATCCTATTTTTATAACACGTATTCCCAAATCCCAATCTAATCTCTCTACTGCCCAAACTGTATACAGAAATTTTCTTGAAAATCATATAAGCCAAGTTCCTTATTAGAATGGAAACAAGAGAGGTCAAACGGCTTACCCATCACTGCACAGCTCTTCATAAATAAAAGTAGAGAATTCCTGCTCGAGGGATGTTTGTGGAGAGGTTTCAGGGTGGCAAATAAAAGGAAGGGGTATATATGGCATGCAAAGAAGGAAGATATTGAGTTATTTTTCTTTATCTTTTTAAAAAATAAATACATATTAGACTTCATGTATGTTCTGGACCTATCATCTATGAGACTCGTGGTAACCTGTGCAAGTAGCTTCACCTCTCAGGATCTCCGTTTTCTCAAACTGTAAAGTTAAAAAAAAAATCTAAGATCAAATGACATCTTAATTATCTGAATTCAAGCATTTTTTTCTAGGTCATACCAATGACCTGTTGAAAAAGCTGTTGTATTGAGAGAGTTATTGCAAATCCAAGAAACATTAAGGTTTTTATCTTTGTGCATTTTTATGAATTGTCAGCAATCCAAGGATAGCAGATTAAAGGCCCGAGTTTTATTTTCAGAGTTGTATAATCAGGCCAAGATCTAAATGCAATGTTGAAGAATAAAATATCAGCCTACCCTATTGAATTTGGACTTGGGTCATATAGTGGAAATTATTATAATTCACTGGGAAGAAAGTGAGGTTTGTTCTCAGGCAAATGTTGGAATTTCCTCAGTCGAAGGAAACTGAACAGATTTTCCCTAATTTCAGAGGAATCTATAGTAGAGTTGTGGGTGTTTTAGACTGAACAACCAAAAAATCTTATTTTTTTAACTAGATTTATCCTATGAAAATGCATGTTACATTGATTCTGATCTCAAGGAGCTCAGTAGTGCTAGAGGCAAATATATCCATGATAATGATAAAACAATGTGTAATAAAAGGCAAGGCAATAGAGATAGGATTAAGATACAAAGAAATCAAGGGGCCCCATCTCTCCCAGCCTTGGGAGGGGATGAGCAATCAGAGAAGCTTTCTAGGGAAGACAACATCTAGAAATACTAGCCGATTTGCCAAAGACCACACTGCTAATTAGTAGCAAAGCAAACATGAGAATTCTACTGTCAGTCTCTTTTCTGAGTGTCTAAATTCTTAATCCACTTTAAGGAGGTTGAAATGCAAGACTCTTAGATGATGCAGTGTTCTTTCTGCTCTATGCTTATATAGTTACCCCATATAACCTTCCTAAATAAACTTAACACTTATCTGCTGGTAGTAAGAGAAATATAAATATCTCTAGCACAGTAATTTCCCTGTTCTTTTATTGCCAAAACTTTTCTCTCTTTTGTTAAATGGCTGTTTATTGATTTGGTGTTGTCCATGTGTCTTCCTCGGACGAGCACTGCAGTGTCCTAGTCTTAGGGAATGTACTACGTTTATTTGCTCTCTCACACTTAACATATCAGATGTGACAATATGAAGGGATGGAGATAAAAGGCAATGTGTACTTATTTGCTGCTAACAAGAATG
The DNA here is from genome assembly GCF_030028045.1 of Hippopotamus amphibius kiboko. Classification (NCBI taxonomy): domain Eukaryota; kingdom Metazoa; phylum Chordata; class Mammalia; order Artiodactyla; family Hippopotamidae; genus Hippopotamus; species Hippopotamus amphibius. The sequence continues at coordinate 166,805,605 of NC_080189.1, forward strand.
AGAACACGTTAGCTGATTTTATTACTAGTTCTTACCAAACCATACTTGGGAAGGTAAGTCTGTTGTTTTATAAGGGCATTAAAAGTCAAAGAACCAAATTTTTCTTTTTCACTGTCTAGTTTGAGCTATTTTTAATCTCTCAGCACAGCAAATCTATCAGGTCCTTAAGGGCAAAGGTAATTCTTTACTCGTTTTTTCCCCATCTCTCTAGAGTACCTAGCATGTCGAAGAAACAGTGTATTTGTGTTGATTGTATGGTCTGGTGAATGCATGAACCGAGAAACAACGTGTAGAGTTTACAGTATTCATTACTTCCTTTGGAGCGGAGTATAATAGAATCTCTCTTGACTTCTGCTTAGTAGATTCCTTGGATTAAGCATTCTTCTTTTTCATTCTGTTAAACATTGCAGTCATTGGCCCTAATTCTTTCTCTGCTGTGGAATTATGCAGCCACTCTCTTTACATGGCCTCATGATGGATGTAGTATACTTTCCTGCCTCATGACTTTGATCTTAGACATATGACTTATTTTGGCCAATGGGATATTAGTAGATCTGACATAACAAGAGGCTTGAAATGCATTCGTATGGGGTAGCTTGACCCTCTTGCCCTTCTATACCACAAAAAGGACAGATCTCAGGTAGTTTCTATCCTTTCAGTCTGGGAGACAGAATGAGATACACAGAGCATGCCTTGACCCTATCTTGCAGCCTGGAATCCAGTTCAGCTGAACCCCAAAGGACTCAGAAACTTGTGAGTGAGAAATGTAAATATTTGTTATTGTAAGACAAATGGTTATGTGTTGTTATTGAAGCATTATTATGGCAATAGCTAATAGATAGGAACATATGATTGATGCCTCAGTATACTGAATATTCCTGAAAGTTGAACTCACTGGTGGCTCACACCAGTTGGATTATATACTTACAAAGAATCAGTTTTCTTTCTTTCCATACTTGTGTGTCTGTTTTGTCCATTATTCTGATTATGTAATTTATGTGATATCAGACAATGAATAACGTTAGAGAACAAACATTTCTATAAAGCTAAGATGAATGCTTTTTAAAGACTTGATAAAGGCAGATTGTTAAAAAAATTAGGTGTTGGTGAGAGATTTTTACAAGACTGGCGAAAAATAAATATCTAGAAGGATCTTGAACTCAGATTTCTCTTTAATTGCTTATGTTCTCATTTTCTTTTTAGTGAAATTAGAACTGGGAATTTTGGATGATGTAATACATGTGGTTTTATATGAGAAAAGCAGATTAAAATTTTAATTATTGGAGAGTCTCAAAGAAAAGGTCTTGACCTTTAACAAAAGATGAATGAATGTTTATTTATGTGTTTAAGGTAAAATAAAATGCTCAATCTGTTTGTATAAATTTTTATGATTTCCTTTTTTAACCAATTTTTCTTATTATCTGAGCAAAAATTATCTCAATCTCTTTTTATTAGTAATGTCATAAATTTCATACCATGCTAAAAATTCTCTTCCTTTCTTTGTAAATATCCTAAAGTTTTAGTATAAATTACAAGTAGCAATAGTATAAATTAGAATAGCCTCCTTCACCATGAATATGTGAAGAGTAAACTTTCCTTTTCAGCTGCTGTCCCTCTTTTCATACTTATATCCTGTTCTGGTTTATAGATTTGCAGTTTGATTAATAACTTTATTCTACAGGAGGATACTTCCTAGTTCAGATCACAGTTTCCATTTTTCTTTCTTCATAGCAGTCAGCTGAATTTCAGGAATGCTGGTGCTTCTGGTTATTTGAACATTTTGTTGCTGTTGTTCCTACAAAATCGTACCCCAGAATCATCTTGATTTGAACAAATCTGTGAATGGAAAAGAAAGGTCACCCACAGCTCTCTTGTTTTCACCTGAGTTTTTGGTTGCCACAAATTTGAACCACCACATGCATTATTTACCTGAAAACCTAAATCTTTGCAAAGTATGCATGAAACAGAGCCAATTATGGGGAAAAATCACTAACATTTTCCATGCATCTGGACTTGACTTAAGGTTTAGGAGAACTTGGATTCATTTCAGGTTTTTAAAGAAAATAATGCATATATTGATTGATGAAATATGCTGCTGGTAGTGGTTTTTGAGATGCTGATGTTCACCTCTTTGGAACCATTCTGAAATGAATGTTTTGTGGCATTGTAGGATCAAAAATCAATCTATAGGTGATGACATTCAGTCACTACTGACGAAGCTTGGAATTGAAAAGACAGCTCTGATTGGAAAGCAAGCTTCACACCACAGTACCCATAAGTCAATTGCTTGGAGTATAGGGTCTAACTATGAAGAAATCCAAGAGCCACTCAACACCAGCTCACTGACAGTTTGGGATACATGTGAGCAATTTTTAAAGAAAGGGAATTCTGGCTCAGACATTTGGGTTATTCCAGTTTCAAGAGTGTCAGTTCTCACCTGGACAGAAAATGTAGACAAGAGGGGCTTGACTTTAATAAAGTACATAGACTCTAGATAGTTTTTAATACAATGAGATTAAAATAGACCCATAAACCAACATATTCAAAGATACTGGGCCATTGCTGAAGAAAGTTAGGCAGTGGCTTTCAGAGAAATTGAATATGTTCTTCCACTATGAGATATTATTTTTTCATTAGAGTTTCTTCAGATTTTGAGGAGATGGTGGATTTGAACTAATTGGTTTTAGGCAGATATGAAGAAATTCTTGGCTTGGTGGTATGAAAAAAATTACAGGAAAACAAGTGACTGGTTCCAATGTGTTGACATTTATAAGCATGCATGGGCCAATTCCAAAATAGCAGGCTGGTAAGAAAAACCCTGAATATTTAAAGTTTTTGTTGTTCTTATTTAATTAATAAACCAACAGCAGAAAATATACCCAGGAGGTTGCTTAATATTACTGTTATAAACTATGTAAATGTTGAGGAGGAAATTTTTTTTTCCTCTTTCTACTTTAGGTTCATTGGCTGGGGTCATGTAAATTTGCCTGACAAAGGCAGATTAACAAGAGAACAACAATTATTTTACTAATGGGTGCAGTGTATATCCATGTGGGAAAAACCTCAGTGATGAGTAACTTAAAGAGGTGGTTAGAACTTGAGCTTATACAGCATCTTAACAAAGAACAATAAATTTGTAGAGAATTGACAAGACAAAGGACAAGGGTTTTAGGCTTCCAAGGGCAGTGAACTGTGGAAAGATAAATGTATGGGGAAAACTCATAGAAATTAAAGGCTAGTTAGTAAAGTTTGTTGTGTAGATTCCTTTGGTTCTGTCTCTAGGCTGATAAGGATCTAGAGTTTTCTCCAGTGATTAACTCCTATCCTTCTTGGTAGAGAGGAGAGAGGGAGCACCTTAATCAGTGTATATTTTGTTTTTAGGCAGATGGGAGGAGGCCATAGAACTTTTCTTGTATCTGCTTCTTGTCAGCTGACTTAGCTCAAAAGAATTCTTAGGCTAAAGTGGCAGATTTGGGGGTAGCATATCCTGCCACCCTTTATCAAACAAAGTTTGGCTTAAAGACATCTCTGTAACAATAGAAAACAACCAAGGTGAGAGAGCCATGATACAGTGGAAAAATTGCTGGAATGAGAAAAGACTCACATTTGAGTCCAGGCTATACCACTTCCTAAGTCTTGAGATCTTTGAGAAAATATTTGGGGCACCATATTGTTATCTGAAAACTGTCAATGCAGTACATGCTGTCAACACACTGTCACTACAAAACTGTCAATATAACTGTCAATACAACTGTCACTGAGTTGTTGAGAAGATATTACGGTAAAAATGCATGAATGCAGTCTGTATCCAAATACTACCTTACGTTTCATTAGCATTTTACAATCAGTCAAATGACACAAATATTGACTTATCTGGGTATTTATTTAGCACTTAGACACTCCATGTCTCCAGCTGTGAATGGAATTATTTGCTTTTAATAACAGGGGTTTTTGGTGTCTTGTGGACCACACTAGAAGCTGTGACACTGATATTTGCAGAGGCCGGGTATGTAAAGGAATTCCACCAAGCTCTGGCCAAACTGACTCTGCACAGGGTTCAGTGGCCTGCAGCCCCAACTGTTGATAAGCATTCTTGGGAAGAAACAGCTTTATTAAGCGTTCTGTTGACAGGCTGCCCTTATGATCTGAGCAGATGGCAGTCACCGGTCTCTTTGCCTGTTCCATCCCACAAGCCCAACTGTCTCTATGCCTAGAGAAATCAAAGTGAATAATATATAGCTATTTGTAACGGAAAAACACAAACTCCAGCCTTTTTCTATTTTAATTGGACCCTCAAGCAGGGAACAGGAAGAGAGTGGCAGCTACAACACCCAGCTTCAGATGCTTGATGCTTTGTCTTCTGCATATGGAGACAAAGAGTCCTTTATTCTGTTCCCAGCATGGTTATTTTTCACACAGGAAGTGATGGGGGCAGTTGATACAGATAGACTTCATCCTTGTCTGATTTCATTTCATCACATCTCTGTTATTCCTTTTCTTTCACATTAATTCTCCCCTTAGTGTTTGTATCTTAGAAATATTTGTAGATGATTTTTATTAATACAGTCTTTTAACTGATAATGAGGTATACCTCTATGTTTACAGGTGTACCTTGTTTTATTGCAGTTTGCTTTATTGTACTTTGCAGATACTGTTTATTTTTTATTTTTTTTTTTAACAAATTGAAGTTTGTGGCAACCCTGCAACAAGCAAATCTTTAGGTGCCATTTTTTCCAACATCATTTGCTCACTTCGTGTCTCTTTGTCACATTTTGGTAATTCTTGAACTATTTCAAACTTTTTCAGTATTATTAAATTTGTTATGGTGACCTGTGATCAGTGATCTTTGATGTTACTACTGCGACTTGTTAAAGGCTCAAATGATGTTAGCATTTTTTAGCAATGAAGTATCTTTAAGTTAAAGTAGGTACGTTGTTTATTTAGACATAATGCTATACCACACTTAATAGACTAGAGTATAACTTTTATATGCACAGGGAAATGAAAAAATTTGACTCGCTATGGCTAGATTTGCTTTATTGTGGTGGTCTGGAACAAAATCTTCAATATCTCCAAGATATGTCCATAATTATTTTTATTTTTCTCCTTTCAACAAATTTAGCTTAGTGGTTAAGCAAATGGGCTTTAAAATCAGACCTGATTACAGTTTTCCTTATTTATTTTTGGGACATAGTACTTACCATTGGCACATACCTCCCAAGACTCAAAAGCCTCAGTTGAGAAAATGGGGAAAATCACAGGACCCTTCTCAGAGGATCATGGGCTCATTAAATGAGACAATTACTCAGTCCCAGATAATATGCTAGAAGCTCAGGAAATGTTTTATGAACCATTTCAATTTTTTTTTATAACAGAAACGCTTAAAATTTCCCAATTTCAGGTAGAATTGTGGCTGCAGTAGTTTGTACACAGCAGTATGTAGAAGGAGACTTTGATGGTGGTTGATTTCATCAAAGTAGACGGTCACTCACAGTCCAAGAGACTGAGACAGCAGCTTTTAATTTTATTTACTTATTTTTTTGCTAAGGAAAAATAACAGCTTCTAAAGTATAAGGCCTACCACACAAGGGAAAAGAGCTAACTGTATGTGGAATCTTCTTTTAAGGCCATCTTAAAAAAGCATAGTGAACTCTCCATCTCTTCATTAATTCCACAGCTTGAGAAAGTTATGTTAATGTGCATTCGATGATGGTATGTTTTAGGATAATCTATCTCCTAAAACATTTTCGTGTCATCCATTAAACTTGTTACTCCGTGGGATATCTATACAACTGATGAAAGAACCAGCAATTTCGCTGATTTTCATTTGAAGTGAAATACATTTTCTTGGTAAATTTCAGCATTAAGATTTTATTTTCTTTAAAAAGTTGGATTGAAGCAGAGAAGGGAAAGAGTGATACAAGAAACAATATAAACAAATAGTGCTATTTTGTGTTCACTGTGGTCTACTCTCTGTGACTAATTATAATTGTAGAATTTTGACATGAAGAAAGTTTCCCTTTGCCTTCCCTTTTCCCTTTTTCTTTTATGCTCCACCTGCCAGGATGAACCTGGCAGGAACCCATATGGCTATGGGAGAATGAGCTGTATTCATTTCTGAGTTTTTGGTATCTCATGTTCTACGACCCAAATTGGTCTCTAAATCTAGCAGAGTACCTAGTGGACCTCAGTGTTCGTGGTTGGAGAGTGAGTGGGTTGGAAGCATATCTGGTTCACCTTCATGTAATTCAAAGGTCAGCATGACTTTTGAAATTAGTCATTTCATCCGTCACACAGCCCTGATTGAGGATAATTGAGGAAGTAGTTGGGAGTGAGGAGGAGAGTGGGGTGGTTTCACTGATGGGGCAAAGCCAAAGTCAAACTGGTTCTTTTCCCCTTTTGTTATGGGGTGGACCTTCATGCATGATGGAGAAACAGAGTTGCCCTCCCCAAGGATTTTTTGATGTACTGTGATTAAAAAGAAAAGAAGATGGCCATTTGAGCAGTTTTATAAGCTAAGGCTATGAAAGCTGTAATTTGAAAAACTACGTGGGTGGCAACGTTGTTCAAGAGGGAAAAGAAAAGATAATTATGGAAAAAAACAAAACAAAACAAAAAACTCCCCCAGACACACAAACTGGGAGATGCTAATTACATAAGATGGTTAATTTAGGAAATGCAGCTGAATTAGAGTCAAATCTTATATGACTGAGATCTTAAAGCAACAGCAGAATAACTGCAGACCCTGGGACAGTCTGGCATAGATTTTGTAGGGATAAAAACAACAATGTTAGTAATAGATAATATTTGTTGAGTGCTTACTATGTGCCAAGTGTTGTGCTTTTTAATGTTTTATCCCGTTTATTCTTTAAAACTAGCTTTTTTGTTGTTTGTTTTTCTTTATTTTTGTCATTTAACTTAGCTTTTAAGATAAGAATGATCATTTTTTCCCCCATTTGTCAGATAAGACAACTGCAGCGTGGAATGGTTACATTGTACAAGAGGCTGGGCTGGAACCCAGATCTTCTGGACCACAAAGCCTCTTTTGTTTACTAAGAGCTCCTTCTCAGAGAATTTTACTGTAATTCTGCAAATAAGAGAGTTTCCCCAGGGAGCCAAATCCAAGATCCTGGATTTAAAAGAACAAGGAAGCTGAAAGGCACCTGTATTGTCATTGGCCTCTGTATAATATCCTTAATTTTGGTTCTTACTGTTCTGGGGCTTGTTATTAATGTTAACCCACTTAGAAACACCAAAAGGTATTCTGTAAAGCATTATTTAAAGCAATTTAAGTTTAAAATAGTATTCTTTAAAGTATTATTTTAAAAAGCAAAGAAGATTTATTCCTTAATAAGCATTTAATGCAATACCCTTTATGACTGGCTAGACAATCAAAATTGAATCTATTTTTGAGATGCTTAATTTAAAGCAGTGTCCAAATGATTAATATGGAAGAAATTTGCCCCAAGGAGAGGGTAAAGACATCCATGCTTTATGTCTCTTTTGGATTCTAACCTTAGTCCCATTGTTATCTAGTTTCCTGCACCTTCTCCTCCTCCAAAGAAATCTGGAACCACAGTGAGAGACGTGGAACCCACCCCCATCTCTGTATTGAGAGTCTTTCGTCATGTTAAGACCAACCCCATTTCATCTCTTCCAAAATGTATTCACTGGTTTCAGCATAATGACTCCAATATTTTTTTTTAGCATCTCAAATATTTATACCAATTTGTCAGCAGCAAGTATCAGTGACAAGCAGAGATAAACTATTATTTATGCTGAGTTATCCAGTTTTTACTTGTTTGACTGCTTTCTTGAAAGATGATGCTTTGGAAAATAAAATGCAACATTTATCATTGTTTGGTTGCCTGTGGGAGGTGGAGTTTGCTCTCTTTGCTGTGACCCAGTTAGTTCACATAGCTGAGCCTTCACAGCTCCCTGAGCCTAGGGTTTGATAACCCCAGTGCCGGAGAGACATTAGCAAACAAATTTTTGAAAGGGAGGGCAATGCTAGGAGAAACTTTTAAAAACACAGATAAAAATATATTGGAGAACCTACCCTTTACAAGTTGCAACCGGTTTCAAAGCCAGTGGATAATGCCCGTTGCAGTTGTGGATTTGCATGAGGACTGCAAAGTCACTCATTACTAAATATTCGGGGGTGGGAAGAGGAGAGAAAGAGTGTGAATGTCTGCTGGAAAGGAACAAGATGGCTGTAGAGTTTCCAAGGATAGGTATGAATATCATTTATCTATATTTGACTATTTTTTATGGAGTATTTTGAAAAGTAATTTAAGTTTTCAACTAATATTTGTTGAGCACCTTCCAGGGGACCCTTTCACACTCCTCAATTCTTGAGTCAAGATCCGATGGATTATTGTGAGCAAGTAATTTGAAAAAATTATCAGAATGATTCTTTAGCTGAGTTAAATTTTATTAAGCTTTGTAGTCTGGGGCTTCTCCTTGTCTTGTTTTGTAAGAAAATGTGGTCATTGATTATCTCCTGCTTTCAGAACTTTACGGCCAGTGACTTGTAGGTGACATAATACGAGTGTTTTCATTCTCAGATTTGGAGCCTCAGAGCAAAGGACCTGAAGCATCCCCATGAATGACATGAGAAGGAGAGAACAGAGACTTGTTTTCCTCCTCTTGTTTTTGACAAATTATTCAAGCAATTGACCAGTTTTGATTTAGTGCACATTGTACATAGGTGGCATCGTGCTAATTGCTGTCGGGTATTTAAAAAAGGAAGACTAAGTTCTAACAGCTAAGGACCTAGGTGTTGTTGGCTAAGTAAAACTAAATCAATTTGAAAAATTCTGGTGGATATAAGTAAATGCTAACCCCTGTGGGTCAAAGGTCTTGAGGAATTAATTCATAGTTCTTGGTTGTGAGCAAGGGAAGCTGAATCTAGTAGACTAAGCAACATGGAGTTTAAGTTTATCGTGTGGCTCACAGAACTCCTGGGAGAGCAGGAGAATAGACCTGAAAGCTAGAATAAGCTTTCTGAACAAGGCATGGCTTAGAACACATCTGCTGAGTAAACTGCTACCCTTTCTGCCAAACACCAGCTTCTGGCATCTGTGTGACTGCTAACATTGGGCACGACACTCAGCCTTGCATCCATCACAGCCCTGTTGCCACGAGCAGAGAGAGAGAGAGAGAGCCTTATCCCCCTTTCTTGTAGCTCTAGTCACTGGGTCAAAGTCAAGCTTGTATGAGTTTGATTGGAAGAGTTCTGCTCCATGTCTGAGTCTTAGGAGGAAGGGATTCTAGAAAAGCAATCAGCTAGCACTGCTGTTTCTCAACGTGGTCTTTGCTGTCTACTGAAACTAATGAGCTTGGAATTCTCAAAACATGAAATGGGGTTCAGTTGCTGAGTAGCCAAAATAAGTGATGGATTGTTGTTATAAGAATCAAAGTAAATATTTAACTCCCAGGCTTATAGATCCATATCTACATATGTTGGATATAGTGGAGGGATTTTAGACTTCATATTACTCAGTCGTTTCTTTATAAGGTCACATTTATCCAGTCAACCATCCAAATTTTATCTTTCTACCTCATCTTCTTTTGTGAGGGGATCTCAGATTATTTCATATTCCAGTTCCCTTTTTAGACAGCAAATAGAAAACTATTGGATGGATGTGTCACCACTGGAAAAAATAACAATTTTTAGAGGAGTTGCATAGTTATTATGGAAAACATTCTGGCTGACGGCAGAAAAGTCTCTTGCTCTAAAAAACTCCAACCAAAATAACATTAAAAAATTTTAACCTTTAGGATAATATTATAAAGGAAGAGTAATTAGAAAATTTCTAGTGAAGCATCACCAATGTCAAGTAGTATAATAGAACACATAGAACTGGAAAAACTTATTGATGCCCCAATGAAAACAAATAAATTGGGATATATTCTAAAACTTCCACTTAGTCCTTATATTGAACAAACTATAAAAATAAACATCTGAGTTTGGGATTAATCTTCTACAGATATTATAAAAAATCACTTTGGATCATTACAAACTTAAGGAATAAAACATACATGACAGACCATTTAATATATTACTGGAACACTCAAAGGGAGCCCCTATCTCCACGCTGAAGCTAAAATAATTCTCTGCCAAATGCTGAAATAATTTCATGTAGAAGAAATGAATCTATCGTCCTCAGACGTATTATTGGTTGGCTCATTATTGGTTGACTTACCTGGGGCTGTACCATCTAAGGGCCATTGAATACCAAGACTTACGGAATGTGCCCCAACTACGACAGCACCTGGGCTGAACTGGATAGTTTTGCTCCATTTTCCTATTTGACAACATTTGATAACCTTCTGCATGTCTCATCCTCTTCTGGTGGTGTGTGGGTCCAGCAGGTGAGCAGCAAACACAGTACTGGGGGTGGTGAACCCAGCGTTGCAGCTTCCTCTGGTGCTCACAGATGCAATCTGTCCATGTTTACTCTGTTCATCACCTGTGATCTAAGAACAGATTCCTGATACTGTGAGATGTCTGTCTGGGCATGAGAAGCGCTTACAGGTTTTTCTCCATGGGTGTTTCTGGTTCCATTTGCTCAGGTCAAGAGTTTGAACTGAGAAACGCAAATGGCAAAAGTCACTCGTTTTCTTGCTATTATTATTTTCTGGGGTCCTCTTGGTTCATCTGTGGTGCAGCAGGAGCCCCTCAGGGGATCTCAGGATGGCCTGGTGGCTGCTCAACCTTCAGTGAATTCCATCCTTCTTTTATCATTTATATATTGGGACTTGGGTATGATTTTATTTTCTTTTTTAAAAACTTCTATTGTTAAACACAGAAAACAACAACAAACAACAACAACAATTTTGGAAATCACCAGCGTAAAGAAAAATTCTAAAGGACCAGCTTTTTTTTTTAGTAAAACTTTTCATTCCAAATGTTCTTTGCTTCTATAATAGTTACTAATACATGATGCTTACTACATATCAGGCACTGTTCTAAGTGATTTGCATATATTAAATTCATTTCATCCTCAAACCAACTCTGTAAGCAAAATACTGTTTTACCCCCTCTTTACAGGGAAGAGAAGTTTTGTAGCTTGCCCAAGGTCCTACGTCCAGTTTATGGCAGAGCTGGAATTTGAACTCCAGCAGTCAGTTTTAGAAATCCTCCTTTAATCTACTTTGTTATGTGGTTCTCTAAATGCCATTCTATGTTATACTGTTTCTCTATCCACCCCTTGGCGTGTATTTTTTAAGCAATTGTATGGTCTTTGATTTAAATGAAGTGCATTAGAGAGGTAAGGGCTTGGTACGGAGTTAGGATTAAATTTTGTGACCATTCAACATAGCATCCTACACAATTGTTACCTTTTTCAAGAGGTTCCTGAAGCTTATTAGAACACATTTATTGTGAACACGTTGGAAGACTTATGAATATGTCATGACTATTTCCTCAAGTCCTCTCAATAGTGATGATCATAATGCTAAGAAAGTAAGTGCTTAAAAACATCACATGCTTACATATATCATCTGTTGACATTCAGTAGGAAGCGGTCCTTTTTCTGTTTCTATTTTGCCTCTCCCGTCCAAGAACATAACTTTCAATTTTCCATGCATCTACATATCTGTCAAAATCACAAGTGTTGCTCATAAAACAAATATGTGACCAAATGAAATGACCTGAGCATAATCATTCAAAATCTCCACATACGTTCATTCTTTCAAACCTGTCTGTCTTAGAGCATCATTTCACCATCTTTCAGACTGTTGTGCCTACTGGACTGGAATTGTGATGTTTTCTACTACTCATCTAGAACAAAGCGATGCAGAGATTTTCTGATCTGTGTAGCTGTCTTTCTCTTGTGGCCTTGCCATCCTTCCTTCTTGTCATCGTCTTCCTTGAGGCAAAAAACAGGATTTCTGATTTCTCAGAGAAGCTTGTGACCCAGCGAGATCATTCTGGGTAGTTTTCTCTCTTTAGTGCCACAATTTGGAAGCGTTAACCATTGCAATGTGAAGTGAACTAAGCAATGATAATGCGAAGAAGGGATAACAGCTGGCCTTTCTTGAGAGCTTACCTGTGTCAGGTATTTTGCAAGGAACTTCATGCATTTTATTACATTAAATCTTCATGCCAGCCTCTCAGTAAGTGCACATCGACTAAAAGATACACAATGATCCTATGAAGTGAGAGTGATTGTTTCTCATTTTCTATATAAAGAAAAATGATGTTTGAAGGGGTTAGTAACTTGCCTGAAGTTCCAGGCAGCTAAGAATTGTTAGGAGTTTGTTCTGACAACAAAGGCCCATATGGAGTAAGCAAACTATTATGCTATTCCTCCTCAGTATTAAGCTTCAAAAGGATGAATGTGAAGTTGGATGTATTCATACTGTGGTTGAAGAAATGAGGGGAGAGTGGCATCTCTTCTTGTGAGTAGAGTCCCTAGATTATAGGCAAGGGTTGCTATTAAACGTCCTTTTTAAAAAAATTAATTTTATTAAACATTCCTTAACACAAGTTACATATGGATGGTTCCATGACTGGCTGTAGAAATTCCTCTCCACAGGGATTTTCTTACCTAATAACGTGTTTCCCCCCCACCCCCTCACTTTCTATTCTCTCAGCTTCATTTGAAAAAATGCAGAAGCATATGTTGCTTCCCCATCACCCACCAGTAGATGGCAGCAAACGTCCACGCTAGACGCCTGGAATTTTTGCCTCTGCGCTTCTGTGCATTGTGAAGCGGAAGGCTGTTTTTAAAAATGTAATCATCCACGCTCCTTTCCTGACACGTTGGAAGGGCTAGTTTTCCAGGTCGCACATGTCTTATTACTTTCGAAAATAATCATGTGGACAGGCTTTTCATTGTATTTGCTGCGCAGTGGTGACTGTCAAGCCGAAATCAAACTAATAGCCGGGGGGCGGTGTGTGGGGGGGATAACAGCGACCCAGAAGAAGCAGAAATAATTTCCGTTAAGAATGTTCCTCGTGGGTCTTCAGATAAGTTTTCATCACCCAATCTGATCAGTGAAGCATTCTTGTTCATAAATTATTAGTCTCTTTTCTGTATCACATCTTTTGCACCATTGAAACAAGCAAAATCCAACTTTGGGTGAATTCTCTTTTAAGGATATCTGGAGAGAAGCAGTTCTCACCACCCTTCACTGTCAGAAATGAAGCACAACCATTATGTAAGTCATATACACCAAAAGGGTTTTCTTTTTGGTTGTTTTCCTTTTAAGTAGAATTTTCTTTTTGACGAATATTACCCTTGGCATTGAGCATTTTGTCTTAGTATTAATTTAATTTTCAGCCTGTTGTTGATTCATTATTCTGGGCAATGTGCTGTGGGTTTTATGGACAATGTACTGTGATTGATCTGCAATTTGAAGCAAATTGGTCCCTTGACCTGAGGGAGCAGGGCCTTCAGTACAGACACACTGTTGTTACTGCTTAGCTATTTGACAAGCAATTAGCATCTTCAAGTTTTGTTTCCTTTTCTCTGCAATGGGAATGAAAGTATCTCACAGGATTTTGGTGCAGATTACATAAAATTAAATGAGGTAATGTAATGAAGCCCCTAGGTTAGTACATGTTAAAAATTCACTGTTAGCTGAATATGAGTTGAGAGGAGGGCTGTTGATAGCTAAGACTCCTTCTGGTTTTTACTGTCTGTAACTCTGACTACTTTCTTCCCATTCGACCTCAGCATTCTTATCCATCCTAAGAAGGGAAGAGGCACTTGAAAGATGCTGAGATAAAAATGTTCTAGAGGATGAGAGGTTGATTCACTACGAAGAGTGGTCTTATTTTTACTACTGAGAGGTGGCTATAGTTTATCTTTGACAAAAGTTCATCAACCAGCAATGAGAACTGATGGAAAAAAGAAGAAAAATGATACCAATAGGAAGCGAGGAAAAATGAAACGCAAAGGCCTTATGGAATAGAAAAGGTACTGTCATCATCACCTGCACTTCATCACCAGGGAGAATATTTTCCAGGATCTGGAAACAAAGGAAATGATGTTTTAAGAGCACTTCGAGAACTAGGCCAATTACAAGTATAATACAGAGACTCTCACCCAAGAGTCTCTTATTTTAATTTTGTCTCTCATTTTGGAATTAAATCCTGCATCAGCAGATAACATCATCCCTCACTGATGTCCATTTGGCAACCCATCTTATCGAGTCTGGTATTTCCCTGGCATTTTGGGACAATCCATCCTTTCTCTGCCATAACAATTCATAAACATTACCACATTGTGTTTTGTTGCTTTCATGTGAGCAGGTGTTGTAAAGTCCCATTTTGCTGATGAGCAGATAGAGTCAGAGAAACTGATCTGCCAAAGACTGCCCCAGTCCAGAGTTAGGGCTGCATATGAGACATCTATGAGTTTCTCTTATTATCACTGTTGCTGTGGCTGCAAATATGGCTAAGAAATGGTGGTCAAGTATGAGGTCTTTGAAAGCAGAATGACTGCATGGGTTCCAATCTCCATTGCTCTTTCCAGGGTGGGTGAGTGTGGCCATGCTGCTTATTGGGTAGGGTGGACTTCATAGTCACCGTTGACAAGGATGGTTGTGTTTTTAGTCCTTATAGGTGGTGATAGTTCATCTTTGTTCATCCAACACTGAGCATTAATAAAAAACAGAATAAATGATACCTCAAAGAAGAGGAAAGAAAATGCTTTCAATAAACAAAGGTTTGAGTGGAAACAGGAAGGGTACCATCATAATTCTCTGTAACTTGAGAAATACAGAGAAAATTACCCAAGATCTGAACAAAAAGGAAATCAAGACCAGCTCTGAGTCAATTCCTGGTTGACAGTCTGGCTTCTAATTAGCCGTGTAAGTTGGCCACTTCTCAGAGCCTTCTCATCTTAAAATGGAAGTGGTAATAGGCTGTCCTTCATAGAATAATATTAAGTATAAAATGAGCTTGTGTGTGGTGAAATGCTTACCACAGTGCTGCCACAGAACAGGTGCTTGATAATACATGTTAGCTATGACTACTACCACCATATACCACTACATACCATTACTACTCTTTTAACTGTGCCTGTGAGAACATGCAGTTCTTGCTAAGGGCTGAAGGCTAGTCCAGCCTTGAATGTTCAGCTTGTTCATACTTAGTGTAATCAGTATTAAAACTTCCAAAATTTCAACAGAAGTACTAAAAAAAAAATCCTTCTATCGCAAGTACAGTTTATCTTGGCACTAAACTTGAAACACATTCATGGGATGTGTGTAGTATAATGGCCTCTCTTTGCCAGTTACTGGTTATGAATTGGATTTCCTGCCCCTGGAGATGATCCTGATGGGGAAAATAAAATGATTATGAGACAGGCCTCTGACCTATTTTCTGAAAACAAATACTCTGTTTAAACCTGAAAAATATAATTAAAGCTTTTAATATTGGTTGTTATTTTTTGATGACCCACTGAAACTGTTGACTCAGTGTTTCCTTATCTGAAAATGTGGGGCTGGACTGGCTCCAGCTATCATATTTTGAGCATTTATTACATGCCAGGTCCTGTGGTAAGTGTATTACATACACATCCTCATTCAGCTGACAGCAGCCTTGTGGAGCACGTTATTTCTGGTTTATAAAGGAAGGAGCTGATGTTCAGCATCTCAGCAAGCAGTTGAGAGTCCTGTGGCCGGCACACAGCACAGCCAGGATTTGCACCCTGGTCTGTCTGATGCTGAAGCTTGTGTTGATAACAACCGCATAAATCTAACATCACTATGAAGATCTCTTCCATATCTAACATCCTGAGATTGCACTTAAAGTACTCTTTCCTGTAGTAGGTAAAAGCATTTTGACATATTGCCTTCAGCTTGAGGAGGAACAAGACAGTTTAATGAAAATAAACATAGTAGATCAGGTATAAATTTACACATTACCACTCAGGGGCACAGAACTATAACTTTGTAGTTTTCTATAACTCAACTCCATTTCGTTCTCAAGTTCCCTCAAGCTGCCTAGAGCAGACAACTTATTTTGTGGCATGCTAGTATATTCAGTCCAATCTAGTTGATTTTTCAGTCCAATGTCAGCATTATTATTTCAGCCACTGCCCAGTTTGAAGCTTCTTCTCTCTTGAGGGGTAACTCAGAATTTCAGGTTTCTGCTTCCTCACTTTTATCCTTCTCTTTTTTTTCTCTTTGTGCCGTTGGGTGCTGGGAAAAGCTATGGCCCATCATCCCAGTGGGGAAAAGCATCTCTAGTTAGTGCGGTAGCTTCTGGATCCTTGATGGCCACTGATGGTCATGAACCTGTTCCTTCTTGGCTTCTGTCGTGTTCTGTTCGCTGCTACAGATGATCAGATTTCATGAATTCTGCATCTTCTTTATTCTGACATCGGTAGATTATTAGTCCTTATTTATCCCTCACTGGGGTATGTGGGAGCTTACCAAATCTGCTGCAAGTCACAAGCAATTGGCTGACAGAGAAATGGGAGAAACGTCTCAGTCCCTCTGTCTTGTTATTCCATGCTTTTAAAATCAGCTCCTCTATGAGTGCCTCGGTTGGCATGCCTCTCTGCTCTGGGCCAAAACCTCGGGGGTTCAAAGTCCAGTTGAATACAGAAGCAGCATTTAACCCTTGTCTTGTTCTTTCTAAACCTCTCTTGATTCCACCAGCCCACATCCATCCCCATCTCGCAGGCTGGGAAGGGCTTTTGCTTTACTTTATGTCAAAACCTCTCCCCTTCCTGCTCTTTATCTACTCTACAGTCACATCTTGATGCTTTGCATTGTATTATGTAAAAATCCAGCTTTTAGAATTTTTAGGAAATTCTTTTCTCTTATTTGAAGCCTTGCTTTCAGGAATATTGTTTAATTATGCATCTATGGAAGTCTACTTTGATTACATAAAAATTAAGCAATGGCTTTCTTTTTTTAAAAATTTATTTATCTATCTATTTATTTATTTATTGGCTGCATTGGGTCTTCGTTGCTGCACCCGGGACCTCTCTAGTTGCAGAGAGCGGGGGCTACCCTTTGTTGTGCTGCGTGGGCTTCTCACTGCGGTGG
The DNA here is from genome assembly GCF_030028045.1 of Hippopotamus amphibius kiboko. Lineage (NCBI taxonomy): Eukaryota > Metazoa > Chordata > Mammalia > Artiodactyla > Hippopotamidae > Hippopotamus > Hippopotamus amphibius. The sequence continues at coordinate 166,822,621 of NC_080189.1, forward strand.
CTTCTCTTGGAGCACGGGCTCTAGGCTCATGGGCCTCAGTAGTTGTGGCATGTCGGCTCAATAGTTGTGGCTCGGGCTCTAGAGCGCAGGCTCAGTAGTTGTGGCGCACAGGCCTAGTTGCTCCATGGCATGTGAAATCTTTCCAGACCAGGGATCAAACCCGTGTCCCCTGCATTGGCAGGTGGATTCTTAACCACTGCGCTACCAGGGAAGCCCCAGCAATGGCTTTCTTATTCTTGGCCTGTCTGTCTACCCCGGGAAGCACTTGCAGATGCTTTGGCTATAATTTGTTGAAGGGCAGAGATCCTTGGGGAAGTTGGAAACAGCTATGAGTCCCAGGTGGGGCAGAGTACTCTGTATCCACCAAGGTTTGCAACTACCCTCCTTAGTGCTGAGTTTTGACTGGAAAGTGGATGCTGGATCCACGTCCGTATTTCTCGCTTATCCTTGCATCTGCGTGTGGCCATGTGACTGGTTCTAACCAACGAAATGCGAGAGGAACTTTGTGTGTCAGTTCTAGGCTGACATTGTTTATCATGGATGTTCTTTCTCTGTGCTCTCCCTTGTCTCCTGCCCACCAGCTGAAAGTTAATATCAGTGGTGACCTTGAGAGTCTTGTGTTAATACTGGTTGATCCTCTGTCAGCTTAGATTCCTGCATGGCTGTGTAGAGCAGATGATCTCTGTCCATTCTCTTGTTGGTTCAAAAATAAACTTGTCTTGTGAGTAGCTACTTGAGATGTTTTGGTTTATTTCTTTTATCAGCTTGTGCTACTTCAACCAATAAAGCAGGAGTGAAAAAACATAATATATTTCTAAAAATTAGCCTTGCTACAATAGCCAAGTATTAATAACATTTCCTTAAATGGAACAAGACATCTTCAAAATGAAACAAAAGTCATTCCTTCCATCCTTTTTTGGACTAGATGTACCTGTTATACTTTGATGTCAGGTGTGAGTCAGGGGCTGGCAAACTCTGGTCCGTGGCTCTTTTGTGTGGCTGAGGGACTGAACATAACTTTTGAATTTTTAGACGGTTGTAAAAACCAAATCAAATAAACAAAGAAGAATAATATGTGGCAGAGATCATATGTGGCCCTAAGGACTAAAATATTCACTGTCTGGTGCTTACAGAAAATTTGTCATCTCCTGGCATAAATAGTGGGGGAACCAATGAGCTTACGCTACATTATATAAAGAAGACTGCTCTGAACATAAAGAATTGAATAGTCTGTCCTGGGTTGATCTGTGGCGTTATGATTTAGGCCTTTGAAAATGATAGGAACTCCAGGGAAAGTGTACACTTGACCCAACCCTAGTGGAAAAGTACAAAGGTTTGCTCAATCTTCATTCCTTATGTCTGTAGGACTAGAAGCAGCTCATATAATTGCCTGATTATTTTTGAACCTGATAGTCAGTTTGTTATTATACAGACACAGCCAGAGAGGAGAAACTATTCTTTTTTTGTTTATTTTGGATTGGTGGCTCCCTAAACCAAGGCCAATGCCTCTTGGATTTATAGGGTGGATGAAACATTTTCAACACTTCAATAAGGAAAAGAAATTCTCTTGTGACTTGAGTAACTGTAACATAGTAATGTTCTTCTCTTTCTCCATTTATAGCCTCAGAAAAGTCAAGCACATTTGTCCAGAATAATCTAGATTAACCATCAGGCTCTAAATTTATTACAAATATATAATATTCTGTAGGTTTGTGGCCAAACCTACCCATTTGATCCCCTGGGTCATTGATAATAATTTAGAGGCTGTGATTGTGGAATAGAATCAAGACTGTATTATGATTAAGCCTCTGCTTATGATATATGCCAATGAGCAAGATTTGTTTAAGTTGGCAGATTTTAATGCTTGTGTGAAATATTTTATATTTTCCTGCTACTAATTACGTTATGATTAAGTTACATCCACTGGAGTGTAATTATCTATTGCATAATACTTTTTGTACATGGGTCCCTAGAAATTTGCCACCTCAATAGTGCTGACTGAGGGTTTGCTGCACCTTCTTAATGATAAAACTTTCTTTCACACAGTTTGGTTTATCTTCTTCTCCCTAGGAACTCCTTAATAATCATTTTCAGAAGAATAAAATCCTAGTCTAGGTTGTTTATCTTGCAGATAGGTTTTTTCATCTGGCCCTTGTGAATTCTGGGGCAATCATGATTGTAGTGAGTCCCTGAGTAGGGAGGGTCCTACTCAACCGTAGTAGTAGGAAGCTTCTCCAAGAGATGGCACTGAGAGTTCATTTTTATTTTGGCATCCATTTCGATAGCTTTGTGTTTTTCCAAGTCACAGAACAATGGAACTCTGATGGATGTCTTGTCATTGACACCACCCATTTCCTTCATTTTTATATTCGTTTATGTTTAAGATAACTATGTAATTTTCTTTACCTCTGAGACTCTGAAGCTTTATATTCGTTCACTGGGTGGGGAGAATAATATTCCCCTTAGCTGTCCCAATCTTGGTTCCTACTCTCCCTTTTTTCCGCATTTTAACCTAAGTGCCATCATGGCAAAAACCACATCTGTCTTTCCCACCATTTCATTCGTAAGCATCTCGGACAGTGCCTGGTACCAGACAACAGTTTGCTGAAAGAATTAATGAATGACATCTCTCCCCTTGAAATGGCTTCTGAGAGCCTTTTCAACAATGGTGTTTTTGCTTTCTGGAGTTCATTTTATACTTCTGGAGATTAAATGGTTAGATTATATCTTTTAATTCTTTTTCTAAGATTCTATGATTTTAGATTTGTACCTTGTGATTGAATTATTTTACCTGTTCATTCAGCCATTCAGCAAACATTTATCATGTCCCTCCTGTGTGCCAAGTAATGTTCAAAGTGCAGTGATGATCACAGTTGAAAAGGTCCCTGATCTCAAGGAGCTTATGTTTTTATTGTCACAGACAGCAAATTAAATGAATCACAGAAGTATTACATAGTGATGCACGCTCTGTAGAGATGAAAGCAGAGCACCGTGAGTGAGAGTGGCTGGGGGTGACTTCAGGTCAGTTTGGAGAAGGCTTCTCTAAGGTGGTGGCATCAGTCAGGGATACAGGAGCAGTGTGGAGGGGAAGAACATGGTAGGCAGAAAGAGCAATGAAGGCAGACACTTCCTGACAGGAACGTGACTGACACATTCAAAGAAGGCCGATGGGGCTAGAACGTATGGAACAAATGAAAAGCTGAAGCATTGCGTGGGCACTGGAGGTGCGTTGGGTGTGTGTCAAAATGGGATAGGAAGAGCCTAAAGATAACATTAGTGATTCAACATCAAAACTAGCAAAAATAGTATTTGAAAAGCAGTCTTGGGTTGGAGGGCAAAAGGCTGAAAATTAATCTTTGATTTTAGTCCATCTTCTGCATTAACACCCCTGAAAGCTGGACAAACCTTGTACCTAAGCGTAGGGCATTGCACAAAATATCCTTAAAGAAGGGCCAGAAAATAAAAAGAGAAAGAAAAAAAATTCTACACCGTTTAATCCAAAATGGATTCACAGGGGAAGGTCTTTCTTCTCGAAAGCAATTATACTTTACAGCGTGTTCTTTTCCCTGGTGTCTCAGCTTCCCATGATGCCTGACTTCATTAAAGCAGGCAGGAAACAGGATTTTCTGTGATGTGCTGGTAGAATTATATCTTCTGAGCTGCAACTAATTGTTTTGATGAAAACAAAAACCCCACAATATAACACTATATGAGAAGAAGATCAATGCTTGCACACTGGGCAAACTCGGAAAGAAAAGAAACAAAGAGAAAAATAACAAAACCACAACACATTGTTTCATCTGTCACATTTTGTTTATATAAAACATAAAACTAGGAGAGAGCTTGGCTTAAAAACAGATCAGAGTGCTGTTTGAGAAAAACCTCATAGCTTTGTACAGGCATTTCTGTGTGTGTGTGGTGTGTCTGTGTAGGCGTATGTGTGGTGTGTGATGTGTGTGTCTTCTCAAGCATATTTTTTTTTGCTTATTTTGTTAGTCTTGATTCCTCAGTTTTGGGGATAGGTATGTTTATTGTAGCCATATCTCAAGGAATGTTGACAAAATGTAGTGAAAAGAGATACAATCACTGAAACAATTGAATTGTTATTGTGCCCTCTCTACTTTAATAATATGATAACAATAATACTATGAACTTAGAGTAAACTCACACAAGTAGGTGTGAGGATAATCGGGCTCTATTTTTACCTCCGCCTCCAACACGAGTGATTGATTGATTCCTCTCCTCTACACTGGGAACCTCACCTGGGGTACTTGGATTTGATCAAATCAGCATTGAAGTCCTTCCCTGGTCTGAGGTCTGTGATCAAATCAGATTGAAGTCCTTCCCTGTTCTGAGGTCTGTGATTCTAAATATGTATCAATCCTTAATATTTCCTCCATGTATTTTGACTGTATAGCCACAGGGACTCATGATTTACCTCCCAATAATGTTCTGATAATCGTAAGAAATGAGAATAGAAAATGACGATAGAAGAGATACTGTATTTGAAGTCTGTTTTCAGAAAGCAAAAAGCCTTTCTATATCTACCAAATCCTTCTTCCTTCTTGTCACTTTAAAGAGGAAACAAAATCATTGTTGGAGCTAGAGGGATGCTTGGTCTGTTTGAGGTTTGCGCTACTCAGGTGTGGTCTGAGCAACAGTGGCCACATCACTTGGGAGCTTGTTAGAAGTATAGAATCTCAGGCCCTACCCCAGACCTAGAGTCAGACTCCTCATTGTAAAGTTCTGGGTGAATCATTTGCATGTTCAAATTTAAGAAGCTGTGTTTCAGATGAGTGGCCAATGAAGGGGATTATTCAACAGATTATCCATTCTAACCTCAAACAGAGTAAACACGCTGTTACTGCAAGAGACCAACCTGCAGCACACTGGTTGCTCTTGCCCTATGCCTTGAAGTTTGTCTTCAGAATAGCTTACAAAATATTGTACAATGTAAGAAGTGGTATTCCTCCTTCAACTTCAGAGCTGAACCAGTGACCCATTTCACTACTGGTGGTTACCATTCAATATTTATAATTCATATTTCTGCTTGCTGAGATGAGCATATTTTGAAGAAGTGCCCGTGCTGGAAAAAACAGTCACCTCAATTTCTCATCTGAAGGCTATAGAATTGATAAGCAACCTCTCTATCCACTTGTTTTTAACGTAATATTCAAAATAATTTTCCTCCTCTTGTGTGTACATCGAATATAAAATGTCTGTGTGTGTGTGTGTGTGCGTGCGCACGTGCAGGAAAGGTAGCAGATGGATATTGGCCTCTGTTAACTGAAAATATACTTATTCTTGGTCTGTGCATAGGGTCATAGTACAGTGCGCTCAAAAATGACTGTCTTGGATGGGTATTTCTTTCCCATTTATCATGGCTTGAAGCTGAGTAGGTGATTTTTATACCACAGAGATGGTGATTTTACCATAGAAGAAAAAAATGAGCTACCTTGAATGCTGTTGAGTTGCTCATTTCAGCTGAGGTCTGTTCTGTGGCTCTGGGAGATTAGTTGTACTTTCAATGTATCACTTGGATGCTTTTCTTAGAGAAAAATGACTAGAGAATCTCAAAAGAATGTACACAAGCCATACCTTTGACTTAAACAGGACCAGACCAGAAACCACACAGTACAAAAGGGAATCTTATTGGTAAGAAGTGGGAAATCTTCTGGAGTCATCAGGGCAGTATTTGAATTGGATGACAGCAGAAGTCAACAGACCTCAGGTTTCAGCTTTAAGAACTGAGTATGTCCTAGCTGACATTGTATACACTATGAGTTTGGAGACTTCATTTATAATACCACAAGCTGTTTTGGTATGTCTATGTGGGAAGGGGGTTCTTCAAGAAATAGGAAAGCACATCAATAAATCTTTTGAGTTCAGTTCTCCAATAATAACTCCAAACATATAGTTCTTTGCCTCTGAATAGCTGATCCGGTGGAGAAGAAGTAAGAAGAGGGGTGTGATCCAAAAGAGTTGTTTAATTTTATTCATATGGTTGTGGGCTTGACCTTTGTTACAGCTTTGTAACATGTTAGGTTTCCTGGAAGAAGCCTTGGAGATATGCTAGCTAATCTTTTTATTTCATAGATTGGTGAACTAAGTCCCAAGGAGCCCGAATGCCATGCTAAGTTCACAGAGTTCCGTAGCAGAATCAGGACTAGAATTCAGTATTCTTGAATTATAGGACATTGAACTTTCTGCTGCATGAGAAGAGAGAATGTTATAGGAAGATACAGAATACAGGAGAAAGTTAACCCACAAAAGTTTAAAGCAGACCCTCAAATTACAAGAACTTGTATCCAGTTGTCCCAGGCTGCAAATGCTCATTGCTTAGTGATCAGTGCCATGACACACAGGTTCTGAGCTTTTCCAGTCTGGTACATGTGTGTGTAAAAGGCTTCCATACAAAGGAACATCAATGGACACCTTCATAACGAACTGGCATGAGGGAAATCCACTCAATCAGAAGATGGGACGTAGAGTGCTTCCAGCCCTTTGCTGTGCACTCATTTGTTCAACCAGCCTGTCTTGACTGTGAGGCAGCATCTGAGTTAAGTAGCAGTAATATAAAAAAGAGCAAGATACGTAATCTTTCTTCAAAACGTGTGTAATCCAGTGGAGTAGACAGATAGGTAAATATGCAGTTGCTTTATTCACTTATTTTTTTGGATTCTGTGTCAGACACTGTGTTTATCATGGGGAATACAATGAAAACAAACCAGACATAGTCGCTGCCCTTAAGGAGCTCACTATGTAGCCAGGATAATGACATTAAAGAAATTCATGAATAATTAGTATTGTGATAAAGGTTTATATCTGGATTCTGGGAGCACAGATTAAGGGCATTTGATACAAATGATGATAGGTGAGGTGAGGTCAGGGGAATCTTTGACTTGAATTCAGTCATAAAGAGCAGTGATGAATTAAGCAAGAGAGACTCCTCAGAGCCCATGGTGTCCCTAGATTTTTCTGGGCTTTTTTTTTTTGTAAGTCATGAAATATCCTTGAGAACATGCAAAGATGAAGATAGACTTATTTCCCAAGCTTGAAAGAATTCCTTCTCACTAGGGCCCTGAGAGTTGAATGAGGAAATCACTTCTTTTGATTTCTTTGGCTAAGAAAAGAGGCGTTTTGGCCCTTTCCCCAGAAGGCTGTGTTCCTCATGCATCACTTTGTGTGACAGCTCAGCCATATGATTAGCAGGTACTGACTTCAGCAGGAAACATCTTGCTGGATGTAACTGGACTATGGGGCTTACTGTTTGGGGCTATTTCCATTGGGACAACGGAGACCTCAGATGGCTTGTTTTTGTTCCCTTTCCTATAATGTGCCTCTCTGAGGCTTTGAGAATCCGAGTCAAGCTCTCAAGGACTGTTAAGCTTTCTAGAGAGTCTGTGAATGCTAAATAGAGAAATTTCACTCAGAAGATTGTTTACAGATGTGGAACTGAAGTGCAGAGAGGTGAAGAGAAGCTACCAAGGCGAGATGATGAGTTAGTGACTGAGCTGCCTAACCCATGGTTATTGCTTCTTACATCCAGGCTAGATTCTTTGCTTTGCAGAAACTATATTTAAGTTTACAGTCATTTCGCAAGCAACCCACCTGCCAGCCTTGCTCCTGGAGGTTTAGATGAGACAATTCTGGGTGTGGGTGTCTGTCTTAAAGTACAAAATCACGTTGGTAGCAGGAACTGGATATTTTTCATCTTTGTATTGCCAACTCCTAAGACAATCTTGGAATGTAATAGAATTTTAATACATAATAATTTATTTTTTGGAATTGAAAAAACTGGATATAGTTTTGGTTAGTTTGAAATCTTGTCCCATCACTGCCACTATCTAGCTGTGTGATGTTAGCTTTTCTAAACTTCTCTTTCCTTAGCAGTAAAGTGACAGCATTCATTTACTCAACAAATGTTTATTGATCACTTACTGTATTCCAGGAAGGGTAATATGTTCTAGAGAGTCTGTGAAAGGTATTAGAAGACATAGTTCTGGGACTTACCTGGTGGTGCAGAGGTTAAGAATCTGCCTGCCAATGCAGGGGACATGGGTTTGATCCCTGCTCCAGGAAGATCCCACATGCCGAGGAGCAACTAAGCCCATGCACCACAACTACTGAGCCGGCGCTCTGGAGCCTGTAAGCCACAACTGCTGAGCTCACGTGCCACAACTACTGAAGCCTGCATGCCTAGAGCCCGTGCTCCACAAGAAGAAGACATCACAATGAGAAGCCTGCGCACCACAATAGAGAGTAGCCCCCACTCGCCACAACTAGAGAAGGCCTGTGTGCAGCAATGAAGACCCAATGCAGCCAATAAATAAAATAAATAAAAATAAATTTATTAAAAAAAAAGAAGAAGACATAGTCCTCACCCATTGTGGCAGCTTGTCTGCTGGAGATGAAAGACAGTTAAAAAGCTGATGTAACAGAAGCCTGTTCATGGATCACGATGGAGACCAGTAGTTACTTGATTAATTTTTAAGTCAAAGTGAGGAATTATAAAAACTACCTGCAAGCATTAAACATTGTTATTTTTTAAATTGTAAAATATACATAAAACTTACCATTTTGACCGTTTTAAACCATACAGTTCAGTAGCATTACATATATTCACATTGTTGTGTATCACCACCATCCTTCTCCAGAAATTTTTCATTTTCTTAGTCTGAAGCTCTGTATCTATTAACCTGTAACTCCCCACTCCCTTCTCTCTTCAGCCCCTTGCAACGACCATTCCACTTTTTGTCTCTATGTGTTTGACTTCTCCAGGTACCTAACGTAAGTGGAATCATGTAGGGTTCTTTTGTGACTGGCTTATTTCACTTAGAGTGTCCTCAAGGTTCATCCATGTTGTAGCCTCTGTCAGAATCTCCTTCCTTTTTAAGGCTCAGTAGTAGTCCACTGTATGAATATACCACATGTTTCTCCATTTACCCACTGATGGACATTGGATTGCTTCCAATGTATCGTTTTAATTTAGACATTTTTATGTGGACTGGTGATTGGAATTTTCTCTCATTGTTCTCACATAAACCACACCTGTAATATGTCATCTAGCATTTCCAGTTTTGTTTTTTTTTTTTAATGTGGAGAGAGAAGCTAGATACTTGTGAACTAATGTGAGTACAGAATTTCAGATTTTTGTGATTTTTTTCCAGTCTTTTAAATTAGTGTTGACTATATAAATCTGACTCATATTTAGCAACTTATCTATTCTTTTCAAAATATTTGACTTCTAGAAAAAATTCTCTTGTATACCTACATTTTATCAGTTACATACAGTTTAATTAAATCATACCATTAGAATAACAAGTGAAGCTGACATCAAAAGGTTGTAAACAAATAATTGGCTCTTGGTGAACAGTTTTTAAAGAAATCTTATTTTATTTTATTTTATTTTTGGCCGTGCCACATGGCTTGTGGGATCTTAGTTCCCTGACCAGGGATTGAACGCATGCCCCTTGCAGTGCTAGTGTGGAGTCTGAAGCACTCGATAGCCAGGGAATTCCTGGCTTTTGGTGAACATTGTCCGAAAGGCTGCAGGGCTGTTAGAGAGCAGGCAACTAGTCAAGAGTGTGTTTTCAGAAGAGTTGAAAGGGTTAGTTAATCCAGTTGATTGCTTATTGGATGTTGTTTTAAAAAACTTACACTGTTAAAAAAAAGAAAGTATCTGTGCTATTAGATAGAAATGCACAGAGGATTTGGGAACATTAGTAACTTCTAGTTATTAATCCCTATTGTCTAGAGATGAGAAAGTATCTCCAAAGAAGGCATTCAGATTCATCTTGAGGGGGACTTCCCTGGTTGTCCAGTGGTTAAGACTCCGCATTCCCAAGCAGGGGGCCTGGGTTCAATCCCTGGTATGTGAGCTAGATCCCTCATGCATGCTGCAACTAAGAGTCTGCCTGCCGCAACTAAGAAGTCCGCATACCACAAGTAAAAAAGATCCCGTGTGCCACAACTAAAACCTAGTACAGCCAAAATAAACAAACAATAAATCTTAAAAAAAAAAAAAAAGGATTCATCTTGAGGGATGGGGAGAAATTAGCCAGAGAAAACTCGGGAAGATGTTTGAGATAGAAGGAACAATATGTACAGTTGTATAAAACAGCAAAAGCATCTGGGACATTTAAATATTTTATGATGGGAGTAAAGGTTGCATGCATTAATTTTAAAAGGCTTATTGTGTACCAGGCACTGGGAGATATAAGCTAAACAAAATAGATAAGGCTGCTACCCACATGGAGATCACCATGTAGAGGGGAAGACAGATACTTCAAACACACAAATAATATGACACTATGACATGCGTTAGAAAGGAGAAATAGAAGGTACAAACAAGATCCTATCATAGGGCAGGCATGTGACACAGACATAGGGAGAAGTTTTAAGAGACAGGCTTTGGCAAAAAATTTAAAAGTTTGGAGGTGAATATTGGCATAAAGAATATTCCAGAAATAATAAACACATGTGCAAATGCCAAGGTGGCAAGAGACATTAGAATAAGTAAGAGAGTTAAGGCTGGAGAGTTGGACTAGTACAGACAAGGTCCTGGTGTCATATTGAAAGATTGTAAGATTTGGGCTAGATGATTTCTAAGTCCCCTATTAATTGCTGTGTCATTCTCTAAATGTCGTGTATGACAGTTCAGTCAGCATACTCCTTGCTGCCTTTCTGCATTCTGCAATTGTATTTGTTTCGAGCTTTTAGGGAGCTGGTGAGAGCTGATGAGGATTGTATGGTAAATCTTATGTCCTGTGAAATTCCAATGGTTTGTCAAAAAAAAGTATCTCTGGTGGCTTAAAAGAGAAACGAGCTCTTTGTTGTTGTTGTTAAGGCTTTTTTCTTGCTCTGCATCAAGTTCGAGGGGATACTGAATACAGTTTCCAGAGTTCAGATTAGGTACTTTCTACTGTCTGTTAAGCGCTGATGAATACTAACTGGGTGGATTACTTCAAATGCAGGATATGCGTTATCCAAAGCAAATGAAGTCCACTTTTCCCCTTATTCCCTTTGTGGGTATAAGCTTGTATATCATACTTGATTAAGTGATGGCAGCTGAGATGGTGGTCTGCCTTTAGTCTATTGGTTGCGTTTCTCTGGTAGAATAGATATGCTTTGCTTATAAAAGTTCTTCACATAATTTATTCCTTGTGTCCAAAACTTCCCCTTTGTTATATGAACAAAGAGCTGGTAGAAGTATCCCAATGCCCACCCAAGGTAGTCAAAACTTATGTTGGATTTTGTTTCTTTCTAAAGGCAAAGTAAATATTGATTCTAAACATTTTTATGTCTACTTTGTGTATTCTTCTAGGGGCCAGAAGGGTGGGCATGAATGGTTTCATAAATCGTCAATATTAATATTATTTGACAGTGTAATTATAAAAATACATAATGATAATGAAAGCAGAGGAAATTACATTTGGTCTGATCCCAAGGTCAAATTATTTTCCATAATTTTACATGTGAAATATATTTTAAAACCTCTGATCCTTCCTAAGATTTGCTGCTTAATTTATGGATTTAATTGTGAAATGATACTTCCTTGTATACCACTGTACACTAATTCAACTGGGTCTCATTTAAACCTTCCAGTTGCATTTCAGAATTTCACACGTTTGATATAAAGCAAGGGGATGCAAGTATCTGAATAACAAAGTATTCTTTTGCATCCTCCAGTCCTATGAAACCACTTCCTGATCCCCAACATGGTAAGACTTTTTATGCTTCTGGTTTTGAGTCTGCTGTTTCCTCTCCCTATAATGCTCCTTCCCTTGCCTATTAAGCAGCCACTCACCTTTGAAGACTGAGCTCAGGTGTGATCTTCACTGTGAAACCGCTCTATGACCTCCTAGTCATAGGCACATGTCCTTCTTTCCTGTTAGGATCCCACATATCCTTTATCATCACACTTATCAAAACTAGTCATTCAATAGTTATTGTGCTATATTTACTGTATTAGGCATAGGGATACTACAAAATTGCCTCAACAATTTCCCCCAGCTATGTGAACCTCTCAAGGCCTTGGGAACTCAGCAAATGTTCGTTGAATGCATAGAGCGGTGATAATAAGTGTGCCTAACTTGTATTGAATTATTATTTTCACTGAGAGTAAACTCCTTACTTTCATCATTGTGTTTAATGTTTACAGCAATCCTTTGATGTAGTTATCATCATATCCATTTTACCTTTACAAGATATATCAAGGTTAATTAGTTTGCCCAACATCATCCAGCTACCAAGAGAGGAAGCTAAGATTTGGCCCCCAGTTCTGTGTTATTTCCAGGGCCATGTAATCTGCCTCCCACTGGTATGATTTATGTGGAAATAGCAGAAGCAGTTGGGCAGAAAAAATTAGAATGGTGATAAATAGTAACACATCTGAATGGCACTTTACCATTTACGTAGAATCTTACTATGCATTATATTATCCAATTAAAAATTATGACTTTATTATACACATAATACTTCTCCAGTTTAAAGGAATTCCAAGTAAATTACATATAAACTAAAGGAAACAACCTCCAAATTTCACCACCCAGAGATAACTTTCATCATTGTTTTCCGTCAATATTTTGTATATTTTCTCTTTCTTCCCCCCGCCCCCACCCCGTGTGTGTATTTATGTGATGATGTTGTTTACAATGTTCCTTTAATAATATATCAATAACTATCACCAACTTTGCTTCATGTCTTACATGATATTTTAGGGTATTCCATTTTGGGGTTGTTCCATTAATGATTTTGTTGGTATTTATGCTGACTCATCCTCTCTGATCCCTGAGATTTTTGCTTCCTTGCAGCACTGACCCATTTTATCTCCAGGGTGCAGAAACTGGACCACTTGTTGTCCCACTTCTAATTGCTCTTTGGCTCATTTGCATGTTCCTTTTCTTATTATAATGTTATTAATATAGTGATCTGTGCTCACTCAGACCACAGTGTAGTCTTTGTTAGACTCTGCTCAATTAGGCGAACTCCGAGTTCCTGACTCTCTGTCCTTTTGTGGGAGCCAGAGGGCAAAACTTCCATGATTTTCTCTTTCTTTGCTCCTGCATAAGGTACTCGCTGATGTGCACATATTTCTTTGACTTCAGTGATTATCCCATTTTATTTTTTGTCAATTAAACTCAACTCATTCTTTAACCCATCAAAGAAATTCTCCTTTTGATCAACTGAGTCCTCAAAACATAGGATGTTTGCAGATTGTCCTTACTTACAACACTATGAGGTCTGTAGGCAGCTACTGCTATCATCACTCACTGACAGATAAGATTATGCAGTCTCAAGAAGATTAAAGGATTTAACCAGTGACACTAGGTAGCAAATGGTCTCCTAACTCAACGTGGGTCTCCTAACTCAACGTGCGTCTCCTAACTCAACGTGCATGTCTTACCTTAGCCACAGTAGGTCTAATGGTGAGCAATATTAGTACAAATTTATGGGCCGTGAGAAGAAAGCATGGCTGTCATTTTTGCCTACTGAGTTACATCATGTTCCCAGTTTCAAATTTTAACTGGCTTGAGAAGTGGTTAACTAAGGACAAAAACTGATGTGGAATTTTATACTCTAACTCCTCTGTTAATCAGGCTTCAATTACATTTCATTGCCTGTCTTCAGGATAAAGTTCAAAGTTGTTAACTTGGCATTTAAGATATTCCACTATCTGAGCCCAATCTACCCTTTCCCACTCTATCCTTTATTACTTCTTTATAGAAATACTTTGTCTCATTTAAACTTTTCTCTGCACTGTGGTCCAAATGTTTTCTCTGTGTTCCACACTGATCTTTAATCCACTTTTCTCCATTTACCTACAGATAAATACCTTATATAACATGACTCATCTCTTCCATGAAGCCTTCCTTTACCAGGCAGGTAAAAGAGATCACTTCCTCCCTTTGAGTCAGAGAGGATTTGGCATCTCTTGAATTATATCTTTATGCCAAATGCCCTTGAATAGGTTACATAAATGTTTGCTATCTTGTGATTTCTGTAAGTTGGAATTATGAGCATGGCTTAGCTGGGTTTCCTATAAAGCTGGAACCAATTGTCAGCCAGGGCTGTGTTCTTATCTGGATGTAGAGATTGTGGGGCCATCTTAAAGTTTATCTGCCATGGATGGTTTAAAGAATTATATGTGAAATAAATAAATAACTAATTAGACCATGAAGAAAAACTAGGCAACATATAGATGCATATTTTTCTAACCTTGCATTGTGAATGACATTTTAAATATAAGGCAATGAAAAAAGTTAATAAAAGAAAACAAAATAGATTAAAAAAAATTAAAAAATTTCTGGTTGTAAAAATTATGAAAAATTAGAAAGTTTGAGATGTGATTTCAACAACTGCAATTAACAAAATGTTAATATCATGAACACATATAAAGCTCACACAGATTGATAAGGAAAGAAATAGATACTCAATAAACAAATGAGGGGGAACATGTAGGAAATCACGAAAAAGAAGATACAGGTGACTAGTAAATGTGTATAAATGTTTATCTTCATTTATAATTAAAAAATAAAGCAATAGTAATACTTTCAAGTATCAAATTAATACAATAAGATATACAATGCTCAATACTGAGAAAGATATGGCAGTTGAGCTCTCTCTTATCACTGCTAAGAGTTGAAAATTAGTAAACCCTTGCAAATGCAAGGTATTAATCTGTTTCAAAAGCCTCAAAGTTGTACATGTTATTTTACCTAGTAATTCCTCTTCTAGGAGTCTACTATAATGAAATAATCAGCAATGCAGACAAAGATTCATGCATAATGATTTTCTTTGAACCACTGTTCGTAATGAGACACTGAAAATAACCTAAACGTCCATCGAGAGGGGAAGTGTTGAGTACATTCTGGTGTATCTATAGTATGGCATATTGTGCAGCTATTAAAATCATATTTCAGATAAATATTTCATGATTTGGAGAAATGCTTAGATGGGTAAGAAAAAGGATGCAAAATTGTTTATAGTGTGGAACTGAAGTGTAGAATAATCTATTATTAGGAGGAAATGCATGAAGATAATAACAGTGGTTTTCTTGGGATTCAGAATTATCCCTGTCAGAAGATTGTCCTCAATGAAGTGTTAATTGCCTTATTTTGGAGGCTTTATAAAGTTTCTCATATTACACATGTTCTTTCACTTTCCTTTTTTAAAATTTTAAAGAATTAGTGTTGGGTAAGCACATGACTCTGAAATGACCTCAAAGTTAGTTTTGGACACTTGTAGAAGTCACTTGATACAATTGGTGGAAATGGAGGCAAAGAAATTGACTTCAGGTCTAGTAATTACTCTTGGTCAACTTTACAATGGCCAGGGTAGGATGACATTGTATACAGCACACAGTGTAAAAAACACTTTAAAAAGTAGTAGAGTAAGTAAGGTTTGGTATTTTGTTTATTGACATTGCGAATATATTACCTACGGGAGGAATAAGAAAATAAAATACCCTGATTTATGTGAATGGATAGTTTTAGCTTAGGATAGAATATCTAGTGAGCATCACAAACATTTCAAAATATTTTACCTGAAGCAACTTAGTGGAAGTGAAAATGGCGTGTACCAGGACATTGAGTTAGGTGATTATGTCAAGAGTGTAGTTAATATTACTTCAAAGAATGTGAGATAAATGGAAAAAAATAGATTTTTACTATGTTCTATATAATTTAAGTATGCATTCATAATTAAATTAAGATATTAAATATTATAGGTAGACATTTGACCATTTGACTTACATTACTAGTAAGTAAACATCTAGCTTAGCTAAAAATAACAGCATCAAAACTTTGATCTTCTAATTGTAAAAACAGAGAATTGCCTAGTATTCATGCTCACTTTGTATCTGACATATACTGTTTTATATTTTGTATTTTTCTGCGATAAAACGTATTTTTTTCTGACAAATGAGTCAATACAATTTTTAGCTTATAATTTGAAAGGGAACTTAAAATTACAAATACCCTTAGGGGAGGGAAAATATCCTTCATTCCTCTTTAAGATAAATGGATCTCAAATCCTTCCTACATTGGTGGTTTGGAAGAGTGTGTAAGAGGCATAGAAATTCCAGGAAACCTAAAGTTGTGGAGGAAGGAGAAGAGAAAGAACATGCAAATGAAGTTTCTATGAATGCTGGAGGTAAACGTTCCATTTTTTTTATAATACTTTTTATGCCTTGTTGTCTCACTGAAAACTGGTGTACCTTTTTTTCTTCCCTTAAACTACAATTTACCACTCAGAACATTTTTTGATTCTTATGCTAAGCTTCACAAAGAACTGGAGAGAACTCCTTTCTCAAGAGTGGTGATAGACACTTACTGGACACATTCAGTCCTTGATCTTGAGATGAAAGTCAGCCTGTGGATTAACAGAGATGGTGTTGGTAGCCTCTGTGTTGTGACCCGCTGCTTTCTCGGTAAAGGAAGATGAGGAAACAGAGGATTCTATGCATCTAGCCCCAGCTTAGCCCCAGGCCTGGCCTTGTTAAAATAAAGTAGCTAAGGTTGGAAGCAGAAGGGATGTTTTTAAACCTTTGAGCCCAAAATCCGTATGATATAGAACAATGCATAGTTGGAGACACAGAAAGTTATATAATATATTCTTTGGCTCAATTCTTATTTTTATTTCCTCCAGATATTTCTGCTTTAAAATAAATGATGAGAAATTCTTACCTTACAAACTGTACTAAAATTGAGTATTTCAGAAAAACATTGTCAGCCTAAATGATTAAAAAAGTATACTCCTCTCCTCAGCCTTTTTCCTCCCTTCCTGCCCTCGAAGAGAGGGGAGTTAGGCCCACCATGCTGCGATTCTCATTAACTGCCAACTTTTGGTACAAAAACAGATGAAGACTTCTGTCAGACTAATAATCTCTTATCCTTGAGTTATTCGCATCTTAAGCAAACTCCACATAATGTATTATCCACCATACATTCACGGGGGGCTTGAACTTCATTATTCTTATTAAGATGTCATTTTCAGAACCTCTCTATTCATTTATATGTTTCAGAAGATTGCATAAGAAAGCCTAGGCCTTGCTAACCAATTATAGTATTTTCTTTCAAAATTATATTGAAAATAATGGCATTCATAGCTAATATTTACCAAATATTACTTATGTGAAAGCAGGGGTAGTTAAGAGCAGATACTTTAAAAGTCTGGGAGTCTCTTCAAGATCACCTGTTGATGATCATTCCATAAGGTCTATTAAATATTATATTTTAACAGTTAATTTCATTGTTAGGAAGGAAAGATCTAGCAGCAGGTCTATTTTCTCCCTTTACGGAGTGATGCCTCCAGGAAGAAAGAATGATTATTTGGTAAAATCCTTTTGTAAACAGGCAAACATAATTGGTATTCACTAGCAATTCATCTACAGAGTCCTTTCAGAAGGATGTACCCAACCCAACTATGATAAGCAAACCTAGGATCTATTGATTCATGGAGAATGGCTTGCTGGAAGATGTCATGTGAGCTATATAGCAATTAGACTATAGAATGGGAATATATTATGATCAAACAAACTCCCTTTTTTGTATCTTATGCTCTTGTAGGCATCACTTGGAGACCACATGTTCAGTATAAGCCACAGAATTGTCCTTATATGCATTTATGGTCTTAGATTTTTCCCTTCCTGCCTGTGCCTTCTGATTACTTGAATTGTTAATACAGCTCGATATTGGGGAACACCTCTGATTCTTGTGAGCCTGATTTGACAGACATTTCAATCCTTTGTGCTAGCTCGGATGTAGACCTAATTCAATACAGGTTTAGGGAGAGCCTGGCTTGATTAAATAAGTGGCACAGTGTAATCAGGACCAGGGTCACCCTCAGTGCTTACACAGATTATTCATTTCGCTTAGAGTCTTTAATGGTGGGAAAGTATAGTCCATTGCTAAAAATTCTTACTATTAAATTATCAGGCACTGACTAGGAGTTTCAAGGTTGGTACAAAACAATCCTTTATTTTTTCCCTTGTTTAGGTTTGGGTTCACCCAAAAGCAGGCCCCGAGACACAGAGTAGAGTGTTAGTAGTTTATTTTTGAGGTGAAAGGAACACCTGTAGCAATTGGGGAAGCAATACACCATAGGGGAAGCAGCCAATCAGTGGTGTGCTACTAAGTGGGTGCATTTTCATCCTAACATAGACTCTACCCCTTTGCCCAGCTTTTCTGTAGCCTACTTTCTATTGTCCTTGTCAGGGCTCAGAAGGGGCAGGAGTATGAGTCCTGTCCCCAGGTAGGTGGGTGAGTGAGGCCATGGATGAAACAGGGATTAAACAAAGAAAGAAAACAAATATCCACAACCGCATCCCTTATTTAACCCTTGGCACCAGCTGCATATGTGACTCTATGTCTTTTCTTAAGGATGTGTGATCTCTTAAACAACTTCAAAAAGTCAAGAACCGTATCTCTGAGCATGATATTATAGGACATAATGTATTGCCTTATAGAGATTAAATGTTAAATACATTTTTATTAAATAATTTGTTGTTGATCAGAGTGTGACAGTTAGAGAGAGGAAAAGAATGGAGCTATGGAGTGAAATGCATAAAACCCACATTTCCTGCTTTCTCTTTTCTGATCCTCACCACAAATTCAAATTGTAGGAGTTGACCACATACTGGACCTCTGAGCTGTTAAAACTGAACACCCACCTTCCTCTTTTGCACATATATTCTCAGGAGAGAGTTCTGTGGGTGCATTTCAGAGGCAGATGCAGGGGCGGCCTTTTCAGTTTGAGTACCAGAGCTGAGTCATTAACACTGGAAAACATTACAATTATGCCACCTCCTCCCCTCCACCCGCCACTTCCCACCCAGCATCTTTAAAGGGAAGAACATTTAGATCTAGATTATTTTGGGGTATATACTTTCTAATGTTATAAACACTAAAGTCATTCTCCCGCTGGCTGGTTGATTTTAATTTGCTTGTCTATTTTCTGCTCAATTCCACAAAGGTTTTGAAGCAGTTATATATGCGTCTTTATAAGGTATAGAAAAAGTTAGAGGAACAATACAATTGCTAGATTGTCTGATACAGACTGGAATGTAATAAGAGGACAAAGAACTGCAGAATCATAGTGAGATGGACTAACCAGGAAAAGCTTCTCAGAGGCAATTAATCTATTATGACACTCACTTCTATTCAGTCAGGTCCCTGGAATGATTTTTGCTTTGGTTTTCTGCTAAGTTGCTCTTAGACTGTGGTGGTATAAATGAAGGCTTACCCTTCACTAATATTCAAATTTTTCATCATGTTTATTTCAAAAGAGAGGGAAAAAAAAGAGAAAATCCGCTAAGAAATGGGACCATTTTATAGCTTGTATTGATAAGAAGCCTAGATAGTTCATAAAGCACAATATTGTAGGATATGATCATAGGAATAGAGAATAACCTTTAGGAGGAGAATCAGAGTTATCCAGAAGGAAAAGAAAATCAGAAAAATGGAAGAAACTTCAAGCAAAAGGCAAACTTTTAAAGGTTCCCACTGTGAAAATAAATGACCGTGGTCAAACCCGCTTAAAGCTTTGCTTTTCATTTTGAAGTTTTGGAGCAGGGAGAGATCTTAGAGTTCATTTAGTTCAATCCCCTCATTTTACAGATGACAAAGCTGGGACCCAGAGAGGTTAAGTGATTTGCCCATGGTCACACAGACAGTGTGGGGTCAGAACAATAACTGCATTTCGGATTGTCTGACTCCTGGTCCTGGGCAATTTGTACTACATTTTATTGCTACTTCCAGCTGATGTCATTTTGAGGAGGAGGCATCCAGGGGCCTGAGCAACATGGACCAGCAGGGAAAAGGAGAGATGCAGGGGGCACAGGAGAGCTGGACACAGTCATCTAGAGGGTAGGCTGGAACCAGCAAGGGCCAATGAACAAAACTCTATAAAGGGTATAGCAACCAATATGACCTTTTCCTTGCAGAACTGAATCTTTTTATTGGATTACCTAACTCTTCCAGAATTAAACATAGAGATAATTCTACCAAATCAATCAAACTCTTAATTCTCATCAGCCCTGAATTTCAGAAGAAAGCTATGTAACGATGAGTTTGTGGCAAACAATGGTTGCATGGGAAGCTCTAGCAATGTGCCCAGAGTAAGTAACTCCATTCCTCAGGTCAGTGACAGTTTCGAGAGCACATATGTCTCTAGGTTCAGGAAGTTAGGGTGTTGCTGTGATGTCCCTGAATACTGGAAGGCCAGTGCAGGAAATGGTGGTGGTGTGGGGCGAGGCCAGGAGACACTTCAAGGTTTTCTTTCTTCCCCTCTGTGTAAGTAAAGGCACTTTTCCTGAAGGTTGTGAAGAGGGAGAAAAGTTTTTGAATGTTTAATGTAATGATTGATGCTGATAAATATTTTCCTAAAAAATTATTCTTACTTCTGATTGTGTCCAACAGTAGTGATTATGATTTATAATCTTCAAAGAAGTACATGTTCTTTTATCTTTTTCCTAGTATATGAGCAGCATGTGTGATGGTTGCTTGAGACTCTAAGTGGGCAATCTGGAATACGTTTTCCCCTCCGCACCCTTTCTCTGTGCCTTATGTTCAGGATCTGTCCAGTTGACAGGCTGATGAGGAATGTTTCTTCTCTGAGACTGATTGGAAGAGTGAACAGTCAGAAAAACCTTCTATTGTTCTCTGAGCTTTCCCGTATGGTAGAGCCCAGCCATCAACCAAGTCTTTCTTCATTGTTTTGTCTCTTAGAGAAGAGACATGTTTAGAGGCACATTTGAAGAACTGCCAAATGGATTTCGGAAAGCTTTACATTCCTGTACTAATTGGGAACAACAGTTGCATATTTACATTCTACCATTTGCCAGATACAAAACTGCACATAGCAAAATGGAATGACTCTTCTTATTTTTCCCTATTGTCTTGTGAAATAATAGGATACCATTCTAACAGAATATGTTTTATTTATATTAAATAATTGGCAATGGAAAAAATAATTTGTTGTGGGACTCCTTCTTTAAGGCAATGTTAATATAAATATTTTGGGAAAGAATTTACTAATTCTGAAAGTTTATTGTGAGTGTTCCACTTTTGTTAAGCAATGGCCCTGTCAGTGTGAATGGACCCTTTTCTTCTCACTTTGCTACGTTTAGCATATATCATTAAAGATTAGACTCTTCTAAATTCCCAAGAACTGCTGGGTCCCATTTCTAAAAGACAGGACTTATGTTTCCAAATTTCCGCTATCAAAGAATTTTGTAGAAACACCCTGGTTAGACTGACCAATCTTGGATACATTTGATTCTTTGTCTGAAATAAAACAGCCTTTCAATGCCCAAATCCTTTCAACACTGCATCTCTCTCATCCCAGTTGTCGACCCTCAAAACTTGCTAGAGGTAGAACAGTTTCGGGATTAAAGGAGGTGGCATTTTGAGTTACATCTGCATGCCACCTGGATTGTTTCTCCTTAGGAGAGTTGAAACCAACAGCAAAAAGTGAGATCAGTTTTGGTTATGATGATGTTAATAAGAGTAGTTACAAATCTATTGAGGGCCTGAGAGCTATCTCCTTTAAACCTCAAAAATGACCTTACAAGGTGAGTACTATGAAGGAAAATGTACATTGTTCTTCATGAGTATAATTGGGGAAAACTATTATAAAAGCTTTATTGAGGAATAAACATATAAAGCAAAAATCTGATGAGTATCCACTAGAAGAATAGAGAAAAAGTTGCTCCTGGTAGATGGTGGGTTACACAAAAGCCCAGAGATAGCACATGGTTCAAGCTATTCAAAAAGGAGAGAGCGGGCTAGTGTAACTGAAGGCTTGTGAGGAACAAGGAGCATGAAGACAGATAAGTAGGCAGGGGTCAAATCACGAAAGGGTCTTTTTCTCTTCCCTGGTTCTAAGAATTGTTTGTTTATATTGATCATTGCATAGATGCTATCTACATTCTCTACCATATCAAGTCAAATAGGACATTCAGCTACTTCTTTGAAAGCAAAACTCACCCAAAGCTTTGTGCCTGCAGTAGACTTTTTTAGAATTGAAGATGCTGAGAAAATTATATGGTAGCCATGTAAGCAAATTAAAATATTAAACATCAATGTTTTAAAAATATCTTACAACCATATTTTCCATTATGGACTCCAGCCTCCCAAAAGTTTGCTTCATTCTCTTTTTCCTCTCCTCCCTTAGTCTTCTCCCTTCTTGTAACATTCACTCTCTTTTATGCTTTCTAATTAGCACACACCTAGTTCCTGCTCATTTTGAATGCAGGTGAGTTTAATAATCTTTTCTTTCTGTTAACCAACTTTCTCAGGGTCTCATCTTCCACCTCAAATGATTTGACTATAAAAATAACTTTATTAGACAATGATAGGTCCTTTCCCATGAGGAATTCTGATGACATATGTTAAGGTGATATTTTTTTATCCACGTACTTGTACATTGCAAACTCTCACTCTTACTAGTTCATCCACACAAAGAAGCACACAAAATAGTACACGTTCCATCATTTTTTTGGTGACAAACTTACCACCAAAGGCTGATTTGGATAAGAAAATGAGCTAGATAGAATTTTAGTTATGGTTGCATTAAAATGCTTTAAGAATATTCTGCTTTCCTGGGTGCATTATATATAATAGAAGGAAATATGAGTTCTTTTTGTTTATGGACATGATCTATTGTGACAATTTATTATCTAACCGTCCCTTTACACCAAACCTGGCCTTCTTCCTGTTTTTTATGTTGGTATAGCAGTCAGGATGTAAACAATAGAATCTTCTCAGACTGGTTTAAGAAGAGGATATTAGTTGAAGGAGTTTAGTTAGCTCATAGACTGTCAGGATTGCAAGAGATCCAGTCTCATAAGTTAAGTAATACCCAGGTATATTGGAATAGGGGAAAGGAAGAGAGGTATATTGGAATAGGGGAAAGGAAAAGACAAATCTTTTTAGATACTTTCTTTGTAAAATCAACATAATTTGAAGATTAATTGAATATGGAGATAAGAGAAGGAAGAAATTAAATTTGAATCTCAGATGTGTGGTTTGGGAGCTAGTGGTTTGATAGTTCCATTTACTGACCTTGTGAACATTTGTCATGTGTGCTATTCAGTATCTTTTGAATTCCCTTACTGGGCCTGAAAAATTTTTGCATTACAGTACTGACACCAAAGTGGAAGCTAGTTATTTTCACAACTCTCTATATTGCTAAGTTGCATTATAGGAGATACTTATTTTTCATGGAAAGGAGCAGCATGAGGAAATACCATGTACAGACTCAGTCTTTGGGATAGCTTGGTGGCAAGTCCTAGAGCTTTTGCCTTCCAGTTTGGAGTATCTTCGTTTGAGTCACAGCATTGCTGCCAAGCAATGGAAGCCATAGTGGTTTTTTGCTAGAACAGCTCTAATGGGATATAATTGGGTCTGAATCCTGGCTGCATAACTTCCAGTTTTACTGCTATACCCAACAGCTTGCTTCTCTTCAACTAGTCTTCCTTTCCTGCCAGTCTGTATTTTCCAGTGTAATCAGAGTCATCCTTTTAAACTGAAAATCTGATAATATTGCTCCCCTAATCAAATCTCATCAGTGGCATTGTCTTTTGATGCTATTAAAGAATAGCATCAAAACTCCTAAGATATTAGTTTCCTAAGGATGCCATAATAAATTACCACAAACTTGGGTGGCTTAAAACAAAGTAAGCCAACTGTAAGCCACTCTTACAGTTCTGGAGGCTGGAAGTGTGAAGTCAAGGTGTCAAGGAGGCAAGGCCATGCCTTCCTCCAAAGCCTCGAGGGGAGGATCCTTCCTTTGCTGCTTTCAGCTTCTGATAGCCCCAGGCTTTCCTGGGCTTGTGGCAGCGTAACTGCTGTCTCTGTACCTCTGTCTTTGTATGGCTTTCTCCTCTTCTTATAAGGAAACCAATCATGTCAGATTAGGACCTACCCATTTCAGTATGACCTTGTCTTAAATGGGTTACAACGGCAAGATCCTATTTCCAAGTAAGGTCACATTCACAGGTATTGGTGATTAGGACTTCAGCCTGTCTTTTGTGGGGGGACGCAGTTCAGCGCTTAACAGTGGCCTACGAGGTAAGCTACAGTGTGACCCCTGTGTTCTCTTCCAGCCTCACCTTGTTCATGTGCCTCTCCCCTCATTCTACTCTCCAGCCACTCCTGACTTCTTTCATGTTTTTAAAATCATTATGCCCTCTCTAATCCCACACATGCTTATGAGTAGATCCCCTCTCCCTGGAATACTCTCTGCTTCCACCGTCCTCCCTCCAATTCTCACATGTCCTTCATATCTCCTGGACACCCTACATGAGGCTACGTGTCCCTTCATTGTGCTCCCACAGCTAATTGGACTTTCTCCATCGTAATTAACACATCACAATTTACAGTGATGTCTCACCCAATACCTTACTCCAAGAAGTCTGAGATGGTGTCTAATTGCTCAACAAGCTAACCCCAGAATTATAGTGCTTGTCACACAGCAGATTTTCAATAAGAAAAATAAACTTGGTAGCTCTTTGGTAGTTTCGAATACCTGTGAACCACGTAGTTATTTAGCTCTGGATCTTGTTGGAAGGGCTCAGTATTTTGTCAGTCAATACTCTTTAATACAGGGTCCTGTTAGTGGGAATAAACTGCAGCTCTTGGAAGGTCGTATGTCACAGAAACTTTCTACGACCTCCTCTGCGTGGGCATGACCTTGGCTAATAGTCCTGTGGTAATCTCTTATTATCAATTTTTAGCAATATCAAGGCTTCAAACACCAGATATAAAATCAGTGTTTCGTGCAACTGCCATAGCTTACTGGCTGTTTAGGTGAACCGCTTAGCATTCAGCACTGAGATTTCTCACTCCCACTCTACGTTCTGTGTCAACTCCTCTCTCAGTTACTCCCACTTCGAGAGAGGAAGGCTTGGTATTCCTCAAATGGCAGCTGATACAAATGTATTTCAGTTTCATCTTTGAATACTGTTTCTGTATTTATGAGTGAATGTTAGTATGTCTGTTTTAACAATTCAAAATTACCTTTGAAATGCACTAGTTTAACATTAGTATCTCATTCTCTGAACATGCCTACCCTTTCTGTTATCTTTTTGGTTCTTGGAAGAAAAGCATTTTAATGTTTTTAGTTTATAAACTTCTCTTATTGTACTGTAAGTTGCATGAAGGATTAAAAGGAAAGAAGAAATAAAAATTCATTTGAGGATACCCTTCATCAAATTTTGTGCTCAGTTAGTTTAGGGAGTGCCTAACTACCAGAATTATTTATATAATAGGACATATAGTAACAAACAGATGCTCTTTAGTGGCATATATTGTCATAAGAAATCACTGAATGTCAAAGTCCAACATAATACTTATGTAATCTGTTTTTAATCTCTGTCTGTTCTCTACCCAATGCACACAAACACACAGACACATACAGATATACACAGACACAACTGGAATTACATGAGTGCAGGAACCACTGTCTGTTCACCACTGTTTACCCAGCAGGGTATCCAGCAGGCTAATGAAGACTCGTAGGGCTGTGGGGTGTGTTAAGAAGTGAAACCCCTCCCCCTTTGTTCCTCCACCTGATGTTTCCATCTTCCTGCTCCTCTCCAGGGGTTCCATGATTCTGCAAAGTGTGTATAAAAGGATTCAGGGGGTTGATTAATTTGAATTGGAAAATTACATCTTTATTTTCACCAACTTCCCAGTGATATTTAGCATTTTCTTCAGCTGAGTGTAAGCCACAAGCCTTAGTAATTTGTGATTTTTCACCAAGAGAAACCATAAATATTTCTTATCATGATCGTTGCATATATCACAAATGTATTTTTGAAATTGTGGTAGTATTCCAGCAAGATCTTATTGTTGAATGCATGATATAGGAGACACAGAATTATACCACAAATTTGTTTTTTTTTTAATTTTGTTAACTTATCCACTTTTCTTTGTAATCAGTTGCATTTTACATATTTAAAAATATTCTGTCCGTCACCAGAATGACAAAGGTTCCAGAGCACAAAATGTTTAGGAAATCCTGCTCTTGGCATTGTGAGCTGCAGTTTTTGATTCTTTCATTTTATTTGGGAGACATTTACCTGGTGATTTACCAGGTGCCAACACATAAAGGGCAGTAGCAGCACGGGCCGTGTGCTGTAGTCACTTCCAGGTGATTGGCCCCATGAGGCCTGGGGTAAAATCTCCCATATCCCTCCTCACCCCTACGACCACCTGCACCTCCAAAGCAGTCCTGACCTCTAGTTGCCTGCAGATGTATCCTTCCTCTGATTTCAAGGTTATTGAAGAACCATTTACCTTTTGGGCAATGTGAAAATTTGGGTGCAAGTCCTGGCTCTTTCACTTACTAGTATTGTGCCCTTAGATACTTTACACAACTACGCTGTGCCTCAGTTTCCTCATATACATGATTATCTTCACTGATAGGTTGATGGTGAAGATAAATGACTTACTATATGTAAGGCCCTTAGATAGATGTGTGACAAATGGAAAGTGCTATGCAAATGATTGCTGTTATCCTTAATGGCTATGTTCATGCGTCCTATGACTGTGTAATAGATAACTGTCATTTTGAAAGTTAAAGCACTGTTTAAAAAGGACGCTTTATATTATGTGCCACCTGAGGTTATCTTGGCCTCACCTATGTCTTATTCCAGCTGCTGCCGAGGCAACCGGAAATTTGTGGGCTCTCACCAACATGTGCAGATCCAACACGGCACTGCTGCTTGCAGATGGTGCTGTAGACCTCTCATCTCCTGCTCTGGGGGTTTCTGCTGAGGTAGAGGTTTGGTAACCCTGTACATGTACGTGTGCACGTACCGAATCCAGGAGCACGGAGGAGTTAATGTCCCTGGAGAGAGAGGTCAGTGGACACATTTTCCATGGTTCCAGGTTGTTATGTTTCTTGGAGATGGCAGGATTCCGTCCTCTACAAAGGTGTATTCATCTAGATTTGTCCTGTTCCCTCTTCTAGCACCATTCTAGAAGGCACACAGAATGCCTGGTCTCATGACAACATTACCTTAGATCAGAGAATCTGATTTAAGCCTCATTTCTCCATGTAAACTCTTATTTTAACAAAATGTACTTCATAAAGAATTTACAACATTGAACAAAGAATAGGTGTTGAGTAAAGGCAAAAATAAAACAGGTCGACTATATTTCCAAAGGAAAGAAACACACTCATAGAAAAAGAGATCAGATTTGTGGTTACCAGAGGTGAGGGGTGAGAGGAGGAAGAATTGGATGAAGATGGTCAAAAGGTACAGTACTTACTTCCTAAATACTAGGGAAGAAAGATAAATAAGTACTAGGCATGTAATATACAACATGATAAATATAACACTGCTATATGTTATATATGAAAGTTAAAAGAGAAAATCCAAATAGTTCTTATCATAAGGAAAAAAAAAATTTTTTATTTCTTTAATTTCTCTCTACATGAGATGATGGGTGGTCGCTAATCTTGTAATTATTTCACGATGTATGTAAGTCAAATCATTGAGTAATGTTTTGACTTAAGCTTATGTAGTGGAGTATGTCAGTTATATCTCAAAAAACTAAAAGGAAGAAAAACACACTGGAAAGGGTTAGAGCCTTTCTAAGGGTACTGTGAGAAGCTTTACCACTTGATTTTGATGATTGGCTTAGTGGCGCACTCTATAAAGTAACTGTACAGTCTCACTATATTTGCAGAATGAGTATGGATTTCATGTTAGAGGTAGGTTGATGCTAGGTCAATATTGGTGTTTTTGTTCCATTTGCATCTTTGTATCTGGTAGTGATTTTTGTGGGAGTGGGCCCAGAACAGTTGTTTCACTGATGCCTGTGCTTTCTTGACTGTTTTATTTTCATCTATCTCAAGTGGGTTGGGAGATTGAGAGAAAAAAAAAAGTTGGGGAGTTGCCTGAAACATAAATTCGTGTTAAGAAGCACCAATAAATAATGGATTTATTTAGTTACTCCACAGACCCTGATGTTTAATAGCTTCTTTAAGGATATATTGGAGGGTTCCACATTAACCAGACTATTTTCTAATAGTCATTTTCTGAAAGGCTTTCATTTTATTTTTAAAAATCTATTTCATGTAAGCCATATTCTATTAACATTTCAAGAAATGACAGTGCAAAAGTGCTGAATTCTTGTATACCCTGTGACACTTCCACATGGTTCACATGATTCTATGATTTCTTTTGTTCATCTCGTGTCTGGGGTAAAGAAGATGAATATGTGTCCCAGATTCACTGTTTTCTAGTGAAATAACATGGTCACACTATAAAAACTTTTTCTTTAACTGTAAACAAGGGAATTGTTCTAAAAAGAAGAAAAAAGAATAAAGATCTAATTCTCTGAGAGAATATGGGCAAGTTATGAACCTTGCTGTGTCTTGGTTTTCTGATATATAAAACATACATGGTTGTATCTACTTCATTATGAGGGCTAAATTAATTGATATGTATAGAACAGTTAGAATTGTGCCTGGCATGGAGTAAGGTGTTTATTATGTGCCAGATGTTTTATTTATATGAGTATTATCCCATCTGTTTACCCCCAAAACACTAAAGGTAGGTACTATTTATGACATTTGATGTAAAGATGAAGAAACAGTTCCACGGAGACTGTTACTTGGTCAAGGTGCTACAGAGACAGTAAGTGGTAAAATCATGTTTTCAACCCAGACATTCTGGCTCCATTCCACGACACTGCCTCTCTTACAAGCACCTTCCTAATCTCCTGCAAATGTTCTAGGAATCCTATGAGACAATTGAGGCAAAACCACATGATATATTATAAACAGATATGTAAATGTTAAGATATTAAAAATCATACATAAAGCTGCAAATAGGTGTAGTCCTGTTATACTTACTATTTACAGTTTCCCCAATTAGCCTTTTTTAGCGTCCATCCAATGTTTCCAAAAATTGACTTAGCATAAGCTTTTTCCTTACTTTGAGTATTTGGCTTATTTTTATTCTTCATATAGTTTTATTCTCCATATAATTCTAGGAGAGGGTTGAGACCTCAGCCAAAGAGAATGCTGAATCAGGTAGAATTTTTTTAGCATCAGTAAGGAAGTAGTGTGACAAGCAAGGAAACAGGCAGCTCAGTACTATGGGCCAGGAAGTAGGTGGGACATGGAGGACAATTGTGAAGGGGTTCAGGGCTCTTCCCAGACGAAAAGGATGCTACAGAAACAAGAACCCATTTCTAGTGCTGGACAGTTGAGTTTATTTACCTATTATGCACATGACTTTGTACTAGGAAAATGCCAAGTTAACATACTCATGAAATATTCCGGTGTGTCGAAGGCAGCAGTTTTGGAATCCTTGCTGGTTAAAAGTTTATCACATTTTTGTCTCCTTAGGCTGTAAAAGCCTGAAGGTAGAAGTGGGGTTACAGTTGTTGGGTCTCAGTGTAGTCCCATGTAGAATGCTGGTACTCATAGGACCTACCTTATGGAGTTGTTATGGGGACTGAGTGAATGCAAGGAAAGCAATTCACATGGTGTCTGATACACAATCATTGCTCAGAAAAGAATGATTATCATCAACATCTATTTCAGTGAGGCTTCAGCTCCCTGAAAAATCACCCCATTGTTTCTGGAAGTCATATCACTTGTGGGATCATAAAGAAGTCTTCTCAGGGATGACACGATGGTCTTCAGCTTCCTCCTTTTCTGGCTGAGCTTTCAATCCGTGCTGGGCTGTGGGAGGCCCCTCTCCCTCTCAGCTGCCATTTCAGTGAGTGGTGCTGGTTCTGAAGCATGCCTCGATCCATGGTAGCTTTGCGGAGCAGTCTGCTGTATTGATGGGACAGCACGTCCTTCCTGCAAGGCTGCGCTCCATTCTGGAGTCCCCGTGTGCTGGCAGCACGTTGCTGCCTCATTTCCTAGCATTCTGCAAGGAGACATGCAGCGTTCAGATTACAGTGCTCACAACGTTCTGTCTTTAGGGTTGGCAGGATCCGTCCATGGGGACTGCTCTGTAAGACAAATCTGGGTGAAGGATAACATTCTGTCCTCAATTTTGCTTCTCCGTTTACCTGTCAGTTTTGTCTTTTCTTAAAATGATTGTTTGCCTGGACAGTCTGTCCATTTCTGGTACAGAAATACAGACACCTGTGGTGCTCCTCCCACACAGCCTCCAGATGTTTCTTAATGTCATCAATAAACATTGTTCAGTATCAGACTGGAACCATACCTGAGATATATACATGGTACATTTATACTAGCAAATAGAAAAAGAGTGCTAAATTGCCAGAAGGCATTGTGACTTTGGTTCCTTTGAGTATGCATAATCACTTGACTCTTTTTCAGTTTTGGTAGTTGTTAGCTTTTATGACTTAGGGTGACATTGTTTAGTATAATTTTTTTTCAGTAATAATTGTTCCATTGAAGGTCATTCTTTACGTTTACTACTAAGCAACACAATAGTACATTATGCTCTTCACTCTTCTTTGAGTCATAGTCGAGCTTCCTATTTT
Organism: Hippopotamus amphibius kiboko; assembly: GCF_030028045.1. Classification (NCBI taxonomy): domain Eukaryota; kingdom Metazoa; phylum Chordata; class Mammalia; order Artiodactyla; family Hippopotamidae; genus Hippopotamus; species Hippopotamus amphibius. The sequence continues at coordinate 166,853,109 of NC_080189.1, forward strand.
CTTTTCAGCGTTCAAATAGTTGATGGCTATCACTGTTCGCATAGAAAAGTTTTAGTAAATTCTTTGGCATCTATTGTAAAAACAGTTTCAACTGATGAGCTTCTTAGAGGCTCAACATTTGAAGGAGAAAGCGAAGAGAACATTGATATATCCCATACTTTGTCAAACCTGGTACAGCTAGAATTAGGTTCAATCTGTAAAGAATTTTGTTATTAATAAGGCATGCAGAACAAAGAAAACCTGAAAGTACTAAGTCAAAAATAAATCAGCAGGTAATAAGTATTGACTTGGGGCTGACTTTGTACTATTGTTGTTGATAGCACAACAGAGCTGAGACACTTTCATTCTTGACTGTCTAGTCAGAAAAATGACAGTTCTAATTTCTGGTTCTAACCCTGAGTAACTTCTATCCTATCAACAGCTTTTGTAAAATTAACTTTGATGTCTATGTTTACCTTATATGAGTTATAAAAATATAAATAGGTGGATGGTAGAACCTTGAATTTTTTTTAACTTTTTGTTTTTTAAAAGTGTTTGTGTAGCGAGTGATAAAAAAGAAATGTCTATTTTTAATAACACAAAAAAGCCTAATTTGCTTATCAAACTGTCTTTTAATTAGCATTTCTCTAAGAATAAGCTATATATAAAGCTACTGTTGTTTTGTAATTTTTTCTAGATAAGACAAGGTTTGAAAACTTTATAAATATAGGTTTCTTAAACCCAAGATAGTTGAATTTATACTCCAAACCTCAAACTTTATATTTTAGTAAGCTATGAATCTTGTTAGAAAGATTTAGTACTATCTCCTATACCAATAAGACCTGCACAGAGGCATTTTATTATTATTTTTAAAGTCTGAAATATTCTTTCTAAGTCCAAGCCTTTGTTGGCTTAGCTAATTCCTACATATCTTTCCAATTCTAGCTTAGCTCATGCTTCTTACAGAAGGCCCCTTTGCATCTTCCAATTTATATTATGTACATTAACCTCCTATGTATTCCTCTTTTTACACTTTCCCTTTTCATAGCAAAACGTTTATCAATTGTATAAGCAAATTTCAGGCTTACATTTTATCTCTAGGGTTTCTTCTCATTACAACTCTCTTGCAGGTAAAAACTTAAACTTCAGACAAGATACAAGGAAACAATGACCTGAAGGCACTGGAGAGTGAAAAAAGCAGGCATATTCTGGTGGGAGAGTTGAAACTTGTAAGAATGAATCAGAGCCAGTTGAGTTTCTTGTTTTTATGGCTTTTATCCTGAGGATAGACCAATGTTACTATAGTACACAGTGGTCAAAACTCCAATAGAAATCTAAAGCCTTTATGGTCTGTGGAACAGAGAATGTTTTTAAAGGACACTAGCCATGAAAAAGAGAAGGGCAACTCCTAGGATGGAGAGAACCAGAGAGAAGAAGCCCCAAATTCTATTTTAAAATACTGGAATATTGTTTGAGTTTCTGGCTGACCTCCTGATCTGTACAAGGGCAAAGAAGTCTCAGATCTTCACAGCTAATGGTAAAAGACTGAACTGAAGTTGAGCTGCTACTCAAAAGAGTTTGCATACTGGGTGCAACTAAGTTAATTGCCTATAGAAACAAAAACATCAATACTGTTTTGAGTATAGAGGTGTATGACAGGATCCAGCGTCTCTATGACACAGTATTTACAGTGTTTGGGATACAAAATTACTTGGCATATGGACAACCAGTCTCAAAAGAAAAGGAGTTCAACTGAGATCAACCATGAGATGATTCAGATGTTGGAATGAGTTAAGATTTTAAAACAGCTATTATAATGATACTCAGTGAAGTTTAAAAAAAAAGCTAATAATGCATGGAAACATAGGAAATCTCAGTAGAGAAATAGAAATTAATGGAAATTCTAGAGCTGAAAAAATAACCAAAATTAAAATTCCCCAGATAGGCTTATCAGCAAAATAGAAATGAGAGGGAAAGTCATCAGTGAATTTAAGGATAACTCAATAGAAGACATGTGAAGACAGAGAAAATAAGATTGAAAAAACTGAGCAGAGCCTTGGGTACCCGTGGGCAATAACAAAGCAGCAAAAACAAAAGCATAACATAATCAAACTGCTGAAAGCCGAGGATAAAGGGGAGGATTTGAAGTAACTAGAGAATAATGACATTTTACATGAGGGGTATAAGGAAAATGAATCTATAATGAAAGAAATCAGAACAGTGGGGGGAAAGGGGCAGGAACTGCCTGGGAATGGACATGAGAAAACTTTTGGGGTTAGTATCATGATAGAGATTTGGATTTCATAGGTGTACGCTTTTATTATAACAGCAAATATACACTTAAGATTAGCGTATCTCATCTTGTGATGTATAAATTTAAATTTTACATTAAAAAAAACTAAGCCAAAAATTACAGTTTATTCCCACTAGCTTTAAATACTCTGAATAAAAACAGACTCACTTCATTCCCATCATTGTGTCCCTTGTGCTGAATACAATGCATGACATAGGATACATGCTCAGTAAATGTTTGCTCAGTAAATGTTGTTAATTCCATGTATTCCTTTTTCATCTCTGCTGATCTAATGCAGATGAATAGATCATGATCAAAGCTCTGGAAAATAAGTAGAAAGACAAAATAAGGAATCTATAATCATGAGCATGATAGGCTAATGAGAATTTAAATACAGCATACAGGGTAGGTCCTGTAATAACATGTTAGAGTTTGCAGTTTTAGATCTTCTGTTGCCCTATATCACATGCCTAATGTAAGCTAAGAACTCAAGATACATGACCTCAAAGAACATATATATTATCTATAAGAACACTGCAAAGTAAATATTATCTCCTTTTTTCCAGTTGATCAAATAGAGACTAAAGAAATGTACAGGACTGGGATTACATAGCTGATAAGTGAGTAGCTGTGTCAGTTAGAATATTAGCAGGAAACAGTTATTCCCTAATGGTTAAATAAAGAGAATTTAATGACAACCCTATGTATAGAGGTATGGGTAAAAGGAATAAAAAGGGGATAATGAGGTACTCAGAGACAAGCAACTTAAGGAAGCCATTCAGCTCCTTAGGTATGGAGGGACCGAGGGAGGAAATTGTATTTTTAGAGCCCAGTGAGAAATGGAAATATAGAGGGAGGAAAACCTGGAGGGAACTCTGGTAGTGGTGTCTTGCCAGAGCTGTGGTGTGGAAGAAGGAAAAGATAATCAACCCCTATCCCTTCCTGCTGTCCCATTTTCTGCAGGGGCCTCCCACTGGTTGAACTCAGCTGGATGCTAGCAGCCAAGGGATCTGCCAGAGCCGGCCTCCTAGGGCACAGAGCAGGTCAGAGAAGAATGGAGAATAGAAGCGATTAGGGGTAACTGGAAGTTAACGAGTATTTGTAGCCACATTCAAATTTGATCTCATGTTTCTGTGTCTTCCAGGCCCATGTTCGTTCTTATGCATCACGTTGACGCTCATTTTAGATGCAGGAATTTTAGTAGCAGCCATGGATTTTATTATGGGTTGATACCTATTGCGCTTCACCCTCTTAGTTTCTCTTCTAGCAGTCAGAAGGTCATGACATAGTTCCTGAGTTTAGATGTCAAGTGGAGGATGGGAATGAACTGACATTACCTACGTTAGTTCTTGGATCATTAGCCCAGACAGCCCAACCATCTTTCAAGTTCAACATACAATTGTCCCCAGGTTAGTAGGCTCTTTCACGACTTTCGCATGAACGAAACTGAGTTACTAATTAAATTCCATAAGGCTAACTGATAGATGGCTACTCTTTAATGTGACATTTTAGAGCGCAGAAAAGACAGGGATTAAGATAATTGTTCTCCAGCTAGCTAAATGAAATGCAGCTAAGAAAAAGGATTAGGGTGCAGGGTCTGGCTTCAATTATTTTCAGCCCAGCAGGTCTTTTAGAAATGTCTTTTAGAACTGCCAGCCCTATCCAATTGTCTTGGCAGCATGAAACACAGACTCTTCATGAAATGCGGCTGAAAATACAGATCAAATGAAATATTCTTTTCCAAGTGTTAATTAAACTAGTTAATTAATCTCACTGAGCCTCAGCTTCTTGTATGCAAAATGGGGATAATAATAGTGTGTACCTTGTATGATGGTTGTGAAAGTTAATGAGGTGACAAACACAAAGCACTTATAACAATGCCTGGAAAATAATCAGCATTCAATAAATGTTAGCTATGATCATCATTGTTATTATTTTATTTTGTGCTGAGCAATGACCTTTGCCTTCTTTTTTTTTGTTCCAATTCCCTTTTTAGGTTGTTTCAAAAGCCCTTCTGAGATTTTTCTCCCTATTTTTTTTTTTTTTTTCATTTTCTCTAAAATTTCAAGTTTATTGTCTCGGCAGAGACACTTGCACACTGGTATTTCTAACTTTAGGTAACTATAAGGTGCGCTGAATATGAGTCCCTGCTTGGCACTGCCCTGGGAAATAAGCCATATATATTCACGTGTTCATTCTAGAATGAAACCCTGCAAATAGCAGACTGTGACTCATATTTCACTTACATGTGCTTAGCAGAAGCAGGAGCAGGGGTTTATTTTATTTTATTTTTTTTTTGGCACACAGGCTTACTTGCTCCACGGCATGTGGGATCTTCCTGGAGCTAGGATCGAACCTGTGACCTCTGCATTGGCAGGCGGATTCTTAACCGCTGCGCCACCTAGGAAGCCCAGGAGCAGGGGTTTATATCCAAAGAGAATTATTGCTCAAAACCTTTAAATTTCTATATCCTCCTCTTCAAGTTGATCCCTAACTTTTAATTTAGCCTTCTTCTTTGCTCTTTTTAATAAGAGATTTGGGGTTCAAATTCTGATAATGCCATTTATCAATAAATGACCTGGGGGAGATCATATGCCTTTTCCATGTCTCAATTTCCACATCTGTAAAATAAAGATGACTTGGAGCCTTCTCCATATGTGTGTTTGCTGGCAGAGTGGAGTGTCTAGCACATATAATGGGGTCTTAGGTAGTGTTAATTAAATCTTGAAGCTCTACTTTCTTTGGTCTGGGATGGAATTTGATAGAGTAATTCCTCTACAGCTTTTCAAGTACTTTTCCCCAGATGGTTAGATGAAGACAATTTAATGACAACCCACATTTAGAGGTGTAGGTAGGGTAAAGGGCGTAAAAAAGGGATGATCCTTTAGGTCTGGAGAGACCAAGGGAGGAAATGGCATTTTTAGAGCCCAGGGAGAACTGGAAATATAGAGGAGGGGTAGCCTGGTGGGAACTCTAATGCTAAGTCTAATATTTCTCTGACTTGTTTGACTGCAACTCTTTTCTGAAAATAATGAATTAAAATATTGCCAAACGCTGATGTTCTGCACATAAAGGAGGGGATTGGATTCTGGAGTAGAAGATATCCAATTCCCGCTTCACACTAGAGTTCAAGGAGTTAATAATTAGTCCATAGTATGATATAGTGGTGTCCCTATTAGGCCATCTTTCCCTGCACTTAGGATGTGAGTGTTTTAATTAAGCTCTCTTCTCTTTTTTTCAAGGGAAAGGGAGTTATTATGATTGATCATATGATTTGCATGGGTCCACAATTTAATAATGGGAAATGTTACACATTATAAAGGCATAAGCCCATGCTTTCTTTGTTCTTGGAATTATTTTCTTTAAATGGTTCAAAAATTTATATTTAGAAGTATGGAACTTCATTATAGCCTTTTACCAATAAGCCTTACATTTGGAGTACACACTGGATGGATAGCTATAAATAATGAATTTTGATTCTGTTATTGTTTATGTGTATTAGTTACCCTTCAGAATGGGGCAGGACCAAGGGGAACATGATTGGCAAACAGAGTTTCAGAAATTCTGGGTTTCAGGCCGTATTATAAAAACCTTTCCACCTTGCAAAGGAGAATAGCCCTTTTATTGGCTGTTTACTAATTGATGAAACTAAAAAAATCTATTTTGACTTTATAGTTGCTTCATTTGAGCTGGTAGACCTGAACTCTAAATAACTGTAGTATAAGAATAATCTTTTCATTGTAGAATGTAATTGCGAAGCGTGTATGGTGAGAGGACACGTCCCGTGGAGTGCTGTCTTAGGGTCCTGGAAGAAACAGATGGTACACTCAAACTGGATGAGTGAAGAGGGATTTATAGAGTATTTACAAGGTGTGGGCAGGGAAACCAATAAAAGATGGTAAAGTATCCTAAGACTAGGGTTCATTTTCACCTTTAGCCCTGAAAATAAAAGAGTATTTATCACATTTGAAAAGAGTAGCTGTGGTGAGGGCATCTCAGATGTATGTCCTTTGGGATTCAGTCAAACCAAGGGAAAATGCAAGCCAGGAGACAAAAGCCTGATCATACTCTTCTCCTACTTTATAATCTCCTTGAGTTGGTTCTGCCAAACCAGAAGCCAGAGGTCAAGGGAGCCTGTTAACTCAATCTGGATCTCCGTTAGGGTAGAGAGTATATATCTGATGGGGAAATGGAAAATATCTTGCACAGGTGCCAAGAGGTCAAGTCACAGTCTTTGATAACTTTCACAGGAAAGGAAAGATCATTATTGAACCTATTCAACCCAATTTATTCTAACTGTTAAAACTTTACCTTGGCTTAATTCTTCATTTTTAAGCAAACACTACTGTTTTCCATTGTGATAGGAAAAACCATCCCTATTTTGAAATGAATATGCATCGAGTTTATTTAATTTTATTTTCCAAACGTTTATAGCAATTACTGTGTGTCAGGTACAGTTCTAAATACTTTAAATATGCTAATCCTTTAATTCTCATAACAGCTTTCCCATTGTTACTATTATTCTCCTCACTTTGCAAATGAGAAGCTGAACATAGGAGGTTAAATAAGTTGCCTAACATTATAAACCTAAGACGTGGTTAGCATCTGCATTTAGGCAGTCTGATTCCATGGCCTTGCTTTATTTTTTTATTTTTTTAAATTTTAATTAAATTATTATTATTATATTTACCATTTTCATCTTGCTTTTTTATTGTTTTTATTTTTGGCTTTACAGTATTCTGTGAACATACTTCATATCAGTTCATATAATGTCATCTCATCCTCTGAGGGAAGCATAGTATTCCAGTGTATGAAGGTTCACTAGTTTATTAACTTATCCACTGTGGAAGGATATTTAGGAATTTTTTTCTCTTTCAAATTTTTGTTATTTTAGACAATGCTACCATTAATATACTTGTATATCTTATTTGTTAATTCTCAGATGCACATTTTTTCACATTTTATTGTCTATGAATTCTTGCAATTGTTATACAGTCAGGTGGCTGCTAGGAACATAATCATTGTTACCATGTATGCATAAAGTTGGTCACAGCTATGTATAGTGCTGCTCCTTTTATTTAGTTGTGGACATTGGTGGTATATTAACATTTTGTTTACTAAACCTTCTTTAAAATTTTTCCAGTGATTTGACAATGAAACAAAAAGTTACTGTTTATGTAGAATACCATGGAAATAGATCAGCAATGTATAAAAGCAAGTGTTAGCATCAGAATCGCCTGCAAGAAAGAGAAAATAGAACATTTAAAATAAATACTGAAATATTTTATTTTAAAATTTAATTAATTTACTATATTTTTTAAAACTTTTAGCAATGCTACATGACTTGTAGGATCTTAGTTCCCTGGTCAGGGATTGAACCCAAGCCCTCAGCAGCGAGGGCACAGAGTCCTAACCACTGGACCATCGAGGAATTCCCTTCATGGCCTTACTTTAAATCATAGGCTATGCTACTTGCCTATATGGTGTGCTGCCTTGCTAAATAATCAGCCTATACATTCTCAACTCCCTTTATTAAAGAGTTACAGCAGAGCCCTTTTTTTCTGCAGGTGGTGGTAGGATGTTGTAAAAAGAACACTTTGTAACCAAGGCTGCTCCTGGAAGGGTGCTGGGCCCCAGGGAACTTACCCAGGACCTGATCAAAATAAAAGTCCTTGAGAAAAGGCTGTGATATTAACATCCTTCCTGGGTACCTTGGGATATCACTAAGCCAGATACTGCTAAATTGAATTCAAGTAATTTTATTAAAAGCAGGTTTGTTATCTTGAATGCTGCTTCATGCCAAGTATGGAAGCCCACAGGAGCTGCCCCGTTGACCCACCAAAGAGTCAAGACAGTCAGATACACTTAGGTTCAAATTCTAGAAATGCTTATTTGTTGTGTGACTAACATGAGGAATGAGAATGGCAGGGAACACTTAGTACAGTTGTCAAAACATGGGTTTCAAAGAAGAGTCCAGATTTTAGTTCCACTGTTAATTCAGTATTTGTTGAGTTATTTAACCTCTGATTTGTAGCTTTACTCATCTATAAAATGGGGCTGAAAATACCTACTTCCCAAGTTGTTCTATAAATCAAGTGCAGTATTGTATATATATCTAGCATTGTCTGAAATACAGTCAGCATTCGCTAAGTGAGAGTTAGCTTTATTTTATCACACTCCTCTTCCTCATTATCAGTCTCTTTGGGAAATGCCCCAAACCATTGTGGTTCTGATGAGGCTGTCAATAATAGTTTCTTCTATGCCCTCTGCGTGAAGGGTTGGGCAAGAGACTGAGACCTAGTTGACCAGAAATCCTCAGGAACTGGTCCAAAGGATGCAGTATTAGTTTCCTCAGGCTGTCATAAAAATATTGACAGAAGGAGAAATTAATTTTGTTGCACAAATTAATTTTTACACAACAGAAATTTATTCTCTCACATTTTTGAAGGCCAGAAATCCACATTCAAGGTGTTAAGTTAGTTCCTTCTGGAGGCTCTGAAAGAGAATCTATTTTATGCCTTTCTCCCAGCTTCTGGTGGTTGCTGGCAGTCCTTGGTGTTCCTTGGCTTGTAGACACATCACTCTAATTTCTGCGTCTATCTTTATATCAACTTCTGTGCCGTCTGCCTTTTTGTACCTCAGAAGGATACATGTCATTGGAATTAAAACCCACACAATTAATCCAAGGTGACCTCAGATAGATATCAATAAATTAATTACATCTGCAAAGATTCTTTTCCAAATAAAGTCACACTCACAGGTTCTGGGTAGACATATCTCCTGGGGGCCACCGTTCAACCCATTACAGATGGGTACCTGATTCAAGCAGGGTTCATTTATGGTCATCAAGCTCATTTTGTAGAGAGAGCCTCTATAAAAATCAAGACAGCATGGAGAAAAAAAGCAGGACCAAATGATGTAGCAGTGAGGAAAGAGTGGGAAAAAGGGAAAGAAAGGGAAGACAGGGAAGAGAGAGGAGAGAGAGAGAATCTCAATATCACAAGGGAACACCTGGATCCAGTAGAGCCCTAAATAATTTCCACCTCTGGACTTCTCAGTTCCATGAACAAATTAATGTTTTTTTGTTTTTTTATGTAAGCTGTATAAGTCGAGTTTTATCACACATATCGAAAAGAATCCTGACTACTACTACTGCTAATACTAACAGATGCTAATTCCTTTTCTTTATCTGCCCTGGGTAGGAAGGGGAAAAGGGCTTGTTGGAAAGGGCTTCCTGATGGTGGTTACTTCAGCTGGAGAAGGAGTAGACACCAGCCCTTCTCACACTGGATTATAGCTGCTTGCTTCCTCTTATGAGCTGAGCGTTCTTAGAAGGAAGCAGGCTTGAATGCTTTCTAATTTTTAAGTGCTGAGGAAAACCTTTGCATGTATTATGTTTTATCTAATCCTATAGAAAAGCTATAAGATAAATGATATTATCCTCATTTATACAAGGGTGAGTCAAAAATTATCTGTATTCTGGCTATAGAATTTATTTTAATCAACTTTTAGAAAAGACAAATACGTCATTTTTTGACATAATCTCCTTGCTTTTCAATACACTTTGTCCATCTGTCAATAAGCTTTCGTATTCCCTCTTTAAAAAATATTCTAGGCTGAGCTGTGAGCCACAGATGCACTGCTGTCTTCACTTCTTCATCAGAAGTGAATCTTCATCCTCGTAGGGCTGCTTTCAGGGGACCAAACAGGTGAAGTCCGAAGGAGCAAGATCAGGACTATAGGGAGGATGCTTTAACACCTCAAAATGAAGTTTTTGCAGAGTGTCGACAGTGTAGGCAGAAGTGTGTGGAGGTGCATACCCTCAGACCACAAAAAACAAATCACTGCACGCTGTTCTTTTGTGCACATCACAAGTGGGGCATCCATTTTTGCTTGCACGGCAGTTACAAATGAACTGATGTAACGCATTCACACCTGCACAGCAGTGACTTGGGAGACAGTAGCCTTGAACAGAAAGTGCTGATGAGACAGTGTGGCCAACAGAAGTTTTAGTATAACTGGAGTGTGGATAATTTTTGACTCACCCTGGTAGATAAGAAAAGTGAAGCTCAAAGAGTTGAAGTATTATCAAATTTCTTACAATTAACAAGGAGTTCTTTCAGGCAGCAACTATGTTGTCTTCACTGTGGTATCTCCAGGATTTATCCAGGGCCTGGCACATAGTAGAGCAATGATTCTTAAAGTGTGTTTCCTGAATAAGCAGCCTTAGCATTCCCCGGGGTCTCATTAGGAATGTAAATTATCAGGCTCCCCTCCCTACATACTGAATCAGAAACTCTGAGCTGGGCTCTAGCTCTCCAGCTGATTCTTGTGCACTAAAATTTGAGGGCCACTAAGTGGGTATTCATTAAGTGCAGCAAAACAGTGAATGTACTGAACCTCAAACTGAAAGTCTTAGTAAAGGGAAAAGGTTTAGTCTAGGGTCTATGGTTTCCCACAAAATAATCTGACTTCTATCAGAGTGACAAGAATGCCTGTAGGTACCCTAAATTTACCTTTATCCTTTATGTGATCTCAGCTGCTGCTAAGTTATTTGGTGTATAGAGTTTGGAACCCATTGCGGTACTTGACACAGCCACAAACACACTGAAAGCAAGGACTTCTCGCATTCAAGACAAGGGAGGGCTTCAGTCTCTCTTCACCTACAGGCCTGAGCACTGTTTCTGGTATCTCTTGCCTTTCCTTACAGCACAAACTTGCAGGGGGAAAAAATCATCTTTTCACACCTTTTAGGCCATTGCTTACCTAATGGGACATATAATGTGATGAAATTGCCACCTGGTGGTTGAGATATGGGACAGTTCCCAAGGGTATAATTATGCAGGCTATTATTTAATATTTTAACTGTACCTACTCCAAAGGCATGCCTGTGGAGTTAGTTAATGTTATGACAGGCTGTAGATTGGAACTGAGATTTTTAACACTTTTAGAATGACAGAAAAACAAATGACTAGATTTAGGCTGAGAAAGCCCAGCCACTTGATTTTAAAGAAAAATTTATCATAGATGCAGGCATTCAACACATAGAATAAAACATGACTGAAGGACAAAAAGTGAAGAGTAGTAAATAAAAGCCCAGAGTTTAAAAATTTGGTACATTCATTCCTTTTGAAAACAATGTTCCATTTTTTGAATGTAATAATAGCATATGTAGAAATGGTGTAATATTGATAGAAAGTTAAATATCTCTTTACAATGTAATTTTTTATTTATTTATTTATTTATTTTATTTTTTTGGGGGTACACCAGGTTCAATCAACTGTTTTTATACACATATCCCCGTATTCCCTCCCTTCCTTGACGCCCCCCCCCTTGAGTCCCCCCCACCCTCCCTGCCCCAGTCCTCTAAGGCATCTTCCATCCTCGAGTTGGACTCCCTTTGTTATACAACAACTTCCCACTGACTCTTTTACAGTTGGTAGTATATATATGTCTGTGCTACTCTCTCGCTTCGTCTCAGTTTCCCCTTAACCCCCCGCCCCCTCCCATACCTCGAGTTCTCCAGTCCGTTCTCTGTATCTGCTTCCTTCTTGTCACTGAGTTCATCAGTACCATTTTTAGATTCCGTATATGTGAGTTAGCATACAATATTTGTCCTTCTCTTTCTGACTTACTTCACTCTGTATGACAGACTGTAGTTCTATCCACCTCATTACATATAGCTCCATCTCATCCCTTTTTATAGCTGAGTAATATTCCATTGTATATATATGCCACATCTTCTGTATCCATTCATTTGTTGATGGGCATTTCGGTTGCTTCCATGTCCTGGCTATTGTAAAGAGTGCTGCAATAAACATTATGGTACAAGTTTCTTTTGGGATTATGGTTTTCTTTGGGTATATGCCCAGGAGTGGGATGACTGGATCATACGGTAGTTCTATTTGTAGTTTTTTAAGGAACCTCCAAATTGTTTTCCATAGTGGCTGTACCAACTTACAGTCCCACCAACAGTGCAGGAGAGTTCCCTTTTCTCCACACCCTCTCCAACATTTGCTGTTTCCAGACTTTGTGATGATGGCCATTCTGATTGGTGTGAGGTGATACCTCATTGTGGCTTTGACTTGCATTTCTCTGATGATGAGTGATGTTGAGCATCTTTTCATGTGTGTGTTGGCCATCTGTATGTCTTCTTTGGAGAAATGTCTATTTAGGTCTTCTGCCCATTTGTGGATTGGGTTATTTGCTTTTTTGGTATGAAGCTGCATGAGCTGCTTGTATATTTTGGAGGTTAATCCTTTGTCCGTTGTTTCATAGACAATTATTTTTTCCCATTCTGAGGGTTGCCTTTTAGTCTTGTTTATGGTTTCTTTTGCTGTGCAAAAGCTTTTAAGTTTCATGAGGTCCCATTCGTTTATTCTTGATTTGATTTCCCTGATTCTAGGAGGTGGGTCAAAAAGGATCTTGCTTTGATGGATGTCAAAGAGTGTTCTGCCTATGTTTTCCTCTAGGAGTTTTATAGTGTCTGGCCTTACATGTAGGTCTTTAATCCATTTGGAGTGTATTTTTGTGTATGGTGTTAGGAAGTGTTCAAATTTCATTCTTTTACATGTTGCTGTCCAATTTTCCCAGCACCACTTATTGAAGAGGCTGTCTTTTTTCCATTGTATACTCGTGCCTCCTTTGTCAAAGATAAGGTGCCCATATGTGTTTGGGCTTACTTCTGAGTTCTCTATTCTATTCCATTGATCTTCCTTTCTATTTTTGTGCCAGTACCATACTGTCTTGATCACCATGGCCTTGTAGTATAGTTTGACGTCAGGAAGCCTGATTCCACCAACTCCATGTTTCCTTCTCAAGATTGCTTTGGCTATTTGGGGTCTTTTGCGTTTCCATACAAATCGTAAGATTTCTTGCTCTAGTTCTGTGAAGAATGCCATTGGTAATTTGATCGGGATTGCATTGAATGTGTAAATTGCTTTGGTTAGTACAGTCATTTTCACGATGTTGATTCTTCCAATCCAGGAACATGGTATGTCCCTCCATCTGTTTGTGTCGTCTTTGATTTCTTTCATCAATGTCTTAAAGTTTTCTGCATACAGATCTTTTGCCTCCTTAGGCAGGTTTATTCCTAGGTATTTTATTCTTTTTGTTGCAATGGTGAATGGGATTGTTTCCTTAATTTCTCTTTCTGCTCTTCCGTTGTTAGTGTATAGGAATGCAAGAGATTTCTGTGCATTAATTTTGTATCCTGCTACTTTACTAAACTCATCAATGAGTGCTAGCAGTTTTCTGGTAGAGTCTTTAGGGTTTTCTGTATATAATATCATGTCATCTGCAAAGAGTGACAATTTGACTTCTTCTTTTCCAATTTGGATTCCTTTGATTTCTTTTTCTTCTCTGATTGCTGTGGCTAACACTTCCAAAACTATGTTGAATAACAGTGGTGAGAGTGGACACCCTTGTCTTGTTCCTGTTCTTAGAGGGAATTCTTCCAGTTTTTCTCCATTGAGAACAATGTTGGCTTTTGGTTTGTCATATATGGCTTTTATGATGTTGAGGTAATTTCCTTCTATGCCCATTTTCTGGAGAGCTTTTATCCTAAATGGATGTTGAACTTTGTCAAAAGCTTTTTCTGCATCTATTGAAATGATCATATGGTTTTTATCCTTCAATTTGTTGATATGATGTATCACGTTGATTGATTTGCGTATATTGAAGAATCCTTGCATCCCAGGGATAAACCCCACTTGATCGTGGTGTATGATTTTTTTAATGTGCTGTTGCAGTCTGTTAGCTAGTATTTTGTTGAGGATTTTTGCATCTATATTCATCAGTGATATTGGTCTGTAGTTTTCTTTTTTTGTGACATCTTTGCCTGGTTTTGGTATCAGGGTGATGGTAGCCTCATAGAATGAGTTTGGGAGTGCTCCGCCTTCCGCGATATTTTGGAAGAGTTTGAGAAGGATAGGTGTTAACTCTTCTCGAAATGTTTGATAGAATTCGCCTGTGAATCCATCTGGTCCTGGGCTTTTGTGTGTTGGGAGATTTTTAATCACTGCCTCAATTTCTGTACTTGTGATTGGTCTGTTCATAGTTTCTATTTCTTCCTGGTTCAGTCTTGGAAGATTGTATTTTTCTAAGAATGTATCCATTTCTTCCAGGTTCTCCAATTGATTGGCATATAGTTGCTTGTAGTAGTCTCTCATGATGTTTTGTATTTCTGAGGTGTCCGTTGTTACTTCTCCTTTTTCATTTCTAATCCTGTTGATATGCATCTTCTCCCTTTTTTTCTTGATGAGTCTGGCTAATGGTTTATCAATTTTGTTAATCTTCTCAAAGAACCAGCTTTTAGTTTCATTTATTTTTCTTATGGTTTCTTTCCTTTCTTTTTCATTTATTTCTGCTCTGATCTTTATGATTTCTTTCCTTCTGCTCACTTTGGGGTTTCTTTGTTCTTCTTTCTCTAGTTGTTTTAGGTGTAAGGTTAGGTTGTTTATTTGATCATTTTCTTGTTTCTTAAGGTAGGACTGTATTGCTATCAACTTCCCTCTTAGAACTGCTTTTGCTGCGTCCCATAGCTTTTGGGTTGTTGTGTTTTCGTTGTCATTTGTTTCTAGATATTTTTTGATTTCCTCTTTGATTTCTGTAGTGATTCCTTGGTTGTTTAAGAGTGAATTGTTTAGCCTCCATGTGTTTGTATTTTTTGCAGTTTTTTTCCTGTAATTGATATCTAGTCTCATGGCGTTGTGATCTGAGAAGATGCTTGATATGATTTCAATTTTCTTGAATTTGCTGAGGTTTGATGTGTGACCCAAGATGTGATCTATCCTGGAAAGTGTTCCGTGTGCACTTGAGAAGAAAGTGTAGTCTGTCGTTTTTGGATGGAATGTCCTATAAATATCAATTAAGTCGAGATGGTCTAATGTGTCATTTAAAGCTTGTGTGTCTTTATTGATTTTCTATTTGGATGATCTGTCCATTGATGTAAGTGGGGTGTTCAAGTCTCCCACTATAATTGTGTTACTGTCGATGTCCCCTTTTAGGGCTGTTAGCATTTGCCTTATGTATTGAGGTGCTCCTATATTGGGGGCATAGATATTTACCATTGTGATATGTTCTTCTTGGATGGATCCCTTGATCATTATTTACAATGTAATTTTAAAGTATATATTTCTAGAAAATTCCAGGACAATTTAGGTCTTTTAGATGCAGTATCTCCCTGGGGAGTATTGAAGTGCTATATTTTTTGGGATAGAATATGATTTGCTGCAAAAACAAGTTAACCTTGAAATATCAATGACCTAGCAACAACAACAAAGGTTAATTTCTGTCTCATTCTCCATATCCAACACAGCTTGATAGGGAACAGTTTTCTACATTGCTGATCACAGACTCAGGCTAATGAGAAGCTCTGACGATTTGTAGTTTTATCATCTGAACGTGAGAACCCAGCATTACCAGGACCAAGGAAGAAAACACATTGGCTCCTCTATGTTCTGTCCTAGAAGTGATACACATCACTTCCCCTCATGGCCCACAGGCCAGAACTTATCATTTGGTCTCACTTAACTGTGAGAAACTTGAAAATATGAGGGTGGTACATGCATTTTTGGTGAGTAGCAAATATCTGTGCCCAAACCACCTATTTGTTCTAATTTGATTTCCTCCTAAATCCTCCTGAGGATTCTGATAACCTATTGGGACTTTAAATCAAAGTCCTCAACTCTCATAGTAGACTCTGAATATTACCTCTGTCTCCTTGGATAGCCACAGCATGAGAATCTTCTTCCTACAACTGATATCCAGCTTTTATCAAAACATTAAGATAAAAAATGTTGCCTTAAGGGTTTATAAGAGATTTTCTTTTCAACTATTTCTTCAGGACTAAGTAAATTCTTAGAATTGAACTAGATCACCAGAAAGTACCATTCCTGGGCCTCCTTAATTTAACCTTATATAGAAATACCTTTAGCGAGTTAAATTTTAATATAATATAGAAGCAGCAAAAAGTCATTCATGAAGATATTGGCTCTTTTGTCATTAAATAATGACAGTGTAAACCTTTGTACTCTTTTCCCCATTGCTTTGGCTACTAGGAAACTCACACCTAGATTTAATGTTTATCAAGAGTCAGTACAACCTAAATGCCCATCAACAGATGAATGGATAAAGAAGATGTGGCACATATATACAATGGAATATTACTCAGCCATAAAAAGGAATGAAATTGAGTTATTTGTAGTGAGGTGGATGGACCTGCACTGTCATACAGGGCAAAGTAAGCCCGAAAGAGAAAAACAAATACCACATACTAACTCACATGTATGGAATCTAAAAAAATGGTACTGTTGAACCCAGTGACAGGGCAAGAAAAAAGATGCAGTTGTAGAGAATGGACTTGAGGACATGGGATGAGGGGCGAAGGGGAAGCTGGGACGAAGTGAGAGAGTAGCATTGACATATATATGCTACTAAATGTAAAATAGCTAGTGGGAAGCTGCTGCATAACAGGGAGATCAACTCAATGATGGGTGATGGCTTAGAGGGCTGGGATAGGGAGGGTGGGAAGGAGTCTCAGGAGGGAGGGGATATGGGGATATATATATAAATACAGTTGATTGACTGTTATACAGCAAAAAGTGGCATAACAGTGTAAAGCAATTATATTCCAATAAAGAGCTTTAAAAAAAAAAAAGAATGTCTATACAGGTATAACCGAATCACTTTGCTGTACAGCAGAAGTTAACATGACATTGTGAATCAACTATACTTCAATAAAATAATTAAAAAAAAAAAGACAACATCAGGAAAAAAACAAAAGAATCCATACAAGAAGACTATATAGATAGCTCTAAATTCTTGAATACCCTTTGTGTAAAGACCCATGTGATACCACCTTTTTATAGATTACAGTGGAATAGATGTTGGCTTTGGAACTGGTTAGTATTAGATTTGAACTCTGATTCTTAGTGACTGTGGTTCAATAACTTCATCCTCTTCCTTATTAGTATGCTACTATAGAGGATTAATAGAGGTCCAGTATAATCTTGTGGTTAAGAGTTTAATACTGGAACCAGGCTTAGGTTTGAGTCCCAGTATAAATACTTACTAGTTATGTGGCCTTGGGCAAATCACTTAAACCTCTGTACTTTGATTTACTTGTCTGTAAAATAGGGATAATAATAGTACCTATATTCAAAATTATTGTGAAAATTAAATTGGTTAATATATATAAAGCCCTTAATATAGTGCCTGACATGGACAAAATTCTATATTAGTTAGCACTAGCTATTATTATGATGAAAGTAGACAATGTTCACAGAGAATCTTTCACCTAGTAAGTGCCTTATAATATAGAAGCAGCAAAAAGTTAGCCATTCATGAAGATATTGACTCATTATTAAATAATGGCCGTATAAACCTTTGTACTCTTTTTTTCTCTTTGCTTTGGCTACTAGGAAACTCAGAGTTAGATTTAATGATAGTTATTATATCTATACATCTTTACATTGTTGGATTTACATGTATGATAATATAAAATACTGAAATCCTCTTTTGAAAGAAGGCAGGGTAAAAATAATTTTTTTAAAATAGTAGAAATGTACTAAGATCAATTTTTGTTATCATAAGATTTTTTTTTCTTTCTTCCTTTCTTCCTTCCCTCTTTCCTTCCTTTGTTCCTTCATTCATTCCTTTTTTCCTTTCTTCCTGTCTTTCTTTTTAAGGCAGGTAGGACTGGAGAGATTTCCATCCTACTCTGTTACTCCTGTGTTACAGGGCTAACCTGTGTAGGAGATAGACATTCTTCTAGGAGGAAGCAAGCAGCTAACTGAAGTAATACTTTTTAAAATACCCATGATTTAAATAATGGAAGAATTTCCTAAATTCTCTGCGGTTTATTGTCAAGTTTCAGTGACTCTTTCTCTTACTAAAGCTATTTCCTTCCTACCATGCCTTGTATCTCTGTCACTGATTGGCAAGTAACTTGTACCCTCTGAGCTCTGCTCTCCCTGAAAAATATCTGTGATTAAATACCCCACTGATGATGGACAGAAGGAAGAAGTAGAACTCGGGGGTTTATTTCAGATGACTCCTGGTTTCATTTGAACTGATGTGCTTCTTTTGCTTAGTAAAGAGGTGCAGTTCCAGAAAGATATAAGACTGTTGGAAAGAGTTCAGCGCAATGAAAGAAAATATGGTCTGTGGCAGGTTGGAAGTATTGAGTTCTTAGGAACTGTCAGAGGCCAAGTATATAATAAACTTCAATAAATGACAAGATGAGGTGGGAGAATAATTGCCCAGAGGTTTGTGGTGGGTGTGAATGCCTAGGAAGAAGAGGGAATGAGGAAGAGGATTTCAGACAGCGTGGCTGTGAGCAATAGAAAGAAAGAAAGCTCTCTCTCTGCTGAATTCCAAGTACCTGTAGTTTATGCAGTTCTTTTTGGAATTAGTCATTTTTATCACCCAGGACATTTCCTATGTGATTTTGTATTGTCCCCTGACCTCTTACCTGTGGATGTCTTATTTCCACAATATAATTATAAATTACTGGATGGCAGGGACCACAGCTATCCTTCTTTGTGTCCCTGTCAATGAACAAATCAAATGGTTCTAATCTCAGCTCTGCTATTCACTAATGGCTCAAAGTAGGACAAGTTCCTCAACTAAGATTTAATTTCTTCTACAAAATGTGGCAAAATTCACCGTGTAGAATCTTAGGAAAGTTTAATGGTATATAAACTCCTTGGTTATATTATGTAAGATGCAAATGCCAACTATTAGCTTTCCCTCGCACAGTGGGTGATCTCAGTGCCTGATATCTAGTAAGTATGATATTACACTGTTATAGCACAGATTGGTACAATATATAATATAGTATAGTATATAAATGTACAGTATATAGTATATAAATTATAGTGTAAGTGCTCTACATATATGAATTTATAGTATATAAATAAGGTAAAAATATTGGGCTGGGCAAAAAGTTTATTTGTGTTTTTCTGTAAGATGTTATGGAAAAACCTGAACGAACTTTTTGGCTAACCCAGTATATAGCCTATTCCTACATTATAAGCTTTTACAACTTGATACAACTTTGTTAACCTTGTTTTGCTATTTATGTATGTGCCCACTATGTGTTTTTGGTATTATATATCTATGTATGTATTTAATATATACCTGGAGCCTCAGATAATAGAATTCGCCTGAAAGTTTCCCATGTTAGGGAGGTCTTGAGTAAATTCAGCGGACCTACAATCCAGCCTCGTGTTCCAGGATTAGGCTGTATGTAAAGTGCTGTGAGGCTCATTTGCTTGTGACCTGCAGGTCCGAAGTATCAGGAAAGCACCAGGGTGGTCTGAAGCTGGATTAGGTCAGTTTTACAAACAGACCGTTGGGGGCTAGCTCTCTTTAATGGGAAAAGTCACATGAAGCTTGTTTGATGTGACCTAACCATGAATTTTCATTTTCCATCACCATTTATATGAAATCTCTCCTAATTGATTACGGAATCCAAATTCAAGGAGAACAATCAGCTGTCAGTAACTCCTTTTAAGCTCTCTGCAGACCTCAGCACCACTTCTCTCTTCAAGTGCTCTCCCTTCTGTGAGGGGAATGAAGTAGCAAAGAGCGGGGGAGTAGGTAGCTGGTTTGCATGCAGCACAGACAGGCAGATCAATCAGGCTCGCGCGGGTGTCTTAATCAGAGGCCTGCGGTTCACTGTGGTGGTTGAGTGCTGCCTCCTTGCCAATGGCATCTTCTGTTTAGAGACCCTATTGATTGCTCCTCTCCCCTTCTCTTCTGGGAGACTTTCTGGCTGCAACGTGGTGTCAGGAGAAGGGCAAATGGAAAGGTGGTTTGTTAACAGTGCATAGGATTTGGAGCCAGGCTCTAATTTCCAAAGCAGCAGATACAGTGCCACTTAGTGCAGACTTTTTATAATGGTGAGGAGTGGGGTTATATGGGAAAGGAGTGAAGAGCCAAGGATGCCCATAGAAGGATAGGGGAGAGTGATTCAGTGAGTGGATAAGAAGTGGATTCAGTTTAGACATGAAGATGGTAGGGCTGTAAAGGAGGTCATGCTGAGTGCATTATCTCTGCCTAGGAGAAACAGGAGAGAGTTGCTGGTTAAAATCATTTCTCTGGAGAAATGTAAAATCTGGAAATCAGACAGGGATGAAGAGTATAATGGATCTATTAGCAGACTCTGCTTATAAATTAATTATTTCTATGTGGACATTGGTGAGCAGGCAGGACTATCCTTAGAAACTGAGATCTACCATGGAAGAAACAAATTATTCTTGAACATGGAATTGGGGATGGGAAATACAGAATTTAATTATTCTTGATTCAGAGTTTGCTATGAGGACGAAAAATTGAACACAAAGACATTTTTTTTTTTCCCTTCAAGCTGGAGAAGTAATGCTGGGAGCAAGACACAGTAGGAGGGAGACTCAAACCAATTTGAGATTACAAATGAGAAGATGATATAATTTTGTATATTGAATGCTTATGAAAATCAGAAATATTCTTTACTGCTCGACGGTTGTTAAGCAATTCAGAGGCAAGTATATAAAACGAGGCAAACTTTAAACCCCAAAGGCTATAAAGCAGCAAGCTGTGAGAGAAATTTGAAAAAAAGGATTTTCAAGTCTCAGACAGATATAGGTTCAAATTTGAGGTCAACCGCTTGTCGTGTTTCTTTGGTTGAATTCCCTATTTTTCTGAAATTCATTTTTCATAGGTAACGTGGGGATAATATGTGTGCTAGTATACTCCCTCCCCACCTTCCAGGTCTGTATTTATTTTCTACCTTTTTTTTCTGACATATTCTGTGCTGGAGACACTTACCTCTATGTTTGCCTCACCTGGGTTCCCCTGCCAGGTGACTTCAGGTTGGGATTGGCCAGTGGGAGATACCAGCAGGTTGAGAGCTCAGTCCAGGTATTTTTTCCTCACCCTCTCCCTACTTTTGCACCAAGTCTCTGGCTTTGTCCTGTCATGACCAGAGCACTTAAAAGGTGGACCCTACTCATAGTTCCTGTTCTCACTGGGCTCCAATAATGTCCTGTCTTCGTGCCCATCAACCTGGGGAAGTCATTGTTGCTAATTGCTGCGTGCTTCACATGCATTGTTTGTTCTCTTAATCCTGTCTGCCTGCATTAACTTGAATTATCTGGGGGTGAATCCTGTTTTCTGATGGAACCCTGATTGATACATAATGGTTGTTGAATTTCAAAGAAAATGTTAAAGTATCCTCCCAACAAATACAGAAATGTGTATGTACTCACTTGAAAAGTCCTCAAAAGATGGTGTGTGGTAGGCTGATTAATGGCCCCCAGAGATTTCCAGGTCCTAATACCTGGAACCTGTGAATCTTATCCTATAGGACAAAAGAGATTGCCAGATGTTATTAAATTAAAGATCTTGAGATGAGGAGATTATCTTGGATTATCTGGTTGGGATCTAAATGCCATCACAATTGTCCATGTAAGAGGGAGGCAGAGGGAAATTTGACCCAGAAGAATAAGGCAATGTGACCACTGAATCAGGGTGCTCACTGTAGGCTTTAAGGTGGAGGAAGAGACCAAGTATCAACACATGCCTAGAATGCAGCTCTAGAAGCTGGAAAGGGTAAGGAAACAAGAGTCTTCCCTAGAGCCTCTGGAGAGAGCATGACTTGGACAACACCTTAAATTTGGCCCAGTGAAACTGATTTTGGACTTCTGACCTCCAGAAGTATAAGAGAATAAATCTGTGTTGTTTTCACTGAGCTTGTGGTAATTTGTTACAGCAATCCTAGGAAACTCTCAGTGAATATACCAAGATATAGGACTTAGCTTGTACATTGCAGTTTCAGAATGCGATCCTCAGCTACCACATCCTTTTTTGGGATGCCCTCATGTGAACCAAGATATGAGACTGATGCAAAAAATCACAATGACAGCTCATCAGTTCCCAAGACATATCAAACTGACCAGTCTATTTTCTCTCTATAAATGGACAGGCTTGGGAAATCAGTCCACAATCAGGATGCCACTGTAGTGATTTATAATTAAAAATTAAGAGTCTGCCACATAGATGGGAATCTTCAACATTTCCACAAGCAGCCCATTTTCCACCCTCCAGCAGACAAATCCGGCAAGACAGATCACAGCTGAAGGTTGTTTGTGGAACATTGAACAAGAGCAGTTAGGTTAATTACTTGCTGAGTGGCAACAGACTTTAAGAATGAAGCACTTGAGGGACTTCCTAGGTGGTGCAGTGGTTGAGAATCCACCTGCCAATGCAGGGGATGCGGGTTCAATCTCTGCTCCAGGAAAAGCCCACATACTGCAGAGCAACTAAGCCCATGAGCCACAACTATTGAGCCTGTGTGCCACAACTGCTGAAGCCCACGGGCCTAGAGCCCATGCTCAGCAATAAGAGAAGCCACAGCAATGAGGAGCCTACGCACCACAATGAAGAGTAGCCCCTGCTCGCTGCAACTAGAGAAAGCCCACGTGCAGCAACAAAGACCTAATGCAGCAAATAAATAAATAAATAAATTTGGGAAAAAAAAAAAAAGAATGACGCACTTGAATTCCTTTAGCTAGAATCTTATTATCCATCTTCCTTGTAGGGAAGACCTTGCCACAGAACCCGGATAGATGTGTTTGTTTTGTACGAGTCCTTCTCCCTAGTCCATATTTGGATGGTCAAGAGCAAATTAACCCCTGTGAGTTTTTCTCATGTGGGTAGCCATCCTTCCACCTATCTGGGGGGATCCGCAGAGCTTTCATTCTTGCCAGAGTCAAGCCTTAATGGCATAGAATCCATATAGTTTTTTTAGAGTTACATATCCCATTATGTGTTGATATAATAAAATGGACAATCTTATTTTCCTTCAAGTTGTGGTGGAGAGATGTGCTTCAGTATTTTTCCATAAACTGATAACAAATCTTTTGAGGATCATACAAGGTAATGTATAAAAAGGGCTCATCTCTGTTCTATAGAGGGGGCAATCAATAAACATCAATTCTCATGTTGTATTCCCCGAATGTCTGAAGTGTAGTATGGTGTAAGGATATGTTGGAAGGTTAAATTTCAGAATGAGAACATCAGAACCTGTCATCCTCTGACAGTCTTAAACATCTTAGGGAAGCAGAAAACCCAGCATTTAGAGCTCTGTTTCTTTGTTCTTTTGGTGGAACATATATTGTTCATGAAAGAAATCTATTTTTTTCTATTTCACTCTGATCTAACTATAGAGATACTTTCAGGCAGGGGCAAGATTTCATTATTACAGAGACTTATGAAATTCTCAGTAGGCAAACATCTTTAAAAGACAATGTCAAAAAAAGAAAAAAGACAGTGTCTTCATTTTGCATGTTGATACATTGTAGAAAAATAAAATTAAATGATAAATGTATTTCATTTAAAGGTTTGTAAATCAGATTTTAATATAATAGCCATCTTTTCCCCATGTATATTATAATTTCTGAAATATACTCCCTTCAAAATTGAATTCTGTAGAACAAAAATATTCATCCTCAAGAATTTAGCAAACTTAAAATTATATAATTACGTGATACAAATAATTTCTTAAAAAAACTTTCCCACAAATTGATATATATAGTATTATGCTTAAGATACAATGTAGCAGAAAGAAATGATCTCAGATTTCAAAGTCAGACAGATAAGTTTTTAAATGCTGGTTAGGCATAAAGTCTTCATCTCTAAAATGATGTTATAAATAAAATCATTAGGTAGATAACCTGGTTCATAATTAAGTATTTGTTAATAGTAATAAGAATAACAGCTGCATTTTCTTGATAATGATACCAGCTAGAACATTGACTGATTTATTAGAAGAGAAAAAACCCTTTTATGGAAAAATATGTAACTATTTTTTTCCATTTTTTAAGTTTATCAGCTTTAAATAGTCTTTTCCCCTATACTTATTCTATTACCTGTTCTCTGTAGACATGTTTATTAGAGGTAGTGAATTCAACTGTAATAGAGATACTGTGTTGTACCTGATACCTATAATAAAGAAGCACTTTTTTAAAAAAATTAAGAATTAGGGAAGAAAATGCATTTTAGTATCATGGAAAACTGTAGGCATTATTCCAAGGGCTTATATCAAATCACCTGGTAGTGAGCTAAGTCACTGTTTGGTATTGCTTGGCTACAGGAAATGAGGGACAATGATTCTGGGAAAAAACAGGAGTGTCTTGTTACCTAATCCTCTAGAATTTGTGGAAAATAGTTAATGGAAGTCTTCTTTCCATTAATTTCCATTATCTGTCTCCTAAACACAACAGCCAACATTTTCATATTGTCTTTGTATAGTATTTGATGCAATCTCCTCAAACACAGAGTGAAAACAGTTGTACAGATATTATATCCCCTTCCCTTTCTAATTTGTTATATTTTCTTTTGTTTTACATCGGAGTAAACAGAAGTGTAACTTGTTAGATAATTTTCCAAGTTAATTTAATTGAACTCTGGATAAGAGTTTCCTTTCTCTAGAAATATACATGGTTCAATTAGTTGTAGATAAAGTGAGTAGATCAAGAAAGTGGTCAATAGATGCGAGAAATTAGACTGAAGCTTCTAGAACACAGACCCATAAGATAGCACCAAGATGAATGATTAAATTAGTGCCTAGAAATAGTTTCTTTGTGTCACAGAAAAAGTGTCGCCACTGTGCAAAGAGTAGGGTCAATCCAGGCTACTAAGTAATATCACCTTGTGACCCTAGGGATAGCTGGGTTATGAATTCCAGGTACTTTTCCTTCTCACGTAACAGTATAGAAGTGTGTATTAACAGTATTAAAGACCCCCTGTGAGTTTCTGTGGCTATTACTATTACTGAGGGCAGCCATACCTGAGGAAAACATATATTACATAGAGACATAATTCAAAATTGGATTGAGATTAATAGGGTAGCATCTTGCATAGAAAATGTGCAAAATATATGATCTTCTTATATGTTTACTTAAATTCACAATACAGGTAAATTCCTACATAAATATTTTTTATAATCTCCATCCCATCCACGAAACAGTTCAAGTTCTCCTCTACTGTCTCTTTTTCTCCATCTCTAGAAATCTTCTGTCAAATATAATATAATAGGGAATATTATAGGCATATGATAGGGATAAAATAAGGATAGAAACCCTGTAGAGGTTAAGAGCTTAGCTCTGGAATTGAATAGATTTGGTTCTGAATTCTAGCCTATTTCTGAGCTGTGTGAACTTTGACATGTTACTGAGCCTCAGCTTCCCCATCTATAAAACTGACCTGATAATATTGATAGAACCCACCTTAAGGCTGCCATGATGAATATTCTTTGCAGAGTGAAAAATCTAAGCACCATGCCTGGTATGCAGTAAGCACTCAATAAATGATGGGTCCACTGCTGTTGTTTCCAGTGCTAATGAGGTTTTCTTTGATAACCACATGTTTTTTAGTTTTTACTGCTTTCACTTATCTCTGCTTTATCAATTCATTCATTCGTTTATTAATTCAACAAATATTTTCAGTATTTATTCTTTCAGAAGGTCCCATGTGACCAATTACAGGAAAATCATCAGAAGGAGAATAAGAACGGCTAAGGTGAAAAGGACTAACAGTGTTCTTGTGCTCCCTTCCTGCTTCTCTTTGATGAGTAATCACTGTTTAGTCAAAAATTCACCTGCTGTGAATTCCATTGCATGCCCCTAAAGATATAAGGCAAATGGAAATGTTACAGTGTAACCTGTGTTATCTTGAATTTTTGGTTTTTAAGAATTTTCCTAATTCTTCCTAATTCTCAGTGTCTGCATGAGTAGAAAGCTGTTTCACTTTATTTTTGGCCCAAATCACTTGTATGAGAGCCTGAGTTTGTTTTTCAAGAGCTAGCATTAGAGGTGGACCTCAAAAGTATTCACCCACCTGAGACATAAACTGAAAACCATACAGGAAGAGGAGCCTGTTCTCTACAGAGTATTTCTCTGAGGAGAAGCCCTCAGTTGAGATCCCTAAAAGATCATTTAAAATTTGGAGACAAATCTCTTTACTCTATGCTCAAAGGGACATTTTGCATTTAGGAAATATGTCTTTTATCAACTTGATTATTTTTTAAGCCAAACTTTTGAATGAGCAAGGTGGAAATGACAAGGCAAAAACTAAGCCAATGTGACCTTTCGTTTCTCCTAATTGCCTTTCTCTTATTAATCCTGATCTATTATTGATTGTATCATTATGGTATGCTTCTAATGACTTTCCCTGAGAGGACCAGAAGTTTATTTAATATTTGGAACACTCCTTAGAGGAAGAACTTGAAAAAAAAAAGGAGTACCAATTAAAGGTAGCTTTTCTCAGGCTTTCCCAACCATTTCTTCTACTCAAACCCTAACCATCTTTTAAAGTGTAGCTTAATTTGTACATCCTCCATAAGCTTTCTTGGACTATATCAGTTGAATGATTATATTTCTGCTCTTATTGTTCACTTGACTCAATTGGAATTTAGTAAGTAATTCTAATCTATGGCAAATTATTTGTATAGATTGTCTAAGGTCCTTCACTGAGTTGTAAGCTCTTTGAAATCAGAGACAAGACTTATTCTCAGTGTATTCTCATAGTCATAAACATTTTTCTCTCTGTCAACAGTAAATTTTAATTGTAATTATGTCGGTAATATTAATGTCATTTTATACTTTTATTTGTTGGGTTTTACAAAATATTTCCATGTGCATTATCATTTTAGATCCTCCTAACTTCCAACTGCCCTGGAGTGAAGTATTTACTTTTATAGATGAGGAAATGTAATCAAATGAAAATTTAAGTTACTTATTAAAAGTCATGACATATCATAGAATCTATTAATTATTAAGTAGGGAGATTATATTGTTATTATCTCAACTCTGACTTTCCTTTATTGTGGTTAATATATAACCATAGAAACAGACAAACTTCTATTCTTTAGAAGACCCAAGAAGGATCAAGGCTATGGGATGAAAGGGTCAGGTCATGCACAAATGCTTGCCTTTTGATATGCGTATGCTATTCCCTCCAGTAGGAAGAAAAAAGAGTGGGAAAAGGTAGGGTCACCGCTAGCACGTATATGAATTAGAAAAAAGGCACTCCTCTGGGGAGACGCAGCACTGGGTTGATGCATGAAGCCATTTGCCTCCTTTGTCCACTGCCCTTGGACATGAGAAGCCTGTTTGTGCACAGTAACCCCGGAAAAATGATGAGAGGAGGGTGGCTGTGGAAGGGTCCAAAGTAGATACTGATAAAGAAGCAATAAATGGTACTGGAGAAGTTTGTTGGGAGGTTCAGTAAAGGAAGCTGTATAAGCTAACAGGAAGATTTAGAAGTACTTTTTTTGGCATAGAGTAGGAATCATCCTGTTATGTCTCTTTAGATCCATGTACTCTGTAACTATAATTCTTTTTAATAAGCAGAGGACAGAATTTAGGAAAGGTGATTCTATTTTGACCTCAAGTCAAGAGACTTGAGATCCTAAACAATTACAAATCTTTAAATATATGCGTTATTTTCATCATGTGTCTGTCCCATTCTTAAAGACGCCTTTGAAAATTTAAAAAAGAAAAGACATCCTCTTTCCAGGAAAAAAAACATTGACACATATGTAAGTATTTCAAAATTAATTTCAGTGTTGGATATGTTTTTGAATTTGGTGGAGTGTTCCCAAACCTAGCTAATCGTCACAGTTATTGGAGGTCCTTTAAAATGGACGGATTACCTGCCTCTACTCTAGCAGATTCTGATTAGTACATTTGGGGACAAGCTTCATATACTTGAATCATTTCCTTGCATATAAGATGAGATAAAGGAAGAAAAAAGTAACAGATATGACAAGAAAAGAAGTTAAAGGCTGTTTTAAAACTGTCATACACACACAAAAAGCAAACAAACAAAAAAACAACTGTCTTACATAAATCAGTGGAGAACCTGTACAAATAAATCGGATAGCTATTTGAAAAATGCATTTCTGAAGTGGCTTTATCATAAAACTATTACTTTCATTTTGCCCATAATAGTCATAAAAAATAGACAATTGAAAGCTATGGGCAGAGGAATATTTGCAAAATATGGTACAGAAAGGAAAGGTTTGCAGGATGTAGCAGAGGGGAAGTTTCTCTTTCCACTGTTGGTAGCACCTAGGAAGTACCTAGGAAAATGCTCAACCTGTAGGCACAGAGACTTCTAGAAGATGATACTGTTTTCACTTTGTCAGGTTTCAGATAGTGTGAATAGTTGAATAAAAATATTCAGTTCATTTTGGATGTAAAACTAATTAACGAGTCATGAAAGGATGATCAGCGATAATGAAATTGCAAGCAGCATTCTCTGATGGAATAACAAAAAATCTCTTAAAAGAAAGTAAACAGATTTGTAATGAGATGTTTTGAAATATTTTAAAAATTTCCTTCATGGATTTTCATTAGCAAAACAAAATATACCGTTTGCAAGAACTGTTTCTTTGCTGCCTTACTCAGAGAAAAGCTTTGGGTATGGAGTATTAAGCTGAATGTTAGAAATAAAAGGAGCCTTTAAGGCCAAAATCTCCATCACCAAGTGTTAATTCCTTTCCTGTTTTTCTCAGTTTAATGACAATTTCAAAGATTGATGCTACTTGCTGTTTTCAATAGTAATTAATATTGTAAACACAACAAATTAATACATGTTGATGAAAGTGTTAGGATATTGATGCAAGGAATTTTTTCATCAGGAGAAGATTTCTTTCTGTAACTTGTTTCTCTTAAAAATAACTTGAGAAAAAGCTGTAAAGATGTTCTATAGCAGAACTAGGATTAGAAAATTCATTGAGCACACATGTAAACACCTGGAGTAGCAGAGTATCAAGGAGAATATCAGTCTGATGAGGTAGGATATCTAGATTCTTGTACTGTGGTTCCAAGGTGTGTTATTTCTCTTTTCAGAGCCTCTGTTTTTGTAAACCTGTACGTGGCGAAAAGGGTGTGTGTGCGTGTGTGTGCACGTGCATGCACAGCAGGGATAGCATATCCTGGAAGATCACTCATTTATTCAAAAGGCATTAATTGAGTGCCAACTTCATTAAAATATGCTGGTAGACCCTGGAGATCCAGATGTGATAATGGCAGCCCTCAAAAAACATCTGAAATCTAGTGGGGCAGCAAGATGGCAATTAAAGAAATTATAGGACAGTATGGTGAGGGGAGGATACAGAAGCAAGTGAAATGTATAGGATTCTGTGCGAAGGAGAGCTTCAGGACTACATGATTTCTAAGTTTCCTTCACCTTATTTAGGATTTGATGGTGGGTGGGAAAAGGGTCCAAAACAAGGCAAGAAACTGGAGCCCAAACTGGTGGGAATGATTGAGTCTTTGGGGAATATGAACATCCAACTTTTATTGCATTGCTGTGTCTAAACCTCCCTGCTTCCCTAACCATTTAGTAAAGTATGCTCTGCACACTGGGCCCATGTAAATGGTCACTTTGTAGGAATCAAGGGAAAGCAGCCTAGTTCCAAGTCTGATATGAAACAGAGATAAAATAACATTCATAAGGCGACCTGAATGTTAGATTTAAATTTAAACAGGATACTGAATCCAGAGATGACCAGGAGAATTGTTAGGCAGGTGGGAATTTGCAGAAACCTCATGTTGGAGGGCCAGTGGTTTCTACAGAAGATATAAGAATAACTGTGCTGGAAAATTTTCCATTTTTTTCTCTCTAGAATCACGTCATACATTTTCACCATGCTTTATGCCCCAAGAAGCTAATCATTATGGATTTTATCCAAGGGCTCTCTTGCCCTCTGACCTCTGATTTGGTTTGAACAATGGGAAGCACTAGCAGGCAGGTGGGAGGAGGGAGAAAAATGAGGTGGGGAAATTAGTTCCCTGATCTCCTTTCTGCAGAGTTCCATGGGTTGTTTGCCTCCCTCTACCGAAGAGTACAGGTCCTGGCGGGAGGTCTTGTTCTACTGTCCCATGGTCCCTTCATTTCTAATGATGACAACAGCTCCCCTGCATTTACTAGCCCCAGGATACTGCACTGCTTCTTGTGATTTCCTTACAAATGCCCTCACTTGTAAAATAGTTTATTAAACTCTCCTCAGGATACCTACTTTGAGTGTGCCAATTGTTTACTTTTGGAAGGCTTAGTATAGGTGTAAGTATATATATACTTTAAATATTGATGGGCAGTTTAGAAACACAAAAATAAAGATACGAAGGATAAATAACTCAGAAATAAAAAATCGTTGGTGCTCAGTATGAAGGTAAAGTGAATAACACTGTAAAAGGCACTACAATGAGTTCCGCGAAGTTTTTGGCAAAGGAAATCATAGATATTTATGCCGCAGGGAGTTAGTTTGATTAATACAAAAACCTTATTTTGTAGATGAGAAACTTAGAACTTCCAGGAAGAAACGGATTTGCTCAACTACCCTGTTTTTTAGTGGTGGCATATGTATCTGTGAATGTATATGAGTATGTCTATGTGTGTGTGCAAATACTCTTATTCTCTCAAAGTTATCCCTGATCAGCAGCTGAGAATCTCATAGAAGTGGCTCCATGAGTTCATCTCAGTTGGTCCGGATCGTTTTTCCATCAGGCTGTTCTGTATCTCTGCCTCTTCAACGTCCCATAAAGCTTTCTCACTTGTTTGATGACTATTTTCCAGGGAAGTTTCTTTTTTTTTCCTTTGTGGGGGGAAGAAAGGGGAAGCCATCTTGTGAGGGTCATTGCAAAAAGAATGAGCAGACAAAGATAAAGCCGTCTTGAGATGTGCAACTTATTAGCTTATTGGCTTGCTCTTGCAGATTGAGTCTGTTTATAGTGTACATGAATTTCAATTTGGCGCATGATATATATTCCATACGACATTCACAACTGAGGTTTTGAGGTTTGATAAAAAGAGTTAAAACTGAGACTGTTTAGTTCATGGATGCTAAATGTGTAACTACCAGTTGTGTGTTCCTCAAAATCTAGTTCAAGAAATTCCTATATCACAGTCACTTGAGTTTTTTCAGTAATAACACAGGTTCTTCAGCCTAACCTAAGACTTACTTACTCAGAACTTCTAGGAGCAGGGTCCAGGATCCTTCATTTTAAATAAATTTTCTGAGTCATGGGGATGAAATGTACAGCTCAAGTAATACAGTCAATAATATTGTAATAACTTTGTATGGTGACAGATATTGTAATAACTTTGTATGGTAACTAGACTTATTGTGGTGATCCTTTTATAATGTAGAGAAATAGTGAATCACTATATTGTATACCTGGAACTAACATAGTATTTTGTAAGTCAATTCTACTTCAATTAAAAAATTTTTTTTCCGGAAAAAAAAATAAATTAATTTTCTGAAACAACTTTTATGTACAACTCAAGTTTGAAACTGTGTGGATACTGGGAAGAAGAACTTTGAAAATACATCAAAATTAATAAGTGCATTCAACCTGATATTTGTTTGGTCATTATTGATGAAAGCTGGCTTTTTAAATGTTTCCCTCAAAGGCTGTCTTTCTTGGATTGAGGTGAACAGGTAAGTTAGGTCCTTGTGTATATTGTACTGAATTTTTGGTAACAGGCTTGGTTCTCCAGCAAAAACAACTTTCCAGCTACTGTGGGGCTGAATGAAAAATACAATCACTGATTGATGGCCAGACCCCTATGATGTTTTCAACTTTTAAAGAAGCTAAGACTGGGTGGCTGATTCATGGTTGAAAGGGGCTAAATGTTCTCTCCAGGAGTTCAGGGAACCAGCTGCTTCCTTAGCTCACAAAGAAGAGAAAACCTTGAAGTAGAGGTGCTTCAATTTGCATGAGATGTACTAAGCAGTCCTCCCATTAGCTGGCTGTTGCCTCTCTTGATGACTACCTTGGGGAGGAGATGGGGGTTGTGAACTTTGAAGTGAGTTATTAATTATTCATGCCTCCTTCGCCTGGATGCAAGTAACCTGCATCTCAGGAGCCAGGCCCAGAATTCATTATCTTCCTGTCGATGTTTGCAATAAAGATAATACTGAATATTAATCCTTTCACCTTCATTCTTAACTCCCTCTTCCCCCTCCTCCATTCTCTCCATAGGTTATGCAAAATCATGGCTCTCCCTTAATTCTCCCATCCCTGATACTCCTGAGCCATTTATTGTTTATTCAATTATTTGGAGGTCCATTAAACTGACAATTAAGTTCAGTGGCTAGAGGCTTACTTGAAAACTCTGCAGAATGCAGTATTTCCCTACTCAGATTTTCAACTTACTTTTCAGCATGATTCTGATAATCATGTCATGATGTGACTTGTCATCTGTCCCTTTTTTTTATTTCTGTATTTAAAAATTTTTTTTTTATAATTTTATTTATTTATTATTTTTGGGGGAGGTACACCAAGTTCAATCATCTGTTTTTATACACATATCCCCGTATTCCCTCCCTCCCTCGCCTCCCCCTCCATCCTCCCTCATGTCCCCCCCACCCTCCCCATCCCAGTCCTCTAAGGCATCATCCATCCTCGAGTTGAACTCTCTTTGTTATACAACAACTTTCCCCTGGCTATCTATTTTACAGTTGGTAGTATATATATGTGTGTACTACTCTCTCGCTTCGTCTCAGCTTCCCCTTCACACCCCCACCCCAAACCTCGAGTTCTCCAGTCCATTCTCTGCATCTGTGTCCTTGTTCTTGTCACTGAGTTCATCAGTACCATTTTTAGATTCTGTACATGTGAGTTTTAAAATTTTTGGAGTTTCATACTTTTCCTGTCCTTTAGGTAGAGTTCTCTAGGGATGTTGTTGTTAGGTTTAGTCAGGGCTTTATAGGAAAAAGCGGAAGACTTGTTCTTGTCAAGTGTATGTGTTTGTATGTTTGAGTTTATGTGTGTGTGTTTATGTATATATGCCGCTTAAATCTGTCTCTGCATTTCTCTTTTCAAGGGATCCAATAGATATATCATCACTTATGAAAAATATAATTAAGTAGGGGTCATTAAGTCCTTATAACAAAGAATAATCTGCCTCATTATCTGATATATGGAGACAAGGATTGATTCAGAGGTGGGTTAAGTTTAGTTTGCGGAAGACTTGGTATGAAGATTGATAAACAGGAAGGGAAAATATAAAGAAAAATATGACATGACAATAATCAACTGAACAAATGTATTGACAGTCACTAAGTTAATGCGAAGAAATTTATGTGGTCCGTGTTAATGCTTCTAACCATTGCCTTCTTGGCTTTGTTCCAACCTGTCCTTTTTTCTCCTTATTCTCTCTAAATTCTTCTTTCTGTCTTTCTTTTTTCTTTTTATTAACTAAAGTATATAGTTTCCAGAAATGTTCACCCTTGATGTTTTACATTCTATGAGTTATGATAAATATGTAACGTATAATATATCCATATATTCATCATTACAGTATCGTACAGAATAATTTCACTGCCCTAAAAATCCCCTGTGCTCCATCTATTTATTCCTCCCAACCTCCTGCCCTAGAACTTCTGGAAACCACTGATCTTTTTACTGTCTCTATAGTTTTGCCTTTTCCAAAATGTCATGTACTTGGAAGCATACAGTGTAAAGCCTTTTCAGACTGGCTTCTTTCACTTAGCAATATGCATTTGTTGTTCCTTTATATCTTTTTGTGGCTCAGTAGCTCTTTTTTTTTTTAAATCACTGAATACTATCCCCCGTATGGATATACACAATTTGTTTATCCATTCACCTACTGCAGAACATCTTGGTTGATTTGGCAAATTTGAATAAATCTTCTACAAACATCCAAGTGCAGAATTTTATGTGGACATAAGTTTTCAACATAATTTGGGTAATACCAAGGAGTGTGATTGCTGGACTTCATGATAAGACTATGCTTAACTTTGCAAGAAACTTCAAACTCTCTTCCAAAGTGACTGTACCGTTTTGCATTCCCACCAGCAATGAATCAGTGTTCCTGTTGCTCTACATGCTCACCAGATTTGGTGTTGTCAGTGTTTCGGATTTTAGTTTGTCTAATAGATGTGTAGTGGTATTTCATTATTTTAATTTGCAATTCTCTAACAACATAAAATGTGAGGATCTTGTCGTATGTTTGTCATCATATGTCTTTCTTGGGTGGGGTATCTGTTCAGATATTTTGCCAATTTTAAATTGGGTTGTTTGCTTTCCTATTGTTGACTTTTAAAAGTTCTTTACATATTTTGGATACACAAGTCCTTTTGTGTTTAGCAAATGTTTTATCCCAGTCCCTGGCTTTTCTTTATATTCTCTTAACAGTCTTCTACATAACAGAATAATTTAATTTTAATCAAGTCCCATTTATGATTTTTTTCTTTCATGAATCATGCTTTAGGTGTCTTTCTTTTTTGCATCTTCCTTTCTCTTTTTCTCTCTTCCTCAGAACTCAAAATGCTTTGCCACTTTCTAGTCACATGATCTTGGACAAATTTATTTCCTCTCTAAATTTTAGTTTTCAAGTTCTTTGTCTATAAAATGGAAATAATGTTGCTTTCTTTTTGACTGTGTTGGAAAGGTTATATAAGATTATGCATTGACAATCACCATTTAAACTGTTTCTGTGTTACTTTATTTTTCCTTATCTTGCTTACTTGTCTTCCTCACCATTTTCTCTTACCCTGCCTGCAATATAGGAGACATATTTGCCAGTCATCACGTATATGGATAAATACATGTGTATGAGTAAATACAGTTCTTTTGCAGAACTGTAGATAGTTGACAGCAGGCTGCATGTATATGAACCCAACCAAAAGTAGGTTTAAAAATGATTTAAACTGATTGCACCTAAGTCAATTAAAGGGAGAGGGTGAGTGGCTTTTTTTTTTTTTTTTTTGGTGCATTTTCATTTTGCACCTGGTCTTTTGGTGAGCTAGCCTAGTGAGCTCAGAGTGCTCATAAAATGTGTGCAAGATCATATTTTAACCCTAAAATTAATTTGGCAGAGAGAGTAATTCCATTTTAGAACCTCATCCCCAGCCTTTTCTTAAATATTGGTGCAGTAGCAATACCTCAAATGCATTGAGGCAGTGGTTTTCAAACTGTGTTCTGTGGAGATGCTGGGGTTGACAATATGTCTATTATCATGTCTCTCCTGCAGTTGTAAGGGGCGGGGGGACAGACAGTATTGTCAGGACTCTGAGACCACCTCCTTGATTTCATCAGAACAGCTTGGCTTGTTTTAATTGTTTTCCTATGAAATGTTGCTTGAAGAAATGTTTTTTTCTGCTAACAAAATGTTTGGTTTTTATCAGAGTTACATACTGAAGTTCAAGATTCTAATGAGTTCACTGGTACTCTGTCTTAGAAACTAGATTATATATATTATCTGTTTATGTGAAGAATTATATTAAATGCATTAGTTGTTTTATATGACTAGAAAGCCATTGGGTCTGTTGTCCTAGGTATGGGGTCTGAACTATTCTTATCTTAAAGCCTTCTGTTTTTATAACTGCCTATGACAGAGTCACTATATCTTGTCACTAGCTCGACTCAAGTTGAAAAGCACTTATGCCCATACTCTAATATGTTTTCTCTCTCACTTGATTTATAAACCTGGCCTTTATATTTTGAGAGCCAAGGATGTGGATGTAAGACTTGAGACATAAATGATGAGATTGTTTATTATTCTCTTGCTTCTCCAAATTTGGATCAAGCAAGAGTTAGAAGCAAAAGTTGTATGAATAGAAATAAAAAAGAAGAAGCCTCAATGGAAATATTCAACCCATTAATTTTAGATGTTTAGTCCATTAATTTCTACTGATCCATCCTCTGAAATATCTTCTGTATCTAGTCCTCTTTTTCTATTCCCACAACTTCCTGTCCAAATATTCCTCAGTTCATGTAATTCTCCCCATGTTCATTTCCTCTCACCTTTAATTCATTCTACTCAAGGCCCTTAGAATTAAGTTTCTCAAATGCCAATCCTATACTGCAGCTTCCATGGTAA
The DNA here is from genome assembly GCF_030028045.1 of Hippopotamus amphibius kiboko. NCBI lineage: Eukaryota > Metazoa > Chordata > Mammalia > Artiodactyla > Hippopotamidae > Hippopotamus > Hippopotamus amphibius. The sequence continues at coordinate 166,889,284 of NC_080189.1, forward strand.
AAAAAATATATAAAATGAATACTCATTATGTCAGGATCAAGTCCTTACTAAACAGCATGTCATTCAACTTATCCGTAAATTTCATTTATCTTTAAAAAGATTCAAATTCTATCTTTTAGTATTTCTCAATTTTATTTTTCAAAGCTTTGCTCATGCTTTGTTTTCTACAAGCTCATCTAGTTGTCAAAATAACTGGACTGTTCTCTCTTCAAAGTTCAGTCTGATCCTTCACTCCAACTATGACCATCTTTGGATCACTATATTATGCTTCTATATGAATTTCTCTAAATACATATTCTGAGAAATTTATTTTGATTAAATTAATATTACCTTTTTACTGTTTCTTATTCTATTTATAAGTAGATTGTCATCTATTGAAAGACAAAAATCAAGTCTGTCGACTTAAAAAAATTGCACAACCTAAGAGTTGCGAGTTGAGTTTATTTGGGGCAAAATTAGGACTGCAGCCCAGGAGACAGCATCCCAGATAGCTCTGACAAACTGTTCCAAAGAGGCAGGGAGGAAGATTAGTATATATGTATTCTTGATAAAGGAGGAGTAAATGCAATCAAACACATTTTTTTTGTAGGGGGTTTCTGCTAGTCATGAGGAGCAGACGTCACCATGTAGGGATTTAGTGCTTTTCTAGATATGAGGAGATGCAAGAGTTGGGCTCATAAAACCAGCTCCTGAAAACATCTAACTATCTGAAGACCTGTTCTGCCCTGCCCAGTTTTCCAAAGCACAGAGTGCCTCATTCCTGGTCTCTACCCTGAATTCCCTTCAGGGGATGTGGAAGGTCAGCTGCAGCAGCAGCAGTGTGATTTAATCCTTGTAGTAGAGGTAGATGGCAAGTGCCCATGGCAAGTGCCAATTTATAGTTGACAGGTCTTACCACAGAACCACAACCACTGATAACAGTGAAAGCAAGTACAATTTATTATGATTACTTATTATGATCAGGAAATGTGATAAGCGCTGTGTCTTAGCTCTTTTAATCTTCAAAGTCACTGCAAGCTAGTCTTCATTATTTCATTTGACACATGAGAAAATACAGGCTTATAGATAGATACCAAATAGCTTTACGAAGACACCACAGATAATATTTGGTAGAGCCAGGGTTAAAACCTAATTCCGTCTGAAAACAAACAAACATACAGAAAACTGTTTTTGGTTTATTTATATTGTATAATATTTGCTTTGGTATCCATTTCAGCAGACAGAGCAGCTCTACCAAAAAGGAAAATTTGAAATGAGTTTCTGAAACCCAGCCTTCGAGAAGGAAACACTAGTCTCTACTGAGGAAACAGATTAAAATATCGCCAAAGCTTCCTTAAAAAAATTAAATTCCTATCTCAAAAAATAAAAATAAAAAAAAATCCACAAAAAACAAGTAAATTCCTGTCAGATAAGGAACTGATACTGGAGTCAAGTTAGAGATCCTTGCTTGTTGTGCTTTGACACAGAATTTTCCTGGATTAAGCAAATATTATAAAGCTTTGTAAGCAAGGATAGAAGCGAGTGGTGGTCCTTGTGAACCTGAAAATTGGCCTCTGTACACTGGTGCCGAATCAAATCTCAGAGACAGAGTTTTGGATGAAATAGAAAAGAATAGCTTTATTGCTTTGCCAGGCAGAGGGGGACCCAGCAGGCTCATGCCCTTCAAAACTGTGTGTCCCAACCCAGGGGGATTTGGTGAAGAGTTTTATAGCAATGGTTCAAAGGTGGGTTTGCTGTGAAGATTAGGTATGTGCAGGGCCTGCACTCCTTTAATCTGGCTTCAGGTGGTCTCCTGATGAGCTTCTCTTGTTCTCAAGGTTATAGAACTGTGACCTTCTCTGGAATTAAGATGCTTCATCAAGTAGTTAACATCTTCCATTTGTAGGGGGTTTTAGTTCTACAAAGAGCTCAAAGATACTGTTGTATGTATCCCTTGAGGCAGAACCAGGACCCTGCCCCAAGGCTGCATTATTGTTTCTTGACTGCTCCTCCCTTGTCTCTGCATGCCCTCCCTTCCCTGATTAGGAACTGTTTGAACCTGACCTTTGGAACTCAGGGAAGGTCACGAAGGCTGTAGTCTATTCCCTACAAACAAGAAACGGGGGGCACAGAAAGGCTTCTGTGCCCAGAAACCCCACAGGGTCCTGTTCCATTTCACTTGGAGAAAACTCTGTAAAGTATGGGCTTTAGATTTTACTTTACTGAAGCCAAAGTAAGTATGCCAAATATCCTCTACTTCTTCTCCTAGCTAAAAACACTAGTGATATCAGAAGTAACACTGTTTCAGTGGAATAAATAGCAGAGTTGTTCTGAAATCCTTTCCTAATTTCTTTGGGAATGAAAGCCTATGTAGAGAACACAGCATGCACTACCTAGTCATTGGGAAACTTTTCCAAGGAAAGAGTAAGCTTTCTGTAAGCTCTTTGGTCTGCAGAGTGTTTTTCTTCTTTGTTACGAACACTGAAGAAAGACATCTTTGATAATGATTTCTTTGTTGGTTTTTTATGTTATTTTTTTCTAATTATTATAAGCTTCTATTTTTCTGCCTCTACAATGCCTTTGGCCATTATGAATATATATCACACCACAGATATTATCCAATAATTTTGGGGAAAAGGTAAAGTTTCCATTAGTAATCATAGTGATGGGAAAAGACACATAGGAATCTCCATTTGTCCTCCCAGTTACAATTTCTTTCCTCTAAGTCATGAGTTTAGAAGAATGAGTAAGACAGCTACACTTGGAATTAGGATTCCTTAATTTTCTGCTAGGCAGATTTCTTATCTTTCTGGGACAGACATTGTCTGGCTCTAATCAGATTGTTGACTGAGAAAACGAGAGCTTAGAGAGAGATTGAATAACATTTAAGACAAACAAACAAGGAAGCCTAGGGAATCATGAGTACTCTCCCAAAAGAAAAAAAAGAAAAAAAAAAAGAATACACATAAACTAAGTAAACCATTTTTTCCCTCAAGAATGTCATTTCTTGAATATTTGAGCCAGATCATTATTTGGGAGGTGTAATATCTAGTGAATATTTTTGCACTGAAATTAAAAAAAAAATCTGGTTACATTTTTTATTTTTAATTTATTTTAGATTGAAATTTGTGTGTGAGCTATAGCTATAACTTCTGTATCCTTCCTTTTACATAGGTCAAATAAGTTTAGGCTATCAATTACCAACGTAAAATAAGTTAGTTATGAAAAGGTATGAAGAGGAACAAAGTGTTTGGGTAGCCTTAGGAAACAGATCTTAAACATAGAATTTCATGGGAATTAAAGTTTTTCAGATGATATATCCCTTAAAATTTTATATGGTTTAAATAATTGTTGTTAAATTCTTGTAGATAAGAAGCAAGTGCATTTTGGATTTTAGTTAGACTTCAAATGATAGAAATGCCACTGGAAAGCCTTGAAGAACACAGCAGTGTCTATCCTTATCAATTAGAGAAGGTTGGTAAAACACTCTAAAGATGAACAGTGTTCTATAAAGACTAGTCATGTTATCGGGGCCATTAAGCATGAGTTCACTTATACTTATGAAACTGATCAATCTTCCCTAATCCTAATGGGCTGAATTTTCCCACTGTATATTTCCCTTGTGATCTTAAAACTCCTATTGACTTTTGAGGTGTGATTTTTAAAAAACCACATAAATATATAGGTACATTGTAATTATACTGTTGGACTCATTATACTCTAATCTAGAAGGATGTATATAATTCTTTGAAATAAAATTTAATGTAACATTTTGGTAACTTTTATTTGAAATTTTAAAATTATCTTGACTATTATCATCTTATTATATATTTTAATTATCCTCCCTCTTAGTCTATATATCTGTTATTTTGAAAGCTAAAGTATCTGCAAGGAGATTATTAAATATTAGGAATGTAAAATTCCTTATTTCTTTCATTCTAAAATGTTTTCATTGAATATGTTCGTATCAGTTGTTAGGAAATTATTTTGTTGATAGGAAACAGACCTTCAATTTGATAATGAGCTTTATCTCCAATAAAACTTTGCTTTCATTATTCATTTTATTTGTTTTATGATGCTTTTACTTGGATGCTAAAGAATACCTATATTAATTACTTTTAAGTGTAGTAATACATTTCTCCCTAATTAACAAAGTGATTTCTTTCATTGAAAAACAAAATCCATAAACACAGAGGGTTGAAAAAAGAAGAGAAACATCTATCAAATGTTATATAGCCCACTCAAAATTTTTATTTATTCATTCATTATTTATTGATTACCTGCTAATTATTACTTTGAGTAAAGGTATCATATTACAAAAGTTTATTTATTAATTGGTGACCTTTCCTTTTGTTGAGAAGATTTACTTTCTCTAAATTCAGCTCAGTAATTGGGTTGAGTTATTATTCAGGAAAATAACTATGTTTTCCTTATTTAAGGCATTTCTCTATAGTTTAAACTGAAAAGAAAAGGGCATTATCTATATACTACAAACCCAAACTTCACAAAATTGTTATCATTAATAACTCTCTATTTTTAATGTTAATTGTTTGTTTATTTGATTATTTGTTTTTATGTTAGTGCTAGCTTGACTAACTTCTTTCACTTACCTGCTTGGTAGTTTGGCCACAGGTAGACATAGTAATGGAAAAGCTTATAAAATGAGAGACATACAGTCATAGCTATAAAATAAGTAAATGTATGAAATTTTGTTTCTAAATTTATATCATGTCCACAGGTGGTACATAGCCTTAAAATAGTTAATCTCAGGCCACTATCTCAGTCTTGGAATGTCCGCCAACTGTTTGATTTTGGAAATATTAATATCTGTGTATAATAGTGTTTTTGCAATTATTTGACTATTTTATGTCATCATGTCTTTTGAAATGAGTAGAAAATTGAAAGTGCTAAAAAAGATGGAACTATTAAGCCTATTAAAAGTGAAACTTTTAATCTATTTGAATGTTCATTAAATTTAATTCAATTATAAAAGAATAAAAGTGAAATGGTATAAAATCCTAGAAATCTATAATTAAATACAGCTTTTGAAAGGTGAGGCTTAATGATAAATTTATAAAAGTTATTAAACTTTGGTTTGAGTGATAATTAATAGTTACAGCTAAAATTTTTGAATGCTTCTTTGCCCAAGCGTAGAGCTAAGGTTTATAAATGCATTGTATAATTTGATTTCCACAACAAACATATGAAATTATATGTGAAGAAAGTGTGAAGGGGCTGACATTTTATTCTACAAGTTAACATGCCTGCGAGTTAACATGACACAGGTTCATGGATGCAGGTAGAAGATACAGACTCTTGGAACAGAGATGAAGAACTGTTTATTACAGAAACAGCAGAAACCAGAGTATCAGCATTTGTACCAGTTGCCCAAATGCAAATTCCCACAGGGCAATGCAATGAAAGCCAGGTGACTCCTGGGTTGAATTATAGGAGAGGAATTCCAAGTTTAGGAAACCTCGGTCTTTTAAAGTGGCTATCAGCAAACCAGCCAAATTTTTGCCCTGGGGGAGACATTATGATGATTATTCTGGACAGCAAAAGGTGGTGCTTCTACCCTGGCACTATATCTTCCGAGATTGTTCGCTATGCAAATATTTTCAAAAAGATAGTCTGGAACAAAGTGTCGTCAGAATCTTGACTCACAAGACATGCAGAAATACAGAAGACCCATGGAAAATTGTCTCCCAGCATCATATATTTTGTGATTCCCAGTTTAAAGAAACTGAGGTTTTGAACCTCAGGTGACTTGATTAAAGTCACACAAATTTGTATTAAAACATCATTCTAGTGATCTAAATGCAAAGGGAAGTTCATAATTTATCTAGCTATTGGTAGAATGAGAATTCCCCAGAGAATCCTTTGTTTAGAGAATTGTCATTCACATTTCTCTGATTACATTTTGTTATCTGTGGACTATGCAAAAACAACAGCAAAGCCTGTGTCTTACAACTCCAGACTTAATCAGTGCTCAATCTCTTACAATTTTTTCAATTATAATCTTCTTCCCAACTTAGAACCAGCTCCTTCTTTGTACTCAATGTCATCTCAGTTTAGCTTAAAAGAATTAACTTTCTAAAATAGGTAAAATTAATTTGTATGGTCTATAGCAAATGGAAACCCATGTTGTTAACATTTGAAATAATTCTAGATATTGGATAACATTAACAAAAACAATAGCAACAACATCGATAAGCCTGTGTATTTTCTTTTTTTAAATATCCAAAACTAGTTGTTAATTATTTATTTAATTTATTTTATTGATGTATAGTTGATTTACAATGTGGTAATTTCTGCTATACAGCAAAGTGATACAGTTATTTATATAGATTCATATATATATTCCTTTTCATATTCTTTTCCATTACAGTTTATTACAGGATATTGAATATAGTTCTCTGTGCTATACAGTAGGACCTTGTTGTTTGTCTGTTCTATATATGATAGTTTGCATCTGCTAATTCCAAACTTCCAATCCATCCTTCCCCTGCCCCAGGCTTGGCCACCACAATTCTGTCCTCTATATTTGTGTGTATGTTTTTGTTTTGTCCATAAATTCATTTGTGTCATATTTTAGATTCCACATATAAGTGATATCATATGGTATTTGTCTTTCTCTTTCTGACACTTGACTTAGTATGATAATCTCTAGATCCATCCATGTTGCTGCAAATGGCATTATTTCATACTTTTTTATGGCTGAATAGTATTCCATTATATATACAGGCTTATACATATGTATATATGAAAATATACAAGCCTGTATATTTTCAATAAGGAATGTATAAAACGTTTTAGTTTTCTGAAAATGGAACCTTAATTTAAAATCTGCAAGCTTATTGATTATGGACATTCAGTTATCAAGTACCACCTCAAGAATGCACTGTCTCTTAAAATATAGGACTTCCTCTGTATACACACCAATGTCAGGGATATTCAGGAAGACAGCCAATTAATGCCTTGCTTCCTATTATTTGGGAAAGTCACAGTGGAGGTGTAATCTTTTGCTTAACTTGTGATAAAAAAAAAGAGCAGGGGTAACCCTTAGGACTGGAATGGTGGCATCCACAGGCCCTGAATTGGACTTTTCAAGTGAATTGAAGTACGTGGATTTGTAAATAGAGGAAAGGAAGGAAGTTTCCTACCTATTCTTGTTTATGTTGTTTACCTAAACTCTGATTGGAATTTAATGTTTGCTCTGAATTGCATGTAAATATACTTACTGTGATGTGTTAATAATATTGGGTATACCTCCCCATTCAGGGGAAGAAGAACGGTTGATTCTATTTAGATGTTACTCTGAATAACCCAAAATTGAGTTTATGAGATTATATACTATGTTTGTATAATTGGCTTCTGGATTTAATTTTTGTTAAATGGGGCCTTTTTTTCCCTTCAAGATACTACTCTCCTTTTATGGTAAGACTAAGTTATGTAACATAATCTTAAATGTATTGAACTGCAGAGTAAACTCCAGGGTGACCTTGGGAGAGTTTTGCACCTGTACTAATCTACAAATGTATGCATATATGAAGGGAAAGTGCCTTATTTTCACTCAAACACAAACACAACCATCTACCAATAAGAATTCTCTATCAATTCCCCTGAACCTAAATACCACATGCTCCATCCTATACAAGGTATACGAAAATTTGGTTGAATTCTTCACGAAGTTCTACACCATTTTGGGAATTTATTGAGCAAAATTAGTTAACTGTGTCCAGCAACTGTAAAATAGATAGCCAGTGGGAAGTTGCTGTATAACAAAGGGAGATCAACTCGATGATGGGTGATGCCTTAGAGGGCCGGGATGGGGAGAGTGGGGGGGAGTCGCGGGAGGGAGGGGATATGGGGATATGTGTATAAATATGGCTGACTGACTTTGGTGTACTTCAAAAACTGGTACAAGAGTGTAAAGCAATTATATTCCAATAAAGAGCCTAAAAACATATAAATGGTGCTTTTGAGATACAAATTACAATATCAACAAAAAGTTCAGTCATCTGATTAGCTTCCCATAAATTGTAAAGACTCCGTACCGAGTCAGACTTACTCTATACATCCTATTTATTTCTGACCTGTATGAAGAGCCTGAATGAAATTTTCTCTGATTTTTATAATGTAGCTCAGAGCAGTGTTTCCCATGTGCAGGCAGTGTGTAACACAGCAGCTGGGCTACAGTGTACTGTACCAATTGTAAATTCTTTATAGGAATAAAAGAGATGGGGATACAGTAGATGCTGTTCAAAGTCATATGTCTTTACATAAATCACATTCAATTTGATTGTTTCATGCATGTATGAGAGAGCTAATACTATGAGACCCAGGTTCTTTTTACTTATTAAAAAAAAAGATGTAAGACATTTAAAAGAAGGAAGGCATACAATGTTTAGAGGTTTCATACTGAGAATCAGTGATTATTGCTGTTCTTTTTCTGTTTCCAAGGGTGAAGGACATTATCTTAAGAGCATTAGCAGATTTCAACTGTGCAGAAGTAGCCACCTGGGGCCTGAAAAGAATGTTGAGGGAGCTGTGGAACCAAATCACGTTGGAAACATTGAGGTAAAGAATCAGGAGGAAGGAAGTCACATAATTAGCGCTGGTGAATGAAGCTGAGTTGGGGCCCGACGGGGGTAGATAAAAGTTGATGAGAAAATGGTAGTCTTTAAAATCATTGAAATAGATGGGAATGCTGACTCCAGCACATGGCAGAACAAGGCTAAGAAAACCCTGGCACTCACTCTGAAAATCATGTATGCATATGTTAAATGATAATGCAAGGCGCCCGCTCGGTGGTTCACCCTAGCTGCAGTGGTTTCTCATTTTCGATAAAAACTTAATGCTTCTCCCAGAGAATGAATGCGTACCCTGATTTATAAAGGGATAGTGCACCCGCCTTATTTCCAGTGTCTGACAGATCAGCAAATACACATAGGCACAACTGCCTATTTGCTATTTACTACTACAGTAAATGGCAAGCCATAAAGTGTGATCTGTTTAAATTGCATTTTGCAAACAATCCTTACTTTGTACCATACCCTCTGTGAAACATTATTATTATTATTTATGAGGCACAGTTAAGGGTGCCTGATGCTGGGAGAATTGTGGGTTTCTTTTACATTTAATTTTGCGAATGGAAGCGACCCAGAGATTATCTTGTTGGGGACTTTCATTTTATGGTAGAGGAAACCAGAATGTTATAACTTGACTGTGATCATGCAGATGACTACAGATGGAGGCCAAACATGAATACAAGTTCCTAGCATCTTTTTATTTTAAGTTGGACTAAAATAGCCATATTCCTATATTTAAAGCAGTTGGTGAGAGAAAATAAGATTCCCAGTAAGAGTCATTGTCTCCATGAATGAGCCCTTTAAATATGCCATTCAGAAAAGGAAGTGTGTATATCTATCAGCTGTCTCGCTGGTTGTCACTCTTTAGGGATTTCGCCTTTGAGAGACTTATCCATCAAAACTACATTTTAAGGTTCATCATGTGCAATGATTGTGGAGATTATGGTCCCATGTTTCTATTAGGAGGCTAAGATGATGGCTCTCCCAAGACCGTGAGATGAGATATGTCTGTTTTCTGAGATTAAGTATTAAAATACAAATATAATAAACCAGGGCAAAGATAGGTGAAATTTTTTTAAAGAGGCAAAATATTTCCTAGGCTCTTAAACCCAGACTATAATCTTATTTCCATCTATTTCAACTCAACTGTTGTCTTGGTATCTTCACTGGGATGTCTGCCAGGCATTTCAAAGTGAAAGTGAACTCATGGTTTGTCCATCCAAACCAGCTCCTCCTTCCCCTGTTTTTCTGCCTTTCTGTAAAAAGCTGTGGTGGTATCCAGGCTCAGAGACTACAATCTAGGTGTGATTTTTAAAAAAAAAATTATTTCTGTTCACATCTTTCATCTCAAAGGCATCAGTAAATGCTGCTCACTCTTCCAAAACATATTCCAAACTATCTGCTTTTGTCCAAGTGCCGTCTCATCTGGCCTTGACAAATATAAGAATCTTCTGATTTGTACCTCTGCTTCTACTTGAATTCTTCTATAAATTGTTCTCTACAAAGCAGGAAAAGTGATTTTTACAAAATATAAATAAAACTCCTTTGATGAGAAATAGTGCAGGGCTTCTCATTGCATTTAGTACAAAGCAAACAAATGAATTTCTTTCCCAGCTTTATACAGCCCTGCAAGAGCCATCTACTACCTATTTCTTTGAACTCAATACCAATTTCCCCTTTTCCCTCTAGGATCTCATTTAATAATGCCTCTTAAATTCCTAAAACAAGTTAAGCCCATTCATCACCATAGGGTCTTTCCACGATCTATTTCCACTGCCAGGAATTGGCTTTCTCAATCTTCATATGAATGTCTTCTAAAGATTATTTAGCTTAAATGTCACCTGTTAGTCGGGTCTTCCTGACTCCACAATTTAAATTAGCCGGACAGCCCTCTCACTCTTGGAGTCTTTTCCTTTTTTAGGGACTTCATGGAGAGGAAAAAATTTCCTTAATAGAACCCACCTACTTCTTGTCTCACCTCTTCTTCCTTCCCTTCAGCTGTGAAGGAAAAAAGAAAAAAAGCAGCTAGTGAAAAGTGCTATACAGAAAATGAAAACAAGGAGAGTAAGCACAATTAAATAATCACAGGAGCAAACCCAAGGCATATGTAATTACAAATGATGGCAAATACTATGAAGGGAATTATGAAGTATTATGAGGAGTACTATGGTGTATGCATGCTCTCCTCAGTGGTCCTTCCTGTGACCTATGGGGCTACCCACACCTTTGTGATGATATTGACTCAAGTGGGTTAGTGGCCTGTGAGTGGCCAGGAACAGTCTAAAATCAGGCTTTCACATAGATTTGTAAGCCATATTTGCATATTCATTAGCTTAGCGCTTTGACCTATTCTTTACTGATAATAAGGTACCAGGGGCAGGTAATTTATTACTCATTCACCTGAGCTGTGCACTAATTACAAGACTAAATGATTAAGATTTAGAGACTGGATGTCATTAGCACACAATAGAAAAGATTGCTCCAATGTCTTGACTTGAAACTCGTTTTATTATTCTTCTATTTACTTTTTTTTTTTACAACGACTTAAGGAAATTGTAACAAATCTATTCTGGATTCCTTTAAGAAGTAACACAATTCCTGGAAAGAGAAGTAGGTTGGGTGTCAGAAAAAGGGGAAGAAAAGCCAGCACAAACATGGATTGAGCATCTACTGTGTGCTAGATTGTTAGGCATTTGTTATATGCTCCCAGACTGCGCTGTAGATATCTCTTATATTCATTGCAGTTAATTTACATGATAATTTGATTGTGTCTAATTCAACAAGTACATAACAGTAAAATGAAAGCAGGGATCTTTATTTTTTCTTTAACTTACTACCTGGCACTGTGTCTAAAGTGTAGAAAGTGTTGGAATAAAATTTTGAATGTAAAAGATGAACATATCTTGCACTGTTGGTGGCAATGTAAATTGATACAGCCACTATGGAGAACAGTGTGGAGGTTCCTTAAAAAACTAAAAATGGAATTACCATATGACCCAGCAATCTCTGGGTATATCCCCAGTTTGCTGGGGATATACCCAGAGAAAACCATAATTCAAAAAGACATATGCACCCCAATATTCATTGCAGCACTGTTTACAATAGCCAGGTCATGGAAGCAACCTAAATGTCCATCGACAAAGGAATGATACAGAAGATGCAGTACATGCATACAATGGAATATTACGCAGCCATAAAAAGGAATGAAATTGGGTCATTTGTAGAGACATGGATGGACTTAGAGATTGTCATACAGAGTGAAGTGAGTCAGAAAGAGAAAAACAAATGTCATATATTAATGCATAGATGCAGAATCTAGAAAAATGGTACAGATCAACCATTTTGCAAAGAAGAAATAGAGACACAGATGTAGAGAACAAACATATGGACACCAAGGGGGGAAAGCAGGGAGGGTTGGGGTGGGATGAATTGGGAGATTGGGATTGCCATACATACATTACTAATAAGAAAAAAATATCAAATTGTACACTTTAAATATATGCAGTTTATTGTATGTCAATTATATCTCAATAAAATTCTTAAAAAAATAGATGAACATATATTATTTCCTTTGATAATCTTAGTAATCCCATCAAGAGGTAGTATTTCACAGATAATACCACCACCCAGAGGTAAAGCTAACATTTTGTTTCATGACACATATAAAAGTTTTGTGGACAAATTAAACTATGTTTATATAAAACTGTTCAATAGTTGTATTCTGTTGTAGAAAAATACCACCATTATATGGTCAGTTCCTTCCTTTGAATATTTAGATTGTTTCCATGTTTCTGCCATTATAAATAATTCTCTAATAAATACACATACATAATATTTTGTGTGATTTAAAACAATATCTTTATCTTTTAAAGACCTTTCTGACTTCTAATTTTTTGTTGTTATTGTTTCTGTATGTCCCCCCCTTTATCTCGATTAGGCCAGATTGTGCTTTATCTGATTTTTGATTTTGATTTTTTCAAGGAAATAACTTAAATGCTATTCTTTCTTCCTTAAAATAAAAGCATCTACTGTTGTTCATTTGCCTCTAAATATAGCCAAATTCACATTTTAAGTTTTGATAATTCATGTTCTAAATTTGGGATTTTAATTTATAATTTGATACTTTAGTACTTGGATACATTGATGAAATTTTATTTGAAATAAAACACACACAGAAAAGTGCATAAATCATGACTGAACGGCTAGATGAATTTTCCCAAAATGAACACGCCCAATGTACACCCCCTCCCATCTTTCCCTCTAAATGTTATTTTCTAGGTTTATTGATTTGTAGTGAGAGAATACAGTTTACACATTTCTGTTTGGAGGAGAAGAAGGAAGCCTGCTTCTTGTGGTCAGCTCACACTCAAGGGCAAACGAGAAAATCTGTGTTTAACATGCTGTTTATTCTTCAAAAGCTTACCAATCAATTAAGTCACTTGGCTTACCTTGGGAAGGTGGAGTCAAGCAGTGCTGTGCTAATGAAGTAGTAACCATGTGGAAACAAACGTCAGGAATGGGAAAGATCCTGGCCTGTCAGGAATGCCTGCCTATTTTTGTTAATTTATCTTTATCCATTCATCTTTAATTTAGGATTAAATAACTAAATAAGTTAACTCTATGGTATTACTTTATTAATTCAGGAGTCTCAGGGGAGAAGCAAGGGAACCTGAGCCATACATACAGGGTGCCCACTTGGTCAGATTCTGTGTTTAGTGAGGGCGTGTTTCCTGGTTCATTGATGCCTTCTCGCTGTAACCACACACAGTGGAAGGGACTAAGGAGCTCTGTGGGGTCTCTTTTATGAGCATTAATCCCATTCATGAGCGCTCCACCTGCATGATCTAAGCATCTCCCTAATGTCCTGCCTCCCAATACCATAACATTGGGCATTAGGATTGCAACATATGAATTTGGGGGGGAGGGTGTGAGGGTGAGGGCACGAGCCTTCAGACTATAGCAAGTTCCTTTTGTACTAATATCTAGCCCCCAGATTCAAAGTTTATGGTATAAAGATCATACTCATTCTTAAACTTTCAACACTTTATTTTTATATTCTTTTATATTCTTTTGTTTATTTTAATTGGGTTCTGATTGAGTGGACATTTATAGATATTTGCATTAAAATACTATCTGACCTGAGAATGTGCTTTCTCTTTTTTGAAGATAAGCTCTGAAATTATAAGTATAAATGTGTTTATAATGACCTGAGTTCTCAGATTAAAAAAAAAAATTTCCCTCTAGATTATTTGTAGTCATATCTGAAAAATGCATGTGGTTTTACATCAATATTCTAATTTCTATATATAGTTTTTAATTATAATTTATTCTAAATTTTCACGTATAAATTTTCCCCCAACATATTCATTTGTGTTTTTAAAGTGAATGGTAACACTGCATTATCACATTCACTAAGTTATTAAACTCTGTTGTGTTTAAAGGTTTCTTTCTTTAGAAAAACAAAAAAATATATGTAGTTGACTCTTGTCAGGCTTAGCTTTCCCCTATATATTGATTAAAAGTTAAGGGAATTTGAAGAAAAACATGAATTTTTAGTCTTTAAGCATAGAAAGTTGATAGAGAAAAGTAGTCAGTTACATAGGATTGAGGTCAGTCTGTAGTTTCATTTTGTGGCTGGGTGGTATACAGCTCTAGTGCTTTAATTTCATAATCTGGCTTCATGTGTAGGTTTGAAATTTTTTAATAAACTATTTTGAGGATCGTTATGGCTGTTATAATTAATTGCATTCATCGAGTGTAGTTTAGATTTTGAAAGTCCCAGGTACAACTATTCAAAGATATGCAACTATTCAAAGATATATCCTTCCTACTCTGTTTTACTTAATAATCTGGCATGAATTTAAGCATTTTTCAGATCTGCCCTAATTTGGCTTCATCTTTGACACTTTACCTCTTAAACTTTTTTGTATTTAAAATTAAGAAAATGGTGTGCTAGATGAGTCTTGCTGCCTGCAATTTAGACCAAAACAGTAGCTGAACTTAATATCCCTTCCAAAGATAGAAAAGCTTGGTAAACATGGAGAGAAGGAGGAATAGTAGCAGAGGGTAAAGTAATGACTAAATGGGTTAGGTAATGAGGGAAATCCAACATTACATTAACACCTCAGAAGAGGCTAAGAGCAAGAGATGTGTTTTTTTAGCTCAGTTGTACCCGATGTCTGAAAGGGTGAAATCCATACATTGCTGAGACCACTCCTGCTTTTGGAACCTGACAAGATCAAATGCAAACCTACAAACCTGAGTGGCCTCACCCTAGGAGATATTTTCTTATAATATTATGATGTACTAGACCATTAATGACTGTATGGGATTCTAGAAATGTGCCAGTAGCTTTTAAGTTGTACATTGTTTTGCTGTAAGGGGTCCATGGCCAGAGACCAAGGGATGGACTGTGACAACATAAGAAATATGTTTGGTCTCTGCATCTGTTTCTTTTCTTTTTCTTTTCTTTTCTTTTTTAATACAGAGCTCCTAAATCCCTTGTAATTTGAGAGTGATGGGAATGATATGAGCATCTTACACAGACCTCCTAAGTCTCTTGGAATTTCCTGGGTGATAGCAGCATCTTTTGTTCTAATGAGGAGACTTTTGATGGGTTCAAGGATAATTTCTGGGTGAGGGCTGATCACCAGAAAGACCAAACCATGATTAGAAACTTGGAATTTTCAGTCCCACGTTCTATCCTCAGGGGAGGGGAAACAGGCTGGAGATTGAGTTAATAAGTGATCATGCCTATTTGGTGAAGCCTCCATAAAAATCCCTAAAGTATGGATTTGGAGAGCTTCCAGGATGCTGAACACATCCTTGTGCTGGGAGGGTGGTGAACCCCAATTCCGCAGGGACAGAAGCTCCTGCACTTAGGACCCTTCCAGAAATGATCTGTGTACCTCTTCATCTGACTGTTCGTCTATATCCTTTATTGTATAATAAACTGATAAGCTTGTTTCCCTGAGTGCTATGAGATGTTCTAGCAAATTATCAAGCCCAAGGAGGGAGTCATAGGAAACTCTAATTTATAGCCAGTCAGTCGGAACTAAGGGTGGCCTGGACTTGCCATTGACATCTGAAGCTGGGGCAGTCCTGTGGGAGTTAGCCCTTAGCCTGTGGGATCTTAAGTTAACTCCAAATAGACAATTCGGTGGTAGGACCCTCAACTGGTGTTGGAGAAATGGTCAGTGTTGGGAAAAAAATCCACATATTTTGTGTCAGAATTCAAATACTGACAGTAGAGTATTAAAAAAAGAAACATTTTTTTTTTGCCCTTCAAATGGAAATAAATGCTGCGGTTTGTCTTTGTCTTTTCTCAGGACCCAAAACAGTGGATCAATTCAGTAGAGGGAGAGGGAAAAACCTTTGGAGCAGCTGTCATTATCTAACCAAAACAATCTACTGTTTCTATTTTTAGTGAACTTGATTAGAATTTGATTCATACAGCTTTTTATTGAGTGCCCACTATTTGCCTTTATCAAAGTCAATAACCATAGACCTTTTCTTTTAAAGGAACCACAGCTACTATGGAAGTTTCATGTTATATCCTATTTTATAGTTATCTGTGGTTGAAAGGCTATTCAGATGTTTTAGAGGGGTTGATATACTATTTTGAGGGATGGAATAATTACTGTCAACTTGGGAATAAAAAATACTTTCACAGAGGAGGTGGCTTTTATCTGTAGCCTGGAAATCACCAATTGGGGATTGCATGATACATATAGAATTTAGAACACTAAATGGTGATGAGAAATCTGTAGCCTTGTGGTAAAGATCCAACAAAGAAGAAAAAGAAGGAAGACAAAAAGCACTTAACATTCTAGAAGAGGAGTTGGAGTAAAAATAAGTCAAGGTTTAGACTTGAAAAAAGATTATCTTTCTTTAAGAGTTGAGAGTAAAAGAAACATAGATACAGATGGAGTGCCATTTTGAGGGAGAGGTGGTAGATTACTATTTATAACAACAGTGTATTAATGTGGTGATGAAAAGCTTTCAATAGGTACAAAGTTTGTAAAGCCTCATTTAATGGCAAAGAATACAGATATGCACAATTGCACAGTTAAAGCAGAAAATGAAGAATATAGGGCCCTTTTGCCATTTTTGTCTGTCTTTTTTACACTTTTATAGATCCTCCAAACTTTTTTAATTCATTAATTTATTGGCTATGTTGGGTCTTCATTACTGCACACGGGCTTTCTCTAGTTGCGGTGAGCGGGGCCTACTCTTTGTTGCGGTGCTCAGGCTCCTCATTGCCGTGGCTTCTCTTGTTGTGGAGCATGGGCTCTGGGTGCATGGGCTTCAATAGTTGCAGCACATGGGCTCAGTAGTTGTGGCTCATGAGCTCTAAAGCGCAGACTCAATAGTTGTGGCATACGGGCTTAGTTGCTCTGCGGCATGTGGGATCTTCCTGGGGCAGGGCTTGAACCCAGGTCCCCTGCAGTGGCAGGCAGATTCTTAACCACTGCACCACCTAGGAAGCCCTCCTGTAAACTCTTTAAGTCTCTGTCCACACGCCTGTTTGTCCACCCACTGGTGAAAATCACATAGGTTTTCTGAGTGTTTCAGTGATATTTGGTGAGTCAAAGCCCAATTTATCAGGAGCATCTACCAGTGGGCCCAAGTTTGAGGTTTGTCTGGGGTTCATTCTTATACCAGAAGAAAAGGATAAATACTTATTAACATCCTAACCCTCAAACAGGTGTAAAACACTGGCTGGGGTAATTTCTATCATTTGATTATGTATTTCATGTATACATGTTGTTATCTCCGTTTTGTGGTTGAGGAAATAGAGATACAAATTTTAAATATGTCCTCTTTGTAAAATACAGTGATTGTTGTTTTGCTGAGCAGCAGAACCAAAGGGTTAATTGATAATGGATGGAAGAAGATTCAGTAAGAATGACTGTGAAATTCTTCCGAAGAATGCTTGACAGCTTGTAAGCATGAGTGAAGAATGTGAGCAGTGCTGTCTATTCAGGGTTTGGATATAATGAACCAATATGAGTAAATGCTATGATCATTCAAGTGAGTATCATGACAATGAGTAGAGTAACTGATCAAGACCAGGTAGAGAGGCAAGTGAATTTGAAAAAGAGTCACATGCATTGTAGAGATAAATAGAGGCTGAAGGACTAGAGAAAATAAAAGGGAAGAAAATTATGTACAACACAGTGAATGAGTAGAGGAACTGGGAAGATGTAAGACATGGTCAAGGTGGGGAGATTCAGAATTTTAGATCTTGGAGGTGGAGAGATTTCTAATAATGACAGCCTCCAAGTATGGAAGACCAAAAGAAATGAACTTGAGGATTGCTGGAGTTCAGGAAGTCAAGGATCTGTGGGGTTGGCATTTTAAGGATCATTGACGTGGAGGTGAAGTTACCACCAATGGTCACAGAGGAGGTGGTGGAAAAGAAGCTTATGCATAGGTGGGTAAGTTACAGGAGTTCAGAAGATTGAAATAAGATTGAGAAGAGGGTGGTTTAAAAACAGGATGACCACTACCCATATGTTACCTTTATGTGATTAGAAAATCTTCATGCTGCCCTGGGCTAGGGCTCAGATTTTAGGTACTGGTGCTTTAACTGGATTTCAGCTCCTACCTATGGGCATCTTTTGAACATGGCACAACCTGCAGAATCACAGCCATATTAATAGATGGTATGAACTTTAAATGAGAAAAGGCATTGAAAGATGGTAGAAAGTCAGTTGTCAGCAACCACTTTGCAGATGCACAATCACATCCCACAAATGTTTACAATAATAATATCAGGTCACGTATGTACATTCTCCCACCCTTAGAGACAATGTAATCATCCTAGGGCCATGACTATCAGCAAAAACAGTGATGAGAATTAAATAGACTGATCAATTCTGCTTACCCTGAGTGCCAAGTGGGAGAAACGGCTTTTATTGCAGTGGGTTGCAAGAAAGGGTCCATTCCCTCCCCAAATGTGAAAGCCAGGTTTCACTTAGGAGGGAAATTGGAGCAGTGTTTGAAGGAGAGGATAAAGCATAGGTCTGAAAGTCCTAAAGTCAGCACCAGCTGAAGGAAAGACCTGGGTAGGGTAAGGAGGAATGGACTGGAGTTTCTAGGACAGATTCCAATGAAAAATAACAGTGGAATAGAAGTGTGAGCTCAGAAAATATGACACAAGTGGACTTATCTGTGAAACAGAAACAGACTCATAAACATAAAAACCAGACTTGTGGTTGCCAAAGGGGAGAGGGGGTTGGGGAGGGATGGGTTGGGAGTTTGGGATTAGCAGATACAAACTATTATCTATTATATATTTATCTGGTTTTAATATACACAGCTTCACTTTCTTTTACAGCCTTGAGAAGTTAATGATTCATACTTTCTTGTTTATACTAGTAGGGTCATGTATGCAAAAGAAGTACCAGCAGCTTTGTTACTACATTTCTGTAGACCTCCACAGAAACTCGTACTACTAGACCATGAATTTCCCGGTGGGGAATAAGTCTTATGAATCTCTACATTCCCAGTGTGTAGCACAGAACCTGACATGTAATAGATCTCTAATACTTTTTGGTTGAAAAAATAAATTGAGCCAGAATGCAGTCTTATAGAATTGGAGGCTGTTCTTTACCTCTAAATCCTTTTATGTCAGAAGTTCTCATTGAATTTTTGGAGTGAAACATAAATGTCACCATGTGCATGTTTCAACCACATCAACACTAACACCGTCTATTGTTTTAACTGAACCTGAAGTAATTGGGACCTGGTCTTCTTGTCTGTTTGATAAGTAATCAGCAAACAGCTGAATGGATGGGTATGACCACATGGAGCTGGTCAGAGTCATTCTATCTCATTCCCTCTGCCGACTATCAAGATAATGAGCCTCTTGGAGCAGTGTTTATTCTAGAATAGAATGCTGGAAAAGGGAAATTTAAATTATTTATAAGAAAGCCTGGGAGAAAAGTACACATGGCAATTCTTGATGGCAATGATAGGGAATTCATTTAAAAAAATCAAGTGCCCTAATTAATTTATAGCTTCCCTGGTATAAAAAACCCAACTATCTTATTCATGGGTTAAGTATTTTTCTCTAATTTTTAAAAATTGTGAGCAGGTGACAAATTAATGCATGAGTAACACATTATGAGGACTGAGCATACATGTTTATATTTCATTGTTTTAATCTAATCTAATACAACACACACCAAAGTCCCTCATACACACATTTAATGGCATGCATAATCACGATTGTGCTGCATAATAATTAGGCATTAGTGATAAGCAGTTCCCATAAATTACTGTAATTAGTATTACTTTTGCACCACCACAGCCATTTTTTTTTTAGGTTTTTCCCTTCTAATTTTGTTAATTCTTTAGTATCTATCATCAATACAAATGTCAGCAGTTTCCCTAATGCCATGTGTGACTTAATTATCATTATTCTTTGCCCAGAGTGAGGTCTCAATCAACGTTTGTTGGATTGAATTGAATAAAATCATCACATGGCAGCTAACATTTGCTGTATTATAAGGCAGACAACTTGGATTTGCTCTTCAGAGGTGAGGGCCTCTACGTGCATTTCTCAGGATCGAATGCTATCTCTTCCCCTCCATACACTTAGTCTCCTATTCCCCTCTTGAAAGAACCTTGAGCTTCAGGATGTAATGAAATGCTGGTCAGGAAATGCTTGGCTGGAGCAGATGGTGGTGGCCATTGATTTCTTACCTGCTGTATAGCTCAGAGATCAGGAAGTTGGGTCAAAGATAAGAGCTTAACATGAAAAGGAGGGAAACGATGAAAATGTATCCTCAGTACTAAGCATCTTGCTATGTTGCGATAAGATATGAGCTAAGAGATTCATTTAGTTCACCAGACTATTGAGTCAAGATCAACAGAGGCATGGGAAAAAATTTCATGATTTAGAAACCTTCAACACCATCTGAATCAATCATCACTGATACCTAATATAGGATAAAGGCAATTGATCTTCTAGGTAACCTTGCCCCTGAATAACACTAAAGTTAAGAGAACGATTTCCCTGATTTCAAATATTTCCTCTTCTTCTACTAGCAGGAGAGCAGATCTTTTTCTAGGATCTGAGAAAAATAAGAATTCAAATACCTCACAGAAATCATTTGTATAAGTAAGTTTCAACTAAATCTTGAAAATGAGACCAAATCTTTCCTTGGATTGTTTAGAAGAGGGGACTAAAAAGTTGATATATAATCTTGGCAGAAGTTCTGGCTGGGCAAATATTGACAGCTCTCACATGGCCTGGCATGTTGATTTCTTAGCATCTTCGTAGTAGTCATATACGGTAATGGTACTTAATTGTGTTTCTTGGTGGAACAACAACAAAATCACAGGACATAGAAGCACTAGGTGACTATATTAATTTCCTAGTGATGCTCTAACAAGTTACTGACTTAAAGCAACAAAAATTTATTATTTTATAGTTCAGTAGGTTCGAAGTCCAGCACATGCCTCATGGGATAAAAATCAAGGTACTGGAAGGACTGCATTCTTTCTATGCAGACTCTAGGTAGTGAATGGTTTTCTTACCTTTCCCAATTTCTAGAGATCACATTGTGGCCTTGTGGCCTCCTTCCTCCATCTTCAAAGCCAGAAGTATAGCACCTTTAAATCTCTCTTTCTCCTTCTTTCACTTATAAGTACCCTTGTGATTACATTTGGACTGAATAATCCAGGGTAATCTCCCCATCTCAAAATCTTTAAATCAATCTTCAACGTCCCTTTTGCCATGTAAGGTATCACATTTACAGGTAAGGAAGTAGGGTGTGGATGTGGATAATGTATCCCCCCTTTGAAGGGGACATTATTCTGTTAATCACAGCAACTGATTGTCCATCTGACTCTGGAGAACTAAACTTGTTACTGAACCAAACTTGGGTCTACTTGACGGATGCGCAGCAAAGCCAACCTACCAGCTTGTGGTGAGGGAAAGTACAACATTTATTGCAGGGCTCCATGTAAGGAAAATGGATAGCTTATGCTCAAAATACTCCCTGATGGCTTTTAGGAAAGGGTTTTTAAAGGCAACATTAGGAGTGAGGGTTGCAGGGTGCCTGACATTTTTCTGGTTGGTTGGTGGTCATGTAACAGAGTGATGATGTTTAGGGGAATCTCAATCATCAACCCTCTGGTTCCAACGGATCTGGGGTCTGTATGATGGGGGTCAGCATGCAGCTAACTTCTTACATCTGGTGGGGGTTTTGGTATCTGCAAAACAACTCAAGGATATAGCTCATAATATTATCTATAGCCCTTGAGGAAGAACTAAGGGTTCTTGATTAGTATTTTGTCTTCCTTGACTATTTTCCTTTGTTTCTGCATTTGCTCACTTTTCTGATTAAATGTGCTCTTTGAAACTCAGAGAAGGCCTATGAGGCTACAAGGGGATGGTCCTTCTCTGTTAAGACCCTACAGGTCCCTAACAAGGTCCCATAACTTAAAGACCTGTGACAGGACAGCCACCCCCCCCCCCCGCCAAGAAGCCTCCTTCCCCTAGCCTCCTTAGGCCCCTTTTCACATTAGGGTTCATGTTCTAATGGACATCATTTCCCTTCTTTCTGTTGAACGCAGGATAGGGTTATTGGCCACTGAGTTCCTGGGAGCTGCTGTGTTTGCCACATTCACACCTTGTAGATTAGATATCCTGCTTGATTCTTACGGTGACTTTCAGGCTTAGGAAGCATGAGAATAATAATGAGTAAACACTTGCATAAAGATGACTATATATTAGGGATTGTTTAAAATGCTTTACATGTATTAACTAATTTAATCTTCACAACACTCCTATGAAGAGAGTGCTATTATTATTGCCATTTTGCAGATAAGAAAACTGAGGACCATAGAGGTGAAGGAAATTGACAGTCTACCTAGTAAACCACAGAGATGGGATTCGAACTCATTCTGCCTGGCTCTAGAGTGCGTGCTTCACATGACTACACTGTACATTGCCTCTCACAGTGCATGTTACAAAAGCTTAAATTAAAAACGCAAATACCACTGTACTAAACTAAACATGATGCTGAAGAGATGGGAGAGTGGGAGGGGGCAGATTTGAGGAAAGAGTGGGCATGCTCACACTCACACAGGAGAGAGAGGGAATTTCATAATCTGGGCCACTGGGTATGAGAGGCACTTTGTATATCGCACAAAGGCACCCATTAAGGTGCCCCTGGGGGCTGACAATATGGCTCATTTGCATCTGCTGCATCAACCCAGAGGGGATGTCTTTCCCACTTGCACAAAGGTGCCATATAGGCCAGCAGCAACCATGTTTACAAGGTAATGAGGGCATATGAGCAATTTTTTTTGGCTAGAGAAATGGATTTATCTAATAGACAGTATATTAAAAGATTCCAGAAATATGTTTTCTAGCATCAGGACTATTTGCTTCCCATCAGAATTCCAAGGGAAATATTTGAGGGATATGAGCATTTTCATTGTTATAAGATATGGTGCCCATAGAGCACCAGCCCATTCACCTGTAGGCTGCTGAACTCCTAACTTCTATGAATCATCTTCTCTTTTGTTGTCAAGAGCTTAAAGATCAAGGTTTTAAATGGTCTGCCTAGGTCTAAAATTTTGTGATTTTGTTCATTTTGTTGAAAAATAAATAGCTCTCCAATGAAGAGATGCTGTCTTCTTCCAAAGCCACGTTGAAATGCGCAGGTATCTCTCTAAGTGGTATTTGTGCTGCTGCTTAGGCTGTTAGATTTATCAATTTCTTAACTAAAAGGTGGTCCATGGAAATCACATTAATCATTGATTTATAGTGACTAGATAGCAGGATCCAATAATCGATGAATTTTAATCCTGAAATATTAATTCTTAGTCACTTAGTAGTTAAAATATTTAACAACCTCATATTGGTGTGCATTAAAATTGCTCTTTAACACAATAGCTGTTTCTAAAAATGCTTGGATGTGGGAAATAATTGCATTTCTATTGAAGCTATTAGAATGAATCACAATTGGATTTCACATAAAAGTTTTTAATGCATAGATATTTCACATAATATGTTCTTAGGCTAGGGTTCTTCAAATAAAGCTGTTTTGCCCTCAAGAAATTTTATGAGTCAGCTTTACCTTCAGTTAGATCAGATATACTTGCTTTTTCTTTTTGTTTCCTTTTTTTCCTTTGCCACTTTATTTCTAGGAATGTTGTCATACTGCTATGGACTGAATAATTGTGTCCCCCTGCCCACTTCAGATTCATATATTGAAGTCTTAATTCCCAATGTGATGGTATTTAGAGGTGGGGACTTTGGTGATTAGCTCAGGAGGGTAGAGCCCTCATGAATGGAATTAGTGCCCTTAAAGGAAGAGACACAAGAGAGATGAGGTCTCGGTCTGTCATGTGAAGAAACAGCAAGTAGGTGTCCATCTGAAAACCAAGAAGAGGGCCTTCACCAGACACAAGATCTACCAGCACCATGGTCTTAGACTTCTCAGCCTCCAGAACTGTGAGAAATAAATTTCTGTTATTTGAAGCACCCTATCTTTGGTATTTTGTTATAGCAGTCTGAACTAAGATAAGCTCCTATAGTCATTGCTATGGTCACTCTGTAAAAGCAGACTGAACCCCTATCCAAAATCTGGTTTGGAAGTCAAGATGATGTTGCTACATGTACACCAAGGGGTATGAAAAAGTTTATTACTCACATAATGGGACTTTCTAGGAAGTTCAGGGCAGGACCCCAAGCTGGTCTACAAATAGCTTAGGAGAGTGAGGAAAGGAAACTGGCTTGGGTTTCTATGGTAATGAGAGGTGTAGGGAGAGAGTGAGGGTGCCTGCCACTGGTTTGAACTTTCCACCAGAATCAAAGGAGGCAGCACTTGGGGCTTTCATGTCAGCTTCACCAGCTGGGGGAAAGAATGAGAAGCCGGAGGTGGGGGGTGTTGCTTAAAAGCTAAAGGCAGGCAAACATCAAAAAATGAAGTCAGGTTCTTTCTTACAAACCTTGTAGAACCTAGCTATACAGAGCAATTTTAAACTTTTTTTAAAAAATAAAAATTATGTACAGCATGGTCTGGTGGGAGAAGCAAGAATGAGAGCCAAACAGACCTGGATTCAAAATTCAGGTCTGCTGGTCGCTTGCTGTGTCCATCAGGATTCTGTGCAGTGAATAGAATCCACTGTAGATATTTAATGCACGAGGGAATTTAATGTTAGGGGTTTGATACATATAAAATTGTTACAGAAGCTGGAGAAATGGGTTCTAGGCTGTACCCCTGGAGTGACTCCAAGAGTTACATGGAACTGCTCCCCTAGGAAAGTACTACTTTTGATGCTGCTCTGGTGCTATGCTGGAAGCAGGCAGCCTCTTTGAGCACTGCCACGGCAACTGATTCCATCATCTAAAAGATTGGGTGATGACGCTGAGCCCCTACTGTAGTGACACCTCACATCTTCATGGTCTTGCTTGCCAGAAACAAAGGCCAAGAGCCACAAGAAGTTAGCTTCTGCTTTACTTCCATTGCCCCAAATCTTGGATGAGCATCTGCAGTTGATAGATGCTAATTCACATCTAAAACCCTAACTTGAAGGGTCTGAGAAATGTTCATTTGAGTTTGACACGTTCAAGTGGGGGTTGACTGAAACAATCTAGCCATTTCCTTCTCTCTGTGATCTGGAAGAAGAAGTACTTGAATTTTACTTTTCTCTTCTACAAAACAGATCTCATACTTAAACAGAAGGATATCCAAGGACTAGAGATCGTGTAATTAAAATATCTAGTGTGTGGTAGTTGGCCATATAATCATATCTATTATTGTTATGTCTATTTCAGAACTTTAGGAATCATTACACTGAAAGTCTTCATAAGCAGTTGCTTTATTGTAAAGCATGTAATCAAAGAATTTTCACCTCAAGATAGTCTATGGGGATCGTAAAGCTCAAGCACTAATTTTAGAGATAAATAATAGTAAGTAACATTGCAATTTATAAATATTGGGACTCAAACTCATGCCTCCCTCCATTTATGTATTTACACATTCAGTGATTCCTCAGCTCCAGATTGTTTTGACCACTTACTGTGCCAGACATTGTGTTACCGACCCTCTCCAGTTGGGTGGACTCTGATTTTTCCCGGTGCCACTTGTGCCAATTGAATGAGACCAAGTTGGGCAAAGAGGAGCAGAAAATGTATTTGTTTTTTTTTTTCATTTTTCGACATAATCCCCTTGCTTGACAATGTATTTGTTGATCAAAGAATGGAGAAGGGAGAGCTCGTGCTCTAAAGACACCTTCTCCCCAAAGGGAGGAAAGTGGGGGACTTTTAAGGATTAAGAGGCAGGTATGTCATCAGCAACTGGAAAAAGGGTGAGAGATTTCCAGGAATAGCTAGCCCATGTGCAGCCCTTTAGGCTCCCTTGGACACAGCACTGGTTGGGCATAGCAAGGTACACGTCTCCATTTTGGGGCAGAGATCTTAGCATGGTAATGAAGCTAAGGCAACTTTCTTACAGGTCTAGGTTTCCTCTGCACAGGTGCTGCTCTTGCAGTTAGATTGGAACTGGTTCAGGGTGGTTGTCTGTCACATTTCCTTTGAGGTGTAACTAAAAACATCTTTGACAAACATCAGGTGTTTTGGAACAAGAATATAAATAGGATAAAGCAGAGATCTTTCAGCTCCCAGGGATATGTATGGCTGACAATTGTATTGATTGGTAGGTATGTAGCAGAGAATAAACAGACTAGAGCCTGCCCATTGGAGCTTTACTGTCCAGCCAAACAGAGATATGTTATATAAATAATCAAAATGCAATGCAGTTGTTGTGAAGGAAAAGAATGTTAGTGTGGCTGAAGTAAGGAAGAGAATGGCCTGGAATGGGACGCCAGAGGCAGGTGGGGGGAGACCAGGCAGAATGTATGCTCACTCAAAGCAGTGATTTAAAATTTTCATTTGTGAAATAATTTTCGAATCATCTTGCACAGAAACATAGCATATAACATAAGATTCAAGCTACTCTGCTTGAGGGTGGGGATACGGGGTATTTTGAAGGTCTAGATCCCTCAGTTTACTCAATAGCTTTCACCTCCTTCAGTAGCAGCCCTCAATGGGACTAAACGGTGTGAGGTGTTAGACCAGAGTGCTCCCTGAAACTGATACCTGGAGAGGGGAAATAACTTATACAAAGTTTAATGTTCATTTTAAAAGCATCAGTCCTGAAAATTCACTGGCTAGAAATGGGAAGTTTCTAAATTCACCTCTACAATTAAGATAATTTGAATTCCAGAAACTCAACCCAGCACTTTGTGTTTGCATTGATCAGAGTACATTCAAATCAGTTCAACATTTTTAAAATTAGCACCTCCGAGTCATCTCTGTTAGGAAATAAGTCGTTGGCCACTACAAAAATTAGAGTATTATTAGAGTATTTGAAATCCAAAGGGAGTCTTCTTGACCTTCCCCAGCTCAAGGCAAGTCATCCCTGAGAAGGAAGGAAGCTAACATTTCATGAGCTTGTACTATATACCCAGGTACACACCGAGTGTTTTACATAATGTCACATTCTCCCTCTTACAAATGAAAACAGGAAGCTCAGAGAAGCAGAGTGACTTGTTTAAGATTACCATTTAATTGGGCATGGGGACAGATTTGAGTTCAGACTTTTCTGACTGCAAAGCTATTAGTTCAGAAACTGGCCCCCATACATGGAGGGCAAGGAGAGACAGGAAAGAGAGGCAGCCACTCCGATTGGTAGGTGGCAGGTTTAAAAAGCAAGGGAACTCACATGCAAGGAGGCTTGTCTTGGTTGGCTTTAAGACAAGTAGATCTCTGCACCCACCTGCCAGAATCTTAAAAAAAAAAGTTTATACAGAGGCCTTAATTGGGCTTAGTCATGTATTCCATCCACATGGTCTCAACAACACATTGCTCTCTCAAGGCTGTAAATTGAAATCAGCTCCCACTGTGGGGACAGTGGGCAGAATGTGCATTCAAAAGACCAGGGAGGGGGCTTGGAGCCTCCGATCCCCTGGGTCTAGCATGAGATCTACTGTCAGTCACATGCTTTCCATGACAGCCTCCAACCAAAGCATCCATCACCATTTTTTTTTCTTATTAATATAGTATTTATTTGTCTTCCTTCTGCCCAACCCTGAGCCAACCACTTTCCCCAGGCTGCCTGGGGAGGTACAAGAAAAGGAACATACAGGGCAGACGAGGCATGGGAGAAAGAACTATGGGAGATGGAAACGGTTCCTTCATATGGCGAAGAGGATGAGAAAGGCCACCATCAGGCAAAAGAGCCCCATGGCCTCCTAGAGGGCAAGGCCCAGAATGGTGTAGGAGAAGAGCTGTTGCTTCAGAGAAGGGTTCCTGGCATAACCAATGATGAGGCTCCCAAACACAGTCCCAATTCCAGCCCCAGAGCCAGCCACCCCTACTGTGGCAGCTCCAGCTCCAATGAACTTGGCCGCTGTGTCAGTGTCCCTTGAAATGGCACTGGTTTGGAAGCTGTAGCTAGGAATAAGTGAGGTGGTCAGGGGACGTGTGGCTGCCAAGCTGCTGTGGCTCTCATCTGTCAGAGTCTCTGGTCGTTTCAGCACCACTGCAGACAGTGATTGGCTCAACAGTGGAGAGGTTCTCCTGATCAAAGAGGGGGTGGAGAAGAACTTGGCACAAGTGTACATTTTCAGGGGACAGGGACGAAGGGCTGTGGCAGGACAGCTGCTCCCAGTGCAGAGAAGACCCATCCATCACCATTTGAAGGAGGACTAATATGAAGTGTATTGCTACTGTTTAAGAGAGTGAGTCACCAAAAGTGATTTTGGTTTGTGTTTTATAGAAAATATTTCAGTCTTTTTCACTTTCAGTCTTCAGTCGCTTTCTTGTGACTCACTTGTAAGGGAATTAACATTTAAGTTTTAAAACAAGTTGTCAATTTCGCCTGTCGAGTTTTTAATTTCCTGTATTCCTCTGAGGTGTCAGTCATCTGCCTTCCCATAGGAAAATTTTGTCTTTCAGCTCGAGCTCTATTGGATTTCTTGTAGTGATGGGATAAACAATATCATTAATTCATGACTATAAAGCACTTCAAAACACATTTTCACTTTTTGTTAGACTTAGAACATTTCAAAGTGTTGAGCAAAGAATTTTAAATGCTTCACGTTATTTCAAAACAATGGGTATCTATTACTATTATTATTATGTTCAGGAAGAAAGAGAAAAATAGAAAATGCCAGAGGGTAGGAGAGAAAAGAACGTGTATATGAAAGAGAAAATAGAACACGACTTTTTTCCTTCCAATGATTTCTGGCTATTATTATGCATAAAAGTTAATCAAGAAAAGTAACTTGTTGAGTGAAGTAGCACGTAGGATTATATTTCCAATAAAGAGCTGCTTGAAATTGTGAGTTCCCAAAATTACCATGCCATGCGAATACACTGTACACAGACTTTACTGGAGTAAATTCATGACCACATTTTAAATGCAGAGTAAAGTCTAGAAAAGTGAGTCTATCCAGGGATGTAAAGAGGTTTCACCTCAGGTGCCAGCTCTGACAAACTGGTGACTGGCAGAGTGTCCCATTTAGAAGGACTCTGAAACCAAATCTCAGCTAAAAAGAATGCATCAGGATTGGCCAGAAATGTCTGTCGTGCCTAAAGGATGGATTGTTTCTTGTCAAATATGAGTGTCAACTATAAACTGGGTATTGTAAGAGGCTAGATAGTTCTCTGCCAACTTGAGGGCATACACACATGCAATGTTTAATAAATTATTTCAAACTTCTTTTTTTGGTAAGTGCTTTTTAAGAATAAGTTCGCAAAGAACTTATCTTTCTCCTTAGTATAGAATGTAGAAAAATAAATTCTGGTCACTCTCGGGCTCTAAATAATTGATTTAGTTTATGAAACTTTTATAGCCATTGATAAATAAACAAATATATAAACAAACTGAGAAACAATTAGACAGCAACCTCATTCAACAGTGTTTGGGTACAAAGCAAACTAGAAACTTGTTTGTGCAGTTGTTGGGGCAATGCTGGGAACATAATGGATAAACTGAAGAAAATAAAATACTGAAAAGGTTGGAACTGAAAAGGGGTACAGACAATGGAAAATTATTTTTTAAACTTTGAGAAGGAAAGTAGTACATGCTAATACTTGGAACTCAAACTATTGCAAGAAGAAAATAAATGACTTAACTAGGAGCACCCAATCATTTAGTGCTCAGGATGGACCAGAGATATGGAATTGCTTCTTTCCTTTTTATTTATTTATTTACTTATTTATTTAATTAAAGTACAGTTGATTTACAATATGGTGATAATTTCCAAAGGGGAGAAAAGGGGGGGGGGGGACAAATTAGGAGTATAGAATTAACAGATAGACCTGCTTCTTAATCTGTTATGTTTTGTGGGAAAATTTAATGATGGTAGATAACATTCTGTGCATGTATTTGTCTTATAGTTATATATATTATAATAATATAATATAAATGTACTATATATGTATATATTAGTTACTGTTTAAATTATTTTTCCAAAATCGTGGGTAAGGCAGGTATATGCTAAATTTTTCATATCCAAAATAAAAATTTCTGAATATGAATTCAATGAAAAAATTAAATAAATAAATGAGTGTAGTAGGTTGAATAATGTCCCTCTACCTCCCCCTACAGATATTCATGTCCTACTGCCTGGAAACTGTGAGTGTTATTTTATATGGCAAATGATACCTTTGCAGGTTTAAGTTAAGGAT
This sequence comes from Hippopotamus amphibius kiboko, assembly GCF_030028045.1. Taxonomy (NCBI): domain Eukaryota; kingdom Metazoa; phylum Chordata; class Mammalia; order Artiodactyla; family Hippopotamidae; genus Hippopotamus; species Hippopotamus amphibius. The sequence goes on from NC_080189.1 coordinate 166,919,578, forward strand.
TTTGAGGTGAGGAAACCATCTTGGTTTATCCATGTGGCCCCTAAATATAATCACATGTATTCTTTTTTTTTTTTTTTTTTTTTTTATTTTTTTTGGGGGGGTACATCAGGTTCAATCATCTGTTTTTATACACATATCCCCGTATTCCCTCCCTTCCTTGACTCCCCCCCCTTGAGTCCCCCCCACCCTCCCTGCCCCAGTCCTCTAAGGCATCTTCCATCCTCGAGTTGGACTCCCTTTGTTATACAACTTCCCACTGACTACTTTACAGTTGGTAGTATATATATGTCTGTGCTACTCTCTCGCTTCGTCTCAGCTTCCCCTTCACCCCCCGCCCCCTCCCATACCTCGAGTTCTCCAGTCCATTCTCTGTATCTGCATCCTTATTCTTGTCACTGAGTTCATCAGTACCATTTTTAGATTCCGTATATGTGAGTTAGCATACAATATTTGTCCTTCTCTTTCTGACTTACTTCACTCTGTATGACAGATTGTAGTTCTATCCACCTCATTACATATAGCTCCATCTCATCCCTTTTTATAGCTGAGTAATATTCCATTGTATATATATGCCACATCTTCTGTATCCATTCATTTGTTGATGGGCATTTCGGTTGCTTCCATGTCCTGGCTATTGTAAATAGAATCACATGTATTCTTATGAGAGAGCAGCAGAGAGAGATTTGACACAGACAGATGTGGAGAAGGCAATGTGAATAGAGAGGCAGAAATTGGAGTGATGCAGCCACAAGCCCAGAAATGCCGGCAGCCACCAGGATTTGGAAGAGAGAAAGATCAGATTCTCCCCTAGAGTATTTGGAGGGAGCACAGCTCTGCTGACACCATGATGTCAACCCAGTGAAAATGATTTCAGATTTCTGGCCTCCAGAACTGTAAGATAGTGAATGTTAATTGTTTTACATTTTATTTTTTTTTGACATTCTTCTTTTTGTATTCTTTTCTATTATGGTTTATCACAGGATATTGAATAGAGTTCCTTGTGCTATACAGTAGGACCTTGTTGTTTACCCATCCTCTATATAATAGTTTACATTGCTAATCCCAAACTCTTAGTCCTTCTCTCGTCCACTCCCATTCCCTTGACAACCTCAAGACTGTTCTCTATGTCTGTGAGTCTGTTTCTATTTTGTAGACAGGCTAATTTGTGCCATATTTTAGATTCCACATATAAGTGTTATCATATGGTATTTGTCTTTCTCTTTCTGACTTGCTTCACTTAGTATGGTAATCTCTAGTTGCATCATGTTGCTGCAAATTATTTTGTTTTCTTTGGCTGAGTAGTATTCCATTGTATACATGTACCACATCTTCTTTATCAACTTATGTGTCAGTGGACATTTAGGTTGTTTCCATGTTTTCACTATTGTGAGTAGTGCTGCTGTGAACATAGGGGTACATGTATCTTCTTGAATTATAGTTTTGTCCAGGTATATGTCCAGGAGTGGGACTGCTGGATCATATGGTAATTCTACTTTTAGCTTTCTGAGGAACCTCCACACTGTTTTCCATAGTGGCTGCACCAACTTATATTCCCACCAACAGCGTAGGAGGGTTCCCTTTTCTCCACACCCTCTTCAGCATTTTTTTTTTAAGCTCTTTATTGGACTATAATTGCTTTACACTGTTGTGCCAGTTTTTGCTGTACACCAAAGTGAATCAGCTATAGTTATGCATCTATCCCCATATCCCCTTCCTCCTGTGACTCCCTCCCACTCTCCCTATCCCAGCCCTCTAAGTCATCATCCATCATTGCGTTGATTTCCCTATGTTATGCAGCAACTTCCCACTAGCTATCTGTTTTACATTTGGTAGTGTATATATGTCAACCCAGCATTTGTTATTTGCAGACTTTTTAATGATGACCATTCTCACCGGTGTGAGGTGGCACCTCGTGGTTTTGATTGAATGTCAATTGTTTTAAAGCACCAAGTTTGTGGTAATTTATCAGCACCACATCAGGAAACTAATATACACAGTTAAAAGGGGAACAAAATGTTTTAAGGCACTACATTTGTGGTAACATGTTATAGCAGCCATAAGAAACTAATGCAAAGAGTTTAAAAGAGGAAAAAAAGTTGAATATTTCTTCCTTCAGTAAAGTCTCCCCAGACTATGTGATCTTTCCCTAACACATACTTCCCAGAACCTCAAATTTACATTTTAACATTTGTTCATTGTTTCTTTCAGCTATCTTATTTACCTATGTATCCCAAAGTGCCCAGCAAAGTAACTGGCATATAGTAGGGGCTCAGCAAATATTTGTCAAATGATCGAATGGAATTCAAGGCACAGAGCCATTAAGGTGGTGAAAATTGGGTTGTGACTCATACAACTGGTAGGATAAAGTTCTTTTGGGCAGGGTGCGTGTTGGGAATAGGGCACAGCAGTTAACACTGTGTACCCTATATGTACCTGTGAAGATAGGTGGAAACAAAATGTGAATTGCTTAGTCATTTTGGAAAACCAACTGCCTATCAGTATTAAAATTACAAACATATACAACTTTTGACTGAGCAGGCACCTTGGGAATTACCAGTATATAAGAATATATGAACAGGGGTACTTATTGCAAGGTCGTTCATGATATAAAATTCTGGAAAAAGTAAATGCCTAACATTAGAAAAATGACTGAAGCAATCATGGCATATCCATCCTATGGAATATTATGCAGCGATTAAAAAATGAAATGGAGCTATAATAATTGACTTGGAAGAATAACCAAGAGATATTGTTAACTAAGGTGAGCAAGATGAGGAAGAGTGTTTGTTATATGATTCTTTCTCTCTATATACATATATATACACACATACAAATGACTCTATGATTATAGATAATAGTACAGTTTCATATAGATACATATTTAATACTAGCTGAATTATTAATAAGGGCATTGTTATAGGGACAGTGATGTAGTTGGGAGGAAGAGGTGGAAGTGAAATAGAGCAAAAGAAAATAAAAGACCACAAAGGCAAATGTTATAATTGATTAATGCACTTCTATAAACTTATGTTTGTATATAGATATATTTATAGACAACTAAAAAGAATAAATAAAAAAATGCTTTTTTCTTTTTATCAAGGTATAATTTATATATAACATTATATTAGTTTCAGGTGTACAACATGATGATTCAATATTTGTACATATTGTGAAATGATTACCACAGTACTTCTAGCTAACATCTGTTACCATATACAGTTATAAGGTTGTTGATGTTGTTGCTTAGGAAATGGCTTTCAAGCAGGAAAGGGGGCTTGCAACAGTATTGTAGGGAGCTGTTGCTGGGAAAAAATAAATGTGTTATGGTCCTAGTATGTTGAGGTTTTGCAATAAATCAGTTCTAAGTGGAAGAAAGGGCCAGCTGCGTGGTACATCTACACTTCAGCCAAATCAGTAGGAGTGCTGGATTGCCTTGGTGAAGAGGTGGGCCCTGAGTAGGACTCCTGATGAGACACAGTAGGTGCACACACATCCCCAGACACATGGCCTAGGGCTGTAGCCCTCGGCTGTAATCCATCCCAGCCGAGTGCGAGGAGACTGAGCCCCCCGCCACCCAACCCAGGAAGCCAAGTCTGCCTAAACATAAGGCTTGTGTGCAACTGTCTAAAAAATTATCTAGATCGTTTTCTTCTACCATGTGTACCCTGCTCTTCATTTTCATAATATTTGTCACATTTCGCATTTTTTTATGGATTAGTCACTGATGTCCGTCCTCCCCTCCTCCTCACATACATCTCTGTGCGAAGGTACTTAGACTCATCATCGCATCCTTAGCATGGTGCCTGTACTTAGCAAAACTTGGAGAATATTTGTTGAAGTTTCATAAACATACCTTTTCTATACTGGAAAATACATAGGGTGGTGATAATTACTTTTTTGTTGTTATGAGCTCACTTGAGACTTTAATGAAAGCTATGAAATTTTTTCCCAGAAAAATTCAGAATTTTGTCACATTTTCTGTAGATTCATTGACCCCCTGAAGTCCATTTACTGTGGGGTTCATCATTTCCAAATTATATTAATTCCCCATTTTAAACAGCAGGTGTTAACTTTTTCGGTGTACTTACTATTTGTCAGACTTTGAGCTGTTAGCATGTAATATTTCAATTAATCCTTATAGCTCTAGGGGGTAAGTCCTGTTTTTACTTTTTTAAACAGGTGAAAAATCAGTTTAGCAGAGACTGACTGACTTACCCAGACTCACAGAGATAATTAGTAGAAGAGCCAGGGCTCAGACCAAGATCTTTTTTTATTCTAGCCTGAGTTTGCACTCCTAACCACTGAAAACCATCTGCCTGTTCTTTGTTTCCACTCATGGTGAGCGATGGAGTTATCCAGTGAAGACACTTAATCTCCCCTAGTAAGAGTCTGAAATGATGATATTAGCTGGCTTGAGCTCCTGACTTGACGTGAGCAAAGTTTCCTTGATCAAACAGGACAGGCTGTTCCCCTAACAGCACTCCTGATGCTTAGAGAGTCTACATTCCTGCTGCACTTGTTTAACAATTGACAGAGCTGTGGCTCCAAATTATCTCACGCGTGTTTCAAACCATTTAAATTGTCATTGCAGGCTTTTGCCTATTAGCAAAATACCATCCTCTGAATACTGATTATGGAAAGTAGCACAATTGTCTGGTGATAGGAAAGCAATGACTTCTTGAATGTAGTCCAGTAGTATGACTGCTCTTTTTCGATGAAATGGAAGGAAATTGCTTCTGCAATATTCTTTATGTAATTAGATAGATTCAGGGTGTATTCATATTTTACCACATGTTGACAGAAAAATAAATAGGCACAGTATTTTAAAAAAAATGCTTAATTGCACATCTAAATGTCCTTTGTCATTGAGGCTAAAGAAGAGTAAAACATGCCTTTTGCATTTTCTAGCCCTCTTCTTTGGTGGTGACAACATTATCGTCAGAGATTGAGTGAACCCAAGAACACTAAATACACAACTGGCATGGGATTTAGCTCTTAGCTGGCAGGTCCCAGGTTAGGGGACGGGGGAAATCACTCCTGGTTATATTTGGAGCTGTTAGCATGCTGGTGATTTGTCAGCTGTTATTCACTCTTAAGCTTCATCATTTTCACATTTAAAGTAATTTTGGTCAGTAAGAGAAAATTACACTCGTTATACTCAAATGCAAATACATGTTTAGAAAGCATGTGGTTTAGAAAACAAATGGGATACAATCCCAAGAGTAATGCCTCATTAGGGGCATTTGCACACCTCTGTCTCCTAGCTCTTTATAACCATCATGATGTCATGCCTCCCTCCATGAAATAAGGACATACATTTATGTGTGTCACTCTTACCACAGGCATGAAGTGGAGCCCTCCCACCCCCATTATTTTTATTTCTTGCTTTCTGCACCAGTGACCATACTAATCAGATACGACTGGGCCTAAAATCATGCAGAAATCCTAGGTAACGCTCCTAGAGAGGACTGTCTAATCCCCAGGAGATCTCAAAATTAGGAAACAACTTCCTTTAGTATTCCTTTAGAATTGCCACCAGCACTGATCTTCAATTAGAGATCCTTAAGGGCTTGACTGAAGTTAGCTTGTTTGCAGTAGATTAAAGATGGTTGCAAATTCTGTTACCCTGCCCGTTGAGAGATGGAAGCTAATTCATCTCCACGGAATCTGGGCTCAGCTAGTGACTTTACTTGACCAATTCAGAGAAAATGACATTCTGAGACATCCAAGGCAATGTCATAAGAAGCCTTGCAGCTTCTGCCCACGTCTCTTAGAACACTCTTTCTAGGTGCCTTGAGCTGTGATATAAGAAGTCTGGCTACTCTGAGATCATGTGCTCGAACTCCCCGTGATAATTCCAGCAGACCCCAGCCTTCCAACCATCCCTACCACTGCACCACTTTTTTCTTTTTTATATTTCAATGTAGGTTTTATTGTTATTCAGGTATAGTGAAGCCAGTAAATCATGAGATTGCCATTGAAAAGATAGCTTGATACTCATAGCTTCTGAAAGAAGGGGCATGCCTGGCCATAGAGGGTGACATGGGGAAGCACTGGAGTTGATAAGAAGCAGAGGAGTAAGGCGAAAGCCTGGGCAAGGGCCTGCATTTTGGTTCCTGTGGGAAGTAATGAAAGAGGCAGGGAAATTGGCTAATTTGAATAATATCAGTGGCCTTCCAGGTGTAGGTACTGACCCTAGTTGTCTGGTGTTTGGCCGCAGGGTGATCAAAATAGAGGAATATTAGCTCTGAGTGTAAATGCTCTATGAGAGTCCAATAAAGAGGGCAGGTGGAGGATAAAGATTTTGGATTGGTTGGTTTGTATATTGAAAGGTACTCTTGCTATCTCTAGGAATTGGCTAGCTCTGAGAGAGACAGTCTCTCCCAGGTCAGCAAAACCCCAGATGCCAGAGCATCAAGAATGCAGAAAATAAGAAAATGTAGTTAATACAACCAGAAATGTGAGTGAAGCCATCTTAGACCCTCCAGACCCGACTGTCTGCCAGCTGGATACTATTGAGAGAACTTTATCAGTGCTGTGTGTACCTGAAGAATCCCCCAGCTGAGCCCTGCCCCAATTCCTGCCCCCCAGATTTACGGGATATAATAAAGAAGTTGTTTTCATCTGCTGAGTTTGGGGTAGTTTATAATGTTAGTTAACTGGGATACTGCACCACAACTTTAGAGCCCTTTTACTTTCTGTCGCATTCACCAGAAGTCCATTAGAATGAGCATTCTTGACCAATGCCAAAACTTGATTTCTTTGTATCATTTGGCAGAATTCTACTTGGATAATATAATTAGTCAGATTTCTTTCAGCTACTCAGATAAACAAGAAAACCACATACAAAATATAAAATAACAGATGAATGCTAGTAATGACTTCTGGGTTTCTATATTATAAAATGACAACATTTTCAAACTTGAAGTAGTTCAACTCATCTTTTTCAAACTGACTCTGCCAAAGGTTAGTGGGTGGGGCTTCTAGCTGATATTAACATAAATGGGCTGTGAGGATAAATGGTCATGTTGAAAATGTTGAGGCTACACAGCAAAAAATGAAGAAAACCAATGCCATCTCTATTTCCATACAAATTAATTTCAGAGGATCTTATAGTTCTCCCAAACGGTTCTTGCACGGCTGTCTTGAGTAGTGTCTGCATTTCCCTGTCATACAGCTTGCCTCTGTCTGGAGTTTAATATGCACTCATCTCTTTTTCCATTCCAGGAGGGATATGTAATGAAAATCTCCATATTAGTCATCAGCTGTCAACATTGACAAATTTCAATTACCATCCTTCGGTAGCAGTTCACACTCGAGAAATCAGGATGGCACACTGGGATAGCATACTTGTGACAGATCTATTTTAATTGCCTTTCTTATTCACATTTAACCTCTATCATTTTGACAGGAGAGAGAAACTCACAGAGGAGGTAACTTTTTCTGCCAGGGATAAAGCAGGGTGGGATGGGGGAAATGAGCTCCTAGGAAGAGACTGGGTAACACACATCAGTATATAGACTGGCGTTGATTGCTGGGGATGCTTTCCTTTCCCTGTGAGGCCTGGGGTGGTAACTTTCTGCTGATCAGAATACTTTGCATTTAATCAGCTGCCTGGATGGATGCTCCTGCTGATCATCCGTAAATTATTCATCAATTAAAAAGACTTGGCACAATCTCTTTTTTTTTTCATGCTTCATTTTCTGAGAGATGAATTTTCAAGAGCCCATTGCGGGAGTTTCCCTTAGTGAGTTCTCATTTCTTCTCATTCCTTCCAACAATACTGCTCATTTAGCCTTTTGATTGCAGCTGGATGGTTGCATCAGCGGCTACCTCTGCAGTGATGGATCATTTTAGACTTGTGCTATTTTGCCCTCGTGTCTTTCTTTTTCTTTAATCCTGAGGGATCTAAGTGCGTTTCTTGAAATAGAGAGAAAATGTTTTTCTTTAATGAGACACGTTAAAAAATCATCTATGGTCTTTGGTTTTTCACAGACCCATTTCTCATGGGATTTTTCACTGTGGGGTCTGTTCCTTCGGTGATCTGGTTTCTGTTATGATCCAGTCAAAAATGAAATTAAGATATCTTTCTGTGATAACAGTTTGCTAATATTTATTGGCCCCAATGATGCTTTACATTAGGATCACAATAAGGTTATTTATTTTAATCATCAAGCAACACTTATGAAGTAGATACTGTTATTATCCATTTGTTTCAGATGAGAAATAAGGTCAGAGGTTTTGAAGCAGCTCTCTCATGCTTACACAGCTAGAAAGGCATGAACCTGGGATTCATTCCCAGGGAGTTGGACTTCAGAATCTGATTCCCAATTTCTCTGCTGCAGTTCTCATTGGGAGTCCATGTCTGCAGTGTTTTATTAACCATTTTAGTCATAATTACTGCCCTGTAGAAGAATAACATCCTCCTGGAGACTTACAAATTCATTATTGTTTTGAAAACTAGAAAGAAAGGATAATGTGGTTTTACCTATCTCAGGAAGAGACCAAAATGGCTAAGCTAAATTTCCTAGAGAATTGACGGCCAGAGACAAGGACAATAGTTAGATGTGAGAAAATTAGTAAAGAAATTGACTAAGGCATTTCTGAATTTAGGAAAGAGTAACACCAGGAGTGAAATGGAGCCAGATGGACCCAAATGGGAGAGAGACATTGAATATCCGTGACATTGAATATCCAGATACAGAACCACAGCATTAGCCTGGATACTTTCTCTCTTCCATCCTCTCTTTTCTCCATCTAATTCTTCGGGCTGGATCCAGAGTATTCTAAGAGTTGTATTCACACAGATGTATGATAAGGGAAGACAGGCCACTTTTTTTTTTTTAATTGGAGTATAGTTGCTTTACAATGTTGTGTTAGTTTCTGCTGTACACATCGTTTCTTAATTCTAATCCTTAAACTCATGCAACAAGAGCTATGCAAACTGTTTTGCAAATTAGCATAGTCCTCCTGGATTTTCAGGGTATCAAATGGATGTTCCTTTTACCAGAAGGACCCTGAGAAACAAGTTAAGAGTAAGGTGTTAACGAAATTTCAATTTTGAGAAGGCAGTTAAGACAGGAGAGAGAGCATGCAGAGCTGTGGATACCTGGCCAAGAATGGCCCAGAAGGAGGCAAATTACAATCAGTTATAAATCGTAGCGGAATTGCGAGGGGTTAAGGAGGTAATTAAAATCTTCTGAATAGAGATTGCAACCTTAAAGTTGAAAGAATGGCCTTGGTGGAATTTAATAGAACTCTTCATAATTATTAAAAGGATAAACCCCATCATTTGATAGTGTTCCTTTTTAAATGCAAGCAAATCAAAACCACCTCGGGGTATGTGAATTAACTGTGCTCATTTATAAACTATAAAGTGCCTTATATTTAAGAGAATTCATATGACAAGCTGAAGACAAATCTGTGAATAGATTTGCTAATGCCAAGATTTCTTATACTTCTTTAGGAAATATTCCAAATGAGATCTAATGCTGCTCTGGAAATATCAGGACTCATTTAATGCTTGCTGCTTGGTATAACAAAGGAGTCCATGTAAAGCAGGATTGCCTTTAGAATGACTAATATGGTAGCACAGATTTGAGTTATAAATATAATAGTTATCCCTGCCCCTGGGAATATGACACATATATCATGTAGTTCTCTAGCACCTGACAGGGCTTGGGGAGGGGCTTATGTTTATTGCATACATATTAGCTATTAGGAAATGTTTGGTCTTTGAAAATTATTTTATCGAACTCTCAAAGCAATTTTGTCCACAAGGCTTCATTAGTACTCTTATGCCTATGAGGAAACTGAGGCTTGGAGAACTGAAGTAAAATGGCCACAGGTCATAAGACTGTAACTGTGAAAGCTGAGTTAAAATTCAAAGCCACTGGCCTTTAAAGTATATACTTTCCATTATTATATCATGGTGTCTTCTAGAATAATATAGGTACTTCTTGCATGTAGTAAGTGCTTAATAAATGTTGTATGAACTCTGAAGAATCAATCCATCTGTACTCAATGGATTTGAAATTTTATTAAGAGGAAAAAGTAAAAGTGAAATAAAGTACAATTAAAAGCAACATGTGAAAATTATTAAAATGATAGATGTAAACATATAGATGTAATAATGTGTATAAAAACTCAGTGGAAAGTGCTACTATTGAAGTATAGTATTTATCAAGGGACTTTTCTCAGAGAAGAGAAAACTTTGCTTCTTTAAAACGTGCAATTCTTAATTAAAATTTCCTCTCCACATCTTACCAATCCTTCAGAAAAACATATTACAGTTTTTCAATATTACATACTAGAAGGTGCCTAAAAGCCTACTTATCCTGCAGTAATTTTATCACAGCACATTTTCCTTTCAGTAATAAGGTAAATTAAGCCCATCTTCAGGTGATTTTTTTTTGACAGACCACGCAGGTCACCATAAAGTTCCCCCAATGAAAATGTCCTCAAGAGAAATGCTCTCCTTAGGTCCTCAAGAATATTTTAGGACTGGCAGCATGTTCTCAGGAATAAATATCTCATTCAAGTAAGGCATGCTTGACCTTGAGAAGCAGCTGGGGATTGTGAACATCAAGCCGTGTGACTTCCCGAAGGCCACAATCAGTCTATTGCTGACTGTGTGTTGACTCTATTTTTTGTGAGTCCCGGAAAAAAATGACAGAAGTAGCTTTTGACTTAGTTGATTTGGTTAGAAGGGCCCCTGAAGACCAGTTTGGATGACAGGAAAGTCAACCCATAGCCACTTTGTTTGGGATGATTTAATTAAGGCACTTCAGTTGGCATCTACATAATGTAAAGTGAATTCCATCAAATTGCAGAGAAGCATGTTACATTTAAATCCTGCCCCATACTCTTCATTAAAATGAGATAAAAAGAAACTTTTTTCATATGGTAGATTATTTCCAAATCATTTTCCAGGTGCTCTCACTTTCCTACTTGTTCCTTCAAACTTTTGTTTGTTTCCTAATTGGAGGTTTCGAGGCAGCTAAAATTATAGCATGCAAAAATATTCAATATGTAGTTAATGACTGTGTGTAAAACATTTACAAAGACTTTATATATTATTTCACTTAATCCTTGCAACAATCCTATGAGTTAGTTACTCTACCATCCATATTTTGCAGATAAGAAAACTGTCTCATAAGCTTTAAAGAAATTTTCCAAGGTTACACTTGTAACAAAAGGTGAATTCAGGTTTCAAACTGAGACCTGCATTGTTTCAAAATCCATGCTTATCTTATGGCTTTGTGTTATCATCCTTCAATTTAGGTGGTAAAGCCATGATCTCACATGAATTGTCTCCTTTATCATGTCTCATTGATTTGTGTTCATTCACTTAACAACCATTTATTGAGAGAATAATATATGCAGGTTATTGAAGACTGATACAAGACACAATGTCCTCTCTCTTCAATTTTTTAATTTTTTTTGCAAAAGCTGATATTTGGTGTAAAATATCATTATGATCATTTTTAACATCACTTACTCAGCTATGTTTTGTTTCATTTATTGATCCAAGCCAAGCCAATATCCCTTGTCATCTGGTAATGAGCACTTAAAGCACAAAAATCCCTGCTCTTGTCCACCTAAGCTAGCATTTCACACTGGGCTACTCAGTTTCTCTGCATCCATTTTTGTCCCTGTCTTGCTCTCTTCTGTGACTCCTCTCATTTTAGTTTTTTGACCTTGATATTCTTTGGACTGATGTTCAAAAAATACTTCTACTCTCAGATGAGAAAACTATAATCAGAATGATTTTACCTCTCTTTTTTGTCCCTCATACACAGATGTGCAACAAGAATAACAAAGCAGTTAATATTTTACACTTGGCCTTTAAGTTCAAGTGAAATCTTTTCATATTCCGGATTCAATATCTTCTTACGTTAACAGCAAAATCTCAGTTTTGGGGGGTACTATACCGTCCCTCTATTACGATAGCTATATCATCCTGCTACACTTGTATCTCTCTCTTTCTACCACTATGTTGTATACTCTTTATAGTCAAGAACACTGTCTAATTTATCATGGCTGTCACCTCATCCAGGCTTAGCACAAGGCCAAAGAGCAGACACTCAGTAGAGATGATTGGTCCAAATCCTCTCCTTAATTAATAGGTATATGAACCTTTGTATTGGAGACGCATTGATGAACTAAATCAGAAAAGATCCCTACCCTTATGGGGGTTATGACGTTGAAATTATTTCAGAAAGGGTAGACAGAAGAAAGGGAAAACATGAGGAAAGATAATCTAATCTTATATGAGTGACCACGGTGTGTGCAGTGATGTTAGCTATCTTACATTTGCTGCCGCATTTAACGTTTTAGGGATAGCCCATCACAAAAGAAGTGAATTAAACTTTCTTAAACGCTTGTGTTATCTCCTAATATGAAAATAAACCTAAGCTATCAACCTTTCTGAAGCATGATCATTTGGCAGTTGTCACTTCTGGGAGTCCTTTTCCTTCAGCAAAGGTAGAAGCTGGATTTACTGTTGTCATATTTGTGTTCTTCATTGCCTGTAATAAGCATGTCACTTTTTTCTCTACTGATCTTCTCATCCTTTGGGTATTTGCTGGTAATAACTCACAACTCTCTTGTATTTAATTTTTTTTTTAGAACTTTTATTGAGATACAGTTAACATACAATAAACTGTATATATTTAGAGTGTACAATTTGGTATCCCAGTCTCCCAATTCATTCCCCCTGTTGTATTTAATTTTAAGGAAATAAACTTAAAACCATGGATCTATAAAACTGCTTTCTTCCCCCTTCATATCACGATGTGGGGGCCAGATGGGAGAAAGAAGTAGGCTTAACATAGTTATCAAAATGAGAGTTTTCTACTTGTTGTTTAGGCCAGTTTCTTGAACTGAAAGATTATTTCTATTATCTAAATTCTCTACATATTGTATATGTTAAAACTAAGGGTTGGTGGAGACTGACTTGCAGGAAGAACACCTCCAGAAACTATATGTAAATATTCATTTGACCTAAGAGATTGAAATAGCTTTTTTACTGTTTACTTGGAGTCAAGGCCTTATATCAAGGCTAGAAGCATAGTCAGAAACTAAAAGGCACTTTCCCTAGGAAATGAGACAGAACATATTTTAAAGAAAGAAACGATTGTGTCAGGTTAACCCCATTGTAGTAGTATAATTAAATCTGGGGGATGGGTGCCCCAAACCAGGCCTGATGATAAGTGTAATACCACCCATAGTAAAGTTCTGAGAGCAATTAGAGAGACAAAATGACCAGGGTCTGTTTGTAGGTAAAAGAGATTAACATGGAATCTCAGGACTTTGATCACAGAATCTTAAGGAACCAGATATTGATTGGGTTTACAAACAATCACAGGAGCCCAAACTGTGCTTAAGTAGAGTGGATGGGAAGAGAGGAAAAGTTACCTTTTTTATTCAAAAAGGAAGATCAAAGACTCTATGTTTAAGATGCATTAAAATACACATCATCAATATTGGTCAAAAGGTACAAACTTCCAAATTAACAAGTTCTGGGGACCTAATGTACAGTGGGATAATTATAACTAATGATACTGTATTACAGGGGCTACACCAAACTAAAAATCTGCACAGCAAAGGAAACTATCACCAAAATGAAAAGGCAACCTGACACATTTGCAAATCATATATCTGATAAAAGGTTAATATTCAAAGTATATAAATAACTCATACAACCCAATAGCAAAAAGCCAAACAATCTGATTTAAAAAATAGACACAAGTTCTGTATAGAGATTTTTCCAAAGAAGACATACAGGTGGCTAATAGATATATGAAAAGATTTTCAGCATCCCTAATCAACAGTGAAATGCAACTCAAAACCACAGTGAGATATCACCACACACTTGTTAGAATGGCTATTATCAAAAGATAAGAAATAACTAGTTTTGGCAAGGATGTGGAGGAAAGGGAAAGCTTGTGCATTATTGGTGGGAATGCAAATTGGTGCAACAACTATGGCAAACAATATTAAGTTTCCCCCCAAAATTAAAAATAGAACTACCGTATGATCCAGCAATCCCACTTCTAGGTATTTACTCAAAGAAAGCAAAAAAAAAAAAATAAAACAAAACACTAACTCAAAAAATATATGCACCCCCCCATGTTTATTCCAGCATTATTTTACAATAACCAAGATGTGGAAACAACCTAAGTATCCATTGATGGATGAATGATAAAGAAAATGTGATATATATAAATACACATACACAAATGGAATATTATTCAGCCACAAAAAGAATGAAATACTGCCATTTATGATGTGGATGGACTCAAGGGCATTATGATAAGTGAAATAAATCAGAAAGAGACAAACACTGTATGTTCTCTCTTATATGTAGAATCTAAAAAAAACAAAAAACCCAAACAGCTACCCCCCCCACCCCCCAAAAACAAAAAACAAAAACCAAGCTCATAGATACAGAGAACAGACTGAAGGTTGCTAGAAGTGGAAATTGGGAGGAGGGTAGGAGAAATGGGTAAGCTTTTCTTTCTTTTCTTTTTTTTTTTAGTTTAAATAAGTTGAAAAAAATTCTGTGCTATATACTTGTGTGTTGCTAACAGAGCAGATCTTAAATGCTCTCACCACACAGAAGTGGTAATTATGAGACATGATGGAGGTGTTAGCTAATACTATGGTGATCTTGCAGCATTCAAGTGTTTCAAATCAGTAGGTTGTAAGCCTTAAACTTATACAATGTTATATGCCAGATACATTTCAATAAAGCTGGAAAAAATAAATTGCAAGAGTAAGAAATGAAGAAAGAGGAATAATTTTGAAGTCAGCCCTTCCTTCTCCTGGTGAATATTAGCATTTGATCTGAAATAGAAGATTTAGTATAATTGAATCCAAGTCCTGATTTTGTGAGCTCCAAACCTTTGAGATTCTAGTAGCATTAAAAATGCAAAATGTGCACTTAAAAGTTTTTACAGTTTTGAATTTTGAATACTTTTGTATATGTTTAACTTGTAAAAAATTAATTTTAATTGCCTTAAAATTTTAATGATTTTTCCAATGCAATCCAATGAATCACTTTCAAGGGTCCCTAGAGAGTAAAAAATATTTCATAAATAAGTTTTAGTTTTTCTTAATGAAAGCAAGTGTTTTCTAATGCACCTTGGTAGATTCAGAAGGTTAACTGTGCAAGTATGAAGACAGTGGGTTACAAGTGATGTAAAGCAATCAACTTGGAGAAGAAAAATTAAGTTCAGAGTAACAAGATAATCAAATGGCTATAGATTAACAGGACATAAAAAGACTTAGGATGTTTTGATCATAGGAAACCCAAGCAGGAGCAGATATCAATAGTATAAATAATTTAATTCAACATAATTTTGTGTTGGCAAAGAATAGAACCCTAAAACATAAAAATGATGTCAAATGAGTACTTAGACATATGGTATAATTTATACTGGTCTTTCTTAAGCCCCCTTTTGGCTTTGGGGAAGTGGCAGTGGCATTATCCAAAATTTGAATAGAAAATTAGAAGAGGTAATAGTTTTTAATATTCTTCAGTCACAGACCCACTTAAAAAGCTGATGAAACTGTTAGATATTCTTACTATGAAAAAGGGATATATGATCCTACTCAAATTTGCACACAAATTATGGGTTATTATGTTAGCAATCTGGGTTCTCCAAAAGCAGATGCTAAAATCTGAGAGATTTATTAGAGGTGAGATCTGTGAACAACAGTGGGGAAAAAGTGGGAGGAGACTGGAGAGGTAACAGACCACAATGCAGGTCTGCCTTAGGTGAAGGAGACAGAGAGGAACAGAAGGTTGGGTGAGACCATCTTGGACAGTGGTGTAGTTCTAAGAGGGTTTATCAAGACTGTTGGATAGTACTAATGCCAAAGTTAACCCATTAGAGGAATCCCTCATCTCCCAGGAACAGGTGTGCCCTAGTATCCCTGCTATGCTCAGGCCGTGAGAAAAATTTTTTTTAATTGAAGTATAGTTGATTTACATTTACAATATTAAATTAGTTTCATGTGTACAGTATAGTGATTCAAAATATTATAGATTATACTCCATTTAAAGTTATTATAAAATAATGGCTATCTTTCCCTGTGCTGTGAAATATATCCTTGTTGCTTATATATTTTATACATAGTAGTTTGCATCTCTTAATCCCATACTCCTATTTTTGCCCCTCCCCACTTCCTTCTACCTGCTAGTATTTACTAGTTTGTTTTCTATATCTGTGAGTCTGTTTCTGCTTTGTTATTATTATTATTATTATTTTTTTTTTTTTTGGCGCATGGGCTTAGTTGCTCCGTGGCATGTGGGATCTTCCTGGAGCAGGGATTGAACCCGTGTCCTCTGCATTGGCAGGCGGATTCTCAACCACTGCGCCACCTAGGAAGCCCTGCTTTGTTATTATTTTTGAGATTCCACATAAGTGATAGCATACAGTATTTTTCTTTCTTTACCTGACTTATTTCACTAAGCACATAAGCATGTTGCTGTCTAGATCCATCCATATTGTTGTAAATGATGGAAATTCACTCTTTTTAATGGCTGAGTAATGTTTCATTGTGTGTGTGTGTGTGTGTGTGTGTGTGTGTGTGTGTGTCACATCTTATTAATTGACTGTAAGTGCCTGAGTTTATTTCTGAGTTCTCTATTTGGTGCCATTGATCTATGTTTCTGTGCCATTACCATGCTGTTTTAATTACTGTAGCTTTGCACTATCGTCCAAAGTCAGGGAGCATGATATTTGCAGCTTTGTTTTTTTTTCCTCAAGATTGCTTTGGAAATCTGGGATTTTGTGATTCCATATAGATTTTAGGATTATTTGTTCCAGTTCTGTGAAAAATGCCATGGGTATTTTGATAGGGGTTGCATTAAATCTGTACATTGCTTTGGGTAGTATGGCCATTTTAACAATATTAATTCCTTCAAGCCAAGAACACAGGATAACCTTTCATTTCTTTGTATCATCCTCAATTTCCTTCATATGTGTTTTATAGCTTTCAGAGTACCTCCTTTCTTTAACCACCTTGTTTTAAGTTTTTTCCCCAAGGTATTTTACACTTTTTGATATGATTTTAAACAGGATGTTTTTGGCTCTTTCTTTATTTCTTTCTCTTTTCTTTTTCTTTTTTCTTTCGTTCTTTCCTTCTTTCTTTTTCTTTTTCTTTTTTTTTTTTTTTTTTGGCTTTCTCTTTCTGATAGTATATTATTAGTGTAAGGAAAAACAAAGACTTTCTGCACATTCTCTACAATATATCCAGAAAAAAAACTTGATTCAAAAGTATACATGCACCCCAGTGTTCACTGCAGCACTGTTTACAATAGCCAAGACGAGTAAGCAACCTAAATGCCCATCAACAGATGGATAAATAAAGAAGATGTGGTACATATATACAAAGCAATGTTACTCAGCCATTATAAAGAATGAAATAATGCCATTTGCAGCAATATAGATGGACCTGGAGATTATCATACTAAGTGAAGACAGAAAAAGACAAATTTCATATGAAATCACTTATATGTGGAATCTTAAAAAAAATGATACAAATGAACTTATTTGCAACAGAGAAACAGACTCACAGACTTAGAGAACAAGCTTATGGTTACCGGGGGAAGAGTGAAGGGGAAGGGATAGTTAGGTAGTTTTGGATTGACATGTACACAGTGCTATATTTAAAATAGATAATCAACAAGGGCCTAGTGTATAGCACAGGGAACTCTGCTCAATATTCTGTAATAACCTAAATTGGAAAAGAATTTGAAAAAGAATACATACATGTATATGTATAACTGAATCACTTTGCTGTAGACCTGAAACTAACACAACATTGTTAATCAACTATACTCCAACATAAAATAAAAATTAAAAAAATCTTATTCCATCACAAAGAGATATGTTCAATATTTTAAAGCTATCTCCATGTACTTGAGATGTATGTTTCATTTCCATTTCCTTGGTGCAATTATTATTTTTTAAAGCTCTTTATTGGAATATAATTGCTTTACACTCTTGTACCAGCTTTTGAGGTACACCAAAGTCAGTCAGCTGTATTTATACATATATCCCCATATCCCTTCCCTCTTGCGACTCCCTCCCCACTGTCCCTTTCCTGGCCCTCTAAGTCATCACCCATCATCGAGTTTATTTCCCTGTGTTATGCAGCAACTTCCCACTAGCTATCTATTTTACATTTGGTAGTGTATATATGTCAATGCTACTCTCTAACTTCTTCCCAGCTTCCCCCCCACCCCATGTCCTCAAGTCTGTTCTCTACATCTGCATCTTTATTCTTGCCCTGTCACTGGGTTCATCAGTACCGTTTTTTTAGATTCCATACAGTTAACATACAGTATTTGTTTTTCTCTTTCAGGCTTACTTCGCTCTGTATGACTGTGCAATTATTAATGGTACTCTCACTCTCGAAATGTCCTAGTTTGAATGATTAATTTTATGATCAATTTTCTAAAATAAAGAACTATAAAGTCTTGTTTGAGATCCATGGGGGAAAAAGTCCTCTACTATTTGTATTTGTGTCAATTTTCTCCCTGTTAGTATTTGCTTTATATATTCAGGTGCTCCTGTATTGGGTCCACATATGTTAAAGAGTGTAATATCCTCTTCTTGTTTGCTCCCATTATAATTGTATAATGCCCTTCTTTGTTTTTTGTTATAGACTTTGGTTTTTTTTTAATTGAGGTATAGTTAATTTGCAATGTGTCAGTTTCAAGTTTACAGCAAAGTGACTCAGTCATATATTATATATATATATATAATATGTATATATTTCTTCAGATTTTCTTTCATTATAGGTCATTACAAGATATTGAGTATAGTTCCATGTACTATACAGTAAGTCCTTGTTGTTTACCTATTTTACATATAGCAGTATACATATGCCAATCCCCAAATCCTAATTTATTTCACCTCCCCCATCATTATCCTCTTTGGTAGCCATAATTCATTTTCTATGTCTGTGAGTCTATTTCTGCTTTGTAAATAACTTCATTTATATCATTTTTTTAATTCCACAAATAAGTGATATCATATGATATTTATCTTGCTCTTACTTCACTTAATATGATAATCCCTAGGTCCATCCATGTTGTTGTAAATAGCATTATTTCATTCTTTTTTTATGGCTGAATAATATTCCATTTTGTATATATATACCACAACTTCTTGATCCATTCATCTGTTGATGGACATTTAGGTTGCGTCCATGTCTTGACTATTGTAAATAGTGCTTCAGTGAAAATTTAACATTTCTTTTAGGATAGGTTTAGTTTTGATGAACTCATTTAATTTCTGCTTGTGGAAGAAGTTCTTTCTCTCTCCTTCAATTCTAAAATCGTATTGGGTAGAATATTCTAGTTTGCATGTTTTCCCCTTTCAGCTCTTTGAGTATGTTATGCTACTCCCTTCTGTGCTTCCTGTAGTTAGGTATTTCTTTCTTTCTTTAGGTTTGGGTCATTTTCAGCCATAATTTCATCAAATACATTTTTTGACCATTTTCTCTTTCTATTCTCCTTCTGGAACACCTATAATGTGAATGTTGGTTTGCTTAATGTTATCTGAGCGAGCTCTTAAACTGTTCCCATATTTTTAATTTGTTTTCCTTTTTGCTGTTCTCTTTGGGTGATTTCCATTTATTCTATCTTCCAGATCATGTATGCATTCTTCTGTATCACTTATTCTGCTATTCATTCTTTCTAGGGTGTTTTTCATTTCAATTATTGTATTCTTCAGTTCTTACTTCTTAAAAAATATTTACTAGTTCCTTATTAAAATTCTCACTTTGTTCATCTATTCTTTTTCCTAATTCAGTTATTGTTGTTATTACTAATGCTTTGAATTCTTTATCTGGTAAATTGTTTATTTCTGTTAAATTTTTTTTCCAGTGGTTTTCTCTTGCTCTTTCGATTGAGTCCAGTTCCTCTGTCTTCTCATTTTACTTAATTTCTCTGTCTCTATAAATTAGATGAAACATTTACCTGTTGTCATCTTGAAGGTGTGTCCTTATATGGGAGCATCCCTATATAGTCTATGTGTACTCAGTCACTTTGGCAGGAGAGATGGATTTGATGTGAACACAAGTCCCTTCTTTCAGCTACGACCTTGGTAGAAGGTGGGGCTGGAGATGGAGGGGCTAGGGTGGGAGTCAGGTGTAAGGCAGGGTTTCCTCTCTGCTCAGTGGCTCTTGCTGCCCTATTGGAGATGGTGTAGTATCCCGAGGGTTGGGTCTGAGCTGGCTCTGTTCCTTTTAAGTGTGTGTTCTCCCTTCTCCCAGCATCAGAACTCTTGCCCCAGAGGGGAGTAGTGCTGGAACAAGAAGGGTCCATGACGACTCTCAGCTTGTGATAGGGCATGTGCTGTGGCAGGCCAGCCCCAGACAGAGGTCCGAGTTGCTTCTGATGAGCTGCCTGTGAAGCACCAGTAATGGCTGCCTCTGTCCTGCTTAAACTCAGCTTTGGGTCAGAGTATCCTCTGTCCTTCACAGCTATCACTCCCTTCAGTTTCTGACACCCCCATCCTGATGTTGAGTCAGGTTGCAGGGCAGACAGGACCTGTGCAGGCTCTCAGCCTGTACTGGGGTGTGGGCTGTGGTGGTCCAGTCACTATCAGAGATTGGGGCCATTTCTTTTGTGCTGCCTGTGTAAGTGCCAGTAGCGGCCATCCCCATCCCACTCAGACACCACTTTGGGTCTAGGTTGCCACTTTGTTTCACAGCCAAGCTTTTTCCTTGCTTGTGGCAGCCCTAGCTCCAGTGTGGAGCTGCCACTTGATGTGAGCAGGGCTGGAACGTTCACTCAGCTCAGTTTGGGACATGTGCTGAGACAGTAGTGGGAAACCAGGCAGCCACTCCAGCGGTTTTTAACCTGCCCTCTCGGCCCTGGTTTGGGAGCAAGCCAGCACACGAGTGCTGCTCGCACGTGAAGTCCAGGCCTTTTACAGTTCTCCTTTGGTCCCCCTGGCCCTCCAGCCAGCCAAGGGGGCTCCTCTTCCTTTTATCAGAACCCAGGACTAGGACACCCAGTATGTGGCTTGAACCGCTCACTCCCCAGGGAGGATTTCCACCTGTGCTATCTCCTTTTTCCTCTGAGTTCCCTCCCAGGGGCACAGGTTCTGACCTGATCCCTTCTTTTCCCTCCTTACCTGATTCTGTGCAGATATTTCTTACAGTCTTGGTTGTACAGGAGTCCTTCTGCCAGTTCCCAGTTAGTTTTCAGTGAAGATTATTCCACATGTATATGTATTTCTGATGTGTTTGTGGGGGAAGGTGAGGTCCAAGTCCTCCTATTTTGCCATCTTGATCAATCACTCTTCTTTATCCTCAGTGAGAAAATGATGGATGTCACAGGGTAGCTGCTGGGGCTATAAGTCTGTTATACTCCTTGTAGCTGCAGATCAGAGAGATACATTTTCATAGCCCCATACTCGTGGACCCCAAGGTGAATCCTTGCTTGAGGAAAAGTGGCAGTTATGATCAGAGGGATAATTTTTACAAGATGATTATCAAATCTATGCCTCTGACTTAATCTGAAGCTAATGACTTAAAATGAGTTAGACCCTGGGTATTAGCACCAAAAGTGGTTCAAATCTAAATGTACTGAGGACTCTGTCAATGATTACCACCATTTATGTGTTAGAACCTCCTCTGAGCTGGATATGATACTGAGCAGTTTATATTAATTAATTGTGAGGTATTATGACATTCAACTTCATAGTTTAGAAAACTGAGTAACTTGCCCATTTATCTAGAAACACAAATATAACCTTTAATGCTTTTATTTTATTTTTTTCAGCATATAAATCTCTACATTACAGCGGCTGCAACCAGTGATCTTGAGATCACAATACCCCTAGAGAAGGAAAGATGGGCTTTTGGGCAGGAAGGTTAGCCTCTTTTTTGTGACAAAGTCCTCTTCTCTAGTCTATGAGAAATTATTTCTATTTCTTTCCGTCTGCTTTGCAGAAGTGTACTTGAGGGAGAAGAAAGCAGAACACAAAACTAAGGTAGGAAACAAAACTTATCCTAACATTTAAATAGAATAAGGCCACAAAACTGAAAACTTAAAAACTATCTTCAACATTAAGGGGAATTTTATGGAAAATCCTTGTGTACTGATGATGGTACCATAAAAACAGGTTTCATTTGCAGCAGGAAGGTTTAGGTTAATTATAAGGAAGAGCTCCTTTTCATTCTTGTTAATCAAATGGATTATATATTTACTAAATGTGAATATGCGAAAAGAGAAAAAAGAGGATAAAAACAAGATATGTTATTGAGACTTCCATTTCAGAAGAGTGGGTCAGAAATGACCCCTTTGTGATATGGATACTTTTAAAAAGAACATCCATGCAGTATAGTGGCTTTTGAACATCTTTTTATCATTGCATATAGTAAGAAATACATTTCATACCACAGCACAATACACATGTACACACATAAACGCAAACATATAGTTCATAATGACCACAGCTACCTTATTATTTTCTGCAGTACATTCTCTTTTGTCTGTTTTGTTCTATTCATTTTTGTCCTGCCCTATCCTGTACTTTTGCATTAAAGAATGCTAGTCATGGTCAACTTAATTGATTTCACTCTCTGCTAATGGCTCACAATTTGAAAAATTGAACCAGTCTGTAGTTCAGCCTCCAGAAGACAATTGATTCAATTGCAAGAATCATCACACCATAGAAGAAAGAGGGAAGAGATGAAAGAGAGTTTTGTGGTACCTTACCTATCACATAGTTATGGAGTAACTATACAGTCGGAATATCTTTTTTAGGGTGAGAGAAGTGATGACTGATTTTATATTATATAAGCAATATCAGATGTTGTTTACAGAATAGTTTTCAGTGAATGATGATGAATCATAGGTATTCTATTCTCTCTATCCCAGGCATCATACAGAATGCTGAGAATTACATGAAGGTAGTCTGGTCTTTCCTGTAAGAGCTATTGGATACTTTAACACTAAAAATCAGGAAGCTGCCTTGAAGAGAAAGTAGATCAATTCAGGGTTAGGTTGTAAGATGACATGAGCCAAAGGCTCAAGGTCTCTTAAGTGGTCCATCTTTTCTGACAGATGGGCCCAGAAATTGAACAGGTTACCCTGGGTCACAATGATATAGTGGAATAACATAATTGGCATTGAAATCAAAATCTTTATCCTGTCAAGTTCAGCTGGTTATTTGTTCAATGGTTGTTTAGCAAATACTGTGCACTAGATGCTGCTAAATGCTGAGCATCCAAAGAAAAGAAAACACAGTTTGACCCCATGGGTCCCACAAAGAATAACCATGTGGTTATTCAGTTAGCTACTCTCCTCCCCAAATTCATCCACTCCCTTCCCTGTCTGCCCTACTTCCTCACTCAGAGGTTCTCGCTGGGCTCTGAGTCATTTTGCCTTTTGCCTCACACTTGAGCTTGGCCAAAGTGAGTCACCAGTAGAAGATTGGAAGTTGGGAAGAGAGAAGTCAGGGCTCTTCTTTTCTACTCCCTCCAGATCTGGACAGTGCTTTCTGCTGATGCATATTTCCTCCATAACTACAGCTCGTGTAGGACAACCCTTTTCCCATTGCCAAGCTTTCAATGCTACTGCCCTCCTTGCTGTTTTGTGCCTTTGGGTGTTAGTGATGTCTCACTGTGACTAATCTCTGGGACCTCGTTATCTATTTGCTTTCATTAACCTTTCCCACAACTTTGAAAATGTATTGTTAGGTCTCTTGAGCCATTTGAGTACTAGTTTGTGTCTGCTGAGACTTTGACTGTTACAGGAGAAGCCGTATATAATATAGAAGCAAAATGGAGGGGTATCAGGAGAGGGGAATTCTGCAGTGACATTTTTAGAAAGGTGGGGTTTTTGGGGGTTTTTTTTTTTGGTACATGCAGTGATGGGGGCAGGGCTGCTGAGAAAGGTTGAGGTAGGTCATTAATAACTGGAAGAAGAATGTGATAGATGAAGACTTAACAGAATTTAACCTGACATGATATATTCATTTGGATTTTTACTGTTGTATCCTTTCCTTTTTGAATCTTGGCTGAACTATCTTTCATTTCAACAAAAATGTTGCCACTTTGGACATATTCGTGAGCTCACCTCACATTTATTTACTGGTGAAAAATAATGATGTGCTTAAGGGCATAGT
Source organism: Hippopotamus amphibius kiboko (assembly GCF_030028045.1). Lineage (NCBI taxonomy): Eukaryota > Metazoa > Chordata > Mammalia > Artiodactyla > Hippopotamidae > Hippopotamus > Hippopotamus amphibius. Next base: position 166,943,739 of record NC_080189.1, read on the forward strand.
GTGCTTTTAGGCTGAATACTAGAGTTATGCCTTTGGGGAATATTTTATTTTTAATATAATGTTCACTTTCTCAGAGTACTATATCTTTAAGGCTCATCCTAACTTCATTAAAGACTGAAAAATGAGGACTTATGCTAATGTATGTAGATGATACAGTTTTCTGTATGTTTTTCTATCTACTTTTTGCAATCTTTTAGCTGCTACAACCTTTTTACCTTGATCCCATTTGACGGGTTGGCTAATTTAGCATGAAACCGTAGCAAGCAAGATAAAGCTAACTTCTGCACATCTGAGGAAGACATGGACACGCTGGATGAAACTAAACAAACATGAATCTTTGACCTTCTCCTTTAACTAGTGCTCCAGTCCACTGAGCTCATTATAGGGAAATCTGTTAGCATCCTTCACATGTTGGCAGATGACTGATACTGAGCACATGCTGCTAGCCCAACAGGGGATCAGGAGAAACCCACTTCATGCATGACCCATCACCGCTAAATAGCAAATTCCTGCAGTTACTTGCATTACGCAAAACTGCTTGATGCACATTAAAGAGAACCTTTTGAACCCCACACTCATTATTTTCTTTCTCTTTAATTCCATTTTCTGACTTCTGTGGTGAGATTGCCTTAAAATCTTATATGTGCTTATACTCTGGGCAGCTATGAATATGGATGTTGTTTATGCTCATTTTTGTAGCTGTATAAAGCTAGATTTGAAGAAATGCCAACTTTTCGCCTCAAAGACATTTCAGTAAATAATGCCACTTATATTCTGCTGAATTCAAAGGGGACATCAGAGTTCAGAGAAATGAGCCATGTTTTGCCCTTTTCCCCACTTGTTATCCTAAAAGGCAAAGAAAATGAAAGTTAAGACAGGATTCCCTTATCTCTTTTTGGAGACTTAAAATATGATAAAAATTTAAAAACATGTTTATAGGCTAAAACAACTGCCCTTATGGTTTATGCAGTGCTTTTTTATTCTTAGTAAAACATTGGTTCTTTTCTGCCTAACCCTCCTGATCCTGGCGTTATCTCAGTGTGCAAAGGATAGTGCAGTATATGCCAATCTGTACTCCATACAATTGCATAGAGCGTGAAATTAAACAAGTACGTGGTGTTCCAAATAAGGCCTCAAAGTGACAAGGTGGAAAGACCACTGGGTTACAATCCTGACTGCACTGGTAATTTACATCTTGGCCTTGGACCATTCTCTTAACCTCACTTTAAGAGGTGAAGTTATTTTTCAGTTTTAATATTCTGCTTCTGATGTTGTTACCAGCCATCTAAAGGTGGGACTAATCTCAGTTATTAGCAAATGAACATGGTTAATGGTGAAGTTTACTGATGAATCTTATACTATTGTTCAAGTCAGATTTCAGCCACTTTTTAGAGAAGTGTTTCAAATCAATCTGTTGTATGTAACTATGTTGAAAGGAGTCAATTTGAATTTGTGAAAGGTCTGAGATGTGAGGTATTTTAAAAGAAATGCGATATTACTACTGCTGTCTTTCTTACAGCTACGTACACTAGGTTTAAAAATATTGCCAGAGTATTTTACCAAATAGATTATTACTGATCTACTCTTCATTTCAATATGTAATGTATATATTAGTAATTTGTATGTGCTCTAGTCCTCAGAATAATTATGTGCCCGCTATTCATTCACAACAATGCTTTTTTCTATGTAAGGCATAGTCCAGATGCCTGTGCCTAATACTTTGTAATTCTGCTCTTCTCTTGAACCCATGCACTTGACTGACAAGCCAAGAGTTATAAGCATCTAAAGGGTCACTATGGAGATGAAAGTGTTGTTGCATACCTTCTTGAGTAGGGTTAAGAAGGATGAGAATGCATTATTGTTCTCTATATGAAATATCAGTGAATCATGTGTGAAGATGAGGCGTATCTTGTCCAGAATTCATTGAATTGGCCTTCAAAATTATCTAATCATTAATGCCTTATTTAGGAATGAGTAGAATTGAAATTTAGTAAGGCTGTAAATATTGCTTTATAGGCCTAAAATCAGTATTAACCAAGTTTGGAGTTAAGTAGAACTAGTTACCCAAAACAAAGTGCTAATTTATCTTTTACAAGAGTCTCATGTGAGTGTGAGAAGGCAAGATTAGGAGTGCCTAGATTAGGAATTGAAGCATGTCAACATAATTTGACAAAGTCTGAACAAAGAAGCATCAAGAGAGGTCAAGAGGTCTTTTATTGTAGAAGATACAGTAAATTAATTCCATAAAAAACATATTAAACTAGGTAAACCATCAAAATGTAAAAGTTAAAGGAAAGCACAAACAGAGTTACACAAGCTAGGCTGGGGATTGGGTGTACATCAAAACCCTCATGGCATATGGCTGAGTTCTAGACCATGGTATGGAAATAACATGCACCACTAACAGTCTTGGTTCATAACTTTTCGTATGAGCTCCTCCTTACTTACTCTCATTATGGCTGATTGGAATAGAGAGAACTTACAGGAAAATTTCACAAGACATGTGTTGAAGATGATGAAGCATCCATTAGCTTGTATCTTTGGATAACGTCATTAAAAAAGACTTTTCTGACAACCTATTTACTTGCCCCATATTTGTACATGAACAATAAATAATCTTCTACTGGTGGGACACAATTTGTTAAAGATGTTAGCTTTACCCTAATGTAACAAAGTCTAAAAACAATATAGACTATATGGCAGTCACTCAAAACGTTTTACAGGGTCATGAATCCTTCTGAGAACCTTTTGAAAGTTATGAAAACTGTTTCCTTAAAATGCTTACATTCAGTATTTATGTAGCATTTTGCAAATAATTTCCTGAACCTTATGAAGTACACACATGGTTGTTAAAGAGGTTTTATGATTTCTAAAGAATCTTAAAATTCAGGCATGGAGCAAATGATCAATTGGGGTCATAGGGAAAAGCCAGTTAACATAGGATATTTCAGACTATGTGTTGGAGATTTTTTTCATTGAAAGATCTAGCTCTGTGGTACCCAAGGAATTGGGTTATCAGGCAGGATAGCCAACCACTGGTGGTAAAGTTGGGAGAGCTACAGAATCAGTGCCCAGCTTCTGGAATTATAGAAGAAAAGGTCTGTAATCTATTACTGTTACTGGGTAATTTGTAATGTATACCCAGTATAGTTTAGAGATTATGAATAGGCTTTTTTTTGTTGTTGTTAATCAGGCCTCTCAGTGGCAAGGAAGAAATATTCACAAAAGTGAACTAAAGTCCTGAGGGTTGATAGTAGGGATACAGATGGCATTAATGGAGTTTGGAATCTCAGAAATGATAGCAGGTCTTGTGATGTCTTATGTAGAAACTGGTTCTGAATTCAAGGCAGCTGAGAGGCAGATTATAGTGTCCCTTTTTTAGAAATAAAATTTTTTTTTTTCTCCCTTAAGATGTGATCCATCAAGATGTCACTTCCTTATTCTCCATTTGTCTGTTTGGCTCAGTTTCAGTCAAATTCTCTTCCTTCTGCCAATGCAATACTTCTGCCTAAGGTAAAGCAAAAGAGAATTTGGTTCATCTAATTATTTACAGTCATGCATGCTGGACCTTTTTTCATACTAGACCATCACATAGGTTGTTGTGCTATTTAAATATTGATTGTACTTGAGTAGGTACCACTGTGGTGGTACAAATACCTGAAACTTTGGAGAGAAGGAGAGAATATCATATAAAACAGAATTTGTCCTCCAGTTCTTAAAGAAGAGCCTTCAGAGACTTCTGCCAGTAGAAACTGTGAATGGGAAGCTTCCTGAAGATTAGAAGATAACATGGTTATGGCTGGCATCACATTTCTCTATGACAGTTATGAATGTGCTGGTAAACCAGCTCTCTGAAAAAAAAAAAAGAGTTCTGATTTGTAGTGCTTGCCAATTTCCAAGGTGTGAATACTCTCACCTTAGCCAATTTCAGCTACCTCTGGTTTTAAAACTGGCTTAAAAAATCCTGAATTTTAAAGTGGCTTTTGTGAGTCAGAAGTTTCCAGCATCAACTCATCATCAATAAGAGGACCTGTGGTAAACCAGTAATTTGGTTAAAAAAAAAAAAAGAAAAAAAAAAGAGAGTGAAAGAGAGAAAATTAAACATCACTCGTGCCAAGACTGGAATTAGTCAAACTGACAAGAAGATGTTTAAGACTCCCAGTGACCAAGGATAAGACTGTAGCACCAGAAAGTCTTTCAAAAGTAATTAAATTTTAGTCCTTGGCTTTGATATATTTGAAGGGCAGGCCACTAGAACCAAAGTAGTAGTCACTGGGATAGTCATTTCTGTTATTCTGCTTAGCTCATACTAAAATGCCTAGCTCTAATAGTTTTGAATGAGTAAATGGGTCTAATTGTTAAAGAAGGTCTTAAATAACTGAATGGATTTGCTTAAGAAGCAGATACTACAATTACATGCAATACTGACAAAGATATCAGCTCTTCGTCCTTTGGAATTGCAATGTCTGCAGCAAGATCCCTGTTACCTTTCTACAACACTGAATGTTCTCCAATGAAAGGATATTTGAGGGAGCTGTAATTAGACTTGACAGGGGTTTAATGTATTGAAGACCTAATACTGATTTGATTTTATATTTGCATTGATGATATATGCTTACACTTGATTTCCCTAACTGAGTCTGACACCTTTATTGGAATATTTGCAAAATAGAAAGGAATGGCTTACATGAAATATGACAACATGGTTCAGACCAGATAGAAGCTTTCTGCATTGATGTGACATGGCACCTGAGGATCTGGTAACTGCTAGACTCAATATGACTACTAACTGAATGGGAAACCAGTGCACTCTTGAGATGAGCCAATCTGACCCATTCACGTGGCCCATGCACTTCCATCCTCTCTTTATGCACAACAGATTTGGAGCCATATGATATACAGAGAACCTGGTTAATATCTCGAGCCTCACATCAACCTTAGCTAGCAAAAATGAATGGGGGGAATCATTGCTGTGAGATGAGAGTAATACCAGAGAGATTATGGTGACAAAAGGAAGAAATGATAGAAGCTGGTATAAATAAGTGTAAACATTCAATTCTACACTTCTTTGAACTTATTGTAAATACAAAGAATAATCAATTTTCCTCAGAAATTTCCTCCATTTCTCTGTTTGGCCATAGAAAATCCAAAATCAAGGAAGCCAGATTAATACTTTTTCTTTTACTCGCTACCTCTTATTTTGGTTTGCTTGGTACCTTTCCTACCTTCATCATTTGGACCATTTGAGTTTGAAATGTAGCCTGCAACTTAAGACATCCTAACATAGGAATCAACCACTATACTATGTTTAAAGAAGGCTTTTTATAATGGGTAATTTTTGATCTGGGGTTTTAAATAATTATATGAATGTACTGGACTTTTGGAGAAGTTTTCTGAGGGTGGGTTGCCTGCAGAGTATCATTATTAGTTGAGGGGAATGTGTGTAAGCAGGTGAGAGTAGATTTTTTTTTTCCCCCAGGGAAGCCTTGCTTGGAGATGAGAACAGAGTTCCAATAATTGTACTTCCTTTGGTAATAGCCTAAATGATACTGAACTGGCCCTCTGAGATTTATTTGTAGAAGTTCCGATATCTTAGCAGTTACCTTCCATAAGACCATATCTTCCGTAGAGTCACTGCCTCATGGCCAGCAATTATAGTCCCTCTAAAAATACCTAAGAAAAGTCTGACCACTACAAAAGTCTGAACCCTTCTCCAAATTATAGTTTGGTGCCAAAGAGTTATATGTATCCAAATCATTAGGAATACTTGTTAAAAATGTAGGTTCCAGGGCTTGCCTGGTGGTGCAGTGGTTAAGAATCTGCCTGTCAATGCAGGGGACACGCTTTTGATCCCTGGGCCAGGAAGACCCCACATGCTGCGGAGCAACTAAGCCTATGTGCCACAACTACTGAGCCTGTGCTCTAGAGCCCGCAAGCCACAACTGTTGAGCCCACGTGCCACAACTACTGAAGCCCATGTCCCTAGAGCCTGTGGTCTGCAATAAGAGAAGCCACCACAATGAGAAGCCCTTACACCACAACAAAGAGTAGCCCCTACTCACTGCAACTAGAGAAAGCCCGTGCGCAGCAATGAAGACCCAATGCAGCCAATAAAAATAAATAAATAAATATTTTTTTAAAAATGTAGATTCCTCTTGAAATCCACTCATCAATGGAGGCAGAGAACTCATACTTTTAACAAGCAACTAATGGTTCTTTAGAATCCAACTATATTTCAAACCACAATTTAGACATTAATTCTCAGATTTGAAATATTACCTATAGAAAGTCTTCCTTTACATCTCATTCCAATATGGTCTCCTTCATCACTCTTAGACCTATATGTGGGCGTGTTTTCTAGGCATAACCCTGAACTATTCCCTGAGGAGGAAGAAAAAAGTCCTAGAATGCCTGTGTAGAAACGCAGGCACAGAAATAGTCAACAATAGAAAATACGAATAAAGGAAATAATGAAATTCCCTATATATATATATATACACACACACACACACGTGTGTGTGTTATGATGTTATGTAAATAGATGGGCCTGATCTTATAAACAGACAGATATTGATAGTTATATTCTTCTACATTTCTAGATACTAACTACATAATGATATTTACAGAATAGGGTTTGAAAGTCCATGTGGAATCTGGGAAAGTGAGCACAAGAGTTGAAATGGGTGCTAGAGAAAGGAGTGATGTTGTTTAGGGTATGGATGTCTAAATATGAAGGCTCAATGTTAATAATTTTTTTAAATATTAAAGAAGAGTTTCATGCATTTTAGTATTGGTATTTTTTAAAGTGCTTTTGAAAGCATTTCTAAAGAATATACTTAACCTGAATTTTCTACAAGGTTTACTCCTATGTCCCAAATGCTCTCATGTTGTGAATTTTCTTTCTTTCTTTTTTTTTTTTTGGCTTCCTGATACTTTCACTTAATACTTCAAAAGATCTTAAAGATTCAATGCGAGAACATTCATGGGTATTTATATATGAGGACATTTTATTTTCTCATGTTATGGGTTTTAATTATATGTATAAACTCACTGCCTTGATGATTTTATTTATGGGAAAAAGAAAGCATCCTGTGGAGCAGGACTCAAGCCCTTTGCATTTTCATTTTTCCTTGGACCTCAGATAGGGTGACAGTCTTTTTTTAATCAAATGGAACATGGGGAATTTTTGTGTATCTAATGTTTCTTATTCATAGGTTACAAAACTATTACTGAGACTGGAGTCTGGGCATTTGGTGCTATGAAAAGGAAGTAGAGCAGTTATTATGGGTCCAGAAGCATGGACCATACTGCTTTGGATTAAGTGTTTATTATCCAGAATATAAAGGATGTTGGCAAAGGTACTATTGGAGGGAACACAGCAATTTATTAAAAAAACTCTCAAGACCCTTTCATCTGTCCGTGTAGATTTTTCATACTATTACAGGTCATCAGTGAAAGATAGAGTCCACAGTAGAAAGAATAATTTAGGATAAGTCAGACCTGAGCTAAAATTCTTTTCTTTTTCTATGATATGTAAAATTTGGCCAGTTATTGAGCCCTTCTTGATCTCTGATTCCTCATATATAAAATAAGGATAAGCAGAATTACATAGAAGATTGAAAATGTAATGAAGAATGTTCTAGGGAAGAAAGTAATTCTTAGAAAAGTATCTTTTGATGTGATTGATTACATTGATTTTTAATTTGAAATGAACTTGCATTCCTGGTGTAAACCTTTTAGGTCATAATGCATTATCCTTTTTATATATTGCTGGATTTTATTTGCTAATATTTTGTTAAGGACTTTTACATCTATGTTTATGAAAAATATCAGTTTGTAGTTTTCATATGATGTCTTTGCCTGGCTTGGTTATCAGTGTTATATTGGCCTCAGGACATAATTTCACAAATATTTCTAACTTATTTTTGTAGAAGTTTGGTCAGGATTGGCAGAATTTCTTCCTTAGATAATAGAATTCACCAGCGAAGCTATCTGGACCTTTATTTTGGGGAAGAAGATTTTAAGTAACCAATTTTATCTATTTAATTGATATTGTAGTACTCAATTTTTCTATTTTTCTTGAGTTAATATTTGTAATTTTGTATTTAAATGAACTTATTTTCACATAAAGTGAACTTTTTTTTTTTGGCATAAAGTGTTTATAATATTCCCTTATCTTTTTAATATCTATAGTCTCTGTATTGATATCCTCTTTTTCATTCCTAATATTGGTAATGTGTAGTTCACTCATTTCTTCTTCTTCTAGCTAAAGATTTAGCTAGATAAATATTTATTCTAGCTAAAGATTTCTCAGTTTTAGTGATCCTCTGAAAGATTTAGCTTCTATTTTAGATGACTTCTTTTTTCTTTAATCCTTTTTCTTCCATACTTCAAACTGGGTAATTTTTTTTAGCATATCTTCAAGTTCACAAATAATTTTTTCTGTCATCTCAATGCTGTTATTAAATTCATGTAGTGAATTTCTACCTATAGTTATTGTATTTTTCACCTTTAGAATTCCTACTTTTTTGATTTCTCTTGAGATCCCTATTTGCTGCCTATTATTAGCATATTTCCTTTAATTCCTTGGACATATATATATATTTTAATGTAGGGGACACAATTATAGTGATTGCTTCGAAGTATTTGTCTATTTTATCCAATATATATCATTCTTTTTTCTGATTATGACACATTTATTAATTTTTCTGCACATCTAGTAATTTTTGGTTGGTAGCTAGACACTAGATAATACATTGTTGTGACTCATTTCTATTTTGTTCTTCTGAGAGTTGCTGCTTTTATTTGTTTGTTTTAGTAGTCAATTAACTTTCCTGGTTTCCAAATGTAAAATCCTTCACCTCTGTGGTGTGTATCCACTGCTGTCTCTGCTCACATTTCTTTAGCCTGAAGGGGTCTACTTGGCGCCTGTGTAGTTCAGCAGTCAGCCAGTGATTTAGACAGAGGCTATTTTCAGACACCAAAAGCCAATACATCTTTTATCCTCTGCCCTCTTGAGCTGTAGATTGAGGAATACATTTAAGACGCAGCAAATTTTCATGTTTCTCCAAGGCTTGCATGCATAGTTTAGAATTCACCCAAGGATATGTGTAGAGCTTATCTCAGCTTTTCCATGATCATTTTGATCCCAAACTCTTCTTTGGTTTCTAGTTACTGTGCTTTGGCCTTGAACCAAATTTCTACCTCTGGCAAGTGAGGCTGTAGTTTTCATCCTCTAAATTGGAGATGGGAACAATCTAGCATGGAAAGACCACATAGTCACTTTTCTTAACCAATGAAACAGCCATTTTTCGTGAATAAACACCTCTCAATTTGTTGCCTGCCTTTGGTCACTTTCAGTTCTTATAGTGATTATTTTGATTAATTTCAGTCCATTTTATACTTGTTTTCTGCTTAAGGGAATGACCTGACTCCTTCATGATTTCATTGCTGAAAGGAGAGTTCTGATTTTTACTATTTAATTTTATACCATTTTAAAAGTAACTAGTTAGTGCCAGGCATATAGGAGGGACTTTAGTATTAACTCCTTTAATCTTAATACGAATTACCATATATGGTTAAAAAAAAGGCAACTTTCAGATAAGAAACAAGGGTATAACACTGCTACTTTGGAGATAAGTAATGGCAAGCTGCCATCAAAAAACCCTTAGATTTTTGAATATGGAGATTGAAAACAATTGATTAAATATCTTCAAAATGATTACCAAACTGGGTATTGACCAGTTATTTGATGAGATATCGGTGACAAAAATTCTAGTGAAATTTTATATTATTTAATAGTCCTGTTCTTTGACCAACTCTATATAATTTACAAAGTGGAGCTTAATCAACCTCTTTTGAATATTATATCCTATTCCTGGGAATGAAATTGTGCTAAATTTTAGGCATTGTCACTTGTCTAAGCAAGCTTTAAGAAGACTTTGTTTCTGAAGGTGCTGTCTCTGAAACATTTTCCATTCGGTATTACAGAATAGTTATTATTCAATAAGACACCAAGCAAATTAAAATTGAGGGATCCTTAGGGACAAATTATTTATACAAAAGACCTTAAGATTCTTAAGACAGAAATTTCAGCCAAAGAAATGTATGAATTAATAAAAGTCATTAAAGATTAAAAAAGAAGATGGAGATGACAGAAATGGCTCATTTTTTTTTTATAAATTTATGTATTTATTTTATTGGCTGTGTTGGGTCTTTTTTTTTACTGTGCACGGGCTTTCTTTAGTTGTGGTGAGTGGGGGCTACTCCTTGTTGTGGTGTGCGGGCTCCTCATTGCCGTGGCTTCTCTTGTTGTGGAGCACAGGCTCTAAGCAAGTGGGCTTCAGTAGTTGCAGCACATGGGCTCAACAGTTGTGGCTCACGGGCTCTAAAGCGCAGGCTCAATAATTATGGCGCATGGGCTTAGTTGCTCCATGGCATGTGGGATCTTCCTGGAGCAGGGATCGAACCCGTGTCCCTTGCATTGGCAGACAGATTCTTAACCACTGTGCCACCAGGGAAGCCTGAGAATGCTTTCTTGATCATGCCTCTTCTCACATTTATTACTGCAATTTCCTGTGCACTTCTCTGACTCTACTGCTAAACTATAAGCTCCCCGAAGTGGCTCATGTTATTACCTGGAGTGGCCACTGAGAGAAACTCTAGTTATAAAGTTAAGGAACGTGCACCATTTAAAAGGGTCTTTCTTCAGAATCATCTGCTTTTAACATTTTATTGGTAATAGGGAGCATATTAATATATAAGATGATCTATATAATGATTAAATTTCAGAATAATGCAAATACTAGCTAAAAAGTCATGTAGAGTGATCAAGCCTTACAACTTTACCATTTATTTTTCAGTTGGACATTACTTACATTACTGTTGCTAGTAGGACTGTTAACCACTAAAAATTTATTTGTATATATTTGGTCATGTCAATGACTCATTCAATTTATTAAAATTATCCTCCTTAAATAGATTTTGAAATGAAGCAGAGGACTTCATAGGTGGTGCAGTGGTTAAGAATCCGCCTGCCAATGCAGGGGACACGGGTTCGAGCCCTGCTCTGGGAAGATTCCACATACCGCGGAGCATCTAAGCCCCTGTGCCACAAATATTGAGCTTGTGCTCTAGAGCCCATGAGCCACAACTATTGAGCCCATGTGCCACAACGATTGAGCCCATGTGCCACAGCTATTGAAGCCCATGAGCCTAGAGCCTGTGCCCTGCAACAAGAGAAGCCACTACAATGAGCCCACGCACACACCACAATGAAGAGTAGCCCCCCTTGCATCAACTAGAGAAAGCCCGTGTGCAGTAATGAAGACCCAACACAGCCAATAAATAAAATAAATAAATAAATTTATTAAAAAAATGAAGCAGAAAGTGGCTGGGGAGAGAGACAGAGGGAGAGAGAGAAAGAGAGAGAGAGAGAGAGGAAGAAGGAAAAGAGAGAAAGAGAATGACAGATGGGAGTAGAGAGAGAGACAAAGTGTTGGGAATATGAAAATAGTATTTAAAATTTTTTGATCTGGCAAAAGTTGTAATGTAATTAAAAAAAATTCAATGTAAAGTAAGAAAAAAATCTACTCAAGAAAAATCTGTTAAAAAATTATACCTTCCAAATTGTATTTTCTATTCAGAAGAATAGAACAACATTTTATTTTTGTATTAGCTAGGTATAGATAAGGTAAATTGAAGTGCAGAATGTATTAAGAAAAAATGTAATAAGTGAATCTTTGTCTCATTTATCTGACAATAATGTTATAATTTAAAAAATCCCTATCACTTTCCATAGTTCTAATTAGTTTGTTTCTGAGGTTGCTTTCTTGATCGTGTTCCTACCACATCTTTTTATAGCGAAATTTGGGCATTTGCTGCCTGTCCTTATAATGATCTTTAGTTAGTGCTTCCTGGGTGGCAAAGTTATTGATGAAAATTTTCATAATTTTGTGAAATTTGAGTCTGTTGTTTTAGTTTTTTTCATCTTGTTTTTCCAAAGCCAAGGTTTCTTCTAACACTATAAATATGTTGATCCAACTGTTCCTAACTCTGGACATTTGAGAAAGACAATTCATCTACACGTATTAATTAATCAAAATAAAATCAATTTGGCTAGACTTCTTGTTGTTCCAGTCAAGAAACAACAATTCTGAAAGCAAAATAAATGAATTTGCATTGTCATTTAGCCTATTTGCTTAATGTTTGAAAAAAATTATAAAATCAGTTTTATGAAAACAGAATTCTTCGTAAACATATTAAACATGAAGATCTATTTTGAATATAGATGTAGTTTTCTTATAAGTAGTGTATGATAGAGCCCAAGTTACAAAGATTTAAGAAAATAAAGAAAATGAGGACATTTTCATTTCTGCTTTTTTTTTTCCCCCTGGCATTTTCTCTAGTGAAACCGGGATTTAGAAACATGAAATTAGACAGAACATTTCTCTTCAAGGTTTCTTGTACATTGAATGATTCATTGTTCCTTTTTGAATCTGACACTTGAGTGACACAATTAGGAGTCAAAAGATGTACATTATGAAGTGTAAGGCTATAGGAGATAATAAGTAAATGGGATATAAATGTGCTTTAGAAACCAAATCACTCTAGGGACTTCTATACAGATCTTAAAAATGTATAATTTTCTTCCTATAGACATATTAAGGAACATCTTCAAATATAATATCATATCTATGTCAAAAATGTGCCATTCCAACAAACACATGAAAAGATGCTCAGCATCACTAATCATTAGAGAAATGCAAGTGAAAACCACAATGAGGTATCACCTCACACCAGTCAGAATGGCCATCATTCAAAAATCTAGAAACAATAAGTGTTGTAGAGGGTGTGGAGAAAAGGGAAGTCTCCTGCACTGTTGGTGGGAATGTAAGTTGGTACAGCCACTATGGAAAACAGTTTGGAGTTTCCTTAAAAAACTAAAAATAGAACTACCATATGATCCAGTAATCCCACTACTTGGCATATACCCAAAGAAAACCATAATCCAAAAAGAAACATGTACCATAATGTTCATTGCAGCACTATTTACAATAGCCAGGACATGGAAGCAACCTAAATGCCCATCAGCAGATGAATGGATAAAGAAGATGTGGCACATATATACAATGGAATATTACTCAGCCATAAAAAGGAATGAAATGGAGCTATATGTGATGAGGTGGATAGACCTAGAGTCTGTCATACAGAGCAAAGTAAGCCAGAAAGAGAAAAACAAATACTGTATGCTAACTCATATATATGGAATCTAAAAAAAAATGGTACTGATGGGCCCAGTGACAGGGCAAGAATAAGGATGCAGATGCAGAGAATGGACTAGAGGACACAGGGTTGGGGGGACGGGGAGCGAAGGGGAAGCTGGGACAAAGTGAGAGAGTAGCATAGACATATATACACTACCAACTGTCAAATAGATAGCTAGTGGGAAGTTGCTGTATAGCAAAGGGAGATCAACTTGATGATGGGTGATATCTTTGAGGGCCAGGAAGGGAGGGTGGGAGGGAGTCACGGGAGGGAGGGGATATGGGGATATATGTATAAATACAGCTGATTGACTTTGGTGTACCTCAAAAGCTGATACAAGAGTGTAAAGCAATTATATTCCAATAAAGAGCTTTTAAAAAATGTGCCATTAGTGGAGAAAAGATATTTTAACCAGATGTGTTATTACTTATATATTTACTTTGTCTCTTCCCTTACCATATTCTAAGTGGAATTAAAATTACAGTGCCTAATGTTGCAAATTTAAATATGTATAGCTTTAAAACTTTTATTGATAAATTGTACCAAAAGGATTTTTAAATTTCCAGGTACCCATCTGGTCATTAACATGTAAATCACTGTCTTAATTAGAATACTGAATAATGAAACATTTTTCGATGCACTTTTAAAAAAAAGTGCCTTAGAGGACTGGGACGGGGAGGGTGGGGGGGAGTCGAGGGAGGGAGGGAATATGGAGATATGTGTATAAAAACAGATGATTGAACTTGGTGTACCCCCAAAAATAATAAATAAATAAATAAATAAAATGAAAAAAAATTTTATTTATTTTTGGCTGCATTGGGTGTTCATTGCTGTGTGCGGGCTTTCTCTAGTTGAGAAATGTGAGCTACTTTTTGCTGAGGTGCACCGGCTTCTCTTGTTATGGTGCATGGGCTCTAGGTGCACAGGCTTCAGTAGTTGTGGTTCGCGGGCTCAGTAGTTGTGGCTTGCGGGCTCTAGAGCGCAGGCTCAGTAGTTGTGGCACACAGGTTTAGTTGCTCTGTTGCATGTAGGATCTTCCCAGACCAGGGATCGAACCAGTGTCCCCTGCATTGGCAGGGAGATTTTTAACCACTGAGCCACCAAGGAAGTCCCTCATATACTTTTAAAAGTCTTTTTTTGGGGGAAGGAGGATAGTTAAAATTATCAACTAAATTTGTGTTTCAGTTTCTGGTTGCTTAAAAGCTTCCACATTCCTCCACCCCAACGCATAACCTACACACCCTTTCTTAATCCTCTAAAAGACAAAAAAGAGAAATAGAATTGAGAGATAAGATCAAGTGTTCTCAGTGCTTAACCTATAAAAACTAACAAGAACTATTGATGACTTGTCTATGGTATCTAAAACTGGATTGAGTAGAGCAGTGGTTTACTGCTTGACAGGCAGGGTAATGATCAAACACAAAAGGGAGGGTTTTTGTTTGTTGTTTGTTTTTGTTTTTGCAAATTCCTCAGTTTAGAACCCAGCTGTCAACTCTCACTAGTTACACTGCTTTTAATTCCTAGCTTGAATGCAAATTCAGCCCAGGGAACTGTGGGAAGACATTCGGGAACCTTTTTGATGTGGGCCGAGCGATGAGATTCTTGAGCAGTGGAGGAGCTGAGGGTGCGGGGCATGGAGACTAATATCACCCTGTTTGGTCCTGAAGGATGGCTGGTTAGCCAAAGACGGGTAAGATTCCTCAGAGGAGGAACAACCTAAGACAGGCACAGCCGCAGAGGGGCCAACAGGGGTGGTGCATAGAACCTTCCTTATATCACCGTGTTTGGCCCTGGAGGATGTCTGGTTAGCCAGAGACGGGTAAGATTCCTCAAGGGAGGAACAACCTAAGACAGGCACAGTCGCAGAGGGGCCAACACGGGTGGGGCACAGACCCCTAATATCTGAGAGAGGTCTCCTGCCCCCAGGGCTGTTTTGCTCTCCACCCCCAGCTCAAATCCACACCTGCTCAACTCAGACCCAGGAAGTAAACAAAGATAATTGCCTCAATCATGTGAGGCCTTTGACTGTTTATGAGTGTAACCTGAGAATGTTAGCCCACGAACTCAATAAAAGCAGCCTGGGATGAGTCAGCGGGGCTCTTGATCCGAGAGGTCTTGAGCCCCCCGGTCCCACTTTTCTCTTCAGTCTGTGTCTGTGTCTTCTTCAAGCTTGCGGCACCCGTCACTCACCTCGAGTCGCCGAGCTGGTCTCGGCAGGGAACTTTCTTTGCAGTCCTGCTCCTTAGACCTACAGCCTTGTAGCTCTTTACCAGATGAGCTACAACATTGAGGCTAGCACTTCTGGGCTGCTTTTGGTACATTTCTATTCAAACTTAGTCTGACTTGGACATACTCACCCAGGGACCAAAGACCCTCAAACGATAGGAATAACTTAATTTCTACCTCATGTCTAATAGTAGTTAATAATGATTGACACTTATTTGTGCCAGACACTGAGCTAAGGACCATACTAGTTTTACTTCATTTAATCCTTGTCACAGCCCCATGAGGTAGCCATGGTAACTACTGATGAGAAAATGATGCCTGGGATACTTGTTAGAATGTCATCCAAGTGGTATGTGTCAGAGTCAAGATTCAAATTTAGATTAGTCTTGATCCCAAACCTGTGCTGCTAACTACAACTCCCTATTGTCTCCATCATGGCCATAGTACCAAAAAATGAGTTCCTCCATTCTATATAAAAACAAGACAATTTAATGTGCTCTACTCATGGCTTTTCTTTTCTTTTCTTTTTCTTTTTCTTTTTTTTTTTTTTTGAGGCGGGAGCAAGCCTAGCATTTATTTATTTATTTGCTTTTTTCACAAGCATGTGATTTATTTTCTTTTAAAGTGTACAATTTGATATTTTTTTCTTATTAGTAACATATATATAGCAATCCCAATCTCCCAGTTCATCCCACCCCCACCCCCCACTTTCTCCCCTTACTCATGGATTTTCAAAGTGTCTTACTCCAGTTACAGATTCTCCAGCACACAGACACATCTAATCCATTTTATCACCACATTTCTGTCTGTCATTTGGTGAATCATCTACTTCCATTCCTTACAGCTTTTGTCACTTCAAAGCTGCAACTTTTTGTCCAGAAACTCTCTGCATAATAGTTAACTCCAGATTCTGCTCCCTGCAGATCATTCATTTTCTCAAGGCTGCCTAGTCTGACATTGCCTTTCTTTGCTTCTTATCCTTGGGGTGTTATATACCTAGAGACTAAAGATCAAAGTTATGGACTGTTCCTTGATCTTCCTCTGTAGGGTTTCTGTTTCAGCCTAAGTAGGGTTACTGGTGGAAGAAAAATGGACAGCAACTTAAAGATCTTTAAGGCAACTGATGAAAAGACAGGGAGAGAGATACTTGAAATATTATAATACTAAACTTAATGGGTAATTATCCATCACTGATTTTAATATCAAAGAGGTGACAAAAGATCATGTAATCTTAGAGGTTTATTTTATAGATGATGAATATGAAGTCCAGAGTGGGTAACTAACTTGTATAAGATTTCTGGGCTAGTTAATGCTAGTTAGTAGCAAATCTGAGGCTAGCCTCCTAAATTCAAACATCATTTCAATTATTGCACACTGCTTTCTTATTTCCACTGATTTGGTAACATTTATTTATCTATCTGTCTATCCATCCACCCATCCGATCTGTAACTAAAATTCAGGGCATGTTTATCAAAGACATGCTGTGTGCCAGGTAATGTACTATAGCTCGTAAGAGACAGATATGAGTATAACATGGTGTTTATTCTTAATGACCTGGCAACTACATATAACCCCAAACACATGCACATATATGTAACTATATTGCAAATCTTGATATGTTAATTCACTCTGTGGGTCAATAAGTAAATTCATTGATATGGGGAGAAAATAAAGCACTTACTTTTTATAGCACAACCTTTTTGAGTAAGTGATTGTTCATCTAGTTTGTGAAGTCTAAAGAAAGGACGAGTTAGATGAAAACCAACAGGTTCTGGGCAGGAGGCACACAGGAGAGGTCCTCAAAGGTATTGCTAGTCTAAGAGCCCATTTGGGAAAGAGTCTGATTCTAGGCTGACTGTCATGGACTTGAGACAAGTTTAAATCCAGAAGAGTGTGGCAGAGATAGGCAGAGTTGATGTTATAGCTTGCATTATTCTAAAATTCATTGTGAAGTCAGGCAAGAGTGTATATACTGAAACCAGATAACCAGGAGATAGAAGTTTTTTGTTGTTTTCCTTTTTGTTTATGAACCATGTCCTTGGTATAGAGTTAAAAATAGGAAACAAAAAGAAAAAGTGAGCCTCATATATTAATTCCTTGAAATATTCAGTGAAAGAGAGTGGCTTCATCATCATGGCAATTCAGGAATTCCTGGTACCACTGCCTTTGAATGTATTGAAGCAGGATTATTATTTTCAAATCTTTCTGGAAGTTGTGATAAGGACTAAATTCATTGGATGATATGAATCAATAACCTATCAGTAACTGAATGCTTATTAAGAAAGAGTCAAAATGGATTACTAGGGGACTCATATTGGTGTAAAAACTTACAAGGTTGTGGGTGGGTATCAGTCTATTAATGGTTATGCATCAGCATGATAATCTACTCCATCAAGACAGTGTGAACTATACAAATATTGGTCTAATGATAAAATTATCTGACAATGTAGCATGATTTTATGTTACAAAATGAGTGATTCAAAGATTTTTCTTGCAGTCTGTATTTTTTCTTTCATCAATGTAAGTAAGATCAAAACGTTGAAAAGTTTGAGGCAATTATTCATATATATCTACTTTAAACAAAATTTTGAGATGTGAGGAAATACCTGATTAGTTTAATTAACTATTTAATATATTGATATTTATGGTAGAGTGTTAGACTAAAAACAGTCTCAACTTTTGAGTAGTCCTCATAAGTTAAGATTTTAAGGTCCTGCTCTATAGAAATTTTAGGTTTCACCTGAGCTAGAAGTTTTTATCTATGTATGGTTCTGGACACTTAAAAACATGATAAAGGGATAAGGATTTGCTACTGCATTAGAATGAATAGATGTAGAAGCCCGTACAAGACAACAGACTTAGGTCTCAAGGTTTCTGAAATGTTATTTGATCCCAGTTTAAAAACTTCTGATAGAGCTTTTCAAAGAATTCTTTTACCCAGGACAAATAGTTATACCTGTACTAAAGGAAAGGGAAAAATCAAATATGCTGGCCTGATTACTTTGTTCAAAATGATAGATAGTAATTAGGGCTGGTTTAATTAAAAGTCAATTAAACTGTAAGTTGGTAATTATTTCTCATATACGTAGTTGTATTGATAAGATAATCTACCCTTATGCAGCGAAAATAACTCCAAATCTTAGTGGCTTGATGGGACAGAGATTTACTTCACACTCATGCTGCACAAGATAAGGAGGCTTATTCAGAGATCCAAAGGGAAGGAAACTCCACTGCTTTGTAGTTAAGTCACCTGGATACACAGCTTCCTGGCTCAGGGTAGTGAGGAAAGAGAAACTGGAGAATTGAACATAGATTTTCTTCACTGCCTCAACCAAAATGTGACAACACCACTTCTACTCACATTTTATTGGCTATAAATATTCACATGAGCAGCCACAACTGCAAAGGTTTAGGGAAGTGTCATCCTCCAGTGTTGCCGGAAGGAGGGATTAACTGCATATAATTATACATTAGAAGTCACTAGCAATGTTGCAAGAAACCAAAAGGGGCATTGTTCCCACTCTCAAGGTATCTACGCAAGAGCATGAGCACACCAAAGAGGATACTACCAAGGTTAGCAGTTTGGGATTGCATAAACAACAAGAACAGCAACAAAGTGTTGGGAGAATATATGTTATGGGAGAAGTTGCAGAAGTAATTGAATTGAATATTGTTTGGGAAAACTGAACTGTGTCAATGAAGTTGGCACTTTTGGTTGAGGAGCAAAGCTAACACTGATGAACTCTGACATCTCAACTCACAAGAAATTCTTTGCTGAGGTCATCTTTGAATTGGTGACATTCAGATTCAAGCTTTTCCTATTGTTACGCTTAGGATGTCAGGCTTTGAGGGAATCAAGAATTACCATGCCCAAGATGACAGGTTTTCCTCTTATTATTTTTTTCTGATGTTGTTAATTTATTAAAACAATGTTCTGACAAAATACATGAAGCCTGAAAGAAGTATCACTGCATCAAAATTCAGCAATATGCTGTGAATTTTCAATTTTTACTATTACAAATGTTTCAGTATCAGACTTCTTAATGAATCCAATGAATAACAAATAAATACCAGGAAAGAAAAATGCCTATCATTTAAAGAATAATCTGCTATATTTATTCCAGTTTTCTGAATGTGGCAGGAAGAAATCTCTCCACAGACCACACACATACATGTAATCTTGCAGGGATCAATAAATACAATTACTTCCCATGTATCTAGGAATTAGATGTCCAGTGGTTCAGCTTTCTTGAACATATATGTGAAGTGTGCAGAAATGACCTCCAAGTGGTGAGAAGATTAGTTATCACAGGTTCCATACTATTCCACGGCAAAATGTAAAGTAAGTCTTGGATTTTCTCCTATAATCCTAGAAGTTACATATAAAATAAACCTTAATTTTCAAGTTTGACTAGTCTTTTCTACATGTTGCAGCAAAGAGAAGGCCAAGTTAGGAATGAAATGCAGTGAGAAAATGATGCTAGACTAAAACAATGACAAGCAGGACAGAGAAAGGGGTTGCAGTTAATTGAGAGAAAGGTCTATCAGTGATTTTGAAAGCAAACACCAAAACCACAACTCAATCCAGATAAAACAATTATTGAATTGTGTAACTAGAAAGATCAGTGCTAGGGTGGCCTTCAGTCACAGTTCAATCAGGATGTAAATTCTGTAATCCTACTAGTGCCATGACACTGTGTTTGGTTTCATCCTCAGGCTGGCTTTTCAGAATCCAGAAATTTGATGTCAGTGGTACGTTGCCTCATTCACATTTAGTGCATATGAGGAGCTTGTTTCTGATTTTTGCCATGTAAACCAGTGTTTTTGATCAGGATACTGGCCATCGCTGACGGTGGATGTATTAATAAGGATAATCTATTCTTATGCTGTGAAAATAACTCCAAATCTTAGTGGCTTGATGGGACAGAGATTTACTTCACACTCATGCTACACAAGATAAGGAGGCTTATTCATATTTAAATAGTTTTGATTCTTGAACCATGTAAATATACCCGTAATAATTAAACTAAAAAAATGGAAAAAAGCAGACCTGAAATTGAATATAAACAAAAGCAAATAACTTTAACTGTATCAAACTGATATATAACCACTTAACAGAAAATAATTAGTTCAAGTAACATTTGATCACAGTATTTTTACCCTCCTTAATTAGTGTCTAAAGACATAAAGAATTACAAACAACTCTTGAAACGTCTCTGTTAGGCTTGGTTTTGGTGATGAGATTCATGTTTAATTATGAAAACATTTTGTTTGTATTGGGTAGAACAAACAAAGAAATATATTGATGTTCTTTGGAATTAGGTTTCTCACTTGGTAAAGAAAGATACAAATACGAAGTAGGAGAAAGAAAGAATCCTGTGGTCTTGAATTTGAATTGGTAGAATTAGTATAGATTCATTATATAATAAATATGGGAATCAAGGACATGCTTAAGGAATAATGGGAAAAAATTAAAGACACAACATCCAACTTGGGGAAATCAGTGGTAAAATTTGGAATAATTTGAGCATCGAAATGTATAGATGGCAATGGATTATAAATAGATTATAACTCATTAAATAAAAACAGGATCCAGATGGATAAACAATAAGGTCCTACTGTATAGCACAGGGAACTATACTCAATATCCTGTGATAAACCATAATGGAAAAGGATATGGAAAAGAATATATATATATAAGTATAACTGAATCACTTTGCTCTATAGCAGAAATTAACATAACATTATAAATCAACTATAGATAGAATTACAAAGCACCATTTTGGAAACAATACTCTAATAATTGTTTCAGGTAAGGATCCTAAACAGATATAAAACTACTGGGTAAAAGTGGTGGTGGGACAGGATATTCACATGGTCCCAATGTACCAAGCCATGGATTTGTAATTAATTCAAAATGGAAATACGTAACTTTACAGTAAAGAGTTCTGGCAAAGACCTTCTTATTCAAGATCAAACTCAGCATCTATCAATGACTGGCCAAATTAGCATCAAATACCTCATGATAATGATACAGATACTTTTGAACTATCCTCACACAAACTCTTTAACTTCAGTTTCCTCGAGGAAGAATTGGATAAATCTAGATTGTAGAACATTCTGTAAGAAAATGGACTTGAGTTCTTCAAGAATATTAATGTTAAGTTAAAGAAAAAGATTCGGGAGTGTTTTAGATTAAAGACAGCTAAAGAAACATGGCAATTTAATCTAGGCATAATTCATGTTTGATTCCTGGATTGAAAAAAAAAAAAAAGAAAACTAGAAGCCATAAAATACATTTTAGGGACAATGAGGAAAATGTGCATATGGTCAGTACATTATACATTATTGTATATCCACATTCTATTCCTTGGATATGATAAATTATTGTGGTTATTGAGAATAATGATCCTGGTTTTAGGAGATGCTAAACCATTTAGGAGTAAAGTATGATGTCTACAACTTACTTTAAAATGTTTTTACAAAAAAAAAATGTTTTTACAAAAAAGGTAGTGAGATAAATTGCAATAAAGGAAGAAAGAGAGAAACCCGAAGGGAAGGAAAAAAGAGAAGAAGGGGAAAACGTTGCACAATGCTATTTGGTAAATCTGGGCCCTGAAAATATAGTGTTCATTGTAGTTTCTTTTAATTTTTCTGTGTGTTGGAAATTTTTCAGAACAAAAGGATGAAATAATGCCATTTGCAGCAACATGGATGGACTTAAGATAATCATACTAAGTGAAGTAAGTCAGACAAAGACAAATATGTGATTTTGCTTATATGTGGGATCTAAAAAAAAAATGACACAAATGAGCTTATTTACAAAACAGACTCACAGACATAGAACGAATTTATGGTTACCAAAGGAGAAGTGGGGGAGGGATAAATTAGGAGTTTAGAATTAAAATATACAGACTACTATATGAAAAATAGATAACTAACAAGGACCTACTGTATAGTACAGGGAACTATACACAATATGTTGTAATAACCTATAATGGAAGTAAATGTAGAAAAAGAATATATATCACTTTGCTGTACATCTGAAACTAATACAACATTGTAAATCAACTATATTTCAATGAAAATTTAAAAAAAATACAAAAAACCAAAGTTGGGGAAAAAGGAAAACATACACATGAATTGGGAGGTCTTTGTTAAGCATTGCTATCTATCTTTATGGGGTTTTTCCTAAGTATAAATGTGTTTTCCATGTTTCATTGACAGAAATGTGGAGCAACACATGCTCAAAGAAGGATGGAACTTAGTGTCATAGTGTCTGAGACCTGATTTCCAGGATTGGAGCCTAGGTTCAGCATAAAGAAAGGCTAAGATGCCATTAAGTTCTTTTATTGCTGCTGCTGCTTCCATCAGACCCTGTTCCAAACCTCTCTGATGGTATGTGGTGCATGTACTCATTCATTTTTTTTAATACATTTATTTATTTAATTTATTAGCTGCATTGGATCTTCATTGCTGCACATGGGTTTCTCTAGTTAATGCGAGTGGATGCTACTCTTCATTGTGGTGTGCGGGCTCCTCATTGTAGTGGGTGGCTTCTCTTGTTGCGGAGCATGGGCTCTAGGCACGTGGGCTTCAATAGTTGTGGCACATGGGCTCAGTTGCTCTGTGCCATGTGGAATCTTCCCAGAGCAGGGCTCGAACCCATGTCCCCTGCATTGGCAGGCAGATTCTTAACCACTGCGCCACCTAGAAGTCCCTCATTCATCTTTTTACATTTAAGAACATTTCTTTTATTTAGGTACCGTGCTGTTTACAGAGGCTAGCACTCTCAGGGATCGTCTATTGTAGAAGGGTGTATATAATCATATAAATAATTGTTTTATAAGGTGGATTAAAAAGATGCCTTGAAGGTGGTACAAGCTTCATTTGAAATTGTAAGAGGGATGCAGGAGCAATTGTTTCCAATTAGAAGTTGGGGTGAGTGAACTGTGCCTTGAGTGATCAGAAACATAAAATGAGCAAGAGTTTTATACCAGTATTAGAACACAGTGAAGGAAGATGGAGACATAAAAATGCTGTGTCTTTTGAGAATGGCCAGTTATAAACCAAATTCAAACCACATATGCAAGGGCCAGCGTAGTGCAGCATGGCTAGGCCTGCCACAGGTTTAGGAGTATGTACGTGCCTGCATCACAGCAAGAATTTCCTCCTGGGGAGAATATTGCATGAGAAGTTGGAGCTGCCCTCTGCTAATCTTCACCATATAAAAGGCAGAAAGCCCATGGCTTTGAACAGGGATTTTTTTTTCCCCTCTGCCAGGGCTGCATTGGATGCTAATCTTCCAAGGTAACTGAGGATTTGGGGAGCAGGATGAGCTCTCTCTACTCATTTGTGTCTTTATCTAGTTACACTCCTCACACTGCTTACTTTCTTCTAATTTATGGTAAACTAAAGTGAAAATAACCTCTTTGAAGCAAGGTCATCATTTTCGCCAGCGTTTGTGGTCTGGCCTGTTTCAATCATTATGTCAGAGCTGGAGATAAAGAGATGCATATGAGACATGGTTCCTGAACCTGCTGCATTTTCACTATTCATCGAAACCACTGGCTTATCTCATATAGTCTTATTCCTATCTTCTACATTTTGGTCTCAATTCTTAAGATTCTCTCCTGGATTTCTTCCCCTGTGTGCAAAATACTGTCTTTTTACATTTTTCAGGTTAGAAGACAGGTCAATAAAACAAAGGCATAAGTATAATTTTTATATTAATGAAAAACATGTGTCTATATTGTTCTTTTAAAATTAGTTAATAAGTAACAGTTATATATTTGAAGAAAATTATTAAGACATACTTATAAATAAAGCTTTCTGTTTTTGCTTTAATGAGTATGATAGAATAAACAGCTGTTTTAATAATGGAAGGACAAATCTCAGAATCTTAGATGTGTTTTATTGAATAATTTTGCCTGAGGTGTGGTAGTTCTTGAAAAGATGTATCATGAAAAGTTAAATTTCTTTTCCAGGAGTCAATAGTGTGAGTGAATGTGCTTTTTGGAGTTCTAGTTTGAGTTTTTCAAAAGGCTTAAGTATTTCCAAGGATACAATTTCTATAATGAATTGGAAGGATCCCCGTTTTATATAAAATTTCTGGGAAGTTAGTAAACACGTGCACATATTAATTAACCTCACGCTCTTAATGTATTTGCTGTCACAAATGCTTAATTATTATCCTAGGAAAACGAAGGTCAGACTTCAAGGAATTGGGGAGCTAGACAATATATTTAACTTCTTCCAGATTGGCTACTTATGCTAACCTAGGTTAATCACTCTGCATACTGTGAAGGCTGGAATTCAGGTATCTCAGTAATATTGCTGTTGCATTAGAAAAGCTTTAGGGCATCAGTTACCAAAAGCAGAGCTCTTTGGAACTGTACTGGTAGAGTTGCAGCAACTATAGAAATGACAGATGATCACCTTGGAGGAATAGCAAAAAACTGGAAAAGCTAGATTGCGCTGTTCTCTGGTGTCACCTCTATCACTTCAGTAGCCTTTTATTATATTTCAAATACCATATATATATATATATAATCTTATCAATTTTGTCAATAGGTGTTTGGATTTCTCTGTCCTTAAAATGATGTACAGAAAAAAAAATAGCTGTGATTTTATAACAAAGGCACCATTACTGATACATATTATTTTAAAAACATGTTAAGCATTATTCAAATTCTTTGCAACTAGTAACATCTTGAAGCATAAATGGATCAAACTGTAAACTATGATGACATAGTTTCTTACCTGTTCTTTAGTAGAAAAAACATCTGGGCACTTTGAATGATTTTTGGTGCAACAGAGTTAAAATAAATATACCTTTGTGGTTATAATTATTGTTTTTCCAACAGAAGTACATCTTGGAGCAGCCACCAGGAATTTTCCATTTCTATAGCCAAACATTTTATACTTAAGCGTCTTGAAACTTGTTAATCAATTTACTTATATATCAGCTCAATATAATGCTCTTAATTGTTATGGCATGGTATAAATAAAAAGAGAAAGAATTCACTGAATGAGATTAGTCTTTTAAAATAAAGATAGCAAATAAAGACTCAGGAATAAGTTTCTGGAATGTTGCCAACTATGTATTAAGAACTTAAACCTCAGAAATGGACCTTGTTTTGAAGCTAGTGTTTTTTAAAGACAAGGTAGATGGAACAGAGGCTCTCACCTGTTTTTCCACTGGGACACTATTAACTGATTGGTTATGTTCACACAAATATAGAGCTGGTTGAGTCATATGGACCCCTCAGACAGAGCAACAATTGGTGATGTTTCAAAAGAACATTCTTAAAAAAAAAAAAAAGAATATTCTTGAGTATGTGTTCAACATTGATTCAGAGGAAATACTGTAATGTGTGGGCAAATGATAAAGAAGGAAGACTTTTTTGGTGACGCAGCCTCAGCTTGCCCACCCATTTAACCTCACAGGAGTCCTGCTGTGAACTAGGTCCTCCTTAGAAGAAAGTTAACAATATCGCTTGCTATTTCACCATGTTGTCCAGTGATCTTTCCCTCCTCCCCTAGTGGCTTATCAAGGTGTTCCTTCTAATCGCATAGGTTTCCTAAAATAAATTCTGGCATATAAAATTTTCTCTGTCTCATTATACGCCCAGTTTTGAGGGGGACCCCTGTAATGTTTGTGGAATTCTAGTATTATTTCCACCTCTCTTATAGATGCCAGGTGGACAAGGTATTCAATCAGAATTCATATCAAGGTCAAATTTCCATATGCCTGAGTACTTGATTGCCAAATCAGCATCCTCACCTCCCTCTAGTCTAAGGTGTCCTAAGCCAGAATTTCCCTCATTATATAGGTCTGAATTAAATTCTGTTCATGGAATTCTTTTGGAAGGAAGGAAAGAAAGAGGGAGAAACCATTATTCTCCAGAGGATGGGGTAGTGAGCATCACAGGAGGGCAGGAGGTATGAGATATATTTCAGGCAAGTTTGTGAGACCCACTCCCCCCCCCCCCCCCCCCCCCACCTCACTGTTGCATCCTGAAAGTTGATGAGAGCTTACTAGAGCTTCTTAGACGTGTCGTGATTTGGGGGCATGCTTTTGAGAACCACCTACTTTGGTGCTGTGGGATGAGATCATTAGTGATTGTTTTCTTGTAATTCTAGCTTTTCCAACAGCTATAGAAGCCTCCTCTGCATTAAATTCCTTCATAAGTGTTTCACTGCATACATTTCACTTAGGCAGCCTCTGGAAGGCTAGACAATTGTTTATAAAGGCAGAATTTTGGCAGGATGATTGATGAAGAGCTTACACATAGCCTTCCATTTCCCACTGGTCACATGTTTTCCCACAAGGCATCCACTACCTCCATACTTCCAGGTAGCTCTCTGTGCCTCAATATCAACATTAAATCTCAGGGCCAGGAGGTGAGGGGTGTGCAGTGTGGGTATGAGATGCGGTCTTGTCAGGGTGTCCCATGTGATTTTCAATTTGCACACAGAGTTGGTTGCCACCATGTAGTTGAAGTAGACTAAATGGCCAAAGACCCCAGAAGCAGGTGAGCCTGAGAGGATGCGAAATGAAGTATAAAGAGTTTTTGTTATATGAGATTTGGGACCAGTTGATTCTGGGTTCAAGTCTTGGTTTATATTAGCCATATAATTAGCTGATTTTGCTTGTCCTCTCTGCATTTACTGATTTTTTTTTCAATGATAAGACAATAATGATACATTATTGTAACATTGTGGAATCTTCCTAAAGATTAAATGAGGAAAAGTATATAGGGTGTTTAATATGGTACCTGCCCCATGGTAATGCTGAATAGATAGCTCTTGCCATGATAATTATTATTTGTAGTTTTCCAGGGGATTGCTGCTTCAAGAAGGAGGAAATATGGGTAACCCAGTGGGGCCTACTGCTCTTTCACTGTGACTTATCATCATTAAGATGCTCTTCCCCTATCCCTGTACAGAACCTTGGAAAGATACTGCAAATGATTTTTTTTTCTTCTCCCCTTTCTACAAGGGATTGCTTTTTTAAAGGATGTAACTTCTGGAACAGTAAACTTATACTTCTAAAAGGATGGTAGAAGGATGAAAGCACAATTGTCTGAGCTTTAAAAAAGCATGGTTTTTTCAGGACTAACTTCATCTTTACTGAAATATAATTGGAAAACAAGGACCAGAAGGCCAGATGCTATGAACAATGGGTCATGATGTTGGCTACACAGTTTTTAATTCTAAAAGTCTATAAAATGAATTAATCATCTTAGGGAAAACATCAACTAAGAAGAAAGCAAAATGATAAAAGACTATAAACATCTACATAATAAGATATTACAATTGAGAGAGACACACTTTAATGATCTCTTTCTCTTTCTCATCTGTAAAATTAAGTTTAGAAGTAGGTAACAGTTACAATGACCTCAGTTTAGTCTATGCAGATCATTAGCTGTGGATATTTCACAGCAGAGATTTGGTATATTAAACTAAAATGAAATTGCACTAATCAATTAACTCTGTTATACATCACCTTTACCTAGAGTGTTAAACTGCAGTGGGACTCTATGCATTTAAAGGAAAGCTATTTACTGAATAATAGTAGGTTAAAATTAAAATAAACAAATATAAAATAGAGAGTAGCATTGACATATATACACTACCAAATGTAAAATAGATAGCTAGTGGGAAGCTGCTGCATAACACAGGGAGATCAACCTCGATGATGGGTGATGACTTAGAGGGCTGGGATAGGGAGGGTGGAAAGGAGTCGCAGGAGGGAGAGGATATGGGGATATATGTATAAATACAGCTGATTCACTTTGTTGTACAGCAGAAACTGGCACAACAGTGTAAAGCAATTATATTCCAATAAAGAGCTTAAAAAAAAAAAAAGAGATAAAATTTAGCTACATGGCGGTTTTAGGGCTCAGGCCCATCCCTTGGGATTTCTGGATGAGACTGGAGCCTCTCCTTCACTACCCCAGAAAGCTTTCCATGGCTTTACCCAGGCAGCACAGCACTGGCCTTCAGCATCTTTGTCCTCCATCAATCTACCCTGGACCATCCTGGTGACCACTAGCTCCTGGTCCTTGACTCTTCTTCTAGCTCTCTTCCCAGGATTACTACTTTGATTTAGTTGTAGCCATAAAGAATGTTTAATTTTGAATTTTTAAACTTCAAAAAAAAATTTAGCTACATGGCTATTTTATGGATAAGTTAGGGACAGACTGTTAGACCAATATGAATCTTACAATAAAATTATTAACCCAAAAAAAGTAAAATAAAATAAACAAATATAAAATAAAGAGTCCTAATTTGTGATTTATGGGATTTTTTTTGATCCTAAAAGAAAAATCTAGTCCATTTCCTACTCTGTATGCAGGTAAAAGCACAACTTCCATCCATTTCTCTTTGCTAAACCCTTTCTAGGAAAAGGACGGCAAATCTCAAAGTTCGTTGGGCTCTGCTCACTTGAGGGACCGGTCATCATCCACTACGGTCTGAACACCAGCACAAGGCCTTCTCAGAGCAAATGGAATTCTCTCCTTACTAAATTTTACTAACATTTTCTTTTCATATATTGTTGATTTTAGCGAAATCTCTTGGCATGACTAATCTGGCACTTTGGAACATCTGATATATCTGTGAAGTCTGAGTAAATTTTTAAGGATAAAGCAGGAGATAATTCTCTCTCCAGAGACAAATTATTTGATCATTTGATTATCTTTATGCAACAGATTGCATTTGACTCTTCTTGGCCTAGTGTGTACTCAGTATTATACTCTTGCTCACACAGTTCCTACCTGTGACATCCCATTACTTAGAAAATCACTCAGATTAGTCACTTGGTGTCACAGAGAAAAAGCAAATTGTCAATTGCCTAAGTTCTCATTTTTCAGCTGCTTTCTTTGATTTCATTTGTTGATAGTTGTGGTGTATCATCCACTTAGATCACTAGTTTTTCTTGACATTGAAGAGTTATGGTCAGACAGAAAAAAGAGGAAGGTGAGTGATATAAGCTCTTCTTTTCAACTGGTTGAAATCAGTTGAAATTGCTGCTTCCACCCACAATTTTCATGTTTAGGAAGACAGTTCAATCTTACTATGTTTCATCCGTTAAGAGTTTAGAGACTCTGCAGAAAGACTGATGTAAAATAGAGTGTTTAAGGACTTACATCCGCTCATTTGGCTTATCCTTGAGTACAAAGGTGAGTTGACTCTTTGCTCCAGAAAATGATCCTAAGTCAGTAATCTGAGAGTTCCCCTTTGGTGGCTGGTCCTAGGGTGATAAAGTCAGCTAGCCTGTGAGGCTTCTCCAGCTTTATGCATCACTATACCTTTTTATTTTCATCTTTCCTTCTTTGCTTTTTATTATGTGTAATCTTGATATAACGTCCCATGATATCTGGAAGATGTGTGGGTAGAATTCATTATGAGACATTTATTACCAAAAGTTCATACTAACATCATGAACACGAGAAAATTTCTGATTAGTACTTGCCTTCCATTTCAAGTACTGTCAGTCTCTGAATATGCTTCCAGTTTAGTTTTTCTTTTACATCTTTATTTACTTCCCTCTCTCCTCTACCTTATCTGTAGGGTCCATGTTTCATCCTGCTAGTATCACGTGCTCCAAGCGTGGAGGATCATCCTTCTTGGTTCCTTTTTAGAATGGTTATGGTGGTCCCATACTGAATCCTCCTTAGACTTTGTCTTTTAGATTCTTCAAAATGGAGAAGCTATAAATTTGGTAGATACTTAAAATGCTCATTCTTTTGCGAAGTGATTTTGTGGAGTTTCTAGGGATCCTTCTTCCTGTTGTCATTGATGAGGATGTTTTGAATGTATTTCCCTTGAGGTGGGTAAATGAATCTCTTCTGGCTGATGATTTTTTACTTATCCTCAGACTTAAGACATTTTTTTGACTGAGGACACATTCCCAATTCAGGCAACCCTCTTGAGCAGAATCAAAACAATCCTTTACCACTTCTCTGACTATACCCTGAAAATTCTGGGAATAGAGCCTGTACCCAAATCCCCGACTACTTTTTTCAGCTGTCTTTATCTTCATTGTCAGAAAAGCTAGGCAACTATGGTCTCTCTCCCTTTAGGTTTCTCAGGTATGTTATAGTCTACTGTGACTCTAAGATACATAGAAAACAGATAAAGTTCTCTAAGGCATACCAGTGAAGACTCTTTCCTTGGTTTTGAAAAATTAAAGTCCTTCCGATTTCCTTCCCATGGCAGGGGTGGAGTCACAGCACCAGAACAGCTCTCTCTAAAAAATACTTTCTTTAAGTTTATCTCTTGCTTTTTCAGACTCTAAAGTGGATGTAAATGTTCACGTAAAGGTTAAAAGCTGGCTTTTTACTCTCTCTTTTACTTGAAAGTCTTGTGTTTTGGAATTTGGTAGTGATTAATACCTATGATCTATGATCTCAGTTGAAATTGTTTCTAAATAAGACCATGTTCACATCCTGTAGAACCTATAAAATAAAACAAGAGCTATTCAGACAAGACCACACTATAGCTGGTTCTCTTAGCCACATTTACTCTAAAATCTTTAATCTTTCTCTATGATAAAACTTGATAATTAATATAGTAAACCTTTTTATATTTGTATTTTTTTCACGTGGCAATTTTTAAATTAACAGAATTTAAGTTAAAGTAACAGGTCTTAGCTATATATTGGTCTAGATCTATTGTATGAGTGCAGCCATTTTCATTTTCTCCTGTTGTTCACTTTAGAAAACCCCAAGCATCTGGGTTGGATAAAATGCAACTGACTTGAATACAAGCTCCTCAAGGGCAGAGACTGTATCCACCATCTCTTGCATCCCACCTCATATTTTTCTGACTCGTATTTTCACTCCAGCCTCTGCTGTGGCACACAAGTGCATGCAGGTATAATATGACAGCTCCTTGCCTTGTCAACACTAAATCTTTTGCTTTTGGCTCTGGATTTTCTCCACTACTTCCAAATGGGATGCCTGTGGGAATCTGCTCAGCCATGTGAAACGCGCAGAAAAGAGTTACGTTTCCATGGCCTAACCCTCAGAAACTAGGGATGAGAACTGCTGTTCTCTGTCTCAGGTGAACAATCCTGAGGTGCCCATACGTGGCTCCTCAGAAGACCCGCGGTGGAATTGTGTTCCATTTGTTCACTGAGGTCATCAGTTCAATGAAGCAAGTTTAAATGAACTTTCCCTTCTGCTCTGGGTTGCTCTTCCATTTCCCTATACCAATTACTTGGGTTCATTTTGGAAATTAAACTTCATGCATTCAAGCCCTTCTCTCGGGACCTTTTGTGAAGGAATCTAAGCCAAGACCATACTTTTTGTTTCTCTGTTCACCAAAGAAATCCAAACACTTACAACAGTGGAGCCTGGAACACAATACGTATTCAACAAAATGCTGTGGAGTGAATGACTGAACGGTATCCAGAGTACGGATAAGATAAGTGCCAGTCCTTGTAGAATGCAGGCTTAGGAACATTTATTCCTCTGTGGGTTGTGCTGCTTCTTAAGATTGATGATTATTAATAGGTACCGTCGGTGTCTTTCTGATGTATTAGCTGAAACATGCTTCATGGCTCTCCTCAAAAAGAGGGAGTTGCCTCTTCACTCTAACGTCAGAATCTCCAGGAAAATGATGTTTTACCATATGAATTATAGCAGCCTAACATGGAGTCCAGCATGATGCATTGTTCTTTGCTCATAAATAATGCAAAGTAGATACCAGGCAAAGATAAAGGCTAGTGATTTATTCCACATAACCTTTATGTAAACCTCATAAATCGTGCACGGTGATGTCTGGGAATATGACAGTGGCTGTGGCACCGGATCGTGTTGACAGTGGCAGGCATTTCATGCATTGAGAACAAGAGGACAAAGAGAACACTCCTTCTCATACCTCTTGTGCTCTTTCACTAGGGAAAAATGGAGGAAACAGCAACATTTAAAACAATAACAACATTCGGCATAGAGCAGAGAGTCAAGAATTAACACTAACATTGATATGGAGAAAAAAACAGTACAACAGAAAGTACATTATATAAGTTCTCATTGTGAATAAATTCATTTGCACAAAGTTTTATTGTTTCTTACCTGCCACACATTTGCACAATATTGATGACATGGGAAACACTTATCCATTTCCAGCAGAATGACTTTCCAAGAGTGGGATTTCAAAACTTTTTAGGATTTATTTTCATTGTCCTTATTGGTAAAGAATGACACATTGGCAAGGAGTTTGAGTTTTTTTTTTTAGTTAATTAATTAATTAATTTATTGGCTGCATTGGGTCTTTGATGTTGCACATGGGCTTTCTTTAGTTGCAGCAAGTGGGGGCTACTCTTAATTGTAGTGCGCAGGCTCCTCATTCTGGTGGCTTCTCTTGTTGTGGAGCATGGGCTCTAGGCGCACGGGCTTCAGTAGTTGCAGCACACAGGCTCAATAGTTGTGGTGCATGGGCTTAGTTGTGCCGCAGCGTGTGGAATCTTCCTGGAGCAGGGATTGAACCTGTGTCCCCTGCATTGACAGGCAGATTCTTAACCACTGCGCCACCTAGGAAGTCTGAGTTGGAGTATTAAATAAAGGTCTGAGTTGTAATAATTCAGCCTTTACTCTGCTGCATTTACCATGGAAAGTTACAATGTGTAGTAAAAACAGAACTTAGAGAAATTATAATGGCTTGTAATGTAAGGAGGAGATGAAACCTTAAAAATAATGAATTGCTAAATAATTTAATGAGATAAGGCTGAATGAGAACTAGAATATGAATAGCTAATTCCAGAAGGGGGAAGGTCATAGAGGAAAACAAAAACAAACCCCACTAGCTACAGCATCAGTTCAATATTGTAGAGTTGACTCTGTTCTTAAAGTACTGGATATAACACATAAAGTAATAAGTCGCTATGAAATACACAGGATTTATTCTACTGGAGTTGTTCAGTCTTTTACCTTAACTCTGCTATGCAACTTCCTTCCATGAAAGTTCCTGTTTTCTTTTTTTCTGAAGTTCTAAAACCCTTGAAGGAATCAAAGGAGAACATAGAGAGGCAGAATTAGTTAAATTGACTCAGATAATATTGTTAATTGTTTCTATCATCATTTGGCAGAGGTTAACTTTTATACTTAAATAAGAGATGCTATCATTTGCTTGTAAATAAAAATGCTGACTCTAGTAAGCAAAACAGCAACAAAGAACATTGCAGTTTCATCTGCTGCCTTGACCTTAAAGGAGAGATTGTTCACACAATGAGCATTGAATGCTTTGTTTCTCCCTTTGATTGGTACCTGGAATCAGATTTTGCTTTAGGCTTTTTCCTATTACAAACATTATTTTTCTAATTAGTTAAAAGAAAACATGATTGTAACGTTAAGAATAGGAAGCATCAATATTAGAATTTCAATTTCTAGCAATGATCCTGTGCAATTATAAAGCAGCTACACAGTTTAGCCACCCTGGATATAAAAATACAAGTTGTAGAAAGTATAGCTTCCAAGTCCCTAAAAAAACCACAGAGAGTGCTGCCACATAAACTTAACCCTCTTATAGGCTGAGTTTTAAGAGTCATGTGCCAAACAGTTGAGATATTGCTCTTTATAAATATAATGTAGCTTGCACATGGAGAAAATTCCCCCGAAGGACGTAGCATTAAAGAGATTACTTTTCTTGGGGAATGAAATAAATACAGTGTAATGAAGAAGTGTGAGCAAATTCAGGTCCTCTATGCTTTGGTTCTGCAGCCAGACATTAAAAGCACTATTACTGTTCTTAGCAATCCCCCAGATTCAAATTAATGTCATTGTACCAGCAAGGGTGTTTATTGCGTGCCTACTGTGCACTCAGCCCTGTGAGAGGGATGTGGGAGACAGCTAGTTTAATATGCAGTCTGCATTTTAAAGAGAACAAAAGAAAATCTAATGAAGGTGTTAAGATAAATATGTCATATAACAAATAATGTTGAAATATTACCTCTCACCTGGATGAAATATCAGTTTCTCTAGTCTCTTTTTTAACCAATTATGAAGCTTCAGAGATATTATAGATTGCATGTTTGTGTCCCCCTAAAATTCATGTGCTGAAACCCTAATCCCCATTAGGATACTATTAGCAGGGGAAGCCTTTGGGAAATAATTCACCAATGAGACTGGAGCCCTTATGATGGGATTAGTGCCCTCCCTTGTAAGAAGAGACACGAGAGAGAGAGAGAGAGAGAGAGAGAGAGAGAGAGAGAGAGAGAGAAACAGATAGAGGGAGAGAGTTTGCTTGCTTCCTGTCTCTCTGCTTTTTGCCATGTCATGATACAGCAATCTTGTCTGCAAACCAGGAAAAGTATCTTTAACAGACCTTGGATTTACTGATACCTTGATTTTGGATTCCTCAGTGTTCAGAACTATGAGGCATAAATGTTTGCTGTTAAGCCACCCAGTCTATGATATCTTGATATAGCAGCGCAAACTGCTAAATCACCCAGACAAGTGATATTACTCTTTATGTTTTTAAAAAATAACTTCTTCTCAAGTGTTTTCAATAACTCCTACTTCTGTTAGGTAAAGAATAACCTTAATCACATGTGATAAGGTAAATAATTAGGGGGGAGAGGGTCACAGTCTTACGTTGGGAGACAGTTCTCCATAGATCTCTCATTTTTCTGCACATCTTTAGAGCAGATTATCTTTGTTCCGGACTCTCTTTCCAAGAATGTTTGTGTAGTGAAGAGCGTTGGACAATAGAGATAGGGTCTCCCTCAGAGACACTAAAAGTTTGTTTGCTGTATAATATAATAAACATAATAACTTCCTCTGGGATGAAAGGCAGGTATGCTTACTGTCCAGTATAAAAGATATGAGTTCCATAAGCGTGGGTTTCCTCTCCTGTAACGCAGCCCTTTATGAGAGTAGGTGTCAGCCTGGCCCTCTGCATTGCTCTGTTGGAACTTGGGTGAGGAGAGGCAGTAAAAATGCTAATCATCTAGCTGCTGCTATTGCTGTGAGTAATAAAGCCCTTGTTCTCCAGCCCAGAGGTCCCATGTCTTCTTCCTGTACCTAAGAAACCGTGACAGGTCATTTGTTAGCTCAGACCCTTCACAGCTTTTTACATCTTGCCCCTCTCACTTGTCTTTTTTTTAGGCTTCATCTGGCTATTCATTTATCTGATGAGGGAAAGGACAAAAAATTACTTGGCGGATTCTTCGGAGAAAGATAATTAGAGTAGTAGAAAAATTACCCTTCCCAAGAGGCAGTTTGTGACCGGGAGGAGACAGAAGATTGAGAAACCAGTGGTATGCAGGAGAGGGACGTCATTTTAAATGTATAACACTCACATTTGGATTTTCCGTAACTTGGCCCATCTTTTCTGTCCTCATTTTCATTATATATATGAATGTATATGTATATGTAAATTATTGATTATTTGTATACTGATTGGTGTGGTATGGTTCCATTTTACTCAGACTGTTCCCCAACATAACTTCTTCATTATGTTATAATTCATCTTCCTGACCTCGTACTTGCGCCACGCCTTGCCCCAGCCCCTATACCATCTCTGGGGGCAGCTGAGCATGTTATCACATGACAGCCTTCTGCTCGTGGAGATTAAGTTTAATATTATTTGGTCTAATAATTTCAAGTACTTCTTTTTATGACTCAGAAGCTTCAGAAAAGTGCTTGTTCCTTTCTTTCCCTTCCTTTTGGTGGCACCTGGGTTTAAACATTGCATTCTTATTCTGGTGAGGGAGGTGTGAATTCACAAATTACTGGTATCTATACAGTGTCTGCTGATCTTGTTGTTCTCCGCTGTTAGTCTCCAGGGTTCTCTGGGTTCTGTGAGCACCTATATGCAGACCATGGGGTACCAGAAACTCACTTTCAGGCTCATCTATTGGCTTCTATTGTTCCATTTCTCTTATTCTATTTTCTGATCTGAAGTTAGGTGCTCAGCCTCTCCCATGTTATACCCAGGAAACAGCCACTACCTCTGATCATTTTTGTTCCTACCAAAACTCATATGGATATCTTGTTTATCTTTTCTACCCAACAGGCAATGCCCCCCCCCCACCCCCACGTGCCCCATGACCTAATCTAGCATGGGAAAAGGAATGGCCTAAGATAAGAGAAACATACACACACACACACACACACACACACACACGTCTGTGATCTAAATGTGCCTTTTATAAGTTAATGGTTGTTAAGGGAATGTAAATATTTTGTTTTTTTTTTCACCTCAAAGTTTAGCTTTCAAGACTATTATCTTGATTCACAACTAACATTTTGATATCAAAAACCTTAAAGACTCTTTCTGTCTGCATTTCTGTCTGAAAAGTTTTAATACTCTACTTCCATGTTCCTCCATCATTGACTCAACCCCTCAAGGTAGAGAAGCAGCCCTGAATGCCTAAAGACAAAGTTTTGTGCATTAAAATGCAAAGAGAAAGTAATGTATGTCACATAGTATTCCTCTCATTATAATTGTTTATTTCCAAATCTCCTTGCAACTGTCTCCCTCAATGCTTTCCTCAATATTCTTTTCATTCACCTGTAAAGCTTCCACACAGTTCTTTTAATCTACCCAACATTCATGCCTGTTTCAAAATGTGGATTCAATCTCATTGCTTCTAAGAAGACTTCTTTTTTACCATGTAGGTTGCATTCCTTTTATTCATAAAATGTCAAACCCCTGTTGCCCTTGGTTTTAAAATCATTTTCTTTAGGATACTCAATTTATAAGGATATGCTTTGCAGGCTACCTAGAGAGAAAGCCTAGAATTTTTATTCTCATTTCAACCATAGCATCTCTAACTTTATTTGATATGTATTGGTAAGTTATTTTATTTGTAAAAATTACATGGTTCAAGGGTAAAAGAAATATTAAAAAATTTCTAAACCATTTATCATTAATTTTATAATTAACAATATGTAACCTTAAAATGATTCAGTAATTTTTAGGTCTCACATATTCCCTTAAGCCATATATGCTTATGTCTTATGTTAATTATATTATAGATTCTTTGAAAGTAGTGGATATGTTTTACCTTTCTTTGTTTCCTCTACACCGTCTAATTTGTACACAAACATACAAGTTCATAAATAGTTGTGGTTTTGATTGGCATTGCTGTGATCAGATTCCAGATGCAAGAAATAAAAACTTTGGGCTATTCATGCAGAGCCTTATTGATTAGTTTGAACTCCTTCTAGGACTTCAAGGATGAATAAGGTTTGAAAAGATAACTAGGAAGAGCAGAAAAATTTATGAAGTGTGACAACCTGAAAAAAGTTTTGGAGTTGGAAAAAAAATCAATGGTCTCAGCTTTTGCACTTTATAACCTGTGTCTGGTTAGGCTTCATCCCAGAGTCTTTAGCACAAGTGAAACTTCTCTTGAGAATAAAGGGCTATATAATAAGCAGGTTAAAAGACAAGCCATGTGGCATTATAAAACCCTCTTAAGTATTTGCTGTTTAAGGACAAAACATGTTATTTTGTTCAAAATTCTCATGCATGGATGAACTAATGTTCCTGTAATTAGCAAAGCCACCTTTTCATTGTATAAAGAAATGGTAATTGATATTTTTACTAGTGCTAAGTACCCATAGTGATAACGTTAAAAGACATAACACTTTATAACAAAAGGGATCTTTGAAAATACAGTTCAATCCCTTACTTAAATAGATACTAGGGACTTCCCTGGGGGCGCAGTGGTTAAGAATCCACCTGCCAGTGCAGGGGACGTGGGTTCAAGCCCTGGTCCAGGAAGATCCCACATGCCGTGGAACAACTAAGCCCATGTGCCACAACTACTGAGTCTGTGTGCTGCAACTACTGAAGCCCGCGTGCCTAGAGACCACATACCACAATGAAGAGTAGCCCCTGCTCGCCACAACTAGAGAAAACCCGCATGGAGCAAGGAAGATGCAACACAGCCATAAATAAATAAATAAATAAAATAAAATAAAATAAAATAAAATAAAATAAAATAAAATAAAATAAAATAATAAATAAATACTAGAAGCGGAGGCCCAGAGATAGGAATTGAAGTCTCCAAGGTCACATGAATGGTAAAGAGCAGAGCAGGGACTCAAGATTGGTCCTTTGACCCACCAAACCTACACTCATGCCTCTCTAAAGGAGATCTGCCTTTCCAATGGAGATAAATTATGGAATAAAATGAGAGAGTTTAGCATTTTGAAATGCATGATGCTCTCAACACACTACAACAGTGTGGCTGTCCTCAGGAAATTAAAAAGCAATTTGGAGAAATGAAATGGGTCAAATGAGCTGCCACTGAAACTAAAGGCTGTGGAGTAACCAGTAAATCAGTAACTGCTTCCTGTGCTTGAGATTTTCAACCCCTCAGGGTGGGAGGTAAACCACCAAATAAATTTAAAAGGATTTCCACTGAGTGTTTCTTGTGAAACTCTGAAGACATTTATATTACACGCTCTACACCCTTAATTTCCGGTGCAAAAACAGAAATGCATTCAGAAGTCTCATTTTTTAAGAGGGTTATTTTCTACCATGTTTTTAAAAATATCATAAAGGGTTTTAGCAGAAGTCTAATTCTCTCAGCTGAATTGAAAGGCTCAGATATTTTCATAATGAATGTTAAAATTTCCTTCTTCTGTCTCTTATTATTGATGATCTACTGCCATTGCTTTCTTTCCTCTCAGGGTTCCAGGGAAGAAAATCAGCCAACAAGATATAATAGCTTCATTTTAACTTGGCTTCATATGCAATTTTAATGACAATTTTACATATATTACTCAACCAACTCCCAGAACACTCAGAGGTCAAATTAGTATTTAAACAGACATTCTAAATGGAAATGAGTGTCCAGTCATTTATTTATGAATGGTTTGATAGAACAGCAACTCTTGAAATCATCCCAGAGTATTAGGAACCTGGAAAATCAACAGCAAGCATCGATTTCTTTGCCTACTTGATTTTAGCAATTGGACTTCAATTGCATGAAAACTCAGGAAAGAAAGGTGTTTTGTGCTGTTTTCAGTCTCATCTGCACAGATCGATGCAAATTGCTCATGTATGAATGTTATTCTGGCTTTGGTTGATCACATCTACAATTCAGTTGCAGGCCCCTGAAAAGGTTATCTTGGGTCTTCACTGAGCCTAGTTAAGTGCTATGAATCTTGTATTCAAAAGTAGTAAACTCTAAATTTCAGGTAGGTAACAGATGGTGATGAAGAGATTGCTATTGACTCTGTGCTCTCTGATTTTCAGAGTTATTTTGTATAATATCTAAATAAATGAACATTTCAAAATTACCTACTGCTATACTGAACAGATCTGATCTCTTGATGATGAGTCATGGTGCAATAAAGCATCAGTTGTCAAAGGTATATATGGTAGGTGCAAATATGGCCCCCCAAAAATGTCTATATCCTATTCCCCCAAACCTGTGAATATGTTATGTTATGTGGAAAGAGGAAATTAAGATTGCAGATGGAATTTAGGTTAGTAATCAGATAACCTGATAATAGGGAGATTATCCTGGATTATCTGTGTAATCACACAGATCTTTAAAAGACAAGAGGAGGAGGCAGAGAAGTCATTGTCAGAGTGACGCATGTGAGAAAGACTTGACAAGCCAGTGTTGGCTTTGAAAAAACAAGATGGGACCACAAGCCAAGAAATGCAGACAGCCTAGAAATGGAAAAGGCAAGAAGACAGATTCTACCCTACAGCCTCCAGACCTTGATTTTAGCCCACTGAGACCATTTTTGGACTTCTGACATCCACAACTATAAAAAAATAAGTTTTTGTGGTTTTGAGCCAATAAGTTTGTGATAATTTGTTACAGCAACAATAGGAATGCAGGATATTTGGACTCCACCTGGATTGACTTAAGTATTGTGTGTGTGTGTGGGGGGGGGGTGTGTGAGCGTGCACACGTGAGTTCACGATGACTTTTCATTTATTCCTTTTAACTGTGAAAAATATTTTTTGAATATACCACAAGGTATTTTATTGCAATGTATTTATCTATTCATCTGTTTATGGAGACAGATGCTTTCCATAGCTTTCTAATACAGGCACCCTATAATAACCTCCTTTACTCGCTTCCTTATATTTTTACATGAGTATTTTCCTTGGGCATAAACTTTAGACATAGAATTATTGGGATGTATGAAATGCCCATTTTCAAATCAAACAGATATTGATAATTTGCTACCCAAAGTGGCTGGACCAATTTACACAACCAGCACATTATAAAAATTTGAATTTTTCCACATTTTTGTCACAACTATTCACAGAGGTTTTTTTGTATTTTTTAAAAAATTTATTGGAGTATAGTTGCTTTAACAATGTTGTGTTAGTTTCTGTTCTATAGCAAAGTGAATCAGTTATACATATACATATATCCACTCTTTTTTAGATTCTTTTCCCATATAGGTCATTACAGAGTATTGAGTAGAGTTCCCTGTGCTATACAGAAGGTTCTTATTAATTATCTATTTTATATATAGCAGTGTGTATAATCTCCCAGTTTATCCCTCCTTCCCATTTTCCCCCAAACTATGTTTGTTTTTCACATCTCTGACTCTATTTCTGTTTTGTCAATAAATTCCTTTGTACAATGTTTTAAAATTCCATATATAAGAGATATAATATGATGTTTGTCTTTCTCTGTGTGACTTACTGTACTCAGTGTGACAGTCTCTAGGTCCATCCATGTGGCTGCAAATGGCATTCTCTCTCTCTCTTTTATGGCTAATATTCCATTGTATATATGTGCCACATCTTCTTTATGCATTCGTCTGTCAATGGACATTTAGGTTGCTTCCATGTTCTGATTATTGTAAATAGTGCTGCAATGAACATTGGGATGCATATAGCTTTTTGAATCATGGTTTTCCTCCAGATATATGCCCAGGAGTGGGATTGCTGGATCATATGGTAGCTCTATTTTTAGTTTTTTAAGGCATTTCCATACTGGTCTCCATAATGATTGTACCAATTTACATTCCCACCAACAGTGTAGGAGGGTTCCTTTTTCTGCAAACCCTCTCCAGCATTTATTGTTTGTAGATTTTTTGATGATGGCCATTCTGATCTATGTGAAGTAATACCTCATTGTAGTTTTGATTTGCATTTCTCTAATAGTTAGTGATATTGAGCATCTTTTCAAGTGCCTCTTGGCCATCTGTATGTCTTCTTTGGAGAAAGGACAGAGATAAACTCACACACCTATGGTCACCTAATCTATGACAAAGGAGGCAAGACTATACAATGGAGAAAAGACAGTCTCTTCAATAAGTGGTGCTCAGAAAACTGGACAGCTACATATAAAAGATGAAATTAGAACACTCTCTAACACCATACACAAAAATAAACTCAAAATGGATTAAAGATCTAAATGTAAGGCCAGAAACTATAAAACTCTTACAGGAAAACATAGGCAGAGCACTCTGACATAAATTACAGCAAGATCTTTTTTTGATCCACCTCCTAGAGTAATAAAAATATAAACAAATGGAACCTAATTAAACTTAAAAGCTTTTGCGCAGCAAAGGAAACCATAAACAAAACAAAAAGACAAGAAACAGAATGGGAGAAAATATCTACAAATGAATCGACCAACAAGGGATTAATCTCCAAAATATATAAACAGCTCATGCAGTTCAATATAAAAAAACAAACAACCCAATCAAAAAAATGGGCAGAAGATCTAAATTAACATTTCTCCAAAGTAGTCACAGAGTTTTTCTTTTCTTTTTTTTAATTTTATTTATTTATTTATTATTTTCTGGGGGTACACCAAGTTCAATCATCTGTTGTTGTTTTTTTAAATTTTATTTATTTATTTATTATTTTTGGGGGGGTACACCAAGTTCAATCATCTGTTTTTATACACATATCCCCGTATTCCCTCCCTCCCTCCATTGACTCCCCCCCAACCCTCCCTAGAGTCCCCCCCACCCTCCCCGTCCCAGTCCTCTAAGGCATCTTCCATCCTCGAGTTGAACTCCCTTTCCTATACAACAACTTCCCACTGGCTATCTATTTTACAGTTGGTAGTATATATATGTCTGTGCTACTCTCTTGCTTCGTCTCAGCTTCCCTTTCACCCCCCACCCCCTCCCAAACCTCGAGTTCTACAGCCCATTCTCTGCACCTGCGTCCATGTTCTTGTCACTGAGTTCATCAGTACCATTTTTAGATTCTGTATATGTGAGTTAGCATACAATATTTGCCTTTCTCTTTCTGACTTACTTCACTCTGTATGACAGACTGTAGGTCTATCCACCTCATGACATATAGCTCCATCTCATCCCTTTTTATACCTGAGTAATATTCCATTGTATATATATGCCACATTTTTTTTTAAATTAATTTATTTATTTATTGGTTACGTTGGGTCTTTGTTGCTGCACACGGGCTTTCTCTAGTTGATACAAGTGGGGGCTCCTCATTGTAGTGGAGCACGGGCTCTAGGCGAGTGGGCTTCAATGGTTGTGGCACCTGGGCTCCATAGTTGTAGCACATGGGCTTAGTTGCTCCAAGGCATGTGGAATCTTCCCAGAGCAGGGCTCGAACCCGTGTCCCCTGCATTGGCAGGCAGATTCTTAACCACTGCGCCACCTAGGAAGTCCTATGACACATCTTCTTTATCCATTCATTTGTTGATGGGCATTTCGGTTGCTTCCATGTCCTGGCTATTGTAAATAGTGCTGCAATAAACATGATGGTACATGTTTCTTTTGGGATTATGGTTTTCTTTGGGTATATGCCCAGTAGTGGGATTACTGGATCATATGGTAGTTCTATTTGTAGTTTTTTAAGGAACCTCCAAATTGTTTCCCATAGTGGCTGTACCAACTTACATTCCCAACAACAGTGCAGGAGAGTTCCCTTTTCTCCACACCCTCTCCAACATTTGTTGTTTCCAGATTTTGTGATGATGGCCATTCTGACTTGTGTGAGGTGATACCTCATTGTGGCTTTGACTTGAATTTCTCGGATGATTAGTGATGTAGAACATCTTTTCATGTATTGGTTGGCCATCTGTATGTCTTCTTTGGAGAAATGTCTATTTAGGTCTTCTGCCCATTTGTGGATTGGGTTATTTGCTTTTTTGGTATTAAGCTTCATGGGCTGCTTGTATATTTTGGAGGTTAATCCTTTCTTGTTTCATAGGCCACTATTTTTTCCCATTCTGAGGGTTGCCTTCTAATCTTGTTTATGGTTTCTTTCGCTGTGCAAAAGCTTTTAAGTTTCACGAGGTCCCATTTGTTTATTCTTGATTTTATTTCCATGATTCTAGGAGGTGGGTCCAAAAAGATCTTTCTTTGATGGATGTCATAGAGTGTTCTGCCTATGTTTTCCTCTAGGAGTTTTATAGTGTCTGGCCTTACATGTAGGTCTTTAATCCATTTGGAGTTTATTTTTGTGGATGGTGTTAGGAAGTGTTCAAATTTCATTCTTTTACATGTTGCTGTCGAATTTTCCCAGCACCACTTATTGAAGAGGCTGTCTTTTTTCCATTGTATATTCGTGCCTCCTTTGTCAAAGATAAGGTGCTCATATGTGTTTGGGTTTACCTCTGAGTTCTCTATTCTGTTCCA
Source organism: Hippopotamus amphibius kiboko (assembly GCF_030028045.1). NCBI lineage: Eukaryota > Metazoa > Chordata > Mammalia > Artiodactyla > Hippopotamidae > Hippopotamus > Hippopotamus amphibius. The sequence goes on from NC_080189.1 coordinate 166,987,799, forward strand.
TTGGTCTTCCTTTCTGTTTTTGTGCCAGTACCATACTGTCTTGATCACTATGGCCTTGTAGTATAATTTGAAGTCAGGAAGCCTGATTCCACCAACTCCATTTTTCCTTCTCAAGATTGCTTTGGCTATTCGGGGTCTTTTGCGTTTCCATACAAATCGTAAGATTTCTTGCTCTAGTTCTGTGAAAAATGCCATTGGTAATTTGATCGGGATTGCATTGAATCTGTAAATTGCTTTGGGTAGTACAGTCATTTTCACGATGTTGATTCTTCCAATCCAGGAACATGGTATGTCCCTCCATCTGTTTGTGTCGTCTTTGATTTCTTTCATCAATGTCTTAAAGTTTTCTGCATACAGATCTTTTGCCTCCTTAGGCAGGTTTATTCCTAGGTATTTTATTCTTTTGGTTGCAATGGTGAATGGGAGAGTTTCCTTAATTTCTCTTTCTGCTCTTCCATTGTTAGTGTATAGGAATGCAAGAGATTTCTGTGCATTAATTTTGTATCCTGCTACTTTACTAAACTCATCAATTAGTGCTAGCAGTTTTCTGGTAGAGTCTTTAGGGTTTTCTATATATAATATCATGTCATCTGCAAAGAGTGACAATTTTACTTCTTTTCCAATTTGGATTCCTTTGATTTCTTTTTCTTCTCTGATTGCTGTGGCTAAAACTTCCAAAACTATGTTGAATAATAATGGTGAGAATGGGCATCCTCATCTTGTTCCTGTTCTTAGAGGGAATTCTTTCAGTTTTTCCCCATTGAGAAAGATGTTGACTTTTGGTTTCTCATATATGGCTTTTATTATGTTGAGGTAATTTCCTTCTTTGCCCATTTTCTGGAGAGCTTTTATCCTAAATGGATGTTGAACTTTGTCAAAAGCTTTTTCTGCATCTATTGACATGATCATATGGTTTTTATCCTTCAGTTTGTTGATATGATGTATCACATTGATTGATTTGCGTATATTGAAGAATCCTTGCATCCCAGGGATAAACCCCACTTGATCATGGTGTATGATTTTTTTAATGTGCTGTTGGAGTCAGTTAGTATTTTGTTGAGGATTTTTGCATCTATGTTCATGAGTCTTATTGGTCTGTAATTTTCTTTTTTTGTGACATCTTTGCCTGGTTTTGGTATCAGGGTGATGGTGGCCTCGTAGAATGAGTTTGAGAGTGTTCCACCTTCTGCGATAATTTGGAAGAGTTTGAGAAGGATAGGTGTTAGCTCTTCTCAAAATGTTTGATAGAATTCGCCCGTGAACCCATCTGGTCCTGGGCTTTCGTGTGTTGGGAGATTTTTAATCACTGCCTCAATTTCCGTACTTGTGACTGGTCTGTTCATGGTTTCTATTTCTTCCTGGTTCAGTCTTGGAAGATTGTATTTTTCTAAGAATGTATCCATTTCTTCCAGGTTATCCAATTGATTGGCATATAGTTGCTTGTAGTAGTCTCTCATGATGTTTTCTATTTCTGAGGTGTCTGTTGTTACTTCTCCTTTTTCATTTCTAATTCTGTTGATTTGCATCTTCTCCCTTTTTTTTCTTGATGAATCCGGCTAATGGTTTATCAATTTTGTTAATCTTCTCAAAGAAACAGCTTTTAGTTTTATCGATCTTTGCTATTCTTTCCTTCATTTCTTTCTCATTTATTTCTGCTCTGATCTTTATGATTTCTTTCCTTCTGCTCACTTTGGGGTTTCTTTGTTCTTCTTTTTCTAATTGTTTTAGGTGTAAGGTTAGGTTGTTTATTCAAGATTTTTCTTGTTTCTTGAGGTAGGACTGTATTGCTATAAACTTCCCTCTTAGAACTGCTTTTGCTGCATCCCATAGGTTTTGTGTTGTTGTGTTTTCATTGTCATTTGTTTCTAGATATTTTTTGATTTCCTCTTTGATTTCTTTAGTGATTTCTTGGTTGTTTAAGAGTGAATTGTTTAGCCTCCATGTGTTTGTATTTTTTGCAGTTTTTTTCCTGTAATTGATATTTAGTCTCATGGCGTTGTGGTCTGAGAAGATGCTTGATATGATTTCAGTTTTCTTGAATTTGCTGAGGTTTGATGTGTGACCCAAGATGTGATCTATCCTGGAAAATGTTCCGTGTGCACTTGAGAAGAAAATATATTCTGTCATTTTTGGATGGAGTGTCCTATAAATATCGATTAAGTCGAGATGGTGTAATGTGTCATTTAAAGCTTGTGTGTCTTTATTTATTTTCTGATTGGATGATCTGTCCATTGATGTAAGTGGGGTGTTCAAGTCTCCCACTATTATTGTGTTCCTGTCAATGTCCCCTTTTATAGCTGTTAGCATTTGCCTTATGTATTGAGGTGCTCCTATGTTGGGTGCATAGATATTTACCATTGTGATATGTTCTTCTTGGATGGATCCCTTGATCATTATGTAGTGTCCTTCCTTGTCTCTTGTAATAGTCTTTACTTTCAAGTCTAATTTGTCTGATATGAGTATTGCTACTCCAGCTTTCTTTTGACTTCCATTGGCATGGAATATCTTTTTCCATCCCTTTACTTTCAGTCTATATGTATCCCTTGGTCTGAAGTGGGTTTCTTGTAGGCAGCATATAGAAGGGTCTTGTGTTTGTATCCATTCAGCCAGTCTGTGTCTTTTGGTTGGAGCATTTAATCCATTTACATTTAAAGTGATTATTGACATGTGTGTTCCAATGACCATTTTCTTCATTGTTTTGGGTTTGTATTTGTAGGTGTTTTCCTTTTCTTGTGTTTCCTACTTAGAGAAGTTCCTTTAGCACTTGTTGTAAAGCTGGTTTAGTGATGCTGAATTCTCTTAACTTTTGCTTGTCTGGAAAGCTTTTGATTTCTCCCTCAAATCTGAATGAGATTCTTGCTGGGTAGAGTAGTCTTGGCTGTAGGTTTCTCTCTTTCAGGGCTTTCAGTATATCCTGCCATTCCCTTCTGGCCTGCAGAGTTTCTGTAGAAAGGTCAGCTGTTATCCTGATGGGTTTTCCCTTATATGTTGTTTGTTGCTTTTCTCTTGCTGCTTTTAATATTTTTTCTTTGTGTTTAATTTTCATTAGTTTGTTTAATATGTGCTTTGGTGTATTTCTCCTTGGGTTTATTCTGTATGGGACTCTCTGTGCTTCTTGGACTTGGTTCATTATTTCCTTTCCCATGTTGGGGAAGTTTTCCACTAGAACCTCTTCAAATATTTTCTCAGACCCTTTCTTTATTTCTTCTTCTTCTGGGATGCCTATAATTCGAATGTTGGTACACTTAATGTTATCACTGAGGTCTCTGAGACTGTCTTCTATTCTTTTTATTCTTTTTTCTTTTTCCTGCTCTGTGGCGTTTATTTCCCCCATTCTATGTTCCAACTCACTTATTCGTTCTTCTGCCTCAGTCATTCTGCTGGTTATAGCATCTAGAGTATTTTTAATTTCAGTTATTTTGTTATCCATTGCTGTTTGTTTTTCTGAGTTCTTATGAACTGTTTCTTGTACTTTCTCTATTTTGTTATCGAGATTTTGTATCATTTTTACTATCATTACTCTGAATTCTTTTTCAGGCATTTTTTCTATTTCCTCCTCATTTATTTGGTCTTGTGGGTTTTTTTCCTGCTCCTTTGCCTGCATGGTGTTTCTTTGTTTCCTCATGGTTGTCCAAAGTTTTGGGATTGCTTGTCCTGGCAATAGAGGTGTTTATAGAAGACTGTCCAAGCCTCACACTAATGTCCTAGTTATGGATTAAACAAATACTAAGTCTAGGAAACACATACATGTATAAGACACACAATTACTGAATCCATTAGGACATAAGGCTCTGGAAAAACCTGACAGAACCCCAGTGTGCTATCAGATATTCAAAGAGAAACCCAACAGAAATTGACAACTGAAACAGAGCAAATCAGAGACAAAAGCAAAAGCAAACAAACAAGCAAATAACACCTTACACATACAAACACTAATCCAGGGAGATTTTGTAAGCTAGGATCAAATATAGAAAAGAGCTAGAGTACCACCAGAGAGAATAGAGATTCTCAGAATGAAATTAGACAGTTGTACTAAGAACTAAGATAAAGACATAAACATAATATTAAATACCAAGGCGGTACATCATCTGGAGAATAGAGCAAGAAGTCTGAGCAGATAGATAGTGTTGCTTATAAGTATGTTAAGATAAAATAAACTTAAAATGGCTGGAAGAAAGGGGTACAAAAGAGCATAGTGTGGTTGGAAATATGCAAATAAAAAGAAAGGAATAGAAATGTTTAAAAGATAGGGATGAAAGGAAAGTATGAGAGATATATTGTCCGTACTACCAAAAACTTAGCTAGATAGAGAAGTATATAAAAAGGCAAGAAAATAAAAATAGAATAAAAAATATCATTAAAAAATTATGTTATAAAACTTGTAGATCTCTTAGGACTAAGATCGAATTTAATATAGAAAAAAAAAAAGAGAGAGTAAAAGAAGAAAAAAATCCAGAACTGATCCCAGAATGGACCAGTTCGATAGGATTGATACTAATATTTCTGTTTCCTTAGCGTCTCAGCTGTAAGTGTCCTTCTCCTTGCCTTGGGTTTTTTTGCATTGTTCTGTGACCAGCAGAGCTTCCTTTATTGTTCGTCTGTAAGCATCGGTGTGTGGGGAGGGAGAGGGTACAATAGTGGCTCCTTCCCCTGGGAGTGAGTGAGCAGTGGCGCACTGTTGTTTCAGTTGGGCTTGGAGGTGCCTTTTGCAGAGGGACGCTGGTGGCTCAGGCATAAACAGAAAGTCTTAGAGTTGGGCCTCTCTTGGGTTTTTGTTGTTGTTGTTGTTGTTGTTGTTGTTGTTTTTTCTCAGCAGCCTCCCTGCTGCTGGCGTTCCAAGGGGTTTTAATCTAGCCCCGCCTGAGTGCCTGAGGGTACTTGTTATCCCTGAGCGCCTTAGGTGGCCCACAGGGCGTCTCTCCACTGCCTGTTGCAGAGGCGCAGAAAGAGAGAGAAAGGCTATGTGCGGGGCTCCTCCCCTCTGCCCGTGAGCGTGCAGCCTCCAGCTGCCATCATGGTCGGGCAGCTCTCAGGGACGGGCACTCCTCGCCGTGGACCTCTTCCCTCCTGTCCTCTCGGTCTGTCACCTTACTGGCAACAATGTTTCTCACCCTGAACCAGCTCTCCGGTTCCCACGCTCCTGCTCCTGGACCCTCTGTTCAGCTGTGGATCCACGTCTCAGTCCAGGAACTCTCAGCTGCAGTGCGGACCCTCCGTGTGTTTCTCACCCCCTCCCGTCTGCCACAGCTCCACCGCTTCACCCTCTTTGAGCCGTCATAGATGCCTCCCTACCGGTTATGTCGGGCTCCTTGCGGTCCTTTCTGGTGTCCGAGGCCATCTGCTAGTGTTCAGCTGGTTGTCTGTGGGAATTATTGCATCCTTCGGTGCATTCCCAATGCATCTGTGGAGAGGGATGCATTCCACGTCCCTCTACTACGCCACCATCTTTTTCCTCCTTGTCACAGAGTTTTAATTAAATTGATCTTATGGGTTTTATAAGTTATAACAGTTGGGTACAAATGAACTTATTTACAAAACAGAAATAGAGTCACAGATGTAGAAAACAAACTTATGGTTTCCAACGGGGAAAGTGGGGGAGGGATAAATTGGGAGGTTGGGATTGACTTATACACAATACTGCATATAAAATAGATAACTAATAAGAACCTACACAGGGAACTCTACTGAATACTCTATAATGACCTATATGGGAAAATAATCTAAAAAAGAGTGGATATATGTATAACAGATTTACTTTGCTGTAAAGCAGAAACTAACACAGCATTGTAAGTCAACTATTCACCAATAAAAACTGATTAGAATTTTAAAAAGTTATGAGTTGGTATTAAGTATATAAAAATTCAGCTAACTTCTGGTAGGTGGTGATATTTTTTAAAGGCTTCACTAAAAACTCTACAGTGGCTTCTTTGTGCTTCCAGAAAAAGATATGATATGGCTAACATGATGGGAGTACTTGGCCTGACCTGTATGATATGGCTAACATGATGGGAGTACTTGGCCTGACCTGTTTCTCCAGCATCACTCTCCCCACACTCTGTTTTGCTCTTTAAGGTTCAGTTATGCTAAGTGGATTGTACCTTTGAACATACAATGTTGATTTTTTACTTTGAAATTGTCTTCATTTCTCTCTTCCACCCAGAGATCCAACACTTCCATCCCTCCCAGCTAATTCCTTTTTGTAGTCTAAAACTCGTATGAGAAAACATATTCACCAAGAAAACCTTAACAACTTTTCTTTGGGTTCTGTGCCCTTCTTTTGGTTCTCATCATAATGCATCATTATGTTAGTTTTTTAAAAATAGATAATGTAGACACATGGGTCAAATCTCCAAAGTATGAAAAGATATAAAAGCAAGAAACTCCCCCCACCCATAAATGCCCCTCAATTGCTCAGTTTCCTTTCCTCTTGAAGATAATAATTATGTTCTTATTTAACCTTCTAGAAAATTGTTATGTATATGTAGAAGCCAATGCAACACACAGACACACAGACACACACAAATAAATATATTTTCTTCTCTCATATTCATTTCTTTCTAAACGCTGGTTGAGAAATTCTTTCTCTGAAAAGGGAACATAAAGACCTAGAGATCTCGAATAAGAGGTAGCTGATTATGGGAGGATTGCAGAGAAAGCAACTCAAACAGCAAGTACAGAGACCTTGGGGCAGTGGCCAGAGGTCTGGCCTGTTTCACAATAGCAATGAGGCTAGTAGTAGAGTCAGTGAAGGAAGGGTAATAAAAGATAAGGTCAGATTATTAATAAATTTCTATTTTCATAAATAGAAGTATTAATGTGTGTTGCAAAGTGTTCGACTTTGTTCTATAGTCTAGTCTTAAATTTTAATAAAATGATATGTATAGTTTTCATTAGTTCTTTGAAAATCATTCATGATTTTTCATTGTATTCGTAGCTTAGTGTGTATGTTTTACTATGTGTTCCATTTTCTTCATTTTCCTGTGTGTTTATGAGTGTAGCTCTGATATTTAGGAAGCATTGCATTCCTTTAAAATAACAAAGTTTTATGACAAACTTAGTCCTTTCTAAAAAAATGAATCTCTGTTCAAGAGATGATATTATTAGCATATTTCCACTTCCTTTTCCCTCTCCTCTCTCACCTCTACCCTTCAATTTTAGTCAATTTAAAGCTCTTTTTTGATTATTATCATTGTAGAGTTAAATGATCTTATATTTCTATTATTTGATCTGTTAGCTTTCAATGATATCCTTTGACTCCCAGATATTAACCATTCAGTGCTCCCCCCCAGTCCAGTTGCTTTGGTTTTTTCCCAGTCATTTTTGGAGGCTGAATTTTGTCCTCTAATAATTTCCCCAGAAAGACTCATGGGAACAACGTTTACACATTTCTCATTTATTTAACACTATTTGCCTGTAGCTTTTATAGCTAAAGAATCATTTAAGTTAATATAATTTCCTTGGCGTATATTTTCAAATTAATTTTATCTGTTGATCAACAATCTTATATGTTTGAATGATCCTGTAGATTTTCATGTTTTAATGAAACCATTCATGTTTTAATGTTTTTATGGCTGCTAATGGGATTCTGTACTTTGAATTCCATACATCTTGGTATCCACTCTTCTAAGTCAATTTCTCCAGCAAAGATGTACCTTTTCAGCATGGAGATTCAAGCCCACTTTTATTTCAGGAAAAGTTTCTTGAATTATGACTCTATAGTTTTTTCCGGTAAGTTGTTTCAGTTTTTGGAGACCCTACTTAGGTGGATTTCCCTTGCCTGATTCTCTATCATTTGCTCATTCATTTGCTTTTATTCTTCCATTTCTTTTTGTAAATATGATTTATTTTTATCCTCTCTGCCAATATGTGTTCTTCAGTGTTTTTTCTTTCACTCTTGTGTGCCTTCCATTTTCATTGTTACAACTGTGTTGATTTTACTTTTTGTCTACTTTTTTCTTGAGATCTGTCAGCTTTCATTTTCTCTCTTTCACTTTTTGCAACATTTATTTCCTAAGGATTTTGATTTCTGCTTTGTGATATTATTCTAGAGAGGCAGCAGTCATCCAGCTTTTCAAATTCATGAAATATTTACTCACACTTTTCAACTGATGCATAGATTTGTTTTCAATAAATTTGCTGCTTTTTGGGTTTTGCATCATTTTAGGTGTAATGGCAGCTGAGACTGATAAATGTTTTTGATGTGCTACTGCTAAAACATCTTTTTTTGTTTATGCAGTTGATTTTTTAAAATTGAAATATATCTATCCATTTTTTTTCTTTCTAGACTTATCTTTTGGCTGTAGCCTGCTAACACTTGACCTAATCAATTTAACTTCATCCTCCTAATTAATAAGTATTTTCTTCTATATTGATGGTAATTATGAATATATTATCGAGAATAAAACTAAAGACAGAGTTCTGTGACAATTCACTAGATCTCTCTGTTAAGCTGACATGTATCCAAAAATTCATGTCCATTCACTTTTAATTATTCCACATGTTACTACGTTCCTTAATTCTAACCTCCCCAGACTATTCAACTCTTCCAAAAGTACTTCAGTCTTTATCCTACCAGTAATAGATTTATTCTTTTAGTAGAAGAGACTTTCATTAGATTATAGTTGACTACAGTTAAATTTGACTCTGAAACTTCTGGTATTAGAGGGCACAAATGTAGATATGTGAACTAATTCTTATCTTGTCATGTAATAAAAATGATGAAGTTATCATTGTCATCATGATATTTTTACTTTTATGAATAATTAGGATTTATTGATTCCATCTGTCTTGCAACCATACAGACCATTTTATACAAAATACTTTCTTTAATCTTCATAGTAATCTCAATATAGTAGAAACTATGACTCCCATTTATATATAGGAAATCTGACATGTAGAAATTTTGAGTAATGCACTCAAAGTTACATAACCAGTAATTAGTGGAGCCAGTATTTACACCAAGGCAGTCTGAGTCTAGAACACACTTTTTAAACCACTACTCTATACTCCCTTTCTCTATTAGCTCTGTAATCTTGGTCTGTCCTCTAATTTCTCTAGAACTTTGCCCCTCATTTACTAAATAAAGAGATTAAAATAGATGATCTCAAGGATCTTTTCCACTTCTAATACTTTGTGATTCTGGGAGAGATTTTCTTTTTTTTCTGTATTTTATATAAAAGATATATATTTTTTCCTGTAGAGCAGTCAAAAATCCACTTCCAACATTACTTCTGGAATGATGCTGACTTTCCCATTTCTTGAGGGATTATACCTGAGTTGCTATAGAGAAGATGCCTGGTCAGTATTCAATACATGACAGATATACAAACCCTACAAATGGAAACTTCCACACTAAGTGAACTAATATCGTAAGCATATTCCTTGAAACACATGCCCTTGGGACCTCCTTAGATAAGAGAGAATCTACCTCAGTGGAGAATCCACTTACCTTCTCTTAGTTTTCCTTCAATTCTTCATCCTCTTATGTGCTAAATTTAGGGGGCAAGCTCATATAGCTGCTAGTTACAAGTAAAAACAAGTTCAAGGCCATTTCGCAATCTCAGCCAGTACTGCCTTATACAACTGGACCAAGAGTCACAAGTGACAGGCAGTCCTAAATTAATCCTATCTGGACTGATTCTCTGTCGTTATAGATTCTATGCCTGCTGCTTGCTGGGCAGCAGCACCAGCTCTGACTACCAGTGCCGACACCTCCTTGGTGTGTCATTGTCACATCCACTTCAAATCAAACATGCTAAGCATTTGGTCTCATTTAACCTAGCTCTTTTCCCCAAAGAGGAACTCAGAAAGTGATTTCTGTGGAGGAAAAGGCTTTGACTCATCTTCCTGTGCCTTATGAGTTCTGTACTTTATGAAAACTTATCAGTGGGCAGGGTGATGATTCAAACCAAATTCAGACTAGATGTTTAATATTTCAAATTCCTGGGCGGTCTTCTCGTTGCTCTGATTTTCTGCCTTTTTTCTTTCTGTCTTTAGATTAGACAGTTTCTTTAGAAAAATGATATACAGTGGGCCCACTTTATCTACCGGGATACGTTCTACAACCCCCAGTGGATGCCTGAAGCTGTGGATGGTACTGAGTCCTATGTATACTATGTTTTTTTCCTATACATATATACCTATGATAAAGTTTAATTGATAAATTAGGCACAGTAAGAGATTATCTGAATGGGCTGCATCACTCTTCTTGCACTTTGGGGCCATTGTTAAGTAAAATAAGGTTTATTTGAACACAAGCAGTGCAATACTGTGACAGTCAACCATGATGCTACTAAGTAGCTAACAAGCAGGATATGCTGGATGATTCACATCCTCCGCAGGGCAGAGTGGGATGGAGGGGGATTTCATCGCTGCTGCTCAGAGTGGCACACAATTTAAAACTTACACATTGTTTATTTCTGTGCAATTTTCCCTTTAATATTTTTGGACCTTGGTTGACCCTGGGAAATTGAAACCAATGAAAGCAAAACTGCAGATACGTGGGGACTATTGTACTAATAGTTTCAGATTAGGTATTGGGTTCCGGAGGAGACGGCAGCCTCCATGTATGTGTGTGACCCAGGAGAGTGTCCTCTCTAGATACCCTGAGGCACACAGAGGTTCCTATTCTTTACCTTTTCCTCCTTTTATTACCGCTGCTTCTTACCTTTATCTTAAATTTTCCAAGAAAATCTGGAAACACACTTAGTATTCACAGTCCTATAGTCAGTACCTCATCACAGAGGAAATCTCACTGTGATGAACGTCTGTATCCTCCCCAAATTCACGTGTTGAAACCCTAATCCCAAGTGTGATGGTATTAGGAGGTGGGGCCTTTGGGAAGTGATTAGGTCATATGCGTGGAGCCCTCATGAGTGGGATTGATGCTCTTATAGGAAGAACCATGAGAGAGATGATCTCTCTCTCCCCCACCGTATGAAAATACAGCAAGAAAGCAGCCACCTGCAAAACAGGAAGGGGGCCTTTACTGGCACAGATTCTGCCAGAACCTTTGTCTTGGACTTCCAGCCTTCAGATCTGTGAGAAATGTTTGTCGTTTGAGCCACTCACTCCATGGTAATTTGTTATAGTAGCCCAAACTAAGCCATCCACTTAGCTGGAAATGACATCTGCATCCCAGTCCAATCTCTACTCCTGTGACCTTGAACAACTTATTAAACCACTTCAGTTTTAGTCTTTTTCAAATATACTTTTCACCACAGTGATTTTGATAATTTATAAAGTCCCCATCAACTTTAAATTTCTGTGATTGTACTCAGTATAAAGAACTATCATCTTAATCTTAGTCACATAATAATATGAATAATGAAAATCTTAGTTTCTAAGTAACTGCCTATCATTCAGAATTCTTTCCCACACGTATTAATTCTGGACAGATAGCTAATTTTCCATCTTTGCTTTGGAGAGCTCCCCTGGGTGGAAAATGGAAGGAATAGAATATGGTTTTAGAAGTTTTAAATCTTTATTTTAAAGCTACATAATATTTTATTGTCTTCTGCAGATGGAACTTTGATCAGAAGGTCTTAAGTGGGTTGTATCATTTGCAAGAACAATTCAAGGCTTTTTCACATAAAGATATTGATTGATTACCCAAATAAAAGTTGAGTATAAGGTTTTCTATTAAAAAGTCTCGAGGACGGCACACTTATCTTGCTAATTGACAAAAAACAGCTAGTCTGTATAATAAACAACAGTGAATACACTTAGAAGCCAGGAAAAAAAAAAAAGAAGAAGAAAATGGGAAAAGTAAAAGAGAAAAAAAGAGATTCAAAATATCCCCAAATGCTAAATTCCCTTGAGCCACTGTCACAGCACATCAGCAAATGATGGTCAGAATTTATATCCTTAGGCATAATTCATGCTGCTTTGTAACCTAGGGCTGCTGCTCCGACATTCGGGGTGTAATCTTCCCTTGTGTTACCAAGCCCATCACTTAAGCATCTTGCCCTTAGATTTGGGCAAGGTGGACTTCTTTTCCACGCCCTGGGCTTTAAAGGGGCCTGTTCTAGCTCCTCTGTGGCTGAAACCAGAGGAGCGTCAGACAAAGGGGATGTCTTCACTAGTGACAGTACCTCCCCTTGTAGACCACACTCTGAGTACCTGGTATTTCATCCTCATCCACATGGTCCCAAGTCAGTTTCCAGAGTCTGTGCAAGCCTACTTTTTGAGTTCTTTCACTTGAAAGTAGGCCAAGCCACCAATTTACTTACCCCCATACCCAAGAGATTTTTAAGGGGCTCCTTTTGAGGAAGGAGGTATGCTGCAAGACCCTCCCCGTGAAGTCCTAAGCTGGGACACACAAGGGTCTGGAGACAGCTGCCTTGTATCACTGCATTCTAGCAGGTAACTCTAATGTGTCCAAAAACAGTAAATTCAAACCTGACTTTCCTGATTATATGAAGGTGTATTTGTAAGGTCAGAGGATCAAACATAGTTTATTTAATGGTTTGATAGCTTGATTTATAACTTTCAATATTTAGATGTAAGATGCATGGACCTCCATTTGTACTCTTGTCCTGAGTCCCACAAATGTTAGGGCTGGGCCTGTCTTTAAGTGCTATTGTCACTATGTGCTTAGTTTTTGCTTTGTAGCACTAGAGTTGGCAAAAGACTTATGTCTAGGTTTATCACTAAAAGGCTCAAAATATATCAGGGTTAAGCCCCTCTGCGAGGAGGGCCTGCAGGTCTCCTTTTCCTCCATGACTTGAATCAGGGCCACTTAGGGTTGAATTAATTCAAGCCTTCTGGAAACCTCCAATGTCAGTGGTCACTTCCAGGGCCATGCCCACTTCTCCAACTTATTTTTGTTGAGTTAACTGCTGTTTGCTCTTCTTATGTGAAAAGAAAAAATTAAATGTAGTTAATATTTATTAAGCACTAACACATCAAACACTGTACTAGACACTTTATGTACTTTCTCCCTGCACCGCTTAAGCCTTATAACAAGCCAGCTTTGTCTCTATTAGACAGCGGAGGAAGCTGAAGCTTGAAGTAGTTAAGATGAAACTGGCTCAGGAACCCAGGGTTCTCTGACTCCCAACATTATTTGTGATTTCACTAACCTTGTAATTATCACAAAAGGGCCTTTTCAACCTGAAACTCTGCCACTGCTCTTCTACCTTTTAGAGAAACCCCAGAAATCTTGCTCACACGTCTGTTGAAATCTCAAATTAGTCACGCAATGGCTGTGATCCTGATACTTCCCTGGGAACTCCACTGTGGCTGCTTTAGAATCAGAATAAATGGTGGAAAGAGTTTAAGTTTCGTATGAAAATAAGAGCTGGTGTCAGCAACTGAAGTTTCCAGATGGTGAAATTATTCACGTTCATGACTAAGCTTGGATTTCAAGAGGCATTGGCAGGAAGATAGGCCCCATAGCAATGCCCCCTCAGTTCACCCAGCTAGGTTAGGAGGCTCAGTCTAACACCCTGCAGGGAGACGGAAGTACTCGTGGGAGAACAGCGTGGCGGGGGACTCACCAATGGCCTGTACAAAATGACAGCAAGAGAGGGTCCATCTGGGAAGACACCCGCCAGGGTGGCACTCTTCACAGGTAATGCTAGACTCCACCCACTAATCAGAGGATAGCACTTTATGGATATAGGATCAGTCAGGGCCCGAGTGGGATTGAGGTTTAAGGCAGTTTACCCATAAGGAACTATTTAAGCTTGTGAAGGACAGTGTTAAGTAAGATAGGACGGCCACTGTTTTCAGCCCACCACTACCTCTAATGAAGAAGAGAGCAGTGTACATAGGTAGCTCTCATAAATTCTCATACACTGAAAATCTATGCTAATAATAAGCTATGATAGAAGTACAAATTGCAAAGAAAAAAAGAGAGAGAGAGGTTAACTTTGTGCCAGTGGGAGGGGTTTCTATCAATTTGTTAAATCTCAATGGTCCATATCTTATTTATTTTCTCCTTAGGGACTGCCCACTAAATTATTTAGGAGGAAAATATTAATTATACAATACATGCTGGTTTTTTTTCCCGTTGCAGAAATGATCAATAAATAAGCTCCTTGATTTTTCTTACATGAACCAATCTAACATTTCCCTCTTAAAAGCAGAAGAGCCAATTTGTAGTTATGTTTCTTCCTCTTCATTTTTAGACAGGTAATTTTAACCATGAGTTGATAATTTTAAAGTTTAAGGATTTCCTTAACATTATAAACCCAATTATGAATCCTATTAAGCTTTTAAATTATGTTTCCTAGTTGATAAGACAGATAGATTTCCCCACAGTGGAATTCCTGGATAACTATTGTATTTACATAAGTATGGCTTTTTGGTCAGAGAACAAACTTAAAGATAAATTAGTAGAAATGTAAAGGGATGCATGGAAAATCCTGTGCTTTTTTTTTTTTTCCTGGAACATCAACTACCTGAAGTTTCTACAGTAAGCTGGTTAAAAAGCAGTTTATTGAGAAATGATATGGTGACTATCATTTGCAAGCTCCTAACATCTATCAGATAAAGTGATTAAACCTGTATCCATCATTTAGCATAATTAATCAGTAAGACACAACAACCCAAGTTCATGTGCTGATTAATCTGTAGTTCAGGTACATACATCTCAGGCTTCAAGTCCATATGAGAAATACATCCATCAGTGCTGCCACAGGAACGGGTGTGCCCTATTGCAATTATATAATGGGCAGATATTCTTTATAAAAGAGTGGAAAGACTTTTTTTCCCACCTGGAGAAAAGACAGGGATCTTCAAAGACTGCTGAACAAAAAAATAAGAATTCATTAAAATAGGTTTCTTTGTTATTTATTAAGTTATTTTTTTTCCCTAAGTGATATCAAGTAATTCTCCACTTCATGAAATAGATCTCAGTAAAAAGACTTAAATTTAAGGGTTTATTTATTTAGTCATGCAACAAATACTTATTGGGCACCTAACATGCCCTAGAGACATAGCAATGACCTGACAAGCTCCTTTCTCCCAAGAAGCACACAGTGTGGGGTTTAAAGGCCAATAGTATTCAAAGGAGATTGCTGTTACCTTGGACTTCATCAGTACCAATCTGAGGTTTACTGTTTTACAAAGATCTTTTTTTTTTAAATAAGGTTAATTAACACAGTGTCTTAAAAATGGTTTAGTTAGCTGAAATACTTTAAATGTTTCTGTGAAATGTTTAAGCTTGCTTATGTAAAACCAAGATGTGTTTTGATAGCAGAAGAGAACATAATGGTTACCTGGTTCAATGCAATCATTCACAAATGTGCAAAGTTCAGAGGGAAGTTACTCAAGTTCACCCAGCTGGTAATTATCAACATCCAAATGCAAATGTTTTGTCCACTTATACAGTTTTTTACACCCACTCTACCATGCTTACTTTAGAAAAAAAATGTTAAAAAGTAAACACTGAAATGATTTGATATAGCTTTTTTGATGTATATTATTTTTAGTGCTAAAGTGTTTTCTTTTATATGATGATTGTTTTAGCAATTCAAATGATACAGAGGTGTTATCCTTCCACATTTTTTCTACATGCATAGAAACATATACAAATACATAGGCATAGACACGTGCAAGAGTATAGTTTGTAAAAGAAGAGATTGTGCTTTGTGTATTGTTTAGCTTGTAAGAGTTTCCTTAAAGATTCCGTTTCTGGTTCTTTTCCTTATGTCTCACTTTGGTCATATTTACCTACAAGGTGGGTCTTAGTTTCCCACTGTAGACGTTAGGATCTAACTACTCTGTCAGTTTTATGTTAAGTGAAAAGAAACTCCTTTCTCTTGGTTACTGTTATACTGCTGTCTAATGATTTCAAGCGAGTTCTTGTCTCAACCTTAATATCCTCATAAAATGGGCTAGTAGAGGAAAGACAAGAGTGGTGGGAGAGAGAAGGCAGATGAGTGGGCAGATGTATTTCTGACAAACTCACTATGGAATTTTTCTTAGCAACCTGGTATGTGTGCATATTCACAATCACCATTTTGAATACACTTTAGGCAATGGATATTGGTGGTGGAAAACCCTCAGAAAAGAGGCTTCCATTGGCCCCACCCCAAAATGTGTAAGCACCTATGTCTGAGACCAGAAATGAGAAAGGGCTTTGTCTAAAACTCAAAGTCAGGTGTTTCAAACGTTTTCTCTCTCGCCAATGAACATTTTACAGGTCTACACTCCAGGTAGCCAATAGGTTAGGATTGAAAAGGGGGTGATATTCTGGATGAGCTGAAATGAATCATGCTGTCTGCACTCCCCCCATTATGTAAAATAAATCAGTGATTTTAATTGCCCAAGTGTTTTTAGAAAGTCTGACTACTTTAAATAAGAGCTTGTGCTGACTGAAGGATATTTGTGATGAAATTAGTTTTCCTTTTAAATTTTGCCTTCCTGAGCCTGATAAAGCCACTTCCACAAAGTTGTCCACTTTTTGAATTAGTTTCTCTGGATAATCACATAAATTAAGCTGCAAAGTCTTAACTCTTGAAAAATTACAAAATCTATAAAATGGATTTTTAAAAGGGAAAATTGGAAAGAAACCTACACACAACAGAAAGAACCTTTAATGTTTATTTTCTTCTTGAAATATTGTGTTTTTACAAAACCTTAATCCAATATACATGTATATTCCCCCATATGTTTTCTGCTAAGCATCTCAATCTAATAAACAAATATCTTACTTTAGCATAGTACCAACTCTAAACTTCTCATAAGCTAACACCGCACTGTCTGAGTTAATAAAATTATCTTTCTTATTTACATATTTTTCAACAGCTAAGCATTTTCATAAATGTTCTTGAGGAAAAAATAGAGGTATCCAAAATTATTAGTAGCTCAATAACTTAACATACAATAAAAACCCACAGGGGGAAACCCATACCAATCTTTTGTTTGAATAGCATTTCACTGTTGACAAGCACTTTTTTAAAAATAAATTTTAAATTACTTGCATATATTACATCATTTATGTCAAGCAGTAGAGAATAAAACAATGGGGTCCTTACCTACCCTGACCATTGGCACATTGCTTTTTGCTATAAGATTGAAAAAATGGTATTGATAGTTCATATTTAAAAGGTTGACAGTTACTTTACAAGAAAATTGGCAGCCCGTATTTTGTGGTAACATAATGTGGAGAAACCATCTGGTTATCCACAGTGAAGGAATAATGCATTATTAAAGTTCCTTTAAAATGGGAGTAGAAAACTCATGAGATAGTCCACATCCTGGTTTCCCTTTCCTTTGGAGACAAATATTTAGGAGAGAGGAAAAAAAAAAGGATTTGCTGCCATCAGGTGGCTTCTGTGAAGAAAGCTAAGTGCCGTGGTTCTGAGGGAATGCCTGATACTACAAGGGCCAACTGCCAGAATGAGCCCTGGTGTGATAACCTGTTCTGAAACTGGCAAACCTTGATTTGATTTTGAACAAATTGGATGAAATTTGTAGTTACTTGATTCTTAAAAATAATTCATGACTTTGTTGTGGTTCTAGTTTTATGCAGCCTGGGGGTTCTAGGTGAATTTTAAATAGGTGAACGCCTCTTTTTACTGATGTGTTTAGCTGCAATTAGACGTATATGATTGTAATAACAGCAAAGAGTAAGGCATTAAGTGTAACAGCTGCGTTGAATCACAGCTTGGTAACTTATTCTGTGCTCTGGTTTATAAATACAATAGTTATTTATGATAATTTATTACATGAAAATCCCATTCTTTCTTTCTTTTCCTCTTTATTCCTCTCCTCACCTCTTTTCTTCTCTCTTTTTTCTCCACTTTTACTTTTTTATATAGAAAGTATATGTAATATATATTTTATATAATTTATGTAATATATAATGTTATATTAATATTTATATTCATCAGGGTGTGAAGTTTTATTTGTGGGGAAATTTTAGTTACAAATTTAATTTCTTTAATTGACAAGGCTATGAAAGTTTTCTATTTCTTCTTGAATTCATTTTTGTAATTCTGTCTTTCAAACAGTTTTTGAATCCAATTTTCAAATTTATTGGCATAAAGTTGCTCATAACATTCCCTTGTTCATTTAATGTCTGTGTATCTCTAGTTATATCCATTTTTTCATTCCTGATATTTATTGATAATTTATGGTTTTAGTTTTCTAGTTCAACAATTTCTGCTCTTATATTTACCATTTCCTTCCTTCTATTTTAATTTGCTTTCGTTTTCCTAATTTCATAAGATGGAAATTTCAGTTGTTGATTTATATCATTCCTCTTTTCTACATATAATTTGAAAGCCACAAATTTCCCTCTAAGCACTACTTTAGCCGCATTTCAAAAATTTTTCAACAACTTTATTTAGATATAACTGACCTTAAATTACACACATTTAAAGTATATATCTTTACATATTTATATTTATTTATGTTTATATTATATTTATATGTAACACTATATATGTCATATGTATCACATATTTGTCATATTATGCATGTTTGTCATTATACATATATAACATAATCAAGGTACTGAACTTATCCATCCACCCCCAAAGTTACCTGACCATTTGCCACTTTATAATCTCTCCATCCTGCTTCTCTTTCCCTATACCCATGCAACTTTCTTATCCTATAGATTACTTTGCATAGTCTAGAGTTCTATAAATAGAATCATAAAATATGTACCCTTTTTATTCTGGCTTTTTCACTCAGAATAATCATTTTGAGATTCTTCCATGTTGTAGCCTATATGGGTAGTTTATGCTGTATTTTATTTATTAGTATTATTCCATGATAGAGTATGGATTATATTTATTCATGTACTCTTTCATGGAAAGTTTCCAGTTTTTGGTTATTACAAAGGAAGCTGCTATGAACATTATGTGTATGTCTTTGGGGCATTTATTTTTCTTTTCTCTTGGGTAAATACCTAGAGTTACATGGCTAAATTTTAGGCATATGCTTAACTTTTTAAGAAGCTATCAAAATGTTTTCCAAATTGGTTGTGGCACTTAACACTCCCTCCATTAGTGTATGACTATTCCATGTACTGTACACCCTTGCCACTGCTCCATATGGTCCTTCTTTTTCATTTCAGTCATTCTAATATCTGTGTGGTGGTATCTAATCATGGCTTTAATTTGCATTTTCCCATCTCCTAATGACCAACGATGCTGAGCATCAATCCAGGTACTTGTTTGCCACTGGTATATCTTGTTGAGTGTCTGCTTTAAATTTTTTTTTTAAGTTGGCTGTTTGCTTCCTTATTTTTGAGCCCTGAGAATTCTTTATATATTTTTCATACAAGTCCTTCATCAAATATATCTCTCATAGTCTATGATTTTTCTTTTCACTGTTTTAAGTGTCTTTTGAAGAGCAGAAATTTTAAATTTGACAAAGCTCAACTTATCATTTTAAAACAATTTTTTTTAGGTCGTGTTTTTAGTGGGATATCTAAAAATATCTTTGCATAACATATGACCACAAATATTGTATCCTATGTTTGCTTCTGTCGATAGAACTTTAATAATTTGGGGTTTTACATTTAGATCTATGATCCATTTGCGTTAATATTTCTTTGTGAAAAGAGGTATGGATCAAAGTTCCTTTTTTATTTTTTTTGCATGTGGATATTGATTGTTCTAGTAGCATTTGTTCAAAAGACTAGTCTGTCTCAACTTAATTGCCTTTGAATTTGTGTTAAAAATCAGTTGATAATATTTGTGTCTATTTATAGGTTCCTGTTATTAATGTTAATATCACATAAATTGATATTAGGTTCCTGTTATTAATGTTAACATCACAGAAATGTATAACTTTATTATACATCTGAAATTCAAGTAGTGTTAATTCTGAAGCTTTTCTTTTCTTTTCAGTGTTGTTTTGGGTATTCTAGATTCTTTGCATTGCCATAGGACTTTAGAATTAGTTTCTCAATTTCCACAAAAAAAATTACTGGAATTTTGATTGGATTTCAATTGAATCTATAGAATGATTTGGGGAGAATTGACATCTTATTAAGTCTTCTGGCCCAAGAGAAAGATTTATCTTTCCATTTTTCAGGTTTCTTTAATTTCTGTTAGCAGTATTTTACAGTTTTCAGTGAACACCTTGAATATATTTTATCAGATTAATTCCTAAGTATTTGATATTTTATGTTACTATAAATCATGTACCTTTTTTTTTATTAAATTGTATGTTCCAATTGTTTGTTGCTAGCATATAGATATACAGTTGATTTTGTATATTTATCTTGTATCCAAGACAGTGTATATGGACAATAATATCATCTACAAATAAATTCAGATTTTTTGTTTATTATCTTAAAATCTATTTATTGATTTAATATTTTAAATTGAGTTATAGTGGATTTACAATATTATATTAGTTGCAGGTGTAAAGCATAATGATTTAGTATTTTTAAAGATTATACTCCAATAAAAGTTATTATAGAATAATGGTGGCAATTCTGTGTGCTGTACAATATATCCTTGTTGCTTATCTATTTTACATATAGTAGTTCGTATCTCTTAATCCCATTACCTATCTTGCCCCTCTTCCTTTTCCTTTCCACGCTGATAACTACCACTTTGTTTTCTATATCTGTGAGTCTGTTTCTGGTTTTCCATATACATTCATTTGTTTTATTTTTTAAATTCCACATATAAGTGATATTATACAGTATTTGTCTTCCTCTATCTGACACTTCACTAAGCATAATATTCTCTAGGTCCATCCACATTGCTGCAAGTGGCAAAGTAATATTTCATTATATAATGAAATACTATACACACACACACACAAACACACACACACATGACATCTTCTTTATCCATTCATCTGTTGATGGACACTTGGGTTGCTTCCATATCTTGTCTACTGTAAATGCTGCTGCTATGAACGTTGGGGTATGTATCTTTTCAAATTAGTGTTTTTGTTTTTTCCAGATATATACCCAGCAGTGGAATTGCTGAATCATATAGTAGTTCTATTTTTAGTTTTATGAGGAACCTCCATAATGTTTTCCATGTTTATACCAATTTACATTCCCACCAACAGTGTACGAGGGTCCCCTTTTCTCCATATCCTCACTGACATTTATTATTTGTAGACATTTTGATGACAGCCATTCTGATAGATGGGTGGTAATATCTCATTGTTGCTTTGATTTGCATTTCTCTAATAATTACTTGCATTTCTCTAATAACTACTTATGTTGAGCATCTTTTCATGTGCCTGTTAGTCATTTGTATGTCTTTGGAAAAATGTCTATTCAGGTCTTCTGCCCATTTACTGATTGGGTTGTTTTCCTTCTCTCTTTCTTTATTTCTTTTTTTTTTTTTTGGTAATTGAGTAGTGTAAGTTGTTTATGTATTTTTGATATTAACCCCTTGTTGATCATATCATTTGCAGATATTTTCTTCAATTCCATAGGTTGTCTTCATTTTTTAATGGTTTCCTTTGCTGTGCAAAAGCTTTTAAGTTTAATTAGGTCCTATTTGTTTATTTTTGCTTTTATTTCTTTAGCCTTAACAGACAGATCCAAAATATATTGATATGGTTTATGTCAAAGAGTGTTCTGCCTGTTTTCTTCTAGGAGTTTTATGGTTTCAGGTCTTACAATTGGGTCTTTAGTCCACTTCAAGTTTATTTTTGCATATGGTGTGAGAAAATGTTCTAATTTCATTCTTTTACATGTAGATGTCCTGCTTTACTAACAACACTTGTTGAAGAGACTTTCTTTTTTCCATTGAATACCTTTGCCTCCTTTGTCATAGATTAATTGACTATAAGTATGTGGGTTTATTTGTGGGTTCTCTAGTCTCTTCCATTGATCTATGTGCCTGTTTTTGTGCCAGTACCACACTGTTTTAATTACTATAGCTTTGTAGTATAGTCTAAAATCTGAGGTGATACCTCCAGCTGTGTTCTTTTTCCTCAAAATTGCCTTGGCAATTGGGGTCTTCTATGGTTCCCTATAAATTTTAGGATTATTTGTTCTGTGAAAAATGTCATGGATATTTTGATAGGAATTGCATTAAATCTGTAGGTTCCTTTGAGTAGCATGGTCATTTTAACAACATTAACTCTTCCAGTCTGAGAGCATGGGATGTCCTTCCATTTCTTTCTATCATCTTCAATTTTCTTCGTCAGTATTTTATAGTTTTCAGAGTATAGGTCTTTCACCTCCTTGGTTAAATTTGTTCCTAGGTATTTTTATTCTTCTTTTTCTTAAGCTCTTTATTGGAATATAATTGCTTTACACTGTTGTACCAGTTTTTGCTGTACAACAAAGTGAACCAGCTGTATTTATACATATATCCCCATATCCCCTCCCCACCACAATTCCTTCCCATCTTCCCTATCCCAGCCCTCTTTTGATGCTATTTTAAACAAGATTCTTTCTTTGTTTTTTCTTTCTGATAGTTGATTATTAGTGTATAGAAAGACAACAGATTTCTGTATATTAATCTTGTATCCTACTACTTTACTGAATTCATTTATTAGTTCTAATAGGCTTTGGGTGGAGAGAATATAAAGTGTCATGTCATCTGCAAATAGTGACAGTTTTACATCTTCCCTTCCAATTTGCATGCCTTTTATTTCTTATATTTGTCTTATTTCTGTGGCTAGGACTTCCAACACTGTGTTAAATAGAAGTGCTGAGAGTAGGCATCCTTGTCTTATTCCTAAATTTAGAGGAAAGATTTCAGCTTTTCACCATTGAGTATGATATTAGCTGTGGGTTTGTCATAAACGGTCTTTATTATATTGAGATATGTACCATCTATACCCATCTTGAGAATTGTATCATGAATGAATGTTGAATTTTATGAAATGCTTTTTCTGCATCTATTGAGATGATCATGTAATTCTTAGCCTTCCTTTTGTTAATGTTGTATGTAACATTGATTGATTTGCAAATTTTGAGCCATCCTTGCATCCATGGACTAAATCCAATTTGATTATGATGTATGGTCCTTTTTATGTATTTGGCTTAAGTTTGCTGATATTTTGTTAAGGAGTTTTGCACCTACATTTATCAAAGACATTGGCCCTTCCTCTTTTTTTGTAGTGTCTTTGTCTGGTTTTGATACCAGGGTAACAGTGGCCTTGTAGAATAAATTTGGGAGTGTTTCATTCTCTTCAATTCTTTGAAATAGCTTCAGAAGGATAGGTATTATCCCTTCTTTTTATGTTTGGTAGAATTCCCCATAAAGTTATCTGGTCCCAGACTTTTGTTTGCTGGGAGTTTTGTTTTGTTTTGTTTTGTTTTGTTTTAATTACAGATTCAATTTCACTACTAGTGATTGATCTGTTCAAATTTTTTCTTCTTGATTCAGTCTTGGCTTTCATTCTATTCACAGATGTGTGACTTAGGTTCAGCCAAAGAGGTGGGTAGATAGAATTGGGAATCTTCTTTCCATATCTTTCTTTTCTGGGATTCCCTCTCTATGACTAGTGGCCATGGTTTCCCCAGATTCAGTCTTCCATTTTCCCCAGACCAGAATGAATCCAGTTGTCCACTATTCCAGTTATTGTAGATATTTTAGTGACTGAGACTAATGATAAAAGCTGTGAAAATAGGAACTCATTTCTTACAAATCCCTTACTCTAGTTATAGACTCTCTACCAGAATATAGCTTCTTCTCTTTAATTTCCAGTTTGTATTATATCCAGAATTTATAGATGTCATCTGCAGGTTGTTCTATGGTGGAATCTTATTCAGCCACTACTGGATGCAGAGAAGTCTTCTATGCTTGCTTTTTATATATTATCTGGCATTTCCCTCAATTTTAAACTCTGATTTTCAGCCATTGGTTTATTTAGTGTGCCTGTATCTAACAACCTCACTGCCACTTCAGTATGCTATCTCTAATCCAATGTGAACTTAGAAACTAAATCTCCTGACATGGTAGAATTTGGTCCAAATGAAGAGTAGATGGTTTCAGAGACATTCTTATATCTAAAGATTATGACATTAATTACATAAATTTTGTTTAACAAAGTTTGGCTGCTTTCAGATTTTATTTAATCACTTCCAGGTTTTATTTTTGCTGTATTTTTTAAAATTAGAAACTCATAAACTCTTATTTATGAAATTTGACAAAGCCAAATGTTTTTCTTATGCATGGACTCTCATAGACACCTACAAACATGCTTTTTAAAATTTGAGCCAATTTTTAACTTTCAACTGCTTGAGAGAAATATGTGCAACCCCCTCACAGATTTATCTTTATTAATTATGAAAACAACATAATAATTTAAATATACTGGTTAGGTTGAGTATGTAGAATGAAAACTAAAATACATTTCCAACTATTGATAACCAAAGGTAGGTTTTTGATTCAGAATTTATTGCTAATCTTGCAACATGTTTTTTATAAAGTGAAGCATTTGGTATTTTCTTTTTTAAAAGCTGTCCCTAGGATGTCCTTGTAAGTGAAAGGCTTAATAGATTTTATGGCTGTGAATTATTTTCACCAATACTTGAGTACATAATATATTCTAGAAGTGCTGAGTCTATTCTTCAAATCAGTACAAGCTCACATAGTTTATTGAGACCTTGTTCAGTCTCTCAGTTTTTCTATTCATATTTGATTTCAGAACATTCTGTATTTTTTCCCAGTTGAGCTAAACTTGAAGCTTATGGATTTACCAATACTCTATGAACTTTTGAACTTTTCCATCTGATCCTAAGAAATACTCTACTTCTACTACCTAAGAAATACTAACTACTCTACCTAAGGAATACAAATATTCTGATCCTAAAAAATGTTCTTTTTGTTCTCATGCATAAAAATACATTATTTGGAAAGTGTTTTTACTTCAGTTTTAACTATAAAAAATAATCCATATGAACGGATGAAGTTCATATTGCCATTCAACCACTCATATCTTTATATTTCTCAAGCCAGATATTTTCTATTTGCACGATCATGCTAAATTTGAAAAGTAAAGAAGCAGAATCTCCATTTCTCCCTTTAGATTCCCATTAGTTAGTTGGATGTGACTCAAATAAGATTTTCTTTGCTGGCCCCTAAGGACCAAATAGAGGAAACATATTTGGAATATGAAAATAAATGCAAGCAATATTTGATTAACTTATGGTGAGTGTGTTTCACACATTAAGATGTAACATTGTTATCAAAGAAATAATTAACAGAGTGAGGAGAAATTACACATAGCTGCAGTGAATGAAAACGATCCTTTAACCCTCAAATGGATTAGAAATATTATGGCAGAAAAATTGTTTGAGGGTGATCTGCAAGGCTCTAAGTGATAGGAATGAATAACTTTAAAGAAAAAGTGGAATGTCCAAAAGTCTCCAAATGACAGTCTCCAGTGGGAAATAATAGGAGCCTTGAGAAAAAAGGTTTCAAGAAGCATATTCTCATCCAGACAAAATGCTCTAATAGACCTGAGCATTTTCTTTCATATTTCTGAGTCCTGAGTCATTACAGTAATTAGAATATGCTACAGTGATGACTGTGGATGTCCATGCAAGGAACAGTGTGTTTACCTTTAACTCAGGCACTGGTTCATGGCTCCAACCTATGTGAGTTTTGACAAAGTTGTTAAATGATCAGAAGTTATAGTTACTAGCAACTAAGGCTAAAAATCAAACTTGTGACTTACATAGAAACAATACCTGCTGGTCTGAGGAAGATGTCTAAGCCATTCACTTTTTTTTTCCTGCGTGTCTGTTCTTGGCAGACATTAAGCAAAATCAAAATATAGTTTAGATATGGAACATGATATTTGTATAAGACAACTCTAGAAAAAGGAGAGAAGCTGAAGGACTGGGTGAGTATAGAATCTTTTGGAGGACTGACTGGGACCTGGGCATCAGAATGGAAGATGCAATGACTTTCTGGTCAGTCCAAGAAAATTGGGAGAAAGGTGGCACCTATGATACCACAAATGAATCTTTTCTGTGTGGAATTGATAAACATTAAAAAAAGCTGATTGACCTGCAACTTACGGTGGCAGGACTCCTGGAATCTTGGGAGGTAGCAATCTCAGCTGATTGCAGCCCAAGTAGCCAAAGAGCTGATGGCAGAAAATAAGCAGAGGGGGCAATTCTTCAGAGAGGTGTTGTAACTGCTTTCAGGATTCTGCGTAGCCTTTGTGTGAGGAGAGTAGGGAATCACATACTCTGATGAGGATACATTCAATGTATGAGACTGACATTGACGCATTCCATGGAGTTCTGTTAGGAAACAGCACACACACTCAGGCTTCCCTAAGGGGTAAGGTAAATTGATTTTATAGATTTGCAGAGTACGCATTGTTATGTTTTATATACATGTGTATAGGTATATTTTTAGCTAAAATTCTTAATATTACTGGAGATAATTTTCCCCCCATATTTTAAGAATTCTATGTTTCTGGG
Organism: Hippopotamus amphibius kiboko; assembly: GCF_030028045.1. Classification (NCBI taxonomy): domain Eukaryota; kingdom Metazoa; phylum Chordata; class Mammalia; order Artiodactyla; family Hippopotamidae; genus Hippopotamus; species Hippopotamus amphibius. The sequence goes on from NC_080189.1 coordinate 167,014,134, forward strand.
AAAGGGAGCAGAATGTATACAAGTAGCTCGTAAATGAACTGACCTGCAGAAATTCTTGAAAGATTATATGAATTGTGACACTACCTATATTCCTATTTTGGATGGGAAAAGCAAGTGTAATATTCTGAGACTTGACTGCCATTTAAAAAAATAGATTGGAAAGAAAAGGAGGAGTGAGTTTGGAATTAGCATAAGATTATGTTTGAGAGCAGGCCAACCCAAAGTTAAGCTTAATGTCCAGAGGGCAGGACAGGCACAATGGTGATTTTAAATGGGTACCAGCATTCTGAATCATCTCAGCAGAACCCTGGAATGTGGGCAGCATTTAGATATGGGAAGCAGAACCTGTAGAATCAGGGGTGATGGTGACTGTGTGAGTGAGTTCTTTCCACGTGTGACTGGTCCTTAGGCTCTGGACCAAGGTAGTAGCAGGTATGTTGTCTCTGGAAACATGTTCATGGTGACTAGAGAAACTTTGATTTAGAGGCAAAACAAAAGTCCAGCAGTAACAATGCCTTGGATTGGAGGATGCATATGGGTTAAATAACACCTATTTCATATCAGGAAAATGGAGGAAAGCCAAAGATTCAGCTATGCAGAACTTTAGACAAAGATGAAATGGTTGGCAGGAGAATTTAGATAGACCTTGACAGAAAGAAGTCTAAGTTCACTTTCTGTGGTAGGCAGATTACTTCCCTTCTACTCTGCTTACACATGTCAAAGCAGTTGTGTTCTTGCATTGCAAAATACCATTTATCTCTGATGTAAATATAATCTTGATACACCCAAATTACATTTCCCTAATCATAATTCATTTACATAATTCACCACCACTGTTTACTGTTTTTTGTTGTTTCTCTACATACAGTTTTGCCGTTGTGATTGGGTGGTTTATTTACTACAGATGCCAGTTGCTCTCTGCAGTGGCAGGGACAGAAGGTCTCCTTGGAGAAGCTCTTATTTGTCCTAGAAAGGTCATGTAGCCCTTTGGTTATTTGCATGTAGAGTGAGTAATCATCTAATTCCCTAGGAATGTGTTGATAGAACCCCATATGCTTTATTTGTTGCTTTGTTCCTTCTTAGCTTTGTTTTATTTTTTTAAATTTATAATATGTTTCATTGTTCTATTTTTCTTTATTGATCAGATTAGTAATGATGTGTCACTCAAGCTCCTAAGGCTTTGATTATTGAATATTGAACATACTGTAAAAGGAAATTGTGTCCATGTGCTTACGGATCTTTGAGAATAAAATGTTAACTCAAATTTTAAAACATTTACATTTCAAATGTCTATTTGCTAGCAGAATTCAACATGTTAAGGCTCATTTTCTTATTAGATACATTTTTTATTCCCATCTGGTAGGCAGAATTCTAAGAATGACCCCTCAGTTCTCCTCCATCTGCATAACCTCCTCCCTTTTAGTGTGGGTGGGTGGAACCTGTGAAAATGATGAGATACTATGATTATGTTACAGTATATAGCAGAAGGGAGATGTCTGGGTGGGCTTAACCTATTTACATGAGCCCTTTAAAATAAAAAAGATTTGTTTCTAGCTGGTGATAGAAAGGGAAGCAGAGAGGGACTTCCCTGGTGGCTCAGTGGTTAAGAATCTGGCTGCCAATGCAGGGGACACAGGTTCAATTCCCGGTCCGGCAAGATCCCACATGCCACAGAGCAACTAAGCCTGTGCGCCACAACTACTGAGCCGTGTGCTGTAGCTGCGGAAGCCCACGTGCCTAGAGCCAGTGCTCTGCAATGAGAAGCCCACACACCACAACAAAGAGTAGTCCCCGCTCATCACAACTAGAGAAAGGCCGTGTGCAGCAAAGAAGACTCGATGCAGCAATAAATAAATAAATAAATAAATAAATAAATAAATAAATAAAAAAGAAAGGCAAGCAGAGAGATTCAAAGCATGAGAAGGATTCACCACACCATAGCTGGCTTGTGGATACAAGAGCCTGCATGACATGAAGTTCAGGGCCCTCTAGAAATTCATGGACCCCTGCTTATAATCAGCAAGAAAATGACAACCTATCAGTCTACAAAAGTAAGAAACTGAATTCTGACAGCAAGCTAAATGAGCTTGGAAGCAGAATCATCCACAGCTCCTGAGGGTAGGAGCTCAGCCTAATTGACAACTTGATTTTGAAATGTGAGACCATAAACAAAGAACTTTGTCAGACCCATTTGTATTTCTGAACCACGAAAAGTGCAAGACAATAAATGGGTATTGTTTTAAGCTACTAACTTTGCGGCAAATAGTTACACAAAAATAGAAAACTCATAAAGCCTACTATATGCTCTGTGTGAGGCGTGGAAAACACAGATGGATAGAACACTTGCGCGTCTTTTGAGATGTTTAGAGCATAGTAAACAAGGGAGATGCATAAACGCCAAAGATAACTGTAATGCATTACCTGAAATGATAGAAGCTGTTTATAAAATACTATGGGAATACAGATATATGGTGGAGAATTCTGCCTAGGGAAATCAGGAGAGACCTTTCAGAGACTGATTGTTGGCTTCTATAATGAAAAAAGTAATATGTAACAGGGGTAAATAATATTACCAGGCAAAAGAGGCACAAATTCTTATTGCATGAATATTCACAACCTTACAAAACTGATTGAAGGCACAGAGAAGGTCAGTTTCAATTTTACAAGAAATTAACTGGTATAAGTGTGAATGTACCTTAGTGTTTAAGAAATAATTCTATCTCAGAATATTCATTTTATCACATTATAGAGATTTTTCTGCAAACATGTTCTGGTTAAGTAATACCAATCATCAATGAGTAACTTAATTAAATTTCTATGATGCATGTAATCGTTTCACTAAACTCAGGAAAGTAAGTTTTAAGCCTTGCAAACTGCACTGTCAGATGACATTAGATTCAGCTGGGAATGACTCAAATCCCCTGAAACAGTGGCCTTAATAAGACAACCAATAATTTCTCTGTCATGTAAAAGTCTTGAGGTTGGCAGTTGGGTGGGAGTGGTTATGGCGACTTTATGGTGACAGAAACCTGGATTTTGTGACTCTGAAGCATGTGTGGCTTACATTCCTCAGGTAATCTCATATAATCCGTCTGTCAGAACTCCATGATATACATTATATTCCATTCAGTGGGAAGGAGTAAGGATGATTATGTTAACCCTCCTTTCACATCTCAGTAATATTATTACGCAGAAGTTGTACGTATCACTTCCATTTACAAATTATTGATTAGGCCCTATTCACATAGTTACTAGCATCAAGGAAGGCTAGAGAGTGTAGTTCTATTTCATATGTCTATATGCACTACTAAAAGTCATAGATCCTATTACTTTTCATTATAAAAGTTATGCACCCTGTACAAGTATCAACTAAGAATATGCACCTATTTATTTTCTTTAAGTTTTAAATTTAAGTATACTTTAAGAAAGGCTGAGCCAGTTTTAACATACTAGTGGTGTTTTAAGATACTATTGTAACACCATTTCCCAAACTTCTTAACTTCAGATGATAATAGGTCATTTAACAATGAAATTGGAAGAAAGTATAGATATTCAAAGAATTATGCTCATGCATAGACTAAATGATAGTTATTCACTTTTAAAGGGAGAGTATAACATATACTTTTTTCTAGGATATGTTATTATTCCCTAACCTTTAAGCACTGGAAATTCAGGAGAAACATTTTATAGTCTTAAAGTGCATTACTCACTTACTGCACTTTAATAATTAGGGTTCATGTTACTAAGACTATAGACACAGATTTTTAAAGTTTTATACAGCTTACAAATAAAATTGAATTTAGCAAATCTAATTTGACTGGAGATGACAAAGACACTTTCAAGGGAACTTGAGTGAACATGATATATAAGCAGGTTGTTTGTTTTTTTTTTCCAGGTAACTATTCCTTATTTAGAACTTGACAAGTGTTAGAGTATGTGTCATTAAATGGCAACTTCAATGAGTGTTGGTCAAGTCTTCCCCAGAAAAAAAGGGGGTTGGAAGTAAAAAGCTACCCCAGGATATCCTTGAAAAATAACTTCAGAATCATAATAGATGTGAAAATGAGCAGATCTGTAGTCACTGGAGAGGGCAGAATGGATTTGGAGCTCCTCAAAAAGCTCCATCCTCAGAGAATTGTTACTATTTGAACTATTTGGCAGTTTTTGATCTTTTCTTTATTTGCAGAGTCTGTATTTGACCTGACCCAGAGCTCACTCAATGAGGAAAGCCCTGTCCCCAGGACATTTGTCAAAAAATATGTTAGCGGCAATTGTTTACTACTGTAGATGGCTGGAATGGCTACAGCAATTGAGGCAAATAAAAAACTGGCCAAAAATGTCACAGGAAAATATGAGGAATGAGAAACAAAAGGCAGAGATTGGTAGAGTGTATTAAAGCAAACATGATTCAACAACAAGCTGTCTATGACAAACACTTTAGACTCAATGAGAAAAAGAGATTGAAAGTAAAATGATGAGAAAAGATATACCATGCAAATAGTAAACAAAGAGAACAAAAGTGGCTTACTAATATTAGATTAAAAAGACATTAAAGTAAAATTATTGCTGAAGATTGAGTGACATTTAAAATTATAAAAGGGTCAGTCTAACAGGAGGACATAATATTAAACGTACATGCAGCTAACAATGAAGTCTCAGAATACATGAGGCAAAAACTGACAAAGTTTAAGGGAAAATAGTTCAATAGTAATAGCTGTAGAATTCAATACTCTATTCCCAACAATAAACAGAACAGCCAGACAGAAGACCAACAAGGAAATAAGAGTCTGCTTCCCACTGTAGACGTTAGGATCCAACTACTCTGTTAGTTTTTTTTTTTTTTTTAATTTCTTTATTGGGATATAATTGCTTTACACTCTTGTACAGCTTTTGAGGTACACCAAAGTGAATCAGCTGTATTTATACATATACCTCTATATCCCTCCCTCCCACGACTCCCTCCCACCCTCCCTGTCCTGGCCCTCTAAGGTATCACCCATCATCGAGTTGATCTCCCTGTGTTATGCAGCAGCTTCCCACTAGCTATCTATTTTACACTTGGTAGTGTATATATGTCTATGCTACTCTCTCACTTCATCCCAGCTTCCCCTTCGCCCACTCCCTCCCCTCGTGTCCTCAAGTCCGTTCTCTACATCTGCATCTTTATTCTTGCTCTGTCACTGGATTCATCAGGACCATTTTTTTAGATTTCATATATGTGTGTTAGCATACGGTATTTGTTTTTCTCTTTCTGGCTTATTTTGCTCTGTACGACAGACTCTAGGTCCATCCACCTCACTACAAATAACTCAGTTTCATTCCTTTTTATGGCTAATATTCCACTGTATATATGTGCCACATCTTCTTTACCCATTCATCTGTTGATGGGCATTTAGTTGCTTCCATGTCCTGGCTATTGTAAATAGTGCTGCAATAAACATTGTGGTACATGTTTCTTTTTGGATGATGGTTTTCTCAGGGTATATGCCCAGGAATGGGATTGCTGGGTCATATGTTAGTTCTATTTTTAGTTTTTAAGGAACCTCCATACTATTTTCCATAGTGGCTGTACCAGTTTACATTCCCACCAACAGTGCAGGAGGGTTCCCTTTTCTCTACACCCTCTTCAGCATTTATTGTTTCTAGATTTTTTGATGATGGCCATTCTGACCAGTGATACCTCATTAGTGATGTTGAGCATCTTTTCATGTGTTTGTTAGCCATTTGCATGTCTTCTTTGGAGAAATGTCTATTTAGGTCTTCTACCCATTTTTGGATGGGGTTATTTGCTTTTTTGGTATTAAATTGCATGAGCTACTTGTATATTTTTGAGATTAATCCTTTGTCCATTGCTTCATTGGCCAATACTTTCTCCCATTCTGAGGGTTGTTTTTGTTGTTGTTGTTGTGCAAAAGCTTTTAAGTTTCATTAGGTCCCATTCGTTTATTTTTGATTTTATTTCCATTATTCTAGGAGGTGGGTCAAAAAGTATCTTGCTTTGGTGTATGTCATAGAGGGTTCTGCCTAAGTTTTCCTCTAAGAGTTTTATAGTGTCTGGCCTTACATTTAGGTCTTTAATCCATTTTGAGTTTATTTTTGTATATGGTGTTAGGAAGTGTTAAAATTTCATTCTTTTACATGTAGCTGTCCAATTTTCCCAGCACCACTTATTGAAGAGGCTGTCTTTTTTCCATTGTATTTTCTTGCCTCCTTTGTCAAAGATAAGGTGCCCATATGTGCATGGGTTTATCTCTGGGCTCTCTATTCTCTTCATTGACCTATATTTCTGTTGTTGTACCAGTACCATACTGTCTTGATCACTGTAGCCTTGTAGTATAGTTTGAAGTCAGGAAGCCTGATTCCACCAACTCCATCTTTCCTTCTCAAGATTGCTTTGGCTATTCGCAGTCTTTTGCATTTCCATACAAATCATAAAATTTCATGTTCTACTTCTGTGAAAAATGTGACTGGTAATTTAATAGGGATTTGTGTTGAATCTGTAAACTGCTTTGGGTAGCATAGTCATTTTCACAATGTTGATTCTTCCAATCCGAGAACATGGTACATCCTTCCATTTGTATTGTTTTGATTTCTTTCATCAGTGTCTTATAGTTTTCTACATACAGGTCTTTTGCCTTCTTAGGTAGGTTTATTCCTAGGTATTTATTCTTTTTGTTGCAGTGGTAAATGGGAGTGTGTCCTTAGTTTGTCTTTCTACTCTTTTGTTGTTAGTATATAGGAATACAATGGATTTCTGTGCATTCATTTTGTATCCTGCTACTTTACTAAAATCATCAATTAGTGCTAGCAGTTTTCTGGTAGCATCTTTAGGGTTTTCTATGTATAATATGATGTCATCTGCAAAGAGTGACAATTTTACTTCTTTTCCAATTTGGATTCCTTTTGTTTCATTTTCTTCTCTGATTGCTGTGGCTAACACTTTCAAAACTACGGTGATTAATAGTGGTGAGAATGGGCATCCTCATCTTGTTCCTGTTCTTAGAGGGAATGCTTTCAGTTTTTCACCATTTAGAATGATGTTGGCTTTTGGTTTGTCATATATGGCTTTTATTATGTTGAGGTAATTTCCTTCTATGCCCATTTTCTGGAGAGTTTCTATCATAAATGGATGTTGAATTTTGTCAAAAGCTTTTTCTGCATCTATTGAGATGATCATATGGTTTTTATCCTTCACTTTGTTAATATGATGTATTGCATTGATTGATTTGCGTATATGGAAGAATCCTTGCATCCCAGGGATAAACCCCACTTGATCATGGTGTATCTTTTTTTTTTTGGGGGGGGGTACACCAAGTTCAATCATCTGTTTTTATACACATATCCCCGTATTCCCTCCCTTTCTTGACTCCCCCCCCCTCAGGTCCCCCCCACCCTCCCTGCCCCAGTCCTCTAAGGCATCTTCCATCCTCGAGTTGGACTCCCTTTGTTAGGTGTATGATCTTTTTAATGTGCTGTTGGATTCTATTAGCTAGTATTCTGTGGAGAATTTTTGCATCTATATTCATCAGTGATATTGGCCTATAATTTTCTTTTATTGTGACATCTTTGCCTGGTTTTGGTATCAGGGTGATGGTGGCCTCATAGAATGAGTATGGGAGTGTTCCTCCATTTGTTTATTTTGGAAGAGTTTGAGAAGGTTAGGTGTTAGCTCTTCTCAAAATGTTTGATAGAATTCGCCTGTGAAGCCATCTGGCCCTGAGGTTTTGTTTGTTAGGAGATTTTTAATCACAGTCTCTATTTCAGTGCTTGTGATTGGTCTGTTCATAGTTTCTATTTCTTCCTGGTTCAGTCTTGGAAGATTGTATTTTTCTAAGAATTTATCCATTTCTTCCAGGTTATCCAATTGATTGGCATATAGTTGTTCGTAGTAGTCTCTCATGATGTTTTGTATTTCTGAGGTGTCCGTTGTTACTTCTCCTTTTTCATTTCTAATTCTGTTGATTTGCGTCTTCTCCCTTTTTTTCCTGATGAGCCTGGCTAATGGTTTATCAATTTTGTTTATCTTCTCAAAGAACCAGCTTTTAGTTTTATCAATCTTTTCTATTGTTTCCTTCATTTCTTTTTGGTTTTTTTTTCTGATCTGATCTTTATGATTTCTTTCCTTCTGCTTACTTTGAGGGTTTTTTTTTGTTGTTGTTCTTCTACTCTGATTGTTTTAAGTGTAAGGTTAGGTTGTTTATTCAAGATTTTTCTTGTTTCTTGAGGTAGGATTGTATTGCTGTAAACCTCCCTCTTAGAACTGCTTTTACTGCATCCCATAGGTTTGGGGTTGTTGTGTTTTCATTGTCATTTGTTTCTAGGTATTTTTTGATTTCCTCTTGATTTTTTTAGTGATTTCTTGATTGTTTAATAATGTATTGTTTAGCTCCCATGTGTTTGTATTTTTTACTTTTTTTCCCTTTAATTGATATCTAGTCTCATGGCATTGTGGTCAGAGAAGATGCTTGATATGATTTCAATTTTCTTGCATTTACCAAGGCTTGATTTGTGACCCAAGATGTGATCTATCCTGGAAAATGTTCCATGTGCCCTTGAGAAGAAAGTGTATTCTGTAGTTTTTGGATGGAATGTCCTATAAATGTGAATTAAGTCAAGATGGTCTAATGTGTCCTTTAAAGCTTGTGTTTCCTTTTTTATTTTCTGTTTGAATGATCTGTCCATTGGTGTAAGTGGAGTGTTAAAGTCTCCTACTATTATTGTGTTACTGTCGATTTCCTCTTTTATGGCTGTCAGCATTTACCTTATGTATTGAAGTTCTCCTATGTTGGGTGCATAGATATTTACAATTGTTTTATCTTCTTCTTGGATTGATTCCTTGATCTTTATATAGTGTCCTTTTTTGTCTCTTGTAAAAGTCTTTTCTTTAAAGTCTAACTTGTCTGATATAAGTATTGCTACTCTGGCTTTATTTTGACTTCCATTTGCGTGGAATATACTTTTCTGTAAACTTACTTTCAGTCTGCATCTGTTCCTAGGTCTGAAGTGGGTTTCTTATAGACAGCATATATAAGGGTCTTGTTTTTGTATCCATTCAGCCAGTCATGTTTTTTGACTGGAGCATTTAATCCATCTACATTTAAAGTAATTATTGACATGTATGTTCCTATTACCATTTTCTTAATTGTTTTGGGTTTGTTTTTGTAGGTCTTTTCCTTCTCTTGTCTTCCCTGCCTAGAATAGTTCCTTTAGCAATTGTTGTAAGACTGGTTTGGTGGTGTTGAATTCTCTTAACTTTTGATTTCTCTGTTGAATCTGAATGAGATTCTTGTTGGGTAGAGTATTCTTGGCTATAGGTTTTTCTCTTTCAAGACTGTATGTATATCCTGCCACTCCCTTCTGGTCTGCAGAGTTTCTGCAGAGAGATCAACTGTTATCCTTATGGGTTTTCCCTTATGTGTTATTTTTTGCTTTTCTCTTGCTGCTTTTAATATTTTTTCTTTGTGTTTAATTTTCATTAGTTTAATTAATATGTGCCTCGGTGTGTTTCTCCTTGGGTTTATTCTGTATGGGACTCTCTGCACTTCTTGGACTTGGTTAACTATTTCCTTTCCGATGTTAGAGAAGTTTTCCACTATTACCTCTTCAAATATTTTCTCAGACCCTTTCTTTTTTTCTGCTTCTTCTGGCACGCCTATAATTCAAATGTTGGTGTGCTTAATGTCACTGAGGTCTCTGAGACTGTCTTCCATTCTTTTTATTCTTTTTTATTTTTCCTGCTCTGTGGCAGTTATTTCCACCATTCTATCTTCCAACTCACTTACTTGTTCTTTTGCCTTAGTTATTCCACTGTTTAAACCATCTAGAGTATTTTTAATTTCAGTTATTGTGTTGTTCATTACTGTTTGTTTGCTCTTTAGTTCTTCTAGGACCTTATGAAATATTTCTTGTATTTTCTCTATTTTGTTTTTGAGACTTTGGATCATCTTTACTATCATTACTCTGAATTCTTTTTCAGGCAGTTTTCCTATTTCCTCTTCACTTGTTTGGTCTTTTGGGTTTTTATCTTGCTCCTTTGCCTGCAAGGTGCTTCTTTGTTTTCTCAATTTGTCTAATTTATAGTATTTGCTATCTCCTTTCCCTATGCTGCCTAGTAGGAATTCCTTTTGTTTTTGTTCTCTGCCTTCTGTGGTGGTGTTGGTCCAGTGTCATGAATAGGCTTCCTGATGGGAGGGTCTGGCACCTGCTTTCTGGTGTGTGGATCTGAATCTTTTCCCTCTGATGAACAGGGCCATGTCAGGTGGTATGTTTTAGGGTATCTGCGAGCTTAATATGGCATTAGGTAGTCTGTGTGCTGATGGGTGGTTTTGTGTTCCTGTCTTATTTGTAGTTTGGTGTGAGGTACTCAGCACTGGCAGTTGCAGGCAGCTGGACGAAGCCGGGTCTTAGACTCTGATAGTGGCCTCTGTGAGAATTCTCTGTGGTTGATCTTCCCTGTGGCTGAGGAGTCTCTAGTGGTCTAGCATCCTGGACTCAGTGCTCCCTCCCCAGAGCCTCTGACTTGACTTCTGGTTGAGGAACCCAGACTCCAGAGGTCACCCATCCTGGCAATAAAGGGGATTAAAAAAGACTATACAAGCCCCAGACTAATGGTAAAAGTTTAAGTCAAACAAACAAATACTGAATCAAGGAAACATGTACATACAGAAGAATAACAAAAACAGAACCCAATAGAACATAAAGCACTAGAACAGCCTGACAGAAGAACCCCAGAACACAACCAGACAATTAAAAAGAAAAGCAACAAAAGTTCAAAACCAAGGGGAAAAAAAAAAAAGAAAGAAAGAAAAAACAGGGAAATTGTGAAAACGAAGACCAAATTTAACAGTGACCAAATAGAAACAGGGAGCAAATATTACAAAGAGCAAGAGAACAACCGGATAGACTGAAGATCCCCAAAATGAAATCAAAGAATTATAATTAGAACTAAGATAAAGACAAAACCTAATAACAAAAACCAAAGCAGTGTGTCATCTGAAAAATAAAGCAAGGAAACAGAGCAGACTGATAATATTGATTAAAAGTGTAATAAAATAAAATAAAAAGGAATAGAACACAGAGCAATAGGAGAGCATAGTATGACTGAAATATAAAAAGAAAAAGAAAAAATAAAAATAAAATAGAAATGTATTAAAGATAAAGAAGAAAAGAAGTTAGGGGAGATAAATAGCACTACAGAAAAGTTAGGTAGAAATAGAAATATATAAAAAGATTAAAAATAAAAATGAAAATAAAACTAAAAAATAGAACAAAAGAAGGTTATAAAACATGAAGATCCCTTAGGACTATCATCATAATTAAAAAATAAAAGCTAAAATTGACCACAGAATGGATCAGATCAATAGAATTAATAATAATAATTCTGTTTCCTTGGGGTCTCAGGTGTAAGTGTCCTTGTATACACCTTGAGCCTCAGGCCACCTTCACCTCCCCAAGAGGCCCTCTTCTGCCTCTGGGTTGGACTCTGGACCTGCTGTGGGTCCTGTGGGGTCCACTTAGGCTCAGATCTGGCCCAGTTCCTGTGTGTGCTTGTTGCCACAATCCACAGCTGCTAGGTTGGCCTTTTTCATTTGTGGGAACATTCATTGGCTACTCAGATATTCCAAAGACATAGGGTCTACCTAGCTGATCACGGGGATTTAGTCTGCAGTGTGTATATCTGATGGAAAGATTTTAGAACCTCTTTCTTAGTCCCCCTTTCCCTGGTGTTCAGCTTTGGTTTTATCCCTGCTTCTGCATTTGGTCCAACCACCAGAGTCTGGTCCTGAGGCTGCCTTAGAGCCCTTTGGGTCTGCCTCAGTGAGGGTTTCCTTTATTGTTCATCTGCAGATGCAGGTGTGTTGGGAGAGAGAGGCTTTGATAGTTGCTCCCCTCCCTGTATGTGACTCAACAGTAGCATCCTGCCCCAGGTGTGACACTGAATGTGCAGGGATGCTGATGACTGTGGGTATAGGAAATCTGGCCTTAGCGTGGTTCTTTACTGGTGCCTGGTGCAAGGCACCTGATGGGCAGCCCTCAGGGGCTTTTTGTGTTACTCTGTGACCAGCAGAGCTTCCTTTATTGTTTGTCTGTAGGCGCCAGTGTGTGGGGAGAGAGAGGGTACAATAGTGGCTCCTTCCCCTATGTGTGAGTCAGCAGTAGTGCCCTGCCTGGATTATGGGAGCCCTGATGGTGGCAGTACCTATTGCACAGGGAAGCCAATGGGCTTGGGTATAAGCAGAATGTCTCCAGAGCTGGCCCACTCTGCGGACTTCTTCTGGCTCTTGGCAGCAGGCACACCCAGCCAGTACCTCCGCCTGGGGGCTTTTTCTATCCCTTGTCGACTGTGACAGCCAGGCCCAGAGGGGGCTTCCCTTTGTTTGTCGCAAGCACTAAAAGAAGTCTACAACAGTGGCTCCTTCTCTGGCGTGTGAGTCAGCAGTAGTGCTCTGCTTGGTTCTTGGGAGCCCTGGCAGCATCAGCGCCAATTACAGAGGGAAGCTGGTGTGCTCGGATATAAGCAGAATGTCTCCAGAGATATCCTTCTCTGTGGACTTCTTCTGGCTCTCGGCAGCAGGCACACCAGGCCAGCCTCCCCAAGGGGACTTTTTCTATCCCTTGTTGACTGCAACAGCCAGGCCCAGAGGGAGCCTCCCTTTGTTCACTGCAGGTGCCGAAAGAGAGGCTACAACAGTGGCTTCTCCCCACTGTGTGCGAGTCAGCAGTAGCACACCACCACCATGGCTGCCCAGCTTTCCGCAGTAGGCCTTCTCCACTGCAGATTTCTTCTCTCCTGTCCCCTCAGTCTGTCTCCCCACAGCCAACAATGTTTCCCACCCTGAACCAGTTCTCTGGTTCCCATGTTCGAGCTCCCAGACCCCTATACAGCTGTGAACCCACGTCTCACTCTGGACACGCAGAGCCGTGGTACAGACCCTCTTGTGTTTTTCACTCTTTCCTGTCTGCCACAGATCGGCTGTTTCACCCTCTTTGGATGGTCCCAAATGTCTCCCTTCTGACCCAGTCAAATTCCCTGTTGGAGCAGGAGTTTCCCAGTCAGATAAAGGGTTTTCCCCAAATTCTGCAATCTCTCCTCTGTTTCAGCTCCCCCCACCCCAGGGTGTAGGACCTGTCCCTTTCCTTTCTTCTCCTCCTCTTTCTCCTTTTTTTAAATTTTTTTCCCCTCTGTCCTACCCAGTTATGTCAGGATCTTTGCAGTCCTTTCTGATGTCCAAGGTCTTCTGCTAGTGTACAGCCAGTTTTCTGTGGGAATTATTGCGTCTTTTGATGTATTCCTGATGCATCTGTGGAAAGAGATGTGTTCCACATCCTGTTACTTCGCTACCATCTTTTTCCTCTCAAACTCTCTTTCATGAGGGAAAAAAATGAAAAAAACAAAACCTAAAAACAAAAAAATACTCAGTGACCTAGGAATAGAAGAGAACTTCTAGGAAAATGTGCAGCTAACATAATACTTAATGGTGAAAGGCTGAATGCTTTTCCTTCAAGAAAAGCTTGCCTATTTTCATCACTTCTATTCAGCGTTGCACTGGATATTCTTGTGGGGGCAACTAGACAAGAAAAAGAAGTAAAAGTCTTACAGATTAGAAATGGAGAGTTAAAACTATCCCCATTCTCAGATAACAATTATGTAAGACAAAGAAATAAAAGGCATCTAGACTGGAAATGAAGTAAAACTACCTCTATTTTTAGATGATAATATTGTATGTAGAAAATTCTAAAGAATCTATGGAAAGCAACTAGAATTAATAAATAATTTCAACAAGGTTTCCGGATAAAAGTTTAATATACAGTACAAAAATATATAGCATTTCTATACACTATCCATGAATATTCTGAAAATAAAATTAAGAAAATTTTATTTATGATGGCATCCAATAGAACAAAGTATGAATAAATTAAATAGTAGGCTGCGAAACTTTTATTGAAAAATCTGCAAAACGTTAAATTAAATTTAAAAAGAAGTAAACAAATGGAAAAATATCCCGTGTTCCTAGATTAGAAGACAATATCTTAAGAATGACATTATTCCTCAAAGTGATGTGCAGATTCAATGCATCCTCTTTTTTTTTTTCCAGAAGTTGAGAAACTGATCCTAAATTTCATATGGAAATGTAGTGATACAAGTAAGTTTAGTGGGTAACAGAACCGTATTTTATAAATGTAGTCAAATATATCTTGGAGAATTTTTCTTTACCCTGGCCCTTCTCCAACTTGAGGAACCTTTAAGATTGAGACTATTTTTCAGTGAAGAATAAATATTAAGTAGCTATGCTTTCCCTCCCTTCTCTACTGAATACAAACTGAGTTTGGTTTGGGGGGAAGAAAAGCAAGTACCTGGTATAAAACAGAACAGAAACATTTAAAATTAGGACACAGGGGCTACTGGAGTGTGTTTAAAAACTTCTGCCCTGTGAGGTCTTCCTAAGATGAATTGACATGCCCTTCACAACATGGGAGAATTGAGCATAGTATTTTGATTTTTAAAACGTCTCCTCAAGCTCTGCAGTTCCTTTTAGCAGCCTATTGGGAGCAACACAGGCTGCTGCCTCTGAATTTAATCAACAGAAATGAATAATGCTTATTCCGAGAAATGACCTGCATTTTGTTAGATGCCATGCTCAGCACAACCACAGGATACAAGGTTGGCAGCTGGAAAAGAAATCATGGCAAGCCAAGGCTGTGCCACAATCCAGTGAGGAGAGAGAGAGGTGAAGATTCACAGTCTTGAAGAAACATAAGGGAAATAAGTACTCCAATAGGCACTGAGTTGATACTGTTCATTACAAGTCAGTTTCTGATAAAAGCATCTGTTTGTATTCCTGTGCTCCTGGTTGTTAAAGCCAGACATGGCTTAGGTGTGGATGAGAGATGCTGCTGTGGTTAGGAGAATGGGCTTTGAGGGAGGCAAACCTAGGGTTGGGTGCTAGCTCTGAAACTTGCAGAAGCCGAGTAACATAGCCAAAAATCTCATACCTACTATGATTCAGTTTCATCCACTTCAAGGTGCCAAAAACAATAGTTTTCTTCATAGAGTTGCTGTAAGGATTAACTTATGTAAAGCATAATGTGTTTTTACTGTGAGAGTTAACAATATTAGTTTTTATTAAATATTAAGCTGACATTTACTTTATATCATTATTATAGTCAGCCTTCCAGACTTTTGAGCCCAAATCTCTTAACCAGATAAAAGATTGGGTTGGCAGAGTTGTAAAGAATTATTCCCCAGAAGTTATTCTAAACTTGGACTGTGACTAATCTTCCAAACTCATCACTTTTATGGAAATTGGATTATAATGGGTCATACAGGAGAAAAGGATAAGAGAGTTTTATAGTTGGCAAACTCAAGGAACACACACATCCTCAACTACAAAGAAGAATAAGAATGGTGTTTGGAACTATTCTGGCATACTGGTCTCATAAGGAGGTCAAATGATTCTTTGTGTGTGTGTTTTTATACACTACCAAATGGGTTGGCAGGGATTCTTTTATAATATTCATTTTTTAAAGATAAGGAAAGTAAGTTATGCTACTCACCAAATAGCAAATCGTTTTCCAATGGTCTGTCTTGAAACAAGGTCTTCTGATTCTCAGCTTGTTCAGTTTTACCTGAGGCTGCATAAGAACAGGAAAAGCAAGCTTGAATACTGACCATCATAGCTTCCAAAAGAAAGTAGAACTTTAACACATCCCATGGTGATAAATAGAGGAATACCAAAGGAACTCCCTTTTTTCATCAACCCAATAAAGGCAAGAATTGTCAATCTTTTATATTGCAGTCTGTCAGTATGCATATAGTACAGCTGGACAAAGTCATCCTGGAGAGAACTTCCTCTCTACTTATTCCAAAGGAAGATGTAAATTGAACTTTTGGGGAAGAAATGAAGCCAGCAGGCACAACTGTGGTGTTTTTTTAATGAGATTGTTTTTTACTAGGCCAGCAGGTAACGCTGGTGCTGAGTCAAACCCAAAGGAGAGATGGTGAGAGATCAAGGGAAGAGGAAAAGAGAGGAGCAGAGTAGGAGCTCAGTGCTGGCAGCTGGCCAGAAAGCTACAGAGAAGGAGCTAAATTATGCATCTTATTTAGTACATTTATTAAAAGAACATTTCTAGGCAAACATCCCAAAACAAATGTGACTATCAGTTAAGCGCTCTGCAGTCCTGAGCAGATTTAGTACGTGACAATTTTCTCGTGATGGCTTTGTGGTGTTTGCTGAGTTCCGTCACTTTATTGCACTTTATGAATTGTCACTCCATGGGGATTCTAAATAGGCTGAATTTGCCCTTCATTTGTGGTTGGGCAACAAAGTCAAAAATGGAGACATGTGGAGTGAAGTTAACGTGGAATGGGAAGGACATGCTTGTTCAAATGTCTGCTTTTTGCTTGGCATTTACCCACAAGTCAGAGTACTACTCTTCCCTATTATTCATTGTTATTCATTTTTCATCATTATTTATATTTGAACATCTATTTTGTACTGGGATTTGAATTGTAGATCTTGGTAGCACGAAGATGTATAAGGTAAGGTTTCTGACACCAAGAAGTAGAGTTTTAGGAGGGGGAGAAAAACATACAGAAGGTGAAGGCAGAACTATGTAGATAGAAATATCAAATAGTGTAGGACATAAAGAAGATATGGTTATTCTACCTGGAAAGTGATGGGAAGAGCAAGAGAGGTATTCAGAAGGAAATGATGATGAGGGTATCCCCAGGAGAGGAATAAAGTGAATAAAAGCATTAGGCAAGGAATAGTTTGGATAAACAGAAGCAGAGCAGAATGATTAGAACATATAGGAAAGTAGAAGGGAGGTAATGAAGCCAGAGTAAAGACCAGTAGGAAGGGGCCAGAGGATGGATTGCTGTGTACACCATATTAAGGAGTTTGACATTTTTCAGGAAAATGGAAAACCACTGAAATATTTCAAAGCAGGAGAGTAATACTAAAAATAACAATTTTAGAAGTAATGTAAAAAATGAGTTGAAATGTGTGACTAAGTAGAGATATAAATTAGGTCTAGTAGCATAGCCAAGGTAAAAGATGATATAGATTGAGTTAAGTTGGTAGCATTGTGACTAGAGAAGGATAAAATGACATCTAATAGATTGAAAGGCAATAGAATCTACAGTATTTGATGATATATTGAATGTGAGTTGTGTAGGGAAAAAAGAAGAATCTAAAGTGAGTCCCAAGTCTCTAGGTTGGGTGGCTGGGTAATTTTGTCATGTTAAAAGGATTATAAACGTCCAAGCTGGTGAAGCACAGTATACTAAGTATACGTGCAAAAAATACGGTGGAAGGAAGTACTACAAATATCAACGATGGTAACCATTGCAATCATAGATTGTATTATTTGTTTCATTAGATTGTATAGTATTTTCCAAATTAAAAAAAAAGTGAACATGAATTACTTTTAGAACAGGAAAAAATACATAAATTCTCCTTTATAAGTACAAGGGATAAACAAAGAAGAAATGCCTATAAAATACTTTTTCCTTTGAGCTTGACTTTGATAACATAGTCTTATCAACCAGAAAACAATTCCAGGAGAAAGTTGAAATACATGGGTTCCATTCTGAGTAGTGACATGGTTCCTTCTTTATTTCTACTTTTTTTACACTTCTGTTATACTTCTCAAACTATAGTCACCTGAAAAGCAAACACCATGGTAGGGGAAAACACTTAAAGTTGCTGTACTTAAGAAGCTAGTAGTTAGAAAGCAAAGACACTGATGTAGAGAGAGGATTCTGCTTATTTTCATGGCTTATTGACACCTGCTGGATGTATGGCTTGGCACCAAATAACATTTCTTTGGAGCTTCTTGAATCATCATTTGCTGAGGGTTTCAGAAATGCTTTAGGAGTAAGGGATACTGCTAAGACTATATTCAAACGATTTCTTAGACACTATCCATATCCTTCAGTTTTTTGTGTCTATGCTGTATATGTTTATACACACAAGCCTGTATGCCATTTGCCAGCTTTTATATCCTCCAATATTCTTTAGAGTGGCATTTATTTATTAATATTTTAAGTGTATTCTGTCAATTGATGCCCCCAAACACTTTAAATGTCAGGGCATTTGTCCATTTTCTTTTGGAATTGGGTTGAATTTTTATTTTCCAAAGTCCTGAGAATTATTAATAACCCTTAGCACTGGAGGTTAAAGAACAATTGCCTGCTGTCTCTATAAGCAGGAAGGAAAAAACAATCAAAAGCTGACCTTATATGTTCTTATTTCAAAAGGGCCATTGACTTTCCTTTTCCACTACCTGTTTGCAAATCTATATCCTCATGTGAGGGTCTTGGCTTTTGATTAAAAAGTTACCTTATGTTTTTTGTTTACCTTTTCTCTTTAGTATGGCTTTCATCTGTAAGTAAAGTAAGTCATTCCCTTGAGACTGCTTCAAATCTGAGTCACTAAAACCTTGAAGTAGGACTGAACATTTGACTGGATCACATTATTGTGTTCCCTCTTGTGCATCAATCTTTTTCAATTTTGATACTAGTTTCCTCTGGTTTTGAGAGGCCCAACCCTCCCTGCTCTTTTACCACTCCGGGAAAGAAAGCAGAAGAAGCATCATTGGACTTAAACTCTCATTGGAGGGCTAAAGGTTTCAGATATGAGCTGTCCATCTTAAAGTGGCCCTTCCTTCTCTTCTCCTTCCCCTAACACCTCGGCTGCTTCTTTGCCTTGGCTCAATGCCTATTGTAATGTTGGGATTCCTGAGTTCTCCTGGGGCTCAGAGATTGTAGGGTAAGATCATACTCTAGTGGCAAGTAGGCAGATGAAACTACCTACTTACACATTTGTTAGGAAGAATGAGAAGGAAAGATGTACTTTGAAAATGCATTTTACCCAGAGGAATTATAATGATAAGCCGTTGCTGGCAGTACATGACTTCAGGATGAACCATCCATCTCTGTAGAAGGCATTTCAATGTGATGAGGACAGTAGCTAAGAGAACAATTGAACTTTCGAAACAGTGAATAGTATGCATTTGGGCTTTATATTCCATGTTCTTATTTTATTATTTCCCCCCCAAGATTAAAGCACAGGACACATATTTTATTTTATTTCAAAGAGTAGACTTAGGGCAAAAGAATTCCTTTTGAGTTGTGTGAGAAAATAAGCAGAGGAGACAAAGAGTGAAATGATAGCTCTTTACATCTCACTCAAACAGCACATTCCAATAATGTCCTAAAGGATCACGAGGTTTGATTTGCCTATTAATTGTGTTGAACCTTTATCTGGATTGATGACATGATTTCTCCAAAGTGTAGATCAAGAAGATAAGCACTTTGGCATAAATGAAAAATTGCCTACATGGTGAAATGGGATACAATTTAGGTTTGGAAAGCTTGGTTTTCAATTTTATCTCTGCCACTTACTGCCTGTGTGTTCCTAGCCAAGTCACTTAGCCAGAGTGGCACTATAAAGTAGAGATAAAATAGGCACAAAGTCTTCATGAGGTTTAAATAAAGTATTTAAAATATGTTAAAACTGAAGATAAATTTTCATACTTTAGGATTTAAGATATGACTTAGTCAAATGACATTAATCATTATAAATTTTGTCATGGCTATGGTTATAATGTCATAAAGAAACAAATATGATCTTTATAAATCAAACTTAGTAAACTAATTTTCCAACTTCAACCAATCTGAGGCTGTGTTGCCTCTATTTTCCTAAACGGTGACTTGTTATTGATATTTTAACAGAAAAATTCTTTAGAAAATTCTTCAGAGATATCTAGTCCATGACTAGCAATCAATACAGGTTGTGATCTTTAAGTTGTCTTTGCTATGGCTGGAACACAACAGCTCCTGACCCCACCTCTCACCCCATGAAAATTGTTGCCCATTCAAAGCAGTCTTAATGTTTACACACATCACCTGAATGCACTTTTCTTAAAACTTCGCCAGAGAGAAGTTGTTTCATTGAAGATGTGGAAATAGGAAATGTGCAGCTCTTGCCTGTGGTGTGGGGAGCACAGTTGCATAAGGATGAAAGTACAGACCTTTCTTGTTCACCTGGCTGAATTCCATTGCATCATGAAAGGGAAAAGGTAGAAGACAGTTGTCTCCTTGGATGGAGAAAACATCTGGTTAAATGTAAAATATACGGATTGTGTAATAAAGAAATAATTATATATAAACATATCAAAGAATACTTTAAGAATTGCTGAACTTGCAGAGCAAAATTTAAAATCTGCACCCTGGAGGACAGTGGATATCCCTAGACTTGGCCATAATTTTTATAGCATTTCTTCTACTTCTTGATGATTTACTAGGGCAATCCCCTAGTTCCCATATTTTTTGCTACCCCAAACTATACATCTCACACATTCCAACTTACACCTCAACAACAAGCTGTTTTAGCCTTCACCTGGCCGCAACATTCCTATGAATAACTCCCCAGGGTGCTCTTAAGAGCCTGCATATGTAACAAGTGGCATATGATTTCTATTAAACAATTTTAGGAGACTGTGGATCAGTATGTACATAAATTTTCATCAGTCCTTTTGCTATATGACTGTAGTGGCAATTGAGAAAAGTGAAGACTTTTCCTCCCATCTTAGAAAACAAGAAAGGATAAAGCATAAGATTCCAGGACCAGGGAAAGAGACTGATTCAGAATTTCTTTTATGGTTTACACATGGTACAACTCTACTCATGAAGCTGTATCTAGAACCTAACAGCTTCTATGGCTTTAGATCTTAATTATGCAAATTATACAGCTTCTTAAAAGAGTTGCTTCTTAAGCTTCTACAAGTCTGTTTTCATTTCCTATGGGCAGACTATTTCTTTTACATTCTCTCAATGAAGCATATGTTTGTCATGTTGGTTTGTCAGTCAGCCAAGGTCTTAGCAGGAAACAGATGAATATAACTCAAACTGAGTCTTTTGGTAAATGTTTACTAAAGAGGCTATTTACAAAGCTATGGACAGAGTATAAGGAAGCAAAAAGGAAGCAATACAGGTTGGGGCAGTACTCAGGAGAGAGTAAAAGGGCAACACACACACTCCCCTGAAGGGGTAGTTACCAGCTGAGAGGGAGAGACAGAGAGTCAGGGAGAGACAGAGAAACTCTATGCAACTAAAGTGGACACAGGAGAGAGAGAGCCGGGGTAATATATGCCCTGCGTTTACTCTCCTCACTCTCACCCTTCAACTCTGACAGGTGCGGCCCATCAGCAGAAGCAGCCAGGAGTCGGTGATAAGTGAGACTGCTCATCTGCAGAGATCAGCCTCCCAGGGCAGGATAGAGGGATGTGGACAGTGGAGCTGAAGGGGCAAAGTGAAGGTATTCAGCACCCTGGTGAGTATGTTTTGATCTCCTAGCCACTACTGGCAGTGTCTCGGTTACTAGATCGAGATCTGTATTATGAGCTCATTACATACCCGCCAGAACTTTGGAAGTTGATAGTTTAGCCTGGGTAAGCTATTCTCTAGAGTCCAGGAAAAAAAAAAAAAAGGATTTGAACTAGAGCTCTTTAGTCATTGTGCAGTGAATATTTTATGGTAGTGTGCTGACCATTCCTAAAGGTTCTCTCCCAAGACCCATTCTCAGCAAAGTTCTGCCCTGCTCTGTCTACATCTACTGATCACATCTCAGGATTCCCTGACTTCTAGCTTCTGGTTGAGGTTTGGGAAGCTCTGGCTATGAATGTAGGTTTTATTTGTTTGTGTTTTTCCTACAAACTAGTAGACCATAAAAGGTTAGGGCTCGTGTTTCTTCCTTGTTTCTTTCACAAAGCCCAACAGATTGGCTGGAGGTTCATAAATATATCTGAGCTTGAATCCCAAAGCAAATTTCAAAGTCAATTATGAATGGTGCTTCAGGGAGAGATTTATTTTCCACTGTTATTTATTCATTCAATAAATATTCATTGACACCCGCACCCACTCTGTGCCATTTCCAGTACTAGAAATTGATGGCAGAATGGAGAATAGTGCATATAGAGCACTTGCCTTGAAGACACTTAGAGAATGACATGGTGGTGATATTCCAGGCTTTGGAGCCCAGCAGATGTGGGTCCTGGTTCAATGCCTGGTTTTGTATGATGCTGGCAAACTTATATAACTTTTTTTTTTTTAAAGTTATATATCTTTTTTTATTTTATCTTTTAGTTACCTATTTTATACATATTAGTATATATATGTCAACCCCAAACTCCGAATTCATCCCACCCCACCCCCCACTTCCCGCCTTGGTGTCCATACGTTTGTTCTCTACATCTCTGTCTCTATTTCTGCCTTGCAAAGTGATTCTTCTGTATCTTTTTTCTAGATTCCACATATATGCATTAATATATGATATTTGTTTTTCTCTTTCTGACTTCCTTCACTCTGTATGACGGTCTCTAGGTCCATCTGCATCTCTACAAATGACCCAATTTTGTTCCTTTTTATGCTGATTAATATTCCATTGTATATATGTACCACATCTTCTTTATCTGCTCGTCTCTCAGTGGACATTTAAGTTGCTTCCATGACCTGGCTATTGTAAATAGTGCTGCAAGGAACATTGGGGTGCATGTGTCTTTTTGAATTATGGTTTTTTCTGGGTATATGCCCTGTAGTGGGATTGCTGGGTCATATGGTAATTCTATATATAACTTTCTAAAACTCAATTTTCCTCTCTGTGAAAATAGAGATATTAATATTTGATGAGTTTTTTGGTGAGAATTAAATAGAATAAGCCAATTAAATCACTTTTAGGGTGCCAGGTGCATAGCAAGAGGTCAGTAAATCTTAACTGCCATGATGACTGTAGTGAACTGCGTAGGGAGATTAAAGGGCATTAATGATGTCAATAGAGTAGCAGTGGCCCCGAGGTGAGTGATTCCAAGAGTTCAAGCCATTTGGAAGAGGACTTATACTAAGAGAAAGGATAAGCCACTCTTAGAGTGCAAGGCAATATTGAATATGTTATGGTGTTTGTCACTAGGGTTTGCCTGTTAGCCCACACTTCCAGGCTCCATGTCTGAATCCTATGGTAAATGTGGATGGATGGGGGAAGAGTGTAGAGGAATATTTGCTAGTTTTCTAATAGACTGAAACTCAAGAAGGGAGAGCGATATTCTTCCCAACTCTCACACTTTCTGGTTGGGACACTTTAGAGCCACACTGGGGCTCAGAAGGAGAAGATGAGACACAACAGATTGCAAAGATAGCTGTGTATCAGGTGAAAATTTTAGTGGACATGTCAATTACCACTGCTTGGAAGAAGCAGTGGTCACAACCCAAGGCGATCAGCTGAAAGGGAGAAAAAGTAAGAGAAAAGGAAAAAGAAACCAGTCATTTTTTGCATGTAGCAGACTGGCCCATAAATGCAGAAAAGCTGTAGAGGTGCATAGGAACATCCGAGGGGGAAGAAATTACCATAAGCTTGGGGTCACGACCTCTCAGAGGTAAGAATGTCCCATTCAGTTTTCCCTGTTTGATTCCTGTTTATCCAAAAAAAAAAAAAAAAACACAAAAATGCTAAAACATAATTCCAAGTTGTAGAATACAAATAATAATTTTTAGCATGTTAATAATAATGTATAACTAATTCTGATATCCACAATTTAATTTTAATGAAAAGCAATAATTCATAGATTACAATGATAATGGGACCCAGTATTGGGATACGGTTTTACAGTATCCTTTTCTTTCAGTTCTGTAGGTGTCCCTCTTGGATTGTAGTAAATCTTTATTCAAGAACAACATCAAGGATTTCCCTGGTGGTGCAGTGGTTAAGAATCCGCCTGCCAATGCAGGGGACAAAGGTTTGATTCCTGGTTCAGGAAGATTCCACATGCCACAGAGCAACTAAGCTTATGTGCCACAACTACTGAGCCTGTGCTCTAGAGCCCGCAAGCCACAACTACTGAGCCCATGTGCCACAACTACTGAAGCCCATGCTCCTAGAGCCCTTGCTCTGTAACAAGAGAAGCCACCGCAATGAGAAGCCCACGCACCGCAATGAAGAGTAGCCCCTGTCGCCGCGAGCAGCAATGAAAGACCCAATGCAGCCAAGAAAGGAAGGAAGGGAGGAAGGGAGGGAGGGAAGGAGGGAGGAAGAACAACATCAAAAACCCAACTTGGAAGTCTTATGAGTGTGAAATACATACTAAATGGTCCCCCTGCCTTTCTCTCTCTTCTCCTTCCCCCATGCCAGAAATGGGCCCTAACTGTGGTGCTGCAGTAGATGGCAGGAGCAGGAGCAGCCACGGACACTGGTGATTATGGATTTTCACCCACAGACCATGCTGGCCTGTGCATCTCACGTCACACATGTGGTAGCAGGTAATACAGTCGGTCTTTAATATCTCTGCTCTCTTGACTCCCATTTGCTTCTCAGCCTAGGAGCCTTGGCTACGTTCACTATCACTCTCCTGAAATTCCTTTTATTAATGTCATGAGTGACCCAATAATTGGCAAGCCAATGACATATAATACTTGACCATTTTAGTCCACTTTTCGATGCTCTTCTTTTCTTTGGTTTCTTGGATGTTCTTTTCTACAGTCATAACCACTGATGTTTTCTATTTAATTTGTCCTACCTCCTCCTCTGCCCTTTCACTACATCTTTATTCCCTAGAAGTTCATCCTGGTCTCTATATTGTTCTGCCATTTCCCTAAGGAACATTATTTAAACCGATAATTTAATAATCTCCTTTATTATTTTTTAAAAATTCAGCTTTATTGAAGTATAATTGACATATAGAATTATAAGATATTTAAAGTGTCCATCATGGTGATTTGATATTTGTATACATTGTGAAAGAATTCCCCCA
This sequence comes from Hippopotamus amphibius kiboko, assembly GCF_030028045.1. Classification (NCBI taxonomy): domain Eukaryota; kingdom Metazoa; phylum Chordata; class Mammalia; order Artiodactyla; family Hippopotamidae; genus Hippopotamus; species Hippopotamus amphibius. The sequence goes on from NC_080189.1 coordinate 167,038,938, forward strand.
TTTAGTTAATTAACACATCCATCACCTTACATATATATATAATATATGTATATATATTATATATATGTATTTTTTTTGGTGAGAACACTTAACTCCTACTCTCTTAGTAAATTTCAATTGAACAATATAGTGTTATTAACTATAGTCCTATAGTCACCATGTTTTACATTAGGTTCTCAGACTTATTTATCTTATAGCTGAAAGTTTGGGAGTTTGTACACTTTTACCAACTTCTTTCTATTTCCCCCACTCTCTAGCTCCTGGAAACCACTTTTCCACTTTCTGCTTCTATGAGTTTTTCTTTTTTTAAACTTAGATTCCACATATAAGTGATACTATGTGTATCTGTCTTTCTCTGTTTGGCCCGTTTCACTTAGCACAGTGCCACCAAGGCCCATCCATGTTGTTGCAAAGGGCAGGATTTCCTTCTTTCTCATGGCTGAATAATACTCCATTGTGAGTGTGTGTATGTATATGTGTGTATTTGTACACACACATATATATAATCGCATCTTCTTTATCCATCCATCTGTTGATGACACTTAGGTAGTTTTCAGATCTTGGCTACCTCGTGTGCTGTTGGTGAAAATGTAAATTGGTGCAGTTACTATGAAAAATAGTATGGATGTATTTCAAAAAAAAATTAAAAAATAAAAAACTATCGTATGATCCAGCAATCCCACTTCTGGGTATATATCCAAAGGAAATAAAAACAGGATCTCAAAGAGATATCTGCATTCCCACGTTCATTGTAGTATTATTCACAACAGAAAGATGTGGAAACAACCTGAGTGTCTATCGACAGATGAGTGGATACACCTTCTTTACATACGACTCACAATTCCACATTACATATCTAAACTCAAATTTTTTCCTGAGCCCCATATTCACATATCCATCTATCTTTGCCAACTAAATGTTCTTTTTTAATTTTTTAATTTTTATTTTTAAAACTCTATTGGAATATAATTACTTTGCACTCTTGTGCCAGTTTTTGCTGTACAACAAAGTGAATCAGCTGTATTTATACATATATCCCCATATCCCCTCCCTCCAACTAAGTGTTCTTTATTGAAGTATAGCTTACTCTACAAATATTGGCATAAAAACCACTGAACTCCTTATATTTTCACTCTCCTCCACACACAAAGGCACTTTTGTGTCTTTGCTCTCATGCTCCACAGTAAGTTGCAATCATAGTAACTCTTTCACAATACCGTTCAAGTATGGCATTCTCCTTGTTATTGTCTAACTTTTGAAAATTTGTACAGGCTTCTATTTGGCTCTTCCCAACACTCACCGTACCATCACTAGAATAATTTTCTAATAAGTAAATAGGATCATGTGATTTTCTAGTTCCAAAAGCCACTCTTGACTATTGATCCCCAGTTGCCTGCAAAATTACATTCCAACTCCTTACATGGGGATATAAGGACCTTGGCCTGCTGTTGCCTCTAGCGTGCTTTTATTCATCTAAGGAAATGCCCAGTCGTACTCCAGCAGACAGACCAATTGCCAAATTTTGGCAAAAACTTCCTAAACTGCCTCACAAATGATTGCTTTATTTCTTTTCTATTCTTCCACACATTTGTTTATAGCATCACTTTGAAATTTCCAAGAATTTAGTTTCTTGGTTTTCATATTTGGATCACCTCTTTGTCTGAGCCAGCACAATGCTAGGTGTACTGAAGGAGCTCAGGATGTAGTTCAGTGATGGATGGATGAATGAATGGAAAATAGTGAAATGTAGGAATTGGTAGTAATTTGCTGCTCCTCTGCTAGTTTTATGGAGTGATGGGCTTGGTATGTGACACCCCATAGCTTTGGCTTCCCCTGACAGAAAATGTGGGGGAAAAGAGATTTATATGGAAACAACACTCTCCTTTGCAGGGGCAAGAGATGGAGAAAGCACTGGCATTTATCAGGGAGGCAGCCTGGTGTAGTAAATTTATGTGTTGGGAAGAAGTGTGTCCAATCAGGCAGTCAGCGATGGTTTAGTCAATAACCCCAGAACTTGGGGTCAATTTCCACTGAGATCCTCAGTTCCCACTGAGTCCCTTTGACCAGTGGACTGCTGTTCATCTTTATTATATTTCTGATTTAGTTAAAATGTTAAAAACTATTAAATTTACTAATCACTTTACTATGCCTTCTATTTATAACAACAAACTAAAGCGGTTGGTCTGAACTATAAATTGTCATCTATTTGTGATTTTCTGGTTTGTTTTCCAAAGAATATGCCATTAAAAAGAAAGGCATTCCTGTGTACACACAGGCATTGTAGGCTAACTAGGTTTTAGTGGATGGATGACAAATGATTGTAAACAAAGGCAGTTCCCTCCGCTGTAACCTTGACCCATGAAGTCCAAGAAATGTATTGTTCATTTAAATAAAATTCATTTTGCTGTCATATTAATTATGCTTGAAAGTTTTATATCCAGCAGAGCTTCTCAGGGACATGCTGTTCCTGGAACAGTGAACATTCTAATGCAGACAGATATTAGAACTGGAGAACAAACTTTAACCCACATCGAAAATTTAGTGTGGAGATGGGGGAGGAGGGAGGATGGGAGAAAGAGGGAAAGAAAGGGGAGAGAAAATGAGGACGTGTAAGAGGGAGGGGAAGGGGACCATAGAGAGTGCTATACTGATTTTTTAAAAATAGTTTTAGGAAGTCAATCCTTATGCCAGATTGTATTCTTTTCTATTTTTGCCAGATCTCCATTTCTGTCCCATAAGAAGGTTATACATCCACACCCAAGAACTGCAAAAGGTCTGAGATTTTACCCTGCTTACAAATTAACAATCCAGCCTGTCACAATTTCATGGATGCTGGCAGAAGACACAAGATTCCTGGGTCAGAGACAGAGGACTTATTTACTCACAGCAATTAGGCAACACGAGCTTCATGTTTACAGCAATTTTGCTTCCTACCCCCTCCAAGTCCCATAGAGGCAACAAAGAGGTGGTCCAGGATTGATGGTACACACACAGTGGGTTCATATCCCAGATGAGGAATCCTAAGCTTAGTGAGCCCTCAATTTTATAAAGGACTGCTAGCAAATCTGCCCAATTTTTGCCCTGGAGGGACACATCTTTACTACCCTGGATGGCAAAAGAATCTGCTCTCTACCCTGGAAGGAGATAATCTAAAACTGTTTATTGTATAAATGTCCTTGAAAAGATAGTCCTTACCTCTACAAGGGTTTTCACAATTGTTTTTTTCCAGAGCTTTAAAGCTTCAAAATTGTAAAACTCGGCTCAAGCAATAACGTTTTAATGCACGCTAATTAAAGATAAGAGTAATGTATGTTGTGTAATGCCTTTAGTTTACCAAATACTTTCCTATGCATTATTGCACTCAATCATGTATAAGGTCAATAATAATGAAGCTGAATTTATTCCAGGTTTGTAGGTAATGATCTATGTTGATAGGAAGGGGGTCTACGATTATTCTGGCTATATATATTAAGGGTGCATCTGGCAGTGGAGGTTGTGGGAGTTGTAATAAATCGTGTGTATGTGTGCATGTGTTAGTGTTCCTCATCAGGTCATTGTAAAACAAATGCTATAACTTATTCACATACATGCACTGTTGACTTTCAGTCTCTGTTCTTAATCAGTGTTATTAAAACTGCATCACAGCAGGATAAGGTTGTGAGTATAACTTAGAAATTAAAAATAGACATGCTGGATTTAAAGACATAAATATAAAACATCAGAAATAGAAAATAGGATTAAAGAATACTAAAATCCTATCTCCATGATGAACTTCCAGAGAAAAGTGAAAGCTGGAGACATTTCATAGAGATGTCACCAGATAGTTATCCTTGAGATTTTCCTCTCCCTTTGTCTGCAATAGAATGAAAATAAATGATGAATCAAAAATGCATAGACTATTAGTGTTGGAAGGGCCCTATGGACTCCTACAGCGCAGTGAATCTCAAACATTGGTTCATGCCACTGGAATCAATTGAGAATCATTAGAATCAATAAAAATACAGAAGCCTAGGACGTCACTACCCAACGATCTGATTTCTTAGATCTAGTCATTCTAATCAGAGCCGTTCAGAGACCACTGTTTTCACTTAATTTTATAGCAGACAATCTTCACTTATAAAATCTCCAGTCATTTGTTACTATCCATTTCCATTAGTACTACCCTCGTCTCAACTTTTTGTTTTTATCCCATTATCAAAATGGTGGCAGGTATTATTGGACAAATACTTGTTAAATTAATGATCACTTGGGGTTATTTTCAATGCTGATAATTATTCCACCTCTAACCAATCCATGGTATGCTGTTGATTAATATTTATTTAAAAATTTTAAAAAAACATCAGTGAGGAAGGCATTATTTATCCATTTGACAGATGAGAAAACTGAGGCAAGGAGATGTAAGTGATCTGCTTTTTTTTTCTTTACTAAGCATAGTGAAAGAGCTATTGCTTGAATTAAGAAATAGGATGTTCGTGAAGACATAATTCATGAGCCCTTTGTATAATGTAGACATGTCACAACTATAATGCATCAAGAAATGTGTTAAAACAGAAGGGAAATGGAAGATAGAGGAAATGGGAGCTTGTGTATTGCAGTGGTTAAGTAGGCAGAGATTAGATGTAGACTCCTGGGTTCAAATCCTATCTCTACCATGTCTGACCTTTAGTTGTATGACCTCCATATATTTATTAATCTCTCTAAACCATATTTCTCTTCTCCATAAGATGATAATACTATTTCATTTCAGGGTTATTATCAGGATGAAATGAAGGTGATGTGTAAAAGCTTAACAGATCATCTGGCAGGTAGTAAACATTCAGTAAAGTTTACTTATTATTAATGTTTCCATCATCATCATCACTGTCACTAACATGGGAATATTTCAGATCAAGTTTTGCTAAGCTCAGGGTCAAAGAAGGACGCTGTGTTTATCAATAGGACTGTGAGCTCTTATATACTGGGTTATAATTTTAACCAAAAATTAGGAAAAGGGGTATTATCTAGGTATACATAGAAAAGAATAGGGGAACAGGTTCAAGTTGCCTTGCACAAATGGTTTCCTTCCTGCTGCGGTCGGTTCTAATACCCATACACTTGATTCTCTTGCCCAGGAGTATCTTAAAGATATATTGAACTCTTTGGCAGTAGTTGTTCATAAAGCCATGCATTTAAATATCTGTCCATTTTTAAACATATATAAGCGTGATCATTTGTGTGTACAGACTCTGAGAGTCTTTGAATTGGAAATCAGGATACATCTGTTTCACATGAGTATGATTGCACAAGTGCATTATAGAATTTAAGAAAATGTTATATTCATAAGCTCTTATTATATTAGCCTTGCGGCAACTTGAATTGTTTCTTTTGCCCTTCCCTGTCATCATGAGCCGTTCCATTGACATAAATGCACAAATTAAGAGGCATCAGTAGAATCGTAAACTGGTTTACTGAGGTTGTAAATCGACATCGCTGATGTCCATAAAACTTGATTGTCATTAGAAGGATCTCACTATGCATCTAGTGTATTACATGGCTGCCCAGGTAAGGTTTCTGCAGATGTGTGGTCAGACACTGTCAGAAAGATTCACGACTCGGCAAAAGAAACATCCCTCTCTTGTCACATGATATACATCTCAGCTATCCTCTATAGAGGCCATTGTAAAGGACAGCAAAACAGTTTAGCCAGTTGTCTGAATATTAGCTTAAATTTGGAAAGCATCTTCCTTCAGAACTATGTAAATATTCCATCTAAATGCAGCAATAACAATAGTAAATATTTATCAATAGGACTTACTATATGCTGGGGACTATAGTAGATTCTTCACAGGAATTACTTCATTTGGTCTTTATGGCAAGGTATGAGGTAGACAGTGATAATATCCCCATTTTACAGATAAGTTTATTAAAGCACAGGCAGGGTAAGCAGTTTGCCCAATATCATTTGTCTAATAAAAGACACTCAGAACTTGAACTCAAGCCATTTGTCCTGAAGCCATACTTCTTAAATATTAACTTTATACAGTATTTTGATTCATATTAACAATGTGCAATTGATAAGACATCAATAGTTTTTGATATTGCTTCTTTGTTTCACTTAGGAAGAAAGCTTGGTCAAACAGTTTCTTAAAGTATTATGTTTGTTGGGCTAGGCTAAGTTGTGCTTTGGTGACAAATAAATCTCCAAATCTCAGTGGCTTATGGGGAAAATGGTTTATTACTCATTTACATTATAGGTCAGGTGTTCTCAAATTATGGCTCAGGGACTGGGCTACTTCTGTCCTACAACTCTACTATGCAGAAGGTCTGCGCTTCCGGAGAGGGATAGCATGAAGGACACACACCAGCTTTTAACTGCCTTCTTTGCTCATATTCCCATTAATGAAATTTTAGAACTATGGTATCAATCTAACTCCAAGAAGCCAGAAAAATATAGTTTTCCTGTGTAAAGAGAAACAGGAGACACTGTGGTAAATACATTGTAGGTTTCTCCATAAGCGTCAGACCACAGCTCTTTCTTACCACTTTAGTTCATTTTCTTCAAGCCCACCCCATTGCACAGAAGAAAACCATAGATGTTGTGAGACTTCTGAAGGTCCTGTTTAATGAAATTTCGAAACCAAATATTTATTGAATTATGCTGAGACCATAAATGGATATGACAATTTGCATACATAAATACTAGAATGCCAAGGATTCTCAATAACATCATTTATACTAAAAGTTCTGTGTATATACTAGCTATAAAGATTGGAAATCAGGTATCAGTAATTAATTACAGTCTTGGTTAGGAAAGGAGTGTGTTGGTTTTAATTTCAGCTGACTCCTGAGCAACACAGGTTTGAACTGTATGGGTCCACTTATATGTGGATTAAAAAAAAATGTACAGTCATAGTATACAGTCTACTGGTTGTTTGAAACCATGTATACAGAGCTGCAGATGTAGAGGGCTGACTCCAGAGCTATACTTAAATTTTCCACCACGCAGAGGGTCAGAGCCCCTAACCCCCACTTTTTTTCAATGGTCGACTGTACTAGTTTCTTCTTAGTTACCTACATGTGTGTACATGAATGTATATGTGTGTGACCTCATCTCACTAGTGCAAGTTATTGATGCTGGCGAGTGTATTTTATTTTCATTTATCCAAAACAGCTTCTCTTTTATTAAGGTAGCTGCGGTTATTAGAGCATGAGGGATAGAAGATAAGCTGTTTTGGAAGAAACCTTTTGTTTAACCATGACTCTTCCCCACCTGTACTCTAAGGTAGAGTGTACCATTCATTCTCTTCTTTGTGTCTCCAGTGTATCCTGCTCATTCTTCTATGAGAGCACTGCACAGTTTCTGTAGGAATGATGGATACATTGAAACACAAGAAGAGCAGTATATTTAAGTACAGTGTAGGTGGGTGTGTAATTAAGTATGGATGACAACGCTTGACTTGTGGATTCGGGAGTCATCCATTTACCTGTGATGATTGAAATGATGTGTGTGAGTGAACCCAAGCACGGGAAGCGCATGCAGGGCACATACCAAGTTCAGGATGAAATGAGGGCTGGTCTAGATTTTCGCTGGAGATGAAGCAGCTGAAATGAGGAAGTAAAGCTATATAAAAATGACAATTTGAAGGAAGAATAACTTATGAATGTAACACAGAATGACAAAAGCCGAGACAGCTGTTGAAATCAAAAAAATCTGTATCTGGATTGAGGAAACGCAATTTTAGAAATTAGTAAGATTGTTTATTCCTCCACGGCTATACTGAACTATTGAGACAGATTTTATGAATTCTGTTTTCTTTGAGAATCTGTCTTCCCTTGGAAAAAAAAAAGTAACATTTTAAAGCATCTTTCCGTGCTTAAAATTCATCTTGTTGCTTTTCATTATAACTTTTCTTCTCCCATGTTGCACCAGAAATGCAGACACTTGAATGTATCGCCTCTGACTAGTAGAGCTAATTTTTCAATTTACATAAATAAATAACCTGCCAAAACTAATTACTTCTCTTCAAAATCTAAATACATTATTTCTCCTCTTTTTCCAGTCTGTCTTGTTTTAATTATTTTCACATCAGTTGTCATTTCAGAAGCTGGTTTAGACTAAAAAGGGATAATCGGATGTGTCTTACTGTTTTAATTTGGCTAATTAAGATTGCTGCTTTTGTCTGGGTGTCTGGAGGCATACATTTACAGCCTGTTCATAGTTTGGGGTGTTGGGAGGAAGTGCAATCAAGAAAAAAATTAAAATCGTCATAAACATTTATTTATATTTACATATTAAGTGACCATTTTCACTCCTTTCCTTATCTCCCAAACCTTGGTCTCCAATGCCCTTAGGACATTACAGGCAAGTCAAGAAAAGCTGGTCATATCTTCTTTGTCCTTATAGTTCATTATTCCAGAATAAAGAAGCCTCAAATATTGCACGTGGGATTTCTACATCCTTTTTATGGTTTGAATCAAGAAAATTGTGAACACAGCACATGACTGCTGTTGGAAAGCAGATGGTTAGCTGACTAACCACACAGTTCACTGGATGTAATTGCCTGGTTATGAGAAAAATTCTACAGCAACACCTGGAAAATGCATAGGAAGAAAGAGCAGGTGGAAAAGGAGAGTTTTCTTTGTATCAACAATCTAGTTGCTGTATCTGAAGTGCTTAAATTTGTGTTCTGCAGAGTAGTGCCTACTTGGATTTAATACAGCACACTATCTTCCAAATTGATCATGGGGTTTTTTTCATACTTTATCTCATTTATCTTTACTACAAGGTTGTATAAAACGAACTGACCATCTTAGAATTCTTATTACCTCTGGGATGACTAAAATAGAGTGAATCCATTGCTGACCCCAAACTATGCAGTTAATTAGATCTTGTGTCCCCTCTGCAAAACTAAGCTATTCCTTGACTTTTTAAATGATCAAAGATGTTCTACTTCCCATGGTGGATATGTGTATATCTATATATCTATATCTATCTGTATGTATATATATAGAGAGAGAGTTAAAGAGAGACAGAGACAGAGAGAATTTTTTCTATTTAAGTGCAATGAACATTAAACCCAATAGAGGGTACACATTATTTTTGAATAAAAAGAAATTTAGGAAGAGGAAGGTATATTTAGATTGATTTCCTGAATGAACACAAGTAAAGTCTTCTGTTTAGGTGAGATCTCTTTAATTATGAGTAGTTGCTACAGACGTATACCGTAATGATCAATTTACATGTCCACCTGACACTCAGTTTATGAGAGTATTTTCATTAATTTAATATTTTTTTTGTCACAGATGCCTTATTTCTTGACTTTATGTTTGTAAAACATCTTCCTTCTGTTTTTGCAAGTATGTGATAGGACATTCTTTACATGAGGAAGTTCTTGTATCTAGTTGGCAATGTTGGTGTTAGGAACGAATTAAATTGACTCTTTGGTAGCACATCAAACAAATAATAATAATAGTAGTGATAATAAAAATAGTGTTTATTGAGTGGCTACCACAAAACAGGCCTTATTTTTGGTGCTTCATAGGTATTTTCTCACTTAAACCTCAGATAAATCTGCAAAGCAATATTATTATAATTATTATTACTACTACTATTATAGTTTTATACATGAGCTGCCTGATGCTCAGAGGAATTACATGACTTGACAACACTGACACATTTAGTAAGTTGTGGAGCCCGAATCTGAACTCACAGCTGAAGCTGGAGGCACAGACCTCTGTCATCCTGCCTTCCTTGTGCTCTCGTGCCCAGTGTCCCAAGCTGGAACCCACGTTCATCACATTCCGCTCACTCAGCAAGGAATTAAAAGAACCCAATGCAATGCTTTTTTGAAAGCTATAGACTCAGTGAAATTCCTATGTCTAGCCTTTCTTCCTAAATACCATCAAAAGAATATCCTTTGGCCCATTTTTTATCCTTAAAAATTAAAAAAAAATTCTTGTAGGTCAAGGAATATAAAAAGGAAGAAAAGAAAATGGTAGACAGAATTAAATAATTCATTTTCATTGTTTTATTGTTTCAAATTTTTAAATTTTAACTTCTTTGATAGCATCTTGAATTATTGGCACTTCTGAGTACTTTGTAAATTATATATAAAATTTTTAAAAGGGTTTCAGTCATTTTCATGTACATAGATCAAGTGTACTAAATTTTAGAGAAGTGTACTCCCCTTCGTCTCTTCATAGTCTATGGCTTCAAGTTGCACAGTATTGATTGGACTGTTAATCCTAGTGTTTAAGAATTTTTTTAAGGTAAAATCTTGAGTCTCATACAGATATAAAATGAATGCAAGTTAAGGATTTTATTTAACTCTTTTAACGAGGGAACCAGACAGATGTTCAAAAAAGTCAAAGATGTACAGACTTATATGAAATAAAGCAATGGTGAAATAAATTTACAAATAGAAGAAAACTGGCTTTTTTTCACAAGTGGAAAAAGGGACTCCAATTGAACTTCCCTCAGATAGAATTTATTTGCTTTTCTAGAGACAAGATTATTTTGCATTGTTACTCCTTGTCTACAATTTATAGAGTTGTAAAACAGCTCAAAGGCAATGAAAAGCTATAACCAGATAACCAAGAATGGTGTGCTCAAAACAATTCATAGTTTTCTTAACACTGGATGAACTTGAATATAGACACCTGAGGCTGTTCACGTGCAAATGGTAGAGATGAGATTACTGGTACACAGAATAATCCAATAGAGACTTCTGCCAAAGCACTTTCTCTAAGGTGCAGTTCTGCAGGAGAACAAAAAGCAGATACAAAGAAGTTGCTCGAAAGTAAGGGAGTTTTCATCACAGAGAATTTAAGATGAGTATAAAAACTGAGAGAGAAAGATAAATGTCAAAATGCTATTTGCATGATAAATATCATCAAGGCCTACATGATACCTGATTTGCAACTGTGGGCTTTTGAGGACGTCCATTCAAGAGCAAAGAAAATTGGTCTTGATTAAAAACTTTAGCTTTGAAATTTTTTGGTATTCTGTTACATGTTGTAATATTATTAGGTAGAACAATCATTAGAGAATGTCTGGCAAATAGGTGAAACAAGGGGGTCAATTATGAGGCAGAACATAGGGTCATGCTTTGTTACTGATGACTTTCCTTTGAAATATGACATCAATAGATGACATCCTAGCAGTACCTACAACATGATGTTAGGAAATACAAAGTGACTTTTATGCTTTCTTTTCTGAATATATCACATGAGGCAGAAGAATGGCAAAGCTTGATATTTTTGTACTTGTCTACAGGCAGCTTTGATGGAAAGTGTGTGTGTGTGTGTGTGTGTGTGTGTGTGTTTTAATTTTTTTCATCTTTATTGGAGTATAATTGCTTTACAATGTTGTGTTAGTTTCTACTGTACAACAAAGTGAATCAGCTATATGTATACATATATCCCCATGTCCCCTCCCTCTTGAGCCTCCCTCTCACCCTCCCTATCCCACCCCTTTAGGTCATTACGAAGCCCCAAGTTGATCTCCCTGTGCTATGCAGTAGCTTCCCAATAGCTATCTGTTTTACATTTGGTAGAGAATATGTGTCAATGCCACTCCCCCTGTGTCCTCAAGTCCATTCTCTATGTCTGTTTTAAAGAGAGTCAAGATGAGGATGGCTCTGTCTGATTGATTCTTCGGACCTGTCACTCCTCACACAGGATTGTTTAGGCTCTCACTCGTGGACACAGAATCAGTTTTTTAGAGAACTGAGACAGAATTCTGGGCTTCATTGCTCCTCTTACTTAGAAGAGAATATCTTTCTCTTAAGGATATAAATGTAAAAGTAAGATATAGAAAAATACAATTAACACATGCTATATTGCTAAAAAAATAGTAATTCTACTTAAAGCAGCTGCTAATAAATATATTGGTTAAAAGTCTTGATGAACAGTCAGATCATCTTAAGCTCATTCTAAGAGCAATATATATTTTCTTTTTAATTTGAGGCTTACAGGACCAAGTAATTTTTTAGTGCTAAAGCATGGCAAATTGGCTTTATTTATGAGATATTACTTTCTGATTACACTGATATGATAAACAGTAGCAAAGAAATCTTTCTGTTTCAAGGGCCATAACAAGTCTTTTTTTTTACACAGTTTGGGAAGAAGAGTGATGACTTTTGACCGTATTATTCCACCCCATTCCTCCTCTGGAGTTATCTTCAGGGTAGCCTCTGGAAATTGAAATCATCTGTATTAGTATGCTTCCAGAATATTCTCTTCTTCCCTGGAGGCAGTGGCAAAAGGAAAAAAATCTGTCCACATGCACTTAAAGATGTAAATATTTTAGCAGCTCTCTATTTGCAAACATTACCTTAGTTAAAAAGTGGAAGCTTTTACACCATTTTATTTCTCTGAATGGTGTTCAGTGAAAACAGCATTATTTTTTAATTACTTCCATTTCCAGATTGCTTCTTACCCACTTTAGAGTCTCCCACTTTAGAGTCTCCCTTAGCATATAAACGTCCATAGATGCACCTCATTCGCTCCACTCTGCTCTGCACTCTGCATCCGTCCTGCCACAGTTAGAGAATGGGGTAAACTGGGGAAGGTATGCGACAGTGGAAAATTCCAGACTTGGCCAGTAAGAGATACGGCAAGACCAAGCTGGCTAAATTTGGCTATCTCCAATACAAGCTGTTTGCAGTATATCTTGTCTTGGCTTTTTGTGTTAAATACGCTTTTCTTTACCTTTCACTAGCTATGCGAGTCACTTTTGAGTCACAATTGCAATCAGTTTTGCTTACTTCTGCCTTTTTTTGAATGGATTTTATTACACTTGTCACATTTGAAAATGTATTGTTATTGTTCAGAGCTTTTAGACTATGAGCAGAAGAGGATTGTAAAATGAAGTTGTAGCTGTTTTGGAGGTATTCAATCTTTGGGATTTTATACTGGCTTTTAGAAATCTGGCTATTGACTAGCCTTCCTGGATAAAATATTCACCTAAACTCACTTACAAAACACAATTCTTACAATATAAGCATAGCTATTGAGGCTTGAGAATATTTCTTAAGGTTTTATGAAATCTCTAGTAATGTCACGTGTTCTTCAAAATGCTTATTATCTTGGTTTGTGCAATAACAAATTCTATAGATAATAATATCAGTCTTGGTAAGTAAGTGTTAATAGTCACAAGAATTGCCTTTTCAGTTAAAGTTTTTTTGTTGTTGTTGTTGTTTTACTTAAAAGATATTTTAACCTCTTTTCATGCAAACAACTTTAGATACAATGGTATTTTTGTAAATAGAAACCTTCTTGAGGTATTTAAGAAAATATTAATGTAAAAAGCATGGCATATGGAACTATATATCTTATATATCTCCCTCCTGTGAATGCATAGTAGCAAGGAAATACCATTTGGATTCAGGACGACATGGGTAAGAATTCTTGGCTTTATAACTTTTATTGATTAAAATTGCTTGAACTTTAATTGAATTTTCTATATGACTTCATTTTTTAAAATGTTTCCTTCTGCGTAAAATGAGAAGTATTGTGTATTTTTCCATGTTCTTGAGGTTTTGAGAGGTAAACTGACAGCATATGTTAGCTTAGTACCTAGGATAGAGTAAATTCTCAATAAAAGACACTGATCAGTCTGGGCCATACAAAGTTATAGAAGTGGGGTGGCAGTGGCTGGACATAGGGATAGCCTCGAGGCCTCCTATAATAAAGTGTAAAGCTTTCCATGTTTCTAATTCTAATAAAATTTACCTTAGTATTATTTTGAGGAAGAATCTTTCAGAAATCTTACAGGATGGCATTACTATGTATGGCTGTCATCATTTTTAGGTTTTGAATTTCATTCTGCTTCTAATCAAAATATTACTTTAGAATCTCTACCCTAAAAAAGATCCAATGAGTACATTCATGCCAAAAAGTAGTGAATCCATTTGGTACTTGAAGATCAATTGAGTGTAAATGTAAAGATTCTAAATAATATCCAGGTTTTTCAAGTGGTCCTGATGATATAAAGGGGTGAGCTGGAAAGAGCTGTCTGAATGGAAGCTCAAAATGTATCTAAGTAAAAAAACACAAACACTTTTTAATGGATGGGGATATTTGGTTTAAGAATGGGTAAGAGCCTGATGAGAGAGATGTAGTCTTATCTTGGAGATCTGTGCAGACACTGTTGCCTCTCCAGTAGCCACTCCCCCTTCATCTTTGCTAACAGAATCTCAGTTTTGAATGAGCTGGAAATGGGCCCAGGTGCAGTCACTAGATGATGCTTGATCTTCCCCACTTTCCCAGCAGATGCATCTAGTGATGGGTGTGTGACACTGCTGTGATCAGTGAGATGTAATTCCGTATCTGCTAAAGGGGTTACAAGGAAGGCTTTCGCTTTCCTGATGATAGAAGGGTTAGAGATGGCTGGCATCATCTTTTTCCCCTTTCTCCCTGAATGGTGATGTGATTTTTTGGAGCTGAGGCAGCTATTTTTCAGCCTTCCCTCACAAGCACAAGGCTGAAAGCAAGCCTGTGGAGGATAACGGAGCATAGAGAAGTCGTCTTAGTCCTACATGACATCACAGAGCCCCTGAAACACCAGCAACTGCCTACTCACACGTGGGTGGTATAGGAGGACCAGAAAACCCATTTTTTTAAAGGCTTTGTTAGTTGAGTTTTCTGTTGTGTGTACATGAAAGTAATCCTAAATTATACAGACTCTAATGCCTTTCTGATTTTTAAATCAAAATAAAATAAATCCCATAAAGATACTTTATACTTTAATAAAAATTCACAAAGTATATTTATACCCAGAAACTCATCTTTGGTCCTCACAGTAGACCTCAAAATAAGTTATTCTGTCAATTTTTAAAATGTTGGAAGAATAAAGATGCAGAGATCAAGAACAGACTTGAGGACGTGGGGAGGTGGGGAAGGAGAAGCTGGAACAAAGTGAAAGAGTAGTATTGACATTTATAAACTACCAAATGTAAAATAGATAGCTAGTGGGAAGAAACTGCCTAGCACAGGGAGATCAACCCGATGATTGCTGATGACCTAGAGGGGTGAGATAGGGAGGGTGGGAGGGATGCTCAGGAGGGAGTCTCAAGAGGGAGGGGATATTGGGATATATGTATAAATACAGCTGATTTGTTTTGTTGTACAGCGGAAACTGGCACAACAGTGTAAAGCTATTATACTCCAACAAAGATCAAAAAATTAATTAATTAATTAATTAAATTAATTAAAAATTGGCGAAGACCTGAATAGACACTTTTCCAAGGAAAACATAAGGATAGCCAAACAGGCACATGAAAAGATACTAAACATCATCAATCATCAGAGAAGTGCAAATCAAAACCCCAATGAGATATCACCCCATACTTGTGAAAGGCTATCATCAAAAAGACCACAAATAACAAATGTTGGTGAAGATGTGGAGAAAAGGGAACCCTCATATGCTGTTGGTGGGAATGTAAATTTTTACAGCCACTATGGAAAACAGTACTTGAAACAGTATTTTTTTTCCGCAGAAAAACTAAGAATAGAACCACTATGTGATCCAGCAATTCTACTCCTGGGTATGTATCTGAAGAAAACAAAAACACTAACTTGAAAAGATACATGCACCCCGATGTTCTTCACTGCAGCATTATTTATAATAGCCAAGACATGGAAGCTACGTAAGTGTCCATCAACACATGAATGGATTAAAAAGGTGTGGTGCATATATATACAATGGAACATTACTCAGCTAAAAAAGAATAAAATTTTGCCATTTGCAACAATATGGATGGCCTGGAGGGTATTATGGTTAGTGAAATATGTCAGACAGTGAAAGACAAATACTGTATGTAGTCTAAAAAATGAAACGAATGAATATAAAAACAGAAACAGACACAAATATGGAGAAAAAACTAGTGCTTAGCAGTGGGTAAAGGGAAGGGTGAGGGGAAGATAAGGTAGGGGATTAAGATGTACAGACTACTATGTGTAAGATAAAAGAGCGAAAGGATATATTGTACAGCACAGGGATTATGGCCATTATTTTATAACTTTAAATGGAGTATAATCTATAAATATATTGAATCACAATGTTGTACGCCTGAAACTAATATAATGTTGTAAGTCAACTGTATTTCAATAAAAAAATTGAGAAAAAAATAGGAAATGTAAAGTTTGTGATATTTAGGAAATTTCTCAAAATTCCAAAGCTAATAATGGCAGAGGTGGGCTGAAACTGTGAGAAGGAGTCATGGAGAGGATGTGACTGCCAGTTGACCTGTAAAGGAGACCCAGGCAGTCAAAGGCTCCTCACCTCCTCTCCTGTCCTTGGAATGTATGCTTTTCCCACTGTTCCCACAGTGGGAGATGCTCTGAAGGATGCATCCTTGAGAGAGCACTGTGTTATTAAGGCCATCTGGACTGGATATGTGACTGAGCCCTGTTAAAGCCTCAATATGAACTTTTAAGATTCTGACAGGTGGGTGTGGAGATCTACTCCTCTTCAGACTGCCCATGACAAGTATCATGTATAAATGCCTTTGATTATTAAACCTGCCACCTACCAATCTGGTGTGGTCTGCCTCTTTATTCAATCTCTCCTTGCCCTCTGTGTATGGGGGACCAGTTTTAAATTTCACCTGGGGAACTCCCCAGTTTGCAGACTAACAGAAATCTGAATTTTCTTATGCCAAGACCAGTGCTCTTTCTGTAATGCTTTATTGAGTGCCATAATGTACTGTTACCATTACTGGGATGTCATGGTAACATAGAGAAAACAATCTTACATCTAACTCTCTCCTGTTTTTTATTCATACATTTATGTTTTTATTTATATATGTGGGGAATGAAAGGCTCTCTCCAGCTTTCTGAATGCCTTTCTATTTAATATATTAAAAGAAAATAAGATTATATTTTGTTAGCTTATAAGTAATGTTCTTAGGAATATTTCTGTCTTGCACATTATGTTCAAGGAACATAAGGAAAAAAAATAAGTGCAGCTGAGCAATCCAAAAAAATTTAGAACCTTGTGGCTTCTTTCCTTCAAAAGCTATGCACCACAGTAAAGCAGTACAGGCTCCATGACCGAAATAACATATTTATAAAAGATCGTGAAAAAGGCCTATTTATCAAGAACAAAGGCTTGAGGAAATATATCCCAGGAACTCTGTAGTCATTCAGAGCAAACCCATTTAAAATTGGAAACAACTTAAATCTGAAGGAGAATGTTAAATCAATTATGGTACATTAAAATTTAATGACATATTGATGACCATTTACTATGTGCAAGGCAGTGTGAGAGAATATGTACTGATTAAGCTAGACATGATCATTATAGAGTTTACAGTTGATGAATTCTGTGTTATTAGGTCTGTGATCTCCATCATCATAGAGTTTTGTCTTATTCAGTGCATATGTATTTTGGGTTATTATCTTTTATTATCCCTCATAATTTTAAATGTTCTTCATCCATTATTCTCTACCTCAAAGTCTGCTTTGTTTAATATTAACATAGTCACTCCAGCTTGCTGTTTTCATGGGGTATCTTTTTCCATTCTTTTATTTTCAGATTATTTGGTTTCTTTATATTTAAAGTGTATTTCATGTAGAGAGCATACAGCTGGGTCTTGACTTTTACCAGTATAATTCTAACAATTTCTGACTTTTAATTGACATGTGCTTTTACCTATATTTAATGTAATTACTGATATTTTAATTTAAATATAGTATTTTGCTATTTGTTCTCAATTTTTTCTTTCATGTTTTGACCACCTGTTGCTTCTCTCCAGACTTTGCTGGAGTTGTTAGGTATTCTTCAATAGCCCATATTATTTGCCTGTGGGGTTCTACACCACCTTATTTTATTAATGATGGCTCTAGGGCGGAGCTTCTCAATCAGGGATGATTTTGCCCCCACAAGGGACATTGTCAATGTCTGAAGACATTTTTGGTTGTTATAAATGAGTGGGGGTGGGGGGGGGGCTGCTATTGGCATCTCGTTGGTAGAGGCCTGAGATGTTGCTAGGAAGCCAACAATGCATTGGAGAGACAACCGAGACAAAGTATCCCACCCAAAATGTCAGTTCTGTCAAAGCTGAGAAACCCTGCTCACACTACACATTCTAACATTATTAAAGTTAATTTAGTGTCAATATTGTACTAGTATACACTTCCAACTTCGTACTGGCCTTTTACATTTCCTACATAATATGTCTGTTTATCTGACTGCTTTTAAATTAGTTCTTTATCTTTAGTTTTCGGCAGTTTGATGGACTTAGTTTGAAGCTATATTATTCATATCCTCAGTGTATTTGCTTCCTAAAACAATATATAAAGGCTTTGATAATTAGGTGGGGTCCTCTCTGTTATGGTTTTGTCAGTTTCATTTTGTATTTTTAACAGTTTAGCTGTGTTTCCTTCTGTTTTATGCTGTGCATAAAGGTTTATACAGATTTTTTTTCTACATCAAACTTTTTACAATGGAATATTCCTTGTCTCCTTTAAATGGTTTTATTTTCAATCTACTTTGATATTAGTATTATAATTTTAAAATTATAATTTTTTTGCTTGCATTTAAATTTCATAGATTTACACATGCCTTTATTTTTAAAAATCTTTCTGATAACTTTCATTTCTGGTCTTTTTCTCTCCATTCTTGAGGAGTTTTTTAAAGCCATTCCCCTAAATACAGTCTACACTGTATTTTGTTGAAAGTTTTAATATAATTAACACTATTTCCTTCTTTTAGTATTGATATAAAGAATATATATATCTGATAATTTGTTTCAAGTTTGGTGTTGGAAACTTGCTTTTATTCTTCTACTTCTCGAAATATGTATTGTTAGAATTTAAAAACTTGAAAAGATCCTAAAAAGATCATCTCACGTAGCATCTGTATCATGAGAGTTATTTTTGAATTAAATAAGTTAATACTATGATTCAACCTTAAGAGTAAATATTTCTTACTAATAACAGTTTCTTCTTCCCTTCTACCTATTCCTCCCCTCCATCCTCATTATTATCATTAATAAATTATGGTTTCCAAATATTTTTCTCTGTAAAAACACATCTTCAAAGAGACTTCCAATGGTCCTAATGTCCCCCTCTGGAAGTGATTCTAAAAGCAGAGTGTTGCCACATCAAGAATGTTCCCAGAATCTGATGGTGAAGATTCTGATATGTCTCTTAGAAGTGCACTGTCTCCTCTAGTTAACAATCTGCTTCAATTTTATCTTTTATTTTGAGAACATTAAGCATTTGACAAATGAATTAGCTTCTCTAGTTCACAGAGATGGTTAAATTTTGGCATAAAATATCCAGATCTCTAGTGTTACTTCTCTCATAAGGTGAAACAAACATATAACATGAATGATTTTGGAGCCAGGAGGAAAAGAATAATATTCTAGTCCAAATTTCTCATCTTACAAATGACTGAAGCAAGACCCACATTGGCTAGTTGACTTGTCTTACCTGATATACTCACTCATGATAGGGTTTAGATAAATATTACTCATTTGCCCCCCAGAATTTTATCAAAAAGAATGTATTTAATAGGTAACTAGTTGCTTATAGAAATGCTCAGAACAGTTTTCTAGAAAAATATAAATTGCAAAACATTGAACGAATAAGAAGTTTAAAACACAAGAAGAGCAATTTTTGCACTTACTCAAAAAATTTACGTTGTAGATAAGCTTTTTCTATTTTATGCAAACTGTTTCAGAGCAAATAAAAAATATAAAATTATATACTTTTATAATGGTAGTATAATTCTGTGTCTAAGTTTGAATTCTCTAGAAGTAAGAGCCTAAGCCACACTTATGTGCTAGTGCTTTACTGAGGATATAGTACCAGGGAAACAAAGGATAAAGGGAGAAGTGGGAAAGAGAGAAAGCAAATTCAAGGTGGCATGCTATGAAGCCTGCCACACATCAGTAAAATCCAAAATCAATACTGCTGTTTGCTTGATTGCACTGGATGTTCCTAGATTGGCTGAACGAAGGTACTGTGTCTGGGAGCAATCCTTCATGGGAGGAAGGGTAACATATATCTTCCCAGTCTTTCCCAGCTCCTGTCTCTCATTAGTTCCCAGCTCCTCTCTATTGAAGCTTTAAGTCCTCCATACTTGTGGCTTTTTCTGGCAGTTACTGGGGTTCTCGGAGCTTCTTTTAATGTGGTCAGGTCAAATCTGAGTGCTAGACCTGCTGCAGCTTCTACCAAGGTGGGAGTGATGAAGTCCTCTCAAAACACAGTATTTGCTCCTGGATGAAAGAAGGCAACTGATGCTATTAGGAGGTGAGACAACTGCCATGGAAGCTAGGGCCCTATGAGCTTGAATCATTTTGACCTGTTCCTGGTCCTTATGCAGCTTTTATATCATAATGCCACAGGACTAGCAGCTGAAGTGCTATTTTTTTTTTAGCTCTTTATTGGAATAGAATTGCCTTACATTGTTTTGCCAGTTTTTGCTATACAACAAAGTGAATCAGCTGTATTTATACATATATCTCCATATCTCCTCCCTCCCACGACTTCTTCCCTATCCCAGTGAAGTGCTATTTTTACAAAAGAACAATTGATGCAAAAATATTTTGTGAAGTATGAGGGTGAATCAAAAATTATCTGCACTCCCATTATATTAAAACTTTTGTTGGCAGCACTGTCTTATCAGCACTTTCAATTCAAGGCTACAGACTCCCCAGTCACTGCTGTGCAGGTGTGAACGTGTTATATCAGTTCATTTGTAACTGCAGTGTGAGCAAAAATGGATGCCCCACTTGTGATTTGCACAAAAGAACAGCAACGTGCAGTGATTCGTTTTTTCTGGTCTGAGGGTGTGCACATCCGCACTCTTCTGCCCACACTGACACTTGGCAAAAACTTCATTTTGAGGTGTTAAAGCATCCTCCCTATAGTCCTGATCATGCTCCATTGGACTTTCACCTGTTTGGTCCCCTGAAAGCAGCCCTATGAGGACGAAGATTCACTTCTGATGAAGACGTGAAGACAGCGGTGCATTCATGGCTTGCAGCCCAGCCTAAAACGTTTTTTAATGAGGGAATACAATGGACATATGGACAAAGTGTATTGAAAAGCAAGGAGATTATGTCAAAAAATGATGTATTTGTCTTTTTGAAAAGTTAATTAAAATAAATCCTATAGCCAGAGTGCAGATAATTTTTGACTCACCCTCGTATAAGCAAAACAACTCTAATAGCAGAATAAAATTATACCATGATTAGGTAAGTTTTAAAAATGTCTGCATATTCCTTGATACTTCTTCCAATGAGGAGTTGGGCTTTATGTCTCCTTCCTAGAATTAAAGGGTAGAGAGGTGGGAGGAGCTTGTGACTGTTTTTTGATAAATACAGTATGGCGAAAGTAAAGATGTATTAACGATACTTTCAGGGCTAAGTCATAAAAAGGCAAGCAGCCCCGTCTACTTCTCTTGGGGTATTTTCTCTGTGGGAAGACAGTTGCTGTGTAAGAAATCCCAACAACTCTGAGACAATCATGATGGAGAGACCACATGCGGGTACACAGTTAATAGTCTCAACTAAGTGCAGCCTTCCTGTCATCCCCCTAGACATGGAGTGAAACCTTTTTGGAACTTCCTGACCAGTCCATCTGCCAGCTGAGTACTGCTCAGCTGATGCCAGACAGAGCAAAGGAATTGCCCGACCAAGTCCTGCCCAGACAGACTTTCCGACCACAGAATTGGTGAGTATAATAAAATGCTTGCTGTTTTCTTTGCCACTATGTTTGGTGTTGTTTGTTCTTCAGCAGTCATAACTGGAATAGGTGGGTTTATCTCAAGAAAGAAAGATTGGTATAATGGTAATAGATTAAATGAGAAAATCTATGCCATTAATTGATGGATGCTGAGAAAATATTTGATGAAATACAATATGCAATACCAATTAAAAAAAAAACAGCAAGCAGGGAAAAATGGAAGGGAATAGCTTTAAAATGTGACAGAATGAATGAAATAATTGTAACAAATATCAGTATTTCATATTTATGATATACTAAGATCCCTCCTTACTATGATGTGAATGTTTGTGTCCCCCCAAAATTCATGTGTTGAAAATTAATGCCCAAGAAGATGAATTTAGAACATGGAGCCTTTGGGAAGTGATTAAGTCGTGGGGATGGAGTCCTTATGAATGGAATCAGTGCCCTTTTAAAAGAGGCCCCAGAGAGCTAGTATGTCCCTTCCACCATGGAAGGATACAGTGAGAAGTCTAAGACCCGAAGAGGGCCCTCATCCAACTATGCTGGCACCCTGATCTTGGACTTCCAGCCTCCAGAACTGTGAGAAGTAAATATCTGTTGTTTATAAGCCACTCAATCTCTGGTATTTTCCTATGACAGCCTGAGCAGAAGGAAGCTCTCAATTAATAATAATTTTTAAAACATACAAGCTAGTAGAAAAAAAAGTAAAAAAGAAAGCCATTTTCCGAAAACAAAATGCAAACCCTCAGTCGACATTTGAAAAGATGCTAAACCTCTTTACTAGTTACACAATTACAAATTAAAACTCCAATGATATAACAAAGTTTTACCCATCATACATGAAATATTTAAATTATTGGTGCTAATCAGTGCTCATGGGAACTTGGGTGGACAGGAACTCTCATTTTCATCTGGCAGAAATGTAAACAGCTACTGTTATTTCAGAAAGTGATTTGAGAAACATTTTTTTAAGGAGAAGAAAACGCACATAGCCTTTGATGTAACAGCTCTACTTCTAGCAATTTGCCCTGCAGGGAAAAAAATAAATGTGTGTGTGTGTGTACATATAAAGGGACATTCATAGCAAGCACTTTTTTTTTTGGAGGAGTAGAAAGGAATAGCTTTATTATTTTGCCAGGCAAAGGGGGAACACAGTGGCTAGCACCTCAAGAACGGTGCCCCCATCTCTGGGGAATAGGGAGAGGTCTTATAGTCGGGGCTTGTGGTCAGGGGTGGGCAATAAGGATCAAGGCATTAACAGTCCTGCATTCTTCTGATGGGCTGGTGGTGAGCTAAGCAGGAGTCAGCATCATCAACCTTCAAATCCAACTGGTCTGGACATAGCAAGCACTTTTTGTATAATGACAAAATACTAGAAAAATCTAAATGTTTGTCAAGAAACAAAGAGCTAAATGATTCATGGTACTGCGGAATACTATACAAAATTTTAAGACAGAAAGAGAGAGAGAAGAAAAGGTATTTAGTACAGTGTCAAATAAAATGAAAGTAGAACAATATGCATAAGTCCATTAAAAATCACCCTAAATATGGACACACCTCAGAGACATTGCGAGTTTGGTTCCAGACCACCGAAGGAAAGTGAATGTCGCAATAAAGTGAGTTGCATGAATTTTTTGGCATATAACATTATGTTTCCACTATATTATAATCTATCAAGTGTGCAATAGCGTTATATCTTTAAAAAAATGTGCGTACCTTAATTGAATAATATTTTATTGCTAAAAAATGCTATCATCTCAGTCTTTAGTGAATTGTAGTATTAAAATCAAAGATCACTGATCATTGATCACCATAACAAATATAATAATAATGAAAGTGTTTGAAGTATTGCTATAATTACCAAAATGTGACACAGAGATATGAAGTAAGCAAATGCTGTTGGAAAATGGTGCCCATAGATTTAACTCAATGCAGGGATGCCACAAACCTTCAATTTGTTAAAAAAAAAAAAAAAAAAAAAAAAAAGCAAAACAAAAAACACGCAATGTCAGTAAAGTGAATAAAACAAAGTTCAATAAAACAAGGTATGCCTGTATTTGTATATATATTTCATATTCATAAATATGCTGGCAATTATCTGAAAGGAAACACTCTAGATTCTTATCAATGTTTACTCTTGGGGAGGATGGTAGATTGGAGAGTTTGGAAATATGTGGAAAGGAATGTTTTAAAGACCTTTACTTGAATTTTTGTTTCATGAGCATACATGGAAATATTTATTTTGTAATTAAAAATTTAACAATCCTACAAACCAAACACACACAAAAAAGAAAACCCCAAAACTTTGTGATGCAAACACAGATTGTTAGCCACAGTGACAGTCCAGAAGTCAGGCCGCTGGCTTTGTCTTCTCAGCTTTCCTTACTGCTCCACAGGGTTATAGACTCTAACTGGGATAAGTGCATTTTCTCCTCATTTGGCTTTTGCGGAATGAAGACTGAGCACATTTATATTATTACAGCAACATAGCTTCTCAGATGAAAACACATTCAAATCCCTTCAATTTTATAGAGGACAGAAACATTTTTTCTGTTATTCTGCTTTCCTTTGCTGCTCATAGGCCTTTTAAATAAAACAAAACATTTTTTGTTTGTTTTGGTTTTATGTCAGATAATGTTTCTATTTTGTCACATTTTTTATTCTGCCTTTGGTCTACTTTCCCAGCCCACTCTGATCCTGCCAAATAATCTGCAGTGAGTGTTTTAACTGAGACTACTTCAAACACAGAGCCCTCTGTGTGAAGATCTGAGCTGTCACTATCGGGTTGCCTCTTGAAGTATTAATTTGCCTGCTTTAATTTCTTTTTATGATATTGTTAACAACCGCATGCTTTTCATATTTAAATTGTGTTTCTTTTGTGCTGATTATATTCTCTTAGGTCCCAGATGAACAAAATAGATGTTGCCCTCTCTTCTGAGTTTCTTTCCCTTTCACACTCCCATCGTCTCTCACTATGTGTGGTCCTTTTATGTGGTTCTCACCTGAGAGCTTGGAGACACTCTGCAACTCAAGAGTCTGGACATTTCACTGATTAAAGGCCTTTGTCATTGGTTATCTCATTTATCAATTTAACAACTGCTAAGAGACTGAACCATACTTGGTATTCTGTTTTAAGTGATGTATTCACAAATTCCCCTCCATTACTTCAATGCCACCTACTTTCTTCCTCCCTCCCAACTAAGCATCCATCTGTAGTCCTATTACCCTGTTTCCTATTGGACACATGCTGCTATAGGCTATGCACCCTGCCAAGTTTAATTGTGTTCAAACCTTCTCTCCTTGTTGATGATCCTTTAGTGATTTTATCAGTATTCCGTCTCCTTTCAATGAGTGGTTTCATCTTGTCTCTCTTCTTGCAGTTGTGCTTCTCTGGGGGACCCACTCTTTTCACAGAGAGTGATGAGAGTAAAAAATGAAACCAGGTAAAATGTTACCCTTTACACCACCCCTTCGTGTGCATCTTTATATTTATGGATATAACAAAGTCTTAGTCTTGATGACTTTTCAATTGCCTTGAAATTTATAAAAGAACTAAAATGACTTCTCTCTTGTCCTTTGAGTAAGTGAAATTATCACCACCTAAATGCTAATGGTCATCTTTATTACTGCTGATGAGACACAAAGCAGAAGGAACACAGATACACTTTAAAATGACCATTCATACCTGGAAAGTTTCACAATACTCAACTCCTTATGTCTGTTTACTGTGGAACAATACACATTCAAATTAAAAAACGACCTCTCTGTAGTTCTCATAATAATATTGCCCCCCTGCCCCCACATGTCCATGCTCTAAACCAAGGGACCTGTGAACGTGGTGCCTTACATGACAAAAGGGACCTTGCGGATGTGATTAAGTTCAGGATCTTGAGGTGAGGAGATTACATTATTTAGTTTAGCCCAATGTAATCCCAAGGATCTTTATATGTGGAAGACGAAGGCAGGAGATTCCGTGTCTTAGTCATTCGTTATGGAAAAGACAATTCTGCCGTTGTGGTATTTTGAAGATGGAGGAAGGAGCAGGAGCTGAGGAATGCAGGCAGCCTCTAGAAACTAGAAAAGGCAGGGCAACGAGTCCTCCCCTAGAGCCTCCCCTAGAGCCTCGGAAGGAGCACGCCCTGGCCAATACTAATTTTCGCCCAGTAAAACCCAGGTTGGATTTCTGACATCTGGGACTGGGAGATAATAAATTTGTATTGTTTTAAGCTACGAAGTGTGTGGTAATTTGTTTCAGCAGCAACAGGAAACTAACATACTGCCCAAATAGGCAGTTTCAATTAGTGATTTACTGGAGCAATAGAAACATCCAGCTAAGATCCTATGGAGTAAAAGAGACTCAAATTACTTCTTCCTTGCACCTTTCCAAATGAGGTTCATTTTCATTTCAACAACCTAAATGTCCATCCTGTATTTTTCCCCTTAGGCTGAACTTCCTTTAATATCTTCAGCAATTCACCACTTCCGCCCACATTTGCTATAATGACCTCATCATATGATACAGAAAAATCCCCAAGCTTTACTTTCTCTTTCTTCAGTAAAGTGGAGTCAGTGAACTTTGGGGGGGCCTTTCCCTTTATTGAAGCAATAAATTCTTCTATTGAGATGAAGACATTTTTATAGCCAGTTCCTTTTTTAATGATAGTATAACCTACCACAAGGCCAGTTGAGGCTGAGTTGCCAGAAGTCTGCATTTTCAATTAAAACACATTTCATCAAATACATTGATTACTGTAGAAATATTCCATTAAAGCACAAGGATATTCAGGAAATAAAGCACTAAACACTCTTTATATATTCTTGTTTTTTTAGCCTGGCAGCTTTATAATTTTCTCAAGTCCTTTCAGACTAGGCCTCTATTCTAATATCCTGTATCATTGTTTGTTAAGCTATTTTAGTTACTTCATGCCATACTAAATAGAAATCATACAATTAACCTTGGCTCTCCCCACTACTTTTTTTTTTTTTTTAACAATGAAACAAAACTGCTTGCTGCTGTGTTGTTTCCATCTCCTGGCCTATACTAAATTATTGCATGCTCCTGGGATATGTGTATTTTGTTCCAAACTAGTTCTTAATGACGGAAATAGCTTTCTTCTTCATTTCATTCCAAACTATTAATCCAGTCAGTCATTCCCTTGAAAAAGCTTAACTGAAAGTTAATTGACTAAACTTGTGTATATATTCATATGCTAGGATTTATGGTGATTAAAATTTCAAAGAAAATGTAGTCTATGGTCCCTGCCTTCAAAGAGCTTACTTGCACCTTTTGAATATATTAGTTAATTAATATTCTGCAGTATAATGATTACACACAAAAACTCATGGTAAATACATTAAGAAGCACATGTATTCCTCATCTCACTGGCCTGCTAACTTTTCTTCTCTCATTAAAATAGATATGTTCCCCCAAGTTCAGGTTTTGACACCTTTTCCTACCCATGTAGCCAGGGTTAACATGACTGATTGTGTATACTTCACCTCTGCTGAGTCTCTCTTCAAGTTATAGATAACTGAAGCCTTTATGACTTCTTGCCCAAAATGATCTCCCAGCTCACATTGGTTTTCATAGCTTCACTATGACTTTCACACAACTGTATATTAGTGCTTCTGAAGCATGTCCCTGTATGATTGTCTTTTTAAGATATCTTCAACATCAACCTTTGACAACTGAATAAATATGTATTTCTTATCTTGGCATTTAAGATGCTGCACAACCTATTTTTAGTCAACTCTGAAAGGACTTTAAGACTTGTTTCTTTATGCAAACGACACCCCAGAGAAACCAAGCTACACTCATTTTCCTTGTCTGCTTGTCTTCCGAGTACTGTGTGTCTCTTGCTGCCTTTACTTACTGATCTTCTGTTTCTCTCCATCTCTCTTATAGGTAAATCACATTCCCTGCTGCTTTCCTTTCTCTTTTCCCTTTCCTTGCATATCTGGAAGTCTCTCTTTCCTCAAAGCCCTTCTCTTTTGACAATCTTAACACACTTACATCAACTTGGATTATTCATTTATTCACTGTGTATGTTCACACGTAATCAGTGTTTATAGAGCACTTGTTATGTGTGGGGGTCTTCCTCAGTGAACGAGGAGTCTCTGCTCTCCTGTAGCTTATGTTCTTGTGGGAGAGAAAGGACAAACTATACGTCAGGTGGTGATAGGTAACAATAAGAAAAACAAAGAAAAGGAGGGAGGCTGAAAGATGGGGCTAGTGCTGAGCTGTTTTGAATAAAGCAGTTTGGCCTGAAGATGCTTCTCTCATAATTGACATTTTATGGGAGGCCCCAGAAAGTGAAGGAATGAGCCACACAGCTGACTAGGGGGAGGCTTCAAGTACCACATGCTTAAAATGTGAACACTGGGACAGCAACATAGCCATTGTGAAAACTTGGAGTTTACTCTAGGTGAAATGTGAAGCCATTGGAGAGTTGGGCAAACAAAAGTGAGACAATGTGATCTACAATCTGAAAGAATATCTGGTCTGCTCTGTCCAGAATAGAAGTTGGGAGCAAGGATGGAAGCAGAGAGATCAGTTGGGAAGCTGCACAATTATCCAGGTGCTCTGAAGGGAGGCGTGTCAGTAAAGAGGGATTCGAGAGGGAGAGCTGGCTGTGTTGGAAAGGTAATGAGTAGGGGATAAAACTACTGAGTTTAAGATGCCAGCTCTGTAATGAGGAAAATGTGTGATTCAGTTGTTTGAATATTTACTGTATTTGTTTATTTACCTATTTATTCTTTCACTCATTATTAAATGAAAATATTCATTTATTTTAAAGAAAGACAATGTTAGAGCTTCAATAGATATCCACGTGTTTATACTTATACATCACATATAAGTACAGAGGTGGATTTTTTTTGAAGCCAATGAAACGAAGTACCAGAATCCTCCCCCTCGAACTTGGCTCTCTAAATGCTTTGAAGAAGGGGAAGCCTGGTGGCAATTTGAAAGCATTTCTGATATAGTGCCTACAAGGAGCTCAGAAAAAAAGTGACTTTAGTAATTAGTTGTGGTTTCTTTTTTCAATCTAAATAAATACTTTTGTATCTAAGTTAGTTTCACTTGTAATTTTGTATTCTTTTCCTTAAGAGGCTCCACATTGTAAACTGTACAGATAAATGTGTGGTGTATTTAAACAGTTACATAAATCATGTAATTTTCTGCATGTGTTACTAATTTATACTATGTTTATGACACACCCAGATTGATATGTATATGTAGATCTGGCTTATGCATTCAATCATTGCATAATAGATTGTGACATGATAAAACATCAGTTTACCCATTTTTCGCTTATTGGAAAACTCAGTTGTTTTAAAACTTTTTGCTATTCAAAAGAATGAACATGAAAATAGACACCTAGTACCACTTGCTTGAGTTTCTCTATCCAGAAATATGATTGATGTTTCAAACTACAAGACTACTCACAGTGGTTAAACTGATTTACACTCTGTTTGGCAGGTTATGAGAAAACTTGGCCTTGTTTTAATTTAGCTCACGTGATTGCTAATTGTGGCAAGCAGAATACGGACCCCTCCCCAGATGTCCCTGTCCTAATCACCAGAACCCATGAATATGTTAAGTTGTGTAGCAAAGGGGAATGAAGGTGGCAGGTGAAATTACTGTGGTTAACTGCTGACATTGAGAGCAGGAGAGTAGCTGGGATTATCCAGGTGGATCCAATTTAATCACAAGCATTCTTAAAAGTAGGAGGAGGCGGGAGAAGAGAAGCAGAGAGACAGCTGTGTGAGGAGGTCTTGCCCCGGCATTGCTGGCTCTGAAGATGGGAGAAGGAGACCAGCCAAGGAAGCAAGTGGCCTCTAAAAATAGAAAAAGGTAAGGAGAGCCTCTAGGAAGGAATGTGCCCTGTGTCCACCTTGATCTTCACCCAATGAGATCCCTGTTAGACTTCCTTCTACTGAATTGTAAGGTAAGCAACTTGGGTTATTTTAAGCCACTAAGTTCATAGTAGTTTTTAAAAGCCATGGAAAACTAACATGCTGGTGAAGGCCAACATCTTTTTACATATTTGTTGGGCATTCAGGTTTCTCATTCTGTGAATGTGCTGTACTTCCCCAATCCTCATTCTTCTAACAGTGTGTTTGTCTTTTTTAAAATTTACGTACAGCAGTTCTAGAAATATTTCAGATACGGACTGTGTGTCAGTTATATGACGTGTTTTAAAGTGCTTTTCAGTTTGCTTTTTTCCTACACAACAAGACTGTTTTGAAGTATTTTGGGGTTGTAAACTGATACTTTTGTAAAATTAGAAGCTAAAGAACCGAGTTTCTTCTTGGGCTTTAAAGTTAGTGTAAAGATTTCATCAATAAATTTATGTCTAGTAATTCTTAGTCACTTTTATAGAGCTTTTGAATAATGCTTAGTCCTATTTACAACTAAGTTAAACTTTCAAACATTTTGAAGTGTATTTGTAAACTAAATGTATTTAATATAATTTTAAGTACTACTTTATCAAGCAGTTGTTTGAATTAAGAAACAAAACGTTTCTAAGTGCTTAAATAATTCTTATGCTCCAGTCAGTGCTCACATCCTCATTTCTAATACTGTTATCTGATAAAAGGAACCATGGGTCCTTGGAGTATTGGCTGATTCTAAGGCCATGACATATACAGAATGAACCTGGAGACCCTGTTAGTGCCAGAAAGTAAGGACATGCTTATTAAAACATACATACGTGTGTACAAGCCAATGGCCATCAAAGGATCCCAGGATCTAACAGAAAGAGTTCCCAATGCCTAAAACTGTAAAAATTTGTGCAACAAAATAAAGTAGCATTGGCTTATAACCTGAGGTATAAAATAAACATCCATGATTCCACACTGAACTAAATGATCAAATACTAATGTAAATAGGGAGAACAGACAAATCTGCCATGCAGAAAAATACCAAGTGACTTATGTTACTATCTCCCCCTCAAGGTGATGGAGCATAATTCTTCCATCTTTAAATGTGGGCTGTACATAGTGACCTCCTTTCAAAGAGTACCACTTGGAAAAGGGGGCCTAGATGGGCAGGAGGATGGGGAGAAAGTGCCTGTGAGTGGCTTTGCATTGGAGAAACTTAACATTCTCAGCCAGGAGATCAAGGTTAACATCAACAGTGACAAGTCATTTTGATAGTATGATGTGATGAGAATGACACTTTGTGGTCTTCCATTCCCAAACCCACACTCTTGGTCTAATCGTGAGAAAAACATCAGATAAATCCCAGTTGAGGTCACTCTACAAAACACCTGACCAGTACTGCTTAAAACTATTACAGTGGTCAAGAACAAAAACCTGAGAAAGGCTACAGTCTAGAGCTGCTTAATAAGACACAACCACATGTAATCCCTGAATGGCTTCCTGGAACATAAAAAGTAGGTTGGGTACAAACTAGTGAAATGCGAATGAATTACAAATTGTAGTTAATAATGTATCGCTAGTGGGTCTACTATGTCATTGGCTTTGACAAATATACAAGATTAATGTAAGGTTAACAATAGGGGAAATGATTTGGGCCACATGGGAATTATCTGTATTATATAACTTTTTGTGAGTCTAAAATGTTTTTTGTTTAAAAATTTAAAGATCCTCCAGTGTATATAGCAGATTACATTGATAATATGGTGAACCTAAAATTCTTTGTCCAAAAAATATACTTAAACTTAGATTATCAATTTAAAATTCTCAGTCTATGCATTTTAAATTGGAAGAGCAGGACTATCACTTATAGGATGAAGTCTCTTAAAATTTGGAAGTACACATATTACGAAATATATACAGATTTCATATTAATACTGTGGTTTTGGTTCACTCGCCTAAATTCTATATCTTCCCAGAGTTAAAATGTGTATGTACTTAAAAGATAAACCGCATCCCAGTTGGGGCTGTCTATTCAGTAATGAGGAAAGACACCATATGGTAAATTGAGATTATTTTCTCCCGGAGATATTGTTTGGACAGGAGATTAGGAGCAGCAGAGAGCAGCGTGATTCCCTTCTCTGCACTGAATCATATTAAGCCCCGTTTTTAATTATGACATCCCACCCACAAACTTGAAGGATGTGGGTCTAATTATTCATATTGTCTAACTTTCTGTCTATATACAGAAATCTGCA
This sequence comes from Hippopotamus amphibius kiboko, assembly GCF_030028045.1. Classification (NCBI taxonomy): domain Eukaryota; kingdom Metazoa; phylum Chordata; class Mammalia; order Artiodactyla; family Hippopotamidae; genus Hippopotamus; species Hippopotamus amphibius. The sequence continues at coordinate 167,070,758 of NC_080189.1, forward strand.
ATCCCTATACAGGTTGTGCATATTAAAAACACATTTGAGGCTCAAGATATATACTAGTAAAACACCTAAGTTGTTTGAAATAATGGGATTCTAAGATATGTAACTATATTTTCCTCATGAAAAAGGCCTTCTTCATTAATGTGATCTTTTATTCTTTGGACCACGTAACATTTGTGAGGCTTTAAAATTCAAGTCTTTAAGAGCTTATATGAATTTTTCTGACCTATAACCACAATTCATGAGATCATCCTGCTGATATGCCCACACATTGTGATGTCTTTTGTTTGTTTTACCACACAAGATTTATTTTCATAAATTTATTGGCAATATTTTCTGTTTTGAGGTTTATGTGAATAGTTTAATAAATCTCCCCATCCAATATCATGAAGATATTCTGTAACAGAATATTAAAGTTTTTTTCTGTTTTAAAGTCTTGCTTTCCTAATCTGCCTAAAGTGTATTTTATTTGAGTTAGAGATTTGACTTAATACTTACCCCATATAGGCAGCTACTTGTTCCAGCACATTTATTGACTAGTCCACCCTCTCCTCAGTTATTTGCATTGGCATTTCTAGAGCGTAAGCACATTGAGGGGGCTGGTATTGTGGTCCATTCTATTTATTTGCCGTGTCTCCAGTACCTGGAACTATGGGTTCTACTCAATGATTGTTTATTGAATAAGTATTTTCCACATGAATTTGCATATATATTTTTTCCTTTAAAAATTCTAGCTCCATTCATGCTAATCAATTATTTTTTATTATAATTTTGAGACTTTAATACTTTCGCCTTTTCACCTGTGTAGATGTTCAATATTTAGTGCTCAAACAAAACATTCTTTATGGATTGAATTTAGATCAATCCAGAGCATAGTCATTTCCTGTTTCTTACCCCACTCACCCTTATACCTAGTGGTAAGTAATGGGAAAAAATAAAAGCGACAATAATTATCAACTAGACAGCAGAATATAGAAAATATGTGAACGTTTAGTTCAAATCTTACTTTATTATTTCTTCTGCCTAATCTTTCTAATTTTGTATATTACTCTAGCAAACCTTTTGGAATTTGAGAAAATAAGGAATATCCAATCATTAACATAGTGGCTGTCATAAAAGTCATTTGTTGAATGTTGTCTTCATAATGAAATTAAATTGTCTAGGAATGGATGCTTGTGTTTTCGTGTTAATTTAAGGTCACTTTGAGAGGAAAGAGGGAGACTTACTGCGCTCTAGGAAAGAGCATGGGGTATAAGAGGCATTCATCCTGGTTACAATCTTGGTTTCACTATGTGTGGCAATTTGTTACCTTCCTGACTTTGGTTTTATCACCACTGATAAGAGTTAAAACTAAGCTTTCCAGGTTATTGTGAAAATTAAAGATAATATTTATAAAGTCAGTACTACATGCTAGGACATTTGATAAGTTTTTTTCCTATTCTACTTGAAGAGACCAAGACTTAATTCTGTTCAAAACACTCAATTACCTAACACAATCCTATTTATATATAGTAGATGCTCTAAAAGATTTTTTGATTAGAGATTATTTAAGAAATAAAGTGTGCCTAAAGGGAAGATGATAATGATTGTTCTGAGTTTGTGTTCTTCCTAACACTCCTATTTAATTCGTGTAGAATTTATTTTAAGGCTATTTTAGTATTAACAGTGTGATACATGTTTGTGTATGCAAGTTAACTCTAATTTACACCCTAGGGTAAGTTGGTATTTACAGTACCTTATTCAGGAATCCACACTTCAGAGGTGGTTAAACAGCATATCAAAGCACCCCAATCAGAAATCAGCACCTTTGGAGGTGGTAACTTAGCACTCATGTATGAAAATTTTCACAAGAGAGGTTGTTTATTATTAGCATAAGGAGTGAGAAATAACTTTTCATCAGTGAAAAAGGTGTTAAACATGGGTGGTTGCTTAGACAGAGTGTGTAGTCCCCCCAGCAGTTGTATGAATGAGGTATAAGAATTTAGCAAACGTGACAATGGAGTATCAGTGTGACTTTGGGGATCCTGTGACCATTTGTTTCATGGAGAACCTAGTCACCCAGGCTTACTAAAGACAGAGTCTTCATCAGAGTCTTATTGAGTCTGCTTCCTGAGAGCCTCTCATGAGCCTGCCAGCCAGGAGAGCTTAGCTACTGAAAATATGGTCTAGCTCTCATCTGTATCTACCTCCTAATAAGTGTTTATATGGTACACAGAGGAATTTAGTCTTAGAATTGTTTTAACATACTGGTTGCAAAGTTGTGAGAGGGAGGGATTTTTTTTTGTAATTATTAGGAACCTCTCCTAGAGTAGATATTTATTTAAAGAAATTTTGTTCTATTAAACCTTTTTTAAAACGGTAAAATCATGATTTATAGATTTAAAATGAACACGTTAAAGATTTTATTTAATGAGGGAATCGGGATGATGTTATAACTAGTTCAAAGGAAAATCCTAAGAACAGACACAGATGTATTACTGAGTATTGAAAAGAATATGCATATGGAGGTAGGTTGGGGGTCCCAAGACCTGCCTCAGGCTCCAGGGCAAAGTCCAGGAGAAACTAGGCATAAGCTCCTAGGTGTCTCCCCTCAGTGGTGTCACACAGGGATGCGTTCAGTTCTTCCAGTAATGATGTGACAACAGGTGTGAAGTGAAGCACACCTGACTGGTGTCTGTGGATTTTATTGGGGGGGGTCAGTCATGTAAACATGTAGTGCCCAGGTAACTGACCTCAGCTACTCAGACGCTAGCCCACCTCACCAGAACAGAAAAGGCTTTCACCATAAATCACATTATTAGGATAAACTTATCTAGTACAGAGTGGCCCAAAGCATAAAAAATGTACACAGAACATTCTTATGAGGAAGAATGTTCTAAGGGCCCAGAGGTTATCTCCCTGGACCTGAACAAGGGCCAGTTCTAAAGAATGTGCATGGTTTGGAATGTGCAGGGTTTGGGTAACTCAGGCCTGCTGAGTTAACCTGTTCAGGTTGTGTCAAAATGATCTTTTCCATGGGGGTAGGGAAAAGTTGTTTTTCCACCAAATGGGATTCATTTTCATGTTTTTATGCAATAATTTTCCATGATACAAGTTATCTACAATTTAAGAGATGTAAGAAAGCTCTCATAGAATCAGATGACATTGAAAAGCATGTTAGAGACAATGTATGGCTTTCTGATGAAGCACAACTTTTCTCCTATACCTAAATGCAAATTGGTTTTGTTCAACCACTTTTGGTGTATCTTGTGCTGTTATTTTTATATGTTAACCTGTGCCTCTACATTCAGGATGAGCAGCCTAGAGCGTTACTCTGATGTAGAAGAGACCATATTCCAGAGAAGTCTGTGGCCTGTTCACATCAGAAAGTGAAACCAAAATTCGCAAGTCAGTGCTTGTTCCACGTAAAATTACAGATTTTACCTTATGATTTTCTCTTCTTTAAAAAGCATTTCAGTGTGCTAAGTGACAGTTATATCCCTAGCCTCCTGTTTCTCCAGGCTAGGCAGCTCCTCTCCTAAGCTGTCTCTGTTAACAGCTTTCAATTTACTCTTTAAATTAGTAGTAAACTGGGAGGTTATCTTGCAAGTTGGAGCTTTGTTTATGTACTTTAAGTCATGTCTTCTCACAGGCTTCATGGAGAAAGGTATTAGAAAAAATTGCATGTTTTATATTTATGTAAAAAGATAGTATGCACATGTGCTTGTGACTGTATTTGAGAGAATTAAATGCATAGATTGTATAATTTCCAAGGCAATAGGAGATGCTACAAACAACATAGGAACAATGGCCTTGATTGCTAGTGCGTAAGGAAAATTCCCCATAGTTTTAGGGAGACATCCTTGAAATGGAGTGAATCTGTGTGTAACTCTCACATTAAAAAATATGACAAGTCATTTTTGTCCTTCTAGAAGGTGTGGGGTGGGCTCTGGGCTTTTGAAAGATAGATGGGTAATTATTGATGTAAAACTGATACTTCTAAGGGGAGGGGGAAGGGCTGGTTATAAAGAATAGGTTGATATGGTCTCATTAATATATGAATATATGTGCATGGAAAAGATCTAGAAGCCTATACATTGCAGAGTTAATAGTTTTTCTGGGTCTGCTGGGATTATGAATGGCTGTAATTTTCTTCAGTTTGCTCAATAATAATTTCTAAATGCCCTATGATGAACATCTCTTATTTCTTTTTAATAAGAAAGTGAACAGAAAATATCTTTGTCTATATGAAGTGCAGAGAGAATAATTGAATATGTGTTACCTCACCTCCCACGGTGGCGAGTATCTTTAGCTATAGAAAAAACAATGAAGTGGGTAGAATTGGGTTATATCTGGTATTTCATCCAGTTGCCCTAAAATCAAATTCTCACTTTGCTTTGTTGTTGAGATCTTTCTATAGTTAAAAAGGCAGGGGAATATGTTCTTTATGGTATCAGAAAACTTAAACCCCTGCTACATGGTATTATTTTTTTCACTCCAAATCAGACTAAAAAGAGGAACAAAAGGGGTTTAATCCAAGACTACTTGGGCAACTTCTCGTGTGGACTAATCAGTCTGTATTGAGAAGAGGAGGGAAATTGGCTTAATTCACGCAGAATTTCTCACCTTTGGCACTGCTGACATTTTAGCCAAGAGAATCTTCTTGTGAGGATGGTTACGTGCACTATAGAATGGTTAGTGTCATCCGCAGCCCCTACGTACTAGATGCCAGTAGTGATACCCAAGTTGTAACAACCAAAAGTGTCCATACATTTCTAAATGATCCTTAGGACAATATCATCCTTAGTCAGAACCACAACCCTCATGAACACTTGCCTGTAATTTCTATATTCAGGGTTTTATAAGTTAGAATTATTTTTGTCTACATGTGACAGATTAAACCCTAAATAATTATTTAAAAAGATAGACTAAAAAAAAAAAAGAGAGAAAGAAGAACCAGGGGATTGGGAGTTGGGAATGTCTTTGGAGAACATTTACTTTAGGCCTGGCAAATTTCTGTATAGCTGTGACCAGCCTCCCTACCTGTTTCAGACATTGCTAATAGATCATGGCAAACTTATCTATTGAGCCCAGATGGCCTCAGAATCCTTTTAAATCTGTGTTCTAGGTACCTACTCCTGATCAACTGGAGTTGACTTATGAGAATAAATCTATTTGCTACCCTCATATAGTTCCATATTCTTATTTTACAAATAGGAAATAGAAGCATGGAAAAGGAAAGGAATTTTCCCAAAGTCACACAGATAATTAATTGTACACCTGAGAAATGCAGTTTGCAGGAGTGTGGGGTTAGCACGTATAATATAACCCAGCTCCTGCCATTCTTCATTTATTCTGGTGAACCATAATGTGAAGATTATGGCATTATTATATTATTTGGATAAGAACAATTATAGTACTACCATCAACATTTATTGAGCACCCAGTTTTGTGCCAGTTGTTTTCAGTGTAATATTTTCATTTTTCTAAGTCTCAAATTAACCAAAGATGGGAGCATCTTTTTGCCACGTGACAGATGAAGATACATAATCATTGGGTTTAGGTGCTTGTTCAAGGTCATATCATTAATTAGTAGTGGAGTAGGAGTCTGAATGAAGGATACATGGGTTTCTTCTTATGCGTCTATCTACTTTTCAGTATATTCAATATTATCCATAATAAATGTTAAAAAAAAAAAGACTGTTTCTCCTTCCTTATATAAACAGAAATCTGAAGTGGGCAATTCGGAACTAGCATGGACATTCCATGGTCATCAGGGACCCACAGTTCTTCAGACTTCTCTTACTGCATTTCTTACCTTGTTTTCCTGTTTTTTTTTTTTTTTTTTTTTTGGCTGCTCTGCATGGCTTGTAGGATCTTAGTTCCCGGAACAGGCCCTTGCAGTGAAAGTGCGGAGTCCTAACCACTGGACAGCCAGTGAATTCCCTTGCCTTCCTTTCTTAGTCACTTCATAGTTTGAATTGCTTGTGTTGACCAGATGTCCAGAGTCATTTTCCAGGCAAGCATTGAGAGGAAAGGTAAAGTCTGAGAAGCCTGTCTTCCCTTCTCCTTCAAGAGGACTCCTGAAAGTCCTACACTCTTCTACTTTCATCTCATTGGCCAGAACCTGCCAGGATTGGCCACACAGTCCTACTTAGCTACATAGAAGACATAAATGTAGTCCTGGAGCTGAGCACATCATCTCCAAATTTCTGGATGGGGTTCAGTTAGAAAAGGGGTAAGTGGATGCCAGGGTTACATTCTCTTCGCATTTTGCATAATGTTACAAGTCTACCCTTCTAGAGAGAACTTTGATTCCAAATAAAATATTACCAAATTGCTACAGAATTTCTGTTACAAAATGAAATCTTAAATAGTGAAAATCTAATTGAATTAAGAGTCTCAAAAAATGCTACTTTTGTTTTCTCTCAATATTTGAAAACCATCCTAAATAGTTCGTTACTGCCTAGACAAGTACAGTGTGGTGAATATCATTAGGTCTATCTTCAATATTTGGCCTCCTTACAAAAGGCTTACCTCTTAGCCTATGTTCTTCTGAAAGTGGAGCCCAAGACACAGGCTTCCATGCAGGGAGTTCATTTAAAACACCAGCTTGGGGAATAGGAGTAAAACAGGGTAAAAACAGTAAAAAAATAGAAGGTAAAACAGGGAAGGCAGGGAAAACAATACAAGGACGGTTTCGAGCTGAATGTTGCTATGGGTGATCAGTGTCAGATTCTGCAAGACTTCCTGAGGAGTTTTATGAAATGCATTTCAAAACTCTACCTGGGAAACCAACATTTATCCAATGTTTCCATCCTCACTAGTCAACAGTGGCTCCAAAGGAGTTGATTCACCTGCACACCTGGGCTGCTCATGTATCTGTAGAAGGTGCTTGGCAAAGTTTCCCAATTCTTGAAGTCAAAGAAAGTGGGAGTTATCATGTGGGTGTAGAATCTAGACATCTGGAATGCCTGTATGAAGCTGATTGAAGGCTTTATAAAACTGGTCCCTGGGCAGTGGCTGGAACAATAGGTGGGACACAAGGGAGTAAGAATCACTTAACCTTTTGATCTTCGTGGTTTAGGAGAACAGATGGAGTTCATGAGAACACATTTTGATTACCACTGCCCTGGAGATCAGTTATGGGGTATAAAATATTAATTTAGAAATAGTATGTGGGAGATATACACACGTGTGCATATATATGTATGTGTAATTTCTCATTTTATTATTAAAGAATCTAACTATAATGTATATTTTCCCAAGCTTATAAGCCAAGAGAATAGGAACCATTGTCTTTGTGTTGTACATTTCTGCATTTGATTTCACTGCTGATGTACTGCACTGGTTCATCCTACTATAGTATTCATTTGACTGTTACTTATCTCATGAACAGAGTTGACTCACAGTGGCTGAGAAAGGGTTGTAGACTATATTGTGTAGAGGTGGAATAAAAATTTTCAAGGAAGACTACCATGCTTGGTGTTGAAACTTTTATGTTAGTTGGGCAGCTGCTAGAACCTTGGATGAACTGGTGGTAGAAATAAATGGTAAAGACCATCAATCAGTTAGAAAGTAAATGTATTTGAATATTATGAAGGGCATACTCTTCAGCAGTGAATCTTTGGAGAAAGTTACTTGTGGTTATACACAGGAACGGAAAGAAATTATTGTTGGAGATATATCTAGCTTCAGGATATTTGAAAAAATATTGCCAATGCATATTATTGAAAGTGCATTTTTATATAAACTATTAACAACATTTGTATAGAGCCAAAGCATTTAAGCTCTTGTTTGTAGGATGAGATCCAGAGGCTGAGATAAGATTTTAATCTGTCTTAACTTTAAGGCTCCCACTGGATTTTTGAAAAAACTTAATACAGACTTCTGATAGTGCCACTTGCAAATATTGCTTGATATACGTTTAGCCTAAGTTGAATTAACCAAGTTTTGGGTAGTTTGAGTTCTTATAACTAAAGACGTCACTGCAATTAGAGTGAGTTTGGCTCAGCGTTATTGCTTATAGTCCAAAAGGAAACATAAGAGTGAAGTTCTAACTGAATAGGGCTTTTTGAGTTGAAAGTCCTTCAGCTCCTCTTAAACTCCCTTCCCCAAATTTTAACAGCACAAAAACACAATTCTCTAGATGCTTAGAAATGGTTGCTTAGCTCTCTGTGGAAGCTTCTGGCTTTTAAGACATAAACAGTTTGATTTGAGCTAAAGGGAAGAGCAGGCACAGAAACACAGCTGAGGCATCAATTTAAAGAGCATGAGAAGATGAACAGAAGAGAGATCACATTTGCTGGAATTCTCACAGTAAATAAATGAGGTGATGGGAGAGTGTTGCTTAAAAAGTGAGCCGAAGAGAACCAGGAGCCACGCGCTTTGGTTTCAATTCTTCAAGTACTGAGTCTGTAAATCTGAGAATCTAGTTTCTGTTTACCACATCCGTGAGTAAAGTTTACCTACACTGTGCCAGCAATCACCTTCCAGCCTTCTGAAATTACTTCATTAGCATTTGTGAGAAAATTCTAAGCACTAGCAATAAAGAATGTTAATCTAATCCAGACTATTGGCCTGTGTTCAGGAGTGGTGGGTGGTTAATTCTTCCTGTGTGATATTCCGTGTTTTTTCTCCATATCAGCCAGCCCTCAGACATGGAAGGCATAAATAATGCCCCTTGGCCTGTCTTTTGGTCTCTAGAGAGAAGGAATTTATGGCTGAGTCCTTCATATCTGTAATAAGCAAATTCCTAAACTCTTAGGGGTCTCATTTTCCTTTGGATCAGGTGACTTCTCCATGTAGGGTAGGATGAGGGAGGGTAATATTGGAACTCACTGTCTACAACTTGGGGGACCTCAGCAAAGCTTTTACTGGATCCTAACTTGTATCTGGATTTTCTTCAAGAAGATAACTGGGGCCCTTGGCATCTACTGTAAATTGGATTATTGTCGAGAAATACTCGTTCCCTTTCCCTGACCTCTTTCGAAAGAATACTTTTCCTTTGCCTTTGATGTTTGCCTTGGCTATGTAACTTATTTGATGGGATCTTAGAAAATGGGAGTTGAATTGAGGCTTGGAATATGCCAGTAAGTTTGGGCCTGTCCCCTTGGGTTCCTGCCTCTCTGTGAAAAGAAATGCCTTGGCTAGCCTAGCCTTTCATCCAAGGGATATGAGACAGATTTTGTGGAGCTGGCCTGAACTGAACCTATGTCCTAGAATCGAACTCAAACTAAATCCGCACAACTCTAGCCAATCCACAAAGGCAGTATCAATAAATGTTTGTATGTAAGCCACAGATATTCTATGATTTTTAAGCATATTTTAGCTGACCAGTTCAGCTGGATTGTATTTAGGGGCCTGGAACAAAGTAGGGAGTTCCTTTCCCATCTCCAAGTACTTGTTTACATGGGTGATACAGTGTTAAGAGATTTGCATTGTTCTACTAGAGTTAAGAATTATTTATTTTGGTGAGATGTCAAAAGAACAAAGCAGGGATGATGTGAGGGCATGTTTGGAAAGCAACTTCTAGTATGACTAAAATCTGGAGTCTGCAGTGCCTTTCTGAGATGGCTGGGCCCTGACGGTACTCACTCCTTCCTGAGATGAGGATGTGTCGTATTATGGATGCTGTATTTGGCTTGGGAGCCTAATGGTTCCAAGCGTTTATAAATCTCTCTTACTGAGGCATAAGTTTCATTTATGAACTCTTCTGAATAATAATGTAGCTGCTACTTTTAAAAAGGGCTGTAGCGTATAGCACAAAGTTCATCATCTTAGATTTGATAAAATCTTAATGCGTAGGAACAATATCACCGTTAACTGTGCCACTTGTCATCTCCCCCCATCCCCCTAACCCCCAAAGGAATCAGAGGAGTCAAAAGTAATTCCTGTGCAATGCCCAACTCTGTTCCTACTATATGTGACCACTTATATTCGCCAATCCTATGTACCCTTGGCTTAATACACTGCCAGTTTTTAGTGGAAGTAGTTATATGAACTCTGCTAAACAATCTAGTGACTGAAGGGACTTAAGGTTCCCCTCAACTTAGACAGATTTCTTCCTGACTCTAGGTCCCTGACCTAACTTTTCTTAGAAATTTACTTTAGAAAACATGTAATTGTAAATTTTTCTCTTCCCCCTTGAGAGAGAAATTTTTCCTCAGCCTCCCTCCAGTTTTACAACCATGGGGTGTCTTTCATAAGTACTTGGGAGACAACTCTCCTATCTTTTGTTCACCAAAGTTGAACTCAGTCTTAACACCCTATTGCAATAGTCTTGACTCTTATTGCAATAGTCTTGAGTAAAGTGTCTTTGTCTAACCAGTGAAATTTTTCTTTGACACCAGAGTCAAATGTTGCAATAGACCACAAAACAACAGACTATTTCTGAGCTACCATGAGATAGAGCTTAACTAATGAGAGGTAAAGACACTAGAGGATAGCTATATTCAGTAGAGCAGTGTCCTGAAAGGGCACTGAGAGTAGACACAGTTACTGGGCCTCTTAATGGATGGGATTAGATGGGAAAAAACAATAACAGGCTTGGTCCCGAGCTCATGGGAGATTTCCCCAACACTACGGACTACTTGAATTCTTGTGGGGGAGAATTTGAGGCATTTGTGTGTAAGGGGAAGTAGAGGGTTAAGCCAAGCAGGTGAGGATTCAGAATTTGGTAGAAATGTGTGTAATCATGTTAATGAGACATGTTTACTTATATAGAAGATAAGTCAGACATACAAGTCACAACGCTTTTTTTCTTCCTTATATACTCAACACATGGATTGAACAACTTCCACTTTAGCGATGACTTCTATGATCATAATGTCATTAAATATTAGAAAAAGATTAGGTTTAACTGACAGAAAACCCTAAAGAATATTAGCTTAGATGAGAGAAGTTGATTTTTTGCTAACACTTATGAAGGCTGGAAGTAAGTAGTCCATGGCCAGTATGATAGCTCTGTTAAATAATATTCAGAGACCAGTCTCTCTGGGTTATCATTGTGTCGTCCCCAGGATTTGGTCTCTGTCTTCAAGGTTCAAGATCATGGTATCCATATCCAAGCACACTGATACAGAAAGGGACAGAGAAGAAAGTGGGAAAGCGTATTACCAACTATCTTTAAATGAAAGTTCTCAGATCCTGATGCATGAAACTTCCACTTATATTCCACTGTTTTGAATCTTACCACAGCTGTAAGGGAAGCTAAAATATATTCTAGGTATATATAAGCTTAGTGAAAACTTTTATTATAACTGAAGAAAACAGACACTGTGGGACAAGTTGGAGTCTTTGACCGAGTTCATCCCATTGGCCCCAAAATAGCCCTACAAACCCTTCTTCCTACTCATGGAGCTGCTTATCACCTTCCCGAAATAAACTAACTTACACCTTGATCTTACCACTCATCTATCTCAAAGTCTGGGTTCTCCGATATATAATCCTTCTGAGATTATTTAGATATGGCTCTTATTGCTCTGGAAACTAGTAAAACATGTATTTGCCTTCCACACTCGCAATATACCATGATAGAATAGGGGCAGAATCACAGACAAAAGGTTCCATTTAGAAAATAGAATAAAAGATTATATATAGCTATCACCAGGTCATTTGACCAAAGTGTTGATAATAGCCATTCCTTTTTCTGAGAACTGATTTATGAGCCTCTCTGGAAGACTCTTGTTCTGCTTTCTGGAATTGATCTGTGTGGTCCCTGGCCCTGTCTTTTGTGGATCCTTCATTATATATCATCCTTCCTGGCTATATCCAGGGTGGACATTAGACATTTGGTCTGTTAGATATACACAGATTGCAAATCCCAGTTCCTGCTAGTGTAGGTTAGAGGGCCCAGGGATGGCACTGGGAATAAATACTGACAGGTTTTCATAAGCCGTGCTTGTAGTTTCCTTGAAAAATACTGTTAGTAGGCTTCCAGTTTGTTTCATATTAACCAGAGCCAGACTATCCCTGTACATAGTTTTTAAATTAAATTACTCTGATCTTCAATTTATTAGTATCTGAGCTTTGCCTATTCCCCTGCACCTCCATGTAATGGCTCCTGAAGATATCTGTATCAATCAGCATAAGACAGGAACAGACAACTCTAAAATCTCAGTAGTTTAGAAAAGTAAAGTTTTGGCAGGAAACACTTTTTTTTTTAAGTACCAAATGACCAAAATTTTTTATTTGACTAAATTAGGAAACTCTTATCATAGTAGTAACTCAGGGACCTGGGCTGGCAGAGTTGCTTTTTAACACATGCCTCCAGGATTATTAGAGGAGAAGGAGGGGAATATACTGAACCACTGACTGGTTTTAATGATTATGTCAGAATTATGTTAATTCCACTCACATTTCACTGGCCAAAGTAACTCATAAGACCACACCTAACTTCACAAAGAATGGAGAAGTACAAACCTACTATGTGCATCTATGGTGAACAGTGCTAATGACTATTCTATCATCTGCAATAATGGGTTGCATTATTGGCAAGGCAATTTCTTTAATCTGATCTTTATAATTTAGAGGGATTCTGTTGTTTGGCAAAGAATTCTTAACAGAAAATGCTAGAAAATCTTGGGGCCACAGTTTTATCTTCTGTGCTGAGTATTTCTTCAAGGCATTCTGCTTAAATTGTTTCAGCTTTGAGTAATAAAGAAGTTGGCATTTTAATGCCATGAGGACCCAAATGTTACAGACTCTGTTAACTCCGATTTTAGGCCAAATGCAGAAACTGCATACAATTCTAGCTAGCTCAAGCCAAAGTTCATGTCTCATGCAGGGATTTGCTCAAAGTGGCAAGAAGCAGTAAATCCACATCATTACTATGATTTTTTCCTATCTTTTACTCTGTCATTTTACACTTTTAAAAAAGTTAGTATTGGTTGCAACTGATGGAAAACAAATTTTAGTGATGAGAAACAAGACAGTTAATTCTCTTGCATATAAATGGAAACATATATATACAACTTAGGGTCAGTATCTTAGTCCATTTGGACTGCTGTAACAGAATACCATAGACTGGGTGGCTTATAAAAAACAGAAATTTTGTTATCATGGATTGGATGTCTGGTTGCCTGCTTTATGGCCGAGATATCTCATGGAAGATCCCAAGGAAGCAAAACATGGGACAAATTAATATTTATAGAGCATTCCATGCGAAAGCAACAAAATGCATGTTCTTTTCAAGTGCACATGGAATATTCTCCAGGGTAGATCACATGCTGGGCCACAAAGCAAGCCTTGGTAAGTTTAAGTCTTCTGTGACTGAGAGGTCTGTATCACAGATGCTTTGAATTGCTCTGAGGTGGTATTTACCACCATTGTACAGGTAAGGAAACTAAGATTCAGAAATACGCAGTTCATTCTCTTAAGGCTACATGGCCACTGGAAAATTAAGGATCTAACCCAAGTCCTCCTGAGCCACAGTGCAGTCCATCCAACTACTTAACACTGTGGCATTCAACTGCAGCCCTCACTAAAAGATAAGCACGTAAGATTCCCTTTTGCACATTCTCACCAACTCTGTCATTGAGGTACTCCAAAGAGTGACAGATCTGAAACCTTCCCTACCTCCACCTTTGGCAGCCATTCCTCCTGCTGTGGTCTGAATATTTATATTGCCCTCAAATTTGTGTGTTGAAATTCTAACCCCCAAAGCTGATGGCCTAAATGGATGGGGCCTTTGAGAGGTACTGAAGTCATAAGGGTGGAACCCTCATGAATGGGATTAGTGCCTTTATAAAAGAAGCTCTGGAGAGATCCCTAGCCCCCTTCTGTCATGTGAGGACATCATGAGAAATCTGCAACATATAAGAGAACCTTCACATGACCATGTTGGACCCAGCCCCCAGAACTGTGAGAAACCTATGTTGACAAGCTTACTTAGTCTGTGGTATTTTGTTATAGCAGCTTGAACAGACTAAGACACCTCCCTGTTGATGTTATATTAATAGATCGGTAGGGTGACTGAAAATGAAAAAGATGTTGTCGTCTCTCTTTTTGAAAACATGCTTTCTTTTTGGTATTGGCTTTAGTTGTTCTGCTTATACTTCATTTCAGCACAGGAGGGCTTTTAGGCTACCATCCTCTACTTAGTTCAGCTTTCTTCAGTCTAAGATAAAGGGTTTTATTTCTGTCATGGTCACATGTGATTATATTCCTAGGGATGCTTTCAAGGTCATGGCTGCAATCCTTTAAAATGTCCAAATGGCTTGATCCCTCAACTGCCTATAGCTTCCAGAATGAATCTGATGTGGGACTTGTGTTTCCAGAAGAAGGCTTTTTGATGGCTGAGTGTTTTCACTGTTGATTTCAAATAAGTATGTACTTGATTAAAGAGAATGAGTTGGCCCTTGCCTTGAGTGCCAGTTAGCCTTTTATATTTTAATGGGGAGGGCCAGTGTAAGGACTGAGGACAGGGTGGCTGAGATGATTAGATTTTATTGTACCTCTTGAATTCTTTACGATGTCTATTTAAAGTTTAATTTTTAAAAGTTTCATCTAGATCAAGTTTGTCAATGTAGATCATTCATCTAACTTCCCAGAATGCTAATTTCTAGCTCATTTTTCTTTGAATTTAAAGATTTCACTCAGAAATATACAATGTTTGAGACTGCATAGTGTCACAGTACTGATAAATATAAATCTCGAAAAAAAAAATCTCATGACCATCCACCAAAAAGCACTAATGTTTTATTTGGAAGCTCTTCAATCTAATGGTTTGTGTTCTTGTTGTTTTATCCCTCTCTGGGTTTCTTAAAAGCTAACTGAAGCTAGACTGGACAGACTCAACATCCCATTTTAATTGTTTTTTCTCAAAAAATCATAGCTCTGCAGCGTTTTCATTGTTCTTATAAAAATCTTTGCTTGTAGAGATGGAAAAGGCTTATTTCAGTGAACCATCTATTCCATTTTTCTCTGCATGCTTTTTCAGGATGGTTTCAGATTTGAAAGGACTTTAATATCTACAAAGACCTTTTGGGGGATAATTTTAAAGCTATCTGTAACTTCACAGAGTTTTTCATGAGAATGGATGAAGAATGTGCTAAAATTATGAAATCTAAGAACTCCTCTCTCTCAGAATTGCTAGAGAAAGCACTGTGTTTTTCAAGGTGGCTGTTTAAATAATTGCATTGCTGTTCGGGGTGAGGGGGAAGATCTCTGAATCTGGAGGCAAAAGCTCAGCGTTATTATCAGGGAAAAATTTGTATGATACAGTCTTTGTAGTTATGACTCCCTCCCCAACAAGAGCTTCCAAGTGGAAAGGGGAAGTCTGGAGGCCACAGTCACAGCTGGGACCACAATCAATGGGTTAGAATTGGTCATTTGATCTCAAAGCTTCCTCTAGATTATCTCCAAGTTGTTGTTTGCCAATGTGATATTCTCTTGGTTTAGAAGCACATAGCAACATTTACATGTCATCACCCCCTCTCTGCCACTTGGGGAGGTCAGGGCCTTGGGGAAAGAATGTCATTCATCTCTAAATAAAGCCTGTGAATCCCATTGTAACCGGCTCACTCTAGAGAGCAAAGGGCCCAAAGAAATATGTAAAAACATTCCCATGGCATCAAGAGTGTTGCAAAAGCACAGGTCCTACATAGTCTAGTTTCTCCAGATGGTGTACAGAACATTTCTAGGACATTTTTTTATACTAACCCTTTTTGATAGTTTGAAGCACCTTGATAAGCCCTTGGTCCCCCCTTTGGAGTCCTATCCTTTACACTCCCTTTCCCCAGAAGGAAACATACACACACACACACACACACACACACACACACACACACACACACACAAAATGCAGGGAGAATGTATACTCTTTTTTCCTGGGCATGACTTCCAATTCTGTTTGCATAACCTGGGTTAGACTAATCCAGAAGGAGGCCTGAAATTCAGGCTTCCACTAATTTCTTTTTTTTATTATTAATTTTATTGGAGTATGGTTGCTTCACAGTGTTGTGTTAGCCTCCACTGCACAACGCAGTGGACCAGCCAATCACATACAGATATCTGCTAACATCTGGACTTCCCTCCCATTTAGGTTACCACAGTGCATTAGGTAGAGTTCCCTGTGCTACACAGTATGTTCCCATCAATTATCTATTTTGTAGATAGTATCAATAACGTATATGTGTCAATTCCAGCCTCTCAATTCCTCCCACCCGACCTCTTTCCCCCTTGGTATCCATACATTTGTTCTTTATGTCTCTGTCTCTATTTCTGCTTTGCAAATAAGATTATCTGTACCATTTTTCTAGATTCCACATATATGCATTATCATATGATATTTTCTTATCTCTTTCTGACTCACTTTACTCTGTATGACACTCTCTAGGTCCATCTACATCTCCACAAATGACCCAACTCCATTCCTTTTTATGGCTGAGTAGTATTCCATTGCATATATGTACCACATCTTCTTTATCTATTCCTCTGTTGATGGACATTTGGGTTGCTTCCATATCCTGGCTATTTTAAACAGTGCTGCTATGAACATTGGGGTGCATGTGTTTTTTTGAATTATGGTTTTCTCTGGGTTATATGCCAGATAGTGGGATGGTTGGGTCAAATGGTAGGTCTATTTTTAGTTTTTTAAGGAACCTCCATACTGTTTTCCATAGTGGCTGTATCATTCCCATCAACAGTGTATGAGGGTTCTCTTTTCTCCAGACCCATTCCAGCACTTATTGTTTGTAGATTTTTTGATGATGGCCATTCTGACCAGTGTGAGGTGATACCTCATTGTAGTTTTGATTTGCATTTCTCTACTAATTAGTGATGTTGAGTTAGCCTTCCACTAGTTTCTTAATGTTACATGTTTTGTTAGCCTTTCACTGAAGCACCCACTTTCCCACATGCATGATGTACTCCTTTGAAGTTGGTAGAGAAGGGATGGGATATCTTTCCCTCCTTCTATTCTAGGGAAGACTATTATTTTCCTTCCTCTAAGATTTATTTCCTATTTTACCCTAAACAGTCTTCATTTAGCTGGTTACAATTTTCTTGCTGTGATTAAATCCCTTTTGGGTGTTAATGTTTAGTCTAGAAACTTGCAACCATATTTTTATTGTTTAATTATATCTTGACCTTCTCCAGGTCATTTCTGAGAATCATGGTGAAATGGGTAAACAATAGAACCAACTAAGATCATGGTCCCTGAGAAGGGAAACACTTGAAGCTGGAATCAGTCACTATACACTGAATCCACAATTCTGCTACATAGTAGCTGTGTGATATTGGGCAAGTGATTTTTTCAGTTAGTCTCTTCTTGTCACTAATCTTTAAAATGACAGAACGCATACTAAATTTTATGCTGCTGTTGTAAGAATAAAACAATGCACATGTAATCTGTAAAATACTATACACACACCTTTGACAAGTATATTAACATGTTAGATTAATAGTTTCCTAAAATTATCATATTTTCACCTTTGTAGTACTCACCACTACTTAGTATACTCATTCAGTCATCCATTGTCCATTCACTTGTCTATTTATTCATTTATTATTTACATTCTGTCTCCCCTCCTCTAGAATGTAAGTTCCATCATAACAGGGACTTTATCTCTTTTGTTCTTTTTACTCTAGTCTCAGACCTAGAACAGCTCCTAGGATACTGGATGCTCAAAATATCTATTGAATGCATAAATGAACTGATGACAACTCTTTATGTGAACAATGTTATTACATAAGGATAACTGCTCACTTTAAAGAATTTCCAAATTTCTTTCCAGAGGTAATTTGCTTGTCTTTTTCTTTACTATCAGATTTTGAAATCTGAGCATGCGGAAGATTGTCTTGTAAGAACTCATGCCACAGAGAGACTGCCGTACAGGCACCCTGTCTCTGTAGCTCCTTTCCACCACAATGCAAATCCAAGTTTTTAAAATTTACCATCTTATTTTGTGCATCTAGAATTATATATGGAGAAACCCATATGATACTGAAAATTTGAAGCTGAAAAATGCTATTGAGTTATTTGGATGGAGGTATTAGAATATTGTGGTACGTGGAAAATGAATGTCTGCTTTGTCAGCCCCTGAATCTCGTCAGGTTTATGCAAACAAAGCACGAAGGGGGAAATATATAGACAACCTAGTGTTTAGTATCCACAAAGAAAGATGTTTGTGTCATACTAGAAGAAATGGCAGTGTTGAATATTCATGAGGGAGATCCATTTTACACCCCCTGCAGGCACAAAATATTTGTATAAACATGAAATCTATGCATAATTATGCAAAAGCAGACATTCCCCAGAGGTTAAATATGCTAACATAGTAAGAAAGGTCTTATCCTCCTGTAGGTTTTACTAAACAAATCCAAGTCATTGAAAGGAGGTGAACATCAAGTAAGAGCACAATACTTTAGGGTGGTCCAAAAGAGCATAACTAGAAATAGCGAGACTATACTAAGTAAGGGCAGGTTACTGAGGAACATTTTTAACTATGTTGTATTTTACTCCATAGCAATTCTTTTAGAAATGCCTTCAACCTAAACTTCACAGTCTAATAAAATCTATTAGGTTGAAGTTACCTTTCCTATGACATGATGAAAGCCTTATTCCTTGAAATGCCGAATGTGACTTGACTCAGTTCAATCCATCTTGAAATTGGATTGAATGTAGAAAGGCAAAAATAATGAGTGTCTGGTTGTCTGCTGTATCAGTGACTGGTGTGTGACCTTGTTCAGTAAATTCAATAGCTTAACATTCTTATTTTTCTTTCAAAAATCACTTCATATTCTCTTATGGTTCTAAATGTTGATTCTTGCTTTTAGGTTAACTGTGTTCTCTCTTTTTTTAAGATGAAATAAAATTCCTAAATTCCATTTTTTTTTTCCCCTGACTCTATGCAGTAGAATGCACAATGCCTTCCAGACTCCCTATAACCACAAAAGGTGCAATAAAAAGTTTGCTCTGGGTGGTGGAATATTCAAACTTCTAAATGCAGAGGAGAACAAACTTGTTGGTACCTTCCTGATCATTCTGTTCTCTGAAGTTACAAATTCAACCAAATGTGTGCCTGCCCAAATGAGCATTATGTGTGTAATGTTTATGGTAGCTGCTGAATTGGGTAGATGTGTAATGAGAAAATCAAAGAGGGAAACCTCTTCTGAAACAACAAATATGTTCCCTTTGCTGTTTATAAGAGTTTCCTATCTGATTTGGTCACCTACCCCTATAAAGGGTTGAGATGTACTTTGACAACTTAGGTTCTGATATAACTGATAAAGTAAAATCACATTTTCAAGTTAGGAATTATTAACTCATTGTGGTTATCTAGCTCTGTTTTTTAGGATGAAGGGGGTTAGCCATAAACTGGCTGAGTCTTTCTGCAATCTTAACAAATGTTGCCCAGCTTCAATAGCATATCTTCCTTACCATCCTCTATTTTTGGCCATATTGGCACTTTCTGGGTAAAAAGACAACTAACAGGTCTCACCTGGGACAAATTCTTTGTGTCGCAGGGTCTTCCTATATCTCCCCATGTTCCCAAATTGGTCAGGACCCAATGCAAACATATATTTGAGCCTATTTCTTCAAACTCTTCACTACTTTTTTATTTTTAAGATCTGAAACTCTTGATATTCCCCAGCTTTTGACTTTGTAAGGTCTTAAGAGCTGAATTTCTTGGGTGCTGATTTGGCAGTTAGACCGTGTATATATAATAAATAAAATGACATATGTCACATTATAAAAGGACCAGATCTTTTCTTTAGATCAAAAACATCATTGACATAGTGGTGCTAGGAGATAGGCTTCCCTTACAAAAGTAGTTTTGAGTACAGTCCCCTGTAAAATACTGACCTCATTATGCCAAGGCCCTGTGAGTATGTGATATATGAAGCTGATACTTTTACTACCTACCTTATAAATTTCTACTGATCCCATTTCCCCCAGGATACAGTTGAACTCCAAGTGGTCTATGGAAACTTTTAGGACATGGGTCATTGTCTACCATTCCTTAGTTTACCCTGTCCTTTCTTACATCAAGACTTAGCCACACTCTGCTCAGTTTTCTAAGCATTCTGCATCTTTCCTCTGTGATGCTATATCTACTTTGCCTTCCTGGGCCACAGCTGCATTTGATGCTCTCCATCACTCTCCGTAAATATCAGCACTCTGCTTGTTTTGCTCTAAATTTTCTTTTTTCTCTCTTCCTTAACTTCCTTTGTGTTTCCCTTTGGCCTAGCTGAAGATATTTATCTAAGAGTATTTACTGATTCTTCTTTCTATGATTGTACACATCTATTCTGGCCTTTCCTCCCAAGTAGCTCCTAAAGTGTTTCCTTTCTCATGGACTGCATTACCACCGTAGGATTTTGGTCCTTCGCCATCTCTTAACTGACTATTATATGATGTTCATTAGTGAACTTCTAGTGTCCTATTTTCTCAAATGCATTCTTCACACTGCAACCTAGAATGTTGTACCTGAAACAGAAATTTAGTCCTGTTTATAGTTTATTTAAAATTATTTAAAAGATATTCACCTCTTTGTCTAAACTGTGACACTTTTGAGAGTGAACGGGGCTACTATCAATATTTAACACTAGATGGTAAGTATAAATTGTGATTGTGCCAGGCAAACCTGGCCAGATATTCACCCTACTTCCATAGGATCTGTCAAAAAACAAACAGGTCAAAAAAAAAAAACAAAACAGCTGTCCAAGGTGCTTAATGTAACATAGGAAGCCCACCACAATCTATTAATCTCTCCATTATAATCTGTGTATATCCCAAATCTGGTATTCTGTATTCCAGCGATCATATGCTTTTCTTTGTGCTAATTTTCTATCTGCAATGTTCTTTCTCTTTTTTTCCACCATCCTTTCTCTGACTTTCCTGGGAAAACTTCAGAAAGCTTTGTCCTCTCCAGGTTAAGTAAGATTCCTTTGCATTGCGCTCCAATAATAAACACCACATACATATCTGTCTCTGCTCTTGTCATGATTTAATCATCCCACTGGAACATGAGCTACTTTAAGGCAATGCAATGTCATTCATTTTGTATTATATTTCATGATGCATAGGATAATGAGATGTTAAATTAACCTTTGATTGTAAAAAGGAAGGAAAATAGCTAAGTCAGAAGTTATCCTATGAGTAGGTAGAAGGATTTGACACTTAACTATCTAAAATTTTTTTCAAAATCACATTCACCAGCCACCCTACACCCCTCCCATTATTTACAGCATGGCTACTGTTTACGTGCTTTAGAAATTTGTGCCCTACACCCCCGGAAGCTTTTCCTATTCTTTAATTCATTACTTCATCCACTTTGTTTCTTTCTTTGTTTTTACATTGTCTTCTACCCACCCATAGTCATTTTCTCTCAGTTTCTTTGTAACTTCTCTCCGCTGGCCATTTACTTCCATCTTTCCTTTGACATATTAGGGATTATGAGGAAGAGGGTGATTTAACTAACCTCAGTCCAAACCTGTTCTTAAGATCATGTAATAATTCTAACTTATTTTGATACTCTATAGAAGTAATTTACAGAAAACCAATTTTAAGTGCACAATTTGGTTTAGTAAATGTGTACACTGTATAATTGAAACATCAGTAAACATATACATTTACATTGTCCCCCAAATTTTTCTTGTGTACCTTTGTAGTTATTCCACATACTTCTGTCTCAGGCAGACAGAAGATTATCGATCTGATTTTTATCATTATAGATTACTTCTGTAAATTCCACAATTTTATATAAAAGCATACAGTCTTGTGCACTTTAGTGTCCAGCTTCTTCTGCTCAAGGTAATTTTTTTTAAATGTTTCATGTTACTTACATGACTCTGCTTTTATTGTAGTTGTTACTGTATAGTATTCCATTGTATGACTATGCCACATTTTGGTTATGTATTCACTTCTTCGTGAGCAGCAAGCGGTTTTGTTTGCTTCCAGTTCTTGGCTGTTATGGATAAAGCTGCTGTGATCATTCAGGTACAATAATTTAAGTAGATATCTCCTTTCCTTTCCTTGAGTAAATACTTAGGAATGAGATTGCTGGGTAAGATGGAGGATACATGTTTAATATCCTAAGACTGTGCCAAAATGTATTCTAAAGTGTCTGCAACATTTTATACTTCCACTGTTACAATTGTTCCACATCCTCATCTACTCTTGATATTATAGGTCTTTCAAATCTTAGCCATTGTAGTGGTTCTAGTGGTTATGAGATGGCATCACACTATGGTTTTAATTAGCATTTCCCTGATGGCTAATGCTGTTGAGCAGATTTTCATGTGGGTATAAGCCAATTATATATCTTTTCTGAAATGTCATCCAAGTCTTTGCTTTTTTTGTTTGTTTGTTTGCTTTCTAATTATTGAAAAAAAGTTTTGGCTATTTTGGATAGCTGCGTTTTCATATAAAGTTTAGAGTTACCTTGTCAATTCTTATAAAAGCCTGCTAGAGTTATGATTGGGATGGAATTGGCTTTATAGTTCAGTTTGGTGAAAATGAACATATGAGCAACAGTGAGTGTCTCAGGCAATAAACATGACAAAAATCTCCATTTATTTAGGTCCTATTTCATTTTTCTCAGCTATTTTTGTAGTTTTTAGTCAAGAGGTCTTGCATATATTTTGTTAAACTTATTTTAATTTTTAAAAATAATGTTTGAAATAGTATTTTTATTTCCTTCTCCAGTTACTTGTTACTACTACATAAAGCAATTCTTTTGTTTTATGTTAGCCATGTACCTTATGGCCTTGATAAACTCATCTAATAATCCTAGTAAGTTTTTTTTTGGGGGGGGGGTAGATTCCTTACAGCTTTTCATGTATCTATCTCTCTATACATGCAAACAGTTTTTTTCAGAATATGTGCTTTTGCATATGTCTTTTACTTATTTTTCTTGCCTTATTGCACTTGCTAGGACCTCTAGTAACATTATTCAAACAATATGGTGAGCATATATATTCTTGCCTTGTTCCCAGTCAGATGGGGAAAGTACTTAATTTTTCACCATTGCACGTGAGATTAACTCTAAGTTTTTGTAAATACTTTCATCAGGTTGAGAAAGTTTTATTCTATTCCTAATTTTCTGAGTTTTTGTTATGAATGGGTGTTGACTTTTATCAATTTTCACTTATATTCTTTTTATATCTGCTTTCTTTGTATAAAGCCTGTATGTTCTTAAAATAGGATCCTTTTTTTATTTTTCTGAATTGAATTTGCTTATATTTTGAGGAGTCATTCATTTATTGGTCTGATTTTCTTCTAATAATGTCTTTGCCAGTTTTCAGTAACAGAGATTCATAAAACAAAGTCATCTTTACACCTCTGCATTTTAAAGCAGTGTGTGAAGAATTGGTGTTATTTCTTCCTTTAAAGGTTTGATGGGATTCACCACAGAAGCCATGTAGATCTGTACTTTCCTTCAAGGGAAGATTTTCATTATTAATTCAATGTAATACATTACTAGATATTAATTATATTAATATTATAGCAATAACATATGGTTATTCATATTTTCTAGTTTTCTTCAGTTCTCTTTTGTATTTTTTAGGAATTAATTATTTATTGGCATCCATTTATTCATAAAATCCCTATATTCTCTTAATATCTAGTTTCAAGAATAAACTTTTACTCTTAATATTTTAATTTGTTTTTTATATTTTTTACTTGATTGGCCTTATATAGCAAGTTGAATAATGTCCCCCAAATTACTTGTGTGTCTACCTAGAACCTCAGAAAGTGACTTTGTCATAAAGATCTTTCCAGATGTAATTAAGGTAAGGGTCTTAAAATGAGATCATTTTGAATTAGGGTGGGCCCTAAATCCAACGTTAGTGACCTAGTAAGAGAAAGAAAAGAAGACACAGGAAAAGGCCACATGAAGATGGAGGCAGAGATTAGAGGGCAGTCACCAGGCAAGGAATACCAAAGATTGCCAGCAGTCACTAGAAACTCAGAGGCATGGAATGGATTCTCCCTCAGAACGTTCAGAAGGAACTAACCCTGTTGACACCTAGATTTGGAACTTCTGGCCTTTGTTTTAATACATCCAGTTTGTGGTAATTTTTTACTACCATGCTAGGAAATTAATGTGCTTACAAGGTGTTAATTTTATTAATCATTTTAAAGAACCAATATTTGATTTTATTGATCTCTAATATTTATTTTTTATTTAATTTCTGGCCTGATTATTTTTTCCAATTTTGTGTCAAATTTTTCTGTTTAAGACTGAAACTGAGGTAATTATTGGCATAATTTTTATCTTTTTAAATATAATCATTTAAAGCTGTGGATTTCTCTCTAAACATTGCATTCCTCACATTTGGGTATACTGAGTTTTTATCATCATTTATGAAATAATAACTTCCCTTTATTTCTTTTTGGAATTATAGGTTATCTAGAGTGGAATTATAGGTTATCTATAGATTATCTAATTTACAAATATTCAGGGGGTTCTGTATTTGTTATTAATTACTAATTAAACTCCATTTATGTCAAATAACAAACATATCCTATACAATTTTCATCTTTTGAAATTAGTGCTTTATTTTCTGACTTCTATGGTTTGTCTTTCTGAACATGCCAAGTACAACTGAAATGTGTATAATCTTCATTTGTTTAAGATATAGTGTTAAATGAACTCAATTAGGTCAATTAGGTTGATACTGCTGTTCTAATTTTCTTTGATCAATAATATATCTGACTGTAAACTTATATATTTCTCCCTTTATTTGTTATATTTTTATCTTTTCCTGATTATCTAACTTATTATGAAATTACCCACTTAATACTTTGTTTCTTGTTCTACTTGTTTAGATATTAATGTAGCAACAGCTTTTTTAAGGTTACCATTAAAATGATGTTTTTTATAATTTTTGCTTCCAACTTATTTGTGTTATTTGTATTTAAAGTGCATCTCTTGTAGACATCATGTAGCTGAATCTTGGTTATAGAGTCAGCCTGCCATCTTTGCCTATAAACTGGAGTATTCAGGCCATTTATTTACATTTAGTATAATTTTTTGGATTTAAGTATGCCCTTTGTTACTTGTTTTCCATTATTCCTTTTGTTTTTGTCTGTTGACCCTTTCCCAACTTTTCAGTTCAATTTGTTTTTTATTCTACTTTATTTCTTCTCTTGGGTTCTTAGCTATTCTTTTTATACTATTGTTTAGTGGTTACTCTAGGGACAGTAATATACATCCTTAACTATTACAGTCTATTTGATTCTAAATAGACTATATGATGGCTCTAAGTATGGCTTTGCTGAGGTTATTGCACTCTGAATGAAAATGGTCAGATTGTGTCAGTTCATAGTTTTTTATTTTTAATATTTATTATTTATTTACTTATTTAGGCTGCATCGGGTCTTAGTTGTGGCACACCAGATCCTCGTTGAGGCATGTGGGATCTTTCCTTGCGGTGCATGGACTTCTCTCTAGTTGCAGCGTGTGGGTTTTCTCTCATCTAGTTGTGGCCCGTGGGCTCCAGAGCACATGGGCTCTATAGTTTGTGGCATGTGGGCTCTCTAGTTGAGGTGCAGGAGCTCTGTAGTTGTGGCGTGCAGGGTTAGTTGCCCCGCGGCATGTGGGATCTTAGTTCCCTGACCAGGGATGAACCTGCATCCTCTGCATTGGAAGGTGGATTCGTTACCACTGGACCACCAGGGAAGTCCCCAGTTCATAGTTATTAATCATTATAAACCTGTCAAGTATATCTTCATGGATTCAGCCCAAACAGATCAATTAAATAGGGAGAGGGGGGTTACCAAACTCAATATTCCCAGTGATACTTCCTAAACAATCTCAAAAAGAGATAATAAAAAGCAAGGGCATAAGGTTAATAAAATTTAAATCAAATCTGAATCAAACAAAGAGGTGATAGGATATTCTTTTGACTAAATTTAACCAGCTGGAATTATTTTTAGAGAACAATTTCATTCATGCTTTTGAAATGAATTTGCCTTATAATAGAAAATTTGTATTTTGTCTTAATAGTATAACAGTATTCTTGACTTGTTCTCAAATGTCCATTTTTATTTTGTGGATTTATTAGAGACTGAAGACATAACTCATCGTAAATCACCAAAAATGTTTATAACTTCTTATTACACACTTATACTATCATCCTATACAACTTCTTGGAATTATGACTTGCAGTATTTCCTGACTGTCTTAAAAATACAAAAGACATTTGTAAACTTCACAATGAGTCAGTATTAGAGTGGTATGTACGGCTTTATTCTGAATTAAAAAGGGTAATGTTATTTTTCGTAGTTATTCAATAAAAATACATTAGTGTTCACAGTGTGCTATGCGTTGGGGATCCAGATCGCATATAAAATTCTTGTCCTTGTGATGGTCAGTCTAATGATGGTAGGGTCTGATAAGCAAACCAATTGATAATTATATTATACACTATTAAATAATAGGATATGTATGGAGGGGGCAAAGGAAGTACAGAAGAGAAAAATCTAGTCACAATTTTCCTGGAGGACATGAAGCATCAGCTAACTCCTAAAGGGTGAGCACAAGCTCTTCAAGCAAATCATGGAGGGCATATATTACTGGAAATGGAGAACAACATATAGGAGAAACTGGCAAGGGTTGGGGCAGACCTGACTCATTTAGGAAACTACAGATAGTTTCCTATGATTCCATGATGGAGCATACTTTGAAGAAATGAGAACTAAAGTTGAAAGTTGAGAACTAAAGAGGATCTAAACCAGAAGGGGCCATATTGATAGAATTTGGACTCCATCTTGATAATGTTGGAGAAGATTGTATGATGATGAGCAGGAGAGTGTCATACTTAATTCTGGAAATAACACTCTGCTAACACTAAGAAGAACATCTTAAAATGGGGTAAAACTAGAATTGGAAGACTAGTTGGAGTTTCTGTAGTGACTGAGAGGGTGAATGATGAGGGCTTAAACTAAAACAGCTTCCAAGAGTATGGACAAGGGAAAGATGAGAGATGGAGTAGGCAGAATCACTCTGATGAGGTACTTGTTTTTTCTGCCTATTATGGGAGAAAAACTTTGACTGCAGATTTAGCTGTGTTGACCTGCCCTTTGTTTTTCTAAAGGAATTCTTTAAAATTAGAACTTTTGCAAATCTAGAAGTGAGAGTGGCTGAGCTTTTATTGTGGAATAAGCTTTTTTGCTAGATGATTAAATTGTATGTTACAAAACTATAATTAGAAAAATTATTTAAATCCCTTATGCCAATGGTATTGGTAATAGTAGCTTGCTCTAGGGCCAGAAATAGAATTTTCATCTGATTTTTTTTTCTTTTGACATTGTTGCAAAAATTTGTTTATCTTCTCAGGGATAGTATAATAATTTAGACCTAATTCTCAATCTCTTGTTTTCTGAAATTTTTCAAATTTCAGACTTGACTTAAATTATATTTTAAAAATAGCTTTCAACCATGATTGCAGTGCGTTTTGCAAAGGGCATAAAAGTACTGAAGCGTGGCTACCCTCTCTTGCACATAAACTCAGGCAGCAAAAGTTTGCACAGGAGTTTTTGTGTAGGAAATTTGAGTAGATTAGGGATTTTATTTGATCACTTTGAATTAGGGTGGGAAGAAGGAAAAAAAACCCTATAGCATAAATGTGACTTCAGAAATTCTTCCATCACTTTTTTTTTCATTAGGCCAAGCTGTCTCTGTTTCTAATTGTGATCAGTTTTATGCTTATGTATATGTAATTCATTCCAGAATTTGGAATTTGTTGGAACTCAGTCATTTATTTTTTCTCATATTGAAGCGTAAACCTTGATATACTCATAGAATTTATTTTTCTCATATAAATATCAGTATATCCTTTGAAAGTAATGTCACTCTTAGTCTCATTTAAATGACGTTCTCTGGCTAAAGTTGCATTTCTTGCCGACCATTAAGAACATGGTGAAGTGGAATGCCTAGGATGCTAAGAGATTTGCTCCAAATACATTACAGCTACCTACAAGCCATGCATTGGAGAGATGTTATTTGCCCTCTCTGGGACTTGGTTTCTACATCTTTTAAGTGGGTATAATCTCATCTGTTTTGTAGAATTACTGGAAAAATGAAGTAAAATGTTTTACATGAAGTTCATAGTACACTAACTGTGTAGTGTGGGTGCTCAATTATCTTTTCTTGTTTTCTTTTTGTGTTCGCTACTGTCAGGACTTCTGCTGCTAAGCTCGTCTTCCAAGGCTAGGATGGTAGTTCTCAACTGGGAAGGTACTACTTCCTAAGGCAAATTTGGTTACCTCTGGGTGGGCTGTGGTTTCCTGTAAGGTTTGGAGGCCACTATCAGCTTTAGTAGTTTGAGACAGATATATTTGAACTCCTGTAAATGAATATTTTGCTAGACTTATTTATAGCTACCTGAGACTATTACCTAATTCTAGTCTACACAGAAACATAATTTTTGCATGGCTTTAAAGTACACTGAATTTTCCAGGCATGTAACTCTTAAGCATTTGTGTAAAGTTTTCACTTATCAGAATAAAACTGTCCTAAGATTTCTCTACTACTTTGAAAAGTAGTAGACTATTAATTAATGACTATTCTGCCCCCTAGGTTAAAGACACATCTGTACTGATCTGCTTTTATAGCTTTAACATCCAATTTGTTTTGTTTTGTATATAGATCTATCTACTTTATTATTTATTCTAGGGAAGTTGTGCCAGGATCATTAATGTATTGGAAAGATAATTTTAAATCATTTCAGTGACCTGAAAGTCATATAAGGAATAATTTACAATAAAAATGTCTTTGTACGTAATTATATTACATATGAATTGTACTTCAGGATTTTGAATGGATGATAATGGTAGGTTTTTTCTTAATTTGGTGTGATGGTTTGAGACCCCTTGGCCCAGGCTATTTACCTTATTCTATCTGGTCTTCAGTGGTGGACCTGGTCCAGGAGCTTCTCTCAAATAATCATAAGCTGTGTGTCAGTGATAAGCTGGTGATTATTGCCCGCTCTTGCCAGTTGGTTTCCATTATTCTCTTGACCTCAAGAAGGGTGACCTGGCAGGCCAGCCCTCTGATTGCTGCCGACCTAGTGGTACTGACCCTAACATCTGTGAATCTGAAAGACCTAGTGAATAAAGTCTTATAAAAGAATTACCTTTCACGCACTCAAGCCATCTCATTACTCTGTTATTGCCCTTCATCTACGTGCATTTCTGTTGTGGCTTCCTCTGAAATTGAGAATTTAATCTGTTCCCTTTTGCACAACTGCCCTGCAAGTTAAAATAACTTGCATTAAGTCATTTCAAGTCTCCTTCGTTTCCTATGAGAGTAAGTACGACTTTTTCAATTTTGATGAGTAATATGAGACACAGCTTACAGCCAGTAAATTCTAGAGCAATATTCCTACCTCCTTTGATTTATATTTCAGTTTTTTAATAATACACTCTAGCAACCTGTGTGACATTTTTATTACTGTCTGCGTGCTTGGGGTTAAAGATGAAACTTGAATGCTACATAATGCCTTTGAAGAAAGAATGTATATACTTTGATTCTCAATTTTAGGTTCATTTTCAAAAAATATCATTCATTTCAGAAGGTTTTGAACAGTAGTTCTTTCTCCTCCAAACAATAAGAATGTACATGTAAATGAACTGACTGTGTTTGTTACAAGACACTTATCAGTGACACATAGCAAAATTATTTGGATGATTTTGTAGCAATTTTACCAACTGTTTCTAAGTAGAATTATTTTCACATGGCCTTTCTGTTGAGGTCTGTATGTATATAATTTTTTACCTCCAAAGAATGTATCTTCTATTTGGGGATAGTGATCACCCACTGTGTTGTGGGAAAACTATCTCAGCTTTGCAGAGTAGGTTAAAAAAAATGCTTTCCATGTTCCCTAGGGTCTTTGTGAGGTGGATTTGTTTCAATTATGTCCTGCTGGACTCTAATTCTAATTCCTATTTCACAGGATTGTAGATTCCTAGAGGGAAAGGATCAAGTTTTATTTTGCATTCTTTGTCCCTAACCATAGTTCTTATTTTCCATGTCTGTCTTTCCAGAAGTTAATCAATAGAACAATATTAACTAATTGCCAAATGCTATATTTGGAGCAATGAGAGATAGTAAATAAATGAAACTCAGTCTATTGTTTTCAAAAGCTCAAAGAATGTTTGAAGAGAAAAAAAAAAACCCTTAGGGTAAGACATAATTGGCTATGATAGAGTATATATAATGTAAGTATATATAAATGTAAGAGCTCTAGAAACTTAAACACAAGAGAGGAAATGTCACTACAAATGGTTAGAAAAATTCTCTGTGAAAGGTGAGGAAAATTGAATTTTCTTAAATTGCTATTTGACTCTACATTTAGTTTTTGTCTATGCTTCTGCTGATATAGGCATAATTTGCAAATAGTTTTGACTTTTTCTTGTATATTTTATAACTCATTGATGTATTCAGCATCACAGCAACTTCCAGTGGCATCTTTGTATGCCAAGGGAAAAGTGCTATAAACAGTGTGATTGTGATCACTGATTGGCAGTAAAACATCTGAAATTACTATGTTTATGCTGCTAAGAAGTGTCACCTGTTAACTTGGGCCTGATGTTGATATACTTGGGGTGTTTCCTTGCACAGGACAGGTTTTCCCACCTTGTTCTACACTCTTTTGGTGCTACTCACGTGACAAAGTTTCCAGTAATCTGAAAAGAACTGGGGCAGGGGCTTCAAGTATAAATCAGAGTGTGATCTGAATGAAAATTTTATATGCATCTAAAAGTCTTTTTCCCCTCAATTTCTCATGGCTTAAAAGCTTAGGGAGGGTGTGTGTATGTGTGTGTGTGTTTAATTTAAATAGAATGCATAGCTTTTCTCAGTCTAGTTAGTATTTATGGACTTTCCCCTTAGATTTTCAGAACCCCTGTGAATTAGAAAATTAACTCATATATTTTTGCCTTAAGAATTAAACCTAAGAAACTCAAAATCTCTCCCCCCTCCAACCTTTCAATAACGTCCCTTTCCACTACTTCTGTGTTATTAGGATAATTGCTCCAATCAAAAGGCACTTTGGGCAGTATATTTTTGTATAATCATTTTATGCTAACTGAAAATCAACTGTGTCCTCTCAGATTGAATAATTTTATTTACATTTCAACTATCAAAATAATGCTTAAATATCCTTTTGAGTAGCTGTTCACATGCAGTTTCTAGGTGGGATTCTTAAACAAAAAGTTGGATCTTCTGATCCAGGTATCAGTACTTTTGTTACCTCACTGAGGATGGCACAGCCAGGCAGGACAACCCTCAAATCCTAGTGCTACCTTTTCAGTTTTATGTCTTGGGTGAGTCAGTTAACTGTGCTGAGCCTCAGTTTCCTCATCTGAGAAAAACTGGAGATAATAACTCCCTTGGAGAGCTGCTCATGTTGAGAAGTGGTGGAATGCAAAGAGCCTTAAGTGCTTCCAGTACTATTTGAACTCATTAAAGAGTAGCTCTTAGTATCAAACCAGGAAAATGCCATAAATGGTTTCATGACTGTGGGACTCCCAAACATTAACATTACGATGACTGGGGACACAGTTGCCCCTCGGTATCTGGGCGGTGGGATTGTTTCCAAGGCACCCACAGGCCACAAAATCCATGAATGCTGAAGTCTGTTATATAGAATGGTGTAGTACAGTGGGCCCTCCCTCTCTGCAGTTTCCACATTCACAGATACGGAGGGAAGACCGTAACGAAAGGAAGTTTACAGGAGTTGGTGAAAAGGTAAGAGGTTAAATGTCTGGAAGAGCAGCAATAGATGCTTTCTTTAGCAGCTATGGGGGATACATGTGAACTTGATACTGAGTATGCTGGAACCTCGGTCATTGTCTTTCTATGTTCCTTAGAGAGGAGGAAGAGGAGGCCAGGTTACCGTCCCTGACATTGACAGATGCAAGAGACTGAAGAACTATACCTGGAGTCTTAATTTTACTAGGCTTCTGAGTCATGCTTGACATTATGGGGATGTTTTCAGGAGTTGGGAACCCTGCTGATCATTAGAATTTTAGAGTAGGAATATTTTTTCCTGAGTGAAAGATGTACTTAAAAGATTGTTCAGTTTTTCAGTATGAGGTATAAATAGAAACACAGGATTTTTAAAAATATTTATTTATTTATTTGTTGGCTGTGTTGGATCTTTGTTGCTGCATGCAGGCTTTCTCTAGTTGCAGTGAGCAGGGGTTACTCTTTGTTGTGGTGCGTGGGCTCCTCATTGCCGTGGCTTCTCTTGTTGCACAGCACAGCTCTAGGCGCATGGGCCTCAGTCATTGTGGCACATGGGCTCTATAGTTGTAGCTCACAGGCTCTAAAGCGCAGGCTCAATAGTTGTGGCGCACAGGCTTAGTTGCTCCACGGCATGTGGGATCTTCCTGGAGCAGGGATCGAACCCATGTCCCCTGCATTGGTAGGCAGATTCTTAACCACCGCGCCACCTAGGAAGCCCATATCCACAAGGTTTTATCTTTTACCTAGGTGTACCATGCAGCCCTCTCCTTCCTTTATAGCTAGTGAGGTGTCCCCTGCTGTACATCCCTTTTTCAGATTCCAGGGAAATTTCCCATCTCTCTTTCCTATATCTCAAAATCCTTTTCTTGCCCAGGACACCTAAAGTAACCTCTTTACTGAGTTTATACCTCTATCAGAGCAGGAGATGCTAGCAGCTTCTGCCTCCTGCCTTGTGTCATCTGAGTGGAGGTATTGCAATGGGCCTGGTTACCTTCTTTAGAACATGGATATTCTAGTCTATGAAGAGGTGTGTGTGTGTGTGTGTGTGTGTGCTGGGAGAGAACAGAAGAAATATAGCTGGAATAGATTCAAATTAATACCTCAAATTATCATGCTATAACTGGATTGAACAGCTTTTAATTTTTTTTAATTCACCATGCCACAATCTTGTTGAGCGCCAAGTAAAACACTGAGATGGATTAAAAATTGTATGTGAATTATATCATGATTCATTTTATTGTCATCAGTGTAGATATCAGTGGCCCCCATGGTCCATTTATCAGAGATTAGTTTTTAGTGAAAGAGGCCTGATACCATAAAGAGGGGAAATAAGTCTGGACTCTAGTGTCCTTAAGCAAAGGAAAGATTCAATCTTAGCAAAAATCATGTGAGTGTGATATTTTAAAGCCTTCAAACAGTAGGTATAAAGAAACTTAGAGAAGCAATCACATTTTATCCAATAAAAGCACTTAGAGACAGCAAGTTATACCCATACAGGTGGTATAGATTTTGCACATTAGCTAAAAGTTTAGGTTGCTATGATTTCACAAGGCAAACAAAAGAAAATAGTGTCGATAGATGTGCTTCTCAGCGTTTAGACCGTTCTGTTGCTGCTATATTCCTCACTTACCAGAGTCCTCTTTATTTCATTTCATTTATTTATTTAAAAACATGCTGTGATTTTTGTTCACGGGGATTCAACCACCTGATTTCCGAAGAGCAGCATAAAGACTGTGATTATAAAGCAAGACTGCTGGGTGGAACAGGCATGGGTTAAATTATAAAAGAAGATGCTATTTGGCCCCAGTAAAATTATCCATTGAACTGGCAGTTGAGAGTGTTAGAAATAGAATGTTTCTAATTAAGGGAAAATAGGGTTGAGCTGATTGGAATAAACATTTGGCTACCACGGTACATGGAAACTGACAGTATATTTTGCCACGTCCTTGGTCATTTCAGAAGTCACGAGCTACGTTTCTAACCTGCCACCTTAGACCAGGTAAAGTTTCTTGTACAATATCTTGAATATTATCAGTGTCTTATAGAACAGCACCATGGTCAGCTAAGAGCATAACCATCTGCTCTTACTGGCAAAGCCATGTGGATGCGGCAGTGTTGGGTGATCAACTGGCTGCAGAAAGCTGAAAAAGGTATTCAGGATGTGATCCATTCCAAACACTGTGTTCTTGGATCATTGATTCAGCTCAGCTTCCACATGGCCTGCAAGCAACACCAACCAATCATTCCAGATGCTCAGTCTTACATGCAGGCTGATAGTACTATCACAGCAAGAACTGATTTCTTAAGAACATCTGCCTCTGCAGGGTCCTCAGCCACCAGTCCAGGAAAAGCAGGACATTCTAATGTCAGTCTTCTCAAGTTTCAGTTTTGTGTAATGAACCAGAAGTCAAAACATGAGACCTTGCTAAGTAGTAAATTAAGCATCCACATTAATATCTAACAGAACCTAAAAGCTAGACTATTAACAAGTCTGTATGTGTGATCTCATTCCCTCACCTCTGAATCTGTTCCTTATTACTGTTTGCTAATGCACTTATTGTGAAATTGCACATATATCAGAAATCCAAACAAAAATGGGTAACTCAGTGATCCCAGAATAGTCACCCAAGTCAAGAAAGTATGATTTAATACCCTATAAGGCTATCTTGTGTCACCTTTGCCGTCTCTTCTTTGTCTTCCCCTTCCAAAAATAACCATTACATGTCATTAATTGTGACTACTTTCTTCTTTTGCTTATCATTTAACCACCTAAAAAAACAACCCTAGATACTAAAACTTGGTT
This sequence comes from Hippopotamus amphibius kiboko, assembly GCF_030028045.1. Classification (NCBI taxonomy): domain Eukaryota; kingdom Metazoa; phylum Chordata; class Mammalia; order Artiodactyla; family Hippopotamidae; genus Hippopotamus; species Hippopotamus amphibius. The sequence goes on from NC_080189.1 coordinate 167,105,243, forward strand.
AAATTGTTCTTGAACTTTGTTTAAGTGGAACTATATTATATATGTGGTGTTGTAATTGACTCTTTCATTTTGTTTGTGAAATTAATCCATGTTTCACTAAACACATCTCATTTTCATTGATTCATTGTTCCACCACGACTCTCTCACAATTAGGTATCTTTTGTTAATAGACATCTAAATAGTTAATCATCTCCAGCTTGGAGTTCATATTAGAGTTCCCCATAGAAACAGAACCAATAGGGTGTGTGTGTGTGTATGTGTGTGCTTCTACACATACTTATATGTGTGTGTATACATACACATATGTATATATACATGTATGTACACTTGTATATATGTGTGTTTGTATGTATGAGATTTTAGGGAATTAGCCTATGTGACTTTGGGGTCTTATAAGTCCAAAGTCTGCAGGGCAGACCAGGGAAGACTTGACATTGCAGTCTTGAGTATGAATGTGCTCAGAGGTAGAATTACTTCCTTTTTGAGGATCTCAGTATTTTCTCTAAGGGCCTTCAATTGGCTAAGTGAGGATTACCTGTGTTTTGGAGGGTAATCTGCTTTACTCAGTCTGTTGATTTAAATGTTAATCACATCTGAAATACCTTCACAACAATAAAATTAATTTCAACATAGTCAAACTACCTGTTCTTTAATGCTTAATGCTTTTTTTTGTTCTGATTGAGAATACATGACAATCGTTATTGTTATATATCATATATCATGAAGCATATTATATATTAAATATTACACATATACTTACATCTTTTAGGGGATGTAATTTTTTGACTTTCACATTTAGGTTTGCATCTACTTTCAACTGTCTTTTCTTTTTTGTATTATGTGAAGTAAATCAATTTTTATTTTTCCCTACATGGATATTCATTTATTCCAAAGCCATTATTATAAGATCACTCTCTAATCAACTATATTATGGAGTGCCATATATGCGTTAGTCTGCAGTGAGTTTTCATCCCATCAGTCTACTTCTCTGTTCTTGCTCCAATATTACGCTGTTACTATGCTTTGTAATACATCTATAGTTGGTTTTTGTTTAAAATGTGAGATAGGAATTTCATTTTTTCCATGTGGCTAACCGTCTCTACTATATTTGTTGAATGGTCCAGAATTTCTGCAGTAAACTGAAATATCAACTTCGTAATTCGTGTTCTATATAGAATATGAATCTACTTGTATATTCCACATTCCACTTCATTAGTCATTGTTTTTATTGCTCATAGTGTGGAAATTACTGCAGTTTAATAAGAATATAGATTTGATATCTGGTACAGCAAGACTCTGTATTCTAATTCAATAGTGTTTGACCTTAGATTTTTTATGTCCACATAAATTTTAATATCATTTGTTCTGTAGCCCCTCAAATTAAAAAAAAATTCTGTTAAGACTTTGTTCATAATAACATTGACTCTGTAGGTAACTTAGAGAGGCTTCACATCTTTCCAGTATTGTTTCATACTAATTAACATGGTATACTACCTATTTGTTTAGGGATTCTTTTATGTTCTTTCAATGTATGGAGTATATTACTGTTTTTATTTAGTTATTATGTGTCTTCAAAAATTTTTCTCCATCAATACCGCACATATCGGACTTCCTAGGTGGCGCAGTGGTTAAGAATCCGCCTGCCAATGCAGAGGTCATGGGTTCGATCCCAGCTCCAGGAAGATCCCACATGCCGCGGAGCAACTAAGCCCGTGTGCCAAAAAAAAAAAAAAAAAATACCGCACATATTTTATTGCATTTATTCCTAAATACCTTATATAATTTTGTTTCTTTTGTTTTATCTATGTGGTAGTGGTGATGTTATTCCTTTGTTGCTAATATATATAAAAATGCAACTGATTTTTGGTATTAATGTTATGTGGTTATCTTGTTGAACTCATTAATTTCTCAATTTGTCTGTAGTTCTTTGGGGGATACTTTATCAATTACGATAGTCTTTTTTTTTCCTTTCTAATCCTTTTAAAAATTTGTTTGGCTTTCAATTTTTCCTTTTTTATTGGGTATAGTTGCTGTATGATATTATATAGGCTTCAGTTGTATAACAGTCACATTTTTTAAAGGTTATATTTCATTTATAGTTACTATAAAATATTGGCTACATTTCCTGTGTTGTACAATATATCCTTGTAGCTTACTTATTTTATACATAGTAGTCTGTACATCTTAATCCCTTACCCCATCTTGCCTCTCCACACTTTCCTCTCCCCAGTGGTAACCACAGTTTATTCTCTATATCTGTGAGTCTGTTTCTTGTTATCTTCACTAGTTTTATTTTTTTAGATTCCACACACACGTGATATTTCAAATGTGAAATTTTAGGTACCATTTTGTAAATATCATAAAACCGATTTTTTTCCATCCAGTCTGGTATTTACTCTCTTTTATTGGCCAGTCCTGTCCATTTATATTTACTGATATTATGCTTTTGAACTTAGTTGTTTTTTTCTTTTTTGTGCTATATTTCTATTATTCAAGGGCAAAAAAAAATATGAGAAAATAAACTTAGGTCATATACGTCAAAAATTTGATGTCTATGTATCTTACCAACTAGGTGGAAGTTGCTAAAGGATGGACAAATGATTGTCATTACCTTCCTAGTACTTGGCCCTCTCTTCCACTGTACCCCTTAGTGCTAAATTTTGCACATGCTTCTGATTAACAGATATTTGTTGACGTTAATTATATTTGAACATTTAATCTTATTTCTTATAGCCTCCTTCCTTTCAGGACTAACTAGACTTTTGTTCTTTTTCTTGCCTCACTTGCTGAAATCTTTATCTCAAAATCATGTTGCTGCTAACCATTACCTGAAATAACTGTCTACAGTTTTAAGACTCTCTCCCTACTGATGGGTTTCTGCTCATCTTGTAATGCTTTTATCTCCTGAGGATTTCATTTTTCTTTTTGCTTTTGCTCTTTTAATTCATTCCCTCCCCAGCTGCTGTTCCTCTATTTCTTTACTATCAAAACTATTTCCATTAAAAAAATGTACATACTTTACATAGAAAACATGAAAAATATCTTTTAAAAGTTGAAATAATCGTCTCAAGTTGTTGGTTGAGCAAGGTGATGAATTATTGGTTAAAGGTTTTGAATCACCATGTATACACATATATGTATATATATTTATATATATAAATTTTGTCATAGGTCAGGAGCCATCTGCAATAGCTATAAAATCTAACAGTTATACCCTATGGAAATGTCTGCTTTTCCAAGGCCACATCAGCATATGTGGATTAATGGTTCATGAGAAGTAGGATATAGAAAAGCAAATTAAAAAATAATGAACAAACTATTATTTACACCTTGAGATTCATTTGGGATGTTTGCACATTCATCTCTGTAAATCATAAAGCTTTGAGATTTTTGCCCTCTTTTTCACAGTTGGCTACCACCTTAAATATCCTTAAGTTCAAAAGATAACTTACATTTGAAAATAGAGTGATGCTGATAAGAGTCATAAAATAGATGAAGTCAATACATTAAAATTTCTTGATCAGAGAATAAAATAATACCTAACACCTAGCACACTTACTGTGTGCTATATACTATTCTAAGTATTTTGTGTAGAGTAATTTATTTAAACTTTACGACCACACCAAAAGATAAGCATACTATATTTTGAAGGAAGTTAACTCTCTTGAGGTTACACTACTATTCTTTCGAGTCCATCTAATTTGGCTCCAGAATCTAGTATCTTAACTATTACACGCTACTTCTTCAGGGTAAGTAGTAGTGAGGTCCCAGGGAGTCAATTAAAGTTCTGTTGTCTTGTCCAAAGAGCATTTCTGATGGTCTCTAAAGAATAGACAGATTAGCAGATATTTACCATTAATTGCTATGTGTGTTATGTGTATTTTACAGGACATCATAATAATTTGGATGTTCAGTTAGTGTGTTCTTTTTGATTCCTTTATGTGACAATTACAGTTATGTAGAGTAGGATTTGGCCTTAATTTTTTTTTCAAATATAAGATTCTTGCCAGTGTCCCAAACTGTATGTGTTTACTGCTTGCCAACATTACTTTATGGAGTTAGAGCTGGATCTTGTCTCAATTCCACAGAGATAAATGTATCATGACTTTCTCTACTCCACTATGATTAGTCTAGCCATATGCAGCTTTAAAATGTTTTTGGCTTTGATATCATCATATCCAAACACATTTTGAGATGTGCAATGTAATGAGAATGGCATGGTACCTAATTAGTAATGAGTATACTATATGGAATAGGATATTGGTTAAGGGCAGACTACAAAGGCATAGCTACCTCAGTACAAGTTCTCTTTCAGGTATATGACTTTAAGCAATTTATATACATTTTCTGTGTCTTTGTTTTCCCATAAAATGTGAGTGACGATACTCCTAATTTTAAACACATCTTAGTTGTTACAAGAATTAACTGAATTAACATGTATAAAACTAATCCTGTCTTTTATAGCATTAAAGTGCTGTATAAGTGATAACTTGTATTATTAATAAACCACTTTATTGAGTTAGAATAACTTAGCTCTCATTGAAATAGATGCATACAAATGTATAAACTGTAATAATTACTATAATAAAGTCATTGTGCTATAGAAGATATAACACAGAAACTCGAACAAAGTCCAAGAGACAAGTGAGAATTCAAAGATGTGACATTCAGAATAAGAATGATGGATGGACAGATGGCAATATGTCCAAGTGGAAGGAATGGTACTAGCAAAGATCCTCTGAAGAAGGAAGCATGGCCTGTTCAGAGAATGATCAGAAGCCTAGAGTAGCTTGAATTTAAAAGAGAAGCAGAAATTGTAAGAAATAATTTCTGAGAGGTAATCAGAGATTGTGCAGGGCCATGTAGATCATGCTATAAATATGGTCTTTATTCTCATAACAAGCTATGTGCATGCAGTAGGTAGCTGGATTCATGATGGATTATTCTGTCCCGTAGTTTCTGTTACTATTTCCCAGTCATGTTTGGCCAGTTCCCACAAATCAAATCACTGCGTTTTTCCTTAATGGCTTTAGGTTTCTTCCTTTTGTTTGTTCTTCCCTATTAGAGGCTGAATTGTGCCACCCCTCCCTCCCAATTTTTGTTGAAGCCCTAACTCCCACTGCCTTAGAATTCAATTGTATTTAGAGATAGAGATAATATGAATTATCTTAAATATTCTAAGAGATAATTAGCACCACCCTAATGATTATCTGACTGGTGTCCATATAAGAAGAGGAGATCAGGATATACAAAGAAACAACAGGGATCTAAATGCACAGAGGGAAGGCCATGCGAGGACATGGTGAGAAGATGGCCATTGGCAAGCCAAGGAAAGAAGTCTCAGGAGGAACCAACTGTGTCAACACCTTGATCTTGGACTTCTAGCCCCGAGAACCATGAGAAAGCAAATCTCTGTTGGTGAATCACCCAGTCTGTGATATTCTGTTATGGCAGCCCTAGCAGACTAATACTCTCCCCTCTCCCTTTTTCCTTTTTTTTAAATGTAAGTCTACAGTCTTAACAACAATATGGTTGTTATTTAAAGGACACTCTAACATGCCATTTCCTGGAGGCTGTTGATTACAGTTAAAACAGATTCTGTTAGGGGAACTTTGAATGTGGGATCATGTTTTGTGGCTCATTCTGGCCAAGCTCTCCTATTGAAATCATGGGACTTGAGACTGGACTAATAGTTGTGCCATCCAGAGCCCTGCATGTAGTTGGTGCCCTGGGATGGTTCTAATAATTTCTAGCGTGACTCCTGCAATAATTAATGCTTCATTTTAAATGTCTTAATACAAAAAAGCTCATATGTGGTGTCAGATCTCCAAAGTATAACACAAAATAGATGTTTTGCAGTAATTTACATGGAATTAATTCCATCCTAGAGTTCTAATAAAAACTAGGAACCACTTAAAGGCTGAGCTGCAGGGGTTATGTGTCACTAGACTCCCTCTGTGGAACCATTTCCTTGTAAATCTTTGTAGTCCATTTATATCCTGTACACGTTTGGTCTCTTGATGGCTTTGGTTCTTAATTGCATTTTCTCACAGGCAATCCCAATGGTAGCTTTCTTTCAACTAACAACTAGTAGTGATGTGCCATTGTGCAAAACACAGAAAACAAAACACACAACAAAAAACCCAAAAACCAAAAGACCTAGTCCCAATTTAATAATTAACAGTAATATGTTATTAGTTTCTTCTAAGAAAAGAGCACATCCCTTGATTAACAGACCATTCCAGTAAATGAAATAGAATTTTATTTGGTCAAGTTTGTCTCCTAAATTTTCAGTTCTTATTTATGGATTCTGGATCTCAGGTGCCCAGTGTTGAGTTAATCACACTCTTCAGTTTCTGGAGTTCTGGTATTGATCTCCCAAGGAACGTCTACATTTTAAGTGTTTCTTTTAATTATTCTTATTTGTTACACTCATTCAACTTCCCTCTTAGGAAGTGTTCCAAAGTAATTTTAAAAATTTTTTACTTCACAGATTTATTGAGATATACTTGACATAACATTGTGTAAGTTTAATGTATACAATGCAGTGGTTTTTATATATGTATATATTGCAAAATGATTACCACAATAAATTAGTTAACACATCCATCACCTTGAATAATTACAATTTTTTGTGTGTATAGTTAGGACTTACTCTATTAGCAACTTTCAAATATACATTGCAGTGTTAACTATAGTCGCCGTGTTGTGCATTACAGCCTCAGAACTTATTCACCTAATAGCTGTAAGTTTGTATCCTTTAACAACCTTCACCCATTCTCCCCCAACCTACTGTCCTTGGAAACTACCAGTCTGTTCTGTTTGTATTTTATTTGTTTTTGTTCTTCTAAAACATGTACACATCTTTTGCTTTTGTATAATTGCTGTGTACTCTATGTGCTCTGTTTTTTCAAAATACCAAGTTTCTTAGGACAGTTTCCCTTTTTAAAATTGTTTATAAGCCCTCATTTGAAAACAAACAGAGCAATGGTATGTTATGCTCATTACTTAACTTGTCTTACCTCCAATTAAGCAAGTAATGCTACATATGTACAAATGGGTATGTACTTTTTCAGTAGCTCAGAAATGCACTGTGTATGGAACACTGGGTCTCCAGAGCCCGCTGGAATATTCATCACGAAAGGGAAACATATTTCTGTGTGAGTGAAAATATGACTGAAAAAGACAAAGGATTGGCAAAGGCCAATTGAAAGAACTATTGTACAAGTGACTTCCTTTTTAAGCAGCTGAGTGAATTTGGCCATGCGTGTGCTTCTAGTGCAGAGTAGACCAGGGAAGCATTAGCTAAGATTCGGTCCATGGTGTCACAGGAGACAGTAAGTAGCAACAGGGCAGCCAGAGTAGCATGAGAGTAGGGATCAGTGTGTGCAGAAAAAAGGGGATATGGGTATTAGGCTAACAGGAATTAACATTGGCTATTTCTACTACTCAGAAGAGTCAAGGACATGGGAAGCTTAGCACGGAAAGAATATACCTCAAATCTTTTCCATCTGCCTAGAAAAAGAAAGAAATGACCCATGGCACAAGTGAGGTGATCTGGCTCTGTTAATTAAAATTGCACAGTGTATTTTTATGAACTCTCTTCACTAATGATGAGTTATATATTTATGTAATTTTTCTGTTAACTTAAAGCTATTAGTTTTGTGATGAGTATTGCTCTGATTTCAAATATTCCAAGAAGAGCTGGAAAGACAGAGTGAAGAGAAAGAGGCAAATTCCAAGAAATCTTTCTTTAAATGAATTATCTGGGGAATTAGTGTCCAAATGCCTGATGTTACTCATAGACAATTTGCCGAATCTCTGTGGTGGTTCCGTGTGTTTGACTAGAGCTGGAGTCAGCAAACTGCAGTGTATGGGTTAAACTTGGCCTCCTGCCTATTTTTGTAAATTTAGTTTCGTTGCAATACACCAACATTCATTTGTTTACATATGATCTACAGCTGTTTTGTGATATAATTGCAGGGGTTGAGTAGTTGTGAAAGAGACCATTTGGCTCTCGCAGCCTAAACATATTATTATCTGGCTGTTTACAGTTTGACAACCGTTTGACTAGATAATACCAACAGGTCAAGTTTCAGAGGTGAGTATAAACCAATGCGAAGATAATTGGATGGAAAAAAACTGGAAAGAGGTCACACTTAGCTTGTAGTATCGTCCTGGGCGTGAGTATTTAAAAACAGAGAAAATAAAAGTAGACTGACAATGGTCTTATTTTGGTGAATGAAAAGAAAAATCAAACATAGATCTTTACAGTAGAAGTAATCTGAAGACAGTGAGTAAAGGTGAATCCTGTAGCTTCCATGCATGGTAGCCATGTCCAGGCTTCATAATTCGGTTACTGAAATGACAAGACTTGAATGAGGCTACAGGCACTTTGTTCCTGAGTACAACCTCATAATTTTAGGGGCGAGGAATAGAGGCATAACGTTAATGTACAGCTCAGTTTATTTGCTAGAAGAAAGCTGCAGATGAGCAAGGTGAGCCCTTCACATTCACTTTTTTTTGTACATGCCACATGCTCTGGTAAGTGATTATTTACAAAGGGAAAAATGACATAGTTCCTTCTTCTGGTGAAAGGCGGCATGCTCAGTTTGGGGTGGAAGTTTAGTCTGAGAAATAGTCTTCTAGAAAGGCATCCATATTTTCTCAGAAAAGGGTTTTTTGTTTGTTTTTTAAAAGCATTTGGAGATGTTCGTGAATTCTCCTGAGTTTCTATTGTTTCTTTGCCCAAAACCTCTAGGTCAAAACCTTCACTTGTTTCAAACACTGACTGCTTTTCAGTTTGAGACCATGTAAAAAGAAGTTTACATGACTCCCAATATGTAGTCTAAATGTGAGCCTGAATGTAAGAGTGTCAATAGCATGTATTAACTGCCCTCGTGTGGCCAGGACCATGAGTATGACTAAGGAGGATGATGATGAGCAGTTCTACATTTATTTCAGTTAAGGCTAAAACTTTAGGAAAAAACTCTTCCTTAAAGTGAAATTGATAGACCCTTATTTAGACAACAAATGTAAAATCTAAAGTTATACATTGATATTTTTCAATATTTTACAATGGCATTTTCTAAAGGAAAATGTAGATGAATGAAGTGTAATATTATGAGAAGGAAGGAACCCAAGTGAATATTACACGATTAGAAGTGTTTATGTGAACTAACCTTGGAAAATGTTTTGCCTTTAACAATGATTCTGATGTTAAAGGCAAAAAAAATTTCCTGAAAATGCCTCAAATCTAATTAGAAACCTCAGATTATAACTGGCAACCTCAAAAGTTAAGGAAAACCTTGCTAAACCACAGGAAACCTCTTGTTGAAAGGTTCACAGTAATATATTATGTGATAATCTGGAGAAATTTCTAATTTGTATTTGAGCTTAAATTTATGGCCATGTGACAGGTATCTTGGGTAAGTTTATAGCATGAATTAGAAGTTTGTGTAATGCTGTTATTTTGAATGAAGGGAGCACTACTTACAAATAGTTGAAAATGTTTCAAAATATTTAACACCATCATATTTTTATAAATGTGTTACTATAAAAATTGGAGAGAACCAATTAAATAGGAGTGGAGGGACGAGGGTCTCCTGTTTCTGCTTTTGACATTGGTAATGGGTATAAAGAATGCTAGACACACATGACCCTAGCTCAATATGGAGTAAGGAAGGTTTTTTTAGCCATGATTGCCGTAGTTCAATACTCACCAAGGAAGCTGTGCTTGGCAGTGAGAACTGGACTCACTAAATTTAAACGAATAAAACCTACACCCCAGTGCTACTCTAATTAGATTGATCATATCCATGGGGATATGGTACATCATTCATGTTTAGCACCCTGGGGCAGCATAACACCAAGGATTAAACTCTGACACTTTGGCAACAGTTGAGACATAGGAAGCTCAAGTAGCAGTCACACTGAGTTTTAGGAGCACTATTTTATTTTTTCCATTAGCAATTCTTAATTTTCAAACAAAAGCCATTCTTTATCCAGAAATAATACTAGTATGTGGTTGTGTCCAAGGATCTCCTTTATTGCTAATATCCCATAATCCCCAGTAACAGTTTTAGCCATAACTGAACATCTGTGTTCATTTATGTAGTGCTCACTCCTGTGGTCCTAGACCAGGTGGAGTTCCAGGGATTAGTATTTAAAATAAACATCTCAGTGAAGCTACATCCCCCTCCCCACACTTTGTTTCCTTGTGGTTTCTTGTAAGACAGCTTCATAAACATTAATTTGCCAAAAACATTTTTTAAAAGCAAGTTGACAGTGCTGTGGAATGAACTTTCGACATCTCCATCACTGACAGGTTATCAAGGTATGTTAATAACTCATTCCAATGTTTTTAAAAAATTACCTACCTGGATGGGAAAAAGAAAACCTGCATTAAAAGTTTTTCTGAAGAAAAATTTTGAAGTTCATAATGAAACCTATGATGATAGCTTGGGATGTTTTTTCTTTGCATATGTGTGCATATTGACCTTCATGGTTTATGGTATCAGACAAGGGCTTGATTCCCAGAGAAAGTTTTGTGGTATCTCAGGCAAGATACTGAACTTTTCTCAGTCTGTTTTCCTGTTTATAAAACTGAGCTACGGTGAGACTTAAATGAGATAATGTACGTGAAACATGAATGTGATAAGGAAGTTTTCAGAAGTAGGTGCTAGAGGACCATAGGTAAAATATCCTTTCTGATTTCTTAAAACTATTTGGCTGTGTTGGGACTTTGTTGCTGCACACAGGCTTTCACTAGCTGCGGTGAGTGGGGGCTACTCTTCATTGCGGTGCGGTGGCTTCTCTTGCTGTGGAGCACGGGCTCTAGGCGCATGGGCTTCAGTAGTTATGGTACAAAGACTTAGTTGCTCTCTGGCATGTGGGATCTTCCAGGACCGGGGATCGAACCCGTGTCCCCTGCATTAGCAGGCAGATTCTTAACCACAGCGCCACCAGGGAAGCCCCCTGATTTTTAAATCCATGGAGAATTTCTCAGAAATGCTGTTAAAAGACAGAAACTAGGAAGATTCACTGAGCAGTATTCTCTTTTTAGGAATAATACTATAAATGTACATACAGTAGATGAGTCAGAGGAGAACATAAAATTGAGCACACATTAAAGAAGAGAGGGCCAGGCATTGTGCCTGGATGAGCTAGAAGGAGAAAAGGCAAACTCAGAATTGACCAAAATGTATTGGAATAGCCAAAGCAGGACATAAATTAGAAACTCAATGACTCTGGGAAAGAAATGGTATCAACAGTATTAAGGACATATACACAATGAATGTTTTGTGTGATTCTGTTTCCATAAAAAATTCTTTTAAACATTGTATTGTTCTATATTTCATTAGATTATATTTTGAGGGAAAGCTTGCAAGTAGAGAAATATTGTCTATCTACTCGGGCCTGCTTCCCCTGTTTGTGTGAGTGACAGCTTGTAATAATTAGGGTGTTAACTATGCAAGGATTAAAGCAGTAATATATCATTATACACCTGAACTCAAAGTTCTCATAGGGTCTTGTAATCCTTTCCCAACTCTGGGCTGCACATCCACGGGGAGCATTTCATCCCTTATACAGTAGCACATGTGAAGTGTAACTTACTGATGAGCTTGAGCAAAACCAAACACAAACCTACACCTTCCCTTTGTGTGATGTCACTCTGCTGCCGCCACGTGCGTGTCCTCCACAGCCTGATCTTCTGTGGCTATTTTGTGAGATGTAAAAGCTATTGCAGAACTCATCATAAATTCTGTGAATCTAATCATTGGAAAAGACTTCCAGTCAGTGGAAAATAGATAGCCAGTGGGAAGTTGTTGTATAACAAAGGGAGTTCAACTCCAGGATGGAAGATGCCTTAGAGGACTGGGATGGGGAGGGTGGGGGGAACTCGAGGGAGGGTGGGGGGGGGAGTCGAGGGAGGGAGGGAATACGGGGATACGTGTATAAAAACAGATGATTGGACTTGGTGTACCCCCCAAAAAAATAATAAAAAACAACAACAACAACAAAAAAAACCTAAATGTAAGGCCAGAACTATAAAATTCCTAGAGGAAAACATAGGCAGAACATTCTGTGACATAAAACAAAGCAAGATCCTTTTTGACCCACCTCCTAGAATAATGGAAATAAAAACAAAAATAAACAAATGGGACCTAATGAAACTTAAAAGCTTTCACATAGCAAAAGAAATCATAAACAAGACAAAAAGACAATCCTCAGAATGGGAGAAAATAGTTGCCAATGAAGCAACTGACAAAGGATTAATCTCCAAAATATACAAGCAGCTCAATATCAAGAAAACAAACAACCCAATCTAAAAATGGGTGGAAGACCTAAATAGACATTTCTCCAAAGAAGACATGCAGATGGCTAACAAACACATGAAAAGATGCTCAACATCCCTAATCATTAGAGAAATGCAAATCAAAGCCACAATGAAGTATCATCTCACACTGGTCAGAATGGCCATCATCAAAATATCTAGAAACAATAAATGCTAGAAAGGGAGTGAAGAAAAGGGAACCCTTTTGCACAGTTGGTGGGAATGTAAATTGGTACAGCCACTATGGAGAACAGTTTGGAGGTTCCTTAAGAAACTAAAAATAAAACTACCATATGACCCAGCAAACCTCCTACTGGGCATATACCCTGAGAAAACCATAATTAAAAAAGATTCATGTACCATAATGTTCATTGCAGTGCTATTTACAATAGCCAGGACATGGAAGCAACCTACATGTCCATCAAGAGATGAATGGATAAAGAAGATATGGTGCATATATACAATGGAATATTACTCAGCCATAAAACGGAATGAAATTCAGTTATTTGTAGTGAGGTGGATGGACATAGAGTCTGTCATACAGAGTGAAGTAAGCCAGAAAGAGAAAAATGAATACTGTATGCTAACACATATATATGAAATCTAAAAAAAATGCTAGTGATGAACCTAGTGGCAGGACAAGAATAAGGACACGGACATAGAAAATGGACTTGAGGACACAGTGAGGAAGGGGAAGCTGGGACGAAGTGAGAGAGTAGCATTGACATATACACACTACCCAATGTAAAATAGATAGCTAGTGGGAAGCTGCTGCATAGCACAGGGAGATCAACTTGATACTTGGTTATGACCTAGAGGGGTGGGATAAGGAGGATGGGAAGGAGGTTCATAAGGGAGAGGATGTGGGGATATATGTATAAATGCAGCTGATTCACTTTGTTATACAGTAGAAACTGCACAACATTGTAAATCAATTATATTCCACTAAAGATCTGAAGAGAAAAAAAAAGCTATTGCAGAACTCATCATAAATTCTGTGAATCTAATCATTGGAAAAGACTTCCAGTCAGATAGTTCAATATTTCAGCCAAAGAAAAGATTCCAAACTTCTGAAGTATGCAAGAAAAGGAAGTTGTTGTTTTCTGTCATGCATGCCTAAAGTTAAGACTATTTCATTCCCTTCTACTTTGATTTAGTCTAATTGTTCTCTCTCTCTCTGATTTAACGTAAAGTCCAAATCTGTTTCTCTATTGCTTCGACCTGTCTTCATTCTTTTCTCTGAGGCTACCCAAAAAAAAGTATAATGTCCTTCCTATGCATGCTTTAATAATTTTAAGAAACCATTTCTTGATTCTGCCTCTAAATCTGCTTTTTCCTAGCTATAAATATATGATTCCTCCTAACTTTCTTCTAACACATGTTCTTAGTGCTTGTTTTTCGAGTGAATAAAGAAGGCATGATTTAGATTCTCTGTCATCCTTACCTTTCTTCTGGATTCCATACAATATTTTATTTTTATGTTTCTCTTCAAATACCATGCTCAGAATATAGCATTATGCCCCAAATATTTTTTGAACACTTTAGAGTAGAACAAAGCGTCTATTTCCTTATTACAGAATTTGTACTCCTATTATTGTGACCTAAGATTTCATTAAGTTTGACTAGCATATCACACTGTTGCTGCATATTGAAATTAAATCCAACAACTCATATACCCTTCTCTTACAGTCTCCTATTTAGTCACATCTCTCTCATCTTGTCCATGAGTAATCGGAACATAGTAGATAGTAGTTTTTTTCTAATTTAATATTTGGGAAATATTCTGAAATTGATTAAAACATTATACATATATTCACTTTTGAGTATAAAATTATTATATGACTAATTCTACTACCAGTCTCCCCCAAAAGGCACCCTACAAAAAATAGCACCTGGAAAATATCCTATTTACTTACTGTCACCGATAGGCCTGTGGTGCCTTTCTTCAGAGAGGATTAATGTCATGTCTGATCAAAGGGGCTATTTAAGCTAGAAATAATACCCTTGAGTTAAAGAACATTTAGTCTAACTTGTCTGTCTCTTGTTAACCAGGTATTCATGGTTAATGGGGATTAATAGTGCATCCTGCAATTCATTCTGCTTAATTCTTACCTGGTCTAACAAACTCACCTGCTGTGCTACACTGTAGAGACTTAGAGAATGCTACTACATTAAGCAATCCTGCTGCGATGTTTCTGGTGTTTAGAAGTTTAATGCATTTCTGCAACACATATGCACAGGTGCCTCGTGAATATTTATTGATCTGTGGTCAGGTGGTCACAGAGAGAAATAGATTTCTACTGGAGTATTATGGACTTGAATTATCTTTTTAATCATGTCGTCCATCATTAGAACTGTAACCTGCCACAATGGTGCTTCTTAGTTAATGATCTAATTTTTAGGAGATTCTTTCAATAATTTTTTTCTCCATGTGTTTATTGACTCACATAAAATTATACGAGGTAAAGATAAAGGAATTGTAGATGGAATAGTGGAAAAACATTCCCACTAGTCTAGGACTTTTGAATAGTAGATGAACTGGGTATGGAGCCTAGCAGACAACAAAGGGTACATATGCTATATTTTGATAGGGTAAAATTTTACTGCTAACAGTTCTATACTTTTTCTTTCTTTAATATACTAGTCAAGAAATGATACTCAGCATTCCCTTTACTCTTGTAACGTAGCATAGGAAGTCTGCCATGACCCAGACTGTTGGGCCAATGTTTGATCAGAAAGGATGTATTAAAGAACAAAAAACATACAAGTGGGTTTTTTTTTTTTTTTTTTGAGTCAATATCAGTATCTTCATCACACCACTGATAAGACAAACGGCCAGGAGCTAGATATGGTTAAGTTTTTAATTAAAAAATATGTGCAGTACCCCCATATGGGAAGATCATACTAGTCTCCTCTTGGGTCTCATACACCCTGGACCTGTTGCCATCCATATTGGCCATGTTTCATGTTGTGGTTAATTGAATGTGAGCAAAAGTAATGTGTCACTTTCAAGTAGCAACCTTTGGAGCCATTCTCTGAGTCAGCTTCCCTTTTTTTGGCCGCAAGATCGGTATGTTCCTAATAGTGGTTGTTTCTTCAGCTCTGGTCTCAGAATAAAGAGGATGTGGAAGGAGCCTTTGACCCTGTGTTGGATATAAACATAAAGAGTGAAGTCATTGTTATAAACTATGTATAGTAAAGGTGCTTCATCATGTATAAACAAGCAGCTTTCAATGTTTAGAGCTGTGCACCACCACAAAAGCACATTGCTACATCTTAAATAACTGTAATTGGCAATTGTGAGTTGTAGTAACATAAGCATTTCCCAAATAAGTATTTGGGACATGTATTAACAGAACAATGGTGATGGTTTATAAGATCTAGCATATGCTTTAATTAAAATAGCACAAAGCACATTCTTGCAAAATTGATAAGGATAATGTGATCAAATTATGATTTAAATAATAAAACTACAATAAACTTTAGTAGTTCACAGTTGCATTTTTAATTTATGAGAAAATTGTATGTAGCAGGCTACATGGTGTCACAAGGTTATGTCCACATCCTAATCCCTGGAACCTGTGAAATATTACCTGATATAGCAAAAAACAATTCTTATGGCAAAAGATGGGATTCAATTAAGGATCTTAAAGAGTTTATCCTTGATCGTGTGTTTGGGCAGTAAATACAAATACAATAATATGTTTCTGTCTATTAGATAGTTTTGAAACAGATACACAAGGAAGAAGATTATGCAGAGACAAATGTGAAGATAAGGCAGAGACAGAGGCAGCCACAAGCCAAGGAATGCCGCCACCACCAGAAACCGGAAGAGTCAAAAACAGTGTCCCTCTTAGAGCCTCTGGAGGGAGCATAGCCCTGCTGAGAACCCGATTTTGGACTGCTGGTCTCCTGACCTGAAAAACGATACATTTCCATTGTCTTAAGCTCTGAAGTTTGTGGTAATTTGTGACAGCAGCCCTGTGAAACTAATATACAGAATAGAGCAATAATCACTGAATAAACCAGCAATTCTGGGAAACTAAACTTTATATATACTCAAGATTACATGCGTGGAGAATATAGTTCAAGTAAATCCACAGTGGGACCCACGTTTGTATATCTTGTTAACGGTTGTTGTAAGGGATGTGAACACCATAAATCTGAAGATCTTTTTGGGGAGGGAATATCTGGAAGAGATAACATACACTCAAAGATGCTCAATGGTACCTACTGACTAGTAGCTTGTGGGTAAATATCACAAGTGTATGTCTCCAGTGACCTAGCACACAATTTTCTAGTATATCTCTATTTCTTAATTTCATATTGTCACATAATTTTTTTCACAGAAGTATAGTTGGTTTACAATGTTGTGTTAGTTTCAGATGTACAGCAAAGTGATTTAGTTATACATGTACATATCTATTCTTTTTCAGATTCTTTTCCCTTATATGTTATTACAAAATATTGAGAATAGTTCCCTGTGCTATACTACTTTATATATAGTGGTATGTATATGTTAATCCCAAACTCCTAATTTTTCCCCTCTCCCCTTTCCCCTTTGGTAACCGTAAGTTTGTTTTCTGTCTGTGGGTCTATTTCTGTTTTGTAAATAAGTTCATTTGTATCATTTTATAAGATTCCACATATAAGCAATGCAAGATATTTGTCTTTCTCTGTCTAGCTTACTTCACTTATTATGATAATCTCTAGGTCCATCCATGTTGCTGCAAATGGCATTATGTCATTCTTTTTTTATGGTTGAGTAATATTCTACTGTATATACACGTACCACATCTTCTTTGACCATTCATCTGTTGATGGACATTTAGGTTGCTTCCACATCTGGGCTATTTTAAATAGTGCTGCAATGAACATTGGGGTGCCCATATCTTTTTGAATTAGTTTTCTCCAGATATATGCCCAGGAGTGGGATCCCTGGATCATATGGTAACTCTGTTTTTAGGTTTTTAAGGAACTTCCATACTGTTCTCCATAGTGGCTGTACCAATTTGCATTCCCACCAGCAGTGTAGGAGAGTTCCTTTTTCTCCACACCCTCTCCAGCATTTATTGTTTGTAGACTTTTTGATGATGGCTATTCTGACTGGTGTGAGGTGATACCTCATTGTAGTTTGGATTTGCATATCTCTAATAATTACCAATGTTGAGCATTTTCTCATGTGCCTGTTGGCCATCCGTATGTCTTCTTTGGAGAAATGTCTATTTAGATCCTCTGCCCATTTTTCATTATTTTTATGTTGAATTGTATGTAGTATTTGCATATTTTGGAAATCAATCCCTTGTTGGTAACATCTTTTGCAAATGTTTTCTCCCATTCTAAAACTGTCCTTTCGTTTATGGATTCCTTGCTGTGCAAAAGCTTTTAAGTTTAATTAGGTCCCATGTGGCTTTTTTAAATTAATTTTTTATTGGAGTATAGTTGATTTACAATGTTGTATTAGTTTCTGTTGTACAGCAAAGTGAATCAGTTATATGTATACATGTATCCACTCTTTTTTAGATTCTTTTCCCATATAGCTCATTACAGAGAACTGAGTAGAGTTCCCTGTGCTATACAATAAGTCCTTATTAGTTATTTTATATATAGTATTGTGTATATGTCAATCACAATCTCCCAATTAATCCTTCCCCTGACCCTTTCCCCCTGGTAACCATAAGTTTGTTTTTTACATCTATGACTCTATTTCTGTTCTGTAAATAAGTTCATTTGTAACAGTTTTTTAGATCCCACATATCAGTGACATCATATGATATGTCTTTCTCTGACTTACTTCATTCAGTATAACAATCTCTAGATCCATCCATGTTACTGCAAATGGTATTATTTCATTCTTTTTTGTGGCTGGGTAGTATTCCATTGCATATGTGTACCACATCTTCTTTATCCATTTGTCTGTCAAGGAGGTCACATTTGTTTATTTTTGTTATTCCCATTACTATTGGAGACAGATCCAAAAAGATATTGAGGTGATTTATGTCAAAGAATGTTCTGCCTATGTTTTCCTTTAGCAGTTTTATAGTGACCTGGCTTACATTTAAGTGTTTAATTCATTTTTTGTTTATTTTTGTATATGGTATTAGAGAAAGATCTAATTGTATTCTTTCATATGTAACTGTCCAGTGTTCCCAGCACAATGTATTGAAGAGACGATCTTTTTGCCATTGTATATTCTTGCCTCCTTTGTTGTAGATTAATTGACCATAGGTGTGTGGGGTGATTTCTGGGCTTTCCATCCTGTTCCATTGAACTATATGTCTGTTTTTTCTGCCATTACCATACTGGTTTGGTGACTCTAGCTTTATAGTATAGTCTGAAGCCAGGGTGCCTGATTCCTCCAGCTCCATTTTTCTTTATCAAGATTACTTTGACTGTTCAGGGTCTTTTGTGTTTCCATACAAGTTTAAACTTTTTTTTTTTGTTCTATTTCTGTGAAAAATGCCATTGGCAATTTGACAGGGATTGCATTGAATCTGCAGAATGCCTTGGGTAGCATGGTTATTTTGACAAATTGATTCTTCCAATCCAAGAACATGGCATATATTTCAATTTGTTTGTGTCATCTTCAGTTTCTTTCATCAGTGTCTTATAGTTTTTGGAGTACAGGCCATTTGCCTCCTTAGGTAGATTTATTCCTAGGTTCACATATTTGTGTATGTGTGTGTGTTTACTGAAAGTTTTATGAGAAATATAATTAGCAGCCCCCTCACTCCCAGAAAAAAGATGACCAATAATCTCCCATTGAATATCAGGGTTCTGTAGTACACAGTGTATATCTCTAGAAACTGCTTTTAGGTATTAATAAGATATAGTCTTAAAAACACCTAAAATCATACACTACCATAACTTTGCTGTTTCAAGTCATGTCAGTGAGAATGGAACATCCCATTCTTGTCTGGAAGAGCCTAGCTATTTGGGCCACTTTCATATGGAGAAGCAGCTTTGATTTTTAGTCAGCTTTAGAGTCTCAGATAAAAGGCTTTTGGACACAAATTCCACATGTCCTTAACTTGCAGTTTCCAAGGAAATAGACCCTGTGTCCTGCTTCTCAGCCTAAGCCTAAGGGCTGCTATTTTTGTTCCAAACAAAACATCATTTAAATGTTACCTAAATTCTCCTTTTTTCAAAAGAGGTTTTTGAAATATCCTTATGTCCTCTTTTTATTTGGTAGGGTACTTTATGGTTTTTTTGGGAGTATCTTCCCTTTTTGGAGCAAGTTAATAACTTTTTTCAACTCTTGATTGGTTCTTGTTGGTCTTTGGCTGTTGGGACTTATCAATAGTTTGGGACATGCTGGAAAAGAAAACGAGTATGAGTTCTGGAGAAGATATGATAACTGTAGAATGGAGTAGTCTGAGGAATCAAAGAAAGGGAATTTGAGCTGGATACTAATGCGTATATTAGATTCATGCAGGCAGAGATTTTAGAAGCAGCATTTAAGTAAGATCATCAGTGTGAATAACAACAAAATGGTGGGATGTTCAGTTCTTTAGCGAGTCCTATAAACTCCGTCTTTAATTTTTACCACCCTCATCACATCTCTTGCTTCCACATTGACCCCACCCCTGTCTGGATTAATGCAGAAATTTTCTAACTTGATTTCCTACTTCTATTCATTCCTGTCTGCAATGCATAAACCAGTCAGTGACTAGAATTATCATTCAAAATATAAGCTGTCTTATCTTCTTTGTAAAAGTTTGCATTGACTTTTGCTCTGCTTAAAATCCAAAGTCATTCCATGGCCTGTGTGTGTGCGTGTGTATGTCTACCCAACTTCTAAGAACTCTTCCTCTACTACTCTGCCCTGGCTCTCTCTGATTTAGCCATGTAAAAGTTTTGTTTTTTCATCAGCCTGGGAGACTTTGTATTGTTTTCTCTGCCTATGGGAGGGGGAAGGGAGGGAGAGGGGTGAGAATAGAATTTGAAGTAGAGTGATTACTTGATCACATTTATGACTATCATTATATATATGTATATAAATATATATATAAAAAACATATATGTCAAAAGACAAGTATAAAGATTAGATTGTAACAATGTGTTTTTTTTTACATACAGACATTAAAAATATTATTTAACAAATTCATACAAGATGCCTCTTTCATATTGAGAAAAATGATTCATTTAAACTGGAGCTCTCAGGTCAAGTCCCTTTGACTCTTGATAGTAATAATGATATTGATGTTTTATGACCCAAGTTCCCTTTACATTTCCTTTCTCCTTTCCCACCTTCATTTAAATTACCTCAAAAGGGCAAAACTATCATCATTATCATCTGAAATTAAAGTCTTACTATGGTAATATGAATGTTGTATAATGATGGGATTGAGATAAATACACACACAATTGTGCGCAATTATGTTGCTTCTACAAATGATGGATTAGATTTTTACTGCCAGACTCATTGAAAACCCATATATTTGCATATATTTTACTGATGTGACCTAATTAAGAAGTGAGTTGAATTTTATTAAAATCCATGTTCCCGGACCTCATTCTATTAAAATACTCCTAGTGGGCTGCCTTTCAAGTCTCACTGAAAGGTTTGTTTCTACAAGCGGATATACTGCAAGTTTTGAACTCTCCTGACTGCTTTCAACTCCATCTGTAAATTTTATTTTCTGATTAGTAGCATGTCTTACCATCATAGGTAATGGTTTTCTACCTTGACTACCACACCAGGCTTCTAAATACATTACTGTATATTTAGGTGAATGGTCCATTATAGGATGGTGTTATGGACTGAATGTGTCTCTATAAAATTCTTATTTTGAAGCCCTAACCCATAATGTGATGGTATTTGAAAGTAGGGTCTTTGGTACATAATTACATTTATATGAGATCTTAAGGATAGGGCCCCCATGATGAGATCGGTGTCCTTATAAGGAGAGGAAGAGAGACCAGAGTCTTTCCCCACCATCTGAGGACCTGATAAGAAACTGGCTTTCTGCAAGCAGGAAAAGAGCCCTCACTGCGGAAATGAATCAGCTGCAACCTTGATCTTGGATCTCTCAGCCTCCAGAAAGATGATAAATTCCTATTGCTTAAGCTACCCAGTCTATGATATTTTGTTACAATAGCCCCAACTAAGACAGATGATCATGTTTGAATGAGCAGATGGGACTAAGTGCATAGTATAAAAGTTCAAACACTCATTATCTTGATTTTTGTTAGTATTCATTGTAGAACATTATAAATTCCTATTCCCATGGACTCCATTTTGATGCATTTGGATTTAGAAACTTTAGGTCTATTAATATTTATAATATTTGTAATTGCATTTCTAAATTTCCAGGGTTTATTCTAAAAAAGATGCTTAATCATTTCCTTATTTTAATATTTTTATTATTCTGATCATATAGTTCATAAATCAGTATTAAAATTAAGCAAACTGTAATCCTACATCTTCATGTTTGCTTTTATTTAGATAGAGAATGAAAGATTATTATCTTAGCATAATAGTGGTAATAATTTGTAGAAAAAATCACACCAGCTTCAGTGTAGTATCTAATTTTGTCCCCTCTTCCACAGTACAGTAAATACTCTTAGATTTTTAAACTACATGTTATGGTATAGAAAGTTGATTCTATTGTTTTTAAAAATTGTATTTGAATATAGTAAACTTAATATTTCCTGGTTTCACTGCCATTATGTTTATCATTGTAAATACAGATTAAGGATCAACAAGGAATAAGAATAACACTGGCGCTATTTTTAGGATAATGATATTTTCCCAAACGTAGTCAGCTCACATATACTTTACCTGAAATTTGTCTAAAATAATTGGCAGTTGAAGTATAATGTACAGCACGAAAAGAAAATGAAGTCATGCTTATTCCCAAAATTTACTGTTTGCAGTTCTGACAGACTAACACAAAACATGTTCATGACAGCATGGAAATTCAAAATCATTTACTAAAAACAGATTGATTTCAGACAACAATATAGGCCCATTTAAAATTTGTACTTAGGTGAGGCACGGATATGCTGACCCTGAATTCTTCTGTTTTCTGAAATAATGATTTCTCTCTTTTAAGTACTCTTATCCTTTTCCATACATAATTGGACACTATGGCCAAATGAGAATTTGGAATTTGCTTTAAATATGCTCACCAATAAAATTAAAAAAAAAAGCTTCTTTTGTAGTAGTTTTTAAGACCTGTGAAGGAAGTCAAGGATTTTCCAGTCATAGGTTTATGCAGTAAAAAATAATTTACATTCAATAAAATTCACTTTTTGGCATATAAGTTCATAGATTTGTGTATCCACCACCACAGTTAAGAGAGAAAACAACTCTGGCACACAAACAAATCCCCTACTGCCTTTTTGTAATCAACCCCATCTCACATGCCCAGTTCCTAGCAACCACTGATCTGTACTCTGTCCCTATAGTTTTGCCTTCTGGAATGTCACATAAATAAAATAATATATGTTATATGGTCTTTCACAACAAAATGCATTTGGAATTGAAACATATTATGTGAACAAATAGTTTGTTCCTTTGTTTCTTTCCTGAATAGCAGTCTCATAGTATGACTGTTTATCTATCTGTTCACCAGTTGAAAGACATCAAAAGTTCCTTGAGGTTCGTTCTTGTGCTGTAAATGTCTATGGGTTTCATCAGACACATAGGGATCAATTTTCCAATGTTGGATCAACCTCATGAATAAATCCCACTCAATTGTGACATATTATCCTTTTTCAATATTCTTGGATTTGATATGCTAACACTTTGTTGAGGAATTTTTGCGCTGATATGCCTGAGGAAGATGTTGTTGAACAAAAACTTTTATAGTATTTCTAATTAGCCCATTTCTAGAGCTCTCCATATCCTTGCATACATCCAAGCTTATGCCTGGTCCCATATTCCTTCTGCCTATAGAACTCCCATTACCACTTCAGCATTTCTTACAGTAGGTTTGCTGGCCATAAATGCTCTGTTTATTTGAAAGAAGGTTTTGTTTCTTCATTTAAGTGATATATTTTTTAAGTTATATAATTCTGGATTTAGTTTTATTTTCTTTCTTTCAGTACTGTAAAGATGTTACTTTATTACCTTTTGGCTTATGTGGTTTCTGTTGAAGAGTCTGTTGTAATCCTTACTTGCTTTGTGTGTAAAGTGTGTGAAAGTGTGTGTGTGTTTTAGCAGTCTGAATATGGGCTTGCTATGTGATAGTGGTGGTTTTGCTTGCTATTTATCTTGTCTGGTATTTCTTGAATCTGTTACTTATCTGTCATTAATTTTGGAAAATACTCAGGCATTAATTCTATCATATTTAGTCTGCCTTATTTTTCTCTTCCTTTGGGATTGAAAATTATACATGTGTTATGTTAGAATGTTTGATGTTGTCCCACATCCTTTGAATGCTCTGTTCTTCCCCTGTACCGACCCCCTCCCCCCTTTCTCTATGTTACAGTTTGGGAAATTTCTACTGATCTATCCTCCAGTTCACTGATCCTTTTCTCAGCTGCATCAAGACTACTGATGAAACCTTTGAATGCATTTTTTATCTGTTACTGTGTTCCTGTCCCCAGCATTTAATTCTATTCTTTCTTACAGTTTTTGTTTCTTTTGAAATTTCTCATATATCTTACATATTTTATACTTTTTTGTTTAGAGTATTACTCTATTTTATAGTTATTTTCAATACTCTGTGATATAGTTCAACATCTGTGCTATATTTGAATCTAACCCTGTTGATTTCTTTGTTGGAAGTGTTTTTTCTTGCTTTTTGATTGATTCACTTTATTGTTGAAATTGGGTCATATTTCATAGATCAGTACAGTAAGGTAAAGTTAATCATTCCGTCATGTTGTGTGTGTCTCAAATCACTATGTCATAGACTTTATATATATATAATTATATTTATTAATTATCCCTCAAATTTAGAAAAAAAGAGTGAGGTAAGTAGTTTCTTATTCTTAGAAATGAGCATGGCTTTTCTTCTACTTGGACTTTAGTTTCAAGATTTGGACTAATTCAGTTCAGAATTCTGCTGGCTTTAAGGTTAACTAGTGCTATAAATAAACTTAGTGCACCATAGGCTTCAAATTCCTCTAGGATACCTTGTGATTATGATGGGAGCAGGTTTGTCAGAGGATTTTACTCAGTGGCTACTTCATCCTCTTCTTTAGGTATTTTCATTGTGCTTGACCTTAGAAAGGATATATTCTTACAAATTCTTCCAGCAGTATTTCAATTTTACTTGATATTTATGAGCCTGATGCTGGAGGCTTATGGTGAAGAATTTTCTGTTATTTAGATTAAACATCTTTTTCAGGTAAGCACTGTGACCTTACATTTTGGGGATACAAGCTTCTCAGAGTTCCTGCCCCTTTTCCAGATTTCTGGACGAGTCAGCATTCCTGGCCTTCCTCCACACTGTCACAGTTTCCTTTCCCTACCTGTAATGTGTTTTCATCTGTGCCTAAAGGTGACATTATTGTTAATGCCCTGCTCCTCATATTAAGGCTTTTTGTTCCACAGGGAAGATGGGGGAGGAGGGTCCAGGTTGGGGTCTCTTGTGTCTCCTGTAGTGCCTGCTGTTTTCCTTACTTTCTTAAGGAAACACTTTTTCAGTATTCTTGCCAAAGATTTTGTGAGTGCACACAGAAAGCTGTCTAGAGGAAAAGCTTAAGGAGCAGGCACATTCCCTCTATGTCCAGGGAGGCTCCCACATATTTGTTGACTACTCTAGCTGAATTCTTTCCAGTGCCAGGATATGTTTGCCTCAGATAAGCAAAGGTTGCATCCTGTCTCTTCTGGGCTAAATTTACTGTGTGTCTAACTTATTTTTGTTCTAAGGGTGGGAGTGACTACTGAAGTTTTGCTTTGTACATTTTTATTTACTGAAATTTATTATACCTCTACATTTGAATGCTTTAATTTTATATTTCTGTGCAGTGTGTATGCAAACAGAGATATATATATCAATGCCATGTGTTTTTCCTGGCTATGATAACTTAGAGGACTGGGTGACAGGAACTATATCAATGATAATAAGACCATATTCTGACATTAGATCTCGGAAGGAAACTGGGGCCTCTCATTACCTTGCGAGATCTCTCATGTTGGTCTGAAGGTGCACATCCATTTCTCTCATATTCCTGGAGATAAAATGGCTTGTTGGGGGGCACAGGTGACCATGCCCTCCCATTGTGTTAAACTTCATTATATATTAAGTGACACAACAGAGTAATACGTTCTCATTTTCCTTCATGGTTTCTAATAGTAGCACTTGTGTTTGATTTCCTCTTTTGATTCATTAGAGGCCTGGACTAGAAACCTGGGAAAAACCAACAATAAGATTAGGGACAGGGCTGCAGTGGGGGAGGGGAGAATGGAGATGAGCAGTGTGTATGAGACTAGAAAATAATTTATGCTGTATCCACCTCCACACTTCACTGCCACTTTCTCCTCCACTGAAATCAAGCTTGTTGGCATCACTCTCTGCAGTGTGTTTCCTAATTTTTACGTATTGCTTGGGACATGGGATTGGTGGGGAGCAGGAGCTGGTATTATAGGGATAGTTATTATTTCCTCCAAATAACTGAGTTTTAGTCCTCAGGAGCAGTGATCAACTTTGCCATATTATTGTCATCTTTTCATTCATTCCTTGATTCCAAAACATTTATTAAACTTTCTATGTTCTAGACATTCTGCCAGTTGCTGAGAATAAAGTGCTGAACAGACACAGTTCTCAGACCTTAAAGGGTCTACAGTAGAGTTTCTCATCAAATCCTTCTGCAAATGAAATCCTTACAACTTCTCCCCACCTACTAAATCATTATATCTTAACCATAGATGTTATTTGAGTTCTTTTAAGTGCCAGGTCTCTTACAATCATTGTCCTGTTTTCTTTAGTTCTCAGAATAGTTCTAGGAGGTAGATTAATATCTCTACCTTACAGTTAAGGAAAATGAAGACATAAATGATTATGTAAAACAGTCATGTAGCTACTGGAGATAAAGGGAAGGAGCTTCAATATTAAGCCAGACAGGGCAACTTGATTCTAATAGTTGTACTCTCCGGTGTACAAAATTTGGTCCCTTCTCCCTTTAGTCTGAATTACAAGTGGACACCTCTCTGGGCCTTTAGGCCAGGGAGAGGTATATTTTTCATCTACATCTATATTTTACTAGTCATATCTATTTATGCTTATATATATATGTATTAATATATTAACTTAAATGTAAGAGTAAGCCAGTTCTTGCAGCAGTGGTTGGCTTGATATAATTAATATCAGGAAAGTCACAGACCTTACCAAATATGATAAAATAGTAAACATATTCACAATCAACTGAAATGTCAACATATTTTTAAAAAGTTCTATTGACAAAACAAATTTGAAATTACCTACACTTGAGATAAGACTGTCAAAACTAGAAAATGTATTTGGAAAATTCCTTGTACTTGGTATTAATGACTTATAAAGGTAAAGACAGACCTTGGCTCATTTTCTGATTTGCTAGGGCTTTTTAAAACAGTGCTTATTAGTAGCCAAAGCCAGCACTTTTCATGGTTTTGAATGCCCATGTGTTTCTCGCTGGGCCTCTTTGCAAAGAGGCCACTTTCCATATTTGGGTCATAATGCATCTTTTGGACATATATTTGTACTACTGTCTTTTTTATTAGTGTAGACCTTTTGGAGGGCAAGAAATGTGTTTTAATAACTTAAATGCATTCAGTCAGAGCTCAGTGAAATTATATTAAGATTCCATGTGCATCATGGTAGTTTTATAAGCTAGGAATAAGTGTCAGATGCTAGGAATTGAACAGAGTCATCTAACCCTAGTAGAAACAGTATATAGTAGTAGAAAGAGTTTAGATTTGGGGGGCCAAATAGACTTGATATAACTTTCAGTATTACTTCTTCTCCATAAAATAATCCTTTGGTCTCTAACATATCAAATGATTTGCATATGATGTATGTGACTGGAAAAAAATGTACTAATATACATCATAGTATATAATATATATATACATTACCAAAATACAGGGTACAACAAATGACGTGCATCCAAATCACTGGAACTAAATTTGTAAACCAAAAACAGTATAAATGTGCATTCCTTATTTGAAAATGGGGATGACAGTTCTATTTTGCAGGGCAGTGGTCAAAATATTTACTGTATTTATAGCAGAAAGGTCAGAACCTGGTTCTAAGCAGATGATATTGTTTAATTTTAATTATTATGAAATTAGTCCCTGGCTTCAATGTGCTTATAGCTTAATATAATTATTTTCAATTTTTTTTAATCATGGCCCTCAGCAAGAAATCCTTTATACATTATTTTGCAGGGTGTGACATAGTGCGTGCACACACAGACGTACACACATTCCTCTTCTGAGTGTGTGGGAAGAATTTATTAGAGCAGTACATTATCTTTCCTATATGTGACAAACTATTTTCTATCCTATCCTACCCTACCCTATACATTCTTATCTTAATTTGTGATTCACTAACGGGGCACAACTCACAGAAGAAGTGATTGAATCTGTCTTGAAGTGTTAGGGAGCACTTTACAGAAAATATCTTCTGTCATAGTTTGGAGGAAAATAAGTTTTCGAGGTA
The DNA here is from genome assembly GCF_030028045.1 of Hippopotamus amphibius kiboko. NCBI lineage: Eukaryota > Metazoa > Chordata > Mammalia > Artiodactyla > Hippopotamidae > Hippopotamus > Hippopotamus amphibius. The sequence goes on from NC_080189.1 coordinate 167,133,176, forward strand.
AATGATAATCGGAGGCCAGTAGGGGACTTCTCTTTGGGGTGTAGAATGTATAGAACTTTGGACAATTCCAAGCTGTTTAGTGTATTTTTTACATTTAGTACATGTATATCCTATAACTAGTGATAACGTAAAAGTTGGGATAATATAGATAGGAACAGAATCATGAAGATAATATTGAGTAACTTTGTATTTATCCTATAGTTATCGAGAGTCGTTAAACATTTTTAAGCAGGGGACCGAAATGGTCATGTTTGTATTTTAGAAGATCCCTGTGTTGGTAGCAGGGAGGACTGCCATGCATAGTTTGTGAACAGGAGCTTTGGGGAGGCACACAGATGAAAGATAATGGAAAGATAATGAGGGCCTAGAGGAAGACCATAATGGCAAGGATAGTGAGAACAGATTCAATACATATTGGAGAAGTAATTAAGTTTTTTAATTATTTGGGTGATGGGAAAACAGGGGTATAAAATTCTCCTTCCATTTCATTTGATATGGAGCTAGATAGGGATGCCATCTTTCATTGGGAATGAGGACATAAGTCTAGATAGGCCATCATGATGGAAAACCAGATAGACATATAGGGAGGAGAGAAGAAAAGCAGAAGATTATGTTATGTTGTTATTTTTTAGAATGTTATTTTTTTAGAAAAACTGAATTTCTAAGTTTAACTGATTTACAAAGGAAATTCCATTTTACTGTTTTTCACGGTGGTGAGTCTACAGGTCTTTTGACAAGCATGGGAATTATCTAACATGAGGGAAACATTTAAGATTAGGCATCGGAGAGTCTCCTCTGCACAAATGAGCTAGGTGGTGTACTTGTCCTGTTAATCATTTCTGCCTAGTCTTAATTTTTGTAATGATAAGAATTTTTTTTAAAAAAACATAAAAATAGCAAGAGAAGATTTTGAGGGGAGCCTCTTGGTCTTTATCACATCAAGAGTGGTTTGAACACAAATGTGTATAACTGGAAAAAATGTATTTATCAGAGGAATGGGTTAGAACCAGAAATGAAACGCATTCAAATCTATGGAATTGGATTTTTGTAAACCTGAAAACAACAGATAATAGTATTTCTCCTCTTCCTTTTCTATTCAGTTTGTTTGATTCCTCCCATTCCCCTATCCTTATATCATTCTTGAGTGCTCTGTCATTTGTTAGCAGTTATATCTGTTATCATTACTGTGTAACACAATAACGCCAAGCATAGTAATTGTGCTCACAATTTTGAGGTATTTTGTATGGTTGCAATATGTCCTTCATTGGGTGGGAGACTGATATAGCAGGTCACTTAGACTTCAACTTTAATACTAAAACTTCTACTTTTAATCAGCAATAAAGATAATATTTTGAACCTCACATTCCACTACTTTTTTTTAAAGCTCTTTATTGGAATATAATTGCTTTACACGCTTGTGCCAGTTTTTGAGGTACACCAAAGTGAATCAGCTGTATTTATACATATATCCCCATATACCCTGCCTCCCGCAACTCCTTCCCACCCTCCCTATCCTGGCCCTCTAAGGCATCACTCATCATTGAGTTTATCTCCCTATGTTATGCAGCAACTTTCCATTAGCTCTCTCTTTTACATTTGGTAGTCTACTACTTTTATTTCTAATTGTGTCTAGGAGCCACATGGACAAAGCACCATTTATTGTATCAACAATAAGTTGATACTTTCATGACCTTTTAGTTAACCCTTCTCCCATTTCTCTTTGTTTGAATTTTCCTTGATAAATTCTGGAGGGATTTTTAAAATTATTGGATGAGGATATCTTCAAGTTGCTATATACTATTCTTCAGAATGGCTGAAGGCACTAAGAAAGGAAATTTCCTTAGCCACCGTGCTGATATCTTAGGCTTCTGTCATCATAAGCTGGTAATTTAAATACTATGTGTATTTTGTTCATTATTTGCTCATTATATAACTATTAAGTGAATTAAATAATCCTATAATCAGAGAATGAGGAGAGTGATGGAGAAAAGAGATGGATCCCATCTGACGTGTAGTTCTCCAGATAAAAATAATATGTAAATTGGACAGATTTCAATTTCTTCCACTTTCTCTTTCTTCCCCATGTCCTAATGACTTGCATGTCTGTTGCATGATGGGGTGGAAATGGCTTTATAGGAGGAAGGAGACTTCATGACCTGGAGAAGATTTTGAAGCAGGGTACATCTTTAGTGAACTTCGCCTTGAGGAATAGAAAAACTAAAGGATATGGGGGTATTCAATGTCAAAGACTTGGCCAACAAAAAAGAGGAAATCTTCTTATACAAACACACACATTGTTTTAACTAAGTTATTAGGGTAAGAGGTGAGGTGATTGGAAAGAAAATCCTCACAGGCTAGAAGCTGTTGAGGGTTTTTTTTTTTTTTTTTTTTTTTTCTTATTTGAAAATAAAAAAAGTACTGATGAACCCAGTGGCAGGGCAAGAATAAAGATGCAGATGTAGAAAACAGACTTAAGAACATGGTGGGGGGGGTGGGGGAGGGAAGCTGTGACGAAGTGAGAGAGTAGCATTGACATACACACACTACCATGTGTAAAACAGAGAGCTAGTGGGAAGCTGCTGCATAACACAGGGAGATCAACTCCATGACTGGTGATGACCTAGAGGGGTGGCATAGGGAGGGTGCGAGGAAGGCTCAAGAGGGAGCGGACCTGGGGGGGATATATGTATAAATGCAGCTTATTTACTTTGTTGTACAGCAGAAACTGGCACAATAGTGTAAAGCAATTATACTCCAATAAAGAGCTGAAAAAAAATATAAAATAAAAAAGAGAGGCATCAGAATGAGCTGTATGAAGTAAGAACAGTAAGAGGTGATGCAAAAATGTTTGAGGAATAGTTGGAGGTTTTAATAAGTCTTGTTCTAACCTCTATATTTTAATCTCCTTCCCGTTTTCTTAAAGTGAGGATCACCAGTACAGATTTGTTTTGGGCTGTTTTCTTCTCTCCTTAATGTTGCTCTGAGGCAAGTTTCTTGTCATTGTCATTTAGTCTGTCTCACTAAATGATTAGCAGAGGTGCTCTGAAAAACAAGTCTTTTGTGGTGCTCTTCTGAGGAATAGCAAGGAAAGGAGAGGCTGGGGAAATGGTGATCCCTCGGAGGCACTGCTGCAGAGCTGTGGGCTGATGTGAAGTCATAAACTCTAGGTAAAAACGTGACTGGTGACAGACTGAAAGAGGGAAGGAAATAAATGAACCCCAGGAGGACCACCAGAAGAGAGAAACAAGCTCAGCAATAGAAAATTGATGGTCAGAGTATAACCAAAGAGAAAGCCCCATGGTTCAACCAGAGTGCTTACAACAGAATTGCAAGAGATGCGTGCTCCTTTTAGACAAGGATTACTCGTTCTTACTTCCCTTCATTTGTTACTAAATTTTTCATTCAGAAATGTGCTTCTGCATTTGGGAGCAAAGTTTTGGGAATATTTTGTGTCTGAGATGATTTTATGGTTGAAGGAAGCAGTCTGAGAGTACTGTATTCTTGTACTACCTGATTATTTAAACATGTCTATATCCGCCACTAAAATGAGCTCTTTGAATGTAGGAGCAGTTCATATACTCCCGTGTATTCTCTGTGCCTAGCACGGTATCGGGCATAGCATAATAAATGTTTGTGCAGTTTAAAATGTGCCTCACCTCCTGACCAACATAAGGTGTGCTCACGATATTCTTTATAGGTTTGCTTTTATTTTACATGGACAATATATATGCTGGGGAGAAAAAATGATTTTCTGTTGGCCTCTACCTTCTTCAGCTTCAAAGAACCCTAGATAGATGTAACTTCCCCTGTAAATTCAGCTCTATCTGGTCAGGTAAGAAAGACAGCAGCTATATCTGCATCAATTCGAAGAGTCTAGAGTTTTATGTGTTGCTCTAGAATTGATGTGCTTTGAGTGAGCTGGACCTGTATGTTTGTCAGGAGCAGAGGGAAAGAGGGTTCTTCTACAAAAACTTACCTTTTAAAGTATAGTTATTTTTCACATTTCTGGAAATTTTCTGGTATGACATCTTTGGGTTTTTGGGTCATATAAGTATTTGGATTTCCTGCTGTTAGTGTATTTTTTAACTATTTCAAGAGTATTTTTCTCCCACATTGCTTTAATTCAGACTTCTTTTTTGGAAACCTAAAGCACATGGTAGACACTATACATCAGGAGTTGGGAAGGGACGTAAATACACTTATATCCTTCAGAACTAAGATGTCTATTAGACACTTGATTTCTAGGTTGTCCATGAAGGAACCAAAATTGAAGTAGAAATTATTAAAAACGTGCAGCATTCTTTAATAATACTGTAAAACACTCAATTCCAAATCAGCTACTAGCTGGGAATTACAGTATCATTTACTTGTTACATATTCTATTAATCTGTTGGTGGTAAACTTGAACATGGTTTGGGGCAGGATTTGAGTTAAGAGGTGGAGCAGCTGCTAGCTTGTTCCTTCAATGACACTTGCAAATGTTTTCTTTATGGTGACCTCTAGTTTAATTTTGTGGCTCACTTAAATGTCAAACAAGCTAAGTGGTGCATTTCATTAATGAAAAATTAATGAAAACCTTGGGCTGGCACGTACCACTTGTTTACAATATATATAATTCATTAGGAAGACGTCTGTCAAGTGAGGGCTTTGGCATGGGTCTGGTGGCATTGTAAGCAGGCTCTTTTCTCTTCCTTCCAGTTAATGAAAATGCAAGCCTGGGAAAAAATCACATAAAACAGATTTAATGAGTCTTTAGGGGAAGTTTTACAGAATAGGTTATATGAGTCATAAATATCACATGTAAAATCTATTTGGCTCAAATTATTTAGGATAGGAAATGGCTATAATTTCATTTTATAATCAAAAAATGGCCAAGTGTTTAGATCAGGAACTTAAGTCCAGGCAAAAGTCCCACATTCTTTTTAGATCCTTGTCATTAACTAGGCTCAATATTGAACAAATCACTTTAAGATTTTAGAAAGCTAATTTATATCCCCTAAATGGAGGTGAAACTGGGGGCTACATCCACAGATACAGGCCGAATTCACTTATTTTCAGAAAGTCTCTAAAAAGTGAGTATCATTGCATATCCATTTTTGTATGTGAAACTTCCCTGACCTTGATAATTTGGTTATAAAAGATGGTTGAAAGTTTTTTTTTTTTTAATTCACTTCAAAAGAGTGCTTTATTTCTGCACAAGTAATGGTTCTCAGTATTCAAATAGCTGACAATATCATTGGTCTCCTGCTTCTATTCCTCTCATTTTCTTGCTCAAATCTTCCCAAATTTTCACTATTTTCAACTGTTTATAGATCTTCAATTTGCAAGGCATGATAATAGGTACTGGAGGAGAGATGAGCTATTGATCATGTAGGTTACATGACAGGTACTTTATTCAACACTTTTTTCAGCATATTCAAAAGGGCTTCATACATTGGTGGGACTCCAAGGCATATTTAATAAATAGAAAATGAATTGTCCCTGTCCTGAAGTAGTTTATCTGGTGGAGAGATGGAACATTCAACTACAAGCATAATTTGTAGAGTTGAGTACTGTGATAGTTAATTTTACATGTCAATTTGACTGGCCTAAGGGATGCTCACATAGCTGATCAAATATTTTTTCTGGGTGTATCTGTGAGGACTTCTCTGGAGGAGTTTAGCCTTTGATGCAGCAGACTGAATAACAAAGAACAACCCTCACCAGTGTGGGTGGGCATCATCCAATCCTTTGGGGGCCCAAATGCAACAAAAAGAAGGAAGGGCAAATTTCCTGTCTTCTTGTGCTGGGATGCACATCTTTTCCTGCCCTCAGACATCAAAGCTCTTCTCCGGAACCAGGGACTTTTACACCAGGGGCCTCCTGGTTCCCAGGCCTTTGACCTTGGACTAAGAGTTACACCATCAGCTTCTCCGGTTCTCTGGCCTCCACATTTGAACTGAATTATACCGTCAGCTCTTCTCGTTCTCCAGGCTGCAGACAGCAGATTGTAGGACTTCTCAACTTCAGTAACCATCTGAGACAGCTCCTATAATAAACCAAGCTATGTGTGAGTACGTGTGTGCACGTGTGCCCGTATGGACACGTACGCTCTTTCTCTGGGAAACCCTATAGTTAGCAAATTATAAGTCACAATAGCTGTGCAAAATCTGCATTTGAGAGGATGGAACCATCTCTTCTGGCCTCGGTTACTGGAGAGGGTAGGATTTCAGTTGGTCCTTGGAGAGTAAGAATGTTCCATAATTGTCCTTTATCTTTGTGGCACAAACTCTCACCAGTGCTGGACACAGGATGTGTTCACAGATATCTAAAGAAGAAGATATGGAAAAAAAGGAGGGTTAAAGCAGAAGAAGGGGGAGTTTACCACACTCAAATCAGAACTTATAACTGTGTAGGCCAGTGTGATTGAGGAGTTTGATTACAATGGAGGAGGGGGTGAGGAGGAGAAGCTAGGAGCATGGAACACAATCTCTGGAGCCAGACTTCCAGCACTGAATTTGGCCACTGTCACTGACCACCGACCAACCATCTTCTTAACTCTGAGCAATGTATTCCAGATCACTCTGCCTCCTTTCCTCTTTTTTTAAGGGAATATAATAAAAATAACTCACTCATAGTGTGTCCAAGAAGATTAAATTAATATTGTAAAGTGCTAAGAACAATGTTTGCTGCATAGTAAGTGCTATATTCATGTTTATTCAACATGATTAATGAGCTAATTGTGGAGAGCTCAGGTATCCTGTGGGATAATGAAGCCGTTCAAAACTTAGAGCAGAGGTGAAAAATGATAATGGTGGGATTATGGCAAGATGCAGTTGGCAGCAACATCTACATAGGAAGGATTGATGGTCAGAAATTATGGACAGGAAGGTAGTTGGTAGAAACCTGTAATAGTTCGGGAATGAATGAAGTGTTTGGAGATTAATGTCATGGTTGAAATGGTAATTGCAATTCTGCTAAAAATTTAAAGGGGAGAATGTTTGAATAAAATAGGATGCAGTGATGACCCTGTGTAAGGCGTAAGGTCTGCTGTCATTAGAATGTTATATCTGTCTTCAGGTACTCTCCTTCCACTTGTTGCTTTAAATAATGGGTTTCCAGCTCAGCAGCATCCTGCATTTCAGTATCTCTGAGTAGTACAAAGATGTACTTAGCAACATGTAGTGTTCTACTGATGCCTGGCTTCTGGCACTAGAAATGGTAATTTCATTCATGTCGGGTACGACCTGGGCAGCAGGAGCTTTGAAAGCTTCCCAGGTGATTCTCATATGCAGGAAGTTTAAGAACCATTGATGATGGAGTAATTTGCTTTGCATTCCTCTTACACACACACACACACACACACACACAGAGTGGAATATTGCTCAGCCATAAAAAAGAATGAAGTAATGCCATTTGCAGCAACATGGATGGACCTAGTAGAGATTATCATACTAAATGAAGTAAGAGAAAGACATGTATCATGTGATATTACATATATAGAATCTAAAAATTGATAGAAATTAACTTTACAAAACAGAATCACAGATATAGAAAACAATCTTGTGGTTACCAAAGGAGAGGGGGAAAAGGATAACTTAGGAGTTTGAGATTAATAGATACACACTACTATATATAAAATAAACAACAAGGATCTACTGGAAATTATTCAATATCTTGTAACAACATATAATGGAAAAGAATCTGAAAAAGAAACGTGTATATATATAAAACTCAATCACTTTACTATACACCTGAAACTAACACATTGTAAATCAATTACACTTCAATTAAAAAATTACATAAACCCTTCATAACAAAGGAAAAATGAATGATCACAACTGTTAGCATTTAACACTCCTAATTGGTAAAAGGAAATATAAACAGGGAAGAAAGGGGATTAGGATACCATCTGGTTTGATAATTTACCAACACATAAATGATGTTTTGGAGTTGTATAAACATGCTGGAGGAAAGCAAAGGAAAAGGAATGCGAAGCAAATATAATATATATATATATACACACATACCATATCTTTATCGATTCATCTGTCCATGTACATTTAGATTGCTTCCATGTCTTGGCTATTATAAATAGTGCTGCTATGAACATTGGGGTGCATGTATCTTTTCAAATGAGAGTTCTTGTCTTTTCTAGATATATGCCCAGGAGTGGGATTTCTGGATCATATGGTAACTCTATTTTTAATTTAAGGAACCCCCATACTATTCTCCACAGTGGCTGCACCAATATACATTCCCACGAACTGTGTAGGAGGATTTTAAAGGGTTTATGTAATTTTGATATTTGCCTTACATAGGATGTGTGTCCCTGGATTCCAGAGATGATGTGCTTAAGTTAAAACACATCCATAGTAGCAGTATGGGTATCTAGATCCACATGGGATGTTTTGAGTTGTTCACTGGGTTTTAGAAGCTGACAGATTCATCAGATGAGATCCTTAAACAAAAATACTTCCACAGTTGGAGTCAAAAATGATGTTTAGTGTCATTTTTCTGTCCTTTTTGATAACTACTCCATTTCAAATCAATGTTTGAGTTTTTATGGTGGAGGAGAGGAATTTGTATAAGTGGCATCACGAGGTGGTGCAATATGGAGAACAGAACCTTTACTGGAAGGTCAAAAACCAGTGACTGAAGGGCTGCATCCAAAACACAAACGTGTCCTGTTTTCCCAACCTAACATAAGCCTGCACAGGGTTTTAAGTTTGAATTAGTTGAAAACATTAAAAGTTAGAGTGGGTTGCTTCTTTATGTCAGATTTAAAATTTTGTAAAATGGGCATATTTGGTCATTCTCATAATAATGTGGAGCTAAATATGAGCTGCCTCTTTAGATGTGAATTTATGTATATCTTTTTGCCAAATATGTGTAGATTGTAAGCACCCAAGGATGAATCTTATTTTTCTTTGTGTCACTTTCTCTTGTGACTTTCAATGTGCTTGGCTAAAGAAGCAATGATTATTTACACATTTATCTAATTTATACCACCTAGTCCATCAAAAATATTAAATATATAATTTTTTGATGGAAAAGGTGGTATAGGTTAGATAAACACATTACTTTTTAGCTTCTTTGGATTTCACAAATGAAGAAGGTATTATCTCCTGCATTGCCTTCTGCCTGTCTTATTTTCCCAGCAGTCTGCCATGAGGTATGCAGTCTAGATGAAGGATTCCCAAGTTATCTCCTTTCTGAGTTGAAATGAACTCACACTGCTGCTCAAGTAAAGGTCTTGGCTGTCATAGCAATATCAATGCAAGCTAAGGACATCAGAATGGCAGCTGCCAACCTATACACTGTCATCTTCAGGAAGCTAAGAGTCATCCCCAGAGTCACTGAAACAACAGGATCTCAGCATATCACCAGATGGGGCAATCTGTCATGCTCAGGCTTTAGAGAACGTGATGGAGGTTCTTTATATTACTTGAGGGTGCCAAGCACCACATCTTCTCAAAAGAGAGGCCAAGGCCTGCCAATCATGACAATCATTGTAATGCAAAAAGGTCAGATAGTCTTGTCTTTGTATATCAGAAATGCCAACCTTCTGTCAATGATGAGGTCAAAAATCTGTACTAGATTAAAAGCATTTGTGCTAGGAACTTCACACTTCCAAAAGGTCAAAGTCAGTGCCAATCAAAATTCATGTACAGAATGAAAGTTAACTTCTGCCTAAACTTAAATGAAATAGCTTCTTGGCTTTTACTCCCTCACTAAATAATCCAACCTCTATGACTTTAGCATCAAACTGTTGGCAAAATACTCCCAGTGCTCTCTGTAAACAAGGTACAGATGTGGTGACATTTTACATAAACCAAACTTGAGGGAAGGTACTCAGATTCACATGGAGGGCTCATTAGAACAGATTGCGGGGCCCCATTCCCAGACTTCTGATTCACTGAGTCAGGGATGAGTTTTAATAATTTACATTCCAAATAAATTCCCAGGTGATACAAATGTTGCTGGTCTGGGGGCCATACATTAGGAACCACTGCTCTAGATGGTCATACAGAAAGTTAAAACAGAACTAATGTTAAAGGGTTAAATTAAGCTCCTCACATATAAATGATAGGAATGTATCCATTGTTGACTTTTATTTTTATTTCAGTTTTTTTCTTAAAAGTGTTTGGCTGCTCTTGTTGTCATTCTCTGAGTAAACAACATGACTGTATTTCTTTATAGCCAGATGGTTTCTAGGATTAAGCTAATGGAATTTCTAGATGGCTAACCTCCCTCCCTCCCTCTCCAACACACCCCTATGTAAGTACAAGAAATGTTGTTTGTGTTGACACTAGAGATATTAATGATGAAATGATAATAGTAATAAAAATTCTTGGCTCAAATGACAACAGCACAGTGGTATACTTGGTAGATTATATAGGTCAGGGGCTTTCAAAATGCAGCCTGCCTTGTTTTCTTAACACCTGAACAAGCCCTTCTGCTGAAGTTGTTGCCTCCTTGATGTCTCCCCTGGCATGAATAAATAGGCATCTCAATGTAACAGTTAAAGAAGTGGTACATTATCTTTTTCTCCAAATTAGTCCTGTTCCAATGTCTCCACAATCTAATTTTATAGTATCTCCAACCACCTTGCTTTAATTCCTGGAAAACAGGTGTCATTCTAGACATTTCTATCTCATACAACTCATCCATCTATTTGTTCTGTTGGTTGATTCAATTTCTAAAGTATATCCAAAATCTGTTCACTTCTGTCTCCTCCAGCATCAATACTGAATAACTATCATCTTTCCCCATGACTATTACAAAAACAATCTAAGTATTCCAATAATTTTAATTTGCCTGTTAATCTATATTTTCTTAATTTTTCCAATCCTGTTTGTATTATTAACCAGATAACATATGAATGTATTTTATCATAAATGCTTTAAGCAAGTAGACATTATGAAACATGAAAGTCCTTCCTTTATTCTTCATCTCTGACTGCCCCTTTCTCCCGTAAGGTACTTCAGTTAAAAATAGGATATATGTCTTTTATGCGAAGATATATGTATTAGACTATGTGGGGACTTACATGTTAATATGTATGTTCATCAATCCATTGTTTTGATCTGGTTTTATCTGCCTTATTTTTAAACTTTTATTTATCAAACTATCAATGACTTACAATATTACATTAGTTTCAGATGCACAACATAGTGATTCTATATTTTTACACATTACAAGATGATCACCACAATAAGTTGTTACCACCTTTCAGCTATCACAATATTACTGACTATATTTCCTATGCTTTACATTACATCCCTATGACTTGTTTTATCACTGAAAGTTTATACCTCTTAATCCCCTTCACCTGTTTTACTTATCTCCTTACCCCCTTCCCTCTGGCAACTGCTAGTTTGTTCTCTGTACCTGTGAACATGTTTGTTTTGTTTGTTCATTTGCTTTGTTTTTTTAGATTCTCTGTATAAGTGCAATCGTATGGTATTTGGCTTTCTCTGTCTGCCTTATTTCACTTGGCATAATACTTTCTAGGTCCATCTATGTTTTTGCAACTTTATTCATTCTTCTATGGGTGGACATAGGTTGCTTCCATATCTTGGCTATTGTAATTACAGCTGCAGTGAATACTGGAGTGTTTTCAAATTAGTGTTTTTATCTTTGAATAAATACTCAGAAGGAAAATTTTTGGATAATATGGTAGTTATACTTCTAATTCAGGGGGAACCTCCATACTGTTTTTACTACTTTACAATCTCAACAGTGCAGGAGGGTTCTCTTTTCTCCATAGTCTTGCCAACACTTGTTATTTTTTGTCTTTTTGATGATAGCCTTTTTGATGATAGCCATTCTGACAGATATGAAGTGGTATCTCATTGTTTTGATTTGCATCTCCTTGGTGATATATTGAGCATCTATTCGTGTGCCTCTTGACCATCTGTATGTCATCTTTGGAAAAATATCTATTCAGATAATTTGCCCATTTTTAAATTGAATTGTTTTTGTTGTTGAGTTTTATAAGTTCTCTAAATATTTTAAATATTAACCCCTTATTGGACATATCATTTACATATATCTTCTCCTATTCCAGCAGGTTGCCTTTCTGTTTTGTGATGATTTCTTTTTCTGTGCGAAAGTTTTTTAGCTTTATTTAACCCTATTTATTGTTGCCCTGGCCAAAAAAATACTGCTAAGACTAATGTCAGAATGTACTGCCTATGTATTCTTCTAGGAGCTTTATGGTTTCAGGTCTTACATTTAAGAGGTCTTTAATTCATTTTGAGTTTAGTTTTGTATACATTGTAAGAAAGTAGTCTATTTTCATTTTTTGCATGGAGATATCCAGTTTTCCCAAAACCATTTATTGAAGAGACTGTCTTTTCCCCATTGTATATTTTTGCCTCCTTTGCCATAGATTGTTTGTTTTTGTTGTTATATCTTACATCTTTTTTGTGGTATCTCTTAACTTATTATTCCAATTGTAGTTGATTTTACTACTTTTATGTTTTAACCTTCATACTATTGAATAGCTTTTAAGTAGGTGATCCACTGCCTTTACTATGTATTTGCCTTTCCCAATGAAATTTTTTTCTTTCATATATTTTCTTATTCCTAGTTATGGCCTTTTCTTTTCCACTCAAAGAAGTCCCTTTAAAATTTCTTGTAAAGGCAGTTTAGTTGTGATGAACTTCTTTAGTTTTGCTTCTCTGGGAAACTCCCTCCAATTCTGAATGATAACCTTACCAAGTAGAGTATTCTTGCTTTTAAGCTTTTTTAATTTTTTTGAGCATTCTAATTATATCATTCCACTTTCTTCTGGCCAGTAAAGTTTTTGCTGAAAAATCAGCTGATAGCCTTATGGGGGTTCTCTTGTATATGAGTAATTGTTTTTCTCTGGTTGCCTTTAAAATTCTCTTATCTTTTGGCATTTAATTATGATGTATCTTGGTGTGGATCTCACAGGGTTCATCTCTGCTTACTATATGTAGTAAGTATATATATCTATATATCTGTTTCCTCCCCAGGTTAGGGAAGACTTCAGCCATTATTTCTTCAAATATATTTCCTGTCCCTTTCTCTCTTCTCCTTCTGGGACCTCTATTATGCAAATATTGGTCAACTGGATGTTTTCTCAGAGATCCCTTAAACTATTCTTATTTTTTTTTAATTCCTTTTTCTTTCTACTGTACTGATTGGGTGAGTACTGCTATTCTGTCTTCAGTTCACTGATCTGTTCTTCTGTGTTATCTAATCTGCTGTTGATTCCCTCTAGTGTACTTTTCATTTCACTTATTGTATTCTGCAGCTCAGCTTGGTTCTTTGTTATATTTTCTAGCTCTTTATTAAAATTGTCACCATGAACAATTTCCATTCTTCTCCCAAGTTCAGTAAGCATATTTATAATCACTTTTTTTGAACTCTTTAATAAGTAAATAATTTAAGGATTTTTTTCCTGGGGTTTTATTTTGTTCTTTCATTTGGAATGTGCTCCCCTGTCTTCTTATCTTGTCTTTCTGGGTTTGTTTCTATGAATTAGGCAAAATAGCTCTCCCTGTCTCCAGGGTATGGCCTTGGTAGGAACATTCTTTATGTAAACTGTGTGTGGCAGGTGACTTTGGCAGGTCAAGTGGAGTTAGAATGGGTGCAGGCGAGGGGGTTCTGGGGTGTTCCACTCTGGGGCCGGCCTGGTGGGACAGCTGGAGCAGGCACAACCTGGGGGGTGGTCTCAAGGCACTCTTTACTAGGCTGTCATAACGGCATAACTGGAACTGGAGCAGGCACAGGTCAGGAGACCCCGAGGCATACTTCATTGAGGCCACCTTGGGGGTATACTTGGAGCTGGTGTGGGCCAGGAAGCTGGGCACGCTGGGGTGGCCTTGATAGGCAGCTAGAGTGCCTAGACTATGTTCTTGTTTACATTAAGGTGGAGCAAAAAAGCAAAGAAAATGGTACTCTCTGGCATCTCTGACCCTGGAGAGAGTTGTAGCAGTTCCCTGCCCATTTGGCAGATGCTCTATGGTTATTAAATAGATTTCCTTCACCTATCATCTGAGTGCCTTTAAACTGCTGTTTTTTCCTCTTGCCATGCCCCAGGGCAGGTGAGTCTTTGCACAGGTTCCTCAGAGATCTCTGTCCCTGCTGCAGGTCGACATCGGAGGTGGAGTTCCTGTTGATACTGTTTCTGTCTCTCCTACCCATCTCTATGTGGTCCCTCTATAGCTTGTTGTGCAGAAGCTTTTCAATCAGGATTCAGTTCTTCAGGAAGAACTGCTTTATGTGTAGGTGCTGATTTGTTGTGTCCATGCGAGGAGGTGAGTTTAGGATCTTCCTATGTTTCCATCTTGGCTTAAAAATTTAAATAGTATTGCTTAATACAATGTTCTCTGCTGTATTTGACAACTATCTATTTATAAATGTTTAGATTTTATTTTCCATTTCCACTTTTTTACAAGCATAGCAGTGAACATTTTTTTAGATAAGTCTCTAGGAACATGGGCAAGCATTCTTTTTTTAAAATTTAGAATAAACTTACAAAAATCAGACCAAAAAATGCCTTTCTGTTGCAGTTGAGAATACAAATCCAAGGTGTTCTATATGTATGACAAAGCCCAAACACCTAGTGCCTACCTCCTTTCCACTCCTGAGGCAATCACCCTTTGGTTCATTCTGCTCCAACAATACTGGCTGTTCATTAATTATAAAAATATTCCACAGTTTTTGTTTCTTTTTCCCATGTGGTTCCCAACCCCTAGAAAGCTCTTCCCCAACTCTTTTTCCTATTAACTCTGATTTTACCATTGTCTCATTTATATACTCAACCCTTAGAAATGTGAACTGCATTCTAGTGACCCTACTTCCCCTAATAAAACCAGGCCTGATTATCATAAATAAATCTTTTATATTTTTCATTCAACCTTTATAACAATTTGTGTGATTAAGAATTGCTCTCTACCTCAGCCACCTCACTCTAGATCTGTAAATTCTATGAGGATGAGGACTATTTACTACATAGAATAGTGACTCAATAAGTTTTTTTTTCTTTTTTCTTTTTTCATGTCAAATGTTGAACCTGTAGAGACTTGGGGGTACTTTAGTACTCTGCAATCCCCAAATAGACAACTTGCTTTTTATGATACCTCTTGTATTATTGGTATATGTGGGTTAGGTTGCTTTGTTTTGTCTGTTTCGTTTTTGGAGAGAGCTCAGATGAACAAAATTGAATTGACGACTTTTCAAAATTCATGGTACACTGTCATCAGCGGTCAGTGTACAGCCCTTTATTTTAGCATTTTTACTTTTATTCCTTATCCCCAAGCTCAAACCCCAGTAGTTACTCACACCTGTGTTTTGAGAATGCTTCTCTCTACCATCCATGGTTATTTATATACTCATTTATTTGAAATAAATATAAAGAACTATTTTATATGGTTTTCAAAATTGACACAAATTGCACTCTAAAACTTGAGCAATGTTTGTTTTTCACCCAACTGTTTTTTTCACATCTATGCATGTTGCTATATGTAAATCTAGGTCATCTTATCTGATCATTGCACAGTATTTCATAACATCCACAGGGCCCATTTTACTTAACCATCCTCTATGGATGAGCACAAATTTACCTCCCATTTTTTGTCATTACAGGTGACACACAACTGGACATTTTTGTGTATGTATTCTCTGTCTTGCTGTACTTCTTCTGGAGATGTAAAAACTCAGAGTGGAATCAATGATTCATAGAAATACTTGTGTTAGGGACTGGTATTCCTCAAACTATTTGCTTTTCTTCCTAGTCCCACAGCTTGACTGTTTCCCATATTCCCTTGCAGTTAGGAATGACCATGTGACTCAGTCCAAGCCAGTGAGTGATGAGTGAAAGTAGTGTGAGTCACTTCCAGGCCTGGCCCTTCCTTATTCCTTCCTCCTACTTTCCCAGTTGGAATGGCAGTGTGTTCCTGGAAAACCTTAGGAGTTATGTAGTAAAGAGGACAGAGAAACATAATGAAAAGAAACTGCGTCTCTACAACAAAGCTTACAAGAGAATCATCCGACAGGAAGACAGGCAGTGAACAGTTGTATGAGGGAGAAAGGAAGTTTTAAATACGTTAATCAATTAATATTTGGACTTTTTAAAAACTCAACATTTAATGTTACCCCAATATACTGTGCTCAGAGCTAGTTTTCTCTAAATAATTGCCAGATTGCTCTCAAAATGACTGCACAGAATTATATCCCCAATTACAAGAAGATCCTTATCTTCCCTGCTTGACAACTTTGTATATGATTTCCTTTATTGGAATAATATCTAACATTTTCATGAAGCTTAATCTATTAATTGTTCTCTTAACCACTTGTGTTTCATGTATCTGTTTAAAAAACTTTTTCCAATCCTAAGATCACAAATATATTCACCTACATTTTCTTCTAGGAGTTTTTATATGCTTTTCTTCCACATTTATGTCTTAGGTCTGTTTGGTCTTAATTTTTGAATATGATTGTGGTAGGAATTTAATTTTTTGTTCTATATATTGAACAACACTCCTTACTGAATAATTCATTTTTTTCAAATTATCTACATTTATATGTTCCCATATAAATGCTCCCATTTCTATATTCTCTGCCATGTCTCCTTGTTATATTAATCTATTATTGTTCCAGAACTGGTCTGTTTTAAATTCTAAGGATTTGTTATATGACTTACCATGTGATAGGGAAAGTTTTTCCTTTTTGCTCTTCTTTGAAAAATTATACTATCTCTGTATTAGACTTTGTTCTTTCAGGAAAATCTTAGTTATTTTTTCTCCCCAGCCTATAAATGTAATTTAATTAGAATTGGATTTAATTTAATTAAGAAATTTGGAGAGAATTTATATCTTTGCAATGGTAACTCATTCTCACTTATGGAGAGGGTCTAGCTGACCATTTATTTAGCTTTTCTTTTATCCTCTTCATCATTTTGAAATTTTTCTCCATACAGTTCAAAGCAATCTTTATTTGGTTAATTACTAGAAACTCAAGATGGATAGGAGGATAGAGATAAAGATATTGTAAATGGTATTTATTGTCTTATTGCATTTTCAATTGGTAACTACTGGGGTGTAAAAAACTTAATAAGTTTGTATATTGATATATTATCCTATAGTCATGTTAAATTCTTCTACTAGTTTTATTTTAGTGTTTTTGCCTCTTGATATTTTTGTATTTGCTGTGACAAATGAAAGCAAATATCTATGCCTGTCTTTGGTTTTTCTTCTTGTTTTGTTTGACTCTAATATTTAATTCTATGATAAGCAGTGAAAAGAAGAGAAGGTTCCCATATCTTTTTTGCAACTTTAAAGGGGATGTTTCTAAAGTTTCTCTCTTTACATATGATGCATGCTACAGGTTAAGGTAGATAGACTTTATAAGGATAAGAGAGTTTATTATTTATACCTGGTAAGTTTCTTTAGCTATTAAGATCTGTGTAGTTTAGTCTGCACATATTCTGGTATGCAGCTTAAGTTAGTTTTAAAAGTTTCATCTTTTGAATAAGTAAATTTAAAGATTCTTATAGAATCAGTGTAAGGCTTATGCTTCCAATCTTCTGTACAAGTCTTGGTTCTTTATTTTCCCTCTTGCATCCTACTTTCCATCTCATTCTTTCCTATATTCAGAATGACTTTTCTATTGGTCTTCATCTTTTGAAATCTTACCCATCATTTAAGTAAGTTTCAGTGTAAATGCTCTAGTCTTCCAGAAGACTTCTCTAATATACACAGAACAAATAAAAATCTCTCCATTCTCTATGATCTTAGATTAGTTCTTGCTCCTATAACATTTTCTACTTTGAACTAGTTTAATAAGCATGTGTTGAGTAATCATGTGTGTTGGACATTGGTGATATGAAGATGAAAATAAAATAAAATAAAATAAAATAAAATGTCGTGCCTTCCGACAAGTGGGTAAGCATATAGGAAGAGAATGAGACATTCTTACACACAAAATGTAATGTGATAAGTTCAATTCCAAGAACTGATGAAGCAGAAAAAAGGACTGAGCAGTACTATATGTAGTTAAGGACAAACTTCACAGAGAAAATTATGCTTAAAGAGCAGAATTGGGAAGTCATTTCAGACAGAAGCCACTGTATCCAACAAAGCACTGAGGCATGAAATGCTGTGTTTTTGCAAAACTATGAATAAGTTGATAATTTGGTTGTAAATAGAGCACACGTAAGAGCAGAGAGAGTGGTGGGTGTGAGAATGGGGAGTTATGCAACTCCCAGTTTTTAGTGAACAAGATTAGACTGGCAGAACTGTGAATGAGTGAATGAAAGAGCAAGGGAGGGGGAGATACAAGAGGGTGCTGTGGAAGATAAACCAGTTGTGTGTAATGAGAGTCTTAAGTGAGGCTGTGGCATCTGAGAGGGGAAAAGACATACTTAGATGATGTTTTGGAGATAAACCTAGGAAGACCTTCTTTCTGACTTATTAAAAGAGAAGTATAAGAAAATGGGAGTTTTCTTCTTACATACTGTTTAAGGTGAGACTTACAGGAGGAAAGATCAGTTTTGTTGGAGTTATTCAAGTTTGGAGATGTGAAAATTAAAATGATGGAAAGAGATTAAATGTATGAGACTGCAGCTCAGATACCAGAATAAGAGTTGCAAGTCTTAAAGAAATCATTTACATATGACTGTATGTCTATAAATAAATAAAATTGCTATACAAATGGTAGTTAGATGGATAGGCTTAAGACTTCCCAGAGGGAGTTTGTACAGTGAGAAGATCTCTAAGGCCAAATCCTGAATGATATTGTGTTGGCCAAAAATTTCTTTCAGGTTTTTCCATATGCTCTTACGGGAAAACCCAAACAAAATTTTTGCCAACCCGATACTAAATTTACTATGAGAACTGAGGAGGTGAATTCACAAATGTGGCCAATAAGGATAGTCAAAGATGTAGATGGATAATAGAGGGGTTAGTGTTGACAGAAAAAAGTTGATCCAGAAAATTTTGCACTCTCTCCCTTCCGTTATAATTCTTCACGCAGATGAACCTTCCATTTTCTATTGTCAGTTCCTTGAGCACCGCCTCCCAATGATTGTCTTCTAACCTACATTAACTACTTGTTAGCAAAGTCTAAACATGCAATGCTTTTCAAATGTGACTTACAATCAGAGGGTCGTTAAATGAATTTCATGGCTTAAAGCCAATATTTAGCATATGAAGAAGGAAAGAAACAGGTACAGCAGGATTAGATAAAAAGGTATCAGTGTAGCAGATGCTATGGTTAAGTCATGAAACTCCTGTTAATGAAGCTCTCTTGACCATCCATATGCCAAGCAGGAATGCTCTCATCCCTTTCTGAATTCTTGAAGCACCTTCTTTGCATCTCCCAAAAGGCATTCATAAATTCCATAATCCTCCCAGTAGAATAGAAAGTCCTTGAGAGCACAGATCTTCCGTGTCTGATACTCAATTGTATCCTCAGCAAATAGAATAGCACTTAATACTAATGAGGCACAATAGCTATATATATTGAATAAATAAGTAATAAAGTGAACAAATTCTTCCCTGTATCATATGTTAGTGTTAACAGAATCCATGTATTACCATAGATACAGCCTAAAAATCTGATTGAAATGAATTCAGTCATTTATGTACTCAGTATAGTTCTCCCATCAAAAAATCCACTATTGATAAAATAGGAAAGTCAAGCTTTATTTTCTTTGCAGTCACTGAAGTCTTTGTTCATAACCACTGTATAATTTCTCAGATTAGCTAGGATCATACATGTTGGAATCTGAATTAATAAAGAGTCAATAGTATCTTTTGCTTAATTAGAACATATTTTCTAAGATGAAACTACACTCATTTGTGTTCACAAAATTTTACTGTTTTCCCTATTTCTTTCTTTTCTTTTTGTAGAATACCTTTTTTCTGAGTATAATCTGAATCTGCTTCCTATTTTTAAAATCTGAGAGCAGATGGCCTTGCTACATGAGCAATAACCTATAAAAAATGGCATATACATCACCATATGAACAGATTTTTGATGATATAATCAAATGAAATTTATATAAATTAAACCAACACATGTATAATTATATGTCCAATTATTTTCTGCATGGAAATTATACAGAAATGAGAACAGTACACATAAAATGTGATATTGCATTTATACAACAAAAAGCAAGTTTTTAAATGGCTTTTCTTTTGTTATTCACCTATATCTATCTAAAGTTCCTGTCACTGTCAAGAACATCTCCTTACCCTATGGGATACATGCATGTGTATACACACACACCCACTCTCTGTCTCTAAGGGATACTTGACAACAGGTCTGGGCAGAAACCCACCAAGAAGAGAATAAAACTAAGTTTGGTTTCTGATTCAATGGCATTTAGGCGTTCTGTGGCCAAAAGAAGTATGAAATAAAACCAACCAGAAGACTGCTCCACCTCATACCCTACCCCTTTACACCTAAAGTGATTTTAATTGAGTGTTATTCAAAATCAAAAGAAGACCTATTGATTGCAATAGTATGTTATGAGAACTCTTGGGAGGAGATAACTTTGTTGTAAATATAACCTTTTTGAAAATTCTATGCTTGCTATTTACTTTCCTTAGAAGTAGTAGTAGTAAAAACAAAATGTTAGAGTTTGCATGGATTTAAATGTAAATATTCACTATTTTAAAAAATTAGGAACTTTTGTTCAGTGGTAACTAAACATAAAGGAAGAAATTCCCTGAGGTGTGAAACTATGAAAAATATTTTTATTTAATTTCCCAGAAATGCCATGTTTCGTTCTGAAGCAGATTATAAACACAAATTATAAGGCTTACATTTTACAGGAAACTGAATTTTTAAGTAATCTATAGAAGTTTTTTATTTTATTTTATTATTTTTTGGGGGTACACCAGGTTCAATCATCTGTTTTTATACACATATCATGATCCTATAATTATGAAGACACCACTATGTAAATTATGTAAATTAATGGATGTCCTTGTATTATCCTACTGGTGTGGTGTATGGGAGCACATGGTATTTACCCTTGACGAGAGTACTCTTGTTGAACAGAAAGCACCAAATTCTTTGAATATGTTAGAAACACCCTTTATTTCAAGCAATTCACAGAGAAAAGGCTGGGTCCAAACATAAAGCATAACATATTATTTCACAGAAGCAGAAACTAAAATGAAAGTCTATATCTAAGCTTTTATTTAGTCTATTAATGTCAACCCCAGGGTTATCTCTCTTATCTTATTCCAATTAACATGTAGAATAAAAGGAAAGATACAGGCATCAATACAGTCTATGTTTAATTAATTTTCTCCTCTGATTTTTTTTTTCACTTTTTTCTCTTTTGTTTTCCCCTGTGTCAAGAATATAACGTATCAGTGAGAGAGATTTTTGCTATAAGATGATAATTATGCATGTTCTTAACTCGAGCCCCACATCTGAGTTCTACAAGGCACATTTTTCTATTGAAGGAGCATAGGATGAAGTTGGATTTTATTATAATGAAAAAGTTTAGAGAGGTGCCATCTAGTGAGGTCAATGTCTGGCTAGACAAAAAAATCATAGATTAGACATATCTTTCATCATTATGATATTCCAGGGACTGGTTTTAAGTTTCTCTGTCTCCAAAACCCTGTTGTTTTAGGGCACCTAGAGTTTATTAATACCTGTGGAACTGATGACTAAATTCACAAAATGCTGGTATGAATAAACTAAATTGCTACCTTGGTAATTAGAACTGTAGAAGGGAGTCAAATATTCTCTTCCTAAAAGGAAATGGCCCCTGGCTGCCAACATTTCTTCAGGAGTATACGTTATTCATTGCAGAAATGGGAGATAGGTGGATAATCTGAGAAGCAGCCCGCTTGGACACCTTGATGTATCCATCTCCTGGGTAAGGGGATATTTACCAAATCGATACAAATCTTGCTATCAAATAAGACTACCCTCTTCTAATCAGTGCTAAAGATACATTAATAATTTGTCATTTATGGATTTTCATTTGTCTAGATTTCTTAGAAACAACACATTCTGTCAACAGAATCTTTCTTTAAGCTGAAACCATACACTCATTTAGGTTTTGGTGTAACTACAGTCATATTCCAAGCCTGCTTCCAGTGTCCATATTTTTACGAAATCAGTTGGACTTTGGCATTCCCAGATCTCCTTTACTTCTCCCACTTGTAGTTATTTACAATCCCTTTTATAGTTTTTTCAGATCACCTGCATGGATTTTACTTCTATAGTTACTGATGTCACCACTACGCCTATTACAATTCCTACTACCACAATTTCTACCAGCTAACAAGTACTGAGTATAAACCAAGTGTCAGGTTTAATGTAATCTTCACAACACCCCTAGAGGGTAAGTATAATTATTATCATCATACCCATTTTACAGATGAGAAAATTAAAGTTTAGAGAAATCTGAGGCCAAATAGAAAGTGATTGAGCTGAGGTTTGAACTGAGATGTACCTGACTCAAATCTGGATTCTAGTTCAGAGTGATTTTATTCTTACAATGGTGCTCTTTCACATTCATAGACTTTGAAATGGCACTAAGCCATTTCTGAGATTTTTTTTTTAAGGAAGCTAGAAAGATTGAATAGAATCTGAAAGTAACTTTGGAACTTAGATTTTTCTAGATAAAATATTACAAAGTAGGTCTCTACTGTAATTTATGGAGCTTTAAATCTACCAGGGTATAGTGACCCTGGTAAAATTGCTTGCCATGTTAGACTTGTCATAAATATTCTGTGAGAATATTTATAGAGTATCGTAAGTGTGCATGGAGCTTAGCAAAGCATAAAGAAGCATAGACAAGGTGCTTGCCCCAAAGAGCTTGTGATCTAATTTAGATGTAGACTAAATACTAGATTCCCATAAAATACCAGAGTTGGTTGATTGACTCATAACCTCACTCATGGTGCCATAAATCAGATGGCAACACTCTAAACATCTACTGAGCAGCTGGGTAGACCAACAAATATGTGTTCTAGCCACAAGGACAGCAGCAGGTGGTTTTATTTTGCAATAAGATGGGAAATGGCCAAGAAGCCAGCAGAAAAAATGTAAGATATGACTGTTCACACTACATGCTACACAACACAACATCCTGGAAGGACAGCTATGGAAAATCATGTTCAAAGGAGACTGTATTTTTTTTCGGTCAATGAGGCAATTTCATTGCTATACCAAAGAAGCGTCATTTTAAAGCACTTTAAATTAAACATAATTTTTATCAGTTATTCATTTTTTACTTATGTGCTAACAGTAAGAGTACTCAAGCCAAGTAAGGTAGAGGAACATGGGCGGCAGTCACTCAGCTGAGTAAATCTTACAGTTGCTAGAGAAGATGGTGTGCTGGAAGGATGGTGCACTAAGACCGTATGTTCTTTGAGCCATTGTTCTCTCTCTGGATCTCCACCACCCCAAGAGGCACACACACATACACACAGATTTAAAATGCAAAAAGCCCATGCAGTCCAGTTACTCATTTGCTGAGTCTGGGAGAGAAAACAAACATATGTGGCTTAGCTGCTTCTTGGCTTCCTCTTTTGGACCAATCCTCCTACTAAGCTCATGCATTTCCTTCGTCTTTGCTCTTTCATTCACTGTATGTATGTCAGCTTCCGCTCCAGTGGAAAGTGGGCATGGGGTGGCCACCAGTTCTGAGTGGCCAGGTTTAAATCAGTGGAAGTGTCAGAAAGTCTGATTGTGGCCAGACATTTAATTTGTATCAGCTAGTACAGCTTTATCAGTAATAAAACTACTGTTTTTCTCTCCATCTGTCTGATTTGTGGGATTTGCTCTCAGTTGGATCAAAACTTAAAGGAAAGAGAAAGGGTATGATTAAATACCAATACACATAACAAGCGTTTGTTGAATAAATGAGGCAGGTAAGTTAGCTGTAAAGGAAAAAAAAAGCTGAGTAGGTTAAACATGAGTTTGTTGATATCTCAGATGTTTAAAATTATCATTTATACATATATGTATATATACACATTTATATATATCTTCAAATAATTATATGAATTATATACGTCCCAGTTTTCTCTTAGATCCTATTTTAGATTGTGGGTCTTTTGAAGTCATGGTCTATATTCACCTTTATAGGAACTAGCATTTAATGGTTTCAGGCATATAGTAAATAGCAACTATATTTAGTATTGAATACACATATATTTTGGGTTTTAAATTATACATCAAATCATATGTATAATTTACAGAGAGATTTTTAAAAGCTGGCCTTGTATACTGTATATTAGAAGCTATTCTATTAAATGGAATCACAATTTAGCTTTTTGTTACAGAGGAGTGCAGCAGATCCTTACCCCAACAATCTTTTAATTGAAAAAAAATCTTAAAAATCACTGAAATTCTTTTGAAATTTGTCCTCACATCTTACAGCAAGTGGAAAAATATTCATTGTAGAAAATCAACTAAATCTTGGGAAAAACAGGGAGGGTCCCCAGCGTTTCCTACATGACTGCTCTCCCATTCCTGGCTCTGAAACTACTCTGGGAGTTCTACTTAGGTGATGCTGTAATAAGACAGGACCTCTTCTCTCCCACCCCCAACTTTCAGTTGAGGGCTACTTCATCTCAGAAGGGGAAGTCCACAAGTATTTCTCTTGCCTCCAGCCTCGTGGTGCAAAAGCTGTGTGTCCTATAGGCAGGGCAGAAATGTCTGGAGTGACCCTCCTCCACCCAGACCTAACTTTTATGGAAAATGCTTCATTCCAGGCTGGCGGGGCCCTGATCATCCACTACCGGAGGATCTGTGGGTAGAAGTTCCACACCGAGAGGGGCAAGTCAAAAAAGCACAGGACTTACCCTCTCCCAGCACCTGTTTGTAAAGCAGCAGTGTCATTCTGGGAGGCGTGTGCACTGTCACTGCCTCCAGTTCATGTGCAGGGATGCAGAGGTCCTGCTCACGCGGAGAGGCAGGCCCCAGAGTCAAGCCTTAAAATGAAAGGTTCTTCAACTCTAGCTAAGGAAACTGGCTTTATTTAGAACAGGGGGTATAAAACTCCATGCCAAGGGATGATGAAAAAGAAAAGATTGAGTTCTTGGTAGAGAGCAATTAAGGGAGTACACTTAGAGCTCCATGATACAATAGAAAAAAGTAAAACAGCAGAGGGATCAGAAGTTTAACACAGAAAACCAGGGAAAGAGGTAACCAAGAAGAGCCCTTCTGGGATCACTATGAACCCTGGGGGTTGGGAGTGCTGTGCAGAGGCACTAGCCTGTACTCAGGAGCAATCAGAATAGGACACGGAACAGATGTGACAACATGCTCCGATTCACACAGCCATGAACAGAGTGGGAGCCTTACTGACACAAGGGTTTAAACACAATGTCTGCTCCACGATTACCTGAACAATAATTTACTCTGACCCAGGCGCAGCTCCTATTTAAGCCAGGCTTAAAAATAAGCGAGAGAGTAGCACAGACATATATATACTACCAACTGTAAAATAGTCAGTGGGAAGTTGTTGTATAGCAAAGGGAGCCCAACTCGAGGATGGAAGATGCCTTAGAGGACTGGGGCGGGGAGGGTGGGGGGGACTCGAGGGGGAGGAGTCAAGGAAGGGAGGGAATACGGGGATATGTGTATAAAAACAGATGATTGAACCTGGTGTACCCCCAAAAAATAAAAAAAATAAAAATATGGTCAGATGCAACTATAGGAACCTGGAAGACTCTGCATGCCAAATGGTAAGCCCTCTCAGGAGTGATAAGGAAAGATACAAATTACTAGTCTCTGTCTGAATATGGGTAAAAAATGTGAAGTCCTGGAACTAAGAGAGCATCCTCCAAGGCACACACGTATCCTGTGGTAACAAGTAAAACCTGGATTGCTAAGGAGGATTAAGTACAATCTTTAACCAGTTAAGTGGCTTATGCTGATTCAGGGACAAATCATAGGTAGCCAGGCTAAAAGGTAAATATAAGAAAACAAATCTTAATAAGGACCTCAGAAGCTGCGCATTACAGGAGATAGACTTCAGAGTCAGTTCAGCTAAGTCACTAATCAAACAACCAAGTGAACAAATGACAACATCAACTCTTCAGGAGTGGGAGAAATCAATGTCCAGAGTTGCTACAATATATTATCTAAAAATGTCCAGTTTCCAACAATATCATAAAGGTGGTAAAGGGATCTGTTAAAAGAGCAAAGGAGCCAACCTGAAGGGGATCTCACTCTAGAATAATTTGATCATCAAAATTAAAACAGATTACAAGCCATTGACTAAAATAGAATTATATGTGTCCATGAACATATTAAACCACTCTTTATGGTAAAATACCAAGTATTAAAAGTGACGGAAATGGAAAATCACCGTTTGGCAATCATAGTGGTGGATATTTTAGGTGAGAATCAAAGGATACCAAGACTGATCAGTGGAATCGAATAGAAACAGGATATTGCCATAATTTAAGGATATCTTCCCATAAAATTCCACTTATTACAAGGGGAAAAGTATGTTTTTGTGTGTGGAAAAACCTGACAGAAATGTCAGCCCTCATGTTTACATGTATCCTGTTACATCACCAGTGGTGATGAGGTGTCAACCTTGTGTCCCTTCTGATGAGCTGCTCTGAGAAGAGCACATCATCATATCTGGGATGTTCCTTCCGGGGATGCCCCGCCTGAGTCTGTTCGAGGAGAAGAAACAATGGACAAACCTGCTCTGGAGGTTATCTAGACTCTGAATCTGTCAAGGACATGAACGTGATGGCAAGTCTGAGGAAGAGCTCCCTGTTGAAGAAAGATGATTGTCCAGAATGGAAAAAAGGGATAATTATCCAGACCATTGAGACACTTGGTCAAATGTAAAGGAGTCTGTGGATTGGATTATAGTATTGAAACAATGCTGACTTCTTCATTTGGAGGTTAGGTGGAAGTTATATATAATGTTCTTTTTCTGAAGGAGTCTGGAATATTTTGTGTGAAGAGGCAAATGTAAAAATATTTTGTTTGAAATTATTTCAAAATGCATTACTTTTTTAAATCAATTATTTTATTTTTTAAGCTCTTTATTGGAATATAATTGCTTTACACTGTTGTGCCAGTTTTTGCTGTACAACAAAGTGAATCAGCTATATTTATACATATATTCCCATATCCCCTCCCTCCCACGACTCCTTCCCACCTTCCCTATGCCAGCTCTCTAAGTCATCACCCATCATCGAATTGATCTCCCTGTGTTACACAGCAGCTTCCCGCTAGCCATCTCTTTTACATTTGGTAGTGTATATATGTCAATGCTACTCTCTCACTTCGTCCTGGCTTGCCCTTTGCCCCCCACCCCCCACCCTGCCCCGTGTCCTCAAGTCCATTCTCTACATCTGCATCTTTATTCTTGCCCTGTCACTGGATTCTTCAGGACCATTACTTTTATAAATGATAAAAAAAAAAAATTCTACAGTTCAGTTTTTGCTTCTTGACCCTGATATAAAAACCTAAAGTTGAATTTGGTTTAAAGAACAAAGGAATAAATCAGATTAAAGCCTTTGTAGTTTCTTTTGGCTTTAAAACATTATTTGCTTTAAAAAGTAAGAGTCTGGGTTGAGGGAATCAGGGATTGATACCAAGAAGTTTCTACTCCAAAACCTAATATAATAAGTTTAAACACTTCTCAAATAGTGTTTAAAGTGATGAACAAGGATCCCTCTATGGAAGTCAGCACTGAAAACATTCTGTGAACAAAGTTTTCCACAGTCTAAGGAACAAATGATTTGTAAATATTTCCTGAATCTTGGCTTACACTTACCCTTACTTTATTTCATATAATCAATTTCTTTTTGAATTCTTTCAAGTGATTATTTTTTCTCACACTGATAACCTTCAAGTTCAAAATTCAGTGAGAGCTCTTATTCTTGGCTCTGGCAAGTAATTATTTTTGGTTTTCATCTTTGTTTTTTAAGATTCTTTGATCATCTGACTCTAGTCATGGGTGAATCCAATGTTTTTCAGAGGAAACGAATGTTTATTTTGTTAATATCAATGCAATATTCAAATTGGCATATGCTTTAATGTTTAATTTGATATTGTTGTTCCTTAGCACAGAACTAGCTTCTATAGTGGCTTTGGAACCCCTTCAGCATAAAAATCAATATGATATGAAAAGGCTAATATGCTGTAAATTATATTGTTATGACCTGGCCAGAAAAGCGACTCCATGACTTCATTCAGTTTCTGCTGTGAAAACAAGTCAGATTGACACACTGCCAAAAGCAATGCCATG
The DNA here is from genome assembly GCF_030028045.1 of Hippopotamus amphibius kiboko. Lineage (NCBI taxonomy): Eukaryota > Metazoa > Chordata > Mammalia > Artiodactyla > Hippopotamidae > Hippopotamus > Hippopotamus amphibius. The sequence continues at coordinate 167,161,395 of NC_080189.1, forward strand.
TTTATTTACAAAATCATGAACCAAGGAAAATTGTAAATTGACTCACTAGTGCATGATTTGATTTCTAAAAAAGAGAAAAAAAAGAAGGTCTTCATATGCTTTTAATCCTCTCTTTAAAAATAAAACTCCAGTTTTTTTGTCATGAATTTAGGGTGCTTCTGGAGTTCAGTAATAGTATACTCTGTGGATAGTAAAATATTGTAGAAAGAGTACATATTCTAGATTTGGATATTTGTTCAAATTCTGTATCTGCATCTTAGCATATTTGATCATGAACAAATTAAGCTTACTTAGTCTTCTTCCTTACAGTTTCCCCAAGAAAATTGTGGAAGAATTAAAGAAAGACCCATTTATAAACGTTGAACATAGTACCTTGTAACTAACAGCCATTCAAAAATGTCCAGTTTTCTTACCTATTTATTTTGGGGTAGTTCTCTTAAAAATTTTTTTTTTCTAGTTTCTCAAAGTAGTTTTTACATCGAAATTACATAGGGTTTTACAAAAACTGCTCTTTGCTTCAGTAAATACCTTGGATTTGGAAACTCGTTCATCATGCCCAGTTTCATCAGGTCAAGAAGACAGGTCGAAAGCAAAACAGAGACATGACAGATAAAATCCACAAGCATTGGAGGTAATCAGCTGAAGCTGAACTTTGTGCTGTAAACATACCCCATAGTTAAAAATCTATGTTTTGGAAAATATTGAACAGTTTGATGTCAGTCAATGTTCTTAGAGTTCATATGTGAAGAGGAGTTCACCTTGTCTTAAAGAAAAGGCAAAAACCATCTGTTCTCAGGTCTGAGTGGGCTGTGCAGTCTATAAAAATGCAACTGTGAAGTGTCCTGTGATCGTAGCTTCATCAAGTCCCAAAGTCTTGACCTGATGAAAGTTCTCTCCCTGTCCACTCCATCATTTATCAGTTAAATATCTGCCAAATGAATCCAGAGGAATCAGAGCTCATCAGAGTACGTGTAAAAACAGAAATGAGCAATATTGAGGCAGGACCTTGGGAGAGAGAGAGGTAGGGGAATTTCTCCCTGGTTTTGCTCTTTGAGAGCCCCAGAAATTTTGATTGTGTCCCATGTAGGCCGAGCATCTATATCTTTGAGTGTTTTTGAAATCAAGACATCAAAGAACAACAAATACATTTGTTTAAAATAAGCTTATACTCTGAAATAAAAATCTCATACAATTTACCATGAGAAGTTATATCTAAAAAAATGAATAGTATATTTTAATATCACCTTTCTGTTCCTTTTAACTAAGGAACTGTTAAATTTCCTTTCCCAATTTGACTAAAACATGAGTTTACCTATTCTGTATTTTTTTTTTTCTTCTACAGCTCTCTGAGAGCTTCTCAGTCTAGGAAGAATTGACCTACTAACTGAGTTGTTTGCTCTTGTCTACATTCTTCTACTTATTCCAATCTAATGAGCTTCCATTACCTTATGTTTTTATTATCTAATCAGGCAAACAGCTGAAAAGCATCCAACATGTCCCAATTTCATAGTCCATCTTATTTCATCACCTGATGCTTACAAGAACTTTATGAAGTAGCTGTTGTCCCACCTGATTTACAAGGTGCTCATGAGGCCAGGAAAGTTAATTGATCCACTCCAGATCCTAATTACGTAAGTCTGTCTGAACTTTAATTCAGCAATCTGATCATAACCATAGACTCATTTTACTATATTGTACCCTCAGCATAATTATGTAAATAAGCACCGTTTGTTGGTGGCTTACTATTTGCTAGAAATTATGCTCATTTTAGGGGAAACAAGGAGAGTACAGTGTAATAAAGTGTAGTCTGGAAGTATATCAGGTTAACTTGGAGAGAGATTTTTCTAAATTAATACAGTAGTCCTGAGTGATATAAAAATGTGGAGTGGACAGAAGGAGGCAACTACGTATGTGGGAATATATAGGAAAGGCTGCAAGGAAGTATGCGATTGCTTTGTAATTCTTGCTGCGCTTTGCACACTAAATTGTGGCTCTTGTATCCTTTGCATCAGGCTCTTGGTATGTACTCAGTAAACATTTGTTGAATTAATGATAATTAACCAAAAGGTCAAATGTCAGCTAGATTTTGCAGAAAGGGTAGCAATTATTAGCCAGGTCCAGAAGAGCAGAAAGAAATTTCCAAGTAGAGTGAATGTGCAAAGGCAAATAGGCAACATATAAAGGGCTTTGTAGAGAGGAACTGCAAAGAACAACTTCTTCATCCATTCAGCAAACGTTTATTCAGTGTTTACTGTCTTCTAGGAACTTTTAAAGGCAACGGTAGTGAACAATGAACAAATTTCAGTGTGTCTAAATTACATCCATGGAGAAAATGGTAGGAGATTATGTCTAGGATATAGGTGACGGCCATTTGTCTGAACACCAGGCTAAGAAGTTGACTTATATTGAGAACAACATGAAGCAACCTCATGAAAGTAATTTGTCAAGATTAAAGTAAATTAGAGCTGACGTTGTGTCATCAAGTTTTACTTTACAAAGTGTATTTTGCCATGAGAAAAGTAAGTATATTCATCTCTAAAAGTTTAAAGTAAAAAGCCAAATATTTGATGTTTGAAAAATAATGCTGCTGGGTGGAAGAGAGATAAGCATGGTGAGAGCCTCGGGTCAAACAGATAGGGGCTGGGAATCGTCCAGTTAAGAAGTGGGGAGAAACTGACAGCAGGTAGCAAGTTCCCAAGTAGGCACAGTTCTGCAGAGGGTCCTGAGTTAGGACTGAAGTAATCTGATGATTGACTGGCTATGGTAGGATAGTGTGGGAGTAAAGGAGAGAAAGGAGTCAGGGATGAACCTTAGGTTTTCTTTTTGTGCACTGTTCGCAACACAGAGCACAGAGACACCAGCTCACGGTGGGAGCACTCATGGAAAAACAAATATGGGCTTGAGGGTGGAGCCAGTTTTGGAATTGGTGGTTTGAGTCGCATTTAGTAGGCAGTTGGAAATACAGGTGTGGAGCTTCTGAAAAAGGCTGATATTGAAAATGTACAATTAGAAGTTATCATAATAGAAATTTTAGCTGAAGCCAGGAAGGCAGATGTGCCCACCCAGGGAGAAAGGGAAAAAAAAAGGAAGAGCAATCAGGAGGGTGGAGAGCCAACAGTTCTTGGGAGAATGGAAGGAGACTGGGAATGAGCAGGCAGAGGAAAAGGTGGCATCCTCACTGGGGCCTCTGCACAAGGCTTCTGATTACATTTGTTTACAAGCCTGGCAGAGCAATAATTAATGCTGATGAGCTGAGCTGCTTGCAGATCACAGATTCTGTTGTGCCCTTGACACTGGGAATTACAAAGCTCCCCTGAAGATCTGAAAACAAAAAGCAGCCTTTGTGGAATTTGAAAGCCAACTTATGAATAAAGCACTCAAGTCTAGTCTAAATGGAGCCGGAGGGCTTGCTTCAGCTCTTTTCAAAGAGGAGACTATTCCTCTAGCTGCTGCTGAGCATCCACTTTCTCATCCAGAGTCTGTTACAAAAATTAATCTTTGCAGATTGCAATAATTTAAGTACTGGATCCTGGCAGCCTAATTGGAGGTCACAGGGCCTGGTTCAATAGGACCAGGAATCACTACGTAAAAGGGCTTCCCTCCAAAATGAGAAAAGAAGTTCTCTTTTAAATATTTGATCAAACAATAGGAACTGTATGTGTCTCAGAAAGATGAGGTTTATCATATCGTTTTTATCTTTTGTTGACTTAAAACAAGTAGATTGCCAGAAAACAAATTTCTCCAGCAAAGATGGGTTTACTCTCCAACAATGATGGAATTGGCACAAAATTGCAGTGCAGGGTCTGCAACCACTGTGAGCCACCCGCAAGTCTCAGCACAGCAAGAGTGGGAGACCCTTTCATTGGGAAGAAAGTTGGGAGGGATTTAGTAAATAAAGAGCCCATGGCTTTTCATTGGCTGAGTTGTTGCCGGGGGAGAAGAGGAGTTTTCCTTCTTCCTGTTGAGCTCTGCTATTGTTTCAGGTCAGGGCATGGGATCTCCCCATTCTGGTCTCCTGACTCTATTTAAATGAGGTTTCTGTTCATTAATTTTTTACACTTTCCTGCCTTCCTGTTTGTGTGCATTACAGTGATATTGGTTGGATTAGTTCATAATTATGCTCACTCCAATAATAAAGTTTTGTTTGTTTGCTATTACATAAACCTGTTTTTTCTTGGCATTTAAAAATTCCCACCAATTTATCTTACTCTTTGAGAAGACAGTCTACACCTAGAGAAAAACTGCAAAGAATGTTCAGATGTTAGAACTCAATGGCCTTTCCTAAATCTGGGCCAGGTTACTATTGGCAATTAGGGTCAGATTAGCTGTAAATATAATGGGGCAATAATTTATGGCTACAGGTGTGTTTTCTTCTCCAACCTCCCCCTGGTCAGCACTTATATCTAAGTCATCAAGCACATCTAGAGGTCAGATCAGCATATCTACAAATGATGGTATAGCAGTGTATTAAATCAAGAGGCAGCTCAGTACGGTGGCGGGCTGTATTGAATCTGGAGCTATTGTGCATCCCTAGGCCAGTTAAGCTTTTGTTGTTGCTCTGTTTAGATTTTTAACTTGTAAAATAGTGATGGTGACAGGACTGTAGTGTGGAGGGTCATAAGACTATCTGTTCTAGGGTTGTCATGAGGATTAAATTAGGTAATATACAAATACATTAAGTGATTCATCTGTATGGTAGGGTACCATACAGGCATACCTGTATTAATGGTATCACTAGTATGTTCTGCAGCCTTCGGTGTTTAAGCGTTTGGTGTTTAAAAAATCCTTTTAGATAATTTAAGTATTTGAAGTTATTTAGTAGAAGGCGTTATCCTAATGGCACTTAATAGCACTTACCTTCCATTTTCTTAACGTCATTTTGACTATTTATCTGCATATTGTCTTTGGCTGGGCACTTAATCTTTTTATCTTTCGTAGTTCATGGCACATTTTTAAAAGTTGCTGTTTATAACTTTTTTTCTTTCATATTTATATCACTGTAGTGTTAGTATTTTAAGAATAATATATCCTGGAGCTAGACCACATGGATTTCAATCCTGGCTCATTTGTTTATACTTTCTTTGACAGTAAACAAATTATGTAAATCTCTGTGCCTCAGTTTCCTCACCTATGTATGTATTTATATAATTATGAGGATTAAATGACTCAGTATAGACAAAGTGCTTAGAAAAATGCCTGATATATATTTGCTTTTAAGTTACATGGCTCTTGAGTGATGGAACTACCTCTTCAATAACACACTGGGAATGGTGAAAACGTCACTGTCATGCTACCTTTAAATTAACTGATATAACTAGTAGACATAAAGATTTGAAGTATTTTGAAATTACTTTTTTAAATGGAAAGAAAAGCCTTACTTGAGAAACTTACTCAGAATGATGATGTTGGGATACACACTTGGCCCCAAAGCTCCAAGTCTTTGGGTCATTTCAAAAAATGAAGAATCAGTACATTGATTTCAAGAGAACTGATCACTGATAGAAATCTTTGGACCAAAGTGTCTTTTTCAAATTTCCTTCTTTCCTTTCAAAGTATGCTAAAATTATTTGCAGAGCAAACAATTTAAGATGGACAAACTCAAACTAGTTTTTTTTTTAGTCATTCTTTGACAGATACTTCCTGTGTTTTTATGCTTCTGATTTTATTTTTCAAGCATCTCTACTATTTTACTAAAGAAAAAAGTAAAGATCAACAGTGTTGAATTGATTAGCATTAAGTACAAGACAGGAAATATGGAAATAATTAGGTAAAAATCTCTTGGTTCACTCATTCATCATCAATAATTTTTCCTGGGTGATTGAATTATTTTGCTAAATTGTCACTTCATGTGCTTCCTTTACTTTTTAGTTGTTTGGTTATCATATATCCTTGTTTCTCGTTCAGCTCATGCTCTTGGAATAAAATAGTAATCAATTCTGAGGTCTGAGAGTGCCATTCAACACTATCTAGTGTAACCATTTTGTTTTAAAACAGTCACAAAATCACTCCAGACCAGTTTTCTAACCCAAAATCATGCTTATTACTAGTTACTGAATTAACAATAGCATTTGAGTCTTCTCAGATCTCTTTTTTTCCTCTGGTCACCTACATTCTCCTTAGGTTCATTGTTTTTTAATCTATTTTTTTATTAATTTTTTTTGTTGCCTTCTTCAGTGCTTTACTTTTTACCTTTATTGTTTTTCTATCTACCAATCTCTGTGAAAGAATGACATCAAAATCAGTCAAACAGAAAATGTAGTTATGGAAAATTGAACAAAGAAATGACAAAAATATAGACATTTTTATATTTTCATGTTCAATCTTTCATTTACCATTGATTTAGTCCTATAACTTATAGGAGGAATGGCTTATGTCTGTGATTGCCTCAAAATGTGAATTTTTTTCTTCAGTTTGCAAAATCCATGAATATGTCTGTAGCTACTTCTGTCCATGAAAGAGCAATGTGGAAAGGGTAGTATTCAAATGTACATTTAATTTTAAAGAAAGTGTTCAACTCATCAATAAGAATTTCAAGCTATGTGCCTAGTCAACCAGATATAATTGTGTGAATATATATTTTTAAATAATTGAACAAATGAAGATAACATAAACTGGATGACAGAAATAATTCAAACATACACACATACAACCTAGTGAGCTTTCTAAATATAGTAATGTTAAATTATAGGCCTACCTTATTATCAGAAACCTTAACCTGAATAACATACTGAGTCAAATTTAATATAGAGAATAATTTGGTGGTTCAGTAATTTTAGGAAATATATAAAGAATTATGTTTGAATATTACTTTACCAGGATAGAACTGTGAGCTTTTAAATTACTCAGTTTTTAGTTTAGGGGGAAAAAAAGTCATAATTAATTCTAATTTAGATTTAAGAAAAGCACAATGTTTTGGGGACTTATGATTCACTATTCACATCCCCAGTTCTAATAAAAGCACATGATGCAAATATTCGGAAAGGTGGGGGCTTCTTATTCCTCCTCTGTCTCAGTATTCCACTCTATTAGTTCAAATAGCACATCTTTATTAGAATTTCCTTGATATAGTGATTTGCATGAAGGATACATGTAACATACATCTATTCATTGATCTCAAGGTAATTTTAGACCACCTGGCCTGAGAAATTTTGAAAGAAACCTCTTTGGTTCTTCTGGATAGAATTTTTTAGATATTTAACTTCCCTTTCTATGTTAATCATTGTATTGATTTCGTGGGAAGTAACTGGGTACAAATACTTAGTTACATAGTGAAACATTTATGGTTACAACTTAAAATTTCTCCCTATGACACTGATGACATTGAAATAGTGTGTAACAAACCACACAAAAGATCACAAGGCAAGTGTTCAAATTTCAACTATTTAGTCATTTATATACTCATTTTTACATTTAAGGTAATATTATAAAGATAGAGACACTAAATTCACTTTCCTCCTATGTGCTCAAAACTCAACAATACACAAAACATCCTTGGCGTTCTGTTCCACAAAATGACCATAATTCTGTAACTGTATCAATCAATTGCTTATCTGTTAGACTCACAGAAAGTAAAGAGTACTGCATTCTTAGACTAAAAGAATCAGGAAAGAAGTTAAAAGTATGATAGAATACATTAGCAGCTCTTTAAAATGATCTCATAATAACATTCCTCTGCAGATTCTCTGGCCCTCACTGAATTTTAACATTTCTTAATTTCACTACAATCCATTTCAGTGTGTTTTTATCATCTAATTTTTGTTTTCACATATGCTACACTTTTTTCCCTTAATCAAATTATGAGATGTTTGGAAGCAGGATCTGTGACTTACATAGTTGTTCTTTTCCATCCTTCACAGCACTTAGCCAAGCTCATGACCTATGAATGGCTTAATTGCCTAATAATGCCCTGAAAATATATTAGTGTTTGGGCTAAAAGTTACCTTAGGGATCATGTATGCATTTTTCATAAAACATTTGAGTGTTTATTCAGCATGGCAGTAAGAAACTGGGCGCTGGAGTTACAGATTATGGCTGTCATCCTTAGTTGCACGAGCTTAGGCAAGTTTCTGAAGTTTTCTGTGTTTCCATTTCACGTGCTCTAAAAAGAGCATAATTTACCAGTAGGAAGTTTCCATTGTTCATATAACATATGTGAGGTTCATAGAACAATGAATATCTCTTACATGATAAAATACAATAAATATTACTCTTCTGTGACCATGGTGATGAAGATGATATCATGATGTCAGGGACTGAGTACATATAAGGCAAAGTTGTCCTTCTTTAAACAAATTTACTCCCTAGAAGTGAAACCAAAATGGAAACCACAAAAGGTGATGCAGTATCATAAGCTATGGTACAAGCCTTTGCAGAATAAAGTGGAAGCCTGGGAGAAGGTTCCCTATGCTTACCTAGGGATATCAGTAAATGCCTCTCAGGTGAGGGTATATTTAAAAGATTCTTAAAAAGAAACGGCACTTTGGCAGGTGGACAGACTGTTAGTCCTTGTAAAGTTGGGTAAGATCATTCAACCAGAAAGAATTGTCAGTGCCAAGTATTCAGGTTTGGGAGAACATGGGATATTCTGAGATCCAATAAATTCAGTATCACAGGAACATACTTTTGAGAAAGGATGTTCTGTGAAATTAGACTGAGGTAGGTAACTGACAAGATGATGCTAGTGAAAATAAACAGAAATAACAAGGACATAGCTATCATATTTTTTTCAAAGTCTTTCTTTTTAATGAAGTATAGTTGATTTATAGTATTGTATTAGTTTCAGGTGTACAGCAAAGTGATTTTTTTCAGATTATATTTCATTATAGGTTATTATAAATTATTGAATATAATTCCCTGTGCTATACAGTAAATCCTTGTTGCTTACCTTTTTTGTGTATAGCAGTTTGTATCTGTTAATTCCATACTCCTAATTTTTCCCTCCTTCCTTCTCCCCTTTGGTAACCATGTTTGTTTTCTATGTCTGTGAGTCTGTTTATATTTTTAGACTCCACATATAAGTGATATCATATACTATTTCTTTCTCTGTCTGACTTACTTTACTCAGAATAATATTCTCCAGGTCCATCCATGTCATTACACATGGCAATATTTCATTCCTTTTTGTACATATCTCACATTTTCCTAAGCCAATCATCTGCTGACGGGCACTTGGGTTGTTCCATGTCTTAGCTACTGTAGATAGTGTTGCTGTGAACACTGAGGTGCATGTATCTTTTCAAATTAGAGTTTTAATTTTTTTCTGGATGTATACCCAGGAGTGGGATTGCTGGATCATATGGTAGTTCTATGCTTAATTTTTTGAGGAACTGTTTTCCATGGTGGCTGCACCAATTTATATTCCCAACAACAGTGTAGGAGGATTCCTTTTTCTCCAAACTCTCTCCAGCATTTATTTGTAGACTTTTTGATGACAGCCATTCTAACCAGTGTGAGGTAATAATCATTGTGGTTTGATTTTCATTTCTCTAATAACTAATAACGTTGAGCATCTTTTCATGTGCCTTTTGGTCATTTGTACATTTTCTTTGGAAAATGCCTATTTAGGTCTTCTGTCCATTTTTTAATTGGGTTGATTGATTTTTGCTGTTGAGTTGTATGAACTTTTTGTATATTTTGGATATTAACCTCTTGTTTGTTGCATCATTTGCAAATATTTTCTCCCATTCTATAGGTTGTCTTTTCATTTTCTTGATGGTTTCCTCTGATGTGCAAAAGCTTTTAAGCTTGATTAAAGTGGATTTATTTTACTGACCTTAGAGTTTTTATGCCTAGCCTCCATGGAATGGTTATTCTGAATATACCTAGACTTTGACGTCCAAAATTGTAGGGCCTCCTGCCTCATATGGCTATCTTGGAAAGCTATAAGAGAGACTAATATTTCCTTTCTGGCATTTACCACACTAATTCAACATTATATTATATTACATTATATTATACTATGTTATATTATATTATATTGTATTTTACAACTGTATGTCCTCCTATGATAGCATGTTCAATATAGGTATATGTTAAGAACTATTGAATTGTCTTTATTGTTCACTGTTTAGCCTCCAGAGCATATTAGGTGATCAACATAATTGAATGAATGAGTACATAAATGAATGTGTGGTTGAAAGAGAAACCTTTATTTGTAAGAATACAGATTCAGATCCTTGGGATTGCTGTAAAAGAACTATGAGCATCAGACCTCTTTAGTTATAACTTAAATGTGCTTCTTGTAGAAACAATATCATATGTATTAATTATATATTACATATGTTGACAGCCTTTTGTGAGACTTACGGCCTAAGAACCCAACTTCTTTATTAATTTTTATTGGTGTATAATTGATTTACAATGTTGTGTTAGTTTCTGCTGTATAGCAAAGTGAATCAGTTATAATATACATATAACCACTATTTTTTAGATTCTTTTCCCATATAGGTCATTACAGAGTACTGAGTACTATACATTAGGTTCTTATTAGTTATTTATTTTATATATAGTAGAGTGTGTATGTCAATCCCAATTTCCCAATTATCCCTCCCCTGCCCCTTTCCCCCTTGGTAACCATAAATTTGTTTTCTATATCTGTGACTCTATTTCTATTTTGTAAATGAGTTCATTTGTACCATTTTTTAGAGTCCACACATAAGCAATGTCACATGATATTTGTCTTTCTCTGTTTGTCATACTGAATGTAGTAAGTCAATCTATAGGTCCATCCATGTCACTGCAAATGGCATTATTTCATTCATTTTTATGGTTGAGTAATGTTCCATTATATATATGTACCACATCTTCTTTATCCATTCATTTGTTGATAGACATTTAAGTTGCTTCCATGTTCTGGCTACTGTAAATAGTGCTGCAGTGAACACTGGGGTGCATGTATCTTTTCAAAGTATGGTTTTCTTCAGATATATGCCCAGGAGTGGGATTGTTAGATCATAGGGTAGCTCTGTTTTTAGTTTTTTAAGGACCTCCATACTGTTCTCCATAGTGGCTGTATCAATTTACATTCCCACTAGCAATGCAAGAGCATTCCTTTTTCTCCACACCCTCTCCAGCATTTATTGTTTGTAGATTTTCTGATGATGCCCATTCTAACCAGTGTGAGGTGATACATCATTGTAGTTTTGATTTGCATTTCTCTAATAATTAGTGATGTGAGCATCTTTTCATGTACTTTTTGGCCATCTGTATGTCTTCTTTGGAGAAATATCTATTTAGATCTTCCACTGATTTTTTGATTGAGATTTTTGTTTCTCTTCGTATTGAGCTGCATGAGCTGTTTGTATATTTTAGGAGATTAATCCCTTGTCAATCATTTCATTTGCAAATATTTTCTCCCATTCTGAGGGTTATCTAGTCGTCTTGTTCATGGTTTCCTTTTATGTGCGAAAGCTTTTAAGTTTAATTAGGTCCCATTTGTTTTTTTTTTTGTTTTGTTTTGTTTTTTTCATTACTCTAGGAGGTGGATTAAAAAAAAGATCTTGCCGTGATTTACATCAGAGAGTGTTCTGTGTATGTTTTCCTCTAAGAGTTTTATAGTATCCAGCCTTACATTTAGGCCTTTAATCAATTTTGAGTTTATTTTTGTGTACAGGGTTAGTGTGTGTTCTAATTTCATTCTTTTTTATGTATCTGTCCAGTTTTCCCAGCACCACTTATTGAAGAGCCTTTTTCTCCATTGTATATTTTTGCCTCCTTTGTCATAGATTTGGTGACCATAAATGCATGGGTTTATCTCTGAAGTTTCTATCCTGTTCCACTGATGTATAAGTCTGTTGTTGTGCCAATACCATACTGTTTTGATTACTGTAGCTTTGTAGTATAGTCTGAAGTCATGACGCCTGATTCCTCTGGCTTTGTTTTTCTTTCTCAAAATTGCTTTGGCCATTCAGGGTCTTTTGTGTTTCCATACAAATTGTAAATTTTTTTGTTCTAATTCTGTGAAAAAACGCTATTGGTAATTTGGTAAGGATTACATTTAATCTATAGGTTACTTTGGGTAGTATAGTCATTTTGACAATATTGATTCTTCCAATCCAAGAACGTGGTATCTCTCTATCTGTTTATGTCATCTTCAATTTCTTTCATCAGCATCTTATACTTTTCTGAGTACAGGTCTTTTGCCTCCTTAGGTAGGTTTATTTTCATAGATATTCTGCTCTTTTTGATGCAATGGGAAGTGGGACTGTTTCCTTAATTTCTCTTTCTGATCTATTGTTGTCAGTGTATATGAATGTAAGAGATTTCTGTGTATTAATTTTGTATCCCACAACTTTACCAAATTCATTGATGAACTCTAGTAGTTTTCTGTTAGCATCTTTAGGATTTTCTATGTATAGCATCATGTCATCTGCAAACAGTGACAGTTTTACTTCTTTTCCAATTTGGATTCTTTGTATTTCTTTTTCTTCTGATTGCCATTGCTGAAACTTCCAAAACTATGTTGAATAATAGAGGGGAGAGTGGACATCCTTATCTTGTTCCTGGTCTTGGATGAAATGATTTCAGTTTTGCACTGCTGAGAACAATGCTTGCTGTGGGTTTGTTGTATATGGCCTTTATTATGTTGAGTTATGTTCCCTTTGTGCCCATTTCTGCAGAGTTTTTTTTAATCATAAATAGGTATTGAATTTTGTCAAAAGCTTTTTCTGCATCTATTGAGATAATCATATGTTTTTTATTCTTCAGTCTGTTAATGTGGTTTATCAGATCGATTGATTTAAATATTGAAAAATCTTTGCATCCCTGGGATAAATTCCATTTGATCATGGTGGATTTGGTTTGCTAGTATTTTGTTGAGGATTTCTGTGTCTATGTTCATCAGTGATATTGGCCTGTAATTTTTTGTGTGTGGTATCTTTGCCTGGTTTTGGTATCATGGTGATGGTGGCCTCATAGAATGAGCTTGGTATTCCTTCCTCTGCATTTTTTTGAAATAGTTTGAGAAGGATAGGTGTTAACTCTTCTCTAAATATTTGATAGAATTTGCCTTTGAAGCCATCTGGTTCTTGACTTTTGTTTGTTGGAAGTTTTTAAATCATAGTTCCAATTTCAGTACTTGTGATTGGTCTGTTCATATTTTCTACTTTTTTCCTGGTTCAACTTTGAAGGTTGTACCTTTCTAAGAAGTTGTCCTTTTCTTTTAAGTTGTCCATTTTATTGGCATATAATTGCTTGTAGTAGTCTCTAACGATTCTTTGTGTTTCAGCAGTGTCAGTTGTAACTTCTTTTTCATTTCTAATTTTACTGATTTGAGTCTTTTTCTTCTCTTAATGAGTCTGGGTAAAAGTTTATCATATTTGTTTATTTTCTCAAAGAACCAGTTTTTAGTTTCATTGTTCTTTGCTATTGTTTTCTTTGTCTCTATTACATTTATTTCTGCTCTGATCTTTATGATTTCTTTCCTTCTAACTTTGGGTTTTGTTTGTTCTTTCTCTAGTTGATTTAGGTGCAAAGTAAGATTGTATTGCTATAAACTTCCCTCTTAGAACTGCTTTTGCTGTGTCCCATTTACCTATTTATTTATTTATTGGCTGCTTTGGGTCTTTGTTGATGCGAGCAGGCTTTCTCTAGTTGCGGCAAGTGGGGGCTACTCTTCGTTGTGGTGTGTGGGCTTCTTGTTGTGGTGGCTTCTCTTGTTACAGAGCATGGGCTCTAGGCACATGGGCCTCAGTAGTTGTGGCACTTGGGCTCAGTAGTTGTGGCACACAGCCTTAGTTGCTCCACAGCATGTGGGATCTTCCTAGACCAGGGATGGAACCCATGTTCCCTGCATTGGCAGGCAGATTCTTAACCATTGCGCCACCAGGAAAGTCCCTGTGTCCCATGGGTTTTCGATCATAATGTCCTTGTTGTCATTTGTCTGTTTTTTCTTTTGTTTTAATTTCCTCTTTGGTTTCTTCAGTGTGCCATTGGTTGTTTAGTAACATACTCTTTAGCCTCCATGTGTTTGTGGTTTTTTACAGTTTTTTTCCCCTGTAATTGATTTCTAATCTCATAACATTGTAGTCAGAAATGATGCTTGATATGATTTCAATTTTCTTAAATTTACTGAGGCTTCATTTGTGATCCAAGGTGTGATCTATCCTGGAGAATATTCTGTGTGCACTTGAGAAGAAACTGTATTCTACTGCTTTCAGATGGAATGTCATATAAACATCAACTAAGTTTATATGGTCTAATGTGGCATTTACATATCAAAGACACAAGAGAAATACCAATTCCTCTAGAAAGCTAGCTTAACCAATTACAAAGGCTAACTTTGATACAATAACACAGCCATTAGAGGCCATTGTTCTCTAGATCTTTTGGCAACCCACATTAATCAAGGTTAGCCACCACAAGGCCCCACATATTAGTGGACAGCCACCCTGGAATTACCCCTGCAGTTTTCGGGATCGCCTCTGGAACTTTTTGGGTCCCACATGTTAGTGGACAGCCCCTGCAACTTTCCACTCCCCATCCTGTATTTCCTGATATCTCAGCACTCACGGGAGTTTCTTCGGTCTCCCGGCTGGCTCTGCCAATTGTTGCACTGCACCCTGCAGGCCTGCAAGGCCTGTGTTTGCCCAGCTTCAAGACTGAAGAAAGAGCCCAGGGTCAGCAACAAAGACATCAATGTTTTAATGGATGAAGGAGCTCAGGCATCTGAAGCAAGATCCTGGAGTGACACCCCACCATGTGCAGTGCATGGCAGGCAGGACATGGTAGGAATCTTCACTCTATCATTTGTTAACATAAGTACTGGATATTCATAAATTATTGTATTCAATCCTAACAAGAATGCAGTGAAGGAGGTACTTGATCTCCATCTTACAGAAAGGAAAACTGCTTATTGAGACTGAGTGATGGGCTCAGGTTTACACAACTTAGAAGTGATAGACCCCTTTTTGAACCTAAATAATTTGGTTGGGACACAAAACAAGGATTCTTAAATAGAATAAAAAGTCCATACTACTCAGTGCTAAATTGTATAGGCCATAGGAGGATTGTAATGTGCTGTTGCCCTAATCTTTTCCAACACAGAAAAGGCTTTTCAGTTTTTTTTGGAACATCTTATAGCATTAGTAATCAATAGAACATACTTTGGGAAATTGAAGTTTAAATGGGATATGTTGTATAAATTTCTCTATCAGTAGTTCTAATCAGAGAATGGGAGCCACCCCATCTATTTGAACACAGAAGTCAATGTAAAAAATTAACTAGGTATAATGCTGTTAAGTAGTAACTGAAAGGGTAAAATGAGAACACTGACATATGTAGGTAACGATTGTGGAAAGCGAGTACTGCCAAAAAAGTCTATGCTACATAGTTCTTGAAATATTTTGCAAAAATTCTGTTAAAAATATCAAGTAAGTATTAGAAGTCATTATTTGGGATATTGAATGTTTGCTGAGACATTAGATTGGCATCACTTTATGTGATTATAAATCTTGGGTGCATCATAATAATAAAAATAAAATTAATGAAATTGAGGATTTCAGGGAGATTGAAGGTAGAAAGAAAACTTTCCCTCATTTGTCATAGCACAGAATTACTAAATACTAGATACAAAATGTGATTTTTAAAAATATAATGCATCAGGGCTTCCTAGGTGGTGCAGTGGTTAAGAATCTGCCTGCCAATGCAGGGGACACAGGTTCGATCCCTGCTCCAGGAAGATCCCACATGCCATGGAGCAACTAAGCCCGTATGCCAAAAAATAAATAAATAAAATAATAATGCATCAAGCAAAACTTGTAATTTTCTTAATCAGTTTTCTGCAATCTTATCTATTGCTACCAATTAATATCTATTTTTGTCTAGAAATATTTATAAGATGTCTGACAGGTCCTTCAGTTTTTAACTTTTTTATTTGGCAAATGAAATTACATTTAATAATTTTATAATAGCTTAGAAGTATAATCACTGTATTACCCAGTGTTTCTAATTGTTAATATTTCTTATTGGCCTTTTTATAAGGAAATGCATCTGGAATGATGTTCTCCAGCTGTAAAAATTTTAAAACATTTATAAATTATTGTCATTGGCATGTTTTTTCCCTTTGTCTTTGAAGATTTTGCCTTGCTTGTATACTTTGTATGGTGAGTATGTGTCATTTAATATGCAATACACTTATTTAAAAGACTTGATTTCCAAGGTGGATATTAGATACCAAAAAAAGTAGTCTGTGTCACATATTTGGAGGCTTCATCTGCTAGTGAGAGTGGACTTTTCCTGTTCTAGCAGGCCTGTTTGTCTAAGGCCCAGGAAGGTCAACCTCCGGCAGCCGCAGCAGACCAGAGGTAGGGAGGCACACACTTTAAGATCCATTCTTTTATTCATTCTTCCTTTGACTTCAAACCCTCAACAGAATCTTGCATCGTCAATGATATCAATGCCCAGTTCTTCCTTAGGGCTCTGTCTCTGTCTGCACTTGGAGCTTTCTTCACAACCCTTGGGTGATTATTAATCCCCAGTCAGTGCCAAGGTCTCTAATTCATCACCACATCCCACATTCTGTAAGGCATTCTCATCCAATACTAACATTAGGCTTTGTCTCCATCTGTTGTTTGCAGGTTGCTTCTGTGCCCTGATAACATCACACAGGAAAACAGTTGAGTGCTACTACTGGAAATGGTACACACAGATTTTAGGAGAAAGGGTGGCTTTTGTTTTCATACCTGGTCACATCTACGTTTTCCTGTCTTAGCATGGTGGCATGATTAGACCCACTGTTCTCTGATACTCACCGTAAGAAAGAAAAAGTTTCAGGATTTTTTGAGGGTTATTCTTTTCCCTTCCTATCCTTAACACACATCTAGAAATGTCTGAGTTTTACAAAGACAGTGATATGATGATTAAAAACAAAACCAGCATGGGCACTATTATTTCTTTCTTCTGAATCTCTGGGTCACAGTTATGCTTGGAAGTAGTGTATTACTTGCAAGGCACTAGGGCTTTGGGACAGAATAAGAAATTCTCCAATCAGGATCAAGTTCAATAAGCTTGCTGCAATTAAAATTTTCTGTAGCATCATTGAGATTGACCCACAATATGACTTCAAAGGCTTTAGAGGCAAAATGAGGATGAACTGACCTCACTAAACCACACCCAACTCCTCAAAGAATTCTATAGTAGAATAGAAATGTCCTTTTGTTTTTTTCTTTAAATAAAATGTCTAGCTTAGCTGAACTGAGTTAGGTACTAGTGCTACAGGGATACAGTGCATGGACACAGACTTGCCCTCAAGACCCCAATCCAATGGGGCAGACAATCAGAAAATTAAAATCCAGGGAGATAAGAGCAACAATGAAAGGGAGTTCAGAACCATTGAGAAGAGCATCCTAGCAAAGACTGGGGAATCAGGGAGTCTTCCCAGGAGAGGTGACATCTCAACTGAGTCTTAAAGCTTCTGTGCGAATGAGCCAGGTAAAATCTAATGAAATTCTCAGTGAGGAGATTATGTTTAAACTTCCCAGAAGAATTGTTGCAAATGAATGTGCTACCTCTTTTCCATTTGGAGCTTTTCTCCTCCCTGAGGCAATTATAAAAGAAAATTTTCCTGCATGAAAAAGAATCAGCAGGGGCTGGCTTGCAACTTTACTGGACCCTCAGAAAATTGGCAGCCAAACCTACAGAGAGAGGAACTCTCCAAGGACAGGGAAGGAGAGAGAACTGGGCCCTGGGCTGTCTCAAGATGCCTGTTTGTTCCCTGACCAAAAAAAAGAAGACAGCTGACAGCAAGGTCCCATATCAAAGAATCTTTCCCCAGGAGCCACAGAGATGCTGAGTGAAGTTCCTGGGTTATCAGTGCTGTGAATAAATGGTGTCAGCCATGACATTTTCTTGCTGGCAGAGACAGAACACCCCTGAGGAAAAGACACTGATCTTAGTTTTGTTTATTCAATTGGGGGCGATGTCTTGCCAGGTTTTGATAAATGTGTTTAGAAAGTGAAAGGGATATATGGTTATTGTGCGGCTTCTGCTTATTGCAATGCTGAATTTCAGAGTGGGTCCCAAGCGGTGCATATTTAAAACACAAACCATCAGGTAATAATTACTGTGGCCAATGCCTATTAAGATATGCCTAGTGATGCCCCTCAAACCTTCTTCCTCCATTACCCAGGCTGAGGTGTATTTCCATCGGATTTTTAAAAAGATACCTTGTTCCCTGTAATAGCTGGTCACTGATGTATGAAATTCCTTTAAGTGAGATAAACTTTTAATTCTGCAAGCTGCAGCTGAGGCTCAAAATGCAAATAGCCCTATGGAGATAAAGCTTTTGATTTTAATAGTTTGCTGTGAGTGAATTTAGAGAAATCTTCCAAGAACAAATTTTTAAATGTGTACAGGGACTGAGGGTGCTTATGTGTTTGTGTATGTATGATATGACAGAGAAAAACGAGTAAGAGAGGTATAGAGAGATGAGAAAGAGTGAGAGACAAACCAGTTGCCACAGTAGAAAGGTGACAGGTGGAAAGATGAAGAGAGGTCTAGTGGGAGAAAAGACCAAGACCTAATTCTGACTATGAGAAGCCCTAAAGATTTTTGGAGGGACAGGTGCCATGGTACCATTCTGCTTTTTAAAAATGAGATAATATTTTTAAAATAATAGACCAACAAATATGTTAATAACCCACTTATCCTTGGGGTTTCTTGGAGAGAAAGAGGAAGATTTTGTGGACAAATGAAGCTGTTGGCTGTGCATATACCCCTGCTCTTCAGCACCACCATCTCACCCACCTGGAAGGTCTACAGGACCCTCCCTTTTGGGGGGGAAACTTGATGGTAAATGGAAGTTTACAAAGAGGGTGAGGTGAGGTCACTGAGGTCCTTACAAGTAGAGATAACAAGACAGCAACAAATGCCAAGAAGGGCCATCTGGCTCACTTAAAAATGAAACTCCCTTGAAGCCAGCCCTGTGAAATGCCTTTTCTGGTATCTTTAAATGGGTGGGCTGCCGAAACAAGAAGGTATCCTGACAATTGTGCTGGCACTAGATTCAAGCAAACCTAGAATTAAATCTAGGTGCTGCCACTTGTGATCTTGAACCTGTAACTAAAAGAAAACTGAAGCTCAGATAGTTTAAATAGAGGTAATACTATCTCTATCATACGATTTGTTTTGATACTGTGTGAAGCGCTTCACACAGGGAGAAATTAGTCTATTTTGATATCATCATCAGACAAACCCATTAGAAAATGTCCATGGATTTCCAGCAATGCTTCTGCTGTGTGCCACTGGGTAGAAGCACAGCAAAAGTACTAACTGATTATTTTGTTTGAAAAGTGAGTATTGAAGCTCTGCTCTTCTGGGAAGTAGCAGAGTGGAGGCTGTAAAAGCTGCTACTCTTGAGTCAGACGGGCTGGTTCAAGTCCTGAAACCACCACCACTCTAAATGACTTAACTTTTCTATGCCCTATTTTTTCTTTAACATAGAAATGTTTACTACTTTTTCCTGGCATAAAGTAAGCACAATTATTAATACTGCTGAGCTTTCTGTCCTGTTGCTTCTTAGGAGTAAATGGCAAAAAAATTATATTAAAAGATAAAATGTCCAGTAACAAGGGCTCCATAGCCCAAAAGATCTGTGTTCATAGATGGTTGTTTACAGTCTCTAACTTTCAGTTTCCTGATCTGTAAGATGGGTGTACTAACATTTACTTCAGGATATGGGAGGCGAAGGAAACTGTCAGGGTGCAAAGAAGTGAGATAAGAAGGGGAAGAGAAGGCAACCAATGAGTGGAGAATTATCAGTTAGGTACCACTATGGGCAGTTAATCCCACCAGGGGAGTTATGGGGCTCTGAGTAAAACAGACTCGAGAGGTGGGTGGAGATGTGTACATGAACTCCTGTGAGGCTTTGTTTGAGGGCTGTTCCTGAAGTTACTCCCCTGCTCTTACAGCCTATCAAGTAGGTAGCAGAGCTGGCTCCAGAGGCCCGAGAAAATCCTCAGGCAACCAAAGGCAGGTGATAGCTGTTGGAAGCTGCGCAAAGCACAGTGCACTGGTGCTAGCAGAGAGGGAATGTGGGCAGGTAGCATCTGCCACATTTAGGATTCGTTCCTCTTTTCTCCCAAGATGGCAAAGGCTTATATGATAAATCTTATCATGCGATTTATTAATCTGTTTGCAAATTCAAATATTTGTCCAGTTTTAGAGGACATGCCGTTTGCATGCATCTGTTTCTTTTTATCTAGTAAAATCATATCTATTTCCCTCACATTGGAAGAAGTGAAACAGAACTTTCAGGGTGTTAATTTCAGGGTGTTAAGGCAGTGGATTCCAGTGTGATGTGTATCTGTGGCTCCAGAAAAACACAAAAACAATGGAATTTAAATTCTTTCCTAATCACTTTATAAACTAATTAGACCCACCTCGTGTACTTTTCTTCCTGGTTGCTTAGTGCAATCATTGTATTTGTTCGTTTACATACAGTACAGGTATTTTTACGGTATTATAGGGCATCTTGATTGATGGTTAGGAAGATAGACTACAGGACAGAGTAAGTCTTGTTTTTAATGCTGACATTTGTAGAATATTATTTATAATATAACTGACAAACACCAAACTTCGGTAAAGGAGGACTGGGAATAAGTGTAAATGTGTCAATTTTCTTTATTTTTTGTAATAGGAAATCAAGAGCTACTGATTAAATTGAAATGTGTGAAAACCTGTATGCAAACACTATACCAAACCAAAAGCAATAGCCGCATAAATTTAGCATTTTTACATTTGATTTTTCATTTAAGAGCAGTGAACAGTGAGATGTGGCACAGGAACCAAATCTGTTCTGCCACTTTTTTTTTCTTTTCTAAATAAAGACTTAAACACATTTACACCCATTCTTTTATACACTGTCTGTGGTGCTATAGTGTTAGTTACATAGTTGTGATAAAGATTGGATGTGGCTTGTAAAGCTGAATATGATTACTGGCTGGTCCTTTGCCAAGTTCTGTTGAGGAAGAATGTTTTTAGGAAGTACTAAACTGACCAGAAAAAGTCTCTTTTTCTCCTCCCAGCACTCTACTCTCAATACCCCCCCCTCCCCATCCCCAGCAATTCTCCCACACAGCTGCATGTCCTACAGTTTAACTCAATTCTGACACCACCTACCTGGAAATAGCATCACATCCCACAGGTTAAAGTCTCAGTTCCGTAAGAATGCTTTCATACAACTTTGAATGACAATTGAAAGTACAGATTATCAGCTGGGTTTCTGACCAGCTATAAATGAGAAGTTTCCAGGACTCCTTGGGTGTGATAACTTGCTAGAGTGGCTCATAGAACTCAAGAAAATGGTTTACTTACTAGATGACCAGCTTGCAACTCAGGAACAGCCAGATGAAAGAGATATACAGGGCAAGATGTGTGGAAGGGGTGTAGAGTTTCCCTGCCTTCCCTGGTCCTGCCCTCCCAGCACTTCCACGTGTTCACCATCCTGGAAGATTTACCAACCTCTGAACACCACAGTTCAGGGATTTCTATGTAGGCTTTATTTTATAGGCATGAATGATTATAACGTTGGCCTTAATGGCTAATTCAACCTTCAGCACCGATCCCCTGCCCAGAGGTCTGAAGGTGGGGCTGGAAGTTCCAACCGTGTAATCATGTGACTGGTTCCCCTGGCAACCAGCCCTCATCCCAATGTTATCTAAAGCTTTCCAAATATTACTTCATTAACACAAAGTCAAGGGAGGTTGAAAGAAAGTTCACTTTTTTGTCTTTGGTGCTCTCAGGAACCAGGAACAGAAAATATAACAAAAGATGCCTCTATAGCGCATCACAGTATTAGGATATTACAAAGGTTTTAGGAACTGTGTGTCACAAATGGGAATGAAGACCAAATACATATTTTTTATTATAAATTATAATATGACAGTTACATATGAAGTTATAAAATTAGCAATCTAGTTTCACTTCAGCTACATTTTTATTTTGTTGTGATTACATGAATAATATGCTTTCAATAGAAATAGAAATATGAAACTTTTCAAAGGTACATTGGAGTTATACATTAGATCTGCCTGTATTAAAGAAAATGAGTGTATATGATTTTATCAGACATCAGGTTGGATTTGGATCCTCTGTACCAGATTTTTTGTTTTTCTGGATGTAACAGCTTAAATGAAACTGATGGCCAAGCTACCCTAAGTATTGTTGGGACAGAAAAGCTCTCCTCATAGTTGATCATATATTTACTTCCTTTCTCTTTCTTAGTTTGAAAACTATTTCCAAGTGTGAGGAAATAAACTTAGAATTTTCCTGATTTCAAACCCTGATTATGGACTCTGTCTCAGCCAGGAAGGATCAAGCCTAATCCTTTTCAAAGAGTCCGTTGAATTCTGGCCATAAAATAATGATGCCTGGCCTTTTTTTTAAAGAGACACAGAAAACCTCTTTCAATTGATTTTTGTATAGTCACTCACTGAAACCCAGATAAAGGTGAGACAGTATGTGAATTTATTATAGTTTTAGATGCCACAGCACATAGTTGAAAATTTGAAAGTTTTATTTAAAAAAATTTAAGCTAAATGAAATACCTACACTCCTTTTCCAAACTCTTGTTTCTTTTATTCATTCAGTCATCGTTATATATAGATTTATATAGGAGAAATACCATGTTATATATGAGCATAAAATAGTTAATAAGTAAAACAAATATTTTGTAGCAACTAAGTGATTTTTCTTATGTAGAAAGGAAATAGTAGCTGAAATGCCTAATCATATTTAAAAGAATTTTTTAAACTTTGTTACTACACCTATATAACAAGTACTTATATAACGTTGAAGGGTGGTAGAATACGCCACCCCCAAATATGACACTTTAACATAAGGATTATTTTGAGCTAAAGACATTTGAAAGAGAGCAGATACAAAAAGAACACTCTGCCTTCCCTGTGTAGGGAGAAAAAAAACTTTCTAGTCACCAGAGATAGAGTCAAAGCTGAGAAAAATCTGTACAAATGGACCTTGTTAAAATAACTTATCTTCCTTTAGCCTCCCCATGCATTTTACTTCTCCACAATTGCCATTTTGTTCAACCTACTAGATAAGCATTTAGGTTTGGCCACTTCCTCTGGTATACATTTACCTGTGGGGGCTCCCACGTACATATAAAAATCTGTATGCTTTTCTCCTGCTAATCTATCTTACCTTAATTTAATTCTCAGACGCTGAGAGTAAAAGTAAATTTTTGCCTTGCCTGCAGTGTTCTGTATTCTCCATGATTGAAAAATGATATTGTTAATTAATGCAAAGAGATTAAAAATGAAAACTTGGACTTAATACATATCCCTTAATTTTCAAATACACTAAAGCACAGTGCAAGCAGTTTAGAATAGATTTACATTTGACTGCTCTTTCAATAATTATCAAAATTACATAAAAATTATTTTAAGGTGAACAACTCCTTTCACAATTAACATATTAAATCTAGGGTTTCCCAAAAGTATTTGAGGTGATAAATGAGACACAGAAATTGATACATGGTTTGCTAGCATGGACACTATTATATATGTATATTTAAGTTATGCTAAAGGATTCTGATTAAAAAGGGCAAAGTGCACTCAGTACAAAGAAGGTAAATTTTCTACTATAGGACTACATTCAAGCATGTGGCTCTATCGTGATAATTCACCCTTAGAGACAGGGTAATATTAAGAAAATAAAGGTCTTTGATGGCTCCTGGTAACATTTTCCACTTTCTTAATGGTGGTAAAGCAGTTGGTAGACGATGCAAATGTTGCATCTGTGCTCATGTTATTGTTCTTGGAGGGTCACAGATACTTAACCACACAGGATGGAGCTGAAGAGGTTCTGTTAGCAGACTAACCAGCTGTAAAAGAATCAACATTAGAAATGTGTAAAAATCTAGTTGCAAATGGCCAATTTATATCTTTACTTCCCTTTTTCCTTATTTAATAAGGTAAAATTTATATGAAGAAAGAGCATAAAATGCAGTATTTCAAGTGTTCGGTTCTGTGAATGTTTAAATATGCATACACATGTTTTACTGGATGCAACATCAGGAATATATATTTCCAGCACCTGAAAGGGATCCCTTGTATTTCTTTCCATACTAATACTCCCTAAAGGAACCACTGTTCTAGCTTCTATTGCTGTAAGTTTGTTATGCCCCTTCTTGAAATGTATATGCAGTTGACTCTTGAAAAACATGGGGGATAGGGGCATATCTGGTTGAAAATCTGTGTATAACTTTTGACTACCCTCCAACTTAACAGACTAATAGCCTGCTGTTGACTGAAAGCATTATTGATAACAAACAATTGATTAACATATATTTTGTGTGTTATCAGTATATGTCTTATATACAGTATTCTTACAATATGCAAGCAAGAGGAAAGAAATGTTAAGAAAATCATAAAGGGAAAATACATTTGCAATACTGTATTTATCATTACTCCAAGTTTACCCTGTTTACAAGATGAATTGTCAGTACCTACATCAAAACTGTCTTATGATACAAAACAGTATAGATGTTAGATGTATTACGAATGCTAGACATCAAAAATGAAAAAATAATGTGAAAAACAAATTCATATTTACAGGTATAATGATTTTTGCATTGATAACAAAGAAGCAGTGATGGGACTGATTTTTGGTAGCTTGGTGTAATCAATATGATGGCCTCAGAGTAGCCTAGCCTACACATTAATGACTGAGACGGATCATTATAAAATTTTTATGGCATACAGTATTACAGTTATATTCATAAAACAGTAGTAGAAACATTGTTACTTTTTAAAAAACAACTTACCTGTGTTGATAGGCTGATACAAAATTTCTCCAGTTATCACAGAGAGAACTGCATAGTTCATCTGTGAGTTTTTGTCAAATTGTCAAAAATCTCCAAAGAACTTTCCAATATATTTATGGGGAAAAAATCTTCATATAAATGGACGCATGCAGTTCAAACCTGTATTGTTCAAGTGTCAACTATACATTAAAGCATGTTATATGGAAGCTTTTGTGTCTGGCTTATTTTGTTCAACATAATGCCTATAGGATGCAGCTATTACATCTATGTTTTTCTATATTGTAGTAGTTTATTCTTCTTTTACTATTGTATAATACAAAATTTACACATATCTCAATTCATTCTACTATTTCTGAATTTGTTACTGTTTCATTTTCGGTTAAATCTTTTATGAAAATTCTGGTGTATGTCTTTCTGTTAAGCAAATACATTCATTTCTTTTGGATATGTATCTAGGGTTGGAATTGCTTTAGTAAATACTGCCAATTTCCCACAGTTTTTTTTACTATCTGTTGCTGCCACCAGTAATGCAGCAGAGTTCTGTAACTTGGTCAATAGCTGGTCTTGTTGGTCTTCTAAATTTTAGTCCTTCTAGTGGGTGTAAGTAGTTTTAATGTGTATTTCTCTGATGAGTTATGACACTGAGCTCCTTATTCATATAATTATTAGCTATTTAGATATGCTCTTTTTAAAGGGACTTTTCAAGTGTCCTATTTTTTATTGGATTTTTATACTTTTATTATTGATTGCTTAAATTCAAAATACTTGGGGATCTTCTGGTTATCTTTCCTTTTTAATTTCCAGTTCAGTTTAATTCCTATTTAGTCAAAGACCATTTATGTTGCAAATACTTTGATATTTGATAATATTTGCTTTGTTATCCAGGATATGACCAGTTTTACTAAATGGTTTATATACACTTCAGGAGAATGTATATTATGTTGTTATTGGGTATAGTGTTCTAAAAAGCAATTAAATGAATTGGTTAATAGTTCTGTTCTCTGACCATAATGATTTATGTCTGACTTCTGTCATTTACTAAGGGAAGTTTATTAAACTATACAACTATAGTTGTGGATTTGTCAACTTCTCCATTTCTGTCAAATTTTGTTTTTTGTATTTTGAAGAATTATTATTATTACAAACTTATGAGTTTTTAGTCTTCCTGTTTAATTTGTTGTTTTGCTAAAATGAAACAACTCTATAATTTTAATGATATTTCTTCCCTTGGAGTCTGATATTAATAAAGCTGCAACGGCTTTCTTTTTAGTACGTTTTATTGTTTAACATTCTACTGTGTCTTTGTATTTATAAAGAATCTTTTACAAAAAGTATAGAGGTAGACTTTTGTTTTCTTACCAATCCGTCAATGTTTCCTTTTAGACTTTTTAGTCTCTATATATTTAATATAATGACAGATATTCTCAGTTTCAAGTCTACCATCATGCTATCCGTTATCTTTTGTCTCATCCTGTCCTCATTTCTTTCATCCTTTCCTGCCTTTTGAAAAATTTATTGACTTGGGACTTCCCTGGTGGCGCAGTGGTTAAGAATCTGCCTGCCAATGCAGGGGACATGGGTTCAATACCTGGTCCAGGAAGATCCCACATGCCATAGAGCAACTAAGCCTGTGCACCACAACTACTGAGCCTGCACTCTAGAGCCCGCAAGCCACAACTACTGACGCCCGAGCACGGCAATTACTGAGCCCACATGCTGCAACTAGTGAAGCCCACGTGCCTAGAGCCCATGCTCCACAACAAGAGAAGCCACAGCACAAAGAGCAGTCCCCGCTTGCTGCAGACAGAGAAAGCCCGTGGGCAGCAACAAAGACCCAATGCAGTCAAAATATATATATATCTCATATATATATATATCAACTCTTTATATGGTCTTTTTTTTATTATACCATAGTTTTAAAAGTATACCTTCTCAGTTACCTTGGACACTGATATGCATCCTAAATGTATTACATTCTATATTAAATTAGTGCTTTATCACTCCCAGTGGAATAAAATAATTTCTATTTACTTATCTTCTGCCCTTTATGTTACTATTATTGCATATGTTTCTCTATTTGTAACCCTCACAAGACATAGTTATTGTTTCTCTTTAGTCTGTGGTATTTTTGAAGTATGTCAACTTAGAATCTTAGAAAGTGTAGTTCCGAATTTTCTATTTCCTATATAGATTGGCCACAAGAAAATCTTGTGCGATATTAAAGACAGATGTAAAGCAGCAGCCATTACACTGAGAGTTGGTCAAGCAACCCAGATGCTGCTGGAGTGTGCACACCTTGTTGATGGCCTATTGGGTCATGTTGTTGGCATTGAGGGCTAAACTATAATACTTGGGAGTTTAGTATTAGTAACTACCTCACAACATAAAAGTGACCTAAATGTAAAGAATTAATTTTCTGCACATGTTGAAACACAATTCAGCAAATAACAAAGGAATCACCTACAGGTGGTTATATGTGTCCCTAGTATTTTATTCAGGTCGGCTATAAACATTTCTAAAGTATGTATGAGCTTGAGTGCACACAGATGCAGGTAAATTTTGAGTCCTGACATTATGTGGACTATATGTATGTGTAAGGACGTATGTTTATGTCCATAACTTTAGAAAAGTAGAAGAATACTTTCCATTACTGAAAACATCATTTCTATTTGTGTGTTCCCATATAATTATGGGCTCTGTTGTATTATACTGCATGCTATTCCAGATCTGTATTCAAGTGAAAGCTTTTATTTAGAAGTAACGTGAAAATCTATTACAACCGATCTAATATCCGTTTCAGTAGAAAAAGTACCATCTCACTTTTATAATCATTGGATATACACTTACTTGTTTTGTGTGTTTATTGTTTAACTTCCTCCACGAGAATGTAAGCTTCCTGAGAACCTATTTGTTTATTGTTAGATACCCAGTGCTTAGAACAATGCTTCATGCACAGCAAGTGTTTAATGTGGTTTGTGTGTGTGTGTGTGTGTGTGTGTGTGTGTGTGTGAAGGGACACACAAAACTCTACTAAAGATAGCCTCTTAAATTTGAAGGCTCTTAATAGACTTTACTAATAAAAATTATCCTGGGACCTATGCTGATTGTGCAACTATCATTTCAAATTTGACAGTTGCCGTAATAAATGAAAATAAGACTTGTATGAGGGTCTTCATTGGCAATTAGGTGCCAAAGCTACTTGCATGGCTCTACCCAACCACAAGAAAGCCAGAGATATCAATTCAAGAATTTTCCCAGAAAGGGAGCCAACTGTTAATACCTAGCAAACAGCACTAAGGACAACCCTACTGCATATACTCTTTGAGACCTTAATATTTAATTTTCTATCATATTAGATATTTACTGTTTTTAAAATGGGAGCATAATATCTTATATCTGCCATGATTTATTTAACCAATCCCCTCTTTAGTTTGTTTCAAAAATTGGTATTCTAAATTACTACATTGAAATAAATGTCTATGCATAAATCTCTGTCCATGTTTCACATTTGTCATTAATAAGTTAATTAGGAATTCTTCTATGAAAGAACTATTAGGTTATTTTTTGATGATGATTTTGAGTTCTGTTATATTATCTACATACTTCTGCTTTTATTGGTTGACTTATTTCTGCCATAGCCCTGTCAGGAAAGATGATAGATTAGTTTTTAATTTATCTGAGACTCTCTGAAAATGAATTCTATAAATTTGATTTTCAAAAATAGCTGGAGTTTAAAACCCTGAGATTTATTAAGAAATACTGGTAATCTGTTTGTAATATTATCTTTCTAAAATGTGTTGCTGGCCTTCTTAAATGGAATATAATTATCATATACTTATATCCCTTTAATGACTCAGACCATCATTATGAAGATTAGTGGTCTTTAGTTTGCTTGGTTAAAAGAACACCTTCTTTGGAGAGAGCCAGTACTATAAGAACACCTTTATTCTATGTCTAGTAGCCATCTAATCTTGGATGACTTTAACCTTTTTTGGAACCTCAGGTTTTTCTCTTCTGTAAAATGGAGATAATAAACAAACAGTTGGTGTTTGGTTTAGAAATATCTATAAAATGCTTAAAATCATGGCAGACATACATATTATAGATGATAGTAAATGACATCTCTGAAGGAGATGATGATGCATTTGAAAACTACCAACACAAGAACATAAAGGGCTGGTTTTCACTGCAATAAATAACGTTTCTATTTTTTGTGACTAAGTTGCATGTCAGTGTGTGTATGTGTAAGGACATATGTTTATGTCCATACCTTCCTCTCTGTAGGTCTGTATTTATATAGATATAGATACACGCACACACACTTTCTTCCTCCTCCACATTTGCTCTTGGTAATAATCTCTCCTGGATACCAGTCTACCATGTAGCCTGTCTCTTCTGGTCTAATTTATTAAATGTAATCAACTGAAAGTTCAGAAACCAGAGCATCCTTAGCAGTACTGTGTTTAGAAAAGGTATAAAAAGACCTCAAACGATGGCATGAGTACGAGTGTTCTGAGTACGGTTATTAAACTCCAATAATGTTTTTGTTTTCCCACATTTACTTTAGTTGCTAGGGGTCATTTTCACTCCACTTATACTAGAGGTGGAATTTTGAATAAGTGAGGTGAGATAGCCAGGTTCCAACCAAGTGATATTAAGCTGTAAATATTGTGCATCTAAGAATATGTTTGCTTTATTTGTTTCTATATTTTTCAGCTCATGGAACACCAGGGTTCTTCTAAAAGTTATGTGTCTCTAACCTATGTCGACCCTTTAGACCAAGATTAAGAAATTAAGTATTAGAATTTATTAGTCAGTGTTTTAAAGATTCAGAAGTGTTTCTGGAATGAATTAACTCTTCATTTACTGCCTTATTGCCTCCTTAAAGTTTTAAGCCAGATAGTGAGCATTTTCAGTCGATACATAAATTTAAACTCAATTTTGCCCCTAATCTTAAGACCAATAGAAAGCAGTGGAGCAATAGTAGCGGAAGGAGAAAAAAAATGACTGGGAATTCATTTTCCTCCTCTATTTTGGAGTTTGCAGTTTGAGGTCCTTCTTTAGAGCAGCGCAGCATTTGGCTGGGCCCTTACCTACATGACCAGGACAGGAAGCACTAGCTGCAGATATCCCAGCTCTAAGGAAGCAGGACTAGCTACATAATATGTGGGATCCTGTGAAAGATGAAAAGGAGGGGTCCTTTGTTCAAAACTACTAAAGATTTCAAAATTGTGATTGTAGAGCGTGAAATCAAGCATGGCTGTCCATAAAGCTGGCCTGTGAAGAAGCCCTTCCCTATGATGGCCCTGGGGTTGAGAGGGACTCTTTTATCCCTTAGCTGCTGTTTTCTCCTAAATTAGATCTTGTGCAAAGGAAAGCGGAGGGAACTATCCTTTACTGATCTTCCTTGTATCTTATTTAATTCTCACAGTAAGTCTGCTGGGCAAATGTTGTCACCACACTTTACATATGTGAACTAGAGTCAGAATATCTGCTTAACTTGTCAAGATCCTGAGACTTTCTCCCTCTGGAACTCTGGTTTTTTCCACCACACACCTCCTTTCCCAATCCCAGCTTCTGCTGAGCTGCTCTTTCATTGACAAATACATACATCTCTTAGGGAATGTTTGAACTGTTGTGGCACAGGGTGAGGCTTAAATAACACTCTAAAGTTGTTTCCAACTCTGGGCTTAGTTGATATACAAACACAGAGCTAAAAACAAGTTAGCTCAGGATCTGTGTTGTTCCTATGCTTTTCTATAACTAGGCCACATATTTAATTAATTAGCAACGATGTACTGAAGCCCATTAGCTGCCCAGGCTGTGTGTCTATCAAAATAAAGTAGCACCTACTCACTCTCTCTTTTTTTTAATAGCACCTGGGATTTCTCATCCTACATATCTAAAACAACCACTACTGGGAAAAAAATTCTTGTCAAAGACTCTTAAAGCTACCTCAATAAGTAAAGAAAACAATACTCACTTTTGAAATTATCTAGGAAGCTACATGAAGCAAAACAATTTTCCTCATCTCTTTGGATGGATATAATCATTTCAGTTTATACAATTCTAAAGAATGCCCCTGCACTATCCACTTCTAAGAGGACTATATAAAACAAAACTCAACATTATAAAAAATAATATTTTAAACGAAATGATTAAAATAATTGTGAATAGAGAAGAAATGAAACTTTGATCATGTTCTATTTCTGGCCCACAAATATGATAGAATAAACTGCTAAAATGATCTTAAAAAGCTCAAGGACATACACTAAGTTACTTAGTAAGAGAAAAAACAAAATCCTGGAATAGACGAAATCATAAAATTCACTTTCACAAAATAAGCAGTCCTTTTAAATATCTAAGCATTTTAGTACTACAGGCGTGTCTTGTTTTAATTATGCTTTGCTTTACTGCACTTTGCAGATTTTGTGGTTTTTACAGATTGAAGGTTTGTGTCAACCATGTGTAGGGCAAGTCTATTAGTGCTGTTTTTTAAATAGCATTTGTTCACTTCATATCTGTGTCACATTTTGATAAGACTCATAATACTTCAAACTTGTTCTTTATTTGTAATGAACATCAGTGATCTCTGATGTTATTATTGTGATTGTTTTGGGTACCATGAACCACACCCATTTGAGACAGAGAACTTAATAGATAAGTGTGTGTGTTCTGACTGCTCCATCACCCAGCCGTTTTGCCATGTCTCTCCCTCTCCTTGGGCCTCCCTATTCCCTGGGACACAACAGTATTGAAATTAGGCCAATTAGTAATCCTACAATGGCCCGTTCAAGTGAAGGGAAGAGTCTCATGTCTCTTACTTTAAATCAAAAGCCAGAAATAATTACACTTCATGAGAAAGGCAGGTTGAAAGCCAAAATCTAGCCCTATTGTGCCAAGCAGCCAAGCTGTGAATACAAAATAGAAGTTCTTAAAGGAAATTAAAAGTGCTACTTCAGCAAACACACAAATAATAAGAAGCAAAACAACTTTATTGCTGATATGGAGAAAGTTTTCATCATCTTGATAGACGATTAAACCAGCCACAACATTCTGTTAAGACAGAGCCTAACCCAGAGCAAGGCCCCAACTCTCTTCAATTCTGTGAAGGCTCAGAGAGGCGAGGAAGCTGCAGAAGATACTTTTGAGGCTAGCAGAGGTTGGTTCATCTGTTAAGACAAAGCCTAACCCAGAGCAAGGCCCCAATTCTGTTCAATTCTGTGCAGGCTCAGAGAGGTGAGGAAGCTGCAGACGATACTTTTGAGGCTAGCAGAGGGTTCATGAGGTTTAAGGAAAGAAGCTTTCTCCATATCATAAAATTGCAAGATGAAGCAGCAAATGCTGATATAGAAGATACAGCAAGTTATCAGACGATCTAGCTAATGAAGGCTGCTGCACTAAACAACAGGTTTTCAGTGTAGATGAAACAGCCTTCTATTGAAAGCAGGTGCCGTCTAGGACTTCCATAGGTAGAGAGGACAAGTCAATGCTTGGCTTCAAAGCTTGAAAGGACAGACTGACTCTCTTGTTAGGGGCTAATGCGGCTGGTGACTTTAAGTTGAAGCCAATGCTCATTAACCATTCTGAAAATCCCAGGGCCTTTAAGAATTATGTTCAATCCACTCTGCCTGTTCTGTATAAATGGAACAACAAAGACTGAATGACAGTACATCTGTTTACAGTATGGTTTCCTGAATATTTTAAGACCAACGTTGACACCTGCTACTCAGAAGAAAAGATTCCTTTCAAAATGCTACTGCTCATTGACAATACACCTGATTACCCAAGAGCTCTGATGAATGTGTACAATGAGATGAACGTTGTTTTCATGCGTGCTAACACAACACCATTCTGTGGTCCACGGACCAAGGAGTAATTCTGACTTTCAAGTTTTATTATTTAAGAAATATATTTTGTAAGACTATAGCTGCCGTAGATAGACTCCTCCAATGGATCTGGGAAAAGACAATTGAAAACCTCTGGAAAGGATTCACCATTCTAGATGCTATGAAGGACATTCACGATTCATGGGAAGAAGTCAAAATATCAATATTAAGAGGAGTTTGGGGTGGGGGGGACTCGAGGGGGGGGCGTCAAGGAAGGGAGGGAATATGGGGATATGTGTATAAAAACAGTTGATTGAACCTGGTGTACCCCCCAAAAAAAAAAATTAAAAAAAAAAAAAAAGCACATGCAAAAAAAAAAAAAAAAAAAAAAAAGAGGAGTTTGGGAAAAGTTGATTCCAAATGTCATAGATGACTTTTGAGGGGTTCAAGACTTCAGTGGAGGAAGTAACTGCAGATGTGATAGAAATAGCAAGAGACCTAGAATTAGAAATGGAGCTTGAGGATGTGACTGAATTGCTGCAATCTCATGACAAAACTTGAACGGATGAGTTATTTTTTAATAGATAAGCAAAAAAAGTGGTCTCTTGAGATGGACTCTGCTCCAGGTGAAGATGCTGTGAAGATAGTTGAAATGACAGCACAGAATTTAGAATAGTACATAAACTTAGTTGATCAAGCAGTGGCAGGACTTGAGAGGATTGACTCCAACTTTGAAAGAAGTTATATTGTGGGTAAAATACTATCTAACAGCCTTGCATGCTACAGAGAAATCATATATGAAACAGTCAATCCATGTGGAAAACTTCATTGCTGTCTTAATTTTAGGAAATTGCTACGGCCACCCCAACCTTCAGCAACCATTACCCTAATCAGTCAGAGGCCATCCACATTGAAGCAAGACCTTCCACCAGGGTCAGATCATGGTGAGCATTTTTTAGCAATAAAGCTTTTTTATAATTAAAGTATGTACATTGATTTTTAGACATAATGCTGTTGAGCATTTAATATACTATAGTATAAACATAACTTTTATATGCACAGGGAAACCAAAAAATTCATGTGACTCGTTTTATTGAGATATTCGCTTTATGGTGGTGGTCTTAAACTGAACCTGCAATATTTCCAGGATATGCCTGTAACATTTGACCCTTGAGCAACATGGGTTTGAACTGCATGGGTCCATTTCTACACAGAATTTTTTTCAATAAGTACATACTATAGTACTACATGAGTCATGATTGGCTGAATTCACAGATGTGGAACCATGGATCCAGAGGGTTGACTGAAAGTTATGTGGGTATTTTCAACTGTGCAGGGGTCGATGCCCATAACCCCTGTGTTGTTCAGGGGTCCACTGTATTTTGAAAGATTATTTGCTTGAAAAGTGAAGTAAAACCTTAATTGGTTATAGTTAAAATTAAATCTAAGTTTTTCTTGCTCAAGAAACCATGAATAAGATTAACTACAATAAGTTTTGTCATTGGGTGTTTTTACTTGGTGGAAATAATCTGCTTTATTTATTTAGCGTTGATGAAAAATTTAAAGTTCTTTTAAGTCCAATTTAATTTTGTATATTCCTTTGGAGAAATCTTCTTAGTGGATTCCTGATGGCAAATTCTCTTAAAACTTGTGGAAAAAAGAATAAGTACCTTGGATAAATGTTCATAAAAAAATGTACTAGGAGACACTAACCCTGATTTCATGAAAGAATGCCTCTCTCTGAATGAGGCAAGTCACAGAGCTGAGAAGAAACATTACTTTTCTAGGTATGAAGAGGCTGTTTTAAAAAAATTGGTATTCTTGTGTTTAACTGTTGTCAACTTGATCTTAATTTCAATTGTGAAGGAAGTAGAGGTAGAGATAACAACCTAAATACCAAGATATGAAGAAATTGCTTATTAATATGCCATTACACTCATTCACTTACTCCACAAACATTTACTGAGAACCTAAGTTTGCCAAATTCTTGGACAGGATTTGAGCATACAGTAATTGAAACCAAGCAGGATCCTGTGGGGCTCCTCAGCATGGAAGCCTTTGTGTATCCCCTGTTTCTTATTCGTAGGGAACAGACTCCAGCCTCCCTAAGTTCCAAAGGGCAAATTTGAACAGCTGTTAATCAGGGAAAAGAGGCGATACAGAGACAAGGGAGCAGCAGTCAAGAAACTACCTGAGGCCAGGAGTTCAGGCCCTGCACACACCCTAATCTTATCAGCAACCCCACCCTTCAACTATTGACATAAAGCTCCTCACCAAATCCTCCTGGGTTGGGACACACAATTTTGAGATACACAAGCCCACTGTGCCCCACTTTGCCTGGCAAAGAAATAAAGCTAATCTTTTCTACTTCACCCAAAACTCTGTCTCTGAGATTTGATTGGGCACCGATACACAGAGGCTGAGTTTTTGGCATCAAAATGAACAAGACAGAGAAAGTTTCCATTATCCTGGCTCTTATGTTCCAATAGATTGAAGCAGAAAATAAATGTCTAAGGTGATTTTATATGGTGATATTTCCATGAAGATAAACAGGGTGATGTGCTAGGGGGTGACTCTGAATGTGTAGGTGTGTGTTTATGTGAAAGCTTCTTTGAGGAGGTGATAACTGAGCTAAGACTTGAAAGATCAGAATGAGATATGTATGCAGAGAGCTGAGCAAATGACTTGATTACTTTCTTACTTGGCTAACCAATTGCCTTGCACCTAAAGACCGTTCGAATCCCTTCTTGCCCGAAAATTGTATGCTTCCTCAGGGTTCTCATGGAACTGAGTTTAAAATAAGTACAATAATCTAACTTCAGGGAACCTTTCCTTAAACCAAGGAAGTGGAGCCACTGCCTCGTATGCTGTTTACATAAAAATAAAAGTTCACATCAGCCATCTTCATCTTTGTTTGTAGTGAGAGAAACAGAGGATGGGATGAATTGCTTTAACCCATCTCTACAATGGTTCTATAGGGAAGCAACATTTGCCACTCTAAAATGTGTGTCTTTGGCATGAGGGAGACACAGAAGACTCAGGAAGTTTTTCTTTTCACCTCTCCCCTTAACTGCATGAAAGAATTTAGACAGAGGGCCTATTCCAGTAAAGAAAACTATCACCAGAGATATGTATAATATCATATGAACTAAGTGTAGTATACAGGGAGGAACATAGCAAAGTCTGTTAAAATTCCTGTGTCCCATTGTTTCTACATGACTCAGCAAATATTTGTTCTTTTTTCATCTTCCAATAAATTGCCTACCTTGTCTTTGAAGTCCCCTACCCCTTCTTCTTAGTCCAGAATGAATATATACCACATTTTGCCTGAGTGCCTTTGGAATATCTTGTGTTCAGATTCCCTGTACATACATAGTTGAATTAGGTTTTCTCCTGTTCATCTGTCTCATGTCAATTTAAGTCTTAGACCAGCCAGAAGAACCTTGAAGGGTGACGACATTTTTTTCTTCCCAACAGTTCCAAACCCTAACCATAACTCTGTCTTAGCAAGTTTTTGTTTTTGTTTTTGTTTTCTCCCCACAAGCCTTGAGGGGAGGTCTAAAAGGAGAAACGAAGACATAAATGAATCAATCAATCAATCATCAATCCATAGGCACTTGTGTATACAGAGTTCCTGCTCTATGCCAGACACAGTACCTGAACTTTAGGAGGGAAATCTTGTGGGGCTTCCAGATAAGCAAAACTGATAATCCCTGGAGGCGGAACAGGAAGGGGGCAGGGCACAACCTTTAAAAGGATGACATAGCTGTTGAGGACATAAGATGAACTGGTTAGAACTAACTAGGTCCAGGATGGCAGATGACTGACTTCCAGTAGACCTTGAGCCTCTTTATACGCTCACTGTAACACATCAGCAAGCTAAATGACACACCTGTAGGTGCCATGACATTTCCAAGACTGACTGTAAAAGGCCAAAAAGTGGGTGGTGACCCAATTCCTGGAAATCTCTGCCCCATCCCCCAAATAGTTGGAAAAATCCTCCTACTCATTAGCCTATGAGATTACCCAGCCTATAAAAACTAAGCACCCATATTTCAGAGCCTCTTGCCTTCTGAGATGGCCCACACTCTGTCTACGGAGTGTGTATCTCCCTGAATAAACCTTTCACTTTACTAGGCTCACTCTTGAATTCTTTCCTGCCCAAAGCCAAAAACACACACTTGGCAGCCGTCCCAGGGATCGCCTGAGACCTGGGACATGACCATCCTCTCACACCCCACTTTCTTTCCTGCAACAGAGGTAGCTGTGAATCTTCATGGACTCTTGTTTATTTGGAAAGGAGACGTGTATGTGAGAATACTGAAACTATGAAATTAATTTAGTGCTTTGCAATTGGATGCTCCCCTCCTCCCCCAAGAATTAGCTACTTTTTCTTGAATTTCAGCTCCTTAGCATAGATCCTAATCAGTGATGCACTGGAGAGTGCTCTTACCAGCATCTTATTACTACATTTTCAGCAATTTTCTAGGAAGTTTGACATCACATTGGTAGCTTGGAATTGGCCATGGTGGGATTATTTATACCATGGCAACCTACAGATGGTACAAGTCAGACTTGCCCCAAAGAGGTCTGGTTGTTAATCTTTTACCAGCACACCACTGGACTCTAAGCATCAGGAAGTATTTCTCCTTCCTCTTCCCTCAACACCAGTAATACTTACCATAGCATGAAGTAGCACAGACAAGCTATACCTAGGGAGTGATTACCCTCTGGTGTCAAGAGTTCAGCTTAGGCAGAAAAATTTGGGGAGGGAGCTGATAACTTTCTGCTTTGCACTAAACTACCAGTTTCCTCAAGAGCTCCCAAGATAAGGCAGGCCCCAGAGTTATTCTTGCAGAGTAATTGGCCCTCCAGGGCTGGCCTCTGGCTGATTTCCCAGGCCATGGGCTGCAGCTTCAGGCTCAGAGCTCCCACTGGCATCTGGGGGAACAGAATTGGCAGAACAGGTGCTGAATGTAGGGCAGAAGCCCATGGGGTGTGGCACTACCCGCTGATGCTGTTTCCTCAGTTCAGAACTCTTCTCACTCATTTTCCTGTACCAGGTGTATTGGGCAACATGTGCATTGTACCCTTATTTGGTGGGGTTTTTAAAGGAAAAAAACAAAATTTGGTGGCTTCTCTAACTTAATTCTCTAATGAATTTTACCTAGATACAGTCACATTTTTAATCCCACCCTCAGAGCTCTGCCCTAAGTGATGTCTTTTATCCGATGGTCCCTCATCCTGTTTGCTAAAATAATTCTCATGTTTAATATAAGGTCTGTTAAAATATTTCCCAGTCTAATAACTGACTTGTACTTCCATATCCACCTCTAATGTGGATTGTTTTGGAGTTCAGGGAAACAGATTATGTTCCCAACGTCAGCACTTTTTCAAGATGTGACTTTGGGAAAATAATTGAATCCTGCTGTCTGTGAAATGGGTGTCAACATTTCTTTCCCATAGACCTCTTGAGAAAATTGTGTAAATAAGTGAGAACACGTGAACTGTTTTATACTTCCCAAGGAGTAGAATGCATATAGGGAAATACAGAATGTTGTTTCTGAGATTCAGGCTTCCTCACAGCCCCATTTTTACTTCGATATTCTAATCCATCTTGCTGCCTCTCTTGACCACTTCTATATGAAAATATTTGCTGCTCTTATTTTAGGTGAGATGTTCTTCTACTTAGTGTTGCTTTTGATACTGATCTTTTTGAACCTACTGATCTTATAATATTGCATTGAAATTATTATATATTAATGAAACATAACTCAGCCTTGTAATAATCATCTCCTTAGAATTATAGGTTCCTAACATCTCTCTCTGTCTCTCTGGCATCCTGCCCTCACCACCCTTCTCTCCCAACCCAACAGGCTTCTAAACACATCTTTTTCAAGCTCCCGCAAACTAAGCTGTGTGTCATCTGTATTTCCCTGCTGCATTGGTTTCTGATACCATCTGCTTCATTGCCTCAGCAAGAGAAACACGGAATGGACTCTTTTTGACATGTTGCCAATTACATTAAAGAGGGAGGCAAAAAAAATAAAAGACTGAAGAACAAAATGAAATGAGCAGCACCTGGGGACAGTGTTGATGTGCTCACACAACCTTTCTTGTTTCTTGACAAGTTTAAATGGAAATCTCAAGCTGCTTTTCTGAGTCAATGTCTGTGTCATTGTTTTCCAGTCTTAACATGGTCTGTTGGGTTTCTCTTCACGCTTCTTTCTTTGTGACTTCTCTACATCTTATTTCCCTAAGTTTTCCTAAGCACAGAAAATGAAGGACTTCCACAACCACGGACTGCAGCAGATGGGTCCGATCCCAGTTCACTTGGTTTCAAGGCTCCAACTGCACCAGCCTTCTAACTGCCACCTCCCCACTCCCAACCTCTCCCTTCTTTTCAATTAGGTGGTCAAACCATGAAGCTTTCTTTTGTCCTCCTTCTCTAAGATTTTCACTTCCCCTATTTGAGGAATTTATTAGGGTGACCAACCATCCAGGTTGGGCAGAGGCTTTCCTGGATATAGCGCTGCAAGTCTCACGTCCTGGGAAACCTCTCAGTCCTGGGCACACTGAGATTCTTGTTCATCCTACTTCTGATTTATTAACCGAGGAACATGAAATACATGTTACATCACATTGTGCTGCATGCAGTCTTTTTTTTAATTAATTAATTAATTTATTTATTGGCTGTGTTGGGTCTTCATTGCTGCAAGTGGGCTTTCTCTAGATGTGGTGAGTGGAGGCTACTCTTCATTGTGATGCATGGGCTTCTCATTGAGGTGGCTTCTCTTGTTGCGGAGCACAGGCTCTAGGCAAGGGGGCTTCAGGAGTTGTGGCACACAGGTTCAATAGTTGTGGCTTGCGGGCTCTAGAACACAGGCTCAGTAGCTATGGCATATGGGCTTAATTGCTCCACAGCATGTGGGATCTTCCCGGACCCGTGTCCCTGCATTGGTAGGCAGACTCTTAACCACTGCACCATCAGGGAAGTCCCTGCATGCAGCATTTTAATTGAACTCAATCCTGTGTCCCTCCCAGGTGGAAAAGCCACAGCTTATTAGCCAAATCCAGCCTGGGGCCTGTTTTTGTACAGCCTGTGACTTCAGAATGTTTTTTACATTATTAAAGAGTTGTTAAAATAAAAGTGAATATATGACAGAGACCACATGTGTACTGCAAAGCCAAAAAATTTGACTCTCTGGCCCTTCACAGGAACACTGCTGACCCACAGATTAAAGGCTTCTTTCTTTGCTGTGTAACAATAGGGTTTGGGATGCTCAACTGAAGTCCATTTTGCCAATGAGATGCAAGGAGTATATACTGATTTTTGATTATTGAAAGAAGATTCTAGAAATGACTCTCCTATCATTGTTAATATTTTATTATTCTGTAGAAAAGGGAAAGCAGTGTATACAGAGCATAAATGACACAGAATTTTGTTAAAAAAGAAAGAAAAGTTGCTTTTAATTACTGTTAACAATAGTGAACAAAATACAGTGTTTGTGTATAAGTGGCTAATAGTTTTCTAGTATATCTAGATTGTTTCCCCCTCTCTATCTGCAATAAATGATTAGTTTAAACCAGTAAACCTTTTCTGAGCCAGGGATAACGTGTCCTAAATTAGCCTAATCAGACCAAAGGAAAGGATTTACTTTCCATTGACATTAACAAAAAGGTATTGCACCTGTAACGTGGACTTGTGTGCAAGTTTCAAAATTTAATAGAGAAAAATCCTTCAACTTATTAAATAGGCTATCCTCTTTCCTTTTTTCTTTTCTTTCTTCCTCCCTTTCTTTCCTTCCTTCCTCCCTCTGGTATCAAATCACTATGTTGTACACCTGAAACTAATATAATATTATAAACCAACTATATTTTAATAAAAGTCTTAAGTTAATTATAATAGTCATGAACAGCTGCATCAGATTTTTATGTGCAAGCCTGAATATTGTCCCAATCAACAGGCTTGAAAAAGCCCTAGGAATTGCTTAATGAAGTCACCTAGCGATTGCCCAAACATGATTATATAGTAAGTTAGTGCTCTGGTCCACTAGTTGTGATTCTAGAGACATTTCAGGATTTTCTCAATTAGCTGTTTTCATCAATGCTGGGCCTGGCCTTCAATGACAAGCATATGAACTAGCTGGTATAGGTCAGAGAAACCAAGTTCATTAATTTGAATGACCATGTTTAAATTCCTTAGCAAATCTGAGGATATTCAGTTAACTTTGGGGAAATTTTTGACTATGGCTTGTAATTCAGCTTTAGTGCAGGGAATATAAGAGTCCAGGGATCCTTGAAAGGCTCAATTTTCAAGGGGCAGGGTGTCTGACAAGTCCAGAGGAAAGGAGAGTGAGGTGAGTTTCAGAGAAAAGGAGGAGACCAGTGAAAGAATTAGCACGAGGGATTTGAGGGTATAGAGGAGGTGGAGATGGCATAGAAGGAAGATGGTGCCAGATGCAAAGCCTGAGACAAGCCAGGAAGAGCCTGAGGCTTCAGGAGGCATTTTATTTTTCTGTTTGCCTCTGTTAATCTGAATCTTACTATGTAGAGAGGCAATTTTGGACTTCTGATAATATTTGGAAGCCTCAAAATACCAACCAAAACAGAAATTTCTGAGCTATTGTAGTCCAACTCAGTTTCAAGGAAATTGTTTGGGGATTTCAAAAGTTTCCCTAATGGCCATGGATATTCTAAATTGTCATTGGTCTGGTCAGTCCATTTAGTTAGATGTGCACATGAAGAAGGACTACAGTTTTTAAACATAAAGTTGGCTGAAGTCCCTGTAAGGGGGCCCTTAAAATATTTATATAACTGGAATCCCATTTCTCGGAGGTTTTCCTCTAGGGTAAAAGAAGAATTTTTAAACAGTTTAAACAGCTTACAGCTCAAACAACTGAATTCGAACAGCTTGCAAGCTAACCTCAGCCAATTCTAAGGAAACAGATTAGTCCCAGAGGATCCAGGCTAAAGACTTTTCAGCCAGTTTCCAGAGAATAACCCCTTCCAGAGGAACAGACCAAAGGCTGAAAAACTGGCATACTTTCAGTGACATAGTCTCTGTTCTGGAAGGAATGACCTGAAGGTGTTTTTGGCCAGCTTAGGTTGAAATAGTCTGATCTTAGTATCAGTCCAAAGTGCCAAACAAGTACTTACATACAGAAACAGACCTTTACCAGGAAGACAAAACCTTTAAAATAGTTTTTGAATAAAGGTTACAGAACTTCAAATGCAGAGAGGGCATGATCTCACATCCAGGAAGAAGACATACTTTCAAACTTCAGGGTCACTAAGAAGGCACTGTGCAACAGTGGGCTCAATTGTGGTAACTGCACCTGTTTGCTCACTGGCCCTGAAGCCTTCAGGATCTCCTATGGTTCCCATACAGGCCATCAAAACATTGGCCTGAAATAAATATACTGCCAGATATTTCTCTAGCAAAAATGGGTTTATTTGGGATCAGCAGAGAATTGCAATTCAGGGTCTGCAACCATGATGAGCCACATAGAAGTCCCCACATGGCAAGGGAAGGAAAACTCTTTAGTAGTTAGGAAAAGGAATTGGGGAGGGCTATAGGAAACAGAGTCCACAGGAAACCTTGCTAAAGAGTAATACAAAATGATTCTAACTATTCATTTTAGAGATGGATAAAATGAGGCACCAGTGGCTAAGAGGCTGATTGTGATTACCTAACTAATTAGAAGTCCTGTGTTAGGACCAAAATGAAGGCCATCTGGCTTCCAATCCAGGGCTCTTGTCACATGAGGAAAATGTGTGAGGCAAGGAGGGAGGAGATGGAGTTCTCAGACATATTCTTCCCCCAGCTTATTGTGAGTCTCTACATGGGGTAGGCTTTCCAGAAATGTGACTGACTTTTACATGTGGCTTGGGAAACCTGCCTTGTTTTTCCATATGCCCAACATTGATATGTGACAGAGTCAGGCCCATTATTGTAGTGAATACAGTAACAGATGATGTCATAGCTTTAAACATTTAAATTTAAACCTAAGAAATTTAAAATTTAACTTAAAAATTAACTATCATTTAAGTTGCCATCTGTAGATAAGTTAAAACCTGTGCCAGTCTAATTAGCAATCAGGAATATGGTAATTGCTTTTGGCATATGAATGTGGAGAACTTCTCTGGAGTGAAATAATGCCAAGTTGTATATTTCTGAGTCTTTTTTTTCTTTCAAATTGATATTATAGCGTTCTTTGGCATTCTATTTGAATTCTCTTTCAATTTTTTGTTTTTATTTTTTAACAAAAGAATATTATCTTTTATCATCATCAATCATCTACCTGTCTCCTTGAGTCTAGAGCTGAATTTCTCAAGGGGACACTATTAACATTTTGAAACAGTTCTTCATTATGGGGGACTGTCCTATACACCATAGGATGTTTAGCAGTATCTCTTGCCAATACACACTAAATGGCAGAACCCTTTCCTCCCACAGTCATGACAACAAAAATATCCTTAGACATTGTTCCTGGAGGAGAACACAGGTAGAGAGCATTCATTCTATAGAATGAAATTTCTTGAACATAACAGAACACACGATTAATGCTTCTGGGAAAATGGCTTTCTAAAATCAACAGGAAAAAAAATGTTAGGTTTCATTCTTAGTTCATCTACAGACCCACTGCAGATATCAAGTTCTTTCAAGAAGTCACTTTATTTTTATTTGGTATATACATGCATCATGTTTCCTATTTGAAGGGCCAATAATTATAGTTTATTAATTGATTAACTTGTTTTACTGTAAGTATTCAACTTTTTCATGGTTCATATTTTTCCCACTATGTATTTTTACAACTCAAATTCCTTTCACATAGTAAAAATATGTTTTTTAAAGATTAGCAGAATAAGCATGATTGTGAAGTACTGAACAATTGCACAGGGTGACTCTTCACTGTAATAGGGGCTGCTATTTGTGGTTGGGTTGACGCCCTCAGCTATTTGAATGGCCACCC
The DNA here is from genome assembly GCF_030028045.1 of Hippopotamus amphibius kiboko. Lineage (NCBI taxonomy): Eukaryota > Metazoa > Chordata > Mammalia > Artiodactyla > Hippopotamidae > Hippopotamus > Hippopotamus amphibius. The sequence continues at coordinate 167,204,978 of NC_080189.1, forward strand.
CATGGGTAACACTCAGATGTTTATCTGGGTAAGGCCCCTGGCCTTTGCAAAGACTCTTTTCTATATGCCAGGTTGCTAGGAAACAAGAAGGATGGATCCCCAGGAGGAATAAATATGTACTTTGTTACATTGATAGGTAATCTTGGAAAAGAGCCTCCGCTTCTACCACCTATTCTCTTTTAAATGTATATTTCTATTTAGCCTCAGACACTTGACTTTCAAGTGCATTTTCAGGAATATGTTTTGTGAGAAAGTAGAGTAATTGCTTTTATTTCCTTTATATTAATTATATAAGTTACTCAACAGATGTATTTTTTTTTTTTTTTTTTTCTTTTCCCTAGTATCCCTTTTTGTGCTGGCCAGGCCAAGGTGACGTCTCAGATTTTCTTCTGGACTCAGCCTTGATATTATGATCCTTAATCTGATAGCAATTTCCCAAGTAGCAGTTCTCAGCTGTTTGACTATGAATCCTCCCCATCCCCCCACACCCTGTCTTTGGAAAGCAGTTTCATCTTTCTTTGTGTCACCTTGTTTGAGGAGCAATGAAATCCAATTATCCTTTACAATGATTTGTGAAGTAGCAAATGGGGTTGACATCTGTTCAGCAAATTCTGAAGACAGTCCATTTTTATTTTTCCCCCTATGGAACTAAAGTCATCACAGATTTTGTCCTTTGGCCTTCCTTCAGTCCCTTGTTATAGCCTTGTGATACTCTAAGCAAGGTTGATTTTAAAAACAAAAGGAGAACAACAGGGAATAGGAAAGAAATGCCTTTTCATTACACAGTGGGAGGGGCAGTGTTCCGTCCCAAGCATTTAATTGAGAGGTCAGGATAATTAAGCAACATAAATAAACTTTATGGAAATTTACTATTTGACTGCATTTATTGAACCCCTATAATGTGCCAGGTCTTTTTCTAAGTATGGAGGATAGAGACGTGAATAATACAATTTCTGTATCCTCACTGAAGCAGGTAGACAGTAAAGAACTAAATCAACGTGTAAGCAAGATAGTTACTGATAGTAAAAATTGCTATGGAGAGAGTAAGGGAGATTATCATGATAAAGAGGGAAGCAAGTGCTACTTCTTCAGGGGGATCAGGAAACAATATTTAAATTGAATTCTGAATTGAAAGAAGTCAACCCTCCAAACGCTGGGGGCAGATGAAGAGGACCAGAACATAACACTCTAAAATACGCCACTTTGGCAGAAGGATTATTTTAAAGCTAAAGACAATTGAAAAACACTAGACAAGAGAGGACTCTCTGCCCTTCCCCTTTCTGCCTAAAAACAGGACATAAATTTCCTTTTGTAAGGGTGACAGAAATTTTCATTTGTAAGCAGAAGGGGAGAAAGACCCTTAATCAGTGGGGAGGACTCACACTTATCAGTGGAGTCAGCACCAATAATCTCTGCATAACAAACTATTAAACCACCGTAACCTACCATACATTCCCCAGTCACCTTTTTATAATTTACCTCCTCTAGAAGGCCGAACTCTCCCTTACCTTTGTCTAGTCAGTTCTTCACAATTTATTGCCCTTTGTTAAAATAGCGGATAAGCCCCTGATCCTGACTACTTCTTAAACTTTTCACTTCTGTGTATCCTATGTGCATGTAACTTTAAAAACATAAATTTGTGTGCTTTTTCTTCTGTTAATCTGTTGTTTGTTAGTTTAATTCACAGTTCACAGACACATAACTTAAGAGGGTAGAGGAATAGTTTTTCCCTCTCCTACAGATGGAGGATATTTCCAAGAAGAGAAAAATAGTTGAGTGAAAAATCTCTGAATCAAGAGCTACCTTGATATATTTAAAAAGAAAAAAGTGCAGTAAAGGGGGGAGGGTTTGAAATGTAGGAAGGGGCCAGATTATGGCTTTATAATCTATGGGAAGACACTTTGGTATGTATACATTTGTGTATGTATTTATCTAAATGTGAGAAGAAACTATTGGGGAAGCCAAGTAGGAGATTAACAAATTTTATTTTTTAAAAACATTACACTGACTATTCTGAGAAGAATGGTTGATAGGCAAGGAAGAATGGAAGGAGGTGAAGGAATCTGGGAAAATGACAACAGTGTCAGAAAAGGTTTTTCAGTCTCTTCAAATGGCCTCATAAAAACAGAACAACTAGATATCAAAACGAAACAGAAAAATATGGACAATATTAAAAACAAAATCACATTGCAAGTTACTCCCAAGAATCTCCAAATATAAGTGGACTGTAAACACAACCCAGGTACACACTAGAGGCATGTGTTTACAGGAGGGAGTGGAGGAAGGCAGCGAGGTAGGTCAGTTTTAGAAGAGCAACTTTGAAAGAAGGGGTTTGCCCTGTCCACACCTGGATGAGTGAAAAGCTCTGCATTAGGAAGGACTGAAGAGGCTAGAACACTCTAGTCCCTCTCAGTTGACTTGCGGGGTTCCTTCCTAAACATGGCCGTACACTGAGGAGACACTGCTCTAGGAGTGGAATCAAAAATTAAGCAGAAGACAACAGAGATGAAGGCAGGAGATGCTTTAAACCAAAGTGAGGGAGAGGAACAGAGCAGGACATCTCAGAAAACAGTCACCATATTTTTCAACACTCTACACGTAAAACAGAAGAGGGAAGTCTGGGAAGCTTGAGAAGCTTTTCTGATGCTTGCCTCTTTCGAAAAGTTCTGAAAAACTAGTTTCAAATAAAAGACATTTATGGTGATAAAGCCTCATTGTTGCTTAAAGGGTAGGTGAGCATGAAGAAAATGCAGGAAGTGGTGATGCAGCAGATGACGTAAGTGAGTTAAAAAAAATTGTGGTTAAAGGAGTCTACAGACTAAATGCTTCTTTAGATAAATTCTATTTGATACATTAAGAAAAATTATTGATTTATTCATTTTAGCTCCTAGTAAGCTGTGATTAGAAGAAGCTGCTTTACCTAGGTGGGTGCCTTTGTAACCACTGCATATCCTTGCAGATGGTTTTAGTTTTAAAAATTCCATTTTTATAAATTCTGTTTTTAAAAAGAAGTCTGGAGGCTCACACAGCATTTGCATTCACCTTTCATTCAATTCTTTAGTTAACAAAGTAGGAGTCACAAGAATCCTTTGCAGCGTAAGCTGAGGAAAGCAATGTTCGACTGTTTTAATGTTCACTGTCTTAGACTTGAATTTTTGTCAAAGCTGAAATGTTACAGTTTAGATATCGTTCCCTAAACTAAATGATCATCATTTGAATTTCTTTTCAGATGACTTTTGTCCCTTTTGTCCTAACATAAACTGGCCAGTTGTGGTTTTCTTTTACATGAAGATCAACTTTTTTATACAAATTTTCTGTTACAAAGCTTGTAACATGAGTTTTCCTCCAAAATATTCTACCACACAATAAGCACTTTCTAAGCTACTGGCGGAAAATGGAATGGGCAAATTTACGAGAGAAAATAATTAGGAAAATATAGAAAGAAATGCTAGATGCTCTATTACTTAATAACACACTTATCTGTGAGTTGTTTTTTATTTATGTAGACAAACAGCTGCTGTCATTTCTGCACCTCACACAGATGTTCCCAGGTATCTTTCATCGGAGCCCCCACCACCACTATCAAGGGACATCAGGAGCTACTGGAATGGTGCTGTCTGCCTAAGGAAGCCAATGGCTGTGAGGTCTGGGCACCACTACCTAAGAGGTTGCTCCCTCTGCTGGGAGGCACAGCCATCATTTCCATCCTAAGGACCAACCTTCCACAAACTCTAATAGCACCTGTTAGGGGCTTTTGACTCACCAATCTTTCTCATCCCATAGGGAGTGGTCCCTGCTGCTTTTCCTCCCTGTCCATTTGTCATGTCATGGAGAACACCACGTATCCTGCCTTTTGATTCAGAAAATATGCTCATTCCAACTCTGAAATCCAGTCAATATGGATGACATGGAAAGTCTGTTCATATTGTATTGTGTTGATCCTTCCTTGTTAGCACAGAGAGGTAAGGTACATGAGAATTATTCCTGACATCCTTTGTTAGAACCAGGGTTGTATTTTTCCACAGAAATTATGTTTTTAGTTATACAGAGTTATAGAGCTTCCTTAGTAAACTAATTTCCTCTATGCCACTATTTCTAGGGATAAATAGGTTTCAGATTTCAAACAATTACTTATGAAACACCATTTGGAAGATAGTCCAATCATTGGCTGTAGACTGATTAAAAGAATCCTAAGATACTTCCTATGCCTCTTCTTTGTGTTGATAATATATTCACCTATATCATGTTTGTACTCTAAATGCATAGAGGGTGGGAGTCCAAAGAACATATTATTTAGTTAAAGACTAATATTGTAACCATGCCAGATATATAGGCAAATAAAGACTTTATTCTGTCTTCAGAAAGCTCATTTTGTGGGGAAGAGACTCGCATCAATAGATAATAATAAAATGTTGAATAAAAGGAAAGTACTTCAACCAAAATAATAATTGGCTATGGGAACATGCTGAAAGAGAGATTAGTTCTGCCTGCTGGGGTTGAGGAAAGCTTCACAGAGGACTACTGATTTAAGCCAGATGTCCAAATATAAATGTGAGTCCACTGGAAGGAAGAAGGAAGACAGGATATCTTGGGCATGAGCAAAGAGAGCAGATGGGTCTTCTGTTTGAAATGTGATCCAGCTTCTACTGCTGATCTCCCATATTTTAGTTCTTTACTACAGTCCCAAAACTGCTGTGGTTTTCTTTATAATCCTTTGTTCAATTTTCCTGTTTCCAATAGCCAAAGACAGTAGTACACTGCTTGATGTCCCTGACTTAACATTTTCTGGAAATAGCTTGAGTATAAAAGGCAATGGGGTCCTATCTGTTTCTCCCCAGTGTTCCCTTTCCAGGAATATATCCATACAGAGGCAAGAAGAGCTGTCCTAAGTTTCTTTCAATCCTATGTTCCATCCATTCTGAATTATTCTCAGACATCAACAGGCACCATCTTTTCTTTTTCCCAAGATTTTGCACACTCTGTGCTTCCTGCCTTGAGCATTTTCCATCACCATTTAGCTTAGTTTATTTCTGCTTATCATTCAAAATGTAATTTTGGAGTTCCTTCCTTTGGGTAGCCTTCCCTGACTTTCCAAACCTAGCAGACCACTGCATATTAGGTGTCGCTGCTTTGTGCATCCCATGTTTCTCCTATAAAATAACTCTGCATTATAATTGTATTTAATTCTCTACTCGCCACCTGACTGCAAATTCCTTCAGAGTAAAGACTCTCCTCTTTATTATTAAATTCCCAGCATCTACCTTAATGCCCATATAAAATAACTCTTCACTAAATATTTTTGAAATAAATTAATGGAATTGTGTAAAATAATACTACCAATAATATCTGTGATTTATTCATCATTTGTTATTTTCAGATACTTTAAATATATTATCTCATTTGAATTTAATTTCAATACAATAATTTGTGAGAGCTGTTATTATCCATATTTTTAGATAAAGAAACAGACTTGGAGAGGAAAATTCCCAGAGATTTTGCTTTTTAAAACAGGGCCATTTTGGAGGTTCTAGAAAGGATTTATTTTCTCCTAATATGCTTCTGTTTACAAATCATTTAGCCTAATAACACTACATTGCTATACTCTGTAAGAACTCTATCAAATCCATCTTTTTTTCTAGAAATAGAAAAGCACATTTGCTAATAGTCAATGAACAAGTATCCCAAGTGGTTCCAACTTGAAAGGCAGACATAAGAAGCTTTGAGAAACACTTAACCTTGACATTCTTCCATCCTAATTCACAAGCCTGGTGTTGGTTACTTGCTGAGATAAGAGGGATTTTCAGTGTATAATATGCAGGTCATTGGTTTTAAGTTGGGCCCATTGTAATTTATTGGAGTCCTGACAGTTCTAGGTGATATAAAGAAGAAAGATTGGTTTTATTACGTGATTTCCCCATCTTCGGTAGTGCTACTTTAATAGATAATAATGGTTAACAACTTGATGACATTTCCCTGATTTTATTTTAGCATTTGGAAGGTGATGAATCCTAGGACTCACTAATGTTAGAATGAGCTCATCGCCCAGAATAGGGAGCCTGGGAGTTGCAAAAAGTCCATTTTCCCTAAACTTTAGCCTCGTGGTTTTAGCTCTGTGCCTCTCCAAGTACAACCTGACATTTGTGTCCGATTGGTTGAGAGCTCTTAGAAGCAATTAAGAGTATACTTGGATACCCATCCAAATATTTTAACTTAATATATTTCAACAGAAACAAAAAGCCTAAGTGGTTTGCCAAGTTTGGAAAGAAAGATTTTAATACCAGTTCATATTTAGAGCCATCCTTATATGTAAGCAGCTTGGTGACCTCCTTCTCTGGTTAAATTTCAGGGGCATAAGCAAGTTACCCTGTCCCCCAGGAACACCTCTACTTTATTTCCAAATCCCAAAACTGAAGCATGGGGAGAACTTTTCATGTTATGATTAGAGATGAGATTGCAAACTGCCATAGAAATAGTCACACCTTGGCTTATGTTTATGATTTGACATATGTAATTTTAATAGATTTTTCCCTTTGGTCTTCATTAGGCTAAAAGTGAAGGAACATTAGAGCCCTGGCCAGATAAGAGCAGAGAGGGGAGAGCTGGTGCCCTGAAGACAAGATGGCCATTTTGTACTTTTTCAAAGAGTTACCCCTGCCAACTCCCAGTCATCTCTCACTATTCTTCTTTCCTTCCTTCTTTGATCTTGGAACTGCCTCTCCTCAAGCTCTGCAGCTTTTCAATAGGGCTTGGTCTTCATTCAGAAGGGTTGATAATGCAGGCAGAATTCTAAGAATGACCCCCCAGTGACCCTTCCCTCTGAGTATAGATGAAACCTGTGAATATGATGACATATTATTTTGTGGTTATCCTGTGATTATCACGTATAGTAAAAGTTTGAGCCTAAACTAATTATGTGAATGCTTTAAAAGCAGAGTTTTCTCCATCTTGTGGCAGACAGCAGGTGAAGTCAGAGATTCAAAGTACGATGAGGGATATAATGTACTGCTGTGGGCTTTGAAGATGGAGGGGGTACCAAGTAAGGAATGCTGGTGGCCTTTTGGAGCAGAGCATGGTTCGAGGCTGACTGCCAGAAAGGAAATGGGATCCTCATTCCTATAACTGCAAGCAACTAGATCTGCCAACAGCTGAACAAACCTGTAAGTGGATTCTTCCCAGATCCTTCAGGTAAGAGCCCAGTCCAGTCAACACCTTGATTTCATCCTGTGAGATCCTAATCACAAGGGAGGACCCATCTGAACCGACCTGGACTCCTGACCCACAAAACTGTGAGGTAACAAATGGATAATATTTTAAGCTTTGTGGTAACTGGTTATACAACAATAGAACACTAAGACAAATGGCAATTTATTTCTTCCTCACCCATGGAAATGTCTGCCAGTTTGTACTGCAATTCACAAATACAACTTCTCAGTTGCTAAGACATTATATTGTCTATGATTTTGTTGTTAATGAAGTTTTACTGTGTTCTGCTCAGTTGATGATAGATAATTTTTCTGTACTTAAAAAATTGTTTTTTTCAAAGAGCACTTCTGTACATATGTTTGTACCAATAGAGACGGTAAGCATTGAAGAGTGTGCTGATATTAACATTATTATGTGTATCACCATAACCATCATTTTATCACTTTTTGGTATGAGGTTGTTTTCAACTAAGAAGTATTTATGGGATCTTAGAGTTGAGGGACTTTAAAGATACAGGCTCCAGTGATGCTTAGCCTGGGGGGAAAGAGAACTACCCCCACAATGGCACCTCAGGATCTTTGTGAGGAATTAGGTGGGAGGGGAGTTTTAAACTTCAATTACTTTTTATCATTTGTATCCTCTTTTGGTAAACACCAAGTAATCAAACTTCTTTATTTTTCAGGGATGAAAACAAATCCAGAAAGGTTAAATAACCTGTACAAAATTGTACTATGGTTATAGGAGTGGAATCAGTTTTAAGGGTCAGAGTTTCTTCTACATTATGCTTTCCTATCTCTGATCTTTTTCAGGCCTCCCAGATTATAAACTCAGTGTATCACAGTCTCAATTCTTCCAGGGCAAAGAGGATTCCCCAGAATTGAATACGTCTAAGAAAGCCATCAGTATCAGCATCACTCTTTATCTCTGCAAAGTCAAGAAGTTCAGGATTATTTAGAAAAGATCCTGTCTACGCCTTTGGAAGCAGACAAATCACTCCCATCATCTCCCCCTTCCAAGAGTCAAAGACTTATAACATTCTAATGCACATTTGTCTTTGAATGAAAAACATTTAAAGACCACAGAATAAATAAAAAATGTTATGTTTCTAATAATAGAAAAAAAAAATGTGTCAGTGGAAAAAGTGGAAGACCAGGGTTAATGAAATCACTGACTGATGATCAATGTATAATCAAGTGTTTCCTTGCAACTTCCCAGCCGAAGAATTAAAAGTCAAGAATGTGTGTTCCGGTACTTGAACTTCAGTGTACATCAGTATCACTTGGAGGGCTTGTTAAACTATAGCTTACTGGACTACACACCTAGAGTTCCTGATTCAGTAGGCTTGGGGCAAGACCAAGACTTTGTAGTTCTAACAATCTCCTAGGTGATGCCGCTGCTGCTACTGCCACTGCTACTGCAGCTGTTGATGGTCTGGGAATCACACTTTGAGAAACACTGGGGTACTGAAACTGCTCAGCTATCTCATGAGGACTAGCACGACTCCAGCAGGATTTAGAGCCTTTCAGGGCATGATGAGAAGTGAGGTTGTAAATACAGGTATCCCTAGGAAAAAGGCAATGGCTTATTTATTTTCCAAAATTTTAGTGGGGATTTTATGTGGCTAAGCTCTCTTTCTGGCATCATGAATAAATTAATAAGCCATGTCCCAATCAGAGAAAGAGGAACACAAATGACAAAATATAATGTGGTAACTCTTTAGATAGAAATGAGCACATTGTAGTTTAAAATGACGAAGATGGGGCTACCCAAGATATCAAGAAGAGGATGGCTCATGAGTTGATTATTAACTTGCAAAAAACGAGTTGATGCTTAGAGAAATATGTGTTTAGATGGTATGCTAAGTACAAACCATATTTTATTTGACATTCATACACATACAACCTTAGAGTTAAATGTTATTAACCTTTGATTGTTCTAGATTTTATCCCTAATTACTTACTCAGGGACATGGCTCAAAGGTCCCTTCAGTCTTTGTTCTATTATCAGATTTTTTCTTTCTGTTAGATTATTTCCATCATCAGAGGTGCATGCTGTTAATCCTCCCATTTGAGAAAAGAGACCTTTATTTTGGCCAGACTTTCTTCTCTAGTGATGACTGTCTCTCCTTCGCTCTACAGCAACTCCTTAAAACTTTATCATTATTTGCCAATTTTTTTTGAACTTTTGCTAAAGATTGAAAGCCACCACTCCACCTAAATTGTTCTTATCAGTCATCATTAAATTCTCTTGTGCTATATCCAACAGTCAGCTCAGAGCCACTTGTAATTTGTCACAGCAGATCTCTATTTTCTGTGATCTACTTTGAATACAGATCTACCTTGAAACACCTTCTTTTCTTGGTTCCTGGGCCATCATAATCTCCTGATTATGATAATCTCCTACCTCACTGATTATTTCCTATAAGTTTCTTTCTAATACTTCTTCATCTTTATAACTTTTAAAATATGAACTATATTTTACTGAGAATTTTTAGAAAATTTTTGTGCATAAATTATAAGTGTGCAGCTGAATGAATTTTTACAAATGTATATACCTTATAGCCATCACCCAATGGAGATAGGTTTTCTTCACCTTGGGAATTTCCTATATGCTACTGAAGTAACCATTGTCCTGACTTCTGTAATCACAGATAGCATTGCCTGTTTTTGACCTTCATGTAAATGGAAAATATAGTATGTAACCTGACTTCTTTTGCTCAGCATATGCTTTTGAGGTCTATCCATGTTGGTTCATTCTTATTGTTTAGTATTACATTGTATACTATTTCTTCTTTGTACATGGTGGGCATTTGAGTTGTTTCCTGCATTTGGCACTTATGAATGGAACAACTCTGAATATTCTTGGGGAAGTCTTTGTATGGACATCTGTTTTTGTTTCCATTGGATAAATATGTAGGAATGGGCTTGCTGAATTGTTGGGTAACTATAATATTTAACTTTATATGAAGTTGACAGTTTTCCAGAGTTGATATACCATTTAGACTTCCATGTGCAAGTATAACGGCTATCATTTCTTGTCTTGAAGGCTACTCTGTCTGCTATTAATATAGCCACAACTTTCTTTTAAATCTCTGTGTTCTTACATTTAGTTTCCCTTATAAACATTTTACTTTTATCTTTTACTTTTATTTTATTTTTATGTAGTTTGATAATCTGTCTTTTAATTGGAGTACTTAAGGTATTTATATTTAATGTGATTATTAATTTGGTTAGGTTTTTAAGCCTACTATCTTGCTATTTATTTGTGTCCCATCTGTTTGTTCCTTTGTTTCTTTCTATATATGTTTGAATTAATTGAGTATTTTTTAGTATTCTGCTTTGTCTCTCTGTTATTCTTTAGATATGTCTGTTTTATTTTCATTTTTGTGATTGCTCTAGGGAATAGGTTATACATCCTTAACTCATCATGGTTTACTTTAATACAATAAAACTTTACAAATGAGAAAAGAGCCTTGCAACAGTATAATTACACTTAACTCTACTTTTGTCCCTTTCTCTGTTGTTGTTCTACATTTTATTTTTACCTACATAAATTTTATATAAATATATAAAATATAAATATATATATACATTTTACCTATTACAATCTCTTCACTTCTAAATGTGGGAGGGGCCTAGGAATAAATCCTTCGATCTTCTCACTTTTTAAATTTTTTCATCTTTATTGGAGTATAATTGCTTTACAGTATTGTGTTAGTTTCTGCTGTACAACAAAATGAATCAGTTATATGTATACATATATCCCCATATCTCCTCCCTCTTGAGCCTCCCTCCTGTGCTCCCTATCCCACTCCTTTAGGTCCTCACAAAGCATCAAGTTGATCTCCCCGTGCTCTGCAGCAGCTCCCCACTAGCTATCTATTTTACATTTGGTAGTGTGTATATGTCAATGCTACTCTCTCACTACGTCCCAGCTTCCCACCCCACCATGTCCTCAAGTCCCTTCTCTACTTCTGCATCTCTATTCCTGCCCTGCCACTAGGTTCATCAGTACCATTTTTCTAGAATCCATATATATGCGTTAGCATATGGTATTTTTCTCTTTCTAATTTACCTCACTCTGTGTAACAGACTCTAGGTCCATCCACCTTACTACAAATAACTCAATTTAATTCCTTTTTATGGCTGAGTAATACTCCATTGTATATATGTACCACATCTTTTTTATCCATTTATCTGTTGATGGACATTTAGGTTGCTTCCATGTCCTGGCTATTGTAAATAATGCTGCAATGAACATTGTGATACATGTATCTTTTTGAATTATGGCTTTAAATATGCTGATGACCCCCAAGTTATATATGTAGCCCTAACCTCTCCCATGAATTTCAGACTCATGTATTGGACCTAACTGTTGACATATTAATTTTGATTTCTAACAGGAATCCAAATATTTCCTCCTAAAAGTATTGTTCTCACAATAGCCCCCTTTTCATTTAATTGTAACTTCATTCTTATAGTTGCTTAGAACCAAAACCTGTTGTCCTTGACTATCCTTTTTCTCTCATATCTACATCTGCTCCTTCAATAAGTCTGGTATGTTTGATTTCCCACATGCATCCAGAATCTGACTGCTTTTCATCACTGCCACTACTACTCCCCTGACTCAAGTCACTTTAAGTTAAAAATACAATGTATGTCTATGTTGTAATCACCTTAATTATAAGAAAATCAGACATTCCAAAATGTCCTCATTCTCACGTTGTCTGCCACTACACTTTTCAAGAACTTTCCTTGGACAATGAATCTTTTGCTATAATCATCTTACAGAACCCCTGGTGCCTCGGGGCTTACAACACATGAGTCTTCCCAACTCTGGTCACTCACTGCTGTAGGATCCTCACATTGTTGCCCCAGTATTGTCCCAGGTGTGGGACACATTTTCTTGACATGGATGAGAATCAGAGTTTCCATCAATGCTGCTTAGTTCTGCTCTACCATTAACCTGGGTATAGTATGCAGAGTCCCTGACTCTCCCCAACCTTGAGCTAAACTTTTTTTTTTTTTCCTTCAGTTTTTGTCCTAGAGGCGGAAAGGAATAGGGAAACTCCCTTTCTCTTCCCAAATCTCCATTCGCCTTCTAAGAGCTACCTGCAACCACTCCAAACTCTCCAGTATCTCCATACTTTCCTTGCTACTTCTGAACTCTTCAAGTTTTCCATTTAAGCCTGTCCAACTAAAGCTCAACTATACAGACACATAGAGAACATTGAACTGTATCTGAGTATTTTTTAACCTGGCTACTTAGCATCATCCAGATACTTAACTAGCCCCAAGCCCCACCCCCATCCCTTCACACCCTGATTCTTTTCCTTGGATATCTAAAAATTAATATAGACAACATTGATTTGATACTAGGTATTCTACTAGACACTTAAAAAGAAAAAAAAACTAAAATTTTGCTACTATTTTAATGAGTTAGTCTTGGTTTACCGATTAACATTTATATCTTTCCTTATAGCTTACAAAGGATTTTCACTTACATAATCTTACTGTTTTCCAAGAAGTGGATAGGTGAGGTAGATAAGCCAATGATGATTGTTACCCTGTTTTTTACAGATTAGGAATTTGAATCTCAAGGTGGTGAAGAAGATCTGCCAATGTCACTCATGTCATAAGCTCAGAGCTGAGACATAAACTATATTTTTCAAACCTAGGAAGGATGTATCTTCTGTGGCTATCTCACCCTTGGAATATGTGGAAAGGAAATACTCAATGAAAGGTCTCAATTAAACCACAAGTGTTGTATAATAGGGTTAAATTAGGTTTTTTGCAGAGGAGAAACAACAGCATCCACGGGAGTTGAATTCAGGGGCTTGGATGACAACACAGCATGTCCACTGCTCCTTTATCATCGGTTGGCTGCCTTGGCTGCCCGTGCTTGTGGTTTGGATGGGGTTTTTATGGCAACGTTCACTCCATCCCACCTGTGTAACATTTTGTGTGAGTTATTTACTTGTGCTTTGAGATTCAGCACTGCACACTATAGGTTACACACCTAATCTCCCTGCAACCATTTGGAGAAAACTTCAGCATGAGGAAGGCCCTTCAATTCCCAGTAATTTCACCCCTAGACATAATGACAGTACATTGGAGCCTTATCAGGGCTATTTCCCATTGTTACCTAACAGGGGAACCATTTATTTTCCAGGCAGGAGACATGAATTCTCTGACAGTATTCTATTATGATGTTATCGCGAATGAGATAATTTGACTTGATAAATGCAAATGCAGAAGATTGGCAGTTACTACATTTTCTCCCTTTGAAAAGGATTTGAATTTTTAAAGGGAATTCAGTTTAGGTGAATAATGTCAGATTCCCAATCTCTTTAGCAGGAACAGTAACCTTGAAGCCTTCTTGTTATCCTGAATCAGAGGAACTACTCTTTATCTGGAAGTCTTCTAAAAATCCCATGTACATCTATATAACACCCCTGCCCCAACATCAAGTCAATGAATAGATAAAGTGGAATGAGGAAAACTACATATGTGATATTATTTAGAGTAAAAAACAAAGTAACCATGTGATCAATTGTAGGTTTCACTGTAATTTTACTAGCTACTACTAACATTATGAAGAAAGAAAGAAACTTTTACTATAGATCAATATTTCCATATCTTGGGCTTCAGATACCACAATGAAAAGGTCTTAACTTGGAGATGGGATGGGGAATTGCTGATGAAATAGAAATATTCACTATTTTGTCTCTGCATTTTTCATAGTGTCTGGCAAAATTATGTGTTCAATGTATTTACTGAAATAATTTCTCTATACTTTCAATGACTAAAAAGTAAACATATTAGTAATTACCAAACGATAACTTATCATTTGATGGCAAGAAGGGGACTTTATTTTGTCCCCTCATTATGCAGATGAGAGAGCTGTGGCCCAGAGACATTAAATGATTTGTCCAAAATCACAAAGTTTAGAGACTGAGGTGGGATTAGAATCAAAGTGTTCAGGCTGGTAGTTTATGTGGCCTTAAGCCACTAAGGTAGAAAGTCAGCCTTTTTTTAAATAATCAGTAACAGGTATTATCAGGTCATTTCTATAGATTCTTATGTTGGAACATATTAGCTATGTCTGCTATCTTCTTAGTTCTTAGAATTGAAAGTCATCAAAGATTGCACTGTTATATCAACAAGAAACAAAATCTCCATTTCTGGATTTTTTATTAATCCTAAACTGTTGTATGGCTTTTGTTTAAGGTACATAATATTTGAGAGAACAGTTTAATTCATGGTCCCCATCTTTCTCTTCCTGCTCAATTCCTAAAATTGTTTTGTTTTATTATTTAAATTTTGTTTTTAGAGGATTTCTCTATTTTTTTGTACTACTAATAAATATCAACACAATTAAGTGCTGTTTATTTCCTTAAAGAAAGGCATCAAAGGAATAAATTCTAACTTTCTAGAAGTGAGAAAAGAGTGTAGTTAACCATTCTTTGGAGGGTGACCTGGGAGAAGAAAAAGGATGGGAATTCTGACTCAGAGTTAAAAGCATTAGTGAAGAAAAATGTCCCATTTCCCCCCTTGATACTAATGGCATAAATGTGTTTGTGATTGTGATGATGGTCATTTCTCATGAAGCTAATAGCTGTGATGTGTCTTCGAAATGATTCACTACCATTTCTACTCACATGCCAAATTACTCCTTCTAAGTGTAAGTTTTAGATGCTTTGATCTCCTGAATGTGTAAATGTAGTCCATTCTATTTGGTATAATATTAGGGAAAGTCAGTATTACCTGCCAGTAAACTATAATCTTGTAATGTTGTAGAAATAGCAACCTTCTTCATGTTTTTAAATAAAATGCCCATCCACCCCCCTTCACAACACCCAAAGAAGTTGGAAAATGTGACAAGTCATGGAATCAGCTGTTAAAGGAAGACCTGCTTCTGGCTGATGTATTGAGCCAATTTGTGTTCCGACTTGAGAACAATATGGCCACAAATGCCAGCGCATAAATTAGCCCCGAATGTAGGCGGGAACACTTTCTCACAAGCTGACAGAATATCACCCCAAAATACCTCTGATAGCTTATAAATAGAGAAGTCTGCTTTTCTTATCCAGCCGACAATCAAGCACAACAGAAGGAAGGGGCACTTTGCAGTCTCTCAGTCCAAACTGGGGTTAACACCCAGGGTTGCTATTTTTTGGGTGATCTATCACAAGTCAGTTCATTTCTGTGAACCTCAGTGTTTCTCATCTGAAATCTTAGAAGCTGGATAAAATTGGTTACCCTGCAGTTGTGGAAAATGGATAATGTTTGTAAATATTCGTTGTTACTGAATACTCATTCCTCTCCCACCCTGGGTATGTTGAGGGTTGTTTCTTGCAGAAGCCAGATTCTGGTTTGGTAAGGATTGGTATAAGAGAAGTTTAAGGATTATTTCAAAAACAATGCTCTTATAACTGCTATTTACCAAGTGTTTAGTTTATGCTATGCAATAAGCAACATTCCTAGCATATATGTATCCCTCACAAAACCCTATCATATGGCATCCCTGTTTTGTAGTAAAGAGTGTGCAGCCCTGAGTGGGTACAGTCCGATTCATTGCCAATTACTCAATAATTAAAAACTTATTCTCCAGATATTTGTGGAGCCTACTATGCATCAGACAATATGCTCCACGTTGAATACACTGATGAAAAAACCAGGAAACGTCAGAGCCGTAACATTCCTGCGGAGAAGAGAAACTGTGGAGAAACTGTGAACAAATGGTAATAAAGCCTATGGAAGAAACACAGCGGGCTGCTATGGAAGTGGGTAACAAACGCAGTAACGTGGAAGAGAAAATGGTAGAAGGTGGAGCGGGGCCCAGGCACCCGGACCTCTGTGAATTCCCCTGGGACCGAGCAAATGGCGGAAAGATTCAGGCAGCAACCCTATGACCAGCAGAGACGCTTCTTCAGGAAATCCTACCACTAAGGAAAGGAGTTTCCAGGAGAATACTGAAATCCCTGACTTTAATATAAAGATTGAAGTAAAGAGTCAGCTAGAGATAAATACAAAGGAATAAGCGCCTTTGTTAGGCCAGAGGTCAGAATGGCCCAGGGCTGCCCCAAAGGCACCTGGTTGAAGAGGGAAAGAGGAGGAGGTTCCAGACCTGAATTGGGCCCTAACTGGCTGGGATGCATTGAAAGATACCCTAAATCTCTGGGCCCCCCAGACTTTTAGGCATAGGCCGAATGTCTTTTCTATATTACGTGAACGATATGGTCATCACAGGGACACATAGTCTTATAGACCTGATTCATTGCTCCTTTGGTGCTACGAAATCCCAAACATTCAACTCACAATCAACGGTGCTTGTTTTCAAAGAGAGCATGGATTACTACTATTTCCATGCAAAGCACTTTTCACACAATATATAGGAGTTTGCCAGCTGGTTCTACACATTCTAATCTTGCCCCTGTTCTTGGATCTTGTCGTTTATCTTTTGTCTGGATTGCTGATCTTAAGAAAAAGTCATTTTCATTTTTGCAGACATGCTGTTCTGCCAGCAGATGCTGCCCTCCTGCACTAAACTGCAGAGCTGCTTGTCCTGCAGCCTGGGCTGTCATCCCTTCCCTGCTAAGCCAGCTGTGGAGGATGACAGATACATTCACGGGCACTTGAGGTTTTAAAGAGCAAAGTGCTACCAGAGGAGTCTTTCAGATTCTCAGATACATTTTGGCTTAAATGGTATGCTCTTGCTGGGAAATATTTAGAGTGAATCTCCTTAGTTTATTAGAGAATAACAGGTGGAGGAACACTAGATTCTCAGGCTTGGGATGGAATATAAATAAAACAATGCATGATCAGTCAGAAGAAAAACTCCACATGCACATGGATTCTGAACCACTTGACACTAATTTCAGGGGACAGAGAGACCTGCTTCTCCCAGAGTTGAGCTATGACTTTGGGCAAGTTACTTTGTAGTAAGTAACTTCACTCTTCATATTTCTTTTGAGAGTGAAACAAAATAATACATGTAAAAGTGTGAGCATAGTGACAGGTCAATAGTAATCACTCAATAATTTTAGTTGTTCACATTGTCCTTAATATTAATTATAATGATTACTATTATTAAAGTGTCAAGTGACAAGAAAAATGATGGCTTGAGATCATCATGAGGTCTTTGGATTACCCATATGGAAAGATTTTTGAGTATGTGTTTAATTTTCTAAATAGAGCACCAGAAATGATCTGGGAAAAGGTCTGTTTACTGTGCAGTCAGTTCTTATCCGACCTCTTAATCTCCCTTCCAAACTTAGTTTGTTTTTAGCACTACTTAGTGATTTTAGATTTGTAAATAAAGTACAGAAGTCAAGATCTGAATTCTGACAATAAGCTTCTTCCTAATTCTGAATAAACTGAATGGTTGTGGTCTCATCTCACTCTGCCACTCCTCAGTACGGTGGAAAATTGACCTTTTGGTTTCTCAGTTTCTAAATATTACAGAAAAAACAATTCCTGCCTGCCTCCAAGATTTAGAGAAAGAAAATGACACTTTTTAAGATAAGATTAAAAATGACAATGAATCTGAAGTTTTGCAGACAAATATAGTTTTAATTTAATAGCCTAAGAATGGGCTTAGTTTCTTTACCAAAAAATAATTTTCCTTCCTTAGGAATAAAAACAAAATGTCTACAAAGATGGTTAATTCATTAGTGCATAACTGGCATATAAAAGGCAACAAAACACTATCTTATTTTGTGATTTTTATTTCTCATAGTTTTCTTATATTCCCTTTTCTTTTAATTATTTGTTTTGACTATATTACTTTTTCTCACTATTTTTTCCCTCTATAGTTTGGAAATTATGCCTTCAATGCATATTTACTTAGAACTTATCATAAATTTTTTAGAGTTTATTTAACCTAAAGAGTTAAAAGTTAGTCTTCCAAAATAAAGATAATTTAACTACATTACCTCTCCTCCAACATGTACTCCATATTTTTAGTTCTAACATGTGTTGGTTTAACCCTTTAAATAAGACATTATAATTATTGTTGTCTACATTCAGTGGTTACTTCTATTTACTCACCTATCTTTTTTTTTTTTTTTTTTTTTGATCTGTTGTCTTTAAAGGTACATTCATCACAGTCTGGGTTACTTGCATATAACACTTCATGTGTGCTACTCATATATCATCACAATGGTTAGCTGTATATGTTTAGTTGTATATTTGCCTGTATCCTATGCTACTCCATAAGCTATTTAAAGGTATATCACGTGTAACTCATCTTATATACCCTGTACACCCTAAGTAACTATGTCTGTTACTTAGCTGTTATTTTTTGGTTGCATCAAATTATGAGACATTTTTTCTTAATAAAATATATAGACACCTAATCTCAGACATTAGTTTCCACTATATTTTATAAATTAATGATACATTTAATATTTTTATGATACAGTTGTTTCATTGGATATTTTGCTGCTGTGCAGAATCCTTGCTAGCTCTTATTCTAAACTTGTTCATTTGAGAATAATTATTACTAAGACCAGTGGGTCTTGAAATTTCTTAAGTTATGGACTTTAAGTGAAGAACCTGCTCAATATTCTGTAATAACCTAAATGGAAAAAGAATTTGAAAAAGAATAGATACATGTACATGTATAACTGAATCTCTTCGCTGTACACCTGAAACTAACATGACATTATTAATCAACTATACTCCAATATAAAATAAACATTTTTTAAAATAAAGTCATAAAAAATAAATCTGAAAAAAGGCAACAAAAATATTGCTTTGTAAATGGATGCTTTTACTTGATGATGAATTCCCTGAAAAGTGCTATTCTGGCATCTATAAATTTTAGTGCTAAGTGAGAGGGTATGGTTCATGTAGAGAAGTTGGCAGCTTGGGAATCCCTACAAAGAAACCCAAATAAATGTGTGTGGGAGATATATATATATATAATGTAATTATATATAATGTAACTATATATAAATTTACATATATATTATATATATGTGTATATATATAATGTAATTTTATCTTAGAAAAATTTAAAGCCTGGCTCTCTGGCAAATAGCAAATTCCTTTTCTAGACCTAGCATTTTGAGATGATATCTATTTACATCTGAGTGTGAGTGAGTCTCAGATTCTTTTACAATAGTAAGTTCAGTTGTGCATTGATTTGAAGGAAAAAGAGGAACATCATGAAAGACTAGTCTTTGAAGCAGTGAGAACAACCCTTTTAACTTTCCCAATATTAGATTCCCACCACGAAATAGAAAATGTAATTTTGAATTAAAGGAAAAATACCAGTAAAAGGTAGCTAAGGCAAGCCAGATATTTAGAAATGAATTACATTGTTTAGAGCCACAAAACCTGTCTACATAGGTTTCCAAATTAATGTTTGAGAGGGAAAACCATCATTTAAAATATAGTGCCTCCTAAATACAGTTTTTAAAAAATCTATCTCAACTTTAAAACAATATTAAGTTTAATTAAACTGACTTACATTTAAAATCAATAAGTACAAGTGCCAAACATATATATACTCACTCACACACATAATTATCTGAGATAAGAAAAAATATACATGGAGGAAAAGTCATAAGAGTGTTCAGACCCACAGAATATTTTTCTCCCTGAGTAAAATGAAAATAAATCTCTATTCAAACACCTTTCAGGCTCTGAAGGTCCCATCTCCAGTATCTACGGGGCAGTGATGGGTTGGGTGACTGCAGCACTTTTCGCATCCCATGAATAATTATCTCTGTCCTGAGTGCTTGCCAGCATGACGCATCTTCATTTCATTAAGGGAAAGAAGGACAGGTTGGAATTGCAATGGCAGAATTCATTTATCACATTTTAATGGAGAAGCAGCCCAGGAAGGGTGAGCCTAATGAGACAGTTCTAAAGAAATTAGCCAGTTTCTATTAAAGGACTATCTTCTCTCTACCCGTGCTAATGATGGATAGCAGGGGCAGGGTGCAGGGAGAGTTCCCACCCTTTCCTCTGCTTTGCTTTCGTTTTCCGAGGCACACGATTACTTCTGGATGATCTATCTTTCAAATGCTTGAATGAATCATAATCGCGAAGTTATACCAATTTTTAATATGGGGAAAAAGGGACCTGGTTTGATTTTTCTGAATTTAATTCACAGAGAGAGACATATCTGTAGACCCAGGCTTATCCCGACATTAATATTGCTAAAACTGCTCATGATTCAAGCTTGCAAAAATACAAATAGAAAAATTCTCACTCATTTTTGTTATTTTTCTTGTCATTATATCAATATACTCAGTTTGGAGTATATGCAACTAAAATTATTCTAACAGAATCCCCTTCCAAAATTTCTGACTATGACAAAACAAAAAACAAAAACCCTTTAATTGCATTTTGATTCAAACTCAATTTCGCAAGGTATAATATACATAGTACTTGTATCAGGTGGTATCCTAATCTTGCATTCTATGTTTTCCCCTATTATTGCTCCAATGTGACTAGCAATAAGAAATTCTCAAGTGCATCGTATAAATGTGAACGAGTAACTGATTGTGTGCCTGATTCACCACTGTTCTTCTATTGAGAAAGGAGTTTTATGCTGAGAGCCTGACATAGTAATTTACATAAAATCTGTGATAAAGAGCAGAAAATTAATACAGACTCCTTTCGCAAAGACTTAGAAAATATGATCGATTGTAGTCTGTGCTGAAAAGCAACAGACCAGACTTTTGGTGGTTTATTTACCCAACAAATATTTATCGAGCTTCTACTTTAGGCCAGAGACTATGCTAGACAATGGGAAGATATTAGTGATTAGACAAAGATTCTGCTCCTAATACACTTACATGCTCATGAAGAACACACACAACAAACAAACAAAAATAAGCTGTGTGTTGGCTAACTCATCTATAGAGTTCATTGGGTTGTTTACATATTAGATACACGAATGCTTTAAAAATCAAACATTGATAAATGTTGTTAGTATGGTCAATATTGAATCAAAAGTTTGACATCAGTATATTTTTTAGTACATGAACTTGAGAAGAAAACTGAGAATGTATATGAATTTAAGTGTGTACCTCAAAGTCAAAAAAGGCCCCATTCAACACTATGGATAGTTTCAAAGGCAAAAAAAAAAAAGACTAACATTTAGGAAAAATAAATTATAAATAAGGTCCTGGGACAAGAAATCAGAGAGACAGACACATTGGCAAGAAAGAGCAGTGATCTTGGCACAAATCTGTTGGATAGATTCAAATGAAAAGTGAACAGCTAGGAAACAGAAGGTTATAATAAGTAAAGCTGGAAACGTGTTGGGTATCAACTAAATGTTTGGCTTTCTGCCTTATCAGGTTTCCATCTGTTGTCCAAACTGCAGATTCTCAAAAAACCCTATGTCTTGATATCTTTCTCCTACAAAAGTATGTATTTTTCCTGGGTCACTATAGAGTCTGTAGGGGCTGTCCAACATGGTAGTTTCCAGCCGTGGGTGACTTTTAAAAATTTTTATACACAAATAAAAAGAGTGCTCTGAAGGACTGGGAGATGGTTTAATGTCTCTTTCACAGAGTGGAGCTTGGTGGACCTGTTAAATGGGTGTTGAATAAATGTAATATATACTGTTCAAACATCATCTCCTCAGAGATCAGACTGGAGCAGGTCCTATGCAGCATGTTCCTTTTCCCTGCTATATTTCTCCATATCATTTATAAAGTGTCATTAGTAATTGTTATTAATATGTAATGTCTGCCTCCCCCAAGTAATTGCATAAACTGTGACAACAAAAGTCCATTTCCTCCTTCTTGCACTCTTTCCTATGTCTTAACATTATGTGCTGCAAGGTTATGTTGTTTTAATGAATAAATTTTAAAAGTGATGCAGGAAGGGATGGCATATTCTTATGAAATTAGATATCAATGCACACAATTTTGTGTGCAGCTAATTATGTGCCACAGAAACACCTAAATCAGATGGGGGACTAGCAGGACTTACAAATGTGCAGGTTATCCCTCTTCCAGAGCTCTAACCCTATTTAGCAAGACCAAGGTCTTGCTAACGCATTGAGCTCCTCAGCGGAGGAGGTAGGAGTGGCTTGGACCTACTGTGGCATCCTGAACCACGATGAAGGATGACTAGCCAATGAGGAGAAACTGAATATACATTTTGTAGATACTAGTCTTTGGGAGGCAAATCTGAGCAACAAAGCATGTTCCCTGGTCCATGCAGTGACCACCGGTGCCAGGGAAGTGCCATCCTACATAATGACTACTCAGGAATAGACCGTGTCCCAACCTAGCACTACATCAAGTAGAAAAGTTTGCAGTCACACTTGCAAGAGTTCTGAGTTCTGACATGTTATTACTTATGGTCACAGGAGGGAGGCATTGAGGCCCTGGCTGAGGAGAATCAGTACAGCTGCGTTGTTGAGCATCACTTTGAAGAAGGGGGTAAATGTTCCTGTTTGTCAGAATAAACAAAAGGAGGGGATTCAGTGAAAGAACCTGACAACAAAGAAGTTACAGTCGATGGGGAAGTGTGGTCCTGTGCTGGCAGCAGGGGCATCTCTTGAGAATTGTTAGAAATGCAAAATTCATGACTATGGGGGTGTGGTCCAGCAGTGTGTGTTTGAACAAGTCCCTCGGTGATTCTGGGGAGCACTAAAGTTTGAGGACCACTCAGAGGACAGTGAAATGCTGCCACATCCCTGCCCCCACAGAGCTTGGGGATCAGAGCCCAGTGATGGAGGCTAGATCTGCTGCTCCTGCTCCCACAACATGCTGAAGGACCCATTTCTTAGTATATCCTTGAGGAGAGATCATTCCCTGGCATCAGTGCTAAGTGACTAGATCCTCAAGCCCTTGCAAGACTAAGCCTGGAGAGGAAAAGCTTCAGATGATGACGATTTCCCATATAGGGGAAGAGGGTTGCCAGGGCTCAAGTGGATGCCTGGAGCATTGGGTCAGGATTTATTCCAATACCTAGTACATTGAGGACTGAGGAACACTATCTTTCCTGTCTCCACAATAATCCTCTCAAGATAGAACAGCTTCTATTTTTCAAGTCCATAAACCCAAATATCCTGTAATATTGTCACTCTTTCTGAAAATCTCCCCTTTAGCTACTTTAAAGGATTTCAAAATGGCATTTTGTCCCTATCAGTCCTATGTAGTTAATAAGCTAGTCCTTTTGGAGTGAAAGAAGATGAAAAACCCAAACCAAACCCAAACAAAATTAAACATTACTCTTGGGTGTAATTTTCTTGTAGAAAAAAAAAAAAACTAAAATATTTGAACTCAAAAGAATGAACCTTTTCCTCCATCTTATTTTGATGTTCTTGAAAATTTGGCTATCACTTCCTCTTGACTATATCCAGAAAATAAAATTTTAGAACTTGCCATGGTTAGACATCTCAGTCAGTAAGTTAATTCAATCTAACCTAAATTCCTGACCCTAACAATTTCCCCCTCTATCTTCACAGTCAGGACTTAGCAGATAAAGGAAACAGCTGGCTAGCATCTTATATGTGATTGCCTTAGGCACTGACTTACTTCTGGCAACAGAGTTGTTTAATCATTGGCTGTGAGAGATGTTGTAGGGATGGGCACTATAGAAAATGACACCGGATCTCAATCAAAA
Organism: Hippopotamus amphibius kiboko; assembly: GCF_030028045.1. Lineage (NCBI taxonomy): Eukaryota > Metazoa > Chordata > Mammalia > Artiodactyla > Hippopotamidae > Hippopotamus > Hippopotamus amphibius. The sequence goes on from NC_080189.1 coordinate 167,228,785, forward strand.
AAAATTTCCTGGTAAATTTCAGTCAGTTCCCTGCTGGAAGAATGATTATAGTCTTTTGATCATGAGAATCAAATGGAAAGGTTATCATGACCACATTCTCACAGTGAGCTCCATCTGGAGGTAACCAATTCCTTTGAGAAAAACAGTATGGTAAACTCCATCAAGAGAACCTTCCACATCAAGGCAATTTCTTTCCAACTAGCATAAAGCATGATATCAAAATACTCCAATTTTCAAAATGTGATAACCTCTTACTGTAATGCAAAGAACAGAAAACAATAGTTCGATTTCTCTTTTGATACGCCTATGATGTCATTACTATTCATGGGTCAAATCCAACAGACTGTGTTTTGAAATTGTTGTAGGCTATAGGAAAGGGTCATTGTTTCAAAGCTACTTGAAACGGGATCCTTGTAACAGGACCTTTTAAATCATCTAAGTTTTCTTCTTTGTCACTGTATTAGTGTTCAAAGAAGAATAATGTTCAAAAGATGACCCCAGAGTTTATGAGATCCTTTAGTATCAAAGAAAGATTAAATTACCCTTATTGAACTGTATCTGTAAAGGAAAAAAGAGAGTTAGCAAAGTTTTAAGAGGTTTTCGAAAAAGGTTTAAGTAAAAATAAAGTGAGACAGTAGGATTATCAATGGTTACTAAAATTATTAGGTAAAATATTAGAAAATAGGATGGTCACGCAGTGTCAAAATATTATCCCATAGATGTCTTGACAGTTGCAAAAGGAAAAATATACCAGAGATATCTGGTGGTGGCCACCTTAACATCATCAAAGTTAGTATTACTGATAACAGCACAACCTGACAGTGCATGTCCTCCAATGTGATGTAACTCAAAGTTCACAGTATCTCCTATAAATTATTTTTCCCAAAAGTGTTTAGCCTAAATCTCATCAAGCCTTAAGACCTAATCTTTATTGTATAAGAGATATGGGACGTATAAGAACAAGTTACATGACACATTGAAGTAATAATTAGGCAAATCCAGAGTGTGGGGCATTCTATAAAACAACTGGCCGGATCTTTTCAAAGAATCAGTATCACCACACACTGTAGTAGGCTGAAAATGGCACCCTAAGATCTCCAGAAATTAAGATTAAGAAATCTGAGTCCTCAGCACCTGTGAATGTTACTTGATATGACAGAAGGCACTTTGCGTATGCAATTAAGGATCTTGAGATGGGAAGATCCGGGTTTATCTGAGTGGGCTATAAATGCATCACAAGTGCCTTGTCAGAGGAATGCAGAGGGAGATTTTACTACAGTAGAGAAAAGGTGATGTGTCAAAAGGAGCAGAGCTTAGAGTGATGTGGCCAGGAGCTAAGAAATGCTGGTAGCCTCAAGAAGTGAAAGATGTAATGAATGGACTCTCTAAGGAGCCAGTCCTGATGATACCTTGACTTTAGTCCATAAGACTCATTTTGGACTTCTGATCTCTAGAACCGTAAGAGAAGAAATTTTTAAGTCACTAAGTTTGTGGTAATTTGTTACAGTAGCAACCGGAAATACATATAGAAGGGAGAAAAAAAAAGACATGAAGGAGGTGGTGCATTTCTGGTTTAAAAGATTAAAGAGATATTAGCAGTTCCTAAATTTTGACTGGAATCCTAATTTATCTAAAGCAGCTATAAAATGCAATTTTTGAAATATTTGTGTATGGACTAGATATTAGATAACTATATAAAAATCATTGCCATTCTTTCCCTGTCTTAAGAGATACATTCTGAAATATTTTGGGACAAAGGCTCATAATTTTTGTATCTTAAATTTTTAAAAATTATATAAAAATATATACAGAGGGAAAAATTTTAAAGCAAATATGACAATATTGATAATTGTTGAAACAAAGTAATTGTGTGTGGCTTCACTACAAATCTTTAGTTTTTTTTATTTTTTTTATTTTTATTTTTTTTATTTTTTGGGGGGTACACCAGGTTCAATCATCTGTTTTTATACACATATCCCCATATTCCCTCCCTTCCTTGACTCCCCCCTCCTCGAGTCCCCCCCACCCTCCCTGCCCCAGTCCTCTAAGGCATCTTCCATCCTCGAGTTGGGCTCCCTTTGTTATACAACAACTTCTCACTGACTATTTTACAGTTGGTAGTATATATATGTCTGTGCTACTCTCTTGCTTTGTCTCAGCTTCCCCTTCACCCCCCGCCCCTCCCAAACCTCGAGTTCTCCAGTCCATTCTCTGTATCTGCGTCCCTGTTCTTGTCACTGAGTTCATCCCTACCATTTTTAGATTCCGTATATGTGTTAGCATACAATATTTGTCCTTCTCTGATTTACTTCACTATGTATGACAGACTGTAGTTCTATCCACCTCATTACATATAGCTCCATCTCATCCCTTTTTAGAGCTGAGTAATATTCCATTGTATATATATGCCACATCTTCTGTATCCATTCATTTGTTGATGGGCATTTAGGTTGCTTCCATGTCCTGGCTATTGTAAATAGTGCTGCAATAAACATTATGGTACATGTTTCTTTTGGGATTATGGTTTTCTTTGGGTATATGCCCAGGAGTGGGATTACTGGATCATATGGTAGTTCTATTTGTAGTTTTTTAAGGAACCTCCAAATTGTTTTCCATAGTGGCTGTACCCACTTACAATCCCATCAACAGTGCAGGAGAGTTCCCTTTTCTCCACACCCTCTCCAACATTTGTTGTTTCCAGATTTTGTGATCATGGCCATTCTGATTGGTGTGAGGTGATACCTCATTGTGGCTTTGACTTGCATTTCTCTGATGATGAGTGATGTTGAGCATCTTTTCATGTGTTTGTTGGCCATCTGTATGTCTTCTTTGGAGAAATGTCTATTTAGGTCTTCTGCCCATTTGTGGATTGGGTTATTTGCTTTTTTGGTATGAAGCTGCATGAGCTGCTTGTATATTTTGGAGGTTAATCCTTTGTCCGTTGTTTCATAGGCAATTATTTTTTCCCATTCTGAGGGTTGCCTTTTAGTCTTATTTATGGTTTCTTTTGCTGTGCAAAAGCTTTTAAGTTTCATGAGGTCCCATTTGTTTATTCTTGATTTGATTTCCATGATTCTAGGAGGTGGGTCAAAAAGGATGTTGCTTTGATGGATGTCATAGAGTGTTCTGCCTATGTTTTCCTCTAGGAGTTTTATAGTGTCTGGCCTTACATGTAGGTCTTTAATCCATTTGGAGTTGATTTTTGTGTATGGTGTTAGGAAGTGTTCTAATTTCATTCTTTTCCATGTTGCTGTCCAGTTTTCCCAGCACCACTTATTGAAGAGGCTGTCTTTTTTCCATTGTATCTTCGTGCCTCCTTTGTCAAAGATAAGGTGCCCATATGTGTTTGGGCTAACTTCTGAGTTCTCTATTCTATTCCATTGATCTTCCTTTCTATTTTTGTGCCAGTACCATACTGTCTTGATCACTATGGCCTTGTAGTATAGTTTGACATCAGGAAGCCTGATTCCACCAACTCCATTTTTCCTTCTCAAGATTGCTTTGGCTATTCGGGGTCTTTTGCGTTTCCATACAAATCGTAAGATTTCTTGCTCTAGTTCTGTGAAAAACGCCATTGGTAATTTGATCGGGATTGCATTGAATCTGTAAATTGCTTTGGGTAGTACAGTCATTTTCACGATGTTGATTCTTCCAATCCAGGAACATGGTATGTCCCTCCATCTGTTTGTGTTGTCTTTGATTTCTTTCATCAATGTCTTAAAGTTTTCTGCATACAGATCTTTTGCCTCCTTAGGCAGGTTTATTCCTAGGTATTTTATTCTTTTGGTTGCAATGGTGAATGGGAGAGTTTCCTTAATTTCTCTTTCTGCTCTTCCGTTATTCGTGTATAGGAATGCAAGAGATTTCTGTGCATTCATTTTGTATCCTGCTACTTTACTAAACTCATCAATGAGTGCTAGCAGTTTTCTGGTAGAGTCTTTAGGGTTTTCTATATATAATATCATGTCATCTGCAAAGAGTGACAATTTTACTTCTTCTTTTCCAATTTGGATTCCTTTTATTTCTTTTTCTTCTCTGATTGCTGTGGCTAAAACTTCCAAAACTATGTTGAATAATAATGGTGAGAATGGGCATCCTCATCTTGTTCCTGTTCTTAGAGGGAATTCTTCCAGTTTTTCCCCATTGAGAACGATGTTGGCTTTCGGTTTGTCATATATGGCTTTTATTATGTTGAGGTAATTTCCTTCTATGCCCATTTTCTGGAGAGCTTTTATCCTAAATGGATGTTGAACTTTGTCAAAAGCTTTTTCTGCATCTACTGAAATGATCATATGGTTTTTATCCTTCAAGTTGTTGATATGATGTATCATGTTGATTGGTTTGCGTATATTGAAGAATCCTTGCATCCCAGGGATAAACCCCACTTGATCATGGTGTATGATTTTTTTAATGTGCTGTTGGATTCTGTTAGCTAGTATCTTGTTGAGGATTTTTGCATCTATATTCATCAGTGATATTGGTCTGTAGTTTTCTTTTTTTGTGACATCTTTGCCTGGTTTTGGTATCAGGGTGATGGTAGCCTTGTAGAATGAGCTTGGGAGTGTTCCGCCTTCTGCAATATTTTGGAAGAGTTTGAGAAGGATAGGTGTTAGCTCTTCTTGAAATGTTTGATAAAATTCGCCTGTGAACCCATCTGGTCCTGGGCTTTTGTGTGTTGGGAGATTTTTAATCACTGCCTCAATTTCCATACTTGTGACTGGTCTGTTCATGGTTTCTATTTCTTCCTGGTTCAGTCTTAGAAGATTGTATTTTTCTAAGAATGTATCCATTTCTTCCAGGTTATCCAATTGATTGGCATATAGTTGCTTGTAGTAGTCTCTCATGATGTTTTGTATTTCTGAGGTGTCCGTTGTGACTTCTCCTTTTTCGTTTCTAATTCTGTTGATTTGCATCTTCTCCCTTTTTTTCTTGATGAGTCTGGCTAATGGTTTATCAATTTTGTTAATCTTCTCAAAGAACCAGCTTTTAGTTTCATTTATTTTTCTTATGGTTTCTTTCCTTTCTTTTTCATTTATTTCTGCTCTGATCTTCATGATTTCTTTCCTTCTGCTCACTTTGGGGTTTCTTTGTTCTTCTTTCTCTAGTTGTTTTAGGTGTAAGGTTAGGTTGTTTATTTGATAATTTTCTTGTTTTTTAAGGTAGGACTGTATTGCTATAAACTTCCCTCTTAGAACTGCTTTTGCTGCATCCCATAGGATTTGGGTTGTTGTGTTTTCATTGTTGTTTGTTTCTAGATATTTTTTGATTTCCTCTTTGATTTCTGTAGTGATTCCTTGGTTGTTTAAGAGTGAATTGTTTAGCCTCCATGTGTTTGTATTTTTTGCAGTTTTTTTCCTGTAATTGATATCTAGTCTCATGGCGTTGTGGTCTGAGAAGATGCTTGATATGATTTCAATTTTCTTGAATTTGCTGAGGTTTGATTTGTGACCCAAGATGTGATCTATCCTGGAAAATGTTCCGTGTGCACTTGAGAAGAAAGTGTAGTCTGTCGTTTTTGGATGGAATGTCCTATAAATATCCATGAAGTCGAGATGGTCTAATGTGTCATTTAAAGCTTGTGTGTCTTTATTTATTTTGTGTTTGGATGATCTGTCCATTGATGTAAGTGGGGTGTTCAAGTCTCCCACTATTATTGTGTTCCTGTCGATGTCCCCTTTTATAGCTGTTAGCATTTGCCTTATGTATGGGGGTGCTCCTATGTTGGGGGCATAGATATTTACCATTGTGATATGTTCTTCTTGAATGGATCCCTTGATCATTATGTAGTGTCCTTCCTTGTCTCTTTTAATAGTCTTTACTTTCAAGTCTAATTTGTCTGATATGAGTATTGCTACTCCAGCTTTCTTTTGACTTCCATTTGCATGGAATATCTTTTTCCATCCCTTTCCTTTCAGTCTATATGTATCCCTTGGTCTGAAGTGGGTTTCTTGTAGGCAGCATATAGAAGGGTCTTGTTTTTGTATCCATTCAGCCAGTCTGTGTCTTTTGGTTGGAGCATTTAATCCATTTACATTTAAGGTGATAACTGACATGTGTGTTCCAATGACCATTTTCTTCATTGTTTGGGGTTTGTATTTGTAGGTGTTTTCCTTTTCTTGTGTTTCCTACTTAGAGAAGATCCTTTAGCACTTGTTGTAAGGCTGGTTTGGTGGTGCTGAATTCTCTTAACTTTTGCTTGTCTGGAAAGCTTTTGATTTCTCCCTCAAATCTGAATGAGATTCTTGCTGGGTAGAGTATTCTTGGCTGTAGGTTTCTCTCTTTCAGGGCTTTCAGTATATCCTGCCATTCCCTTCTGGCCTGTAGAGTTTCTGTAGAAAGGTCAGCTGTTATCCTGATGGGTTTTCCCTTATATGTTGTTTGTTTCTTTTCTCTTGCTGCTTTTAATATTTTTTCTTTGTGTTTAATTGTCATTAGTTTGATTAATATGTGTCTTGGTGTATTTCTCCTTGGGTTTATTCTGTATGGGACTCTCTGTGCTTCTTGGACTTGGTGAATTATTTCCTTTCCCATGTTGGGGAAGTTTTCCACTAGAACCTCTTCAAATATTTTCTCAGACCCTTTCTTGTTTTCTTCTTCTTCTGGGATGCCTATAATTCGAATGTTGGTACGTTTAAGGTTATCACTGAGGTCTCTGAGACTGTCTTCTAATCTTTTTATTTTTTCTTTTTCCTGCTCTGTGGCAATTATTTCCCCCATTCTATCTTCCAACTCACTTATTCGTTCTTCTGCCTCAGTCATTCTGCTGGTTATAGCATCTAGAGTATTTTTAATTTCAGTTATTTTGTTATCCATTGCTGTTTGTTTTTCTGAGTTCTTATGAACTGTTTCTTGTACTTTCTCTATTTTGTTATCGAGATTTTGTATCATTTTTACTATCATTACTCTGAATTCTTTTTCAGTCATTTTTTCTATTTGCTCCTCATTTATTTGGTCTTGTGGGTTTTTTTCCTGCTCCTTTGCCTGCATGGTGTTTCTTTGTTTCCTCATGGTTGTCCAAACTTTTGGGGTTGCTTGTCCTGGCGATAGAGGTGTTTATAGAAGACTGTCCAAGCCTCACACTAATGTCCAAGTATTGGATTAAATGAATACTAAGTCTAGGAAACACATACATGTATAAGACACACAATTACTGAATCCGTTAGGACATAAGGCTCTAGAAAGACCTGACAGAACCCCAGTGTGCTATCAGATATTCAAAGAGAAACCCAACAGAAATTGACAACTGAAACAGAACAAATCAGAGACAAAAGCAAAAGCAAACAAACAAACAAATACCACCCTACACATACAAACATCAATCCAGGGAGATTTTGTAAGCTAGGATCAAATATAGAAAAGAGCTAGAGTACCACCAGAGAGAATGGAGATTCTCAGAATGAAATTAGACAACTGTACTAAGAACTAAGATAAAGACAAAAGCCTAATATTAAATACCAAGGCAGTGCGTCATCTGGAGAATAGAGCAAGGAGTCTGAGCAGATAGATAGTGTTGCTTATAAGTATGTTAAGATAAAATAAAGTTAAAATGGCTGGAAGAAAGGGGAACAGAAGAGCGTAATGTGGTTGGAAATATGCAAATAAAAAGAAAGGAATAGAAGTGTATAAAAGATAGGGATGAAAGGAAAGTATGAGAGATATATTGTCCATACTACCAAAAACTTAGCTAGATATAGAAGTGTATAAAAAGGCAAAAAAAAAAAAAAAATCATTAAAAAATTATGGTATAAAACTTGTAGATCCCTTAGGGCTAAGATCGTATTTAATAAAGAAAAAAAAATAGAGAAAAAGAAAAGAAAAAAAAAAAAATCCAGAACTGATCCCAGAATGGACGAGTTCAATAGGTATTGATACTACTATTTCTGTTTCCTTAGTGTCTCAGCTGTAAGTGTCCTTCTCCTTGCCTTGGGTTTTTTTTTTTTTTTTGCGTTATTCTGTGACCAGCAGAGGTTCCTTTATTGTTTGTCTGTAAGCGTCGGTGTGTGGGGAGGGAGAGGGTACAATAGTGGCTCCTTCTCCTGGGAGTGAGTGAGCAGTGGCGCACTGTTGTTTCAGTCAGGCTTGGAGGTGCCTGTTGCAGAGGGCGCTGGTGGCTCAGGCATAAACAGAAAGTCTTAGAGTTGGGCCTCTCTCGGGGTTTTTTTCTTTTTGATGCTGTTGTTGTTGTTGTTGTTGTTGTTGTTTTCTCTCAGCAGCCTCCCTGCTGCTGGCGTTGCAAGGGGTTTTAATCTAGCCCTGCCCGAGCGCCTGCGGATGCTTGTTATCCCTGAGCGCCTTAGGTGGCCCGCAGGGCGTCTCTCCACTGCCTGCTGCAGAGGCGCTGAAAGAGAGAGAGGCTATGTGCGCAGCTCCTCCCCCCCGCCCCGCCCGTGAGCCTGCAGCCTCCAGCCGCCATCATGGCCGGGCAGCTCTCAGGGACAGGCACTCCTCTCCGCGGACCTCCTCCCTCCTGTCCTCTCGGTCCGTCACCCTACCAGCAACAATGTTTCTCACCCTGAACCAGCTCTCCGGTTCCCACGCTCCTGCTCCCGGACCCTCCGTTCAGCCGCGGATCGATGTCTCGGTCCGGGAACGCTGAGCTGCGCTGCGGACCCTCCATGTGTTTCTCACTCCCTCCCGTCTGCCACAGCTCCGCGCTTCACCCTCTTTGAGCCCTCGTAGATGCCTCCCTACTGGCTATGTCGGGCTCCCCGCAGCCCTTTCTGGTGTCCGAGGCCATCTGCTGGTGTTCAGCTGGTTCTCTGTGGGAATTACTGCATCCCGTGCATTCCCAATGCATCTGTGCAGAGGGATGCACTCCACGTCTCTCTACTTCGCCGCCATCTTTTCTCCTCCCAAATCTTTAGTTTTTAGTGTAAGTTTGAAGCTTATTCTTAATTTAAAAAACAAATTTTTAAGATTGTTTTTGTGTATTTTTTGTGTATATTTTTATTAATCAGTTTAAAAAATATTAAATAGAATTTTTATTAATATATTATGTTTATATTTTGTGTACATTTTTATTAATCAGTTTAAAAAATATTAAACAGAATGTCATTGTATTAGGGTATCAATAGCTGAATAAAATGAAATTTCATTTCTCAACCATGTAACAGTCCAAAGTGGGCTTCTGGTTTGAAAGATATCCTGGGCAGTTTACCTGAAAGTGATGTCACAGGGTCCTTGGCACTTTCCACCTTATATTCCCGCCATTCTCCAGGATCCTTCACAGCTGGTGGCAGGGGACAGAATGGGAGGAGTCAAGGACTGCACAGGTAGTTGTCCATGGCCTGTCCTGGAAGTGTGGCCCACCACTTCATCCTATAGTCCATCAGCTATAACATAGCTCTATCATCAACTACATCCAACTGCACAGAATTTCAACTTTGTCATCACTAGTATCTTCAGGAAAAGGCTCTTGATAAGATTTAGCAGTCACTGCCCAAATCCCTTCTTTTTTATATGACAGTGTAGTACCATGATTTCCTCCAAGGATGCATGTTAGGAAAATCTAAACTGCCCACAGCATTTTATTGACCACTAAAGTAAAATCATTGAGAGAAGCCATAAAATAATCCTACTGGAAATTCTTTTTAATGTTTTATCTCCTATGTATTTCCTGAGAGTGAAAAAGTTATTGAATTAGGCTATTACTGAAACATTTTATAGACACATGTATGTACACGTACACACTCAAACTTTGCCAACAAAATGAAAAAAATGCGTTCTGGGATATTAACAAACATTTTTTTCTGAAATGATGTAAATGTCACCACATGTGACTAAAGACCTGTAGAACAATTGATAAGATCATTTTGCTCTGTGTTTCCCTTAGTCACACATTCTTCCTTGCATCTATTTTGCAGCTTGAACTGTAACCTCAAGCAATTGTTCCATTCTTCGTTCTTTCAAATATTTGTTAAGAATCTGCAGTTGATCAGTATGGTAGGAGCCCTGTGAGAAGAGGGACATTTCCATGTTCATTAAAAAAAAAAATAGTTGGAGGGAATATGGGCTATAAGAGTAAAGAGACAAACGTAATAACATTTTAAGGTGCTCTCATAGACACAAATGCAGAATGAAAATAAGAGTTGTCCATGCTATAGGAGTGGACTGAGGTCAAGAAACTTGCTAGAGGCAATGATGCTGAAGGGGAGTTTTTAAATAGCAATATGGTATTTTCTAGGCTAATCAATGAAGAAGTCATTTGGGGCAAAATTTTACCTGGCATGAAGTGTCTTCTATAGAGTGGTGCTAGTGATCCTTTCTTCTGGGAGATTTTTCTACTCATCATTTGGTAACTTTCTGAGCACTATCTGTATTTAGTATCACTGTTTTACAGTGAGGAAAACTAAGATGCAAGGTTAAGGGCAGGTAGCTATTAAATGTCAGAGAAGAATTTTGAATCTGCCTTCTTCCAGAAACTTTGCCCTTTTTACCATACATAGATGCATCTCCAATGATATATAAGTTCATTATGTGGATAAAAAGAGTAGAATATAGGCTCATTTGTTTAATAAATGACATGAAGTAAAACAGTTGTAACTTCACATGAATTGATTTATACTGTCTTGCAATTTATCTTGTAAACATAATCCGTCATTGCAAGCTGCTTCTTTGCTTTATCATTCCAATTTTGCAAAGCCTCGGGAATAGACTAATAAACTGAAGAGAAAATTATGAGGATGTGAGAAGGGGATCAAATTCACTGTGTTAAGAGAAAAGAAAACCTTAGTCCACCCAACATTTCTTGTTTTTAGTAAAGGTGAGACATACAGTGTAAACACTTAGCAACATTCTCTGACTTGTCTGAGCCCCTGAAATATGTCTGAAGATATCATTAACATGCATGCATAGACACACATTTCTCATAATGCTTCCTGTGATCCCGCTCTCCAAAATGCAGCATAATCTGTTACACACCATCATATCGAGGGTCAAACTTCACAACTTTATCTGAGGGTCACAGCTCTACCAGGAGTTTAACCACCATTGCTTATTTTCCAGTTTATGAATGGCATTTATAAATAAAAATATCTCTTTAATAATGAGGTTTCCTATTTTAATGAGATTTATGGCAACAGCTTTGTCTTTGGCATTTTAGGAATTCTAGCCTTGCTATAGAAACTTGTCCTAAAGGATGGCATGTCCAGATGAGGTTAATGAACCACAGTTAACAATTTTCATACTTGATTTGAGTCACTCTTATGTGCACTGAAGACCATGAGGGACTGGCTTGGCTAAAATCCAGTCATTTTACTCCATGAAACCTCTCTCCCATGGTCTGTCTTTTTCTACATCATTTATGATCTTTGTAATTCACTCTTTAGATTTAACTAAAATACAGATGTACTAAAGAAGTCAACATAAGCTATGTGCAAAGGTCTCCGTTGCAGAAGAGAATTGGGTGAATTTGATAAGCACTGACATTTTTACATAAGTGATCACACTCACAAGGACTGTTGGCCCAATTTCCAACCAAGAATAATGAACCAGGGACTCTTCAAACCTCAGATATTCAGTCTATGAAAGTGATACAGTGAATCACAATTATTGTGATAAAGATAGCTTTCAAAAGTATTAAAATCAAGAATGGAAATTTTAGGAAACAACTAATGAAAATACCCAATAAACATAATAACTGAACTCCTTTTTTAAAAATAATTTAACTTTCATATATTTGTCAATGTACTATCATAAATAAAAGTTTCTAATGAGCTCAATCCTTCTGCAGAAATTTTTATTCCATTTAGGCATTATTCATGTAAAAGGTATGGGAACTTCTGCAAGAGTCTTAAAACCAATTCTTTGTGTTCTTGGCTTGTGGTCAGAGAAAGTGTCAGTGAGGATGTAATGTGAATAAAAAGACTAACCTTAGATGCACTATAAATGATCACAAGTAAAAAACTGATGAAAGAGAAAAAAGTCATTATCAACTTTTTGTATTAAAAATGTATAAATAATCAAATGAGAAAGTACAGAATTCAGAGAAACAACTACCAGGTATCAGAACAATAAGTCAAGGTGTATACGATATATTTCTATAAAATCCATTTAAGGAATATATCACACCATTTCGAGCTATTTATTTATTGATAGGTACTGGTGAAACAAACTACCATTACTCTCTCATGCTTAATCTGAACTTTCAATTTTAAAACAAGTTTATATTTTGCCCTATTTTTTTCTGGAATCATTCCCATCAGCAAGTAAGTCCTCCCATGCAAAGGCATAGAAAATCCATTGTCATTTGTTTTCAGGCTACATTGATCTCAGTTTGAAACAAATTGTCTATACTCCGTTTTGTGCTGGAGGAAGTTTATTTTTCTCTACAGCTGATTAGTGTCTCTTTCTTATTTATTTTTCAAGGGTTACACTTTCTCCCAAAGTTTTGAAGTCATACTTATTAGAGACTAGACTGGCAATACAGTATTCTAGGACTCAAGGGGGAATTTCATTTTTTACCATTTTAGCTGTATAGAGTAGATATTATTTAACAAACAAAATTTTTGTAAGATTATGAAAAGCATAGAAGTGATAATTTCACAATAAATAGTTCCTAATTTGGAGCACCCTTGGCCTAAATCAATGCAGAGAAATCCTTGCCTTCAGTTCTTTGCCTAAATAAACATATAGGGCATTCGGTCACTTATTAGAAATAGTGATACCTGAAAGTAACTTTTGCAGGGAAGGGAAATGTTTTCTTCCTTAAAAATCACTTACTTGAGCTCTTGTGGGTTTTTTTACATCATCTACTACAAATGTGTGTTGAAAATATGTAAGCAAAAATTTATGAAAATAACTTGTCCCTTTTTTTCTTCAATACAATTAAACACTGTTATTGTTTCATATGATGTTGTGGAAAAACCCTACCTTATAGCCAGGAAAAAAAAAAAGTCTGCAAATGAGAAGATTTCTCTAGTTTTAAAGAAACAGCTGGAACTAAGAACTACCTATGTATCCACCCAGTAGCAGGATGGATAAATAAATTTGGGTTATATTCTCACCATGAAATACTACCCAGCAATGAAAATAAACACTAAAACTATATCCCACAATATAGATAGATTCTCACAGACAATGTTGAACAGCAGAAGACAGATCCAAAAGAAGACATATGCCTGACTCCGGTATAAAGCACAATAACTAAACCATGCTTTTAGATGTTAGGATAGTGGTTATTCTCGAGGAGTGGGTTATAACTTGAAAGGGGAAGAATAAAGTGAGACTCTGCAGTGCTGTTTGTTAACATTCTGTTTCATAATCTAGGTTTGGGTTATTCAGGTGTATCTAATGTGGGAAAGCGTGCCAGTTTTTACATGCATGTGAAATGCACTTTTTTTTCCATATATTATTTTAGACCAAAACTGGACACAAATGCTTTGTTCCTTCCCCCACAGAGGGTCAGTGTTTATTTTCCATCCTCCTGAGTGTGAGCTAGTCTTAGTGACTTAATCAACAGAATGCAGAATATGTGATATTCTGAAACCTTTAAGGGTGAGTCACAAAAAGACAGCAGCTTTTACCCAGGCCTGCTGGAAAACAATTCTTTGGAGTCCTGGGCCGTCCCGTACATCTGATCACCCTGAGGCTGCCATGCTGTGAGGGAACTCAGGTCACTTGGAGAACCCAAGTCACGTTTCTGGTTGACTGTTTTCCAGTCATCACCAGTAAGGCAAAGACATGTGAGCAAAGCAGTTTTAGATCCTCCAGACTAGACCATCTGTCCGCTGATTATCACGGAGTGACTGAGTTGATGTCATATAAAAAAGAATCACTTAGCTGATTGCTAAGCAAAATCCTGTCCCTCAAAATCATGATACATGAGAAAAAGCCTGTTGGTTTAAGCTAAGTTTTAAAGTAGAAGATAGTTTGATACACAGCAGTAGGTAACTGAAACATATACTTTTAATAAAGAGAATTTTTATCTCCAGAAAGTATTTTACAATCTTTTGGAAATGTAAATTGCCCCTATGACTGACAGAATGCTGCCAGTTTATAGGCTGTAGGAAAGCTTTCAACTGAAAGTGCATATAATCCACTGAAATTACTTTGAGACTAGGGCTTAGGTCTAGAGATTGTTTTTTCACAATATCACACTGTTGCCAGTTGCAGAAATAAAAGTTATTTAATCAATATTTTTGACAATAATTATAACAAAAGCCTAAATTCAATACATGTCCAATCACCTGAAATTTCACCACTGAAAATTAAATTAAATGTTAGCAATGGAGTTTTTATACAATCATACACCACAGACTTTGGGTGATTAAGCAACAGCTGATATGATTTTCCCATTTGGTATTTTGATTTTTTGTTACCTTAAAAAGGTTGGCATCATGTTATTTTGTCAAAAATATTCAATTTGAAAATGTTGATATAATCAACCCTCTGTTTCCTAAATTTATATTTTAAAAAATAGTGAACCTTAGAATTATTTTTTATAGTAACAGCATTTGAATTTTTTTTCCTATTGGTAAGTAAAATGAATGTTTTGGTCTTATCAATTAGCTAAATAATGATCTAAATAAACTATTTTGAAAATGATTAGCTAAGAACAGAAAAATCTCAAATTTAGCATGCTATTAAAAGGAAAAAAAAAGAAGTAGATTTATTATAAGCATTCCGTGCAAGTAATAATAGAATATAAATGACTTTTGAAGAATTATTCTAATACTTTTAGGGACTCAGAGATAGAATCGAAAGTGACCTTAAGGGAAATATTACCTGCTGGCAGTTACCCTGCTCTTTGGTCCACATGACCTATACTTTCAGGAGAGCTGGAATTGGTGCACTTGCAACATTGCAACAGAATGAAACTCCAGATGCTCACAGATGGTAAGCCTACAAACTTAATTAAAACTCGTGCTTTATTATCCCAAAACAGGAAAATTGAGAAAGCCTTGCCCAAAGAAAATGTTTATGTTTCCTCTGTCTCATTTCCAACCATCCAGAAAATTTTAGGGGTCATGGAAATGGAAAAAAAGTCAAAAAACAAAAAACAACCTTCTTGTTGCCAGGCAAGGGAGTAAATTAGAATTACAGGCCATTAACCTAAGTACTGCTTCAAATTCAAGTTCAACAAACAATTATGCATTGTGTACTATGTACCTAGCACTGTATTATTGATTTAATCAGGGTTTAATGAGAATATTATCAAAAGGAATTAAAGGACAAGCATCCATCAGCAAACATGTATTGAGGACATATTCTGGACACAATATATGTTTGTACATTTTTCTTATTGTTAAGGGCACAATATTACATTCTGTACAAAGATAATGAAATGAGATTAACTGACCATCCTATGTGTACTTATATGCACTTTAGACTCTTAGAAAGTTTTTTTCCCCTTTATATTGCAAACCCATATTGTTTTTACACAGGCTTGCATCTAGGTAAATAATAGTGAAATTTAAAGATTCTGTTCATTGGTAAATGCAGTTGCTTCTCTGTATGCTCACTGTGGATTTGACTGTCCTGTAGCCAGAAGAGTAGAAATACAGAAAGAATGGTCTCTCAGAGAACCACTTCTTTGACGGGTTTTATAGTCTGCTGGATCTTTCTTTAGTCAGTAAGGAAGAGGTGTGTCACTGGAAACAATATTACCCCTACTGAAAATAAATACTATGCTCGCCCTATTAACTCCATTAACTTTCCTCATAGAAATACAAAAAATCTAAATTGTTTTCTTTTTGTTGACAAGGTGCATATCATGTACTAACTATAATTTTTTTTTCTAAAAACGAACATCTATATTTGCAGGCATCAAGAAGAGCAGAATTCAAATTCCCTTATACCAATGATTCAACACTTTAATAAATAGAAGCTATTTATCTGAATATCCAGATTCTATTTTATCAAGTTATTCTAGTATATTTAAATCTATTGATTTTTTAAAGATTAATTTTGAAGACAGTCACATATTTAAACCATCTTATCTGCTCTGATCATTCCTTTTGGTCCATCTTTGACAACTTTTCCTGCTTTTTTTACGGTCAACTGTGATTTTTTTAATCTAGGATAGTTATTGTATTTTCTAGGCAGAATAGTTTATTTTAGGGGTTATTTGTTCATTTATGTTTCATTTTGTTTCAGCTCGAGAGTTTAATTCCTGGTAATGATCATGATTTTTGTCTTCATTTTCCCAATATTTCTGTATTTAATTTAGTTTTCTTGCCTTATGATGTGACTAACACTTCTAGAAAAACAGTAAATAGTGATGTTTCTAAACACATTTTTGTCTTTTCCTTATTGCAGTGTGAATGAATGCACTGCTTCACAATTTAAATGCTCATTGGCAGGCATATATTCAGCAGCAAAGAGTGCCTCGTGATCACAGATAGACTTTTAAGACTGTGTATGGTAGATTTATTTATAAGAATCCCAAGTTGGAAATACCATCAAAGATAGAATGGATTTTAAAAACTGTGGTATATTCATACAATTTAAAACTACACATCATACAGTACCGATATATACAACTGAATAGATAAATCTCAAATTAAAAAATAATATCAAGAAACCAGACACAAAGAAGAGATATTTTATAATTCCATTTATATGAAATTCAAGAATAGATAACAGTAATTGTTGGAGATAAAGGTTAGAATAATAGGGTGGAGGATATTATCTGAAACTGAAAGGGGTCTCTTGAGACCTTCTGTGATGCCAGAAATATTCAACAATTTCATATTTTGATCTGGAGGGGTAGTCACACAAATGCATAATTATGTAAGATGTAAGAGGGTGAGTCAAAAATTACCCGCACTTGGTTATATTAAAACTTCTGTTGGCCACACTTAGGATAATATTTGACTCACCCTCGTATTTAGCTCTGTAATTACAATTTATGCATTTTATTGTATATATTTTATCTCAAAAATGAGTAATACCAATGACAACAGCAGAAGAATAATACAGAAAAACTTTCCCTTTTAGCTGAGATGGAGTAGTTTGTGGTAGGTAAGTGATCCCACTTAAAAAAAAATAGACTATGTAAAATTAGAAAAATAAGGGCATTGGTGAGGCTTTCAAGGCAATTAAAAGTTGAGGAGCCAGGACCAGTACATTCTATTAGCCACTTTCTGTTAGTGGCAGTTGCAATTTATGGAAAATAAGAGGTGGAGAAATCCAGGCAGAGGGCCTTGGCTAAGAGGCAGGAAAGCCAGCAAAACTTTGAGGGATGGCATAAGTCTGAGTAAATCAAAACAGAAATTCAGGGCACCCAAGCAGCTAGGATTTAAAGGGACAAGAACATGGTGAGTCAATCTTAATTCAGTTTTCTCTTTATGGTATTTGCAGATTATTTGTTTCAAAGCAGGGACATAATGAGCTAAGCAGAAAATCATTAAAAAGTAGAGCAAGTTATCTTCAATCTTACAGAGCTTGTTACTCAACCAAACGTGGGTCCACTTGCCCGATGTGCAGCAAAGCCAATCTACTGATGCCCAGTTGTGGTGAAGGAAAGTACAGCATTTATTGCTGGGTCAAGCAAGGAAAATGGGCAGCTCACAGTTGAAAGATCCAAACTCCCTGAAGACTTTCAGGGAAGGGTTTTAAAAGACAGGGTTAGGGAAAGGGTCATGGAGTTCATGATCAATTCATGCTCAATTATCTGATTGGTTGATGGTGAGGTAACAGGATGATATTTCAGGAATCTCTCAATTGTCAACTGTTTGTTTCCAACTGGTTTGAGGTCTATGTGCTGGTGGTCAGCATGTAGTTAACTTTTACCTGATGGGGTTTTACTGTATGTAGAACAACTCAAAGATATGTCTCAGGATATTACTGATAGCCCTAAAGGAGGAACTAAAGGTTCTTGACTTTGTTTTATGGCCAAACTCTTATTATTTTGTCTTACTTGACTGTTTTCCTTTGTTTCTACATTTTCTTATTTCTCTGATTAAATTTGCTTTTTGGAACTCAGAGAAGGCTGAGGAGGCTAGAGCTTTCCTACAGACAAGAGGAAAGGGACATGGGAGGGTTTATCGCTAGGAAAGTACAAGGTCCTGTTTGGTTTCAAGGTGAAGAGACCAAAAAAAAAAAAAAAAGGCGGGGGTGGGGGGGGTAGGGAGAATACACAGACAATCAAATAAGAGAAGCCCTAGTTATCACCAGAGACATTCAGGTGGGGTCCCTGGAGAGCTACTTCTTAATAATACAAGAGTGCAAGATGTTGGTAAAACTGAGCCTCTAAATTAGGCCAGTCACTGGTTTAGTATCATCCCCTTCAAGCTACCTATCAGAGAATAGAATGGACTTTCTCTGGATAAAGAATATATCTTCCAGGATTTCCACAATTTTTCAAATATGATGGCTGATATTAAAAAATAACACCAAATATCCCAAGAAAAACAACTGAAAGAAAAAAAAATATTTTAGAGAAATTGACTCATAGAAGACCCATTATTGAAGTTATTGGACATAGATATTAACATAACTATGATTAGTAAGTTGAATAAAACAGATTCCAAGGTGCATTACACTGGGGTCCCAGAAAATATAATAAAATTCTAGAATGAAAATGGAATAATTAATGTATCAATAATGGTTCATTAATTGTGGTTAAGTGTACCACACTAAGGTAAGGTGTTAGCAACAGGGGAAACTGGATATAGGGTATATGGGAATTCTCAGTACTATTTTTGCAACTTTTCTGTAATTCTAAAACTACTCTTAAAAGTT
The DNA here is from genome assembly GCF_030028045.1 of Hippopotamus amphibius kiboko. Classification (NCBI taxonomy): domain Eukaryota; kingdom Metazoa; phylum Chordata; class Mammalia; order Artiodactyla; family Hippopotamidae; genus Hippopotamus; species Hippopotamus amphibius. Next base: position 167,247,469 of record NC_080189.1, read on the forward strand.
TATTTAAAATGAAATAATTGAAATTATGAGCTCAAATGTGAGTTAAGAACAAATTTTATAGAGAAAAAGAAAGGATTTATCAAAGAATGACAAATCAGTAGAAAATACGTGGATTGAAAAATGAAGAACAAATGAATAGAAAAACCCAGAAAAGAATATAACTATGAAAAAAAGTGAAAAATTCTAACTTTTGTAATTTAAACCTCAGTAGCAGTGGAGAGAGAGAAACGGGTATAAACAATATTGGAAGGGATAATGGACAAGAATTTTCCAAAACTGAAGACATCAAACTACAGATTCAAAACTCTACAAAACAGTCAGGATACATATACAGAATATCACACCTGGGCACATTGATACATCACTCTTGAAAAGCAAACACAAAGAGAAAATCTTTACAGCATCTAGAAAATCAATACAACTTATACTTACTTCTCAACAAGAATGAAGAATAGAGGATAATAAATTAACATCTTTAAAATGCTAAAAAATAAAATCAGCCATCCTAAAATTCTACACTCAAGTGAAAGTGAAAATGAAAGAGGGACATTTCCATACAAACACAGTGAGAAATCTTCACCAGTACATTCCCCCAAAAAGTTTAAATGGAGTTCTTCAGGCAGAAGGAAAATCATACTAGATGGAAAAGTGAAAATAGAGAACACTAGAAAAAGTTTATATGTGACAACTGACGATATAAAATAGTAATATGAATATTAATGGTATAAAGTAATAAGTAGTACAATACAGGGCTTAAATATAAACCCATATATACCATACATATATATACACACATATACTATACATATATGTTTATGTGTATATATACATATATGTATAATTTAATAACAGCAACACGATAAAAGTTGGGATTGGGATTGTGGGTAAACGGAGTTAGCATTCTAAGATCCACACCTCGTCCACTGAGTGAAAAAGAAACTAAATTTAAGTATAATGAAATAATACCTGTCTACTGAGATATATATATGTGTTCCTTTTCATTTATCTTTTAATTTGTGTACACACAGACATATAAATCTTCTTTCTCTGTCTCTCCTCCTTTTCTCTCATCAATTTTTTTCGCTTTAAAGATTTAGGTTATTCAGGGATACGCTATTTTGTTTGGAGTGGATTCTTGATACAGAAATTGGAATATCTGTGAAAAATCCTGTGCTGTTCACAGCAAGGATACCTCCAATAAACATTTATCAGGCAACATGACATGTTTTTCTGTTGCTACTGATGCTGTCTCTATTCTATGATTTAAATAAAGACGTTAAGTCTGTGCTGGATAATTTGGCACCTTTCAAATGCATTACATTCACTTGAAAGGGGAACAAGAATTAATAAAAAGTAAGTTATATAAAAAAGTGATAACTCTGAGTTTAACTAGAACCAAAATAACTTTATGGCAACTGGTGTTTTGTCCCCCAACTTGACACAAATTTCCACACATATTTAGATATTTTTGCTAACTGGTACGTTTGAAGGTTGCAGTAGGCTTGTGATCATGTGAAAATCTGTAAGGATATATAATACAAAAGTAACAAGGTGGCAGTGACAGGGCAAAGGTATCTCATGATTCCAAGAGGATGGAATGATAAATTATCTGATTCGATGGTTCTAGGTGGCCCAGTTCTTAGAATTACCTATTTCCCATCTAGCACGGAGCTCTCATTGCCTTACAATGGGATTCTGATCTTGAAGAGAAAACAGGAGTCAGAAGAACTGAGTCCATCCTTATGCCCTATCTCTGCAATAATTTTAAACGATATATGTCTTTCAAATAATTCTGTTGGACTTGAAGGTGGCAACAAGAGGTCAGTAAATATATTTACGATAGAAGGAAGAGATAGAAATATACAAAGGGGAAAATCCCAAATCACAGCAATAAACCCCTCTCACAGAGATGAACATAGAAAGGAATACCTTCAGAGAAGCTTAAATCAGGAACCCTTGGAAATGCATAAACTTTGTTTGCATAGTTTTTTTTTTTTTTTTTTTAATCTAACATAAGAATCTTTGAAAGCTTGTCAGAAATCGTTTATTACTTCACAAAGTTCCACTTATTCAGTGCAATTCAAGCAAAGGTTTGGAGAGGCATGTTTATCTGGTGGTTTTGGCATCCCCTATACTTAGGGTGACTCATGACCTATGAGAATCGATGAATCTTTATTAAATACCTTCACAGCTTGCTGCCTCCGCTGCCTCTCCCAGCACCTTATGCGTACTTGGACCATGAGACTGACAATGCTTACTTCCACTGCACTCTGAGTTCCTTAAGGGCAAAGATTATTTCTCTAGCATCTAGCAGAGTACTGGCTCCAAGTAGAAATCAATAAATGTTTCCTAAAGAAATAAATGATTAAAGGAAATTTTAAGCTGTGGATGGAATGTGGTATATTGTTTCATCTCTTTTAATTTGTAAAGGAACACCTGATTTTGCACACAGATTTTCATAAACTTGTTTGTTTGGAATATCAAGAAAAATGAGGAGATGAGACTGGGAGTGAGACATAAAAGGCAGTGTTAGAAGATAGTAAGGGTTTTGAGGTCAACATTTATTAACTCAGGCATTTATTCCTGATTAATATGAACTATCAAATAATCAGGATTGGAAATTAGCTTAGTGAAAGATATTTACACAGTAGGGATAGAGTACTGAGGAAGGCAATCATTACAAAACATACCTTCTAGAGGAGGCAGATAAACCAGCAGCCTCTTGTCCGGACTTACACAGACAAGGAAATTAGATGCAAGTAAATGCTATGAAGAAGATAAAAGAGGTGAAGGGGGCACAGAGGCATCACAGCTAGTGTGGTCTGAGAAGTGCTTTCAGAAGAGGTGTGATTTGATTGGAGAAAGAAGCAGTCATATGGGGAAAAAGATTCTGAAATAGGAAGAACAGCAAATGGAAAGGCCTAATATTGGAAGAAGCTACATAGGTTCAAAATACAGGGGAACAAATGCCACTGTGGATGAGTTTGTTGAACAAGGGGTAGAGTGGGGAGATACTAAGTTGGAGAGAGAGACCTATAATAGGTCTTAGGGGGTTTCACACACAAGGCTACTATTCACTAGTACATATTTTAGGGTGCTAGCTGTTAAGGTGCTGAAATATTTCTATACTACCTGATAAATAGCCATCGGCCAAAACCCTCAAAATGCCTACTTTGATGACTTCAGTCCATACCTGGGACCCCACAGTCCTCCTCATAATTTGGTAACTGAAGGGGAGATGAGATCTACAACAGGCAGCCTCTATGGCCTCGCTTCAGCACTCCCACCTGAGTGCTCACCAGAGCATCACTTCTGATGATTTGGGGCAGTGGAGGGGGATAGAAGTAGATTTTATTCAAAGAGCAATGGGAAGCTATCGAAGGTTTTTACATAAAAGAGAACAGTGACCTCATTTAAACTTTAAAAAGATTACTCTGGCTACTATATGGAGGGTGTCTAACTCGTAGGAGGAACTAGAAATGAGAGCCCTGGCAAAAGTACATTATTTATAGGTGAGAGGTGATGGTGGCTTACATTGGAGTTGAAGCAGCAGAGATAACAAACGATCAGATTCAGGATATAATTTAGAGATAGAGTTGTTTATTTTTTAAAAGCAATGTCTGGGATATGGGATTGGAAAGACAGAGGAAAATAAAGAATGACTCAATTTATTAATTTGAGCAACAGGGTGTGTAGTAATGCATGTTACTGAGGTTGAAAAAAGCATGGGGAGTCTGGAACAAGTTTTTAGAGGGGGTAGGAATCTATAGTTATACTTTCACCAAGTTAGGTATGAAATACCCATTAGATATCCAACTGGAAATGTTGAGTTGGCAATTGGGTATTTAGGGCTAGGGTCAGGCAGCAGAGAAAGAAAATAAGTTCTGTGTATAAAGAATATACACATAGGGATTATGAAGATGGGATTAATAAATAAAACAGCGTTTGAAGCTATGGGGATTCATCTTCACTTATTCACCATAGATAGAGCACATGTGGATAGGAAAAAAGGAGAGCCAAGGACCTGTTCCTGGAAGAAGCCACCATTTACATATAAAGGAAAATCCAGTAAAGGGGACTGAGAAGGAGACATTAGTGAGGCAGGTGCGCAACCAGATAAGACAACCAGATAAAATGTCTTTGAATAAAATAAAATAAGAAGTAAATATCTAAATTATGAGATTACCTTGAACTTCAGAGTTTGATATTTTCCCCTAGTATTCATCCTCCTTAGTTTCAGTAACAGTGCCATCCCCACACAGTCTTAGCTGGGAGCATCACCACCTATCTAGAAACCACATTTCCTGGATCCCTTCTACCCAAGTGAAGCCATGGAACTAAGTCCTGGCCAGTGAAATGTGACCAGCGTGATGTGGGAATGTGTGCCATGTCTGGGTCAGATTCTTTAGGAAGTGCTTGCTCTCTGCACTCTCTCCCTTCCTCCGCTTGCTGGGAAATGGAGACCGCAGGTACGGCTGCTTTGAACCCAGACATGGAAACTCCATGTTGAGGAGGGCTGCACCACAACACTGGCTGAGGACTGCCAACTTATGGACTGTTATAGAGACGAAAAATAAATAATAAATTTCTGCTTCGTTTAAGCCTCTGTGGTTTCTTTTTCTTTTTCTTTTTTTTTTTACAGCAGTTCACCCATATGCTAGCTAATTCAAGAGGTAAGGTTGCTGGTGTTAATAATCTTACAGGACTATTGTTAGCAGACCTCTTACCTGGAAGGAGCTCTTCATTATACAAATATTTACTGACCTATGCATGAGGTTCCAGGAATCATTTTAATTGCTTGGGAGACAACATTGAACAAAACAGACAAAACCCTCAGCCCTCACTGAGCTCACATTGTAAGCAGCGTTTTCTTTCTGAGGTTAACTCTTTTAACCTATTCTTCTTAATCTTTTCCATCCTTCATTTGTGTTGGCTGCTGCTTCTTGCTGACAATAAAGATGTCCAAGCTACCTTTTCCTATTACTTACAGATACTAATTAAGTAAAGTCTACTCTGTGGAGAAAACTTCCCTTGAATTCCATTAAGCAAGTTATGCCCTCCAAGCTCGGAGCATTAATAATACTAACAGCACATCTTTTCTATTAATTTCCACACAATAATTGTATTCTGCCTTTCCATATCTGTGTAAACTACTAGATTTTTCATATACCTAGAGCAGGGGCTTATTTTTTTATATTCCGTGTACTTGTGTAACATGCTAAAAATACTCTAGTTGAATATATGATCCAAATTCTATCTTCAGCATCTCTTGTCATTTATCATTAATTTGTTGATTTATTCATCAAACAATTATTGTCAGCTATGGACATGTCTTAGGTCTGGTAGTTATGCATTCAGAGGGCGCACAGAGAAGGAAAGACAAGAAAGAAAAGTAAAAAGTTGAGTTCAAACCCTAACTATTTAGGTTTTTTATTGTTTTACTAAAGTTTCTTTTTAATATGTTAAATGATATATAGAGAATACTATCACTGCTGGCTGTTCAACCTGCCAACAACAGAGACCAGTGCTGAGCCTCCAATATGGCACCACTGCTTGAGAAGATGAACTGGGCACCTAATGGCAAGTTGATTATATAAGCATATTCCGAGAGCAGGGAGGGTCTCAGCCAGCACGGTACCCGAGGGCTTATGATGTGTTTGATCCACTGGCATGGGATCCCATAAAACACCACATCACACGAAGCAACTGACTTCACAGCAAATACAGTGCATGAAACAATGCACAATCGTGGTATCAGCGGAGCATATCTCATTCTGCACTCCCAAGAAGCTGTCTATCAAATAGAACATTGGAAAAGCCTGAAGAAGACAGAGACAAAGCTCCAGTTGGAGGAAATACTTTTCAGAAATAGGACACCATCCTCAGGACACAATGTGTACCTTGAATCAGTGAGCTAGCTTTATGTGCTACTTTTTCCCCAGAAGAAGGACTACACGTGTTTAAGATGTGCAAATGTTCCCACTCACTGTCACTTTCAATGGCTCACTTGGGGAATATGTGCTTCCTGTCCCTGAAACTCTGGATTGGGAAGGGTTAGATGTCCTGGTCCCCAGGACATGGCAGGGGTGTCACTGAATTGTAACCTTGACTTCTAGCAGGGCACTTTGGGCTCCTTGTGTTCAAGGACTTTCAGGGAAGAAGAGACATCATCATCTTGGGTTACTAAGCACTGATCATTGAAAAGACGGTGGGATTGTTGTTGTACAATAAAGGTAGGGATATACTGAGTATCCAAGCCATCCACTTGGTTTTTTATTGCCTTGCCCAGTTGTCATGGTAAATGGTCTCGTTCAGTAATCACTGCCTGTTATGGACTGAATTGTGTCCCTACCATATGTTGAAGCTCTAATCCCCATGTGACTTTAAGATAGGGCCTGTGACGAAGTGGTAAAAATTGATGGATGGAACTCCATTCTGATTGGATTGGTATACTTCTAAGACGATGAATAGACACCGGAGCTCTCACTCACTCATTCTCTCCACATGCACACAGAGAAGAGGCCAGGAGTCTGCTTCCCAGGGAACCCAAACCATGACATGCTATGAACGACATCACTGATACAAATTGTCATTTAGTCCAGACACTTTGAAATTATTTTTTTTAAGATTCCATAAGTAATGTTTCATGTAAAATAACCAGATTAAACACTTTTGTTAAAAAATCAGAATAAGGACATTTTTTATGTCTTTATTTTAAGGTTAGTACTGGAATTTATAATATATAATTAAAGTTTACATCTAATGATAGAATGATGTTTCTAACTATTAGATGAAAAACACCCAATTCACTCAAGTGGAAAACATTACAAAAACAAATTCATTTTTAAAAGAATTTAATTTTGAAGTTTTAAGTCATCTAACATGACACGTATAGAACTTACATTTTATACTTCTGAATCAATCTATTATCTTAATATTTTATTTGCAAAGAAAGGTAGTATTATATTAAAATAGACAAAGTAAGCCAAATTTTCATATAAATTCAAAATTAAGGTTCAATTTATGTTTTGGACCAAAGATCACATTCATTCCTTTATCTCAAATCTTTACTTAATTGCATCTTAATAGTTGTAGCAAAACCTCCCATATGGTGCTACCTGCATAATATATTTATGCAGAGGCAGTTTTTCATATATGAAATGTGTCAGTTTTCTAAGAACTTTCTTAATTACTATGCTTGTTCCTATTTGCTACTTCAGAAATTTCCTTCTCAATTCAAATCTACTGGGACATAGTTTTTCCATGCAAGGCAACAACTCTAAGCTTCAACACATATTTGCGTATGTGAAGTAGAACTCATGTTTGCACCCCACGCTTTTTATAGTTAGCTTGGTGGTCTTATGCAAATCCATTCACAAAGCAAGTTTTCATGTACATTTATGGAAACTGCAGGTACATGGTTAGAGTCTGCTTTTCTTTAGAGTATCTGTAGAGATTTATGAGGCCCTTGGCAAAGGTTACTATGCAGAGAGAGTCCATACAAAAACAATAAGGCATATGCCACATATTTGTTATACTTCAATGTGTAAATAGAACTGTCCCTCTTGGGATTTACCACATGTGTTGTTTGATTTTTCTTTTTCTCCATAACTAAGAAATATTCTCAGCGAGTTTGAACTTGTTTGAATGGATCATCTAGACTCTCGAACTCATTTCTTTGGTTTCATATTCAGAAGTGTGGTGGTGGTAAAAGAAAAAAGGTCAGGATATTATCAATCTGAATACAGATAGATATAATAGATATGAAATAGTTGAGCTCTCAGGGCATAGAGATTGCACATAGCCTGGGTCTCTACAAGCCAAATACCTCTAACTCCAGATAAATGACAGTATCCAGGTGTTGGAAAATAAAGTGCAAGGGAGTACATTCTCTCTAAGGGCAATCAAACACAATTTAAAAAATAGACTAATACTTATGCAAGTCTTAATGGGGCAACATTGATGACCCCTACTAGTCTACCCAAAATCATTTTTTTTACTGATGAGTTTTTTGTTTTTTTTTAATGATTTCTGAGTATGGTGATTGCAGAGACTATAATATTGAAAATGAATCTTTTCCTAAGGAATTTGAAGGGAATGGTCTGGAGATGGAATTAAAGTCTCCTGACAGCCAATTTGGAGTTGTTTCTCTCAGAGGTTAATGTCTTTGAGATTGAACAAAGTTTTCTGTCTTCAATTGGACATTCCCAATTTCCATTCAAGATTTAACAATTATTTTCAAATGCAACTGTGATGTATTAGATTGTATTACATTTACTACCATCTAAGCCTCTTAGAACTATAAGAAGATAGATATTCTTTCCCAGGAGTATCCGGATTGTGAGGCAAATATGATACATGATGTCAAAAAGAAATTCTGTTTATATATTTCCATTGGTGAAAAATAATTTCTGTTTGAGCAACTTTGTTAATTTTCCCATGTGGTGGTATTTTTAGTTTCTAAGTCAGGCATGTCAATGCACAAGGAAAAAAAAGCAATTTACAACTCTGCAAAGAAATACAGCCTCTTCCACTTCATTTGTGTTTCATCTTGATTATCAACACATTTGTCATCCCCCTGTAATTTATTCATTATTTTTACCAGAGGAATATGAAGAGAAAAAAGAAGATAAGTGCACTTGTCAAAATGTGAAACAGATGCTCTAACAATGATTGGAGACAATTAATGTTCTCAGGAAGAAGCAACAGGCTGGGTTTGGGTTTAGGTTCAGATTTTTACAGCAAAAAGACATGGGAAAATGCAAATGTGAAGTAAAGGTTTTATTTTCCAAGCAAAGGAAAACAGTATTCTCTGACTACATTGTTGTGCATTTCTGTTATGATCTGACAGTTTAGATCTTTTCTGCAAAATCATTAAGAACAATGGGAGTAAAATGCAAATGAGCAGCTTTGAAGAGTGATTCAATGACTTTTCCTTCTGAATCACCAAATTGAAAATGTCCTGCAATTGAAATGGCTGTGGGATGGCAGACTAACAAGCGGAATGAAGATAAATGTTTGTGTCTGATGACACTTTAATTCCAATTGGACACCACAAAGTAAGAGTGCCTCCACTCACCTTTGTGATATTTCCATTTGTTTTTTCTTTTACTGAAGAGATTTCAGTTCCACCACCTTTTGGACTCTGACACTAATTTCCTCCACATCATTTAGCAACCTACTCCTATAATCTTACTCTAGCCCTTGTAAGCAACATCATCTCATTCCCTGATCATTACCTCTTATCCTTATAGCTCACTTATACTTTCCACTCATTCCAGTACTTCCATTTTAACAATTTTCCAACCACATGGAATTTATTATTGCTGTAACCAATATCTGTTAATCCTCTGCTTTAAGATTTTTGGCAGGATCATACCACCCCCAGAATCAGGACTGGACTCTCTTCAAAGTTATAACCACAAATACCAATGTGCCCTCAACACTGACAACAAATCTGAACATGTTAGGATAGGTTAGGCTGTGCAGAAAATATACACGATGGCTCAACAGAAGTTTACTTCTTATTGGCATAACAGTCCAAGGTGAACCTTATGATTAGGTCATGAGACCTCCTAATCAGAGGAGACCTCAGAGGTCTCCTCTACTGGTGATCTAGGGACAGGGACTTCTTCCATCTTCTGGATTTGCCTCACCAGAGACCTAGTTGTTGTCTGCATCCAGCTGGCACAAAGAAAAGAGAGGGCATAGAAAGGGCCTCTCTTCTTGTCTGAAAGTAGCACATGCCCCTTCTGCCTACAGGCTGTTGGATAGTGCTCATGTTATAGCCACCATCTGAAAACTGCAGTCTAATGCTGTAAGCAGGAAGAAGAGGAAAAAAAGAAAACTACCTTGATGGTCAGCTGACAATCTCCACCACATATTTTACTGTAATTTCCTGAAATTGTATTTTTCTACTCTTAAAGGAAACTATTACTTCTCTCTCTTCAAATCGTAAACCTCCAAACATGATCTGACTTCACCGTAGATACACTCAGATGAGAATAGCCATCTTCTTCCCACCTTCTGAGCCCACATACTTGATCCTCCCTTACCTCATAACATAGTAAACATCCCTGTGTGATCTAAGGACATAGCTAAGTTTTGTTCCCTAGGTAGAATTTCCTCTATATTTTTCAAGGAATTTACCTCTGCAGTCATCTTTTCTCTAACCTCCAACATCAGTTTCTTCTGTTGGACTAACATCTGCAGTGTGCACACATGCCTAATATCACTCAGATTTATACAAGTAAGCAAAATAAAAACACTCCCAAAAACCCCTCCTTTACCCCACATCCCTCTCCAATTATTGCCTCATTTCTCTACTACCCTTAATAGAAAATTGGTAAAATATGCAAATACATTATTATTTCTACCCTTATACCTCACATCTTGATCACCCTTTAATAAGGATTTCATTCAAATCATCTCGATAAAACAGTACATATCAAAGTCACCAGTGATCTACATCTTGTTCATGTCAATGCCAATTATGTGTCCTTAGCCTACCTTTAATAATATAGGACATGCATCATCTAGCAAAATCAAGTTTAAGATGGTCCAGAGTAAGGAACACATCTATTTACCTTCTAAATCCATTGAGCATCTGAGCAGTATCTGCCTGAGGTTAATCTATATATGTTTTACTCACTTACATTCTGATATTAGGTAAACTTTATGATTTTCCAAAGGACAACCAATGTTTCTTTGGTAAGAAATGGCAGACACAACACTGGTATAATATTTTACAGACTTTGTTTCTAGGCACCTCTTAGAATCATTATGTGCATCATACCACATGAGTTGGGTGCTTCAGTCAGAACACTGTTCAAGTTAATGAGAGTGGTAACATTCTTTAATATAATGAACATGCATATGTACTCATCACTGCACTAGATGCTTCAGATATTATAACAATGATTAACTGAGCTCAAGGAAACTAACCTGAAGGAGAGAATAAACGTATATTCATTCTTACAAAAACTGAGAAAGTACTTCTTGTGAGACTGGTTCCCTGTAAGCTACGGCAGATTGTATTTCCTAAAGGCAGTTGCAAGTATGTCTGTCATCCTATGTGGTCTCCAACACATGATGTGTCTGTTTCTCTAACTCTTTGAAACTTGGTGGTCCCTGTGACCTCTTTAACCAACAGAAACTGCTGCTTTGAAAATTCTGGTTGTAGCTCTACCTACTTTGGGAGTTTCTGCTTCCCCTGCTTGACATTCTACTCTTGAAACGTCACTCTCGGTACCCAGCTACCATTCTGTTAGAAGCTCAAGGCAAATGAAGCAACCATGTGGAGACTCTTTGATAGAGAGCCTCCAATGAGATTCCAGCTGAGGTTTGGCATCAGTGGTCAGATGAGTGGGCCGTACTGAATGTTCACTCGTCAGATGATTCCAACAATAGCATCTGAGTGAACTGAATGAAAGCCCATGCGAGAAAATGCACAGATGAACCCAGTCAATCCACAGAATCATGAGGAAAAATAATAGTTTGTTGATTCAGCTCTTAGAGTTTTGGATGGTTTGTTTTGCAGATTGTGCTGAATAGATAACCTGAAGGTTAGGCCTGAGCAATGAAGGGCATTTAGGTATATTTTCTACACCTGGGAACCTACAGTATAATGTAAGACGTTGAGGAACCATTAAAATGTGAGGAAGTTGTGGTGATTAATATATGAGAGGTGTGATTACATGTGGATAGAACAGGAAAGTCTAGTTGAGTTATTTGAGTTAGGATTTGAAATGGGTGTGGAAATTTTCTAATTGCTGTTTGATAAGGCAGAAATTTATGGAATTCTACAAAGAGTAAACAGCTTGAGGAAAGAAAGGTATAGTGGCCAAAAGCTGAGTAATATTAGCTCGCATTAATTAAGTTGTTTCTAAGTTTGGGAACTTCACGTAAGTTACTTCTGGTCTTTATCAAAACAATCTAGCAAGAAAGGAATTAAATCAGGGTTCAAAGGTAGTGCTAGAAAACTAGACTCTTTCCAGGATGCTACCATGCCTCATGGAAGGTGGGAAGAAACATTTAAGTAGTAGCTTGGGGCATGGCGGTAGAGAAAGTTGAAGGTCCTGCAAGAGTTTGTCTTCAAGCAAAACGGACCCACTAAAGATTTCTCAGTAGAAGAAACTTGTGTTTTCATTAAAATATTTACATGATTTCCTTTTTCTAAACGTTATTAGTATTATTTTCTGGTTTGATTGTGTAGATTTTTAATGTCTAGGCAGTCTTCGGTTTCTTATTTGAGTAACAGAATTATATCTCAGTAATAATTTAGCTTTTCTTCAAAAGTTAGGGTAAGAGTCTCTTTGAACTTATTAAATGAGACAACTGACTAATATGACATGCATTTAAGTTAGTAAAATGAGGCATCTCTTCTAAATATTCATTTTATTAATGTAAACATTAAAACAATTAAGCATTATTAAATTTGGTGGGAGAGGTAAACTTTTTCTGGGTAACAAATTTAAATCTTTACACACCATCTTGGTTGATTTTAGACTATTAACATATACAAGAATTTCTATTTTATTCCTTTCATCTTTTAGGTAGGAATATTTAAGCTCAAATTGTGAAGGTTCATACAAATAAGCAACAACAATGATGGAAAAAACTAACTAGGAAACAAAAGAATAGTCCAGCTAATTTGACTTCCACTTGAGAGTCCTGCTATGTTAAACTCACTTATTTTTAAAGACTTCTCTTGAAGAAGTCATGTATTTGTCTCCTCCTGAATAAATAACAATATTAGAAACATCACATGTCTTTATTTGATTTTCAGAATGAATTTCTAGAAGATTGACAAAAGGCTCAACTATCATTATTTTAAATTACAAATATATAAGATGGAAAAAAAAAAAACCTTTAGTAAATCTTTACCAGCTCAAGGCCACATTTTGGAAGTATATTTAGGTGTTTAAACGATTCCCTCATATAATCTTTTTTCTCTCTCCCATTCTTTAGTGCAGTAGTTTAATTTTATGAAACTCTATTTGCATTTTTCTTTTGTAAGAAAAAAATACAATATTATTGACTATGAAAGTAAGGCATGAGTAATAGAAAACATGGAAAATGTGAAAGACTATAAAAAATAAAGAATTACATTTAACCTGTCCACCTGGGCATGATAGCTTCAAACAGTATTGTTTATTGCCTACTATTATCAACTGACATACCTTATTCCTTTCGCATCCAGAATTGTATCAGGTTGATTATCATGTCTCCAACACTACCACAGTTTCAGGTCTACAGTAGGAGCTCAAAGATATATTTTGAGTAGAAAATAATGGAATTCATTCCCTTGTTTCTGTCTAAAGATTTTTTAACAGTTGGGGTTATTCTGTATTAATGAACTTATGCCCACCCAACATCTTTCACACAACATAGCTCTATGTCATGTTATATATCATACGATTCCTTCATATGGATACATCAAATATTATCCAACTAATCCCCTCATTTTAATCACTTAGATGGGTTCTAACTGTTTGCTAGTATAAATCATTTGGTTTTCAAAAACCATAGATGGGGACTACTCTTTATCCTCCTAAATTCATTACTCACCTCCACCTTTATTTCCAATTGTAAGTGAGTTGTAATCGGGTGGTCATTCAGGGACTGCAATTTCCAGTCTCTCCTTTGCAGCAAGGTATACTCATGTAACTAAATTCTGGCTAACAAAATATGAATGAAAGTGTCCTGTGCTACTTTCAGAACAAGTCTATATTCAGGAGAGATAAGCAGCTTGGGTGTCTAAGTTTCCACAAGATGAACACTCATCTCTGATGATTATAAACAAGATATTCTTTGTTTTGTTTTTGTTTTTTGGCTGCCACACATCACGCGGGGATCCTAGTTCCTCAGCCAGGGATTGAACCTGTGCCCCCTGCAGTAAAAGTGCAAGAGTCCTAACCACTGGACCGGGACGAATTCCCCAGGAATTCTTTATTCTTGAACCAAAATTATTGTCGGGTCTTTTGCAAGAGAAGCTGATACAGTCACACACCCCATCACTAAATATGTTTCAATTGGCTCATCTGTTGTAATCTTGACTCACAAGTGTCCCTGTCTAAGTAGGAAACTATGTTTTCAAGAATCACTTCTGTGTTGCTTCAGGTTAGAGCTTACCGATAAAGGGACAATAGACCAGAGGTTGGGTTCCACTTGGAAATCTACAAAGTGTGCATATGCCTGACCATCTGCCTTGGTGGATCAGGCATACTGGAACAGTGGTTCTAAAATATTAGTGTGTTTCAGAATCACCCGGTGGGCTTAAAGTACAGATTGCTAAGCACACCCCCAGTGTCGCTAGTTCAGTAGATGTGGGGTGGATTCTGATAGCAGGTATTTTTAACATGTTCTCAGGTGATGCTGATGTTGCTGGTCCAAGATTGCACATTAAGAACCTCTGTTCTTGAAGAACCAGAGCTCAATTCTTTGCTAATGGCAAAAAGAGGGGGAAATAAAGTAAATAAACCCTTCCCAAGTTTATTTCTGTGAGTAGGTTTTAAAGAAACTTTATAATCAGCCTTTCTCCAAGTGGCAATAATTATTCAAGCTATTTCACTTGTCTTTGTATCTCTAAATAGGTGGCAAATACTTTGAACGCACAGTCTGATTGCTGCCTTTTGTTTTTTTCTTCCCTGAGGCAGCTCTAGTGAACACAGGGAGGAACACTGCTGAAATCAAATGATCTGCGTATCTACTGGATCACTGATCTGGAACAGAGTGCTTTTTTCCCTACTAGCTTGTTCCAACCATCAGATGGTTAGCTTATCACTGATGCTTAAAACTTCAAATGATCCACTTGTCAAGTAGGGCTATTAATCTTCATGGCTTAACAGAGGATTCTAGACATCAAAAAATGGGAGAAACATCTGACTGCTGAAACTACAGCACATTTCACTCCTGCATTTTGCCCATTTCATTGGCTTAGAGAACAGAAGTCCCAGTTCAGAGTGTGGGAAGGTAACATTCAGAGACCTATCTCAAGCCTACAAGGCATTCATTGCAAGAGCAGATGCCTTTCAGCAGATCCTTTCTCTGATGTTTTATATTGCCAGGCTACTTATGAAACTTTTAAAACATCTTGTCACTTTCCCATTCAGGAGACTACAATGTCACTCCTACTGTCCTCTGGATAAAAGTGAAATTTTTTGTCCTTATTCTGCCAAATCAGTATATGGTGATGGGGAGGGTATCTCATCTCAATCATCAATACCAGCTACCTCTACAATGCCTCATAACACTTATTAATAATACAAAACAGATATTGGTGCTTATTTTTAGTCCAGTTCTTTCTCTGCAGAAGATATGCCATAAGTAAAACAAATGATCATTGTTATATAATACCACACACTTCAGAAGATTAAAGAGTTACTTAAAAAAATGAACCAAAAATCTTTGTACTTTCTGATTAAGACTCACCTGTATTAGGTGTGACATTGCCAAGAAAGTTACTTGCCCTTTATAATACCA
This sequence comes from Hippopotamus amphibius kiboko, assembly GCF_030028045.1. NCBI lineage: Eukaryota > Metazoa > Chordata > Mammalia > Artiodactyla > Hippopotamidae > Hippopotamus > Hippopotamus amphibius. The sequence continues at coordinate 167,262,952 of NC_080189.1, forward strand.
TATGTAATTATATGCTCCATACTCTACAAGGGCCAATGCATGAAAAAGAAAACAGTGTTGGCAACTGTGAAACTTTTCTTGGACAAAAATCCTCAGAGAAGTAAATCATGGGTTTCTAATTCAGATCTTGTAATCACATAAATTTCACTTACTGACTCTTCATGCTGTTTATTCCTAATGTAAATTCACATTTGGTACTTGCCCTAAAAGTGAGGCAAAGTCACAGGCATCCTGTATTTCCAGGTCTAAAGAGAAATACCACAGGTCACTTGTATGACCAAGATAGATAATCATCTTAGCTTTGCTTTTAAAAAATTTAAATAGGTCACAGTAGTAGTGACAGTTATTGGCATTTGACATATTCCCTGGAGGCATCAAAAGAGTATCTGAGTATAAATGGCCTAAGGTACAGCAGCTGAATCAGGAATCTATGAGGCCAGCCTCAATGGTCCAGTAAACCTATGTCTAGATTGTTGGGTAATGACAAGTCTCACTGGGAGAGGTTCTCTAGCAGACACCACACCTAAATTCCCTGATTTGTGTCTTAAGTATATTATTTTTGGAGTATAAGATGAGATAATGAAGGAACCGCACATAGCAAGTGCCTAATGCAAGTTAGGTACTATGTAAATTTAGCCAATATTATTAGAACATGACTAATCTTTTTACCTAAATATGTGTAAGGCTACTTGAGGGAGACAGAACATGCCACTGACAAATATATCTTTCTCATTGAGCAATTGTTTATGCAATAATGTTGCTTTGGTTAGAGGAAATATCTCTGATTAATATGTAGATGCAACTGAAGATATAAAACTTCAGTTGGTATCAGTTATGTATCTCTTTAAGATAATTTTTGTCATAATTTCTGATAGAAGAATGAGCTAAGAACAAATGCTATTAAAGGGAAAGAAGCATCTTGAAACTATGTCTACAGGATGATTTGGTATATAGTGAAGCAAACCATTTTTCCTTTAGTCATTTATTCAGTACGTAATTGTTGAGCGACAGTTATGTGCTAGCCAAACAGACAAATCATCTAGGGTAAAACCATACATACTGCATGCTAATGACTGTCCTCATGGCATTTGCATTCTACTTCAAATCTTTTCCAAAGTGCTGTCCCCAGTTGAGTATGATACACTAATTTCCACTAAATCTGAATTGTGCATTTTCTGTTGTAATTATCAGACAGGCTTCACCTGGGACTTTTTGTTTTAAGGAAATTGAATGAACGCTCTTATTTATTTGATAAATGCTCAATATCGCCTAATCTCTGCTATTTTATAAATGTAAATGTAATATATTTTCATAGCAAACATATTAAATAGGTATTATGATTACCCGATTTTATAGATGGGAGACTGAATCACAGAAAGGTTAAGTAACTTGCCAAAAGTCACATAGCTAGAAAGTGGTAGGGCCAAGATTCAAATCCAGGGAAACTGATTCGATAATCTGGGATCAGAACCATTAAATTTGTTCAGGCAATGTTAAGCTTGATTCCACTGTGAACTAAAAATGTTGCTCTGAGAAAGGTGAATGACATTTGTTCAATGTCATTAGGAATCTCACCTTCACTTCTAGGAGCTTCTCTTGTTTTGACTGAATATACTCATTATTCTTTAGAAAAGTGCCACTGGCTGATACTATACTTCTTTTTTCTGCATTTCTTTTTCTTATTCCCCAAACAACCTCTATAGGACTATATGAGATTTGCTTCAGTGTTAACATGCATGTCGCTTTTAACATTATTTTTGACCTCTGCTTCTTATAAGTTGTTCCAAACTTTTCTTGTTTTGTTTCCCTTCTTGCAGCCCAAATGCCATTTGTGTTTCACTTGCATTACATGAAGAGACAGACTGATATGGTGGAATATTAACAGCTAATACACATGAGGACTTTTTTTAAGCTTATACTGACACTGGAATAAATGCTTGTTATATGTTATTTAATTCTCACAATAATTCACTAAGTTTGGATTTGCTTTTATCTACATTTTACAGGTTATAAAGCTGAGACTTTTAAAACAGAAATATGTAGACCAAAACATTCTATAAAGTTTTTGGCATACAGGATGGAATATGGACATGTCAGAATTTAAGTACAAGTTCACGAGATGCCAAAGTCCAAACTCTTAACCAATGATGATACTTAAAAAGCAAAGACCTGGCTTGACGTCTGAGTCCTAACTAGGCAGTGTGTTCCTACGTGAGTTACTCAGAGCATCTGCCCTTCAGTTTAGCTATCTTTAGTTCAAAGTACAAAGCATTCCTTTGTTGATTATACATTTATTCATAGTAACACTCTATGCCAAAACCTGTGATATGAATAGATGGTACAGCATGAATAAAATATCTTTCATTAATGACCTTGGAAGGTAATGGTAATACAGTATTTACATCATAGAGTTATGTAAAGACTGAATAAACCAACAGATAAGCTCTTCAGGATAAAATCCACATTATGATACACACGCATGCATTATTAATATATTGGTAAAGACTAAGGGCGGTAAATAACGTGTGTGTATGTGTAACAGCCTCATATAGACAATGTGTGTTTGCTTTCTTAGTATATATGGCAGAATTTCATGCCAAGGGGAATATTTTGAATGATATAGAAGGTCAGTTTTGAAAATGCTTTTCTCCATGGAATCTGCCATAAAGTCACATATCTACAAAAAAAATGACACTTGGCACTTCCCAACTACATTTCAGGGAGGATGTAATAAGATAGGTGGAAATGTATGCCAAGTTGAGTGTAGTCTATCTTCAGTTTGCGAGTCACATTTATAGCCTACACAAGTAACAGAGATTCTTAATAAAGAGACAAATATTTTTATGGTTTTTACAGTGTTAATAAGGATTTATGAATGATTAAGTAGCTATTATGTGTTTGGAGACATGTTAGCAACTGAGGACCACTTACTAGATATTATGGCATCATTAACAAAGAATACTAAACATTTGACAAAAAATGAAGATACCTGGATCATCTCTTCAGAGGCTTGAAATAATTATCTTAAGAACTGTTGCAGAGAAATCTAAGTAACTTACATGAATGACTAATGAGATTAAAGGAATTCTATGCAGACAGATACTAATATAAATATCATTTTCCTCAAGAAACACTTCACATAATTACATCACTATGTTAAATTTAGATAATTTTTGAGCTGTATTTACTAGTTCTAAATTGGCATTTCAAAACAGTTCTTAAAACTAACACTTTCTACATTACTATGAGGCAGTGTCACATGAGAATTACAAAGAAAGAAAGAATTGAAACATATTAAAAAAAGTAGCCATTGTTTTGATTTAAAAGAAGAATGGGTGACATTTTCCTCTGTGATCTGGCTTGTTTTGTTTTGTTTGGTAGCTGATTCTACTTCCTGTCATGTACTTGGTCTTACCCTTTGGACTTCATTCGCTTTCAGCTCATTGTTTAATTACAGGACATGGAATCCTCTGGGCTTCATCCTCAGCTTCTGCAGTTCCCCCCTCACTTGACCTCACTAGCTGACTCAGAGCTCCACTTTCTCATCTTGACCTTGACTTAGAGGGATTAGCAGCAGGAGCCAACTCCCTAGGGCTCAGCATCTCTTCAATTATGCTGCGAGTCTGGTCCTGTCTGCTGCCACCTCCTTCCTGATCCCTCTGATTCCAGGTCCTGTCCAGCTGAATCATCTGAGTCCTTTGTTTAAGCGGTATCAAGCAGGGCAATGCTTCTCGAACTTTATTTTGGTGCCACTCTCATGCTCTTTGCCATTCAGGTTCCACTTTTATTTTTATGAACTAGTACACTATTTTTAAATGAAATGAATTCACATTATTTCTTACTAACTTTTTTAAAACTCAAATTGGTTTGAAAAGTAAACCTCATATCCATCTGTTATATGGAAAAGAAATATTCCTTACCTTAAAAAAAAGAGTAACTACAGAATGAAATTTAATGAAGACAAAAATCATGTGATCAAAGTCTCTCCAAATATTGTTTCAGGTCTGAGGACTATTCTCTGCTTGATAATAATAGAGACTAGCAAGAGGTAGAGTGAAGTTGCTGAACATAGTGACAATAAACTGAGTTCTCTTCTTTCCACATCAGAATGACTAAAAGATAACCAAGATCCATTGATGGTGATAAACTAAGACAGCAATGCAGGATTTCCTTACCCTCAAATTCCTAACACAACTTTAAAAATCAGCAATAAATATTTAATATAATAACCACTCGCAACTAAATAAGGAAAGGGGCATGAGAACACAACCAACTTCCCAAATTAATGACAGAGGTTGGGGTGGGGCAGAAGATTCTAAAGCAGAGTAGAACAGTGCAGGAAAGTTTAGCTCCTTACCCTAACCCTGGCCCCCAGAAACCATAGTGATGGGATGATTTGCCTTACTTCCTGGTATGAATAGAAATGAAAAAAAAATAGATATTAAAAGAATTGTTCCATTTTTAAGGGAAAAATGATTCCTAGTTTATGACTATGTATGATATATTTTATGTAGGGTGTCCCGGTTAGCTTTCAGCATTTTTTTTTTTTTGCAATGCTACTTCATAAAACACAAAATATAAAAATTATTAAGGTAAGTCCTGATCATAAGAAAGGTTATGTACTGACCATTTCCATGATTAACTGAAAAGTCTTTATATTACAAAATGCTTGCCTATGTGGTCTCTGAAGTTCATTTTAATTTATATACCCTAAACTATGCTCAGGTTCAGTTACAGATTCCTTTAATAAAAAGAGTTGCCAAAACTTTACACTATTCAAAAGGAAGTCCTTCCAAGCTGAAATTTTACAAAGCACATCTTATAGGTGATGATATATTAAATAAAAGGTTACTTTAATAATAATTTTTTTGCCAGCACAGCTTCAATGCCATATAAATGTTTCCTATTCAATTACCAGCTCACATTTTTCATCCTCACTGATTTTGCAATGATCAGAATATTTCTCTTAAATCCCACTACATTAATCCATCAAAGTGCTTTTTTCATTAGGTGATGAAGTTTCCCACCCAGAATATTGCCAGGGAGGATGATGACATTTCCTATTGTTCCGCCTCTAGACTGTTACTTGTGAGGATATTTTTATTCCTCTAACCTCCCATTATTCAGGAAGCATAAGGGGTTTACTGTGCAAAAGGGAAAATCGGAAATGAACTAGAATCAGATTCCTTAAATCCTTCAAAGGAAGCTTTTCTGCCTATCCTCAGCCCCTTGCAGATTTACTTAATTAATCACCTTTTCATTGATTAATTACTCAGTGCATTTAGTAACTGGAATGTTCATTTAATGCAGAGTCAAGCTCAAAATTTAAAAAAAAGTCTGCATTATAGTAGGCATCAGAACATCAAGCAAAAAATGATATCAAATTTCCTCTAAGAAGGTTGATGGCTGAAAATGGTAAAGTCTCTTGAAAGACTGAACTCAGCAAGACATCCCCTTGTACCAGAGTGTGGGCAAAGAACATTCTTTTTTCTTTTTATTTTTTTAACTTCCATGTTGTTGGTTCCTTCTTTTGTTTATTAAGTTATCTTAATACTTTGATGACATAGAGTTCATTGGTTTGCCAGAAACAGCCACAGGTTCCATCAAAAGAAGGAATTATAAACAACTGCAGCAGAATGCTATTCTGAATTGGTACTGAGAACGATGGCCTCTGTATTGAATTGAGAGGAAATAAAAGATATCTCTGTTTCCAAAAATCTTTTCTTTTTACCTCCTAAAACTCCTATATTTGCATCATTCCCTCTTTAATATCTCAGTGAAAGTTTACACACCTTGACCTTTTGACAGACTGTGAGAGTACCTGATGGGGAGGCTGGGTCAGGTTTGACCCATCTGTTATTTGAAAAAGCAAGAAGGGTGGGAAGAGTAGGGTCACAGGAAATCTGAAGTACTGCATCATCTGTTTTCCAATTTAGCTTAGACTAGTTCTGTTGATGGAACAATTCCTCAAGTAATAGGTATATATTGAGTTCTGTATTGGAAAGTAGACTACTGAAGGAAGGAGCTTTCTTTTGCTACAAAAATACGTTAGCCAAGGGAATGCATAAATGAAATGTGATGTGCTGCAGAGTAAGATGGTAACTCTTCATTCACAAGAAGTTTTGAAAAAGGAAAGTTCAACGTGAGCTGAAGCAGGCAGAGACACTTCCTCGGAAGAGTAACAACTAACCAGAACTTGCAACACAGGCAGGATTTTCTAGGCAGGGATTGTGTTCTGGATGTCTTGAGTGGGAAGTAGAGAGGAGGGCAGAGTGAGAAAGCAAATAAGGGCATGGAATCTATAATAATGGCTACAAACGGGTAGAGCAATTCTTGCTTTCTCAAGTCTGGATTTAACTCCTAAAGCCCTGACTGAAGAATGGAAGGAATATAAGAAAAATTGGGCTTTAGACAGTTAATAAAAATGGCTGCTGACATTGCCCAGTTTTACTATTTATTAGGTGTGTGTTCATTTAGTTTATAATTGAATATAGATAGATATTCAAGACTTGATGGATGAAAGAGGACCAGAAATGGCCCAAAACTTTATGCTTGAGACACAGTAAATGGTCTACTGGAATACAGTAGATTGTCGCTCTGAACCTCAAACTCTCCTTAAACTTGGTAAGTCTTATGACAATTTCTATATATATTATTTTTCTGGGTTTCATTTTTTTCTTCTGGAGCTGCTTTCAATATTAGAAGCTGTTGTATTGAGTGCTGCTCAAGAAACTGAAAAGGAACTAGATTACATATGCAGATATTTGATACGAGAGAGAAACACAAACACACAGATCAAGCATAAGACTAGACGCACGTGCACCAAGAGGAGAACGACAAGGTCCCATAAGGCACATGAAAAATGATGAGTTTGCTATGAAGTATACATAAGGGCAAGTGTGCATTTTGTGTTTAACATTGGGGATTATTAACAGGATAAAGCTAGGGAGTAGTTCCTCCTCCCCTTATTTCACATTGTTTTGGCCTTTAGGAAGCTTTTCCTAATTCCCAATATAAAGTGTTAACCCTTAACTACCCCTCATGACACCCTCCATCCAAACCCACACCCCTCTCTAGCATATCTTCCTGAGATATTTCTACATGACAATATCACTGAAATGATTTCATTTACTGTCTTTCTTTCACAGTAGAATAAAACTCCATGAAGGCAGAGAATTTGATTGCCTTGATTATTGTATGTAGAATAGTGTCGGACACATTGTAGCTGTTTAATAAATATTTGAGTTAACAATCATATATCTCTTCTTGATCCCCTCTTTTAGAAAGAATGTGGAAAAATAATTGAATTAGTAGTAACAACTTCTTGATGGTTCTTTCCCATGAAAACAATATAGAAAAGTAAGCATAAAGACATAATCTCTGTTTTGAACAAAAGGAAGATGGATAATGATGAAATAGGCCCAGAGGGACTGAACAGCACGAAAAGGGAGACTGAAAACTGAGCCTGTCCCAGAGTAGAGGCTCGTTAAAAGCATAAAGGGCTTTATCATGTCTAATTTTAAAAGCTGTAGAGTGCCTTCCAATTGCCAGTTAGTTATATCACTTGTTGGACTGTTCTGGCCTTTAAAAAGTCCTTAAAATGTAAGAATATAGTACCCCAAGATTTATTACAACAACTTCCCTAATACAAAGAACGTACACTGTCTTATCAGGGACCACAACTATGAAGGGACTTTACCAGTCTCACTCACCACTGTTTCTTACGCGCTGAAAAGATTATCTGACACATTGAGGGACTCGATTTCAGTCAAATTAGTAAAACGTTAGTTATTCAGACTGTATACTTTGGTAAATTCAGTCTTGGGAGCAAATTTCCCAGTAGTTTGGGGGAAAAGAACCCAATAAATTAATTATATAACATCCTCTACATGCAAAAACTATGCGATTTAAATGTTTGCTTTTAAAATAGCATTATTACAATTTTAAAGACAGATCTTAAGAACATCATGCAATTATGGAGGTAGTACATTTAATTAGTTAGATTTGACCGGACTTTTAATCTTTGACCTTGAGACAAATAACTTCCAGGTAAAAAAAATTGTTTGCTTAAACAACTTTTGGTGACAATTTTTTTAGTTTATTGTTGTTTTTATTTTCCCCACTTTCATAGCCAATCTTAGGCTCTGGACAAACATCTCAAAATTTACAACTGAAATTTTACAGGAAGGCCTAATATTATAAGGTTTATCATTCAGTTTGTAAGATTTAAGTGTTGTGGACAGTTTGAATTAGGTTTTGCTAGAAAAGCATCAGTGAAAAAAATGAGATTTTCTTTTAAAAAAAGTGACTTTCCTCCTACCAATAAAACTTCTAAAAGTCAGTACATATGACTTTGTTTTCAAAAGCAGACATTAAAAATGGCAGATATAGGGCTTGTTCAGGCAAAGACTGAAAACAGAAGATAGAGGAAATTGGCTGAAATAGGAACATTTCTCCAGTAGAACTGGCAATGAAAGTGTCATAGGGTCAGGTCCAGGGAAATGGTCCATGCATCTAAGATTTGTGTGCAGGGGGATTTATTGGGGAGGGTCTCAGGAAGTTCTAAAGAAAGGGCTAAAGAAAGCAGGATTGGGTGAGGGAAGCTGAAGTGCAAAGTTATTGAAAAACAGGCCTCAGACAATCCCATAGGGAGTTCCAGACCTGGCATCACCCTTCAAAAGTTGTCCCAGTTTGGGGTCAAGGCCCAGGCCCTTAAACTGCTGCATGAAGCAGTATGAGATTAGGACTGCCCTTGTCGGGGGCATTATGGTGGGTCTGACTGAAGATAGGACTTGAAGAGGGACTCAACTCTAAGAACCATTAGCCACGCCACCACCAGCTAAGAGAATAAACAACTCAGTTTTGGCAAAGAATCTGGGCTGCACATCACAGGATCCTGACACAGAATATGATGTTATTGAAAATGATAATATTTACAAAATGCTTCTTTTGATTTTATTCAGGAAGTTCTAGCGCACACACACACACACAACACATAAAAAGAGGACATGTTGCCTCCTGAAAAGAAAAAAAAAAAAGAAGAGAAAAGAAAAAGCACAGCACAGTGAAAAGGAATTGCCTCAATGTGAGCTACTTGAGATAAAGGGCTCTACCTATCTATTGGTAGTTTACCACTTAAAAGTGTTTGAAAATAGTCTGACACATAAAAGTGTTCTAAACTTATTGTTTGACATAATAAATGCATCAATTATTCCTAGGCTCTTTTAAAATCAACGAAAACAGTTTTCCACTAAAACAATAGGCAGAAATTCTCCTTTGATTGCTTGGTTGGAACTTTTGTAGCCTCCTTTCTGTAATGAACTACTTTTTTCCCCATTAGAAACAACCCCAACCAATACAGTTGGCTCAGTGGTCTTCTCAGAAAGGAAAGAATCATCTAAAGGGATGATTGTGTGTTCTCTTTAGGCTCATGTTAACTTGCCCAGTGCTCTGAGTAGAAAAACTTTGTGTGTAGTATCTTTTTTAACTTTGCAGAGAGCTTCAGTTTCTAAAACAAGAAAACATTTGCAGCATTTAACAGAAGGCTAATATTTTAAATACATCAAAGCATTCTGTGAAATACTGAGGACAAGGCCAAGAACCCAATTAAAAACTGAGAAAAGGACATACAGATGTAGTTCCAAGAAAACAAAATATAAATGATATATTAAAATATGGCTAAGGTTCACTATAACGCATAATTTAAAAATAAAAATTGAAAAAATAATGTGATATGAGTTTTCACTTTTCAAAAAGCAAAATCTAAAAAAGGAAAAAGAAATTACAGCATATACGATACCAGTGAAGGTCCAGCGGTTCAGGTTCATGGTTGATAGAAGTGTAAATCAGTGTGATCTCATTGGAGAATAATTTAAAAATAGGTATTAAATATAAAGTAAACATATTTTTTACTCAGCAATTTAATCTCCAGGGATGTATACTACTGATAGATTTGTACCTGTATAAATATCTGTTGAAGCATTATTTGTAGCAGGAAAAGACCAAAAACAAGCTGTATTTACCTTAGGAAGGCATTCACTCAATAACAACATATATGTCATTATATATATGTACATACACACACATATATACATATATAGATTAATTTATGTTCTGAAAACACTAAGGAAGTTATATATATTGCTGTGGAAAGATGTCACAGTAAGTGGTTAAAAAATAAAATCAAGATATGGAAGACTAAAATATACTTGTTATGTAAATAACTATATAAGAATATCCATATTTGTAGACAAATCATATCGAAAATAAAAGAAATTGGAGGTTTATCTGCAAATATTTGCCTCTGAGAGAGGCAACTGGGGGGTTGAGATGAGAAAGAGACATACTTTTTCATTGTAAACACTTTATACAGCTTGATTTTTGAAGTATGTGTGCATTGTTTTTAAGTTTAACATGTAGTTACTAAAAATGAAAATTTCAGAGAGCACTTACCTAGTCTATCTCATTTAATGCTATATCACTATTACCTGGAGCTTAGCCTAGCACATAGTAAACATTCAATATTGTTGAATGAATCCGCGTTTAAAAATCACGAAGGAAATTTAGGATTCCTACTATATACCTCCAGCCCAGATTCTTCTCTTGAGTTCCAGAAATGCATTCCAACTTTGCTTCTGAAACCTCCACCCAAAGGTCCCATAGCTACTTCATGCTCAGCACATTCAAAACTTGGGTCCATAGTCACCTCTCCTCTAATACCTCCTCTTCATCTTTTAAACTCTATCTTAATGGTATTACCATCCATTGAAAACAGAAGCCAAGATTTTGATCCCTTTTATCACTCATGTTATTGACATTGCTTTAGTTCAGTTAAGCTATTGCAATAGAATCTTTCCTCTCTTCTTTGCAATATAGATTTATACAGCTGGAGGGAGATTTCTGAAGTGCAATTATCATCATATAACTCCTGAGTTTACAACACTTTCATGATCTCCCACTACCTGCAGGATAAAGCCCCAACTGTTGCATATGTCTTGTGTGGTGTTCCATGTTTGATGTCCTTACCACCTGTGCAGTCTTACCTATGAGCACTCCTACAAACACTGAACTACTTTTATTCTACTTGTGACATGTTATTTCATGCCTATGTGCCTGTAGACACTCTTCCCTTTGGCTACATTACCTACTCCCCGTTTTTATCCTAGAATATACTATCTCAACTCTTAATGTACAGCAGAGGTGTTGTGTCTTTTGAGAAGCCATTAGTCAGACCAGCTATTCTCATATTCCCAAATGGGCTTCCATTACTACACTTACAAAACAATGAGGTAACTCTGCATGTCTGGTTCTTCACTAGACTATCATTCAGGGGGTTGACTAATAATAGTACTGAGCTGAAAGAAAATAGGGAGATCACTGTAGATATCAGGTGGGCAAAATTGGAACTGATGGAATAAGAGCCAAAATTACAGAAAAGAACTAAAATTTATTATCTACTATATGCAAGTCATTGTGGCTTTCCTAAAACCTTCCCCAGTTTTTGTTAATAGTATCTTTATTAAACCCTCCTGAAATTACCCATTGTGAGGTAGCCATCTATTTTCTGCCAGCACCCTGAATGATATGCAGTCTCATTCCAAACTGATGACTGTGAGTTCATATTCACAGCAATTACTAAGCTGTGTTAAATTACTAATGTGTTTTTCCCAATAGTTCTTGTTAAAAATAAAGTAATTGAGAGTGTACCCTCAGTCACTTTGTTTCATATGAGAGATTCTGTAAGAACTAGTTTATAAGGCAATTCACACTTCCGAGGACAATTTTGTGAAAAGTTGTTACTCATATTCTTGTATGTAGGTTAAACCTTATGGAGAAACTATTTCATCTTACCCCTCACTTCTTACAGTCTCTGCCCTTTGTTCTTATCCTCTTCTCCTGCCCTCAAGAAACCCATGTCTTTATGTATCTATAAGCACAGAATTATTCATCAATTTATTCATTTAAAACTATTTCCCCATCTAATTTACATTATTAGCTATAAGGACCGAGATCCTTTATCAGAATTCAGAATCTCCTTTGTGTAAGTCTAATATCAAGAAAATTCTGAAAAGAAACAATTCATTCAAATTCAACATTTCTGTTAATGTTCAAAACCTGCTAATATCTGGTGAGAATTATTGATGTAGAAATGGAGAAGGAAAATTTTCATTTATATTGATTACTAGTCAAACTGTAAATATACAATCAATTTTAAACAAAGAACTTTTATTGTTCCTGTCAGTGCTAGGTGAAAGTAACTCTTTGATTTTGTGACTTATTTAGTTGATAATGTTGAAATATGGAAAACGAATGCTAAAATGATAACACTTTAAGTCAGCAAAACAGAATGAAAAAAAGAGAAACTATTCTATGTTATAAAAAGGACCAATTAGATTTGTATCTTTAATGGAAGAAAATTAATATCAGTTGAGCACATTACACTAGATATTGTTTAGTATTTTCATGTAATATTTCATTTAACCTCAACAATTTTCTGAGAAAGTATTACTATTTTTCTTTTGTTATGGAAGAAATGATGGCTCAGAGAGATTTGAACCTGGACAACCACAGTGAGCAGGTCAGTACTCCAATCTCAAACTCTAGATGTATTTGTTACCATAACATTACTCTCTGCTGTACTAACTCCCAAATCCTGATTTTTTTCCCCTTTTTTAAAAGACTGGGATATTTCTCTTTATCAACCTGTCTAGCTATTTTAACTAGTTATGTATGTATGTATGGAAAAGTGTCTGAAATGGTAATTGATCTGTTGCTAACCATGGATAGCTTAGATAGTAGGTCTCAAATGACTTTAAAAATACTGTTCTTTATTCTGATCAGTACTGATTCTTTAAAAACTGAGCAGGCATTACTTTTACAATTGCTTTTCCAAAGTAACTAAAGAACATACTGCTTCTACAAGTATTTAGAAGGTCCCAGCCTTAATCTTATGTCAAACCATGGATTTATCTATCCTATTGTGGGTTTTTTTTCCAGTTTTCTTGAGATGTATTTGACATATAACATTGTATCATCCAAGGTGCACAACACAATAATTTGATATATGTACATATTGCAAAATGATTACCACAGTAAGTTTAGTTAACATCCATTGCTTCAGGGTCATAAATTATTTTTCTTGTACAGTAAGTCCCCTACATATGAACCTTCAAGTTGCCAACTTTCAAAGATGCAAATGAGCATTACTAATGAAGACCTGATGGAATTGGAGGTCTAGAGAAAGGACGAAGAGAGCCAAGAGGAAGAAGAAGTAACTGAGGAACTGAAGAGATTCATGACACGGGAAATGGCAAGGGGATTTTCTTTATTTGAGGAGGCACTCGTAAGGCTGCAGCAGCCATTAAGAATGCAATCCAGTGCTACAGTGTCATCTGTGATGAGAAAAAAAAAGCTACTACCCAGACATCTCTGGATCATTTTTTCAAGGGGGTAGATAGAATTGAATCCAGCAAGAAGGGCTTCCCTGGTGGCACAGTGATTAAGAATCCGCCTGCCAATACAGGGGACACGGGTTCAATCCCTGGGCCGGGAAGATCCCACATGCTGTGGAGCAACTAAGCCCGTGCACCACAACTATTGAGCCTGCGCTTTAGAGCCCGTGAGCCACAACTACTCTGCAGCAAAAGAAGCCACCACAATGAGAAGCCTGTACACCACGATGAAGAGTAGCCCCCTGCTCTCCACAACTAGAGAAAGCCTGCAAGCAGCAAAGACCCAACACAGCCAATAAATGAATAAATAAGTTTATTTATTAAAAAAAAGCTTAATGAATCCAGCAAGGAACTAAAATCCATGCTACCTGGAGGGGAATGAATTGGGAGATTGGGATTGCCATATATACATTACTAATAAGAAAAAAATATCAAATTCTACACTAAATATATGCAGTTTATTTTATGTTAAATAAATAAAACGCTATTTCAGTCCAAAATAAAATAAAATAAAATCAGTGCCACCAACATCAGGTGTGAGTGAAACTGCAGTTTGTCCTCCGTCTCCTATTGCTGTCAATCCTTCAACTCTGCCATCTCCTACCCCCTCTCCCTCCTCCAGTCAGCAACTCTACTTGCCTGTTCACTTGATGCCAACCCCTGTATGCCAGCTGTTGTACTGTACTACTGTACTTTCAAAGGTACTGTACTGTATGATTAAAAATGTTTTCTTTTTTTGTGTGTGTTTTTTTTACATACTATTTGTGTGAAAAGTATTATAAACCTATTACAGTACAGTACTATATAGCTGATTGTGTTACTTGGGTACCTAGGCTAACTTTGTTGGACTTATGAACAAATTGGACTTATGACCGTGCTCTCAGAATGGAACTTGTTCATATGTAGGGGTCTTACTGTAATGAGTACTTTTAAGATTTACTTGATTATTAACTTTCAAATATGTGATACAATATTGTTAGCTATAGCCACCGTGCTGTACATTACAATCCCAGAACACATTCATCTTATAACTAGAAGTTTTTATCTTTTGACCACCTTCACGCATTTTATCCAACCCTACCCTCCACCTCTGACAACCATCAGTTTTCTGTATCTATGTTTGTTTTTTTTAGATTCCACATATAAATGAGATCATTACAGTATTTGTCTTTCTCTGTCTGACTTATTTCACTAGCATAATGCCTTTAAGGACCATCCATGCTGTCATGAATTGCAAGATTTTCTTCTTTTATGGCTGAATAATATTCCATTTTTATTCATATCTTTTTTCATCTATTCATCCATCAATGGACAATTCAGTTGTTTCCATATCTTGGCTATTGTGAATAATGCTGTAATAAACATGGGGTGCATACATCTTTTTGAGTTAATGTTTTTGTTTTCTTTGGATAAATACCCAGAAGTGGAGTTCCTGGATCATATGATAGTTTTATTTTTAATTTTTTGAGGATGCTCCATGTTGCTTTCTGTGGTAGTGGCACTAATTTACATTCACACCAACAGTGCACAAGGGTCCCTTTTCTTCATATCCTCACCAACACTGGTAACTTCTTTTTTTTTTGTTTTCAATAGTGTAAGAGCCAGTCTAACAAGTGTGGGTTTGCGTTTGCATTTCCCTGATTTAGTGATGCTGAGCACCCATACCTTTTGTCATCTGTATGTCTTCTTTGGAAAAATGTCTATTTAGATCCTCTGTCCATTTTTTAAATCATCTTTGTTGTTGTTTTGTTTGTTTGGTTTTTTGGTTTTTTTTTTTTTTGGCTGTTGAGTTGGGTGAGTTCTTTCTATATTTTGGATATTAACCCCTTAGATTATGATTTGCAACCTCATTCTGTAGGTTTCCTTACCATTTTGTTGATGGTTTCCTTTGCTGTGCAAATCATTTTTGCTTTTGTTTTCTTTGCTTTTGGTGTCAATGTCCAATCCTGGTAGTTTGACTATATTTTTTTGGCTTGCTCATAATATAAGTACAATTGGGGTGGGAGTGAGAACAAAAGCAAGCCTCTGCCCATTCCATGCAGTTATGCAAGAACCCAAAAGGGGGCTCTGCTGTATTTAACATGTGTCTACGAGGTCACCTAGGACATCAACATCAGTTGGCAAAAAGTGATGAGACAGAGATCGAAGGAGAGAGAGAAGGACCACATGAGAGGTTTTATGGGCCAGGCTTGGCATTGGTGCATATCAAACCCACATACTTTCTCTTGGCTAGAATTCAGTCATATGGTAATATTTAAATAAAAGAAGGCCTGAAAAATAAGTCTTGGTGTGTGCCCAATGGAAAAAGGAAATGGATGCCGTAAAAAACTTAGTTTCTGCTATAAAAAAATGGGATCTCTTTACTAAAATTCAATTATAATAGCCTCTCATCCTCTTATAGATTTATCAGTACTAACTTTCCCAATAAACCATCAATTAAGTTAACATTTACTAGGCCACATTTATATGACTGTACCAGAATTAGGATTTTTATTTCTTTTATTTTTTAATTTTTTTTCTCAGAGGGCCCGATTTTATTTATTTATTTTTTATTTTCTACTAACTTTCACTGGGATACAATTGACACACAGTAAACTGCATATATTTAAAGTGTACAATTTGATTTTTTTTTCTTATTAGTAATGTATATATGGCAATCCCAATCTCCCAATTCATTCCCCCCAGAATTAGGGTTTTTAAGAGTTTCCATGACTGCTTTATTTTTGGGGGAAGTCTCACTAATGAAATGGATCTGCTGCTGACCATCACATTAACTTCCTCTAAGGATGCAATAATGACTGACATCATTTCCAAGTTTATCTATTACTTGTACTTTTTCAATTAAATCTATGAGAAAGCTATCTAGGAAACTCTGACCTACTTCTATCCCAACCCTCAGCCTAAGAATTTAATGTGTCTTAAGTATTAAAAAGAGTTAATCATCCCCCTAACCTATTTCAACAGCTTACTAGAATGAATATGTTGGATAAAAATATCTTAATTGCTGTCTTTTTCACACTCCTCAGTATCTATCATGAAAATGGGATCACTGTTTTAAAAAACTAAAAAGCACTTGGCGAGTCCCTTTCAATGAAAAAACCAACAGCCTATAAATACACCTCTTAACTCATTTGTAATATAAACATACATTTTTACCACATGCGAAAAATATCAGATATAAAAATAATAATTGATTCACTGCAATTCTTGATCCTGCTAGCTTTAATAAAATTTTAAAGATATACTGGATATTTTCCATATGATATAAATAATAATGATTTAACTTTTTGACAAATTAATTTTCAAATATGTCCAGAAGAGAAAATATTCAGCAACAAATATTCTAGCACTGAGATTCACAACTTGAGCTTAGGATCTGAAAATGGATCCGGAATTAAACAGGTCTTAAGAAATTTGATTCAAAATTTCTGAAGTTAGCTTCTACAACATCTGGGGCTTTGGGTTTTTTCCTAGTAATAACTGATCACAGTAAATGTGGTTTGGTCGAACATCTGCTTGGTTAACCCCAGAACTGAATAGGCTTCATCTTACAGCCATCCTTTTCCAGTAGACGATAATAATAATGAATCAACATAAAAAACAAACTACCTGCTGTGTGTAATTTCCTAATCCCCAGAAAGCAGATATATAATTCTTCTTACAATTTTCTTATCTTAAATACATTTTTTTGGTAAGAGTTGCTTTTTATCAGCTTGCTGTGGTCCATATGATAGAAATACTTATTTCAAAGTCCATTTCAATGAAAGTGAAATATGAGTTCAAATCTTTGTAACCAAACTCTTAAAATCTGCTTTGAAGAATAAAAAATACAATAGGCAAGTTGCAACAACTACACAAATATCAGTTATCACACAGTTGAATATATGTGCAAATTTTACTTGGTTTACTTCAGCCTAGAGAAGCAGAAATTACTTCATCATGAATAGAATGATTTTCATAATAGAGCATTCATCACTTACACAATACAAGCCCTTTCAGAGCAGACTGAACACATTGTTACTGCCAACTGAAAGCTAAATTTCGAAAGGACTAAAACTGAAGGTCTTTTTTTGCCATTCTCATTTTCTAAGACTTCACAAAAGCACAGAAAATTTCTAGGCATTATTTTGTGCTATTATATATGTAGAAATTAAGTCAGAAAGCTAATGAATTCATCTGTCATATGAACTTCGCTCATTAATATTAATAAAATTATCATATCCTCTCATTACGTTTTTTGCAATGACCAACAAATTATAGAGGGCCTGATGGGTTCCTGAATGTACATTAGTTTTTATAACTATCTAAATAAATGCCAGCAAACTATGGTCCAGGGCCAAATATAGCCATCTACCTGTTTTTGCCATGTAAAGCAAAAAGGAACCACTTAAAAGCTACATCATAGTTTGTTGCAAAGCATAACACCTTTTGTCTTTTTCACTCAGAAAAAGAGGGTTCATTAGGGTACATGAAAATACGTGCTCTAAAATCAGCAGAATGTGCATGGCACTGTTTCCCCAGATGATAGAATTAAGAATGAGTTTGCCTTTCACAGACCCGTTCCTTGCTAAGTCTCAACACTAACCTGGTGATTAGTTCCTCACATCTTCAACTTCTGAATGCCTGAGGAAAAGTCAGGAGGAGAGGACATGAAAGGAAATAAAGCCCTATAGATTACATCCGAAATGATTTATAGAAATAATACAAACATTGTATTATCTAATAATATAAGAAAGTGAACACATTCCATGTGGTTACGTTTTACTTTTGGTTTACCAAAAATTACTGATTTGGTATAAAGGATGTTCGTTTTACGACGGCCATAACCTGATACCCTTTCTCAGGGGAATGTATAGCATATTTCATCTGAGAAACATGCATGAATTTTGTAACAGTGTCAATAGTGACACAGGAAGATGGTTAAGCAAAATCAAAAGAGATAACACAAATACACAGGCGTCTGAGCAAACTGCAAAGCTCATTACTTCTGTGGTTCTGTGATGTGGCTTAAATATGTTCATCCATCACTGAAACCTATAGAACTTCCAGTGTTAATTTAGACTTGCTGACAGTTGTGTGGGAGGAATGGTGTCAAAAATACAGCCATATACTTTGCACCCTTTAGTTAAATGTCACTCACAGTTTCCAACACGAGCATTTTATTGACTGAGATTTCACCTTGGAGGTGAAGACTGGCAGCCCAGAATGCCTGGTTGTTTTGGATTGGTTATTTGTTTGATGCAGAGTCAAATAAATGCCCAAGTCAATCAAGAGATTTCCAAATGCCTTTGAATTTTCAGAGCATAAATAAAGCTTTGCCTTTGAAAGGACAGCAAATTTAACTTCATGTTACAAGATCTGCATCTATGTCATTAGAAGCACCATTTTGCAAATGGTTCCTAGGTAGAATATTAAAAAAAAAAAAAAAAAAAAAGAAGAAGTGAATCCTGGCCAACATTCTGACATCTTTTTTTCCTCAGGGACTTAGAACAAAATTGTCGCCATTAGTGCACAATGTGAATTGATGCCTCTGGATATTTTTAGGAAAGAAAAACGTTAAAACAAGTGAGATATTATATCCATCTAAAAAAGCTGCAGGCAAAAGGTGTTATGCTTTGTGACAAACTGTGATGTGGCTTTTGAATAAGTGACTCCCAATTTTCAGTTATAACTCTTCTTGCCATTATATATGCTGGGAATTATAGGTAAATTGTCTCTAAAGAACATTGCTTGTCATATTGGTACCCATGGTGAGTGCAAACAAGTAACTCATCTTTACATTTTAAACACAAACTGTCTTAAAAATTTACATGTAAAAGTCTGAAAAATTTGGCTTACATTGTAGCTTGTTACCATCAAAAAGTGGTTGTGAAAACAGTGGATACCTACCGGAAAGTATGTCTTTTGAATAATACATTCAAAATTGATACATTCAAAAATAAAATACAACATTATTCAAGAACATAACTAATGAGTTTATTATTTTATCTAGTTTATTTTAATGAAACTGCACTCAACTTTGTTTTTTAACACTTGGCAAATGATTCCCAGCTGAATTACGAAAGCCCAGCTTTAACTTCTCTGTTACTCAGCCAGGCAGAATAATTTTGTGGTGGTGATAGTAACTATGAGAAGGAAGTTACTATTACTAATGAAAGCATCAGCTAACCCATTTTTGAAGGCTTACTATATGCCTGACCGTGTTCTACATAAACACTGTTAATATGCCTAATGTAAGTAGTGTGAATAACCCCCTTTTACAGATGAGGACATAGTTATTTAGAAACACTAAGGAGTATTACTAAGATTACACACTAGAAAATCGTATGGATATCAAGAATGACATGATCTGGCTAATCCAATGTCTGCATAGCAGTTGTCAATACACACTTTTTTTTTTAATACTCAAATGTTTTGGATTTATTGTAAAAGCACACATGACCAAAATTAGATTTATAATTATATATTTACTGCTAGAAGAAGATCCACAAGAAAGGACAAGTCTCAGATTTATCATGCATACTAGTCATTAATATTTTGAATTTCCCTAATAAAACTGGATTTGGATGTTGGAACTACAGATAAGAGCCCCAAATCCACCTCTTATTAGCTTGGGGACATTAATTAATCTCTCTGAATAAGTTTCTCCTCTTTCAAGTAAGTATAATGAAAATACCCACATACCATTCTTGTGAGAATTAAAGAACTGTAATTAGAATGACCTTGGTAAGGTGTAAAGTGCATATAATTACAAATTATTATTATAGACATAAAGATATCACACACACAATGCTACAAAATCAGAAATATCCTACCAATAAATGCATGGTTTTATACATGCACATATCAGTTTTTACTTTATTTTTTGAGATCCTTCATTATTTCTTATTATAGAGTCAGGTCCCAGAAACTAAAAAGTTTTTTAATCTCGCTATTATAGGTATTGAAGACCAGTTAATTAGCATTACTTGGCTGCATTCTAATGTACAGCATGGTGACTATAATTAACAATACTGTATTATATACCTGAAAATTGTTGAGAGTAGACCTTAATTGCTATTACCACACACACAAAGGTAATTATGGGACAGGATGGAGGTGTTAATCAACCTTATTGTGTTACTGAACCTGGAGTTGGGTCTGCTCATGCACGTGCACAGCAAAACCAACCTACTGACACCAGGTTGTGGTGAAGGAAAGTACAGCAGTTACTGAAGGATGTCAAACAAGGACCCAAACTCCCCGAGCACTTTCAGGGAAAAAGTTTTAAAGGCAGTGTGAGGGTGGGGACCACAGAGCACCTGATAAGTTTGTGTTCAACTCATAAATTAGGTGAAGTTTTGAGCCCCATCAACCTTTCTGGTTTCAGCTGGTCTGGGTGCTTGCAGTAAACAGTTTTCACCTGGTAGGGGTCTGCTTCCTATGAGAACAACTTAGGAATGTGTCAGGCCTTTGTATCTTTCAGGGAACTGGGAGTTCAGTGATTCTCGTATGTGGCAGATTTATCATCTAAATTATTACCAGTTTTCCAGCCCAACAGCTATTTGTTTCTACATCTTCAAATTTCCTTAATCATTAACTCTTGAGCCAGCCTTCTGAGACTCTTCGGAGGCCTGGGAGACTAAAGTCAAAGCTTTTTGCTTCAAAGGACTGGGACACTGGGGCTGGTATATAGTTTCAATCCCCTCCTTTTCTTTTATACACCTCAGTTTTGAAGGGAACAGTTCAGTGCAAGAAAGAGAATAACATTTTGGATAGAGATGTTAATCATAAACTCAGCAGAGGATCTCGCTTTTAAGGGGACTCAGATTCAGTGGTGGTAATCCTTCTGCAGTGCACACATGTATCAAATCATCATGGTGCTCATCCTACACTTACATATGTTATATGTCAACAATATCTCAACGAACCTGGAAAAAAAACAAGATAAACATGGGAGAAATAACCTGACTGACACAACCTGGGCCATATGCCCACCCTGGGTATAACTGCTATGGACATCCAATCCCTTGGCCAAGGGCAATAGAGATGCTGGGCAGACTAGCATTACAGCCATTTCAAAACACAAGCAAACTCAACACACCACTGGGAACCTCATATATGTGTATCTTAAAGAAATGTTAGACAAAAGCAAAAAAAAAATCAACACATGAAGTCCAGGATAACCAATTTTTATAATAAATAAATAAATTGAGCATAATTTTTAAAAAATTCAGAAATTTTGTAAACAAATCTGCTTTGAAAAAAATTCCTGGAAGAAGATTCAATTAAGAGAAATAAATTTGCAGAATACCGCAAGATGTATGAAAGTAAGGACGATAAAATAAAATTTACTATTGTTTAAAAAGTCAAGGGTAAAATAAAAGAAAAAAAATCACCATCAAAACACCCAGAACTAAGGCTTACAGCAATATTAACACAAGCTGAGGTAGGAGGGTAGGGCAAAAAGGGATATAAGATTAAAGTATCAGTCTTATTAGGGGAGGACATAGTCACTGATGACTGTAAGAAATCAAAATGGCTTAATAAATATAAGTACAGGTATTAAGTAAACAGCACTTAACATAAGAAATAGGAAGTATCATTTTTACATTAGCAGAAAATATAATGTAAGCAAGTGGAGAAAAGGAGAAAAGAACATATAAAGTACAAGAAATTTAACTCATAAGATAGCAAAGGATTTCTAATGTCAGTAACTTCAGCAAATATAAGGTTCACAATAGACATCACAGAATCTCACAAATATAAGGTTCACAATAGACATCACCAGAATCTGATTTAAGATAAAATCTAAGAAATCTTATTAACAAAAAGTACATTCCATTAGAAGGAAGTATAAAGAGAAGAAACATTTATAACAGGCAACTGGGGAAGGAAGGAAGGAAGGAAGGGAGGAAGGAAGGAAGGGGAAAAAAGAAGGGAGAGAAAGAGCAAGAGAGGATAAAAAAGGGAAAGGAAATTGTTGTAGTATTTTAATACCAGGTAAAATAGAATGCAAGGCAAAAAAAAAAAAATAACGAGAGACAACAGAGATAGCAATATACTGCTAAATGCAAAATATAGCAAGAACATCCAATCTTCCAGGCCATATATAAACCCAAAATATAGCATGAAATGAATAGCAGCCAGAATTGAAGAGAAATGCTCAATAATTGGTCTAGAAGTTCTAGAACTTCCCTTTAATGAAGTGATAGATGAAGCAGAAAAAGTTAAACGGAATCTGAACAATGTAAGTTATTAACCTGATAAAGATTATACATCTATAAAGATTACTTAAAAGCAATGCAAATAAATTATATTCCGAAAAAATGGAAATGTAGCCCATGTTCTTGTGTGGAACAGCTCATTATAAATCTTTCATTTTCTCCCAGATTAATCCATACATTTCATGAAATGTGGAAATAAATGATCCTACCAAATTAAAATAGGCAAAGGCTATTTTTGCAGAGCTTGCTATACCAAGGGAGTTAGCCACCACTGTCATTTGCCTTCTGGCAGAAACTCAAAACAAAGGCAGGCAGAAGAGTGAGAAAGCTTTACGAGGGAAGGGTGTGCCCTAATTAGAGGTCGATGATGTGGGGAAACTGTAGGCAAGCTAAAAAGAAGCAGATCCGATGTGATTGGTTATGGGTACACATCTGGCTTTCTCTGGTTGGTCCTAAATTGGAAGAGGGGACAAAATTAGGAAAGTTATCAGTTATTAATGAAGTCCTGGCTGTTTTGGGCCTATTGTTTTAGGAGTTTGGCTTCCTTGGCTGTTTACTAGACATAGTGGTCTGACTTCTCATAAACTTAACGTGTAGATAACAGGCTGGCCTCTTGGGCTGATTCCTATAGATAATGGGCTGGTTCATTTCTTGGGCTGGTTACTGCAGATTATGGGTCAGAATTCTATTTTTATATATGATCTGGACATTATTTTTATATTCAGTCTTTCACAATCAAAATCAATGATCCTTGTGGATTTGGGGGGAGACCTTAACAAATTCATTAAAAAATTTGTATTGAAGATTTAAGGACCATAGAAAGCTTATTTAACTTTGAAAATGGAGAAAAGAAAGCTTTATGGTGAAATACATACTCAGTCATATTAATAAAGACAATATATTAATGACACAGTAGGACTTCAATGAACATACGCAGTAGAATAGTTATTTCAAAAAGAGTTTCTTACCTATGTGGGAACTTAATGCTCTGGGATTAAAATGGCACTACAAACAATTGGTAAAGGACAAACTATTTAGCAGATGGCATTGGGAAAATAGCTTCATTAAGGAGAAAAGAAAACTGAACCCTAACTGTAAGCATAGAAATGTCAAAGACAAATCTAAAAGACAACCACAAGGGAAAATATATTTTTTATATAAAACTACAAGAGTACAAATTATAAATAAAGATAATTCCAAAATTAATTCTGAGTGAAGGAAAAAAAAAAAGAGCAATTCTATTAAATAAATGTAAGATTAAGAGAAATACGTGTAATTTCTAATTAAAAACCAGTAATAGATACACTATAAAATTTGCCAGGTTATCAAAAAGAAAATAACAGGGATCCAAACAGAAAAATGAACAAAGAACATGAAGAGGCACTTTATAGAAGAGAAAAACCCTAAGACAAGGAAGCATGTCAATAGATACTCAATTTCATCAGAAAATTAAATAAAATTAAGACAGCAAGATATCTGTCTCACCTAGCAAGTTGGCAAAGATTAGACAGTGTTGGTGGGAGTGTAGACACCGTATGTACTACTGAGGTGGGTGTAGACTGGTGCAGCCACCCAGAAGAGCAATCTGGCAGTGCTTAGTCAAAATCAGTATATGCGTATCAATACCCTCTAATCCACCAATCTTCTTTCTGGAAGTATATCCCAGAGAAATGTTTATAAAAGAACATAGTCATATGAGGATGTTCATCACAGTGTTGTTTACATAGACAAGAGCTGGAGGTGATGAGATAGCCATCACTCAGGTAATGATAAAATGAAACAAAGTAGGTATTTGCTGTGGAATACTACATAGCAGTAAAAGGATTACACTGTATGTGTACATGACAACATGAAAAAAGCATAATGCTGAGTGAAATGCTGTTATTATTTTAACAAAATGAATGTATAAAAACACACATCATGATATAATATGCATTTTATAAGAACACGTGAATAAAATCAGGCACACTAAACACATAAGAATGGTTGTATATGGGATAAGAGTAGGGATCAATATTTTAAAAATGAGTAAATTAATAAATGGAATAAGGAGGACCTAATGCAAGCCAGCGATGAGTGTTTTATTAACTCAGACTTTTGCAGTTGAGGACCAATAAAAAATGCATAAAAACTAAAAGAAATTTATTCTGCCTTGTCCTAGAAAATCACAAATTATTCAAAGGCTCTAATAAGAAGGGGTGTGGTCAGAGCACAGGTGCCAGCATTGTCATTAGGAGTTCTAAAGATTTCACAGGAATGCACAACACCAGAAAATATACAAGTGAAAGGTAGGGAGCTGTAACCAAACATATAATGCTGTAGGAATGTGATGGGAAGCCACATTTTTCCGAAAGCAAAAACAAAAAGATAAAACAGTAAAAAAAGAGCCACAGATCATCTTGCCTGGTTAACTTCAGTCATATCCGAACTGATAACCAATGGATGGATGAGCAAGGGGGTTCCAGGCTGTTTGCACGTTCCCTCTGAGATCCTTTCAGGTTGTGAATCATCTTGGTTAAGCTGATGACTCACTCACAGCTGGATTATCAAAATAGTCCTAGTTCTTTGCAGAAAGATGGATTTTATGAGATTTTTAAAAAATTTTCATTTCTAGAAATTTAGGGAAAATGATACTCACTTCTGAGCTATTTAGAAATGAAATGTAGATTTTTCACTGCACCTGCTTCATTTTAATATTGTCTGCCAACAAATGCATGCCTCATTTGTCCTTAATTCCATCAATATCTATTAATTTTTTGGGACTGACACAGTGTTGGGTGCTAAGAATATGATTATGAAAAAGTTATGTTTTCTTTCCTTGAGGAACTCACAGATATAAATATTTTTCATGCACATTTAGAGCCAAAATTGTAAATAGAGGGTGAAAAAAGGGGGGAATCTCAGTACCAGGTGAGGTGAAGGGACTAAGCAGATTGAAAAAGATGTGCAAAGACAGAAGTTTGAAAGAGTTGAGTTTGTTTGGAATGTTGAGAATTTTTTCTAGCAAGAGGGATTGGTACTTTAGGAGGGAGTCAGAAAGGGGTGTAGTTAATGCAGTTGAGATTGGGTTATAAATGGTTCTTGATGCCATCATCATGGATCTAAACCTCACCAGAAGAAAATGGAGGAAATATCTCAGGTTTTATGAAGAGTGCCAGGATCCACTCTGCATTTTGAACAATAACCCGGGCAATGAACCTTTCTAGGCTGAGAATTAGGGTATAGTATAAATATGGGCAGAGGGCCAAATAATAAGTACATTTCATCTCTAGAAAGAAAGAACAGACTCCTACTATTCCTTTACTCACCCCCAAATACTTGTTAACACATTCCTTTTAAAACTGTGTGTTTTGAAATCCACTCATGTCTCATGGCCATATTCCAAATTCTAAATATTTACCAAACCACCCTACTGAATATGAGGCATATTTCTGTGCTCATCTATTATATCTATTATAGGGGTTGTTCATGCTCTTACTCCTTTGATATTTTTGTGTTGGTTCTGAAAAAGTTCAGTCAAGAATTGGGATATTGTGTTTGTTGTAAAAAAAACCATTTTACTCTCGGGGATGGCAAGGAGAAAGTTAAAGGCCTGTGGCTCTCTGGCAAATGGTTTTATTTCCCTTCCTCTAATTGTTGCATTTTTGCATTAAAAAATAAACAGAGGGAGGGAGAGGAAGAACAAAGATTGATGGCTCAACATTTTGGAGGAATATCTTGTACCTGTGAAATCTGAAAGTGTGTTGAAGTAGAAAAACTGAGTTATGTTATTTTTTATGCAGGTTAATTTTGTGGTATGCCTAAAAGTCCTGGAAATTTTTTTTTGTTACATCTAAGTTCAGCAAGACTTTTTTTTAGTTTCTCTTTCTTTTTAGAAAGAATGTATATTATTTTTACTTCTGTGTCCACCCCTATACTCAGCTCTAGCTAACTCGTTATTCAGATTTAGACCATAATTTGTTGCCACCAGTCTGCCACACGATTTTTTAAAACATAGTCTTGAATAAGAATGTCATCGATAAGAATAAATATATAGTTTATAAATACATACTGTTCCAGGAACTTCTGGTACTGTTTGTTCAATACATCACTGTTACTAGATGATAAGATACCATATAGTAGACAGGTTATGGTACAAAATACTGATCATTTACTGCCGCAATTATTATATGTTTTTATTAAAGTAAGTTTATTTTAGAAATGTTGGGAAATTCATAAGATATAAAATCATTATGAATAACCTATTCCTTCCTCTCTGGAAATACCTTTTGTATAAATCATCCCTGTCTTGGTTTTATGTATTCATATATCTTGCAAAGTAAAATTTTATTTCATGTACCAATATCATAGACATTTTATCATATTATTTAAAAAAACTCTTAAAAGCATACTTTTTATGAATACAAATTATTCTTTAATAATGGATGCTCTCATTTGAAGAACTTTATAGCATAGAGTTTATGAACCTGAGCCTCAGGGCCAGATTGCCTGAGCTTTAACTACTGCTTTACCATTATTGACATGTGAACTTGAGCAAATTCATTAATTTCTCACTCTCTTCAGTTCCCATAGATGAAAACTAGGAATAAAAACAATACCTACTTTATAGGATTGTTCTTCTAATTAGATGGTTTTCATATATCTAGAGTGATTTAAACAATGCCTAGAACATGACACATACTATTTAAATACTAGATAGCATTATTACCATTTATTTCTTAAATCTCGTATTGTGAGCCATTTTAATTGTTTCCAACTTTATGGACTTTTGAATAATGATATGCTCAACAAATTTGAATATAAATCCTTCTAAGAATAACATGGCCAAATGACTTGTGATTGTGATATATAATGCAAAATTGCCTTGCAGAAAAGTTATAAAATTTATCTACCATCTGTCAGCTTGAAAGAGACTGCCTGAGGAGCACTAAGAGGCCCCATAATTAACTAGAATGCATTTTTTTGGTAGAAAAGAATATTTACTTGTTTTATTGGTAATTTATATTTTCCATTTTTAAAATTGCCTACTTATTTCTGTTTACAATTTTCTTCTTTTAGATATATTTGATAGTTTCAATATTCTATAGATGATGATAGTTAACTTATTGCAAAATATCATCCTTTTTTGGTTTGTATTTGAATATCATGGGTAGAAATTATCTGTCTAATTTATGGTTGTTGCTTGTGCATACTTCTTAACATTAATATTTTCCTGATTTACATGCTTTCCTGGCATATTTGTGATCACCATCTCATTTTAGTTTCCCTGTGTTTTCTATTTTAGACAACTTCTTGAAAGTACCATACATTTAGAGGTTGTTTCAGGTTCAACCTGTCTTCTAAGAGTAAAATTTGACCCATTCACATTTATTGCTTTAATTAATACATTTGCTCTTGAGTCTGCCATCTTTTTCTGTCTTAGTGTTGTATACCCCCTGTTCTTCCCATCCTCTTAATTTTTGATAAATATAATACTTTCCTTTTTCTTTCCTTTTCTCTCTGTCAGAAATTATATCTGTTAGTATAATGATTATTATTAGTTAAATTTATTTTTATTTAATTTCAAAGTCAATACTGAAACCCTAAGTTTTTTGATTCAACATAGTGTTTGGCTAAAGCCTTTACTGGAACTTCTTCAGTTTGTCACTTAAATACATACAAAAACTGAAAACAATCCTTGCTAGATAAATGCATTCTAGAATGTTTGAGGAATGCCCACTACCTATTTGTCTGCCACAGATGTAACTCAGGAAACAGATTGCTAGAGAAAAGGGAAGCTGGAAACATTATGTATCTTCTTCCATGTCTAACTGACACAAAAGCTCAGACCCTGAGTCACTGGGAAAATTACATAGCTGCTCATTGAAAATGAAGGAAAATATGGCAAGCATAAGCAGAGAGAGTGTTGCTTCTCTAGAAGAGAAAGAGCAGATTAAAGAAAATAGTTTATTTAAAAAAAAAAAGAAAGAAAAACAGAAAAGACAAAAAGACCTAGCTAACAGGACAGGAACACAGAAAAGCAGCAGTGAGGCTGTCACACTTCTAGGCCCTGGGATTTGATTACCAGAAATTAAAGAGGAAAATGGTGGATAGAGCATAGACATGCACGGTTTTACGTAGTTCTTGACAAATTTTTACTGTGGATGTAAAGTATAATAGTAGTCAATACTGACAATTACTGAAAGCTATTCATTCTCATTTACAAAACTCGCTTGAAAAAGCTACATTCCCAATTATCAAGACAGAAACAGTAAATATTTTATTATTACACATTTTAAGCTACTTGGCCTCCCAGCTAAGGGGTTAATGTGTTCATTCGAAAAAAAAAGTATTATATTCTGGTTCTAAGGTGATGAAACAGAGTATATTAAAAGTGAACAAGTTAGCAAGGATCAGAGCTCTGAACCTGAGGCAGTGTGTAAGTGTTCATAGGTGCAAAAATACCTAGTTGAAGTGCTTTATTGGTGTTTCCAATCAATATAACATGTACAACATCAAGGTGCCATTAAGGCCAATCAGAATTATGCAGGATCATCAAATGCTGTGCACAGTTGATACTTTCTGGGAAAGAGGAAAGAAGGAACCACCCTTCCTGCAACCTGTGAATTTCCTTAACTTCAGCAAGTATGTACGAGTATTTCACATAGTTAATCCCTAGCATCTTTCACTAAAGATAGTCAACCTCAAATCTTCCCATATTGATTTACTAAATGCAAATCTTGTAGGGAAAAATGAATGATGGTGATTATGATGAAGATGGTAATAAAACCCATCATTTAATGAGATATACTTGTGCCTAATTTTATAAGTTATTTATACATACTGCTGAATTAGTATTACAACAATGCTATTTATGTCTCCATTTCACAGGTGGAGAAAATGCTTGTGACAGGAAATAAGTCATTCACAATGACATGGTTATAAAGAGTTAGAATTGGGGGTTAACACAGCTAGTTGATTCCAAACACCAGGATCTCAACTTCTTAGCTATAAGCCCCTTAGGTATTATATCTTACAGCCAGTGTACATCATATAATCAGTTGATGCCACCTGTTTGTTCTAAGGTTTGGTTGTATTTTCAGAGAGGAAAGTGCTATTAGCTAAAGTGTGCCTCCTCCAATTCCCCAGAAAGACGTTTTAACTAAGTAATATCTCCAGTCTACTGCCATTATGAGGTAGGTCCTTCACAAAAAGATAGGGTTCCTTCCATTGTCTTTTCCTACACAGAGTATAATAGTACTTCACTTATTTCACTGAATCAGTCTTTTTTTTAATCCCCTAAGGAAAACTGGAGTATTTCTAATGATAAACTGTTAGGAAAAATCAGTTTTCTAACAAGGAGATCATATTGGTATTTAAGGGCTACAAAATTGCTCATTTACTAGAGTGTGAACCTGATTTGTCAATGTTTTTGTATTTTCCCACCTTCTTTCTGGTCTCCACACTATCAATTAAACTGTCCTGCATTTTTTTCTTCTTAATGAAACATGATGATTGGAACACACGAGTTAAAATAATGTGATTTAGAGTAAATTGTTTGTATTTTAGTAGTAGAGTCTGGAAAAATATTCTGAGGTTCAAGAGAATATACCTAGGAATGAATAATTGGGGGCCTGTAGAGAGATTGCAAAAAGGGCAATTTGGAACAAAAGAATAATCCCATCACATAAGCAACCACCTACTTTTAATTTGTGGATTACTAAACTGATTGTGTTTTCTCCCCATTGACTGGGGAGAAATAGGCAGTCAATGTTGGAGACTCTGTAGACCTGGTAACATGATCCAGCTGAACTACTTTTGATTTGCTGCACAATGATTAATCTTTCTAGGCCTCAATTTCTTCAACCCTAAATAACGTAATAATTTATACAGGATTTGGAGAATTAGACATAATGAATAAAAGTACCTAGCACAAATCCTCTGATTTCAAAGCATGCCTTAGAAGTAATCTTTTATTCCTTTTCTTCTCCTGCTTTTCTTTCTACTCTTCTGTTTCTCCTATTCATCCTTTTTATTATTATATAATTTCTATAAATGAACAATGCTATAGCATTCTTATTTATTTATGTATTTATTTATACATGCCTTCCTCCCCTGCAATGTAGTGATCTACACTATTCCCTCACACAGGGCAGTGCCCTGAACCAAATCATAACTAAAAGATGTCATTTTGGTGGAGTATAAAGGACACAATATCCTGTGACATGGTTATTGGAAGCAGGTTTTTCAATCATGACATTGCACAGTTCTAGTCGCACATCCAATTCTACAACATTACCTATACCCAATATAGAGGTTATCTTATGAGATGCAACAATTTAAGCATATTCTTATTAAACCTTTATATCAAATCTAAACAGTAGCTAGGAATTTAAAGATATATACCTGTCCATACACTACATACACATATATAAAACTAATCTATATAATATATATCACTCAAAGTAATCTATGATTACTTTAGGATGAAATATGTACAGATTCAAAATTCTGACATATATACATGCTTTATTTGGTTTATTTATGTTTGCTCTGATGTTTCCGTGAGCCATGTAAGTGCAGTTTGATATAAGTTCCTCTATATTACTGTATTGTTTATCATATTCATTCTAGAAAATTCTACAGTTAATGTATCTACAGATCCCTTTTTACATATTTGCCTTCAGTTCTGCCTTCTTCTAAGACTTGTAACTCCATATGCTTTCAACCAATTTAAACATTAGTAGACAGAAGCCTAGAATAAATGTATGTGCAAACTTTCTTACGTAAAATTTTGGCCACTATAAATAATATTATGGTCCCTTCTAGTCTTCCTGAGAACATCTCTGACAAAGGCTTACAGGGTCTTGCCCCTCTTACTGTAATCATACTAAGGTCCAGGATTTTAACTGTGTTGTGGAACCTTAATTTGATCAGTATCTTTGGGTTAAGCCAATCTAACCAAACTCATAAGAGACTACTAAGTAAACTAGAATTCCATCATGTTAATAAAAATGTAAAAAGCACCATAATATTTTACTATCTGACCAATACACTTTTTCTTTCCTCTGTAAAAAATTACTTAACTAGTACATAATGATTTTTTATTGAGCATCATTTTAGATCAAAGACTAAAATCCCGAAATCCTGATACATCCATCTCTACCATTATGTATTGTGTTCTTTTCTTAGGGCTCCTATAAAAAAATGACCATAAACTAGGTAGCTTAAAACAAAAGGAATTTATTCTCTAACAGCTCTGGAGGACAGAATTCTGAAATCAGAGTGTTGGCAAGGCCACACACCCTATGGAGGCTCTAGGGAGAATCCTCCCTTGTCTCTTTCAGCTCCTCATGGCTCCCAGAATTCTGTGGCTTCCTTGGCTTGTGGCCACATCCCTCCCATTTCTGCCTCTGTATTCACATCACTTTTTTCTGTGTTTCTGTTTTCTCTCCTCTATCTCTTATAAGGACTCTCATTATTGGACTTAGGACCTACCTGTGTAATTCAGGATCTCAAGATATTTAGTTACATCTGCAAAGATCTTTATTTCCCCCCACCTCCCAAACAAAGTCACAGTCACAATTTTCAGGGTCAAAAACATTATTTTTTGAGGCCACCATTCACCCCACTACAGGCACCATCTACTTGAGAAATGGAATGCCAATAGCTATTTGTCAAAGTACTCTCTGCCTATACATTGAACTGTACTGAGGATACATGAACCATAGGTATATTTAATGTCCTCCTTTCTTAAGTTTAAATAAAACCTGCCTTTTTATGAACTCATTTAATGTACTTTAGAGATTGACAGAAGATTTAGTGTAAAAGAAAGTGAGTGACATGAGATAAGTTTCTAGAGGTAAATAGTGACTAGTTAATGCAGTATCTTGCAGGCTATAGAAAAAATGTGCATTTGATTCAAAGTGCAACATAGCACTTACCACTGGTGAAAGCTGTCTACATTTTTACCTACATTTAATTATAGGTGTCTCCATACATGTCTCCATTTATGTCAGTGTCCAAGCTCAAGAACACCATTTCCTCTCTACATGCAACACTGGAACTTTCAATACTGAACAAGTTGAGAACACCTTCCATGCAGGCCAGTGCAACATGGAGAGAAGATACATTTACAGTTTTGTTTCCTTGTCCTATAATTCAGTTTTTCCATTCATCTTGCTAAGGAGCCAACTGATGTTGGTTAAAGGATGAATAAATGGTCCTTGTTGAAGAGACAGAGTGAGGGAATTGTATCAGCATTTCCAGTTTTGCTACTGCTCTCCTTTTTACTCCCAAACCTCACACATTGTACATTCTTTGCTGTAGACTCCAGAAAGTACTGAAGCACCCTTCCCCTTTCTCTCCCTCATTCCCACTCTTTTATACACTTTTTTGTTTTTGTTAAACCATCATTCCCTTTCCTCCTTTGTTAGCTTCCTCCCAAACCATACCATACCATGACCAGGTCACCACACAATCCACTCTCCCTCACTTGAGCAGATTCTAGAATCTCATCCATTCCCCAGCTAGTCAATGGTTAATTAAAACACAGAGCAATGTCCTGTATCTATGCCACTCCTTTATTCCTCTGCCCAAATACCTAAATATTCATGTTCTTGAACTTCCCTTTCACTCATCACTTCACAAAATATACTGATTTCAGTGTTCATATATAATGTTAAGACTTTATTTTACATTACTGTTTAATGTTTGCACAATTGTCTGGATGGGGCCCTTCGTCCTTCCACACAAATGAACAGACATTTCACATTATGTCAATGGGTTGTTTCTAATGACATGTGGGCTCAGATGGAATGTGAAAACGAGCCTGCAGAAAGTTTGATCTATGTGTGCCAAGAAAAAGAATGTTTATGTTATGTTACTATAATATGCATAGCATTATGTAACTATTAGCAGCATGTGTTGATCGACCCACTGTAAAGTGTCCAGAATTTTATAGGAGGCAGAAGACACAGCCTCTGACACTTGGGAGTTTACAGAACAAATGAATGCACGTGACTGGAAATAAGAAACCATACAGAGGAAACTGGAGAGATCTGGGCACTTGTTGGAGTCGTGGTGCATGAATTATCCATTGCCAGACAGATCTGAAGAGTTTTGAGATGTCACAGGGATATGTGGTGGTGGTTGCCATCAAGAGGCAGGGAGAGGATTTGCTGAAACTTGACTCCACTACTAATAACTATATATCCCAGAGTTTCCTATTTTTCATCTGTAAAGTGGGAATAGTAGTCCCTTTCCAGGACTACTATGAATATTAAAGGAATATATGTATGCAAAATACCTGGGATATAGAGTAGTTTCTTATGTACGTTAATTCTCTGCCATCCCCACCTCAACCAGGATGTAGACTTGGTGTCAGTAACATAACTTGAGCATCACAAGATTTTTGTCTTGAAGGGGGCTATATCCATGTGGCTATAGAACCCATAATAAAAAGAATGACAAGCATCCAACAAAAAAATCTAGGAAGGCACTCATGCATATGAAGCTTTACTAGCTATTTTTTTAATAAAAAGTTAATGACAAAAATAGAACATAGCCAAGTGAATATATTCAAATTTAACCTTGCGATGTCTTCAGAAATAAATAATATTTGTTTTTATTATTTTTAGGAATGATACCATTTAAATGGTCCTTTCTTCCTTTTACTAATTAAAAAATTTCAACCAGTGATTTTTTTGCTTATAATATTCATCAAGGTAAACACAGATATCAGGACAATATGTATCTAACTTTCTACTGTAATATTTCTATAAGCAATGCTGGTGGCTAGGCAATGTGTGATTAAATATGTATTTTTTGTGGCCATATGATCATATTTTTATGTATTTATTTTAGATTAAGCTTGCCGATTTATAACATAATACTGAAATTATAAGATCATGATACCTGAGACATATTATTCTTTAAAGTAAGAAAAAGATGTTATATCCTGGGGAATGAGGATAAGAGATTGTATGGAGGGGATGAGAGATATAAAACAATATTATGTGAGAAAAAAAATCAAAACAAAACAAATAAACAAAAAAACCCCCAACAATCTGGAGGTTTTCTTTATTGAGTTCACTAAAAATAAAAAATAGAAATGCATTTCTATTGCATTTAGATTAAGATTAAAGTTTAGTTATGATCCTGCAGTGTTTCTCCTATTCACCAACTCAGTAGCCCCTATTAAGATGTCAGAAAATTCTGCTGTTATATAAAATGAATTTCCTACTCTATCATCTATAAAGTACTCTCAGTTAATGTTACAATACTCTAAATCAAACCCTGAAAGAGTGAAATGATAGCCTTTGTGACCAGTTATATAATGGTGAGCACAGTGAGTTTGAGAATTAGAAAACATGAGTCCAAATTCCAGGTCTGTCATTTAATCTCTGCTATCTCAAGCAATCACATGGTTGTTTTAAGTCTCAGATACTTCAGCTCTAAAATCAGGATGATATATGAAAATGGTATCTCAGAGGATCAAATGGCACGATAGTTTGGCATCAGAACCTAATTATTCATTCATTCAAAGCAAATCATTTTTCTCCTCCCTGCATCAGATCTAATCTAAACTCCAGACAAATGAGCTCAGGCTCAAATACTTATGTATATAGTAATTGATTCATTCTTACATAGATCATCTGTATGGTACTTTTAGTGGGCAATCAGCCATGGAAATACTCTGGATATCATATTTGAAATTTACCACCAAATCATTGCCCGTGCTTGGAGTGATATTGACCTTGATCACTGTCTATTTTGAAGACAGCAAATCCCATATTCTGTTAAACTGTGCAGAGAAGTTATAATTTTAAGTTTCCATAATAGAGGAATATTATATCATTAACATTAAGGAACTTAGTATATAATAAGGGCAATGGTTAGTAATTCTTACTTGGGAATGCTTCAGAGTAAGGGCTGTTGAGGGAATGCAAAATGTCTTACATATCTCTCATGATGTTATAAAATTAACCTTCTGGGGAGGCATGTCCCCAAATGCACCTCTTCCCTTAGAATAGTATTGTATGATTGATGATGGTATGTTATATCTGTTAGTTGTGTTGGAGTAGAGAATGGTTAAGTAACCACTGATATTAAAAGCATAATTATTGGTTTTTCAATAAAAAATAACTATCACTTATTATGTGGCTTTTTTATAGCATGCCTCTCCATTCCCTGATTTCTATTTTGTATCGGTAATGTTTTTTACATTCTACTACAATCACCCAGTCACTGGGATTCTATCCTAAGTCATCACCAGACCTGCAACAACTACAAAATTTGTTTCAACCTCTCCACTCTTTAGGCATTTTCTGGTATTCCTCCAGCTTGCTTACTGCCTACTTGGACTCTAATCTTTTTGAGACTTTCAATTCATTAACCCTAAGACTTGTTTTCTATAATGCCTTGTTCCCCCAGGTCTTCATATCCCTACTTAGGTGAGATTTTACATTTTAATATTAGATACACTTAAATGTTTCTTATTTGAATGAAAAGAATTGAAAATTTATTTAAACTTTCTCTCGCCTCTCTCAAGAAGTTCTTATATACATCCAACCACATACAGCATCAGAACATTGCTGGCAAAAAAAAAAATGAAAATACTTTGATGACTAGATTCATTTCAAATTTATAACCACAAATCTCAAATGGATACTCAACCTTGCCAGACAATCGTTCAATACTTGTGTGGTAAATTCATTCTCGTATTCTCAAAGAGGACTCTTTCACAACTCTTCTCAAATCTCTCTCATTCTTTTCCAGCCCTCTGTCATAACTTTGAACTGATGGCACTGCAACATTTTTTATTAAGAAAATCGATATGAACAACAAGGTCCTACTGTATAGCACAGGAAACTATATTCAATATCCAGTGATAAACCATGATGTAAAAGAATATGAAGAATGTATATATATATATGTACAACTGAGTCATTTTGCTGTACAGCAGTAATTAACACATCATTGTAAATCAACTATACTTCAATAATAAGAAAATCCATAAAAGAACTGCCACAATTCACCAGCTTTATAAACTTGTACCACGATAGTTTGACTTCCTTATTGCTACAGTAGATAGGTCCTTTTGCTCTCTAAATTGAATCCTCCATTTGTGCTGTTCTGTTTATCAGCTCCTTGCAAATTTTCAAGAATGGTATTCCTGAAATTAGCTCCTATATTTCTTGTATCAACATTTTCTTCCTCTCTACTGGGTTATTCACATTTACCTTAAAACTCTTGTCAGGTTTACCCTTGTCAAAATATCTTGTCTACATTTCCCTTCAGTACTTGTTTGCTTCCCATTTATAGTAAAAATCTATGAGTTGTCTCTATGCTGGCTGTCTCTAC
Organism: Hippopotamus amphibius kiboko; assembly: GCF_030028045.1. NCBI lineage: Eukaryota > Metazoa > Chordata > Mammalia > Artiodactyla > Hippopotamidae > Hippopotamus > Hippopotamus amphibius. The sequence continues at coordinate 167,299,952 of NC_080189.1, forward strand.
TTTGTTCCCATTCTCTCTCAACTATCTCCAATTGGGCTTTTATCCCACTGCACCATAGGAAGTGACCAATGTCACTAGGAATAAAAGCTTGTGAAAACTAAATTTTTCCCTCATCTTACTGAACTTGCACAAAAATTTTACACTGTTGAACATTTCCCACCTTCACTTCATTAAACATGTCCCCTAGTCTTCCATACCTCTACACAGTCATGTTTTCCTCTTGCGCTGCTGAACACTCCTTCAAAGACTTTTTTCAGGCAATTACTCCTATGCTAGGTCTCTAATTTTTGCAGAGATTCTTATCCCTGTTCTGAATTCTCTGAATCACTTTATGCCCTCTGCCTAGGAATTTTATCTGCTTCTATAGCTTCAAAGACTACTCTCTAGGCTGGTGAATCTCCAGTTTATATCTCTAACCCTTACCTCTTCCTTCCAATCTGGACACATGCCCAGATATCTTCTTGGTATCTGTACTTAGAAGCTAAATACTTTCAAATTTAATATGCCCAAAACATGTTCCAAACATTTTCCATCTAATACGCTCACCACAGTTTTCCTTGCAAAATAAATGACACCATACATTGCATCAGACCAAAACTATACAATTCATTCCTTATTCATTCTTTATTTTTACTTCTCACACCATATCCAGTTGGCTCTACCTCCGAAAATATCTTAAATCTTACTATTTTCCAAATGATAGGCATATGTTACCCACACAACAATCTCTAACTGGCTTTCTTATTATCTCCATTTTTGTACCTGGTGCTCCCCAACACCAGAGTTTGTCATCCATGTTCTCCATTTCTAATAGTTGCATTCACATATTTAATCTACTAATAATTTTCATCTGTCATTGCTTTTAAGAGTTAATTATTAATATGTATATTTTTATGCTCACTTATTCCATTTCTTAATATTTCTAACTTATATATTATTATAATGATGTTGTTTGCCTTCAATTCCTTCCTTCCTTTGTTCTCAAATCTCCCTTTTCATCTGTTTTATTATTAACTATAGTTTGAGCTCTTGCTTTATGAAATTTATATTTTTGTCTAGTTATGAAGCATAAAATGATAGGATTTACATCCTATTCTTTGTGTTATATTTTTTCTAGGATGATTCTTTGTCTTTTTGTTTACTTCTTTCTTCTATCCCTCCCGCCTTCCTTCCAGTGTATCAGGCTCTTGTTTATATTTAGTTTATAGAGAAAAAATAAACTGCCTTCTGACCACTGGAAATAAAGTCATGATCAATCAACCAATCAATCAAAATTTCTCAGAAAAGGAACAAAGCTGCAGGATGAAAGTCTGCAGCTTTTTGTGTTGAAGCCACTCTTGTGTGACCAGGGAAATGGAGGAGCGAGCAGGAAAATTCAGTTGAAAATATTCTCTCTTCCGAAAGATTTCTTTATTTTTAACTTCTTTCCATCTGGAAGTGATACATATCATTTTTCTGGGAGGATTGGTAAGGCTATGGGTCCTTTCTCCAACTCAGTGTTTTACTGTTTGGTTTTCACTTACTCTTGTTAGCAAGGCACATTTTGACAACTGTCAGAGTTTTATCAAACCTTAACGAAGACTTCTGTGGAATCACTCCTTGCTGTAGTTATGTGCATTGTGAAGTTCTGGTCTCACCTTCAAGTGTACTGCAGGAGGTTGTGCCCCTTTTCTCAGTTAATTGCTGATGGTGCTTTTTTTGGTCCCCATTTTTACAGGCATCAGAGAAGGGACATGATTCAAGGAATTTTCTATCTTCCAGTTCAGTGGTGAAACCTGCCTGAACAATGCTCTTTCCCCAATATAAATAAGTATCCGTGTCCTCTGCCACTTTGCAGGTTGGCTGCCTCCATATGTTAAAAAGTATTGCTTATTTAGCTATTTCCCCAACCCTGACCCCTTACATCTTCACATAATTCCAGTAAGTTTTGAGCACAAATTGCTGAAAGAGAGAACATGCTCTGAAACTACCTTTCCTTACTTTATAGTTTCTGACTAGTTCCAGCTTAGGCCCATGGGCATCAAGAGAATGTCTGGGGTGGAGGAAAGCCTAGAAACCATTTAATTTAAAAATATCCTTGAATAAAAGCCACTATACGGCTTGGGGTTGTTCAATTCATTCTCTAGACCTGTGTGAAGTTTTCATGGACAGGAATGAAATATGAGGACATAACTTAAGGTTTTCTATTTTCCACAGTTTGGTTTGTGTAGAAGATTTTATAGACGGACGTTAGGTCACCTATACTTCCTTTGGCTTAAGGGAATAGTTCCACTTTTCTCTTGAGAAAATCATGGGCATGGAGAGACAATATGGATGTATGGCTTGTGTGGTAAATGGAAAGTCAAATATGGAAATGCTAATGGCTTCGTATCCCATACACATTTATTGACACACAGTGACAGCTTTAATAGATGAGCAGATTATATGTGTTCATCATGGTCTATCTATAGATTAATACTGAATCATATTTACTCCATTGAACAGAATAAATAAATTCCTCTTAAAGGAGCACTTTGTGACCTACTACGGGAAATTCCTTAAAATGCAAATACTTGAGCAGTTTTTGACTAGCTTGCGAAGTTTTTAGAGTGAAAAATCTCAATAATTACGACTAATATCTACAACTTCTAACTCACTTATTAAACATATCAACTAGTATACAAAGACTTATAGAGGTATGCTTGATGAGACATTAATGACAGACCGTTCTCATAATTATAAACACTATTATGAAAATATTGCGTTGATCATGACCTTGGAAAACGTAAGAGAACCTGGTAAGCAAAACCAGATTAGACATGTTATTCCTCTTGTGGTAATTACACCACATCTTTTCTGATTACATCACAAGTGCATCACATTTTCTTTGCCTGTCTTGCCAGCCCTTTTCTCTGCCCCCACCTTTCCCCAATTTCTGAACACTATCCCTATCATAACCTTTTTACTTATAAATATTACATAAGTGCTTGACTTTTAAAAACTAAGGCAACACACATTCAATGTCTATTTTAGCCAGACTCTTTTCTCATTCTCTGTTTATTAACACTCACAGCCAATTGACAAAACAAATTAATAGAAAACACCTTTTGTATCATTCAGCCCTTTATTTTATTCTGGTAAGCTTTAAATCATTTTAGTAGCAAAGTTATTATTTAGTGGGTACTAAAGACTATAAATGCCTCAAGTTTTACACCTGCTCCAGGTATGAAGTTTATTGTTCTCTGCTGAAAAAGATTTTCATAATTAAAATAAATAAATTAGAAAGGCCAAAAAAATTCATCTAACTTTTCCTTATTACCTTCTCTGGTAGGGCACCAATGCAATTGAGTTGATGTGGTTTACAAGACAATGAATAATTACATTCTTTAAATTTATTTTTTGTGAGAAGTAATTGCAATTGTAGATCTTGAAAGCCCACAGAATAATTTAATTGCAGGGAGTTTTTCAGATTGGGTTTTTAGAGAGAACTTAGGTAAAATAATACGACAAGGATTTGCTAAGCTTGTGGGGCATTACATCTAAATTCAGATATTGCCATTGCAATTTAATGGAAGTCATTTTTTTAAAAAGTAAAATTTCAGAAAATATATTTAAGATTATCACCATTTAGTAAAAATCTAATAATTATGTAATTTTGCAATTCTAATGAATGATTCTTCCTTGAATTGGATTTATGGACCTTTCTGATGTTATGTTTTATCCTCTGGGAACATGGTTCAGTGAGACTCTATTTTACTGATTATTATTCTGTCTGTAAAGTTCTGGACCTACTTCTTTCTCCTGATCTTTGGAGACACAATGCATGCATATCAGTCCTACCTCCAATACACGGACAGCAGCTAAAAAAGGCTCTATGCATTTGCTTTGCTTTTGTTTTTCAAGTTCATAATCAATTTTTTTTGATAATAAAGAAGGCACTTTCCAGTATAGTTTATAAAACATCTTTATTCCTATACCTAGTCTCCTCTTCCTGTATGGTTTACAAAAGGTCTTTATTCCTATGTCTGGTCTCAATTATTTTCCTAATGTCATAAAAATAATATGTACACAAACTCTAACTCCATATTTTACCCATTCACCATATATTTTTGAGAATTCCTTTTGGAGATCAATGATAACAAACATGGAATCAAAAAAAGTTTCAGATCCTGAAAGGTGCTCTGAAGCAGCTTTAATTTAATTATATGAATTATTTAAGAGGAACATCCTTTGATGTACAAATGCTGCTCCTGGAAATTTGTGTGCTAAATCTGGCGGCAGAAGCACAGAAACCTCTTTGTGATTGTTAAAATAAAATTTAAAAAAAAAAAGCCACAAAATCAAACTTCATAACATTCCTTATATTAAAAATTAAAGCTATGCATTTCCATAAATAGAGTGACTAAAAACAGGCCAAAATATACGACTGTTTGGGGCTTCAAGAAAGAATAATAATAAATAATTATAGAACAATTACTCAAGAATTAAACGGAACCAGAATGCACAGAACCTTCCGGAGTCCACCGGGCAAACGGTGACCCAAACGGAACCAGAACGCACAGAACCTTCCAGAGTCCACCGGGCAAAGTGTGACCCAAACGGAACCAGAACGCACAGGACCTTCCGGAGTCCACCGTGCAAACTCTGAATTAAATGCAAGCAGAACTCACCGGGAGCTCCGGGCTCACAGGACGTCCGGGAGTCCACCATGCAGCCTCCCCCGTCAGGCTGGGCGCTCGCGGTTGGTCACCGCCGCTGTGCTGGGCTGTCCTGGCAGCCTGGCTGCTCTGACTCCACGCGGCTGAGGCAGCGCTGAGCCGCTGACCTGACATTACCACTGTTTTGTGTGACTGCCTCTCACTGTAGAGGGGGCGGGAGCCGAATCCTCCCCCTCGTGGACCACCTACCAGCCCACTGGAATCACCTGCATCTTGTGAAAGTACGGACTTCTAGGCCTGTGGCAGCTGCAGCGGATTGTTAAAGAATCTGCATTTAACAAGGTTTCTCAATTATCTAGCGCTACATAACAAATCACTCCAAAACCTAGATGCTGAAAGCAGTGAACATTTATCATCTCCCACCATTTCTGAGGGTCAAGGGAGCGGCTCCGCTGGATGGCCCCCACTCAGTCCCTCCTAAGGCTGCAATAAGATTTGGCAGAGGCTTGCCTGGGGCCACAGGGCCAACTCACTTCCTGGCCAGTTAATGCCGGGGTGGCGCGAGGTACCAGCTCCTCATCATGGGGTCTCTCCATCCCACGGAACAACTCGGGTGTCCTTACAACATGGCAGCCGGGGCCCCCCCAGCAAGTGGTCCAAGAGAGCCAAGAGGAAGTCCCGGTGCCTCCAGAGTTACCTGCATGATTACACAGGTTGGTCCCACTCAGACTGGGAGAGATGACCAGGGTCAGGACTGCCAACAGGCAGGCTCACTGATGTGGTCGTGAGGCTGCCAGCCATACCCTTCACAGTTGGAGAAGCATTAATCAGCTTCTCCCCAAATTTACACCCCTGATGCACGGGGGCTGGGAAGGTTTTTAAGATTCGTTGGTGTTGGTGGCATGGGACCTTCTTCTGGGTAATGGGTTGCTCGCAAAGGCCAGTCCTGGAAAGGTGCTGCAGACACCCGTTGGATGAACACACCGCGACTCAAGCAGACTATTTGAACAGCGCAGTAGCCGGAGAGTACCACTGTCTTCTCAAGGAGTTAAGGTTACTTTCTCTTCCACCGGCATCTCCATTCCTCCACACCCCGTCAGCACTTGGTTTTATCCAATTTCTATTTTTTACTCATTTGGTGGGTGTGGAATGGGTCTCATAGTTTTCATGTGAATTTCCAAGATCACTAATAAGGCTTATTAGCCATTTAGATTTCCATTGTGTGAAATGCCCATTTGCCTATTTTTCAACTACACTGTTTCTTTCTTGACCATTGGCATCCTTTGTATATTTTGGATGTTAATCCTTCCCAGTTGCATGTGTTACAAATTTTAAAAAATGCTAATGCTGGGTAAAACTAGCTGAGGGTGATGCAAGTGGATAATTCTCCCCCAATGAACATTCAGGCCCTGAATAATGATTACTTGGTCTCACTCAGTAGCCATAGTCTTGGAGCAGACTTTTCTTTATAAAAAAATTAGTATTGTAATGAGGTGCCACTTCTACTGTATAGCCAAGAACAGTCCCTTGGAGGGTATTGCTTCATTGTAGAGAAGTATTTAGAAGACCCTGTAAGTTATGAAAATTTAAGGCAAACAGGCAGTCCTTGCCAGTGAAAGTTTGTGTGTAGGTGTAGGTGTAGGTATGTAAAATGGGTGTGTGTTTGTTGCTTAGCAACATTTGCCTTTCCCCTTTTTGTGCAATGGGGAGACCTCTTGTTGGGATGTGCTGAGGTGGTCCCATGCGGAGAAAGCAAATTAGACTCCATGGAGAAGACTTATTCCAGCATCTCGAGAGGCCAGGGCTGGGTTCTTCTCCAGCGTGGCCCACCTGGCACTATGCTAAGCATTAGGGGGAAGTGGCTGAGCGTGTGAGTGTGATCTAAAACAGGTGTCCTCAGAGCTCAGGGAGGCACTGCTGGGGTGATGGGAAGAAAGGAGTTGAATCGATAGGCATATCATAGCAACCGTGAACAAATGTTCTGCCATCAGAATGTGCAGAACAACCCGTAACTTCAGGTGGCAGAGACCTAAGCCATGGCTTTAGTGGACTGGTCACAGTTCCTGGTTTTCTCTTGATTCCTGACTCTTTGCAGCAGGCCTGATCTTCTTTGAACTGTCCCTAGTGTTCCTGCCCAAGTATGATGGTTGGAGGAGGCCTTGGGAAATAAGGGGACTTTTGTCACTGAGGGCAGGTGGGTGCTTGAGCAACAAACTGAAAAAAAAAAAAAAAAAAAGACTCACATTTGTTTTGTTCCTTACGGTTTGCAAAATTCTTTAAAGAAAATCTCATATTTGATGCCGGGGACAACTCTGAAATATGCATTATTAAATCCCAAATTGTTAAGTGAGGGAACTGAGGCTAAGGAAGATGAAGGCATCTAAGTTCACAGAGAGGAGACTGATAGTTCGATCTACTAAATAGCAAAATTCAGTGTTTCCAGAGACTCAAAGTTACTACTTCACTTATTGGCTCTTTTCTTAAATACAAGTCAATACTCTAGCAATGAATGCCACTTTCTTTAGAGAATATTATATTTTTGTTTAATCATCCAGTAAATTATCCTAGTCGCTATGGTAGGCAGAATGCATGTTCCCCATGATTCCTGACCCCTGATATGTACAGCCTGGCAGACCCTGTGAATATATCTCTTTTATGATGATACGTTATATGGCAGAAGGAAGATTCGCCAGACCTAATCAGGTTTGGTGTCGCCTGACTTAATCAGGTCAACCCTTTAAAAGTAAAGAGTTCTCTGGCTGGTGGTAGAGGAAGAAATCAGAGAAACACACTCCTGCTGGCCTGGAAGGAAGTAAACATCCATGTGGTGAAAGTGTCTATGGGACACATGTGGTAAGGAACTGCGGGTGACCTTTAGGAGCTGAGAGTAGGCTCTGACTGCAGCTAACAGGATAAAAAAGAGACCCCAGTTATTCAGGTGCATGGAGACGAATTGCAACAACCAGGGAGCTTGGACGAGGACTCCAAGCCTCACATCATTTTTGCTAGTTTGTACCTTCATTACAGCCTAGTGAGCACCTGAGCAGACAATCCTGCTAAGCCACACCCAGACTCCTGAGACATGGAAACCTTGCTCTGATCAATCTGTGTTGCTTTAAGCTGCTGAGGCTGTGGTAATTTGTTAGGCAGCTATAGAAAATGAATGCAGTCTTCTTTCCTGATGATGTTAGTATGCATGTCAGATGTAACTTAATTTCTAAGTGACTATAACATTCAAATGTGAACTAAAAAAAAAAAAAAAACAAACAGAATTTAAAAACTAGTAAACTGAATGGAGATTTTTGAGGGTTTTTCCCCCCAGTTTTACTGTCACAGGCCACCTTTTGAATGACAAATTTCCTGAAATTATAAAAAAGTTTCTAAGTATCTTGGGCTAACAATTACTTCACCATTGATATGGTGTATCATCTACTCTTCCTGTTACAGATTTCCCTACAGTGTTTTCCTCTTCTTAATTCTTTTCTCTGGATATTTGTTATTCTTTTTCTCTTAAGTAAATACTGGTAATTGGATAGCTTTACTTTCACAGTATGTTAGATTGAATGATAGCTTCCTGGTCCAGGCACACAAGGTGCTTTCCTTCTTTCTTGTAGGTGAAACAATCATTCAGTGTTTCCATAATGTGCAAACAAATGAGAATGTAACTGGTATCTGCTTGTTGTACCTCTGAGAAAGGAGTCATGGGATCATTAGTTTCTCAAAACTCATCATGCTGTGAACTTTGCTACTGAGATTTTGCGGGCCACTGAACAAGTGGGAAACATATCTTGGGCTTCAAAGGATCAGAACAGGGAGCACTGCAAGCCTTTTGTGGAGCTTTTGTCCCTTAAGAACAATGCTACCCTTTGCCATCTTCTTCTAGACTTTATAAACTTTAGAATGAAATGGCAGCTTGCTTTCACCTATTGAGCCAACTCTGCTTAATTGGGAATGCTAGCTAGTTGCTCTCTGGCAAGAAGGATTCTGAGGCCAAAATCCACCTGTGTGTGAAGGAATGCAGCGATTGATTAATAATGTCTGCAATGGTCATGTCACAGGAAAATGCTCAGACCCATACGAAGTACATGGATGATACCTGTGAAATAACAGTAACTATCCACCCATAAAATGAATTGACAATATGGATCATTTATATTATGGATTTTGAGAAATAAAAACATGTAATTGAAGGAGAAATTCTTCTTTATGTTCTTTATTATCTGTGTAAATTTATCCAAGTCAATGGATATTTGTTCTTTCTTAGATATAAACAGCCATACAATTTTCTTGTTATATCTCATCCTAAGATTTAGTCGGACATTTAAAAAAATCATAAATTCCAAAATTGCTTCCCATTTTAAAATTGATATTTTTCTCAACTTGATAACCTTCGAATCTTGTAATGAATTAATTAGATACTGCATAAAGTATCCTCTTTATCTTTAAATACTTTATTTATATGGTGGTGTCTGTGAGCCTACCTCTGAAAGTTGGTGCCTGGAGAATCAAAACATAATTACCATCCACGTGCAGCTCTCTTCACTTCTAATCTGTGTGGTTAGAAATTGCATAGGAACACTGAAATGACAGCATTTACTTTACTTTCCTACACTATGGAATGGGACTAATTTCAAAGCTATGTATCCTACTCATAGAATGAGAGTGGGAGTTTGGTACTAATTTAACAGGTATCTGGGCTGTGAAATTCTTCTAGCATCCTTATGTTTCCTAGAGAAACTAAAAAATGGGAATTAATCATGCTGTCATACAATCCACAAAAGGAAGTTAATGAAACCTATAGGCAGTTGCTGGCCCCCGTAAACATGAGAGGCCCATCTTTCACAACCTTTTAGTACCCATTTTACAGCATCATTGGCATCAGATTAGTATTGGGGCGATATGGATTGTACTAGGGATTTTGCTCTTATCCAAGATAACTTTGACCAAGAGCAACAGACTTAATTGAGGGTCTGCATAGCAGGAAATGCTAACTTTTGCTGACCTCTAAACTATAGAACCTTATGTCATCTTCTTTGATCTTAATGACATCTTAAGAAGGTAAAAATAAAAATGCAGCTGATCATGCCTGAATACAGATATGAAAATTAGCCAAGGTATCAATGGTTTGGATCTACAATGTGGGGTTCTACTACAAGATTTCAGCCCAAATACATCCATGGTCTTCATAGGCAGAGAGAAGGTCATATCACACAGAAAACAGGCAGCCTTGTATATAAATAGAGAAGAACAGCTACTTATATACTATGATTGGACAGAGCATGGGAAGATCCTCTTCTAGAAGGTACAAACCTGACATTATCAATCCACCATTGCAGTTATTGGGTCATAAACACAATCTAAACTTCAACATTTTTTTTTTACTTTTTCTTAACTTTATATCTAAATAGAACTCTATCAATTGTAATTTTAGAAATATCTCCACAATTAATCTACCACCATTCCCTAAACACTCAGTATTTCTGGCATGGCTTATTTTTACGGACTTCCTAACTGATCTGTTCATGTTAATAACAATTGTTAGCATTTATTAAATACTTATTATTTGCTAGACTCTGTGCTAAATCATTTACCTGCATTATATCATTGAATCCTCAGAGCAACCCCATGAGTTAGGTTATTTTTTATCCCCATTTACAAATGAGGAAAATGTGAAGGTCCCACAGCCAATTAAGTAGTGGAGCTGAGATATGTATGAGTCTCTTCCCCACTGCAGTTCACCTTCACTAAATGTCACAAACTCAGAAGTCTATAGCAGCAAGCAGGAAACAAAAGTGCATGATGAAAGCAGATTCTAAACTGTGTTGTGCTCCACCAGTTACTGCCTGATTACATCATCTTTTAAAATACAGCGTGGACCAAACAGTTCCCTAAGGGATAAGGGCCACTAGTTATCAATTTCTGGCATTTTTCTCTATGCAATAATCAGTGTAGTGTTATTAAAACAAATTTAGCTATGTACTCCTTCTGAAACCCTCGCTGGGCTCTGCACCGTATTTGAGATTCAATATACCGGCAGTTGCCCTGTACAAAACCCTTCACAGCGTGATCTTAAATTATCTCACATCTCCTACCTACCTGGTCAGACAGCCTGTGGTCCAACCACAATGAGCATTTGACTTTCCCTGATTAACTCTTTCCTTTAATACGCTGTGTCTCTCCAATTTCTGTTCCCTCTGCCTGAAATACTGTTTCCTTTTTCCCACCCAGATAATGCCTATTCATCCTTTAAGATGCAAATCACACATCATTAGAACTTTATAACCATTTCCAAGTCATATTAAAACCATTGTGTCCAGTTAATACCAACCCAGCATAATGAGTGTTATTCTAGCAGTGTAGACAATATTGCTAGGCAGGTATAGACCCTCTGAGTCGGTCCTTGAGAAGGAGCATTGTTTGAAGCAATTTCAGTCTAAGGAGTTTTATCCAAATACATGTCTGAAGAATAAGTAATTATGTTTTCCAATCAACCTCATGTGTTGTTTGTATCTCAGTTTACCTACTTGGAAAAAGAATCTTTTGTTTCCCCGGAATTTCCAGAGGGCAGTAGATTAATCTATCATTAGAGCAATAAGAATCTTCATTTGTACACCTCTATTGTATTGCTTTTGTGGCTTTGAGGACCACTTGTGTGTATTTTTCTTAATTTCTATGTGCAAGTTGGGTTGAGAATGGAACTTAAATTTCTAAAAATGTGAAAAACAGCATGGTTCTTGTTTTGTCTTCTTTTTTTTTATCAGTTTGTTGAACAAAATGCCATTACATTTTGCCCTCACAGCATTTGAATAAATTACTGACCTTTTGTACATGGCTTAGGAGAATCCTGCTGTACAAATATAGCCATTGCTCTAATGTAAATCACAGTATATAGCATACATTAAAAAATCAATTACTTCTGGAAAACTTGGAAATTTGATTGTTTTAAGACATAACCAACTTAGAAAAAAAATTCATCTACTGATCGTGCATATATATTGAACCGTTTGGTAACAATAGAGGTTTGAAGCTAAATTTATATATCAACCAATATTTGCTATGACATTTTGTTTCATTCCTCCTTGAAATTTTTCCCTCCTACCCTCCCTCTACCCTGTTCAGTGAAAGAACGTGGAGGCATAGGGATGAGAGGCTGAAACAAAAGAGAGAGGAAAAAGATAATATAGTATGATATATATCATGTATTCTGTCATCTGTGTGTATGTTTATCTATATGAGCTATCTTGAATAACAGATACAATTCAAGAGATTTAATCGTAGAACCACCATGTTTTTTTCTTTCATGGTCCTTTTAAATCTGCATGGAGTGAGCTACTTTTTCCTCTGCCCCATGGATAAAATTACAGATGGCCCATAACTAACTAGCTCTTTCTTTTTCTTTTTCTCTTTCTTTCTTTCTTTTCTTTCTTCCCTCCTTCCTCTTTCTTCTTCTTCTTCTTTTTCTTTCTTTCTCTTTCTTTCTTTCTTTCTTTCTTTCTTTCTTTCTTTCTTTCTTTCTTTCTTTCTTTCTTTCTTTCTTTTCTTTCTTTCCTTTCTTTCTTTTTCTTTCTTTCTTTCTTTCTTTCTTTCTTTCTTTCTTTCTTTCTTTCTTTCTTTTTTCTTTCTTTCTCCTTCCTTCCTTCCAATTTCTAACTTTTCATTAGGAAGTAATTTCAGTTTAAAACGTAATGCAAATATTTCTCAGGTCACTTTAAAGTAGTTTTGGTTTAGTAATTTAGCATTACCAGTTCCATGTATTTATGAAAACATGAACTTTAATTTAGTTTAAAATGTCCCTCTCAAGCTCAGGCTTGACATAAGTTGGAGCCTGCAGGCTTGAAGCTGAGTTACTAGACTCTTCTCCCTATGCTTAGCACCTCTACTCTTCTAGCTCTGTCTTATTAACTGTAGTTTCAGATTTTTCAGACTTGGATTAAGGAAGAGGAAAGCCCTTATTTGTCTGACTCGCACATGGAGAGCCAATTTGGGTGCTCTCTGATCTTGGCAGGTGTTTCAGATATTTAAAGTTGACTTTCCTCTTAGCATCTTCATGAATTTTTAAGATAGCCGATCATTTCTCTCCATACTATTCCATGTCCCTGGCTGATAGAGGCCAGGGACATCGAATAGTTGATAATGGTTGATAATGAAGGCAGATCAGTTCTCATGAGTTGTTCACTTCTGGGTCATTCCCGGGCATCCCGCAGTGCTTTCAGCATCCTTCACAAGCCCCCTCTCAGAGCCCTCCTGAAATAGGCTCCAACACCACCTCTCTTTGAGTTTCTCTCACAAATGGCTCTCATCTAGTCCAAGTAGGACTGACAGATCAAAATACAGGACAATATGTTAAATTTGAATTCCCTGAAAGGCAAAAAATAATTTTTAAAGTATGTCCAAAATATCACATACAGTATATTATATTAAACAGATATTCTTTTTTATCTGAATTCAAATTTTACTGACACCTCTAAATTTATTTGCTAAGCCTGACAACCCTCAGTCCTAGATAAACATTCACACAATCTGTCCTAACAGACTTCCAACATAGACTTAAAAGGAATACCTCTCTGTTTGCTTCACAATCAACACAACCAGTTTCTTTCTGCATTAGCTTTCCTAGGCAGGAGTCAGATACCACAGAAACTGTAAGGGCATATTAACATCTGGAAAGGAAACTCTTAAAGAATTTCTCTTTTTGACTTGAGGTCAGGAGAGAAGGAAGGGAAAGAAAAAAACAACTGTCTAAGGACTCAGGGCATATAGGAGGTTTCTCTAATAATTTTAATAATTTAAAAATCTAGTAATACTAAAAGTCTAATAATCCTACTCTAATCTTCAATGTCTGAAATTATTTTCTTTTGTGGGTGAGAGGTTAAGAGACACATAATTGGGCTTGAAACAGGTCCTTTGTAAATCCAGAGTCAAAATCTCTTACCTTGCTTTGGAATGTTGATCCATGTCTTAGTACCTCAGATAAAACTTTTATTTAAACATCCTGTAACACACACACACACACACACACACACTGCTCACAGTTTTGCTTACTGGTTTGAAAATAATATATATGACTTAAGTTTTATATTCTATACTTCAATGATTTTCACAGTGACTGCATATTGCTTTATTCCTTTAAATTTAGCATAAAATAATTATCAATTTTTCAAAAAATATGGTAATGAGTAATTTATGATGAAATAAAGGAAAACAAGATTCAAACTGAAAAATATTCTATTAAAACACTTGATAAAATGCTGGGCAATAAAATAACATAAAATCTTTACAGACCATATAATCCAGGAATATATGTATAACTCTTAAATGTTTCAAATGGTTATATGTTAATGGTGGGATAGTGGATTAGTTTTGTTTTCCTTATATTTATTTTCTTTTGTAATTTTAAACACTATTATATATTATTTTTATAATCAGAAAAAAGCAAAATTATTAATGGCATAATGTAGGCCTAATTCAATCTCAAAATAACTAAGAATCTACTAGAATTATAGCTATGTATGACTGGCAGTGCTAATTTGCTTTATTGAACTTAACATTCAACACACATTATTCTTCTAAAGGGATGAATCTTGCAGTCACTTCTCCACAAGTTTCCATAGAAAAAGATCGTGAAAGTCTCAGTCTTAGACCAAATATATATACGGAAGTTCATTTTTCTTAGTTTCTTTTTCTTTCCCGCAGTCAGTGAGTTTTTTTTTAATACAGAAGTTCATTTTTTTTTCACGAATCAAAACTACACATCCTGCTATTGAATTGGAGAAATCTTACTGTGGGCAATGTAGTTAGCTGCTTTTAATGACTCCACAGTCATGGAAGTGATTAAAATGAGTTAAAATAGGTAGAGAGAAAAGCCATTGGCCTGTCATTGTTTCTGTGCACAACATAGCCTCATTATACTTTGGAAAATAAGTGGTTCTATTCTACCTGTTCAAGTAAGAGGTAAGAATATTCATACCTTCTAATAATTCCTTTAAAAATGAAACATGTGACTATGGATAATAAAACATTGATCCAAGTGGTAGACACAGAACGTAAGACTTAAAAAAGAATAATAAATTCCACATCATAAATTATCATCAATCCTATTATCAAAGATGGTGAAATGACCTTGGAAGTTCATTTATTTTGTATATAACCCTGTTCCGAAATCTGGAAAAGATTATTACAGTTTTGTTTAAAATCGAACTCTTTAATCTTCCAGGATTTTCAGCTTGCATTTTTCACATACAACTAAACTATTTCACTTGGACCCAATCCCCTTCTCATCGGTCACTCAATTAGAAGAAAATGACAATGATAATTGCTCTCTGTAACCCAGATGAGACCATCTTGAGTACATGTTACAGTGATTGATGCATCTTAGGTAGAAATTAAAACAATTCCTTACAACCATGAAAAAGCATAATTTTTATTAATGGTTTCAAAGGCAGGAGCAAGGGTAATATTTTCTGTATTTTTCACTTAATCTGTAAGGGAGAGGCTAGAAGGGTTAAGAAGTGCCCTAGTCAGGAGGAGGTATAAGTTGTGAGGCCTGGCTTTTTGCTCACCACCTGGGCACCCAGGCCATTCCTTTACCATCTGGGCTTCAGTTCTTTGTTCTGTTTTCTCTAAAACAGGGAAAATAGGAATATCTACCTGTTTCTACTGTTTCAAATGTCAAATTGTAAGTAAAAGACTTCAGTATATTGTGAAACACTGAATAAAACACTGTCCATTTTGTTCCTTCCAAAAAAAGAGCTCTGCCATTTCATGGTCACATAGAGCAGGCAAAATCACACTGGTGTTCTTCAATATTTGAAACTATTTGCTCAATATGATTTGAGCAGTCATCAGCAATACCTTCCCACAATCAGAATAACCTTTTTGAAGGCACTTTAACAATCTCTAAAATTCAGTGAGAAGATATTTATTTCTCCAGTAACTATTTATTTCCTTGGGTCAACTTTCAAGCCTCTGTTTCCCTGCAAAGGCAAATAAGACTAGAAGTGGGCAGCTCCTAGGAGTGTTTACAGTTTACTGAAATGAAGGCTGACAAATCTTTACCCCAGATAAGTTTTCGAAATGGGTGATCCTGGGAACAATATGAGGAATTTGGGTGTCTGGTGGTGGTAAGACAAAGGAGGATCATAAGGTAAGGACAAGAGAGCAATATGATGTCCAAAAAGAACGTTGATTTGGTATTGCTGAGTGAATTCATGAACTTGAGCAAGTCATTAAATCTCTCTGAATTTTAAATTTCTCATCTTTAAAATAGGGATATGAACATATATTTCTACCTAAAAGTTGACTATTAATTGAAACAGTGAAGTGCCTACTAAAACTAAAATATTTTCTATAACCTGGGACACAGTATATCATAAATTTTGACTCCCTTTTCCCCAATAAAAGTTATGGATATGTTTACCTAAGATTAACCTCCTGTGGATGGTTCTACTTGGAACTCACCCAAAAGTTTTCAATTATATGAAAGTCACCTTATTTTGCCATGATTTTCATAGCCAAAGTTTCCTGTAACTAAGTTTCACATAATTTAATCGTTCATAAGTGTGTGTGTGATAAATTATATTGACATCGCATGGATATCATTTGGAAGATATAATTAGCATTTACAACATGGTTGAAGATTAAAGTTGACATCTTATGGACTCTGAAAGGCGTTGTATCATGTAAGTCCAAAATAATATTTATCATTCTCTTCAATATAAAGTGATATCCCATAGGAAAAAAAAAAGAACCTGAAATTTGTAGAATAAAAAAGGCGCAGACTCTTTGTGTCTCACGGAAGACAAAAGCTTTCCCTCACTTCAGTAGACATTGTTATTATAGGTCATATATACTTGTCAAGTGTTGAAAAGTTCAGGTAATTATCTGTGGCTCTTAACAGGTGCCATTTATTCTTCTTCATTTTATTCTAAGTGGAGTCATTTCATTAATTTCTCACTGACTCTGCTAGCTCCACTGGAATATTTTTCATTGTATATTCGGGATAAAATAAGTTCTGAAGGAAAGTGTTTGAATTAAAGCAGTGCGATTTTCTCATTTGACAGCACAATCTCAAACTTCTAGACCTTTTGTAACCTGAGCATTTGTTTGTTGTGCACACTTGATTTGTCCAAGAAGATGTTTAAGAAGATGTTTGATAAGTTGTTTTCCACAGCTAAACTCTTCACACATACATGATAGTATATGCGGGAGAATTGGTAATAATCGTAAAATTATATGAAGTGCTGCTTCCAGCTTGAAGTTGCCAGTTATGAGAATGAGTCCTAGATGCCTTTCTGTATCAGGCAACTGGGAAAGGATACACTCTGAGTATTCTATATTTTCCTGAGCTTTAGAGAGAAATCTAAATAATTCAATTTAAATTTTAAAAACTCAACCCCATTTTCAAATTTTATGTACATATCTATTTCTATATAGATATATCTAGATCTATACCTATACTTTATACCTATATGCACATGCACAAAAAAAACCCAAAAAACAAAAACCAAAAAACCTTTAACAGCTTAGAAAACACAGTGCAAACTTACAGCTTCTGGGATTTGAGGCCTTTTTGCATGTGACCCCAGCTTTCACTTCTAATGATAGCACTCCCTTGTTCTCCTGACAGCAGTTGCATCCTGCTGCCCGGGACAGGTTTGCTCATTCATTGTGCCTCAGTTGTGAGGGATAAATGAGGTAATGCCTACGTAATGTGCTTTCAAACCAACAACACATGATACACATCATGAGATGATGGTGATGATTTATTGCCTATTTTTTATATCTAGGTCAAATCTGATTTCCTCCACAGAGCCTTTCTTTACCAGCTTAGGTCACCACAATCAATCTTTTTTCTAACATTCCATTGGAGGTACTTTTTGTTTGCCTCTTATATGACTCATGGCCCAAACAAGAGTGCAGGTTCAGCAAGAAGAGAGAGCAAATGTCACTTCTCTTTGAATCTCCCACAGTGCCTGGCACGAGGTCTCGCATAGAGAATGATAAATGGATATTTATTGATAACTCTGTGCAATACCTAGAGGGCAATTACAGTCTTTCAATAAACAAGTTACATATTTAACTATTTATATGTTTCACTCTTTCAATCTTTTTTTTAAAAAAACCTTTCAAGAAGTTTCTCATGAAAAAACAATGCACAAATATCAAAAATAAAATACACCTGCTATTTGTGTGATGGACTAGACATGAATGTAATTTTAAGGTTCCCTTGTACCATTGCTTCAACGTTTGTTTTTGTTCTAGTTACAAATTCTACTCAACATCACACCCTTCATAGTCACATGTTTTTCTGCCCAGTCCGTGCTTTCCAGTGCCTGGGCGTGGATTAAATTGATCAGGTAGCAGACTGGCTCACATGAAGAGTTTCTTAGTATCATTTTATTTCAAAAACTTTCCATCTTTTATGAGTAAGCACTATTTCTGAAAAATAATCAATCCAGGCCATTTTATTCTTGCCGTTATGTTTTTCTTTTAATGAGGAACTTATGAAACCAGAAATTGTATTTCATATTCAAACATCCCAGAGGCCTTCTACACTCTATTGTATCCCGTCTCCTGTCGACTTTCCAATCCATTTCATGCTGTCACCCCCTCCCATTGCCAAACCAATAAATAATCCTCTTAAAATGCAAATATTGATATTTAAAATAATGGAATATCTTTTGTAAATAGAATTGTGAGATTTACAGGCAAATGAAAATCTAGTCTTTGGAAATTGCTTCAATAACTCTCTGTGACTTTTTTTTTTAAAGCACAATTGCAGGAATAAAAGGATATATTCCTATTGTTACATAAGCAGCACAGTAGGTGGCTTTTGCACTTATCTCTCTAGATGATATTTAGTCCTAGTGTGGACAGGTACAGTTTCTAAGCAGAATATATTGTTACAGAATTATCACTAGATCAAAAACAAAGGCTTCAAACAGTCTTTAAAATTTACCAAGTAATTTGAGATGTTTTGTTATGAATAATTTTAAAAATACCATAAGTTTGTGACAACTTTTAAAATAACAAAAGCCAATACTAATTCAAATTTCCCTTAAAGCTTCAGGAGTTATTTTAATCAGTTATTCACTATAAACTGCCTTTCATATTCATCTATCCT
Source organism: Hippopotamus amphibius kiboko (assembly GCF_030028045.1). Taxonomy (NCBI): domain Eukaryota; kingdom Metazoa; phylum Chordata; class Mammalia; order Artiodactyla; family Hippopotamidae; genus Hippopotamus; species Hippopotamus amphibius. Next base: position 167,318,711 of record NC_080189.1, read on the forward strand.
TTACAGCAAACAAACCTGATGAAAAAGTAGAGATCAAATACGTGACTGTTTCCTGGTATTTGCTTATCTTTAAGATAAGAAATATTATAGGATACCAACTGCACCAAAAGCCCCAGTACAATCACAAATGTGCCAGACTAGTTTCTGTACGGAAAACAGTCTTACTTTGCTACCCATGGATTTCTTGTGGGTAATCTTTTCATGATGTTGTCATCAGAAGAAGCACCAGGATCATAAATTTTACTTGACATTGTTATGATGGATGGATTACTAAGACGTTGTAAATGATGTAAACGTCTCAATAGCATTAAGAAGCCAAACTCAAATGTTTATTGCAGAAGATGTGTGGTATGTCTAGACATAACAAAGCAATAAAGAGCTGCAGAGAATAAAAATTAACTCTACTCAAATTATAATTGCAAAAATTATGCATTAATTTGGAACAAATAACTATACTTAAAACTGAAGTAAAGTGACAATGGAAATCTTGAAGCTATTAGGTTATCGTACATTTGAAATTGTTAATATAGAAGTAAAGGGTAAGAGGAGTAAAAAGTTAGCTATTTAAATAATACCCCCCAAGTGTATTACAGTATTATTCATACTACCACAATTTTATCTGGTTTGTGGTCTGTTCTAGAATTTCTATTGAACAACAATAGTAATTTTATTTCTATTTTTGGTTGTGGTAAAGTAGAATTGTCCTGAATCAATTTCTGTGGAGCTTATTTTTAATTTATTAGAAAAGGTCCTTTGCTTTAAACGTTATGTTCCTTTTTTAAATATACTTAGTGGTTTATTCTTATTGAAACCAAAGGGGTTGTCCATGCCATCATACTAATTTAGTATAAAGTAATATCATTCACCAATTATACTATTTAGAGCAAAAATTAAATTTCCTGTTATTTAAACTCAATTGAAATTTAAATAAATGCAATAGTAAACTACCATTACAGTAAAATCCCTTTCCCATACGCTGACACTGAGAAGATAAAAATCTTTGAAAAAGAAAAATGTAATTCAACCCCCACCAACCAAATTTTGGCTACTTTCAGTCATATTTAATAGAATAAAGGATGAGCCCAATCAAATAATTTAGACAGTTGCTTGGAAACTGTTGAAGTGATATTGTATTCTCAGGATCTTCCAGAAGAGGTAGCAGCCTTATCTTGTTTTGAATATGTAATCAACACAGAACTGTTAAACAGAAATTGCTTGGGATATATAGTCTTGATCAAATGTACCTCAGACAGTTACATTAGGTAAATCAATCTTTTGGGACTTTGGTTACATTCAGGTGTCAATACTATGATGGTTAAGAGCCAGGCTCACTTGGTTTAAAGCCTGGCTCTGCCATTTACTAGTTCTGTTTCCTTAAATAAGTAGTTTCATCTCTTTGTGCCTCGGTTTCCTCATGTGAAATACTGTAGTGATATTAGGGTTCTTGTGATGTTTATATATGTTAATATACATAAAGCACTTAGAAGTGTGTCTGTCATAGAGTTTTTGCACAACTATTCACTCTTACAAGTGTGACTCTTTGCCATAACATTTTCCTAATTCACTCCAAAATCTCTGGATCAAACCAGAGTTCCTCATCTGAACCACAGAACACAGAAAATGATTTTTTGTCCATCACCACAGAGTTACAATTTTTTTTTCTTGTGATAAGAACTTTTCAAATCTACTCTCTTAGCAAATTCCACATATAGACTACAGTATTATTAACCATGGTCATCATGGGGTACATTACATCCCCAGGACTTATTTTATGAATGGAAGTTTATACCTTTTGACCACCTTCACCTGTGATTTGAATGCCTATGGTTTCTTTGACTCTCCCAAAGATGATACAAAGCTCGTGCCATTCTAGAGGCATAGGAGAGTGGTTAATTCCTTACATACAGTGTACCTTGTGCTAGGCTAAAAAAAAACACTCCACCCCCCAAGAAAAGATATCTATATCCTGGTTATGGGTTTAATTGCATATCCCCAAAATTCATATGTTGAACTCCTAACCCCAGTACTTCAGAATGTGACTATATTTGGAGATGGTATCTTTAAAGAGATAATTAGGTTAAAATGACATAATTAAGGTGGGCCCCAGGTCTTTTTTAAAAAAAATAAATTTATTTATTTGTTTTCTTACTTATTTGTTGGCTATGTTGGGTCTTTGTTGCTGTATGCATAAGCTTTCTCTAGTTGTGGAGAGCTGGGGCTACTCTTTGTTGCGGTGCAGTGGCTTCTCTTGTTTCAGAGTCTGGGCTCTAGGCACATGGGCTTCAGTAGTTGCAGCACGTGGGCTCAGTAGTTGTGGCTCTCAGGGGCTTAGCTGCTCCTCGGCATGTGGAATCTTCCCAGACCAGGGGTTGAACTCGTGTACCCTGCATTGGCAGGCAGATTCTTGACTACTGTGCCACCAGGGAAGTCCATGACTGGCATCTTTTTAAGAAGAGATTAGGACTCAGACATGCACAAGGGGAGGACCATGTGAAGGGAAAGAAAGATAACCACCATCTATAAGCCAAAAAGACCTCAAAAGAAATCAATCCTGCTATCTTCCATATTGTGAGAAAATAAATTTTTGTTGTTTAAGCCATCTGGCCTGTGGTAGTTTGTTATGGCAGCCCTAGAAAACTGCTGTACAGATTTCATGTAATGAATACACTACAATTTATAATTCATTCTGCTCTTGATGGATATCTGACTTCTTTCAAGTGTTGCTGCTATCAGCTTTTTTGTATATCACCTTATGTAAATAAAATACATGTTTTTTGTGGAGTATCTACCTAGACAGAGATGTATGGGGTCATGAGATGTATGTATGTTCAGTCTGAGCAGCACTATGAAGTACTTGTGAAATATCAATTTCTATTTCTACTAGCAGTGCTTGAGAGTTCTGGTTTTCAGAACTTAGCCTTTCTGATGGGTTGGTAATAATAACCTATTTTGAATTAATTTAAGTATAAATAACAGAAAACAAATTGTATCCATTTTAAATATAGGGTTTGATTAGATAAATACACTAAAATATCTCTTTTCGTTCATTTAGAAAATTTCTGATATTCTTCCTTCTTGTTTTATGTGTATCAACAGTTCCTTTATTTTTATTCCTGAGTAGTAAGGAATTCATTGTGAGGATGTACTACAGTGTGCTTATTTCCTCACTTGTTGATGAACATTTGGGTCGTTTACAGTTTGGGACTATTGTGAATCAAGTCTCTATGAACATTCTTGTACAAATTTTTGTGTTACCTATTTTTGCTTTTCAAGGGTAAATAGGTAGGAGTGGAATATTTGAATTATATGGTAAATATTTATGCAGCCTTATAACACAATGCCACTCTTTTCCCACATAGTTTTACTACTTTACATTACCAACAAAAATGTATTAGAGTTATAGTTGTTTCATATATTGCCAACACTTGGTATGCCATTTTAAATTTACCTATCAAATAGATTTGGTGTCTAATTTTGATTTAATTGGTTTAATGTTTATATACCCTCATCATAGTCCCTGATGACTAAAAGTTATTGAGTATCTTATTACGTACTTGTTGACTTTCATATATTTTATTTTATGAAGTGATTTTTCAAATGTTTTGCCAATTTTTTATTGGGCTCATTTAAAATATTGAGTTGTAAGAGTTCTTTATACCTTCCAGACGTATGTCCTTGGTCAGATAAATGAACTGAAAACACTTTCTTCAAATCTGTGCCTTGGTTTTTCACTACCTTAACAGTATTTTTCAAAGAGAACTTTTAAATTTTGGTGAATTTTATTAATTTTTTTCTCTGTTTAAATATGCATTTTGTATTTATTTAAGAAATTGCCACCTATCACTAAACAGTGAGGATGTTTGTTCTGTATTTTACTCTGGAAATTTTATAGTTTTAGCACTTAATTTTAGATCTATGATGCATTTTAATTTGTTTCCTTTTGAATACGATGTAAAGTAGGAATTTAGTTTTTGTTTTTCTCATATAGATATTCAGCTCTTTCAGCATCATTTGTGGAAATGTTTCTTTCCCTAATTAGCTGCTTGGGCACCTTGATCAAAAATGAACATATAGATGTGGGGATCTATTTCTGGGCTCACTTTTCTTTGGTACTGATATACATATCTTTACATCCCTACCATATTGCATTGGTTACTGCATTGATCAGATATTATAAGTGCTTCAATTTTGTTTTAAATTTTGGCCAGTATAAGTTTTTTGCAATCCCATATAAAATGAAGAATCAGCTTAACTACAAAACAGAACAAAACCAAAAAAATCTGCTGTTATTTGATTTGGCATTATGTGGAAATAATTAATGAATTGGGGAAAAATTGACATCTTAAAAAAATGAGGTTTTCAACTTTATAAATATAAACTTTATAATATAAATTTATTATATTATTCCACTTAATTCTTTCAAAATTTATTTTTAAATTTGTGCTTTCATGGCACAGATCTTGTCTAAATGTTATTAAATTTTGCCCTACTTTATATTTTTGATACTATTGTAAATGTAATTTTTACACATTTTTAATTCATAATACTTTGTTGCTAGTATATAGAAATAGAGTTTCTTTTTGGATATTGACTTTATATTCCTAGACCATGCTATATTAAATAATTAATCCTAGTAGCTTTTATCTAGATATATTATGAGGTTCCACTTACTTGACCATGTTGTTTACAAACAAAGATGGTTGTATTTCTTCCTTTCCAATCCATTTTTCCTTAACTTCTTTTCTTACCTGATTGCACTACCTAAAACTTCCAGAATAATGTTGCACAGGAGTAGTGAGAGTGGACAGTCTTGCTATATTCTCAGTGCTATGTGGTAAACATTCATTTTTTAAAAGCCATTAAGTTAGTTGTAGAAACTTCTAGATATTTCTTTATCCATTCATATTCTTTATTATAAGTGGGTATTGAATTTTGTAAAATGCACTCTCTGTATTTATTAGAATACTCATATTTTTCTCCTCTTTGATATGGTAAATTACATTGATTGCCTTCTTGTGATAAATTCCACTTGGCTATTATGTATTAATTTTTTATAGATTAAAGTATTTGCTTCATCATTTTATTAAAAAAAAAAAAAAGAATTGCTTCCTGTATGTACATGAGGAAATTTGGTCAGGACTCTTCTTATAATGTTCTTATCCAGTTTGCTATCATATTTCTCCACACTATTCTATGAAAGTACTTGTGGGGGCTGATATTTATTTTTTTCCATGAAAGTTCAAAAGAATGCTCCAAAAAAGTGATCTGAGCCTGGTGTTTTCTTTGTGAGACGGTTTTATTTAATAGGTGTAGTGCTATTCAGATTTTTCATTTCTTCTTGATTTTTCATTTCTTCTTCAGTTTTGGTATATTGTGTCTGCCAAGGATTTTTCCATCGTCTTAGTTGTCAAATTTATTAGAAAAAATCATTTTTAATATTTTTATCCTTTGTGTCTGTCAAATGTTTAATGATGTTCCTCTTTCATTCCTGATATTGTTAATTAGCTAGCCTCTCTCTTTTCTCCTTTCTCTCTCTCTCCTTCTGTCTCTTTCCTTGGCCTAGATAGATATTCATCAATTTTACCATCTTTTCAAAAAATCATCTTTGGTTTCATTGACTCATCCCATTTTTTATCCATTTTCTATTTCATGGGTTTCAAGGTTTCCTTTCCTAGCTATTTTAGATAGAAAATTAGATTTGATGTGAGAATTTTTTTCTTTTATAACATAATCATTTAAAGCTATCAATTTATCTCTAAGCATCACCTTAGCTGAGCCCCATAAATAATTATTGGTTTAATTTTAATTCCTTTGAAAATTTTCTCATTTACCTTGTAATGTGACATTTAGAAATGTGTTGTTTTATTTCCCTGTACTTTTGAATATATTTATGTTACTGATTTAATATAATTCCACTGTGTTTCAGAATAATTACTTCAAAGGACATAATGCACACTCTGTATATTTGCAATACTCTATTGATGGATTTCCTTTGGACTAGCATATGGACTTTATTGGTGAATAGCCCATATGTTTTGAAAAAGATAAGTGTTGAGAAATATATTTCTGAAGAGTTTGGAGTTGAGTATTTTTAAGATATCAATTAAGTCAAGTTTTGATGGTTTTGTGCAGGTCTTGTATATCTCATTGATTTTTTTATTTCTGTTCTGTTAGTCATTGAGGTTGTTTGAAACTTCTGACTATGAGAGTTTGTCCATTTCTTCTTACAGTTTTGTCAGTTCTTTAAAAAAAATTTATTTATTGGGATATAGTCGCTTCACAGTGTTGTGCTAGTTTCTGCTGTACAATGAAGTGGATCAGCCATGTATATACACATATCCCCTCCCTTCTGGATTTCCCTCCCATTCAGGTCACCACAGAGCATCTAGCAGCATTCCTTGCTATACAGCAGGCTCTCACTAGTCATCTGTTCCATACATAGCAGTGTTCATGCAATTAGAAGCTCTTTCAATAATCCAGATACAAAATTACAAATACTGTACAATTCCACTTGTGTGAGGTGCCTGGAGAAGTCAAATTCAGAGACAGAGTAATATTCCATTGTATATATGTGCCACATCTTTATCCATTCATCTATTGATGGGCATTTAGGTTGCTTCCATGTCCTGGCTATTGTAAATAGTGCTGCAGTGAACATTATGGTACATGTTTCTTTTTGGATTATGGTTTTCTCTGAGTACATGCCCAGTAGTGGGATTGCTGGGTCATATGGTAGTTCCATTTTTAGTTTTTTAAGGAACCTCCAAACTGTTTTCCATAGTGGCTGTACCAGCTTACATTCCCACCAACAGTGCAGGAGAGTTCCCTTTTCTCCACACCCTCTCCAACATTTATTGTTTCTAGATTTTTTGATGATGGCCATTCTGACTGGTGTGAGGTGATCCCTCATTGTGGCTTTGACTTGCCGTTCTCTAATGATTAGTGATGTTAAACATCTTTTCATGTGTTTGTTAGCCATCTTTATGTCTTCTTTGGAGAAATGTCTATTTAGGTCTTCCACCCATTTGTGGATTGGGTTGTTTGCTTTTGGGGTATTAAGCTGCATGAGCTGCTTGTATATTTTGGAGATTAATCCTTTGTCCGTTGCTTTGTTGGCAAGTATTTTCTCCCATTCTGAGTGTTGTCTTCCTGTTTTGTTTATGGTTTCTTTCGCTGTGCAAAACTTCTAAGTTTCATGAGGTCCCATTTGTTTATTCCTGATTTTATTTCCATTATTCTAGGAGGTGGGTCAAAAAGGATCTTACAATGGAATATTACTCAGCAGTAAAAAGGAATGAAATTGAGCTATATGTAATGAGGTGGATAGACCTAGAGACTGTCATACAGAGCAAAGTAAGCCAGAAAGAGAACAAATACTGTATGCTGACTCATATATATGGAATCTAAAAAAATGGTACTGATGAGCCCAGTGACAGGGCAAGAATAAAGATGCAGATGTAGAGAATGGACTTGAGGACACAGGGCTGGGGAGGGGAGCGAAGGGGAAGCTGGGACGAAGTCAGAGAGTAGCATAGACATAGATACACTACCAAATGTAAAATAGATAGCTAGTGGGAAGTTGCTGTATAACAAAGGGAGATCAACTCGATGATGGGTGATGCTTTAGAGGGCCAGGATAGGGTGGGTGGGAGGGAGTTGCGGGAGGGAGGGGATATGGGGATATATGTATAAATACAGCTGATTCACTTTGGTGTACCTCAAAAACTGGTACAAGAGTATAAAGCAATTATATTCCAATAAAGAGCTTAAAAAAATTCAGAGACAGAAAGTATAACGGTGGTTGCCATGTGCTGGGAGGATAGTGGAATTGGGAGTTAGAGTTTATAGGCACAGAGTTTCACTTTGGGAAGATGAAAAAGTTCTGGAGTTGGATGATGGGAATGGTTGTATAACAGTGTGAATGTGCTAAGGTCACTGAACTAGACATGCAAAAACCATTAGAATGGTAAATTACATATTATGTATAGTTTATTACAATTTTTAAAGAATTTACATTTGATTTTTTTTTAAAGACAGATGTGATTGCTTGCTCTGTTTCTATTGACTCCTTTTTCGTCTGGTTGTTGGTCAAAATGTCCTGTTTCTTCACATTTTAATAAATTTTGATAGAATGCTAGACCCTATGAATGTTACATTGTCGCTTGCCATGTGTCATTAGCTCTCTTTAATTTTAATTTTGTTTTAATGGCAGGCAGTCAAGTTTCTTGGGGTTGAGCTTGATCTCTTTGAGGCATGACTTCAAGTTTTATATTTTAGGTCCTAGGGTAAACTTTACTCTAGGACAAGGGGTCTCAACCAGGGGTGATTTTGTCCTTAAATATGTAAAATTTAGTATTCAGCTACAGAGTCCAGGGAACATTGTATAAATTTCTGGAGCTCTTTCTCAGGGTAATGTCTTCCTTTCTGATTCTCTGCCCACAGATCCCAGATACCACATTCTCTCCTAGGTTTCTTTAATGTTGATTCTTGTTTGGATATCCCCTGCCCTGTGCTGTAGTCAGGAAATGTATTGCCTTCTAACAGAAAGCGGAGGAGATCTTAGTGTTCGCTTTTAATATTCTCCTCTCAACAATCATATTCTTATGCTATGTGCTGTCAATTGTCAAAAATACACATTCCATACATCTTTTCCATATTTCTAGTGAGTGGTAGTGGGACTGAGATGCTGTCTAAATTACTTCACCCTCACTGGAATTTGAAGTACCATATTTTGGTTTGAATTTCCATTTTCAAAATGATTAATTACATTGAAAACCACTTTTTTAATGTGTCCATTGGCCATTTATATATCCTGTTTTACAAATTCCCTATTAAATTTCCCCCATTTGTCTGTTAGTCTTCCTTTTAAATAGTGATACTTAGCATTTATTTTTATATTCTAAATGCAAGTTCTCTGTCAACTAAATGTCGTACAAATAGATTTTCCCAATCTGACTCACTTTCTAATTTTTTTAATGTTTCCTTTTGATGAGAAAATGTTCTTAGTTTTAATAAGCTTCCGTTGATGGTTTACTTTCTTTTCTATGTTAGCATTTCATGTTCTTTGCAAGTAGTCTTTGACAACCTGAGGTCATAAAAATATTTTCTTATGTTTTAGTCTAAAAGCTTTATTGTTTCACTTTGCACATTTATGTTTATAATCCACCTGACATAGACTTTTATGTAAGATGTACAGTTGGGGTAGCAATTCAATTTTCCCAGGACCAATTTATAAGAAGGCCATTCTCCACTGCACATCAGTTTATCATATATGTGTAGAACAGTGTCTGTAGAATCTACTCTAGTAAATAGTTCATTTTGCTATATTTCTGCTTCTTTAATTGACATCATTTAAAATAAAGATTATGTCTTGTATGTAAGTCTTCAGGGTTTATTCTTCTTCAAGATTGTTTTGGATATCTGGACCTTGCAGATTTCCATATAAATTTTACAATCAGCTAATTTTTAGTGGAAGTGCATTAATTCTAGATCAATGACTGGAGATTTGACTTCTTTACAACATTTGACTTCTTTACAACATTACCTGAATCCAAATATTTAGATATTTTAATATTTTAATAGTGATTTGGATTATTCAGAGTAGAGGTTTTACAATTGTTTATTAGTTTCATTGGCAGATATTTGAGATTTTTGATGATGTTATAAACTATGTATTCCTTAAATTTTCATTTCTATTTGTGAGTGGTATATAAAAATAAAATTGAATTCTCTATGTTTACACTGTAACTTTAAATCTTCCTAGATAACTTATTAAATCCCATCATTTCTTTAGATTTTCTATGTATACATTGTGTTAAATAAAAATTGTGACAGATTTATTTCCACTTTTCCCATAATTAAAGTTTTTCTTTCTTTCTCTTACTGATTACAATAGCTCACCATTAAGTCAGATGCTTATTTAAAGTTGTGTAGATACTCTTTATTAGACTAAGGAAGTTCTTTTCTAATTAGAGTATGTTAAGAGGTTTTTTTAAAAAAAATATTTCATAGATGTTAAAGTTTGTCAAATATTTTTATTGCATTTATTAAGGTTGTCATCTTTTTCTGCAAATGTAGTAAAATACACTGGTTTATTTGGTTTTATAAATTAAGACATGATTTACATACAATGAATTCTATCCTTATTCATGCAAACTTTTGCAAATTTTGACAAGTTGCATAGTTAAGTAAACAACACGGCAATCAAGGTATAGTACATTTATATAATATCAAAAAATTTCCTCATGCCTCATCAAAATCAAACTCTCTGTACATCCTCTGGCAAACACTGATCTTTTCACTGTCTAAATTATTTTGTCTTTGCAGATGCTGTGTAAAGAGTGTCATACAATATGCAGTCCTTTGAGTCTGACCTCTTTCACTTAGCGTGATGCATGTGAGACCCATCAATGATTTTGCAGGTGCCAGTAACTACAGTCCAATAGTAATTCATTGTGTGGATGTATCACAGGTTGCTTATTCCAATATTGAGGAATATGTGGGTTGTTACCCATTTCTGTTAATAATGAATAAAATCTTTATAACATTTACATCATTTTTTTTTGTGAACATACATTTCATTTCACTCGAGTAAACACCTAGTTTTGGGATTGCTGGGTGATGTAATAAGTTTAACTTTATTATTATTAAATGTTTTCCCAGTTCCCAAAGTAGTTTTACCCATTTTACATTAATTACAGAAATATATTTGAGTTCTAATTGTTTTGCAACTTTATCCACAATTGATATGGCCGGTATGTATTGTTTTCTTGTTGACTTTTCAGTCATTCTAACAAGTATGTATTGGTATCACATTGTGGGTTTAATTCACATTTTCCTAAAGGCTAATGATGTTGAGAAGTTTTTCATGTACTGGTTTGCCATCTATATATCTTTTTGGTGATGCATGTTTTCAAATTGTATGCCCATTATTTTAATAGGTTGTTTATTTTCTTGTTACTGGTTTTGAAATTTCTTTATGTATTCTGGATATGTCTTTTTCCAGACACGTGATTTGCAGTTATTTTCTAACAGTCTGGGGATTGTTTTAACTTTCTTAATGGTGTCTTTCAAAAAGCAGAAGTTTTTTAATCGATGAATTCCAATTTATCATTTTTTGGGGGTGTGTGTGTGTACCATGATTTTGGTATCATATCTAAGAAATATAATACACCTAATCTAATATTGTAAAGGTTTTCTCCTAGATTGTCTTTAAAATGTTGAAAATAATTTTTGGTCTTATATTTTGGTTAATGATAAATTTTGTATATAGAGCAACATAGTACTGTTTTAATCACTGTCATGTTATACTAAGTTTAAAATTAAGTATAGTGGGGGGCTTCCTAGGTGGCGCAGTGGTTAAGAATCTGCCTGCCAATGCAGGGGACACGGGTTCGAGCCCTGCTCCAGGAAGATCCCACATGCCGTGGAGCAACTAAGCCCGTGTGCCACAATTGAGCCTGTGCTTTAGAGCCCGTGAGCCACAGCTATTGAGCCCATGTGCTGCAACTACTGAAGCCCACGTGCCCACAGCCCATGCTCCACAACAAGAGAAGCCACGGCAATAAGGAGCCTGTGCACCACAACGAAGAGTAGCCCCCACTCACTGCATCTAAAAGAAAGCCCACACAAAGCAAAAAAGACCCAACACAGCCAATAAAATAAATAAGTAAATTAACAAAAATAGGTATAGTGGGTCCTTTAAACTTGATCTTTTTTTTTCAAAATTGTTCTAGCTATTTCAGTTTATTGCCTTTCCATGTAAAACTTAGAATCAACTACTTTTTTAATACAAAAATTTTGGCTGGAGTTTGATTGGGGCTGCAAATGCATAGGTTAGTTTGGGAAGGGCTAACATCCTAATAATCTTGAGTCTCTCAATCCAGTGACAAGGTATATCTTTCCATTTACTTAGATCTTCTTTGATTACTTCCATCAGTGTTTTGTAGTTTAATCATACAAATTATGCATGCATTTTTTTAGATTTCATTTAAGTATTTCATGTTCCTTTTGGAACTATTACAAATGATACTTTTAAAAATTCAATTTCCAATTGTTCATTGCTAATACATACATATACAACTCATTTTTAAATATTTATATTTTGTGACCATGAAAAATCACTTATTAGTTCTAATATCCTCTTGTGTAAATTCTTTTATAATTGTTATATAGGCTTTGCATCATAAGAATGGACAGACTTTTGTTGTTTTCCTAATCGGTCTGCATTTTATTTTTTTCATGCCTTATTGCATTGCATAAGACTCCCAGGAGCCATCGTTACCTTGGTACCCTTGTAAATGACGCTAGCTATAAGTTTTTGTAGATTCCCTTGATCAGGTTTATTCTTAGTTTGCTGAGAATTTTTATCATCAATAGATATTGAATAATGCCAAAGGCTTTGCCTGAATCTTTTGAGCTTATCTTTATTCTTTTTAGCCTGTTGATTTGCTGAATAATATTGATTAATTTTAAAATATTGAAACATAACTTCCATTTGAGAATTTCTATTTGATTATTTTGAAGATTACAATCATCTGGTTAAATTATCTGTATTTCAACTTTGTCTTCATGGGTTTTTTTTTCTTATTGTTAAGCATCTTTATCATAGTCATAGCATCCTTTATGATTAAAAGCAGTATCTAGAATATTTGTGGGTTTGCCTCTGTTGTTTGATATTTTTCGTGGATTTTAGACATGTTACCTATGCTATGACATGTGAAGTAATTTCTGATTAAATCTGAAATTATATATAAAAAGTGCCTGGAGAGGCTATCTTCTTGCAGAGAGGTGTTTGCTACACTTACAAATTGGGGACTGATTACTTTAATGCAGCAAGACATTGTTTAGAATAGGGCTAACTTGTTCTCTTGGTAAGGCTGTCTCCAGGTTTTCAACAAAGAACTTGTTTTCTTTAAGCCTCTAACCCTTGATAAGTATGAAACACTAACCTGTGCTTCAGGAAACAGTTGAAACCTCAATTCTTCTTTTTAGAGTCTTTGTTTTTAAGATTTTTAAATCTATGACTTCCAATCTATGCTGCTCCAGAATATGGCCAATGTATCAATAGGGCAACTAGCTGTTTTTTGAGTCTACCTTCCAAGTCTCTGTCCAGAATTTTGCTGTTTTATTCTGAACACTGGCAGAAGTTTTCAGTGGATAAATTTTCAGCTTTCTGCCCCTACTTATAATCAGAAAATACTTTAAAGGCGAAAGTGACTACGTACAATCAGATCACTTTTGTGAAGTTCTTCCCTTTCTGGAATCTTGGCCCATCCAGTTCTCCGTTCTCATTGTTTCTAACTTTCTGCTGTCCTCCAGCATATATTTTTGAATTCTATGTAGTATTTTGTTCTATTTTTACTGTGGTTGCTTTCAATAACAGCATTGGTCTGTCACTGGGCACTACATATCATCCCAAGGTGTTGTCCCTCAATTTCAGTAAATTTTTTTCACCATGAGATCAGAGGTTTTCTTCTTCATTTTAATACTTTCTCTGATTCCCAGATCATAAACAGTATCTCAAACATAGTGGACTCTCATTGAATATCTGCTAAGTGAATGAATAACCTACATATTTCCAGCAAAACAAACAAGTGCATCAGAAGATAAGTCATCTATTTTGAATGTGTCAGTTTAACTCTAGATAACTCTATTTTATGTCACTATTGTGCCCTAGCATTTTTTGGTAATTATAGGTTTAGTTTCTTTACAATTTTGATTTTTTGTTATAGTAATACAAAGATATTCTGTCACTATCCTATCTTACCCTATTATTGATATTTAAAAGATTTAAAAAGAGAGAATACAAAAGAAGAATAAAGCCTGCTGTAAACATAGATGCACTTACTGGAGATTTTCTGAAATTTTTCCAGAATGATTGGTGATATCTCATAAAAATATTTCGTAAAATGTAGGGAAGTTAAAATCAGAATACCAGTGAGTATGCTTTCTCAGATAATATATGATAATACACAAAGAGTTTAGTTGTTTCTGATTTCTATTAAAATGTATTGATAGATTTTCTCTACATAAATTACTGCAGCAGGGAACGAGAGAAAATTGCCTCCTGAAATGATTTTATTTGAAGAGTATCAGCTAAATTGGTTCCCCTGGAGGTGACTGAAATCAAGGGCAGAGACTAACTAGGAATATTATTCACTAAAAGAATAAAAAGATCTTCCTTTGCAATGTTTATTAGTAGGTCTTGACACAAAGCCAAAGAATCCGAACTTCATTTGAGTCCCTGGGGTAAGAAAGCACTTTTGAATTGGTTATATTACTTTTTATTTGACTGAGATTACAAAGAATTAATAATTATCATGAAACAATGAATTTCTACCATTAGAAAATACCTTGGTGGGCACAGGAATCATATCACAATGAGTCTTAAACTTATAGTTTAGTGTTAAGATTTGGTCATTTCACATATTCTGAGCTGCTGGGAGGTATGTACTTGCATGCATATGAGTGGTGTCTATTTTTTTACATAAATCTTTAATGCCAGGGAGAGAGCCCCAGTCGTTGCTTTTATTTTATTTTAATGTGTTTATTCTCACCTTACTCTCACTATTGACATCATTGGCTTATTACTAAATTCAAGAGGGAAAAAAAGAGTAAGGGACTTTCTCTAGGTTTAGCAAGTCATAAAAATTCATCAGAAATGAGCTCTCAAAACTAGACTGCAAGTTTTGTCTTACATTTCCCAGCGTGAGATAAAAGTTTTAATCTCTCATTCTGAAATATCCAAATGACCCTTGGCTGTTCATTTTAGATTAAAGCCCTAATGGTACCATTGCCTGTTGCAGCACAATTTCATTCTTCACTTTTGTGAGGCACCAGACTTAAAGGAACCGCTGTTATTATTTAAGGACATTTCAAAAGGAAAGCTGACACTATCAAATAAACACATTTAATGAAGTGAGATTACTAGTCACTAAGGTGCTAATGAACTGTAAGATTAGCTGCAGCAAACAAAATTTCTCCCATGTCCCCTCCTGCCAATATCTAGGACTCCAGCTGAAGAGATAAGATGTAGCATTCATGCAGTGTTCAATACTCAGACAGCTGAGACTGTGTTCTTCCTCTATAACCCTACACTGTCAAAATAGCAGCTGAATTCTGGGTCAAAATGAGTATGAGGAGAGAGATATGGAAACTTGATTTTTTTCTTTTTTGTTTCACTTTCACAGAGTTCTTTATAGTCTTTGAAATATATAATTTATAGTTATATGTTAGTAAAAAAATTTATTTTGCCAAATGTCTTTACCACCAAGATTCTGCTTAAAGATATAACATTACTGATCATGGAAGAAATATTGCAAAATTGTCTAGGACTATATTGGGTAAAATATCATAATAATTTTTTTTAATCCAGCACTGGGACTTCCCTGGCAGCCCAGTGGTTAAGACTCCACGCTTCCACTACAGGGGGATAGGTTCAATCCCTGGTCAGAGAACTAAGATTCCACATGCTACGTGGCACAGCCAAAAAACAAAAATAAAAATAAAAATAAATTCAGCACTGACTTGGATATTGCCAAAGAAACTGCATAGACTACATCTTCTCTTAACACTGTACCACCATCCCAAACTCCCCACCCCCCATTAACCCCCTACACAAACCCTGCCCCACCTCAAGACTGGCTAAAGGAACATTCTTCTCTGTTTCCACACACTTTAAGCAAATAATTTGTTTCATTGATGTATTGTTTGCCAACTAACACTTGCAGAGCATCACAGTGAACTAACAAATACAGTGCTTAGATGCACTAAATGTGAACATCACACATGGACAGGTGAATGTAGGGAATAAAAAAGAAGGATAAACTAAGGAGACTGAACAAGGAGGGAGGGTGGTGAGAGGGAGGACAGAAGGAGGGAGGAAGACACAAGGGTTTCAAGTCGTCTACTAATCAAAGATATAGGCATTGTCTGTGGATCGATTTAACACAATAAGTGGCAGTTATGCATATATTTGAAAAAAATGTACTTTCTAGCCTGATAATTTTGGTTGTTTAAAGAATTGCTGTGTAATCAATTTGATCATAGCAGTCAGTATCGATCAGAAAACAGACAGATTGGCTATACAGGGCCCCGTTTATTTGCTCACCTACTGTGTATAAGCAGGGCTGTTTAAAACTGAGAGGATTCAATCCATTAAAACAAAAACAAAAAATCTTTTGTATGACAAATAAGTTGCTAATGCAATTTCACAATCTAGTCAGTACCAAATTTGTATTATCATAATGCTCACGTGCAAGTTACCAACACGAGTAATGCAAGTAATGAGTGATGCATGTTACCAACATTACGAAAGCAATGCATGGCATCTCCTTGCTTCCTCTTCACCTCACTATTTAAGCCTGCACCCACTGGAGCTGTGTTAGGGGAGCATCACCACAAGGCTGCTTAAAATCATAACTTCAAGTCATTCTGATTAGGAAGGTAGAGAGCAAACAAGATCAACATATTTTCCCTGTGGGATCAAATGGGCTTTGCAAGATTTCAACAGTTCAGTTATTTTCAGCTTCCTGGAGGAAATTCATCAAAAGCACTTTTTTTTTTGGTGCAGTTTTCCTGCCTCTCACCCTTTGTTCTGCAAGCCTCCTGTCTTTATACTTTCTGCATCTGCTATATTACATCCCTAGCTGGTTGTGAATTCCAGCTTCTTATCCAAAGAAAAATCTTGCCTCTGTGAATCACCCTACATGATATCCAAGAAGGGAACAGAAAATAAAGCCCATCTGAAGTTGGAACTAAAGAACAGGCAATAGGCAGCAAGGGAGAGCTACAATTTGTATATGGTTTCAAGGACTACTTGTGCTTTTCCTTGACAACATAAGCAATGATAACAAATCTTTGCCTTTTTTTCCCCACTTATTTTTTTTCTCATACTAAAAGTGTTTTATAAACAACCTTACACCACCTATGCTTTCTAGAATGAGGCAGAATATAAATATGAAAATAGAGTTGGACAGGTGTGGAATTTACAAAGACCTTTATATGTAATCTTGCTAATCATCTCCACTTAAAACCCAAGTCCATGAAATTGAGAGAGACTACACAACTTGTCCAATATGATCTTTGGCAGTTTAGAAACTGAACTAAAGTTTTCTGGAAATTAAAGTCTTTTTGATGAAATTTCATAATTTTAGTAGCTCAGCTTCTTTTGGTCCTGGTGGAAAAGCCCAGCAGTTTTAGAATGGCGTGCAAGGCTTTTCCATCATCCGTGCACATCTCCTCTGCTGGCTCTATTTTCCATCAGCCCTCACCTGCTACCATGTTTTCCAAGCACAACAAATGATCATTTAGTTCTTAAAGATGCCGCATCGCTGACAGGCCATAACTTGTGTCTTTTAGTCCCTTCCCTGATCTAATGGTATTCTCCTCTCTGCCTGGACAACTCCTGTTTTCTTCCAGTGATTATGAGCACGGGACCTGGGGTGGCTTGTCTAGGTAAAAAATCTCAATCTGCTACTCCCAGCTAACTTTTAGGTAAATTGCTTAAGTGTTCTGGGCCTCACTGCCCTCCTTCATGATGTGAGGCTGGTAATAAAACCTTCCTCACAGAGCTGCTTGCAGATTAAAAGATTTAATCTATGGAAAACTCTGAGACAGTTGTTGATTAACCAGAGTCCAAAGAGTAACCTAGTTTTATACTTCACACATTTCATACCATAAGCTACTAGATCCTGATGTATTTTTTCCACATTGTGGGCTTCATAACTATTTCTTCTCCTAAATTTCCTCTGCTAGTAGTATAACCCTGTCCTCCTCACTTACTGGTTGGGTTTCCATAATTTTCTGTGACATGCGCTTCCTGCTCATGGCTTCTCTCCATCTAACGTATTCTCCACAATCTTGCCAGTTTAGTCTTTCTAACCTGCAAATCAGATCAAGTCACTCGCTTTCTTAACTCCTCAATAGCACTCTAAAGCTTTCAGCTTCCATAAGGCTCTACATGCTTAAATCTCTACTCTGCCCCCTAATATCATTTAAGCAAGTGTACCTATATCTTCTAACTTGCAGAAAGTGCTAAACAATAGTGAATGAATGGATGAACAAATGTTTCATTTCACAATGAATCATAGTGTAAGTATATCCACTATACAATGATATCCTTTCTGATCTGATGTCTAGGACAAAGACCCAATCTATGTCTCAGGCAGGATTAGAGGAGGAATTTGTTTTACTGAAATGTTTTGGCTGCAGAATAATCATATGTCTTTAAGGACTAATGATCCCAAGAATCATTGAAAGGGAAAACTAAGGAATCTAAAAGCTGTGCTGTTCCTTCTCACACGGTTTCCTTTCATTTCCTTATAGACACAATGCCTTGGGAAGTTATAGATCTCTATGGCATTCCTTCTTAATGTATCCTTCCTGATATTTTTCCTACTTAAAAAAATTGAAGTATAAATACATGCAGCAAGTATAAAAAATGAACTCAAATCTACAGTTGTAGGCTTTTTACATATGTCTACACCCACATAATTACCACCCAGATCAAGGTAAACATAGGAAGCACTCAAAAATATTTCCTCGTGCCCCTACTTCCAAGCCAATACCCAGCCGCACTCCAGAGGTAACTTTGCTATCCTGACTTCTTCCAACATTTGTCAGTTTTGGCTGTCTCGCATAGGTACTTTGTGTCTGGTTTCTTTTATGCCACAGCATATCTATGAGATGTATCCAATATGTTTTGTGTGTCAGTACTTTGTTCTTTTTTATTGCTGCATAATATCCTGTTGTTTAAATATGCTGCAATCTGTGTTTTCCAGTTTACCGTTGCTGGACATTTGGGGTATTCCAATTCTGAGGCTACAATGAGTAAACATTCTTGTATGTGTCTTTTGGTGGGTACATATGTTTATTCTCTTGTGTATGTATATATCTAGGAGTGAAATTATTGGGTCATAGGATCCTATGGCTTTTGATGTTTGGATTTTCCTCTTTCCCTTCTTCCTACTTCTTGTAACCATTGAACAACCCTTCTTGACTTTTGCATCTATGTTCCCACATTATGTTATTTTTCTTAATTGTTCTCCTTTTACACAATCTCAATTTCTCCTTAACTAGACAGCTAATCTTGAACAATCAGGAAATCTAATAACACAAAGAGAAATGAACATTTTCTTAGCTCAACAGTTGGAATATTTTTCTTCTACTTTATAAGAGTATTTTGAAGTATTACACATCACTGACGTATGCCACCGAAAATTCAGTATTTGTTTGGAGATTTCTTATTTTGGAATTTTATCTGTGCAATCACCCTTTTGATTTTTGACCCTTTTTACTAGAGTACCCAGTTATGATTGTAATTTATTTGAGTTTTGTTAATTGATTAGCTTGTCTGTTGCATAGGTAAATGTTCCTGATATATATTGTATGCATGACTGTCTTTCCAAGCTTTCATTTGTTTGTCAGCGCTTATTCTTGGGGAGGGGGAGGCATCAAAAATAACACTTGCAGTTTCATCCTAAAACACATCTCTTAGATTTCTGGCCTCAATCCTTTGAGTCTAATTCCAAGTGGCTAGGGAAAATATTCAGACTTCTCAGTGACCTTCGCTTCCTTCATGGTTTCAGAATAACAGGATTTCTGTCTTTGTGATTCCTCAATTTGCTGTAAGAAACTACTTTGTTGACTTCTGCAATGAGGTCTCATGTTTCACTTTAGCTGCAACATTTTTGGAAGGAAAACATGAGAACTGAAGAATGCTTCAGCAGAATTTGAAACAAAAGGAAAAAAAAACAAGGCTTTCAGTGTTAAGATGCCAGATAGTAGTGTTTCTTTGTTCTTTCTGGGAAATGCAAGTGATAAATATCAGAGATAGAATGAAGCATATGATAAACAGGAACAAACTTTGAGTGGGAAAGTCATCGCTGATACTGCTGAGAGCAGCAATAAAACTCCACCCACACTTCCATGTAAGATGTGAACCCCTTACTAAAATATACAGACTATTAGAAATCACTCAGAATTTAAGCTTTGTTCAGATGTAATGAAACTTTTCACACAGAACTAGAGATTATCTCATAAAAATAATTCATTCCCTCTGATTTACCTCGGACAAAATAAGATCATTCTTTCCTGGCTATCAATCTAGCAAGAATTTTGTCCAATCTGATTTCTCCAAGGGTCAAACCAGTACTTAGGGCGAATATTTACGATGCTAGGTTTCTCAGAAGAGCTTCTACATGTCCTTTCCTTTTTTTCACTTTCTGTCTCCAACCCATCATAACTTCACTGCTAAGAAGTGACAAAGTATCTTCAAGAAATTTGAGTCAGTTCTGAGAGAATGTGTAACAGATACCACAGAATGCAACTTAGAATTTAACACAGATCTGACAACTTCCTACTTTAGCAAGGTAGTACTTTCTCCATGTTGCAGCAATTTATCTCAGACAGCACAGACACCATTAGAGGTGTAACTAAGAGGCAGAATGTCATCATTCCTGTATATTTTGCAGGTTTCTTGCTCCTTATGAAGACAGTGTTACCATGGAAATCAGGCCGACTGACAAATCCTTTTCTGAGTCCACTCTACTGGGTATGCGACCCTTTGTTAGGTTATATACAGTCTATGATCCTTGGTTTCCCTTGTCCATCACACAGAAATAATTATGCTGCCATCTTACAGAATTGTAGTAAGAATTTAATGATGAATATAGAAACTCTTGCATCATGATATACATCATAATACTAGATCCCTTACAAAAGTACTTTTCCATTTGAACTTGATTTCATATGTTTAAAAATCCTGGTAGATGCAGGGAACATAATGTAACTTTGGAGGGCAGTGTGCAATAGAAAAAAAAAAAAAGAAAATAAGGCACAGATTGGAATCATATAAACTCAGGCTGCAATGGAGGTACCACCACTGACTTTTGAAATTTGTCCAACCTCTTTGAACCTTAGTTTCTTCAACTATAAAGTAGAAATAATAACTACCTAACAGGAACCACTTGGAAACACTGACAAGCTGGTTCCAAGGATCAAAGGAGATATAATACACAAGTGTGTTTCTGGTATAATGCATATTGTAATGGCTTAAAATAGTATAAATGTCTTCTATAATAGGATTTAAAATCTTTGGAGATACACACACACATACATACACACACACACACACACACACACACACTCTGGACATACCATAAGATTTTCCCATTACACTTAGAATGATATTAAACCCCCCCTTCCTGGACGGGTCCTGACTGCCTCTTAGACCTCATTTCCCAGTGTCTCCCATATTCACTCTACTTCAATCATCGTGGCTTCCTTGCTGATTTTCGAATAAGTCAAGCTCATTTCCAACATAGGACTCCTGCAGTTGTTCTTCCTTTGCTGAAATGTTTTCCTCCCAGATATTTTCAAGGCTCATTTTGTCATTTCGCGCATGCCTCTCCCAAATATCTACTCCACATTTTAAAATTAGAACCTCACTTGCCAAAACTCTAGTATTTTACCATGTCTTATGTTTTGATATGTGTATTAAAATTTGATATTAAAACATATATCTGTTTGTTTACCTGAGTATTCTCCACCTACCTTAGACAAGAGCAGGTGCTCATTATTTTATTTTTTTGTATCACTAGCTGTAGAACAGTGCTTGATGTATAATAATAGTTAATACACACATGTAGAATAAAGGAATTCATCAATTGGTCAAATCATACTCAATACTTAGGAATACGAAGCATTCTTTTCTGCCCATTTTGCCAGCATCTTGGCTCCAAAACATGCATACAAAGAAACTCTATATTCAAAAAATAGCGTTTAGGATAGCCACTTGCCTTACAAGGGAGATATCTGTAATGTTCACATCAGAGTTAGGGACAGTCAAGTTATATGTTTTACATATTTACACTAGTTAGTGTTAATGGTGGACTAGGAAGAAATAATCATCCTGGTAAATAAATTTTGACAACATAAATACATTTTATTTAAATACCAAGTTCTCCTAATATGAGTTATATTTTTGCCTTCTGATAGTACCTGTGAATTTTCATAGTATTTTTTATTTTCCACAAGCTAGAAAAATAAGTGCTTACTTTTTTTCTAACACAATGCCTCCTTTTCTCTTTAGTCTCTTCTGCTACAATCAGAGAAATACGTGTGGCATTGAAATTTATTCAATGTAAATGACTTCTGTCCTAATCAAATGTCTAAGCTGTCTTATACCGTTTAGTCATCCAAAAAGGAGTTTATTGCCTTCTCTGTTCCTCTGCCATAAATGCTAAACTTTAATTAGTTTGGTAATTCCTTAGGTTTACAGCCAGAATTTCTGCACAAATATTCTTTTATATATTCCAGAGGGTGAATGAATATTATCCCACTTAATTTGGGAAACTGGCGGGGAAAAAAAACTCTGTAGAACTAGGACAGCAAAAAGCAAACAGTCAAGTATGAATTGAAGGCTCATGGAAAACAGCATTTTGGCAGGATATTGATGTATATGTTAAAGAGTAGCAGACATGTGGCTGCTTTCAGCAAAAACTTCTGAAGCATGCTACATTTGTACAAGAACGCACTTATGAATGAAAATGTAAACAGTAAATACATCAACATTTGTATAAGAAGGCAACGAGTGAATGTGGAATAATTTCATGGAGGAATTGAACTGGTGCCATGCCTTGAAGAATGGGTTAAATTTGCTTAATGATCCAGGTAACATCTACTAAATGCTTACTTTATAATGGGCACTTTTACATCCATTTTTATTATTAATTTAATTCCTATGAGAGCAACCCTGTAAAATGGTACTACTATTTTCCCCATTTTATATTTGAGGATATTAGACACAGTCACAGTTTGCTCCACTCCTGACAAACTATCTAAAGAGAGCAAAATCATAAAGCTTGGGGTTAATCTTTGGTCTATATAATTTCTTTCTAATTGGCCATAACTGCCTTAACATTGGATTTCAGAATATTTTAAATTCTGGATAAATCACTTATAAATGCCTGTTAAATTAAATCTATAGGGCTGAGAAGATCCAAAACATTATTAGGAGACTTTCTGCTTCAAATATTTGACTAGAACATTAATTCATTCCACAAATGGGTACCAAGTAGATTTTATATGCTAGGTTCTCTGATAGGAGAAACTTTGTGGTGTGTTTGTTTTTTTAATTTGATCAATTTTCCTTAAACATCATTATTTTCACTTAGTGTTTACTAATTGATAGATCTCCGGCTTTCTTTTTTCTTTTCATTTTAAATTTCCTCTTCTTTTTCCTTGACACCATATGGGAAAAAAAAGAATCATCTTACGGTTTCAATGCATTCACCTTGGGGATAGCTGTGATTGGCTCTTTTATGTGAGTATTTTAACGGTATGACTTCCATTAGGAAGAATACATTTCTATTGCCGCTAACATTTTTAGAAAGGCATTGACACAATAAAATGGAATCTTGCTCTACTTTCCACTCATGGTATAATTCTTACTTATGGAACCAATTCACAATTGGTTCTATAGAGCATAGGGATTATTCAGACAAAATGTGAATCAGTCCATCATCTGGGCATAGGGTAGACAGAATATTAGCAGATTATGGTAGAATTATACAACTAGGTCCAAAGTTTTAAACAAATTTATATTTTAACAAATTCACTATCACTCGATAACTCTTAATTGAACTTAATGCTAGATTAATGACATGCAAATAAGAAGTGATTATGGATTTTCTAGAAACTTATAACTTATCAGGAAAGCAGGAAAACAAACTGTATGGACCTCACACCAGTTTATGAATGAACAAAAGAAAGAAAGGAAGAAACAAAAACTTTCCTGAGTAGAACTGTCCAATAGAAATAGTGTAAGCCATATAAATAACTTAAAATTTCCACATTTTAAAGTAAAAAAACCTAAAATTAACTTTAATAATATATTTTGATTAAGACAAACTTTTCAGCATATTATTTTAACATGTAGTCAATATTAAATTATTGAGATATTTTACTTATTTTTATTCTAAGTCTTTGATGTTTGATGTATATTTTACAATTACAGCACATCACAATTCAGATTTCAAGTTTTTATTGGAAATACTTCACCTATATTTAGATTTTTAAAACTATAGTTTGAAAATTAGATATACCTATCCAAATTGTTTTAAATACTTCTAAAAGAATTCCAGGAAATAAAATGTACTCCAAAAACTCTTTTTACTTTAATATTAATATTTGTATTCACATTGACAAAACTGGTTCATCTTTTTTAGAAGAATTGATTTAGCTTTGAATCAATAGCATATCAGTTTCAAACTGTATCTACCAAAATTAAATGTACTAATTTTTGTATCAACTCATTAATGTTAACATTGATTTCAAGAGTATTGCACAAATTAAAAAGAAATTCTAAAATTATCAATATCAGTAAATTTTTTCTTATAGTTTTGCAGCCAATTTATATAACATTAATTAGAATTAAAATCTCTATTCATAGCATTTTCACCTATATACTTAACAGTTTAACAACTATATCCATGACAGTTTTCTTAGAATTTGTTTCAGAAGACAGAAAAATATTTTCATTATGCATCATGCCATGAAATAAAGCAATCAGATAGATTTCAATCTTTGTGATAGAAACTATTTTTTCATATCTACCTAAATTTCTTTTTTGAAAGATATAAAAAAATTTTTAAATCTATTATTTATTAGTTCTAGCACATTTTTTGGAATCTTTAGGATTTTGTGCATATAAAAACCTATTATCTGCAAACAGAGGTAATTTTACTTTGTGGTTTTTAATTTGGATGTTTTGCATTTCTTTTTCTTATCTAATTGCTTTGGCTAGAACTTCAAGTACAGTTAGCCTCTGTATCCACAGGTTCCACATCCACAGATTCAACTAACCATGGATCAGAAATATTCAGAAAAAATTCCAGAAAGTTCCAAAAAGCAAAATTTAAATTTGCCACATGCTGGCAACTATTTACATAGCATTTACACTGTATTTACAACTATTTAGATATCATTAACATTGTATTAGATATTATAAGTCATCTGGAATTATAAGTTTACAGAATGATGTGTATAAGTTACACACAAATAGTATGCCATTTTATGTAAGGAACTTGAGCATCCCTGGTGGTAGTCCTGGAACAAATCACCCAGGGATACCAAGAGACAACTATACAATGTTAAATAAAAGTGGTGCAAGCAGGCATCCTTTCCTTGTTCCTGATCTTAGAGGAGAAGTTTGCAGTCTTTCGCCATACAATATAATGTCTGCAGTGGATTTTCTATATATCGATTTTATTGTGTTGAAATAGTTTCCTTTATTCCTAGTTTGTTGAGTGTTTTTAATCACGAGAAGGGGTTGAATTTTGTCAAATGCTTTTTCTGAATCAATTGAAGTGATCATATACATATGTGTGTGTTTTACTTTATTCTGTTAATGTGGTGCACTACATTGATCAATTTTTATATGTTAAAACATCCTTGCATTAAAGGAATAAATCCCACTTGGTCATGTTGTATAACTCTTTTTAATATGCTGTTGATTTTGGTTTGTTAGGTTTTTTCATCAGTGTTTATAAGAGATATTGATCTGTGGTTTTCTTGTGATGTCTTTGTCTGGCTTTCATATCAGGGTTATGTTGACTTCAAAGCATGAGTTAATAAGTGTTCTATTCTCTTGAATGTTTTGAAACAGTTTGAAAAGGATTGATAGTTCTTTTTTAACTGTTTGGTCTAATTCACTAGTAAAGCAATCAGGTATAAAGCTTTTTTTTGTTGTGGGATTTTTATTATGGATTTAATGTCTTTACTAGTTATAGGTCTGTTTAGATTTTCTACTTCTTTGGCATTTAGTCTTGGTAGGTTTTGTGTTTCTAGGATTTTGTCCATTTCATCTGTTAGCCAATTTTTTGGCAGTACCTTCTTATAATCTTTTTATTCTACAGAATTGATAATAATATTCCCACTTTCATTTCTGATTTAGTAACTGGAGTCTTATCTCTTTTATTTTTAGTCTGCCTAGCTAAAGCTTTGTCAATTTGTTGGTTTCAAATAACCAGCTTTTAATTTAACTGACCTTTTCTATTGTTTTTTTCTATTCTCTATTTGTTTACCTCTGCTCTAATATTTATTATTTCCTCACTACTACCAGTTTTAGGTTAAATTTCTTCTTCCTTCTCTAGTGCTTAAATTGTAAAGTTAGTTTGTTGATTGGGAATCTTTTTTGTTTTTTAATGTAAGCATTTATAGCTAAAAATTTCCCCTTTAGCACTGCTGTTGTTGTGTCCCATAAGTTTCTATATTTTGTGTTTTTGTTTTCATTCACCTCTAAGTATTTTCTGATTTCTCTTGTGATTTCTTCTTTGATCTATTGGTTAAGAATGTGTTGTTTATTTTCCACAATTTCATAATTTTTCTATATTTTCTTCTGCTATTGTTTTCTACCTTCATCTCATTTTGGTCAGATAACATAATTTGTATGATATCTTTTAAAATAATATATATCAAGACAGTTTGTGACCTAACATATGCTCTAGCTTGGAAAATGTCCCATAAACACTTGAGAAGAATGTGTATTCTGTTGTTGGGTAAAGTGTTCTCCATATGTCTGATAGAACTAATTGGCTTACTACATTGTTCAAGTCTGCTATTTCCTTGTTGATCTGTAGTCTGGTTCTTCTATTCATTATTGAGAATGGAGTATTAAATTCTCCATCCCTGTTTGTAGAGTTGTTTATTTCTCCCTTCAATTCTGTCAATTTTTACTTCACTTATTTTGATAATCTATTATTAGATGCATCCTTTAATTATTTTTTAAATTAGAAAAATAATTTAATTATGATTTAAAAATGGTGTCTTAATTTAAACAATTACAATCTATATAAATACAATTGTAACTCAGGCTCTCTGCATAAATGATTCAAATAAGACATTTTACAATATTATATCAATGTGTAAGAAGACTAATTTAATTAAACCAATCCATTAACACTGATGAGATCAGTGAAGTGTTTATCTGCAAGACTGTATGTGACATAAGTGCCCTAACTCAACGCTAAGACAATGATGCCCTTTGTGATACAATGGTTAAAGTGCAGTGTAGACTTACCAAATAATAAAGCCATATCTAGCATATCACGTTTTACAATTTTTTAATTTTTTAAGTAAAATTTAAATGAAATTTAAAAATTAATTCCTTGATTATATAAGCCACAGTTTATGTGCTCAACAGACATATGTCTAGTGGCTAACATACTGGACCACGTAGCTTTAGATCATTTTAATGTTAAAGGGCATTTACATTTTCACCTGATGAAGTTAAGAAAACTTCTCAACTGAAATTTCAGTCATTAGGTGAAATTAGTGTGACTCTAAATCACAAGCTTTGCTCTATCACAGGACAGGAGTTAAACATATCTATTGTTTGACAAACACTCAAAAAAGAACAGACATTGTTAACAGTATTATTATTATCAATACTACTGCAGAGATACCTTGATGAGACACATGAGATCATTTTAATGCCAATTTTAATGTCTTAGATTAAAAGTGATGTATCATATAGAGCATTAGTTCTAGTCACTTGAAGTTCACCACAAATCTATTTCTAATTTGGGTAACTTCTCTTAATTTTCTGTTAACTTTATATTTTTCTAATTTTTTGTTGTTAAACAAAAGCTTTCTTAAGGTGCCTAATTAAACTAAATATTCATTCTGATTTTTTATGAGTAGTTGTTTTTGAAAAGTTTAACCTGGAAAGGCTAGACAAATGAAGTTTTGGATGGATAAACATAAACAGGAGAAGGCAAATGGAATTTTTTTTAAAAGTTATAAGTTGCTCTTTGGGAACATTTTTATTGGAAAAGACCAATTCTGGAACTTACATGATTAATAGATACAATTAGTTTACAAAGCCTGAAAATCAAGGTTGTCTAATGGCCAGTTCACTCAGTAGAGCAGCTCTGGTCAGAATCAATATGATGATGATCATTCTTTCCTCAACGGAGAGAGGTGTAATTGCAGTGAATGTGTGTGTGTGTGTGTGTGGTGATTAGGGCAGCGGTGAGCTGGGATGGGTCCAGAGCAGAACAAAGGTAGGCATCACTTCAAGGCCACTGTCTGTTAGATTTCCAAGGATTTCAATACTGGACAGAAGACATTGGGCTTATCTTCTTTGAGTCTAATTGCTATAGAGAATAGTAAAAGATTAACAAATAAAAGATAATGCAAGCACATGTCCCTTGGAAAACAGGAGAAGAAATGAACATTGACTTTTCCATTGTTGCTAGACAGACAGATAACCTCTGTAAATTTAAGAAGGGATATCTGTTAACTAAAATAATTCACCTTTACTATCTCTAGCAAAGCTTCAAACCAAAATGGAACATTAAGTACAGTTACTACAAAAAGATAGAAATTACATAAAATATGCTTTTATGAAATGTTAAATGTTTCTAGAACTAAGAAATACATATGTTGCATCCTTTTTGACACCCCTGGTGACTTTGGGCAAATGACTTAAGTTCTATGGTCCTTAGTATCCTTATATGTTTAATATACTTCATGAGATTTATTAGACGTGCTGTGTAAGTCATATAGCAAAGAAGCAGGCAGAGAATAAAGCACTAAAATATTTATTTTTGTGACTTATTATAATGAGTTTTAGATAACATGGTTAGTTCAAATATAGAATGATAGTGAATCATTGTATTGTAGGATACTGTATATAAACATGTAGAAATAGACGATGGATGGATGGATAGCTAGCTAGCTAACTAGCTAGATAATTAAACTATATTTATTGTTAAATATAGTTAAGAAAAAGGTGATTTCTCTAGGAAGTGGAATATGATGACACAATCATTAGCCATTCATCTGAAGTCTTGATTTCTACTTTAGCATTGCTATTTGTTGATTTTTTTGAATGTAGGTTTGTGATTTGCCTTTGGTAAGCATGAGTTTCTTCTCTGGAAAAGATAGCAGAACTAATAATACTCTTTCTGGTCTTCTAAAAATAATTATTTAGAGATTCAAATAAAAGTTGGATGGAAAGTATTTTACGTCTGTGTAAAACTTTCCTATTTTCAAATATTGTTATCAATAAAAATATTTTATTAGGTGTGGGAGAAAGAGCAAAGTAGGTCACTGAAATAAAGTAATTAACATATAAATTAAAGAAGTTTAAAGGAAATTTACTATCTAGCTTGTAAGAATGGAGGAGTTATGCTTTTAATCTCCTTAGACTTTATCTTATATAGCTCATGACAAACAGTAGAAAGGAAATCAGAATGGTCCCAGGCTTAAATCCCAGTGCTGCCACTAACTAATAGTTTACTGGGTATGATACCTAGCTTTCAGGGGTTTTTTTTAATAGTAAAAGAAAGTGTGTTTTTAAAGCACTTGACATAGTGGCTGATACATAGCTCTCAATAATTGTAACTAATAAAAATTAATTATGGAGTAATCCCTCATGCATATTTCAAAAAATAAATCTAAGGATTTACCATGCTCTGGTCTATAAAAAGGCAGAATTTCAGAGATATGTGGGTCATATGGCAATATCTGTCCCAATGATTCAGTATGGCAATACAGTCAATGCAACTATAATAAATTAAAACTAGATTCATCATACCTATAAAAGTAAATACAACAACCAGCAATAATGACAAATATGCATCACACTTTTAGAGTCCACCTCTGAATCGAAATTGCTTGGTCAGCTATCACCTCATTAATTCTCTTACCCTCAAGATAAATGAACCAATTTTATAATCTTAAGAAAACTGAATTATATTTCAGAGAATAATCAGAATTACTGATAGAAAAGAATATACTTGAAATCTCCCTGATTTCATAAGCCTTTCTATTTCAATGCAAAGCCAAGGCCTTCTTAGAGGCTGAGTTCTATTTATGGCTAGATTTTTTTAAATTTCTCGATTAAAGGAAAAAGATTGAAATGCTTCATAAAAGGGCTCTTGGACATCACATGGCCCTCACTTGACTGTATTTTGACGAATTTAGTGTGAATTAATCATACACATAGAGATAAAAATTCCCTTGAAACACATTCACTTTTTAAACTAATAAGATAATGTGCTTAGAACCAATTGCCTTTGGAGAAAGCAACTATAAAATACAAAGTATTTTCAGCCAGCGTCTTGCACCAAATCTAACAAAAAGCAGGACACATTCTCCAGAAGCAAACTCCAGTACTATTGCTATTTGTCTCTTACTGATGTTCTTTAGTATTGCTTCCTGGAATTAATGATTAAAATTGGCCCGTGGTAGGAGAGATACCAGGGTTATATGAAACCTGGGTTAAATATGAAGATGCAGAGTTGTTTTTAGACAGAGTTCTAGGAAGACTGTTCTCTGAGGTGGTATGGAGTGCGGGACCTGGGAGCTGAGAAAAACTGAGGTGGAGAGACCCCTATGACCATGCAACACGACAGCATCATGTATTACCTCTCATAAGTATTGGGTGTTTGTGGAAGATGGCATTTTAGGAGGTAAAAGACAAAAACAACAAAATAACTGCTTGCCAAATAGACCTGAAACCCACCAAATTTGGAGATGAAATTTTTACAGGCAAATGTCTGTAAAAGTAGTCCAAGGTTATGGAGCACAATTCAGATTGAATACGGGGAACTGGAGAAATCTTGTGAAATTCCTTATTAAAATCATTTGCCATGTTGTCTTTTCTTTGGAGATTTTTTTCCCATGAGTTTCCTGCCAATAATGATGATGAGGAGGAAGAGGAGGAGGAGGAGGAGGAGGGGATAGTGATGATGATACGAATAAGAACATAGCCCTGTTCTTACATGTATCATGTTATCAGTAAGTCTTTTCACCACATCACTTTTGTAAAATTTCACGACTTTTCTCCACAGAGAAATCATGGCCTTGTTGACTAATTTCATACTGTTGTTTGGAAATGCTCCATCTGCAGACTCATAATTGAAAGTTCCTGGTATCTTATCTTAAATATATCTTTACATAGGCACAATTATTTTTAATATCTCATTCACTAGGAAGAGGATGTCAACACTCCCCTACCCCACATTATTCTTCTCTTTCCAGATCAGCAACAGATTTGTATGCGTTGTTCAAGGTTTCATTTTGAGAAACAATATTATCAGATAGTCATGCCAAGAATTTAGATGGCATGAGATAGGAAAAATATAAGGTAATAAGGCATTAAGAAGATACAGGACATACTGTATTTCTCCATCTGTGGGACTCTTACTCAGCTGAAAGCATAGTGTGGGATTTTTACTAGACTTATTATCAATGAATACTCTTTTACCATGCACTTCTATCAAAATCTATTGTTTTTTCACCTTTCTCTTTTTTCCTCCCTCTTATGTAAATTGGCTGATAGTTTTACAGGATTATCATCTCCAGGAAGAGTTGCATATTATCTTTTCACCAGGTGATGAAACCTATATTAATATGATTGGGGAAATAAAACATCAGCAGTGGGGTGTAGCATTTGGTGGGAAAGGGCATGAGCTGAGATCCCTTGATGGTCAGAATTTAGAGGAGAGCTGATTTATACAGATCTGGATTGGATACCTGCCTAAGAACTTGATATTCATGTAATGTAGGAAGTTATTTCACTCGAGCCTCAGTATGCCTTGCTGTAATGAATATGCAGTGCAAGCGAAGTGCCTAGCCATGTCCTTGAAGATGATAGGTGCTCAGTGAATAGAATGTCCAGTTCTTCCCAAGGCATTGTACCTGGGAGGCAATTACAAGCACCTGGCTACTATTCAGTTAAATAGCCAGAATGACCTCAAACATTTCTTTTTACCCCAACAGATGAATAATATATTGGTTGAAAAGAGCCTAGAGATAGTCTTTTGCTATAAATAATTTGTATAATAATTGTAAATAAATCCTGTCTTCTTGTTTTTAATATTGTAATCTATTATAATTCACTTCATCATTGTAGGCAAATTGCTCTTTATGTTTGAAAGTGTTTCTCTTTATCCTTAGACTTAAAAATTTTCCAGAACTCTGGAAATCCATAGTCCTTTTAATCTGCAGATACAGGACTTTTTTCAGTTCAGGGAACATCTTTTTCTATAATTTGTTATTATTTCTTTCTTATGCTTCCTTTCTCCTTCTGGGATGCCTATTCAAGATATTAGGTTTCCTAGATATAGCCAAGATAAGTCACTTTTTTCATGATTTTATCTCTTTACATTTAAGTTATACTGAACTACTTTAATGGCAAATCATGTTTTAAACTCTAGAAAGAGGTATTTTTGGGGGGACAAGAGAGAGCTATATTTGTATGTGTACAAGAGAGAGCTATATTTGTATGTGTAATATAAAATCTATTAATCATCTTATTAGTTTTCCTTCTTAACTTACCATTGGAGTATAGCATATATAAATTTCAAAATCTTACATGAACCACAAAATTAATTTTACATATATATCCAAATTCTAATTAATATATGAAACCATCATATATATAAGAACCCTCATATATAAAAGAAGCCTCCTTTATACCCTCACACAGTCAACCCCCTCCCTCCAAAATTACCATTCTGACTTTAGCCATAATGGAATGGTTTTGCTTGTTTTTGAATTTCCTGTAAATGGAATCGTATAGAAGGTATGTGTCTGGCTTATAGCATTATGTTTGCAAGATTCATCCATGTTGTTCTGTATAGTCATTTATCACTGCTGTGTATCATTCCAAATAAACCATACATCAGTAAAACATCTGTTTACTCTAATGTTGAGGAACATCTGTGTTGCTTCAACCTTTTGGCTATTATGAGTAAAGCTATTGTGAACATTTGGTACATGTTTCATGGAACACATATTCATTACTGTTGGAGTTCTGAAGCACTGAGGAAGGACATTTCCACTTCCAGAAAATATAGCCAAACAGTTTTCTAAAGTTATCTACCAATTTTCATTTTTATCAGCAGCATATAAAAGTAACAACAGCTAAATATTCTTATTTATAATTTAATTTTAATTTTTGTCTTTTCCTAAAGTTCTTGTTAATCCAATGTATTTTCTGCCATTTTTTTGGCAATGTATTTCTAATCTTTTTCTCTTCTATTTAGCCTCTTTAATGGATTTTTATTATTAGTTGTCCAGGTAGTAGGACTTAAGCCTTTAATTTGCAGTTTCCTGAGTGGCAGCAACCCAAGAGGAAGTGGAAGAGGAAGCGTTCCTTTAAACAGGTCACACGACTCAGCAAAAATATCTGAAAGGTTCATGCCAACTTATTTCTGTACCTACTTGTACTCCTCAGTCTTAGGGACACAGAAAATAGCCTATATCAAGTTCATTTTTGACTCAGGCAGACTAAGGACTCTTACACAAGGACAAGGTCAACCTGCCCAGTGGGGTCAACAGATAATTGCAGGCTAAAGTCTTCCTGTCATGAGGTGAGGTTTTCAAGTCCTCTTCATGAGGCTATAATTCTATAATGTAAGCACCACCCATGTCCACAAGGGATAGAGCCACACACTACTCACTCCACTTAACTTTTATAAAACATTCATGTCTCTTAGGGTAATATGTAAATCAGATTTTCAGCAAGCTAGTTACCCTGGCAAACTTGCTTCCTCTTTCTAACATATTTTCTGTTCTGTATTTCTTTCAAATCGCCTGAAAATTTCATTGTTCTTTTTTCATTCGATGCTAAGGGAAAAGTAACATTTCTTATGTTTGTTAATTCACTTAAGTTCCCATTAAAATAAGTTGCTCTTTTCAGGGACAAATGATAAATTGGTATGCTATTGAAAGAAGAGATATTCCACGCTGCGCCTTGTACCTGTTTAAGTTCCGGTACAATGGCAAACAGAAATATTTATAAGATCAAGTATATTTGAACAGAGAAAGATGTCAGTTGTTAAGTACAAAAGGTAATATTTACTTGATATCAGCCTAGGCTGTCTTGCTAGTGGCTGACTTTTTAATACTGTATTGTAAACAAAATATAGTCAAATGTTGATCTCTGGAGCCACTTGAGGTTTTTACAGCTCTCTGAAACCTATCATAAAATGTAGACTTGCATATTTCCCTTGATATATATTTTGTAGCTCAGTTGATGGACGGTTTACAAATCATCATATATATGTATAGAAATGTGGATGAATTATAAGCACACATATTCCTCCTTCTACTATATAATTCTAGAAATAATTTAACCTAAACTCTTTACATGAGTTTGAGATTATTTTTACTTGCAATCATTTTAGTCTAGAATATTAATTCAAGATGTTCTCTATCCTAGCCTTCTGCCAAGAGTAAGAAGTTTTAAATCATAAGCACATAAACCTGAAGCTATCCCAAACAATAATTTATTGATCCATGCTCAAAAGAAACTCTCTATTTCAGAGCTTTGGAAGTAGAAAATAAATATGTCGAACAATAGATTCTCAAGGTAGAGTAAAAGTCTAGATGTCACCTAAACTAAACCACCATTTCACTGCTTGACTGTCTTCTCTGATCTCAGTTAAGGATTAAATACTTCCAGAGTGCTCTGCAAAAGCTCTCTATGTTGAAGTAAAAAATTCTCTCTACATTGAAGTAAAACACTTCATTTAATGGTTGTCCTGATCCTAGTTGTGCCTTCAGGATCAAATAACACATTTTTTAACTTTCTTTCAGTGACAACTCTACCAATATGTAAGGGCCACTCTCCAGTCTTCCCTGTAACTTACCCTCCTGGATTAAACCCCTAGTTCCTTCACCTGTTCCTCATACATTGGTTTTTGATTCCCCTCCCAGTTGCCATCACTATTTTCTGTACACATTCTAGTTTGTGGCAAAGATAAATATTGCCAGTGTAGTTTTGAACTGTTCACGAGAACAGAATGCATTAATTCCTGACACTAGACATTCTTTGAAGTGACAGTCTACATTTGCCTTACCGTTTTTAGCAAATAAATATATGTATATACGCAAAATATTGTGCATGCACGTGGAGCTTATTATTAAAAAAGTCTAAGGCTGTTTTACATGTTGTTGTTGAGCTATGTTTCCACCATTTTAATTTGGGAAATTTGATTGTGGGATATCAAGGGTAGCACTGGTGGATGGCAGTAAATTGTGGATTGAAATGGGCTAAAAACAAGTATTATATTTAATACTCTATCTTTTAAATTCAACTTTTTTTTTTACTTTGTTAAGCTCTTGTTGAATCCTGATAAATCCTTCCAGTTTTATAGCATTAAAAATTTGATCAAATATCTTAGCAGTACACTTATCTAAATCTTAGATTAAGAATTTTTTAAGAAAGCTTAGTTTTAAATAGAATCATATACAATTTGATACATACTTTATGTTGTTTTGATAAAAACATTTTATTCAGTTGTAAATCCATCCAGATAACTCTAGTTCTCCATCTTATCTGCATTGATAACAGAATTTCTTAAAACTCACATCTCTCTGAGGAGATCTCATGGGAATACATGTCACTAATCACTGGTGTACCCTGCCCTTGATGAAACTGGTTACTAAGAAGAAGGCGTCTTCCCTCATCAAAGCTGTTATGTCTTCTTCCTAGTACTCTATGTTTTGCTGAATAAAACAAACTTCCCACATAAAAGTCAACCATCAATGATATGTTTTCCACATAGAACATTTAAATAATTAGAAAATCTAATTCACTAACATTTATGTTTTACTGTTATAGAAACAAAAGTGAAATTAATCTGATATGACCTGTTCTTATTTCCAAGTTTTCTCAACTCCTAGAATATGTCCCATGCCAATCAGAAATTTGGATTATCATTTATTCTTAGTAGGTAATTGTTTCATTACCTAATCTATGAGGTAGTTAAAAACTGATGATTTTAAAACACAGGTTACTACTCCTGTCCTTAAGAAATTTACCATCTTAAATAAGAAATTAGAAGTCAAAAGTGACTATTTAAACACACTTTTTAGTAAGGACTGTGAAAATTAGTAGGCTCTGATTGAGGAATTTGGGGGAGTAAGTTGATAAAAAATAAATGAGCATCACATAGATAAACTTCCATGAAAGTGTAGAATTTGGCAAATACAAAAAAGGTAACCAGAGAGGAATTTTAAAGTTTTATTTTTTTAAAAAACATGGTAATTTAATCCAACTGCTGTAATTCTTTTAATTATTTAGTAAAGAATTAGATTTCCTTTCAGTGATTTTGTTTGCTTATTTTGGTTATGGCTTTTTTGATGTCTCAGTGTACTGAGGTTACTATCGCTATGAATGGCCTGGTGCACTTAAATGGAAATCTTATCGTAGCCATATTTCAGAAGAAATTCTCTTTAAATTTGAGATGTCTACCCATCCATATCTTTATCTCTCTTCCCAAATACCAATAATCCAATAAAAGAAGTACTTTATTTCAGTTTACCAGTTTAGACCTCATAGTTCCTAAAGACAGCTCCTAGGCTCTGGAAGTGTCAACATGAAGTTCAACAGTGGCAAGTAGACAGTACATTTGATAGGTTTAGGCAGAGTTCTGTGACATTCTGTGACAAAATGCCTAAAAAGGCATTCTTTTTTGAATTGACCAGGTCAGGTCTATCTTCATAAATCTCTTCAGTGAGCTAGCTACTAATGTGATCCACTTCTTCTTTTCAGGTTTGGAACAGTCTAATAATTAAAGATACTCTTAATTACTCCTTTTAACACTGAGAAGACTGCAAGGGAGAAGGGAGGTCACCAATATTTCAGAACTTCATACTTCTACAAAATGATATGTATCAGACTTTTGGAACCTTTTGAAACTAAAATATTTCAGCACTTTCAAATGTCCCAGACATTTTTTTAGACATTTTGCACCTCTCCATTTACTTTAATCCTCACAATAACCCTCTAAAGTAGATATTGTTGTCTCTATCTTATAGAAAAATTAAGGCTCATGGAGTTTATTAAACAAGATATCTTGATTCAAGTCTTACAGCTATAAACTATTATAGGCAGAATTTCTTAGTTCATTCTTAATTTCTAAATCTCTACTCTTTATAAGAGATACATAGACTTTTTTCTGAAAGGTCTGGGTTATCCATGAATAAATTATCTTATATATTTCATGACCTTATCACTTCCGTTTCTGTTCCTTTTAGACAAACAAACAAACAAATAAAAACAACAAAAGCAAAACCCTACCAACCCCTTAGCATCAGTTTTGGTGCTTTGGGTTGGAAATGAAATATTTCTAGAACAAATGGAATAGCTGAGACTATCAAAAAATGTAAGCTGTTTTCTTCTCTTCACTGATTCTTTCATGACTGAGTGAAAATTGCAAAAACAGTGAAGCAGTGAGAGAGGATTCATGATTCAGTCCAGGATCAGAAATCCAAACCTCTTTAAATAACTCTTAAAGTAGGTGAGAAGTTTCACAAGACCCCACAAGAACATTGTAGAAACCTCTCCTCCAATGAAGTATAATATTAAAATGATGAAAAAATGTAACCTAAAATGAGATAACAAATTTTAAACTTTGGCAGTATTTCTGATGCAAGAGCAATTATTGGTCATAGGGATGCAGTTTAAAAGGTCTACTAGTCTTGTAAGACTTATTTTGAAGAAAACCAGTTGTCTCCTTTACTCCTTTTATTTCCCCCATCCTTCCATCTTCAACATCATATATCAAAATGACTTGCTTATGATGATGCTTCTTACAGTTTTTTCAACTTTAGAAATTATCAACCAAGTAACTACTACATTAGTTGAGGATTTAGCTTACTTTATTTTTTACACTTCCACCCTAACATGAACATTCTTGTACCCAGTATTTCATAAATCTACATACATGTATATATATGAATATATATGTGTATATTTTGGTTTATATCAATATTTAGCATTTATATTACCATGGCTAAGTAAAGAGCATGTATAACTAAGCCAGACATAACACTTTGTGTTTCTCTAAAATTTTTATTTTGCTTAGATTTTGTTTTGCCTGCAAATTTATTACTATACTATTTCTCAATTTTCTTAGAAACCTCTCAGTAGAGTCACACATCTCAAATAATCTCTCAATTTTATCCTTTTCTGGATCTCTTTCTGAGATCTTCCTGACCTGCTGTGGGATGGACTGATTGCTGTTTGAATAGCTCACGTCCTGGACTCTCCCTTCAACCTCATCTCAAGGAGTTCCTTCTGCACTCTTGATTTGGATTCCCTGTTGATTGCTCCTAGTGCCTATCACTGTGTAATTTGTTTTCCTCTTCTGGAGGAACGCATTCTCAAGCAGACTTCTGAGAAAGTGTGCTCTTACGAGAGTGAAATACGTCTTTTGGCCACCTTTACAATTAATTGACAGCTTTCCTGCATAGAGGATTCTACATTGTAGCCAGAGAATCCCCCTTCTCTCTCTGTTTCTTCTACTTATTTTTCTGTTTGCTTGCCTTTGTGTCTGCTTTTCATACAGTGACAGTTTTGTGAATCCTTGGATGTTTACTCACAAGCTACAGCAGAACGCTAGATACTAACTAGAAACTGTGTGCCCATGGATCGGTCTTGTCAATATGAAATAAACTGTAAAGTAATCTGAATCAGGCAAGTTTATTGGAGACTAAATAAATAAATAATAAATTTTGTCAAGGAAATTCCACATCTTCTCTTCTCTTACTCTGCTTTGAGCAGCAAAATATACTTGCTGCTCAAAGTATATTTTAATGCATCACAGCTGGTAGAAATGATAGAAAGGTATGCCCCCACTGGTTGGATGGCTGCTATTTCTAAATGTGTACAAGCTTCTGATTGTTCCTTTCTTCTCTTGGCCTGTGGTTAATGCTATTCTCAGGGATTGATAGGATGATACAGTCAGTCTCTCTAAGAAAAAAGGAGATCTTCTTCCCCTCAGAATTGTTCAAGTGCAGGGTTGGACTGGGTTGGAATTGTAATTAAAAAAAAAAAAGCTTTGGAGTGAAATGTAAGGATATAATAGGGAAGCTATAGGATGTATTCATTTAACTCTCAGAGAAGAAGCAGACAGCAGGAAAATGTGGGTGGCTGGTGAATGACCCAGAGATTGCTTCTCGTATTTAAAGGGCTGGTGATACTTTGGAGGGTACTGTTATTATTTTTTAATGACATTATTTATACCAATTTTAAAGTAAGTTATCACACTTTAGTCAGATGCTGACATAAAACAAAAACTTCATTGATTGTTTTTTCCTCTCTCCCTTACAGAAAAAACCGTATGTAAAAAGACTTAGAAAATGTGAAGGCTACTCATCTCTCCCAGTTCTGCTCACTTTCTTATTTTAAATGGCAGCATGAGTAGAGAAATTATTTACATGCATATAATAATTCATCAAACTTGACAATTGTGTCTAGTGATTTACATGCATGGAAATCGATTCTTGATAAGAGATTTCTCTCTTACCATTCGATGCTGTAACACAGACTTCACCCTTACCAGCAGTCTTAGACTAGTCCCTCCAGAAAGCAGAGTCTGAGGCCATGTCTCATGTGCTACCGTTATTTTTTATTGGGGAGTGCAATCTTCATAAGCAGGAATTAGAGATAAGAGGTGTATATTAGATTGCTAGGGCTATCATAACAAAATACCACAGACTGGGTGCCTTACGTAACAGGAGTGTATTTTCTTTCTGGAGACTGGAAGTCTAAGATCAAGGTGTTGTCAGCTTTGGTTTCTTCTGAGGCTTCCCTTCTTGGCTGATAGATGGCTGCCATCTCACTGAATGCTCAAATGGTCTTTTCTCTGTGTTGTGCATCCCTGGCATCACCTTGTGCGTCCAAATTTCTTCTTCTTGTAAAGACATCATAAGATTGGATTAGCGCCCACCTTTGTGGCCTCACCTTAACTTAATTACCTCTTTAAAGTCCTTATCTCCAAATACAGTTACATTCTGATGTACTGGGAATAAGAGCTTCAACATAAGAATTTTGGGGGGTGGATGTATTCAGCCCACAAGATTGGGGGTAAGGTAAGAAAGGAAGAATAACTAATAAAAAGTACAACCAGCACTTGTGATCAAAAATAAAGTATTGCTTTATTTTTCACAGCATCTTCTGAAAAGCTATTTTAAACATGTGCTTCTCAGGACAGTCCAGGCAGAAGAAGGAAGAGAAAATAATATATCCACCAGCTTCAGTCTGCCGTTGGTCAGTGTTTTGCTCCACGGGCTGGTAATTTCCCCATGGGCATTCTTGGGTTACGAATGCTTAGTGCAAGGCAAATCTAGGGAGTACCGTGGAGTACGAAAGTCCTGGTGTGAGGGTGTGGAGATGAAGCACTGCCTGGTTATATTTATAAATGTTGTTTGGAGGCCCTCGGAGCTGGCCAGGGTATTAGAGGCTGAGGCAGGAGAGTCACCTGAGCCCTGGAGTTCTGGGCTGCAGTGTGCTATGCTGATCAGGTGACACACTAAAATGGTGTCAACACGTGAAGCACCTGGAGCAGAAGACGATAAGCTGACAAAGTGCAAAAGGCAGATGAGGTCAAGGGAGTCTGACTGTGGTGCTTTTGTGACTTCTCTTTGTTACTTATTCTCTCTCTCAATTTCCATTTCTGTAAAATAGGTTTCTTGCAATGCTTACTGCAGATAATGCATGGCGAGTGCTTAACCTGAAGCCTGGTACTCAAAATGTATTGAATAAATATAAAGTATTATTGCTAAAATCCCTAATCCACTAAATGGGAAGAGTTATTTGTGGGGTTAGAAATAATATATGCAAGGCACCAAGTACTTGCAACACAGTTGATGGCAGGTAGCTTGTTGTCATGTTTCTCATTATTATAGTTGTTATTGCTTTTGCTATTAAGCCCTACATAGGTTAAAACGCATCTTCTATTAGGGAATTTTGAAGGTTCGTGGAATTAAAATACATTTATCAAATTTCCAATGAAAAGTCAGAAGAGGGCTATGAGGAAAGGCAGAAATTGTTTTTAAAGGCATTCCTATTGAGGGAGAAAATTAACCAATAAGGTGTCATCTTTTAAGATATTGAAAGTCTGATGCTTTCTGTATAGGTT
Organism: Hippopotamus amphibius kiboko; assembly: GCF_030028045.1. Lineage (NCBI taxonomy): Eukaryota > Metazoa > Chordata > Mammalia > Artiodactyla > Hippopotamidae > Hippopotamus > Hippopotamus amphibius. The sequence goes on from NC_080189.1 coordinate 167,359,660, forward strand.
AAGCTAAAATAGATAAATAAAATGCACTCATACATATGGAGTTCCCAGCGAAGTGTAAGTTCTCACCAATATCTAATGAGCACCCTGGCTTCCAATGGATTTTTGAGTGGAATTATTGATACTATGGTGATATTCACGTGGTATTCAAGGTCTGGCTTAAAGGAAAATAAGAAACTAGGCAGATACCTTATCATGGAGTCCCAGACATGGGTAAATGTCTTGTAGGAAGCTCTTGCGTAAAAAGAAGTTGCAGGATTTAGCCTCCTACATGTTATGTTGCTTACTTAGAAGAGATTGTTTCAATACACGCATTTGCCATTAAACAGATTTTATCTTCTAAAGACTGCTTAAATAATATTTTCTAAAACAACCCAGAAAACACTGAGAAATACTCTCTGCACTATTTATTTGATATATGGAGATATAACTGTTAAAAATAGCACTTTTTAAAAAAGCACACACATAAAGTGCTATGAAGCTAAGATAAAAAGATGAAACAAAATGTGTGGTGAAGAATGGAATGAATGGAATACTATTGAACAACTGGGAAAAGAGGGAGCTCAACTCAAAATATGCTTTCTAAACTCCAGAAAAGCAAATTTTCCAAGATTTGTATGTATTTTTATTAGACATTTTTATCACTCTTATGGAATGGACTCTGGAGACAAAGAGCTTCTTGGGTGTACAAAAGAAGTAGAGGCATTTCATAAATCTTAAAATAGTTGTTTTGAATAAATTTTTATTAGGGTAGAGAAAATTCATGACAATTATTTAGAGTGGGTATTATCTTGAAAAGACTTGATTGTCAAAATAACAATTATTCTAGAGATGAACACTGTTGAAAGGTTTTTAAAATCTCTTTTATGACATGACTATCATTTCCCATGGGAGTTGCTCAGACATTTTGAATAGGAACACCTATTAAAAATCGAGGCTCAGGCAGGGGGCGAAGGGGAAGCTGGGACGAAGTGAGAGAGTAGCATAGACATATATACACTACCAACTGTAAAATAGATAGCTAGTGGGAAGTTGCTGTATAACAAAGGGAGATCAACTCAATGATGGGTATGCCTTAGAGGGCCTAGATGAGGAGGGTGGGGGGGAGTAGCGGGAGGGAGGGGATATGGGGATATGTGTATAAATACAGCTGATTCACTTTGGTATACTTCATAAGCTGGTACAAGAGTGTAAAACAATTATATTCCAATAAAGAGCTTAAAAAAATCAAGGCTCCAAACAAAACAATTTCTATTGCCTTTGTTTAATTTTACACCATTTTTAAAACCATATATGCCATTAGATTACTGTTTTTCATTGTTAAAGGTAGAGTTTTGATGGCAAAGGCATACTTCCATGTCCTCCAAACTATCTCTTGAACTATGATCATTTTTGTAATTTTATTCTATTTTATTCCTCTTTATGTACCACAGATAAATGAATTAATGAATATATGTATGTAAAGTATAGTCTCACTGCTGTGGCCATCCTTAAAGCCCAAATTTACAAAACCACCTTACTAATGATTGTTGACACAATTGACTTTAATTTCTCCAGAGAGACATGCAAATTAACTATTCATTGAATTATATCCAGATGCATTATCAAATGTAACCAGCTTATATGCTACTGATATTTTACAGCTCTTCAGGATGAAATAAAATCTTCTTTATAACATTGTACAATATTTTAAATATTTCCTTATTTTTTTTCTGAAAACTTTGTTCTCTAATCATCTGAAATTTTGCAAAACAATAAATGTGAAAAAAAAGACTTACATTTATTTGTTATATTTGAGTGCTTTATGTTTATTATTTCATTTAATAGCTGTTAACAAGCCTATTTCACAAATGCAGAAACTAAGGTTCAACAGCATATTTGTATGCCTTACAGTATATTATGTTGATAAAAGATAATCTTTATCCATGTTTAATTATTTCTCTTTGTTTCATGGCCTACCATCTGAAATGTATTTATCAATAGATATTTTATGTTAATCTTGCTTAAAATAAGCGAGGAAGATGTCAGTCCCTAACCTACCTCAAGAGGTGCAAACTATCCAGTATGGTTGTCCCAAAGCCTAGTAGTAAATTTAGAATTTCAAGGTGCATATAAACCAAGACAGTGTTCCTCATTCAGTACTTATATCTCTTAGATTTGTGTATTTAGATCTAATTTAAAGAATATACATTTTTTTAAAGAAATTAGAAAATGACAAAAGAGAATGGGTATGTTTAAGCATTGTGCGCTATACTCAGAAATAAACAACAGAAATGCACTTACAATCCCATGAGAAAAACCAATGACTTCATAGATTCAGCTTTTCCCAAAATGCTTATTCACTAATTGACACTATAAACGCCCACTAGGAGACTTTGTCAAGAAGTGTGTGAATAAAAACTCAGCAGGGTAAAGTTGAGGAGTAAAAGAAATAAAATTGAAGATAAAAATACTTTTCTTCAAAACCACTTTGTAAATCTTTGAGCATTCCCTGAGCTCCTATTTATCAGTCCCACTTGACCAGATCACCTGGAATTCCTTAATTGTTCTCTATAGTTAGCTTCAGATTTAAAATCAAGTGTTTGGCAAACTAGGGTCTTCAGCCTCATCAGTCTGCTGTACGTGATTATGGGTAACTGGATAAATTCAGAAAATAAAATAAAATTTTAGCTTGCATCATGAACTATTTGCTATATTTGCTATAGGGAGGAAGGAAGAGAGAGGAAAATATTGAGTGAGTAAAATTATCATTAAATGCAAAGAAATGAATTCATAGTGTCCATAATTTGAAATCAAATTATATAGAACTTCAAAGTTTGGGAATTTATTAAATTTTATGTCTTGGATCAGCAAAAATGGAAACTGGACTTTTCTTAAATAGAATTAACACCTCTATCCATTACACAGTCTCTCATTAAACCTTCATGAATGATTGATTTCCTTATCACAGTAGTTATTATAAAAAATTTAGGGTGGGTCAAGATATATTCTTAATTCAGAAATTTTTAATCCAATTATTATATTTTTTAAGGTAAAGATTGCAGTGTTTTCATTTCAGAACTACTCTGACTTTAGCGAATGGTACCTTCAATAAAGCAAGACCACTGCAAATGCTTTTTAAAGTTCAACCTTGCCTTGCATAATTCAAAGACTCAGTACATAAAGCAGATGATGAATTTTTAATTAAGATGTGTTTTTTAGAGTATTAGCTTCACAGAAAAATTAAGGGAAAGGTACAGAGATTTCTCATTATCCCCCCACCCCCATACATGCACAGCCTCCCCCATTTTCAGCATCCCTTACCAGACTGGTGCATTTGTTACAATTAATAAACCTACATCATAATTGTAGGTTTTGACACATCATAATCATCCAAAGTCCATGATTTATCTTAAGGTTCACTCCTGGTGTTGTATATTCTGTGGGTTAGGACAAATGTAAGATGACATATATCCATTAGTATAATATCTTATAGAGTATTTTCATTGCCCTAAAAATCTTCTGTGCTCCACCTATTCATCCATCCTCCTCCCACCAACCCCTGGCAACCACTGACTTTTTTCCTATCTCTATAGTTTTGCCTTTTCCAAAATGTCATACAGTTGGAATCATACACTATGCACCCTCTTCAGATTGGTTTCTTCCACTTAGTAATATGCATGTGTCTAAATCTGACTCAACCTAACATATGAAAGCATACATTTTTAAATTGAGATAACAGCATTCCTCCAGAAAGGGGAGAGGGGTTGTGACTAGAGTGAACAATTAATTATGCCTATGTGAGGGAGCCTGCATAAAATCCCCAAAGTACAGGGTGCAGAGAGCTTCCAGGTTTGGAGACCTCTGGGAGGTGACACATCCCGACTCTGCGGGACAGAAACCCCTGCACTTAAGACCCTCCCAGACATTGCTCTCCATGTATCTTCACCTAACTCTTCATATGTATCTTTTATTATATGCTTTAATAAACTGGTAGGTGTATGGTATTTCCCCAAGTTCTTTGAGCCACTCTAGCAAATTTATGGAATCTGGAGGAGTTGGGGTGTCATGGGAACTTCTGACTTATAGCCAAATCAAATAGCAGTTGTGAGTAATCTGGGGACCTCCTACTTTTGATTGGCATCTGAAGTAGAGTGGATGCTGTCTTGAGGGACTGAGCCCTTAGCCTCTGGGATCTGATACTATCTCCAAGTGGATAGTGCTAGAATTGAGCTAACTTGTAGGACAATCAGCTGGTGTCATAGAAAATTGCTTGGTGTGGTGGAAAACTTCCACACACTAGGTGACCAGAAGTGTCAGAAGTGAAGTGTGCTATGTGAGTAGAAAATGAGATGCACAGTGGGGAAGACTGGGTAGTCTTTCTAATAGTAATTCATTCCTTTTCAGGGATAAGGTCAAAGACAAATATTAGAACAAGAGAGTCTCCTAGTGCACTTATTATTTAGGAAATTATCAGTACAAGAGTTTTAGGAGCTCTCTCTGTGCCAGGAACTGAGGGCAGAGACCAATATGTATTTTCTATTTTTTCTTACTGATATATACAATAACATGGATGAATCTCAAAGGCAGTATATTAAGTAAAAGGAGCCAGAGTCATACATACTCTGATTCCCTTTATATGAGATTACGACATAGGCAAAAAATTGAGGACAGAAAATAGATTAATGATTGCCAGTGCTTGGTGATAGTGGGAGAGAATGACTACAGAGGGGCATAGTAAAATAATCTTGGATGATGGAACTGCCCTATATCTTGATCGTGCTGATGATTACACAACTGTAGGGTATAACTCATAGCACTATGTTTTTAAAAGGGTAACTTTTACTGTATGTAAATTATCCTTCAATTAAGCATGCACATATTCCTTAAAAATCTGAGATTTAAAGCTAATGGAAAAGAAGGGGAGTGTATTTGTCAGTTACTATATCCCTTCTTGTATTAGTTTACTAGGGCTGCCATAACAAATTACCACAAACTTGGTGACCTAAAACAATATAAATTTATTCTCTCTTAGTTCTGGAGCCTAGAAATCTGGAATCAGGGTAAATAATAGCTGGGCCATGCTCTCTCTGAATGCTCCAGGGAGCCTGAAGACATTAGGGCCTATGCTAATCTGATATTACCTCAATTTAAATGAACAAATTATATCTATAAAGACTGTATTTGTTATCAAACTCAGGTTCTGCTGCTCACCATTCAAAAGCAAATACTGAAGAGGCAAGTGTTGGTAGAAAGGAAAGTTGCTTTAATCAGAAAATCTGGCAATCTGGGGAGAAGGTGGACTTGTGTCCCAAAACCGAGTCTGAAGATTCTGCTCAGCCATGAAAGATTTTAAAGGGAGAAAGGGAAAATAATTTCAGTTAATCATTAAGATAGGAGCTCAGATTCTTCATCATTTTTCCATTGAATGCAGACCTGCTGACTTCTCCTCATCTTCCTTTGGATGCTATTGATATCTTGCTGCCCGATTCACCTGCAGCTAGATGCTATCTTGCCCATGTGATCTGCTTGCAAATTTGCTAAGTGGGAGGCCAAGGGTGGAGAGTTAGTCATTCTTTAACTATTTAATTCTTCATTCATACTCCTTTTAATCTAGGAAAGGATTCAGTAGGTTGGGCGAGGCATTGTGTGCATCCAGTAGAGCAGAAGTCAGGAGTTAAGTTAAATGTTACCTAGTGATCTCATTTTTATACTTAACATATAAGGGGAACAGAAATAGGCAAGCAGGGAAGGGACAAAAGAGCTGCTTACATATTTCCAAATAAGATTAGGTTCTGAGATTCCAGGTGGACATGGAATTGGGAGGAGGGCAGTATTTAACCTATTACACTCCTCATAGAAACTATATATGTTAAGTTATATTTTTGGCATGGTGATTTTATGCAGATATTTCCAGATATTTTCCTATACAATTAATTACCTTGAGAAAAATCTGAATGACTGATTCCCATATCATAACTGTGTACAACAAATTTTGAATTGAGTAGGGATGTGAACAAGAAGGTTAGATTCAGCATCCAAATGGAACAGCTGGGGCACTTTTGGCAAAAGATTAAAATCTGCTAAAGAGATACTGCAACAATATTTCAAATAGTGCTAGCTCTTTTTATGAAAGTGTCAGAGGACCATTTTATAATTGGTCAGAATTTCTGCGTAGCTTTTATCTAGAAGCAATAATTCCAGCAGTGATGGTTCAAATGGCTTCATCTGCCAATCTCCCCAAATCCCATCTGGTTCTAATACTCTGGCCAAATCCGTACCGGACAAATAATTATGGTTACATAATGCCTCCCTGAGCAAGAGCAGATAAGCCTATTTCTTAATAAGAATATCAACATTTCTTTATATTCACAAAACACTTATTTACAAATTCATGTTGCTTATATAAAAATTCAACCTTAATTCTTCACCTTTGGGCAATAGCATAAAGCAGATATGATATTTTGGCAATTCCAAGCCTGTTTCAAATGGTTACATGCTTCTACTCTTTTCCCCTCCTGGAACCAAGCCTAAACAAATCGGGGCTAGACTACAGTACAATGAGAAACATATTGCCTATTCACCCCATCATTTTCATTGACAATCATTTCTCAGCTATGTTAGTACGGCCATCTCTGTCCAGTTGGCCCCAGCCAAGCTAACCCTCAGACGTACAGACTGGTCAAAGAAGTCCAATCAAGAACAGCCAAGCCTGGCTCAGATCAGCACAACTGCCTTGATTACCCAAAGACGTGTGAGCAAAACAAATGTTAATTGTTTTAAGCCCAAATTTTACAATGGTTTGTCAATAGCAATGTATATTAATACAATAGGGCTAAGAAATACCCATAAGCACCATAAAAGAGTATTTGATGAGTCCCTGTTAGGTCAATGTAGATGTGCTTCCATATTTTATTTCAGTAGAAGAGACACGTGGGGGATCACTAGCACTTAGTTAATTGATATCAAACGTTCCATAATTAATTCTTTTCTAAACCCAGTGGTCAGTCATTTGCTTTCCATGTGTCTTCATCATTTTGTTTTTATTAAATTTAGATTCTGGAAAATGTTTTAATTAAAAACAGAATTCATTAATTTTTCTTTTTTGCTTTATTGTGTATCTTCTTTTGTTCTTTAAAATATGACCACAACAAAAGTATTGTGTTCACTGTGGGCAATATCCACCTGAAACATGCAAGGGAGGCCACCAGAATTACTCATTCAGATTATGAGATGAAAAGGTCATCAAGAGTGATAGAACTATCTTTCATTAAATTATGTGTGCCTCTTTTTTTTCCCCTCTAGCCATCTAATGTTTGGCTAATTCTCTTTCCTCTTTCCTCTTCACCTATAATTGCTTCAGTCAAAGAATCTCACTGCAGTTGTGTTCGTTTTAAAGCAATTCATTTGCACCTTTCAGTTCACATAAAAATTGTAACAGCTAAATTATTTTCTAGCTCCCTTAATTCTAAACAATTTTTCCCCCAAAGATTGTCTTCCATCTACCTTCTAGAACAAAAGAACACAAAACTCGCCATGTATTTTGAAGAAAAATCATTTACTTCGTTGTAATATGTTGTCATCTCTTGATAATGCTGCTGAGAGTAAAACATAACCACCTCCAGGCCAGTATGTGAAATTATTTCCTGTAGAGAGCTCGTCTTCTTTGTAGAATGGCATTTCATGATTATTATTTATTAGCAGGGTCTTTTCAGATATAAAGTGAAGGTGCATGACAGTGCCAGATTGCTAATAGAGACACTATGAGGTCATACTAGGTTTTTTTTTTTTTAATTAATGTAGGAAATATAGAGGTTTCTGAGAAAATAAGATTGACGTTGACATCCAAAGCCCTCACCCTGTGTCAGTAGTTCAAATCAAAGCTACACATGTTTAAAAGTCAATTACTCTTGGGCAATTATGGTTTGACAAATAGACTGACTTGGTCTGATTCCAAAAGTCCATGGATCTCTCTCACATTTGTGACATTAATTGACCCTTCTGTGGCTTTACAGAGGCCACAGTTTGAATAAATCTCAGAAAATGGGCTTCTTCTTTACCACAGATATTGTTCTTTGCTTTATTAGTAAAACAATGTGAAAGTGTTCTGCTTTATTTCTATATGCAGAGTGTAGAAATAATGAAAATCACTTTCTGAGTAGAAGTAATGAAAATGGAGCCCAACAGTAACAACAAAACCTCATTTTCAGTCATGACCCTCCTAAGCTTCTGTCATCTACTTCCATTCTCTATAAAATTTATGGGAATATTTTCAAATTCTATTTATTGTTCCCAAGATTAAGGTCTTCTATTACAGAACCTGTGTAAATTTCAGCGCCTTTCTTCCAATTTTATTTTTCTAAAAGATAAAATAATCTAAATATAGCCTCGAGTTATTTTACTGTTTGGTTTGTCTTTCTGTGACAACTGTCATCTCTGGCAATTTTAATTCTGCCACTCTTGTCCAAAATATGGCTCCAGAAGTGCAGATTAATTTTAGAGACCAGACATGGACATGATGGGCAAAATTAACCCTCAACACAGAGCAATTCTATAAAGGAAACTTGAAAGATCCTCAAAGTTGGCCTCAGCGCAGTTTTCCTACTTATGAGGCAGTGTAACCTTTGCTTCATCCAAGATGCTTCTTGTCAGAGTATAATAGGATGCACTAAAGCCTACTTATAAAGCTACATTAACCTAATTACACATCTCTCAGGCTACTGCCCTTTAAAAAAGAAACAATATTTGTAATTTGGGGTATCTGATCATTTCTCTTTTTTTCTCTAAAAGCTGCAGAGCTATTTCTTGGCATGTGGTTATTATCATTTTTCCCCCTTCTGGCTACTGTTTTTTTTCCTCCTAATTCTATTCAGCATTATGCTTTCATAAAATTACTGTTTTTTAAAGCTTTGTATATTAAATGATTTTCTTCAAAGTGCTTTCTTTCTTTTAATTGAGAGTGTTTCTCTACCTTATTTAACATTCTATAAACATTCAAGAAACAACAACAACAAAAAAACAGGAATGGTAATTTACAATGTTACTGTAGGGTGAGTTATTCTATTTGAATAAGAGTGTGAAATCTGAGTTGTTAGAGAAAGTTATGGGATAAATCCAATGCTTAACAAAATTAAAAAAAAAACAATTAGAGGTTGTGGACAGATAGAGATCTAATGACAAAAATAAGTCCGGATGAAATAGAGTATACTTAGAATGACATGGGAAGGGTATATGAAGTTCAGAATATAGTTTCTGAGAGCTACCCAACAAACAAGCAAAAAGGCAAGTGGAGAGTTCAGCAAAGTGGCTAACGCTGAGATTTAGGGAAAGAGTATAAAAGCTAATGCTTTTGCCTTGTCTAATTCATGGTGGTCTTTATTGAGAAGGAGATATAAAAGAGAAAGGATGGGCTTGACTATTTTCAGCAGAAAACTAGGAGTAAAGTTTTTTTGATTTTTAAAATTATTATCATTTGCCTGCATTGGGTGTTCGTTGCTGCACATGGGCTCTCTAGTTGTGATGAGCGGGGTCTACTCTTCGTTGTGGTGTGCAGGCTTCTCAGTGGGGTGGCCTCTCTTGTTGCTGACCACAGGCTCTAGGCACGCAGGCCTCAGTAGTTGTGGCGCACAGGCTGAGTTGCTCCATGGCATGTGGGATCTTCCTGGACCAGAGCTCGAACCCATGTCCCCTACATTGGCAGGTGGATTCTTAACCACTGAGCCACCAGGAAAGCCCAGAGTAAAATTTTAACAATGTTAAAATCCCAGATCAATCACTTACTTTTTGACCTGAAAACTTTCATAAAGAGATGCTGTGAGGTGGATGCTATGGGTCTCTGTTGAATGTTATTTTAATGTTTGAATGAAAGTCCTATAGAATTTGAACATATCAACCAAAGAAGTCAGAGACGTAACATAAATTCACACACACATGTAATACATATAAAATATGTAATATCTATGTTTAGAGGATGGAAAGAGGGAAGAAGAGAGTATAATAATCAAATTCATGTTGCCTTTTTTTCAGTAGATAAATATGTACAATTTTGTAAACATTTGTGAAATGTTTTCTACCAATTAAAGATGTCACTTGAGAGAGGATAATTTATTTATCTTGTGCTTTGGCATGTATTTTGGGAATGTTTATACAAAATGTTTCAGCTATACTACACATTTATTACCAAAAAAAAAAAATGGTAATTCACTTTAAAGTAGTATCTCGGACTTCTTGACTCTACCTGCTACTCCTGAAAAAGCAGCAGTGTAGACTTAAGGAGCCCCAAGAAGTGGAGTTCTGTGTCTTAGCTGAAAGGTTGTGTTCCTATCTGTGTAACTCAATTAACAATCTATAGGCAAATCTGCAAATGATTAAAGTAAAAACTGTACAAATTCAGTTCATAAAGCTGGGTCAGAATTTCCAAATTTAATACAATTCCTGTTTGTACTGCAGTTAGCGGTAAGGTATATCATACATTAGATCAGTCTTTCAGCTCAAATGAGCTACTGTTCTCAATTCTGCATCTTTCACCTAGAATCTGATAGCACTTTGCAGAAAGGCAGTTTACAGGCCACTCAGTACAATAAAAGGAAATTATAATTTGTTGTGCAATTAAAATACATCTAACTCCACACAAGCTGATGATCTTCAGCTTTTCAAAATTCCTCAAATTACATATCAGGTAATTTTTTTTTTACTTTTGATTTTATTTTAGCACAGAAAAATTTTGAAAAGGAAGGTTTTTTTTTTTTCAGCTCTTGTTGCTATTGTGCATAGCAATTTACCCAAAGAATAATATTTGCTTGATACTTAAGAATCCACAGTGATTTTTAAATATTTACTTTGGTAAACATGAAAATACTTTTAGTTGCTATTATTATGTTAACAGAAGAACAGAATTATTTCAATACATTTGTAGAGTGTTAACCTGTTAACACACTGTCATTCATACCCACTAAGAGGCTAAATACTATATGAAAAACCATATGAAAAAACACAGATGTGGGTTCTGAGGGGATTTAGAAAGTATGAAGATACATTCTTCTTTTATCCTTGCCTACATAGGGAAAAAACATAAATTAATACATAAAAACACAATTTAACAATATTGGTTGGAGATTTAAGAGATATATTGTAAGAAGCCTAATATCAATCTGCTACTAGTCAGCTATACATTTTTTAAATAAATTTACTTATTTATTTGTTGGCTTTGTTGGGTCTTTGTTGCTGTGCGTGGACTTTCTCTAGTTGCGGCAAGTGGGAGCTACTCTTCGTTGCAGTGCACAGGCTTCTCATTGCGGTGGCTTCGCTTGTTGCAGAGCACAGGCTCTAGGCACGCGGGCATCAGTGGTTGTGGCACGTAGGCTCAACAGTTGTGGCTCATGGGCTCTAGAGCTCAGGCTCAGTAGCTGTGGCACACGGCCTTAGTTCCTCTGCAGCATGTGGGATCTTCCTGGACCAGGGATCAAACCCATGTCCTCTGCATTGGCAGACGGGTTCTTAACCACTGCACCACCAGCGAAACCCCTAGCTATACATTTTGAACAAGAAATTTACCTTCTTTGTTTCCTCAATTAAAATTCATTTATTTATAAATATTTATTAATTTTATATATAACAGGGTGTAGGCGGAAGGTTTCTCAACTCCATGAAATTGGGACACTCTAAGCTATGCTATGGACTTTAGGAAAAAATAATAAATATATGTACATTTACATTAGCTTCTATGAGAGATATAATTAGTCGGAGTGCAGTGGTATTACCCTTGGGTGAACATCCCTCTCCTGTCTGAGTTTCCTTCCTGTCTGATCCTGACCACATGTAACTTAGAGCATGTGTACTTTGCTAAAGCACTATGCTTTTACTTTCATGTGAACACCTTCAACAATGCAGAGGCTTCTTTCTCGAACAGAGAAATTGGTAACTATGCACTATAGTAATGGAAATAATATAAACTTTTTAACTGATTTTTTTTCATATTTTCCTTTCTGAATATATCTACCTTTGTATTTCTTAGTTCACAAATCATGAAATGGATTCAATTGTAATGAAAATATAAAAGAAATCAGAAATATAAAAATAGATTAATTCTAATAGACTATTTGAAATCAAACATAAATTACTAAGAGTACCAAGAAACAAAAAGTCTACCATCAAAAATCATTGTAAACATCATCAGTTAAAACTCAGAAAAAAATCAGTATCTCTTTCCATAGGACATCACAAATGACTCATGTCATTAAACTGCCCCAGTATAACCCCAAAGTCAAACTAATAAAATTTACTGAGAGAGACAAACTATTCAAGTTATGTTTCCATATATATCTGTAATTTGGAGAACAATCACATTGAGGTATGATCTTTTCCACTCTAACAACAAACACTTATGACAGAAAAGTATGAAGGGAAAATTAGCCTCTCATTTCATGGAAGAAGAGACCAAGTGTAGAGCAGTTGGTGAGCACATGGGCTGTTTGTGTGCACATGTGTATGCATGTATGCAAGTCTGTGTGTGATGTGTTTGAATTTTCCCTACAAACTTCTTTAAATCAGTTTAAAATTACCAAGCCAGCTTTTTGATGATTTCGTATCTTAAATGTGTTCATTTCATTTTAGTCATCAAAAACATAGTGCTATCATAAATTAATTGAGCTTTAAGTCCAATTTCAACAGAATGTAAACCAAAAAAGACAGACATTAACATTACAGATTGTAAAGCCAAAACCTTTCTTGGGGTGTGGTGTGAGGGAGCAGTGAGGAGATGGAACAAGTCTGGTAATTCTCATCCAAAGATAGAACTACCCAGTGACCTTAATACTAAAAGAAGTCTTTGGGTGGAAGAAAAAATTAGAACTCAACTCTGCAATTTCACTTGACTGACACATTCATCAGTGTCTTTTATGATCCAGCTGACCCACCTTGACAGAAAGCCCAGCTGTATTTCCAGGATCTAATGAAGGGCTGTTATATTGCACTACTCAAGTTTGGGACAATCTTACATTTAATATCATGGGTTAAACAGGACAGAAGCAAGTGTTGGATGAAACTGTGTGTTTTGTCACCAAGGCTGATCTTATTACTTGCCTTTGAGCTGTTGGAATAAAATCTTAAAGATAATTTTAAACTTTTGATAGTTTGTCTGTAACTTTGACCCTACAGGATGAGAAACGGCTGCAATATTGTTCAAGATTATTGTCGTTTGACGATTTCTGCCGCAATAGCAGAGATTCCAAATGTCTGTCTGTGGATAAATCTGCAGGCTTTTATTCCCATGAGAAACAATTCCAAAGAGAGTTGATCATATTTAATATTTCAAGACTAATTAATTAGAGTAGGACTTAGGTTCCAGCTAATACTTACAGTGATGAATAGTGAAAATCATTTTCTACTGAGGACTGAATAGGTTTTTTTGCTGTGCAAATTGAAGATCGAGCAAGATAATTCTACTGCACATTTTTTAAAATTTCTCTTGAGGTAGCTATTGTAATAAATAGACGAAGCTCAAATCAGGACCAAACCCTTTGGCTATAGGTTAGACTCCTTTTAGTAGACATGCTTTGTGGGCATTATTTGGCTTTTTTTTTTTCCTTCTTTTATTTTCCATTTCAAAGATTGTCCTTCCTTGCAGAAAACTGTGTTGTTGTCTTCTCTACTCCCGTGGTTCTCCATCTAAACTGTGGGGAAGTAATTTGATTCTTTTCTCTTGAAATGGACTTGAAAAATCAGCTCAAATGGACTGAGATAAACTAGTCATCTGGATTACGAGAAGGGATGGAAGGTGTCTAGGAGATTTTTACCCTGAGGTCACTACACTAGGAAAATTTGAAACACGACAATTACATTGAGCCTCCCTAAATTTCCCCTGCAGAATCTCTATCCAATATTTACCCTCCATGAGCTCTTGCCTGTAAATTGGTTATGGCACTCTTGGGTTATTTCTGTAGGGTATTTCTCCTATTAGGGGTCCTTGGAGGCTCAGGTGTACTTGGTTAAGTTTTCTGATGACAGAGGCTAACTAATTGAATTTCTTAGTCTTTAGGGTCTGTTTTTTCCTGTGGAAAAAGTGCTCCTTTTAAAGAATATAGCTCTCTAAGACACACATTTACTCAACTTACTGAAATTTATGGAAAACAAACTACTTAAATCTAGGTTTGTTTAAATACCACTTTCCCTCAGAATGAATGTGGAAACTATTTCACATCCTTCTGAAGTCATGGGAAATAAAAAGGGTAAAAGAAATTAATTTATATTTTTATAATTATGTGTTTAATACATCACAAGATTGGTCTCTGCAAAATAAACACCATAGGTGATATAAAAACATAGCTACTATCTTGAATGAGTGGAAAGCATAAGAAACCAAATAATTTGTTGCTTTCATGCCTTTTAGTGAGTGGATTTCTTTTCAGATAATCATAAAATTAAATAAACATATTCTTTTTATATTTATTTTGCAATTATTTATAAAGCATTTTATAATAATAATAACAATACCAAATTTTATTAAGCATTTATTGTCAGGCAGTATATTAAAAATTTTCTAAACATTGGCTTGTGGTATCTGTCAGTTTCATTATGGAGTAAATAATTATTATGTTAAACATGCTGAAATTGAGACTAAGTCACATTAAATGATATACTCCACACTCATACAGCAAGGATGTGGCAGGGCTGAGATCTGAACCTTAGTGGTTGGGACTCCAGGTGCCATGATGCCTCTCTGTGTGCCATGCCCAATGTTAACTGTGTATATCCAAAACTGAAAAATGTAGGATGAGATAAGGTTATAAGGTTAACTGTACTTAGGAAGAAGAAAAAAATAATAAATCACCTAACTTGGGTGTTCCTTAGGGTTAAGAAGACTACTAGGGGAAGGAGACAACTACACCAAGAACCAAATAATGAACAGGATTAGCCAGTGTACTACTGGGAGGGCAGGGTGGTTGTATTAGGGCCCAAAAGGAAATGGATGGTATCAACAAAATAGGATAATTTAAGGGTAATTTACTGAAAAGATACTTACAAAATGTGGGCATGGTATAAGGAAGCCACAGGAATAGTATAGTATCTCAGGACTGGTAATATGAATGAGCTCCATGAACGGCAAGGGGAGGGAGTACTGTGTGAAGAGTGCCTTTTTATGGAGGCTGAGCCCCTCAGTCCAAGTACACAGGCATGGTACTATGCAGGGAGGGGGAGGGGGAGGAGGAAGAAGAGCCCTGTCATCAATCTCCCTCCTCTAACTTTCTGGTGCTGTTCTTCACTGACCAGACCCAAGTGGACGCCCGAGGGCATGAGGCCTGTGGGTGTAATCAAAACAGAACATACTCCGAAGCACTCCGCAGTGTGGAGGTTAGCAGTATCTAGCACAGGAGTATAGCAGAATCATTGCAGGCAGAAGAAACAGAATGCATGAGTCCCAAAATAAGAATATATTTTGCCCAAGGACGTGAGAAAGAGTCAGTGAGCCTAAGCATAGATTATGTTTGGGAATGGGGTGGTGCATAAGAATGTTTGATGCGTTGGGAGATGGTTGGGACTGACACTAGCAAATTAGGCTGTCAGATCATTTACAGACTTGGAAGCCATGCAAATATATTCACATTTGGTCTAAGGAGCATGAAAGAGACTTAGAAGGGTTTTGAGTGCAGGGATTGACATGAATCTATTTGTATTTTAGAAATATCATGCTGGCTCCAGTATAGAGAATAAATATGAGGGGACAAAATCAGGAAGGTAAGGAGTCCATTTAGGCAGCTATTGTAATTCAGTCAGAAAAAAATGGTGGCCATGAGGAAGGGTCCATAAGAGTGCAGAAATAGACAGAGGTACCCATTTAACTCACACATATTCAAATATATGCGCTTAGTCAAAAGAAAAAGAGAAAGTAGGAGAGGAAGAGAGAGCTGCAAAAAGGTAAAACAATTTAAATCTTGTGAGCAACTTCATCTGCCATTTCAACCAATAAATGTTTATGCCCCAAAGAGAATGAGATGAGAGAGCTGAACTTTGTGTTCATCAAGTCAGTCTCAGTTTCTCCGCTTCTCTAAATGTGTAATCCTTGTCTTACTTAATTTTTACCTTTTGTGCTAAAGTTAGAGCTTAAATTTGGTGGAAGAGAAGACTTGACTATTCTTAAAAAGTGGAATCAACTGGTCTTAATGAGTAGATCTAAAGGATGATGAAAAGGGAAGAGCCAAAAATGATGCCCGATGTCTGGCCTGGGCATCTGAGTGGATAATTACTCTGTTTATCAAAAGCAAAGACACAGGAGGAGAGTATATGAGGTAGAGTCAACAATTATCCTCATGCTGGCTGTGGAATTTATTTTAATTAACTTTTAGAAAAGACAAATACATCATTTTTGACATAATCTCCTTGCTTTTCAATACACTTTGTCCATCTGTCAACAAGCTTTTGTATTCCCTCATTGAAAAAATGTTTTAGGCTAAGCTGTGAGCCATAATTGCACCGCTGTCTTCACTTCTTCATCAGAAGTGAATCTTCATCCTCATACGGCTGCTTTCAGGGGACTAAACAGGTGAAAGTCTGATGGAACAAGATCAGGACTATAGGTGACCTTCTTTGCAACAACGCTTTCTATATGCTGCGCACAGTCTTTAATAAATAGCGGCATCACCATGTGGGGAAAGTGGGGGGGGGGGCTGGGGGGTTGAGAGGGAATGAACTGGGAGATTGGGATTGCCATATATACATTACTAATAAGAAAAAAAATCAGATTGTACACTTTAAATATATGCAGTTTATTGTATGTCAATTGTATCAATAAAAGTCCTTAATAAATAAATAAATAAATAACGGCACCAGGTATACCCTCAGACCACAAAAAAAAAACGAATCACTGCACCCTGCTCTTCTTTCATGCAAATCACAAGTGGGGCATCCATTTTTGCTCGCACCACAGTTACAAATGAACTGATGTAACATGTTCACACCTGCACAGCAGTGACTGGGGACACAGTAGCCTTGAACAGAAAGAACTGATAAGACAGTGCCAGCCAACAGAAGTTTTAGTATAACTGGAGTGCAGATAATTTTTCACTCACCCTTGTATTTGGAATGAAGAAAGGTTCAGGTCTGGACACAATGAATTTGATGTGCCTTTGAGTCACCCACACATTGGGTTCATATCCCAGCTTTATCAATTACTAGCTGGGTGGTTATGAGAAAGTTCCCTTAACTCTGCAAGCACGTCTGTTACCTCATTTGTAAAATAACAGTGAGGTAATAGTAGTGAGGATTCTTAGGCTTGTGGTCAGAGTTAAATAAGTGTAACCTCTTGTTAAGCTCAGACTATGATGACACATTCAAGAAGCATATTCTATTATTGAAACTAATTATGAAGCAAATCCTTTTCTGCTCAAATGGTTTGAGACCAGTTGGTGTGTCCCTGGAATCACTATATCTGTGGAGCAGCACGTGTACCCCGAATGACACTGAGATGTTCCCAGCTTTCACAAGCCTTGGCAGCTGGGAGGCTCCCAATGTTTGCTTCTGCATGTAGTGTGATGAAAATCCTCTCTAACCTGGGTATACTGAAAGTATCTGTTTTTGAAACTTGAAAAGAGTTTAAAAGAGCACAGCATCAATTCTCCAAATATCCTTGGCTCTGACAAGGAGCAGCTTGAAGAGCAGCTGCCGGAGAGTCATCCAGAGATACTGCCCAGTTCCTTGATGATGGCCTCCCAACCATTAGCAGATCAGTCCAGAAACTGACCAGCAAAAGCACATGCTGCTAAACCCTGTGGATACTTGTGTGCATGTCCAGGTAGTCAAAACCTTCTGTTAAAACCACAAATTTCAAGAACCTCTAGTGATATTAAGCCACCATATGGAACATTATAAAATAAATCCATTAAGGTATGTAAGCAAGTACTAAATGCTCAGCATTGTACATAACCTTGAGAAATGTGCAAAATGGGATATCTCATGGGCATCACTATCAACTAATATTTGATTAAATTACAACTTTATGAATATCTCTTATGCTCCTCTGAGAGAACTTCAAGTCATGTAGATGTTTGACAAACGTTAAGTCTAAGTTTGTTGCTTGTATGGAATTTGACTATATTGACACATTCCTTCAAAGAATAAAACCATTTGCGGAGGCTTCAGAAACTTTACTTATTGTACAAAGTTTTTATTGTTGCTGTTTTTTCTAACCATCCTAACACTGTAACGGGATGTGATTAGTTAGAATTTAAAAAAAATGCTATATTTTTTATTTTGTACTGGATTTTGAATATTAAAATATAAACAGATATAAAAAGAAAAAGGTTTTTTTCAATTAAAGATAGTTTCACTCTCCCACTCCCAAATAATAGCAAAGACATATGAAGTAAGCAAAATGAAAGCAAAAACACACAGAGAAAAAAAAAGAACTAAAGAAACCTATCTAAATGAAAACAAATAAAAAATAAGTAGAAGGAAAACATAGCTGGTCCAATGTATGTTGATAACCTTAGAATTGTACATTATAAAGCACATCTGCTTTGGAGCCTTCAAATTGACATTAGTTTCTTGTGTGAAATTATGCATATTTTCTTTGCTGGTCCCAAGAAAGATATTCTTTCTTTTATCTATTTGACAATTTTGGAGGGTGGAAATTAGAAAGGAAATTTTTTAGAATTTTTTTCTTGTTTTTCTTTTGTTCTTAGTTTCTTCCTTGTACCAAGATTTATTTTTAGTTAGGTTTTTTCCTAATAAAATGACATGTTATTCAATCAGGATGGAGTGAATCAACTTACAAAACTAAGTATCTTTAGATCTAAATCAAATTGTATTTGACTTGAACTTTTAGGTGAGAGCTTTAGATTAGCTGGAAAAAGATTTTCTTCCTTCTCTTTATGAAATGTTCTATTTTCACATTCTTGGATTCCCAGCAGGGATGAGTATTCATGCATCAAACTACATTTCAAAAAAGACTATTATTTTCCACTATAACTTTAGGCCAAATTTGTTATATGTCTGAGTCTATCAGTCAGCAGCTAGGTTTCAACTTTTTTAATACAAACTGGCAAATAAATGTTTGCATCTACCCGCAACTATTTGAGACCCTTGTGGATAAGATTTATGCCCTGGTCTTCCCTGAATGAGTCTTCCTTGAATCACAATTTCTTAGTACACAAATTCCCAAGTCGTTGCATGAGACAGATTTGACAATCAGTAAAATTTATTGAACAGACTTAATATCATCATGCGTTTGGCACATTCTTTTACTCAAACATTCTCTAAGAAGTAAGGTGTTAGAAAAATAGACAGTCTTCAAAATATTGTGAGACAACAGATTTCATATATTTTTATTATTCTTTTTCTCTTCCTCATACATAAAAAGGTAAAAGGTATCAGGTGAAAGATTACCAACCATCCTTTTCTCCAGAGATAAATGTAATTTTCCGTAACCTGTCTTATCTCTATTCACCTTTAAAATCATGCCTTACAAGTATAACATCTCATAAATTTTTTAAATGTTAGTCATTGCTTGCTAATACTTAGGTCAAATTAAATGTCTATTTTAGCTTACTTTAAGCCATAGATATAAACTTAGCACCTACTCTCTACAAGGTGCCATGAGATGTGCTTTATTCATGCAATTGATTTTTAACCTTACGTCTTGTGCCCTTGCTAAACTTGCTTATAAGTTCTAGAACTATTTTTGTACATTTTTTTCATATTGTTCTATGTAAACAACCATTGCATTGTCTGCAAGTAGAGACAGTTTCATTTCTTCCCTTCAAATCTGCATGTTTTTACTTATTTATCTTGCCTTGTTGAACTGAGTAGAATTTCCAGCACAATGTGATTAAGAGCGGTGAGGGTGGAGATACTTCTCTTATGACCAATCTCAAGGGGAAAACACTCTTTCACCATTATGTCTACTGTTATCTAAAGTTCCTTGTAGATATTCTTTACAAGGTCAAGGATGTTTCCTTCTATTCCTAGTTTGCTGAGTGTTTTTATCATGAATGTGCATTGAATTTAGCAAATGATTTTTTCTATCTATTAAGTTGACCTTATGTATTAATATGTTTGTTATGCATTACACTGATTGATTTTGAATGGTGAATTAGCCTTCTATTCCCAGTGTAAACTCAGTTTGGTCAAGATGCATTGTTTTAATAGATTGAAGGATTTATTGAGGGTATTTCCTTCTCTCTTCATACAGGGTATGCTTTTACTAGCATTATGTCTTTCTTTGGTTTTGCTATCAAGGTAGTACTGGCCTCGTAAAATGAGTTGGGAAGACTACCATGATCTTCTATTTTCTGAAAGAGATTGTGTAGACTGTGTTATTTTTAAAATGATTCATAGAATTGACCAATAAAAGTATACTGACCTTAGGTTTTCTTTGAACTATGAATCCATCTTATTTAATAAGTAAAACATAATTCAAGTTATCTTTCTTGAGTGAATATTGATAGTGTGTTTCTTTCCATGACTTGATTGGTTTCATCTATGTTGTATTATTTATGGGCAGAGAATTGCTCTTACTGCTTTCATTATCTTTTTAGTAGTTATAGATTCTATAGTGATTTTCCACTTTCAATCCTGATATTGGTAAATTGTATCTGGCTAAAGGTTAATCAATTTATTGAACTTTTAGAAAACTGGCTATTGGTTTCAGATTTTTTCTTGAGAGATTTTCTTTTTATTTACTTCCATTTTTATCTTATTAATTCATTTTTGATTGCTTTGAATTTAATGTTTCTGTTTTTCAAGTTTCTTATGGTAGAAGCATAGATTACTGACTTGAAATATTTATTTTCTTTTCTAATGTAAACCTTTGATGCTATGAATTTTATTTAAGCCTTTTTTTAACTGCATCACACAAATGTTGATATGTTGTTGTTTTCTTTTTATTCAGTTCAAAATATTTTCTAATTATCCTGAGAGCTTCTCCTTATATTGATGTGTTATTTAAAAGTGTTTTATTTAACTTACTTTCCAAGTGGTTGGAGATTTCTCAATGATCTTTCTGTTATTAATTTCTTGTGGAATTGTATTATGGTTAAGAAACATACTTTGTGTGGCTTATATTCTATTAAACTTATAAAGGCTTATTTTATGGACCATATTATGATCTGTCTTAGTAATGACTCATGCACACTTTAAATGGATGTATATTCTGCAATTGTTTGTTGGAGTGTTCTATAAATATGTCAGATGAAGTTGGAGAATAATGTTGCTTAGATCTCCTATATCTTGCAATTTTTTTGTGCTTTTCTGTTCTACTAATTATCAAGAAAGGAGTATTCAAGGATCCATAAAAAATTGTGGATTTGTGTTTTTCTCCTTCAAATTCTATAAGTTTTGTCTCAATTATTTAGAAGCTTTATATTTAGGCTGATACACTTTTTATTTTGCTATGTTTTCTTGGTGAATGGACCTTTTGTCTTTATGTAATACCCCCTTTTATTTTCCCCTGGGTAATGTTTTTTCTTCTAAAGTCTATTTTGTCTAATATTAATATAGCCATACGACCTTTTTAAAAATTTGTTTATATGATGTATTTTTTATCCCTTTTCTTAAAATTATTTATGTAATTTTGGGCGAATGTGTTTATTTTAAACAGCACATAGTTTTATCTTCATTTTTAAAATCCAACCTGACAATCCCAATAATCAGTGTATTTATCACATTTACATTTCATGTAATCTTAATATTTTTTGATATATAAACCAATTTATAATTTGGTCTGTTGTTTACTTGTTTTTTATTCCTCTTTTTCTTCTAGCCTGCATTCTTTCAGTTTATTTGAATATATATTTTAGTAATACATTTGTTGATGGAAACAACAAACAATCTATAGCAGGTATAGAAAAGAGTTTAATTGAGCCAGACTGAGGACTATAGCCCATGTGACATAGTTTCAAGAAGCACTTGAATTATGTTCCACTAGACTACAAAATGAGGGAGGCATATGAAGGCAAAAACTGCAAAATTACATAAATTTTTTGTCAAGAATTATAATTGGAGTTGGCAAGAAATTAGGGTACTTATGAAGCAGATTGTTGGGGTCTGAAATGGTTGCTAGTTACAAGGGGGGAACTTGACACCATAAGGTTGCAGCTGACAGCCAGCAGATATTGTTTTGAGAATAACTGGTGGTATCCTTCAGTCTAATAGAGTTCAGAAAATTCAAGTTCTCAGTGTTGCAGGAACATGTCTGAAACCATTTCGGCAACAATTACCTGGCTCCATTTCGGTTGCCTGAACCCACAGTTATATCATTCTGATTTGTAAGTACATTCTTTTCTTTAATGGTTAAAGCAGATGTGCAATGTATGTTTGATAGGCTACAGACAGGCTGTTTTAGTTAGCATAAAGTTTAAGTTAAATCATGTATAAGCCAGAATGATTCCCTATATCTCAATACATAAAATTTTCTTCCACCACGTTTTCTCTATTAACTTTTTAGGTTGATCTGTTGTATTATTTTAAAGAAGTTGCCCTAGGGATTGCTACATATATATCTGATCTTTCACAGTTTATTTAGAGTTAAGCTTTGACCATTTCAAGTAAAACATTTATGCTATAATTGCATATTGTACCTGTATACATTGAAAAGCCATCTAAAATGTGTTACATTTTAAAGACCTTAAAAGGAGAAAAATAATCTGTAATATTTACCTAGATATTTACCATTTGTGTTACTATTTCTTTATTCCTAAACTTACATGTTCTCCTCTGATAAAATTTCTCTTCAACCTGAGGAACCACTTTTAGCATTTCTTTTAAAGCATGTTTATTGGTGCTGATTTCTTTTAGTTTTTCTTCACCTGAGAATGTCTTTTTAGTTGCTATCACTTCTGACAGGTCTTTTCACTGAATGTAGAATTAGGAGTTGACTCTTTGTTTTGACTCTTTAAGCACTTTAAAAGATATTCTTCCACTGTCTTCTGGCCTCCAAGTTTTCTGATAATAAATCTGCAGTTATTTAAATTTTTGTCCCCATATATAAAATGCTAGTTTTCTCTGACTCTATAATGATTTTTCTTTATCTCTGATTTTCAGCATATTGATTATGGTTTGAACGGATGAAGTTTCTTTGAGCTCCTTCACTATATGCCTTTATGCTTTTCCCCCCATGTTTACAAGGTCATTATTTCCTCCAGTTTTTTCTGAACCAAATTTTTTTTCTTTCTCTGGGACTTCATGATATGAATAGTCATGAACAGTCATTTGATATTGTCCCACAAGTCTTTTACAGTATCTTTTTTAATCTTATTTTTTCTCTTTCCTCTGTCTTCTGCTATTGAGACCATTCTTGTGGGGGTGTTGTAGTTGTGTTTTTACTTCAAATGTTGTAATTCTTCTTTCTAACATTTCTAACTGATTACTTTTTAATAGTTTCTATTTCTCTGCCAAAAATTTATATCTTTTCATTTATTTCAAGAATGTTTATCTTTACCTCATGGAACATATTTATTAACAGCTGTGATTAAGCCTTTGACTAATAATTTCAATATCTGGGTCATCTCAGGGTTGGCTTAGCATCTGTTAATTATTTTTCTTTTTGAGAATTTGTCACATTTTTCTTTCTTCTTTGTATATTTAACAATTTTAGGTTGTACCCTAGATATGTTTAATTTTCTTTTGAATCTCTCGGTCGTTTCACAATCTTTTGTGAAATGTTGATTTACTTTTATTTTAGTAGCCTATCAACCAAGTTGGGTTTAGATCAAATTTTCTGCCTTGTTTTTGTAGATAGTTATTTCAATGTTACTTCAACTTCCAAAGCCTTTGCTCTGCGTCTTTTGGACTTTCCCCTACATATGTAGCTCAGGCATAAGCCCAGGGCTAATGTTGCCTCATATAGAATATCAGAAAACCCCTTTTCCAGGTCTCCAGGATTTGTTCCACAATCTCTGTTCCCAGTCCTATAATGAAAGGGTTCTTTTTTTTTTCCTCAGAGTTTTATTTCTAAGCAATGTTTCACATTTCTTGCAACTAAAACTGCTATCTGCACGATGTAGTGTAAAGAGAAACAATAATGAGGTTCCCATACACCCTTTTGTCCACCGGGGATAATTTTTTTTTCCAGTTTCTCTGTACAGAAAAATGTTTATTTTGCTTTATTTTGTTTTTTTGCTTTTATATGTGTGCACCATAGCTGTTGCCCCTGTAAATGCAGTTCTGCAACCGAGGATATCCTCAGGGTAGGGCTGGTAAAGAAAGCATATTTAAAATAAATAAAATAAAATAAAATGGAATTGAAAGCAAAGAGAAATAAAAAAGGAAAAGGAAAAGAACATAGAAGAGAAGGAAAGAAAAGAAAAAGAAATGAAAAGAGATTCCTATCCCTGGTCGTCTAGCCAGAAATAGATGGGTACTGTTGCTGTCCAAGCCCACTACACAGTACTACAGAAGAGCTGCTTTTAGGTAAAATATGGGGAAGAAAAGATATAATTTCACTTCTTAAAGACTATTCTTCAAGCTTGGCTCCCACTTTCATTCTGCCTACTAACTTTTCAAAATACAAGGTAGTTGTTTTTTATATTTCCTTCAAAGATTTTCATCATAATTATGCTGTAGTGCGTCTATTCTAGCTTGGCTGCCACCAGAAGACTTCTCTAGAAATTTTTCATGTAAAGACTTGTTTTTTTTTTTCCTTTGTATTAACAGGCTTACATTACTCTGTGTGTGTGTGTGTGTGTGTGTGTGTGTGTAGTTGACCCTTGAACAACACAGGTTTGAACTGTAAGAATGAACTTATATAGATTTTTTTCCTCTAAATATATAGTCAGTCCTCCATATTCATAGGTTCAAAATTGTGGGATTCAACCAACTGGCGATCATGTACTCT
Source organism: Hippopotamus amphibius kiboko (assembly GCF_030028045.1). Classification (NCBI taxonomy): domain Eukaryota; kingdom Metazoa; phylum Chordata; class Mammalia; order Artiodactyla; family Hippopotamidae; genus Hippopotamus; species Hippopotamus amphibius. Next base: position 167,384,459 of record NC_080189.1, read on the forward strand.
GTTTACGAAACTTGATTGGTTAAATCCATAGATGTGGAATAGAAGGATATGGAGTGCTAACTATGGGACTTGAGCATTCCTGGATTTTGGTGTATGTGGGGACTGCTAAAACCAATCCCTCACAGATATTGCGGTATGAGCTGTATATATATATTTATATCTATACTGATATATAGATATGTATATATACACACAACTTAACTCATGACATCAATAAACACATTGATCTTTGTATGGTTTGTATGTTGCCCTATTGTTAGACATTTACATTTGTACAATGTTTTCATTTTTTTCCTTGTCATAAAAAATGTTATGAATATTGTTATATACACATTTATGACAGGTAGTCTCCATTTTCGATCACCTTTCTTGATTGTTTGCATAAAAATATTTCCAAAGTGAAGCAACTGCGACAAAGTTATGGTCAGTTTTTTAAAATAGTGATACTTTTTGGTATATTTCCCTCTAAAATAACATCCTACCACCAGTATAGATCATAGAAAGTTTCTCCTTCTCCTGCTCTCAAAAAACACTGGGCAAAATCACTTTTAGAAAGAGTTTTTAGTCTGATAACGAAAAGAACATTTTTTTTTAAATTTGTGCTTCCTCATTCAAATAGGTTATATTTTAAAATGATGGCTAATAGGTTTTGACTTTTTTGTGACTTTCCTGTTCTACTGATATCACCCTTTTTGATTCATAAAAATTCTCTATGCTGTGTTATCTTAACATTGTATCATTTTTTATTTACCTATGATTGTCTGCCTTTTAACTTTATTCATGGACTTTTTTTGTCAAATAATTTTTTAAATGTCACCAATCTAGTACTAATTTTTATACTGTTTCTATTTTGATGTCACACTTAGAAAGAATTTTACACCCTCATCATAATGTAAGATTCACATGCAGATTCTTCTAGCATTTATAGTTCCTAAATTGATTTTGGTATACTGTGTGAGACAAAGATGTAACTTTTTATTTCTGTTTTACTCAAATGTTTTGGAAAGCTTTCCTAGTAAGCAGTAGGCATTTATTGGTATAACCACATTTTATTCGAAGCATATATAAAATACTTATTAGATAGCAGCTGTTTTTAGTTAACAATATTCTAGCCAAAAGTTAAGAATTTTTTCTAGACAATCTTATATTGGGTTTAATTTTTAATTTTTTGTAACACTTTTGAAATATTGTAAGTACTACTCAAACTCCTTTGGTAACTTGCAGAGTTCTAAGAGGCCTACTCTTTGGTTCTTTGGTTACACAAATTGGAAAACAGAAGTAAACCACCATCTTTTATTTTTGGAAAAGATAATGTGTTTTCCTAAAGAGGGAAATTAAAAGGCAGAGGATATTTTGTTTTGGGAGAGGAATAGATCTAAATGACTAATGCCTGGGATATTATAATATTTGAAGACCACATTCATTTGAGGTTTTTTTTTCAAGGCTCACTTTTAAAAAAAAATCTCAAACCATAAATGATATAGGCCAGCAACAAATTGTATGAACATTTAATGGAGGAAAAAATTCAAACAATTGAATCACACCAGTTTTCTAACTTAAATCTCTTTATGAATATCTGAACTTACTTCCTCCTAAATATTAACAAACTGTAGTAGAGCATTCTTTCACCTGCCTCCTGACTGGCCTGAGCAACAAGCTTGTGACACAATGACTCCAAATTTAATTTGAAGATAGAGTCAGACATAAGCAGGAACTCTCCTATGAACTTAAAGAAATAAAATAGCCTTAGTATTCACTGTATCAGCTTCAGTATTGCCTTTTATTTTCTTGTGCAATTTAGATTTCCAGCAACTCTGGGTGCTTGGTTAGGCTTTGGCAAATCAGGGCGACAGGCAAAAGGTAGAAGGGTAAAGTGAATTGAGTCACAGGTGGAAAATAACACTGGATTCTGGCAGACATACGGCAATGGGGATTTTAGCTGCTGAGTGTTGAAATATCCCATTAAAAGTTACAGTTTGGATGATCTCATCCCATTATTGTAATGGGATAGGTTATTAGGTGGATGGTTTTCTTTTATTGCTGGGCTGGTCTTACATGATGCTTGGGATTTTAGTATTGTATTCACAGTATTGTATGCAATAGATTCAGAGCAGGAAGAAAATGAGGAAATAACTAGTTCTGAGGATAACTGATGTAATCATGCATAGCTTTACCTGGAATTCCACTGAGCAATGTGCCAAAGAATGACTTATATAGGACAAGGAGAGCAACTGAACAAACGCTGCAGTGTAGCCTCAGGCTTAAATTAAATTTGGACAGAGGCAAGATTGACGGAGGCAATTGGAGCTGCGTAAAATGCCTATCTGCAGTGGGTCAAGAGAGCTGGGAGTTAGAGAATTCTAAAGCGGTCTGTGAAAGACAAGTACAGGAAGCCCAAATCACAACAGTAACGTTTCTGCCCCAGCTTGGCACGGAAATATCTGAAAGCTAGCTTTAGTGTTGCCGGGTTTAACAAATATAAATACAGGACCCCCATATTTGAATTTCAGTTAAACAACGGATAATGTTTTAGTGTAAGTTATGTCCTAAATATTACATGGGACATACTTATATTAGGAAGTTATTTGCTGTTTATGTGAAGTTCAAAATTAACTATGAGTCGTATATTATACCTGACAACTCTGTGCCTAACCAAACCCTACTTTCTTATTAATTCATGATTCTAGAGGTTAGTAATCTCAGGTGGCCTGGGAGGCATTGAATCTCCTGAGATTTTTACACTTCTCTGAAGTGTGGGTGGAGTAAGCTGAATAAGATTCAGTGCAGTTGCAGAGCTTAAAACAAACTTCTCTTAAGAAACAAAAAGATTTATCTGAGTCCTCTAGTTTTGGAATGAATGGCTTATCAATATATCAATAAACCTGAGTTAGCTACCTCTTTTATAAGTAAATTTCTTAATAATGATGATGCAAAATTCTATGTTAACATGTGTTTACTCCCGAGATTATCTCATCAGTATATTCAGCTATGTAATACAATAGAAAGGCCATATCTACAAATATATATATACATTTTTGGAGAAATGAGGTAGTTAAAAATATTTGAAATGGTCTCCTTTTGACCTATAGGTTAGAGCCATTTGGGATCTCAAATAAATAACGTGCCCAGGTGATAGTAATCTTGACTTTCCACATCCTACATGAAGCTTTTTCCAGTTATTTCTGATTTTACTTTATTCTATAGTGCACAGAGAGACATGCATATACAATCATGTGTGAAATAATTTTGCACATCTTGACAATGAGACATCATCCAATATTTATTGATAGGCTAATGCTTTCTGACAAGTACATGTAAGTTATAATAGGATTGCAGAGTAACTGCATTTTAACCCAGTTTGGGCTCTTGAGTAACAATTTTTTTTGAAAAATAATCTATAAAATATAAAATGGCATTGTCATGGTGATAAACTAGAAAGAGTGACATGGCATAAAGTTGTGGTCAACACACCTCCCGCCCAAACCTGTCTTGCAGCTTAAAATCAAGAAATCGTTGGTCCAGGTGTGTGGCCTCCATCCTTCTGTCTCTGAGTCATAGTTGCTGTAGAGAGTGGAAAATGAGTTTATACTGTTCCTAGGATGAGACACACAGCTGTGTCTGCCACCCACTCTGACTTGCCTGATTGAGGGCACATGAATCCTCCCAGGTGGCTCAGTCTCTACTTATTGACGACGATACCACTTATCAGCTTTGGCTATAATAAGCTGCTTTATTGACTTCTGCCTTGTCACTCTTCCAGCTAGCTCCTTGTCACAGGCACCACTGCTTTGCATCAGTCTGCCTTTGCTTTATTGGCTTATTGATAGTTCCATCCATCTTCTTCAAGGAGGTTGACAGGCCGGCATTTGACTCTTCTGTCTTCCTGTGATTTTACAGACTGCAGGATGGCTGCGTGAAGTCCCTGGTGTTTTGCCCAAATAGCCAGTATGCAAACCACTGCTCCCCATTGTACCTAGGGATGCAACAAATTCTTTATTGCAAATTATGGAATCATTGACAAATCTTCATCTGCATGTGTTGAGGTGCAAGAGGGAACTATTATTTGACCTAGTGACAGCTTGAGACTGTTTTCCCAGCTTCTCCCTGTGAGAGCTCTCTGATTGTTGCACCAACAGAGCACTTTTTTCCCCCAGGTATCCAAGCAAAGCCAAATAGCTGCAGGGGTGTGAACTGATTCCCTTTGGCTTTGAACAACATCAAAACCATGTCAGAGGAGCTCTGACAAGATTCTTTGGTACTGAGGGAAAGAAAAAACTAATTCCTAATACTAAACTCATTGATTTTCAAAGACAGAATAGTAACAACTTGATTTTTTTTTTTTTTTTAATTTAAAGTCAGTGTTTATGCCTCTGGCATGTGGGGAAATCATTTGACTTGTAAACTGAGTGTGTTTGATTTGGAACTAAGCAAAGAGTGATATAGCATGATGTAATGAGAGCTTTCATGGAAAAAGAAAAGACAGATTATATGGTGAGAAAGCTTTCAGGGGTCCACACTGTTAGATATCATTAAAAATGCAGCTCTGTCTTATCCTTAATCTTATTCATGAAAATCATCTAGGCAGCATCTGTTAAAGATGAATTAAGGAGTTATATCAGATGTAACCAAAAGTCTAGTAAAAAAGTTTTTCTTTAATCTAATTGATCTCTTTAGGAATTTGCAGTACACCTGGATGAGTTTCACACCAAAGCTTTTAAAACATGCTCTTTTCTTTTGAAGAACTGCAAATGCCTTTTAGGGAAATAAAAAGGAAATTAAAAAAAAATGAGAACAAGAGCTTCCACTTACTACACCATGATGATGATTATTACATGATTATTATATGATTTACTTCTTATTGAAATCCTTATTAAAATTTATGTAAAGTAAATATTAATTTACCATTACCAGATATAAAAATTGAGGCATCAAGCTATTCTCTTCATCTCCAAAGCCCAGTCTGGTAACTGCCGTGTGGTTTTATCTGCACCCTGCACATATAGATTTCTGGTTTTTATTATGAAAGTTTTGAAACAATAAAATCTAAATATCTAAAAGGCAGACCATGTTATGCCTGGGAAGAACAATAAATACAAACTTTAATTTGATTTCTGATTATAGTAAGGAAACAAGGCCAATAGAAAGTAATTAGGAAAAACTGGTAAAATATGAATAGATAAATCTTTATATTTTATTCTAAAAAAAAATGGCAACATTAATTTACTTTCAAGTCACTACTCCTTGTTGTTACAAAAACAACTGAAGAATCCCCACCCCAACCACCCTCTTTAGGAGTCTGTCCATTACATGTTTGTTCCACACTGCTAATATTTTTAGAATAAGATATTTAACATTCCATACTCTCCTCTCTTTATGAAACAAACATTTATAGCTCATTTGACAATTTGTTTTATATTTTCTTCTAAAGTGGTAGAACAGAAAAATTTTAACGACTTGCACAGAACAACACAACAACATTATCTGTGGGAGCTTAATGTCCACAGCAACACAGGCTCAACATTATATATTCAACCAGCCCCTTGAAGTCAAGAATAGTACCCTGATATCAGAAACCAAATACAGTTATACGATAATATACCAGTGTTTCCACAAAGTCTTTTTTTAAATTTATTTATTTATTTATTTACTTATTTTTGGCTGTGTTGGGTCTTTGTTGCTGCGTGTGGGCTTCCTCCAGTTGCCGCTAGCGGGGAGCTGCTCTTGGTTGAGGTGCTTGGGCCTCTCGTTGCGGTGGCCTCTCTTGTTGTGGAGCACGGGCTCCAGGCATACAGGCTTCAGTAGTTGTGGCACGGGGGCTTTCAGTAGTTGTGGTTCGCGGGCTCTAGAGCACAGGCCAAGCAGTTGTGGTGCAGGGGCTTTGTTGTTCCTCGGCAGGTGGGATCTTCCCGGACTAAGGGTCAAACCCTTGTCTCCTGCACTAGTAGGTGGATTCTTAACCACTGCTCCACCAAGGAAGTCCCTTCCATGAAGTCTTAATAAATTATAACAAAGCGAAAAATAATCCTTGCTCCACAAAGCTGGTAATAGAGACCCCTGAAAAACAGAATTGAAAAGCCATGTACCAAGGAAAAATATGATGTGTGTAGATATTTACAAAAATGATATTTCAGTCTTGACAACCTTGTGGACCCTCAACTATCTGTATAGCAATGTGATTCATCTCATCTACTATTGTTGTATAGAGAGAGCACTAAATTAGAACAGAGTATTCTATTTTAGTTTGGTAGGGACACCATCACAAATTACCATAGACTAGGTAGTTTCAAACAGCAGAAATGTATCCCCTCACAGCTGTGGAGGCAGGAAATCCAAAACAAAGGGGGTCAGCAAGTCCATTCCCCCTTCCAGGGTGGAATCCTTCCCTCCCTCTTTCTAGCTTCTGGTGTGGCTGTTAACCCTTGGCGTTCCTCGGTTTGAAGCTGCGTTATTCTAATCCCTGCCTCTGTCACCACATTGTCTTCCTTCTGTGTGTGTCTGTCTGTGTCCAAATTGCCGTTTTTCATAAGGACACCAGCCATATTTGGTTAGGGCCCACTTTAACGACTTCATTTAACTTGCTTGCCTCTGTAAAGACCCTATTCCCCCACCCCGTGAAAAAAGCAGATTCTGAGATACTGGGGGTTTGATGCTCAACAAATATTTTTTGGGGAAACAATTCAACCCAGGACATATATGATAAGGGACAGAGCAAATATACTTCACGCCGCAGTAAGAGGGCTAAAAAACACCTTGATTGAAGGAGGAAGTAGGGCAGAGTGGGGAATCAGGGCAGGCCTACTTTTTGTGTTTCTGCTTGGATTAGAAATTCCTTACGTAAACAGTCACGATGCCTTCTTTCCACATAGTCTCTGCCGTCTCTCAGCGGATCAGGGAATGTCCCTCACTATACATTTGGAAAAGAGTCTGTAACATCTTACATTAGGTGCCTGCTGCATCATCCCTCCTCCTTTGGTAAGGAAATCAACACAGTCTCCATTCATTTCAGCCTGGTCACAAAAGGTTTAGGGAGGGACAGTGAAGTGACACTTTAGAGAACCACTTGCCACCAATATCCAATTGCCTCAGAGTTAAGGTAACACGATTCTCATTTATATGGCTGAGAAATAATCAGTCCTTGAAGTTAGATGGTGTCTGGATCATTTAACATGAAGAAATAATGGAAAAAGAAGTTACTCTACTTAATCTGAATCTGCTAAAAAGGACTTAGTTTGACCTCCAAAAAATGAAGGAGTGGTGATGCCCCAGCGCTTTTTAAACTGTGGACATGATAAGCATTTTTACCGCAAGAAGCAGTAGAGAGCACAGGGGCCTGCACAGTCTCCATCTGCCTTTCACATTGGGATAAAGCAGACAAGGATCAAATTAAGAATAGGCTGGAGACATTTTGTTGCCAGGAGAACATTCTCATTGACTCAAATTGAATAAAGCAGAAAACTGTTCATTAATAATATTGAATTATAATTTTATTTGGGAAAATGACATCATTTAAAAATGACTTAAGTAATTCACTTCTTTTTTTTGTTTGTTTATACTTTTTTTTAGTTTTAGAAATCATGTGTATACTCAGTGTCTGAAGTAATATTTGCTATAAATCAAACTAACACATATTTATTAAGTGCCTACTGTGTTCAAATTAACGCACTTGGCTCTGGAATACTAAGGTTGAAAGGCCTTGGCTCAAAGTTGTTTTATTTAATGTTTTACCTTTTTTATACTGTGCAATATTGGTATTAAGCAGTTCATCACCACCAATATAGAAAACAACTGCTTTAAAGGAGAAACAAGTTAGGCCAAATGCTGCATTTATGAAATTAAGGGCAAACCGTGTGGGCAGATAGTTCCTCCTGTTAACTGGCATTCTATAAATGAAATTAAACCACTCTACAGAAATGTTGAGATGTTGCAAATAAAGGGACAATTTTCTTTAGATGTCATTCTTCCTCCTCAAATTACCTATCACTTTGAAAGCATCCTCAGACTCTTAGATGTGAGTATTTAAATTAATTTTAAAAACATTTTTTCTGACTCTGGGGAAAAATGTATCAAATAATAAAATAACACCTTTACTCTGTCATTTTTTATTACCTCTGCTGTTGGGTGATAAAAGCAGTTTAAGTCAACTCCCTCCTCTTAAGGTTAATTGGGGATATAAAATATAAACAAATAGCCATAATACTGTGTGCTGTCTTCTGTGTTAGAGCCACATGGGAAACAGGAATTCAGAGGAGAAAGGGTATTATGTCAGTGACCCCGGCAGAGTGAAGAGTGTCCTAGTTGAGGTTAAGGAAACCAGACGTGTGGCTGGTATTATCTTCTCTCACCCACCTCCCACCCACACCCCAGGGCTGCTGAGTCATTGGGAAGAAAACAAAGATATTTGTTAGTGCAGTTCTCTCTCTATATATCATTCTTCCTCCTCAGTGGATCTGAATACTTCACTTTGAAAAATACTCGTGAGTTGTTACAGGAATGATTCATTTTCATTTTTTTAATCAAATCTTATTCACATGTTCCTCTTAAAATATATGTTAAAATTTCCCAGTTCCACTGCACTGTTGATTTGATCCTGCCAGACCAAAAACTCCCCAGCAGCTGACTATTTCCATTTCTTTCTGGTATATTCCAGACCATTAATAGAGAAGCAATAAACACACTTAATGATGGAGTGTACATTGATCCGTTTTTTGTCTCACCTTTCCGTTGTGCAGTTGACATAAAGGACTTTTGGGAAATAGATACAGCATTTGGTCGTGTATTTAATCTTTCAGTAAAGCTAAACAATGTAAATGCTAATGAGACATCCATCTGAGAATTTGGCCAATGTGTTTCTCTAGTTCTGCTAATGACAGGATCCCGGCCTCCTTTGAGATGTTTGAAGATAAGCAAAGGTCTTACCTATCAGCCTTTTCCTTCTCTGCTGTGACTGCCTTTCTTGTACCCTTGCTGTTACTTCCTCTATTATTCACATTCCAAGAATATGACAACCACATAAAGAGCCGTGCTTGTCTACTCTCTTGTCTCTTAGTTCTTTTTCCTACTGTGACTATTTTTTCTATTCTCCTCCTCTCTCAATTTTTCTCATTAGCCAAAATGTTACTAACTTTCTCCTTACAGATTCTCATTATCACCAGTCTTCCAAGGATTCTCTTCTCGAGGGTATTGTACTAGTCAGTGTTCTTGGCTGCAAACAGCAGAAGCCACTTGTGGGAGGTTAAGAAGACAAAGAATTTAGAAAAGAATAACAAAGATCTCACCAGCACTAAGGGAGGCCTGGAGAATCAGACTGTGGAAGTGGCAGGAATCCGTGGTAGGCAAATGGCACCAGGGCCCTCCCACTCACAGGGAGAATCAGGTTGGGACATGGCTGTTACTGCTGCAGAACACCCATGACAGTCACTATCACACGGCTGACTCTGGGCCCTGTCTGTCTGAGTCACCCTGTTATACCAGTGCTGAAATGAATTTTCTATTCCTCCTTGGGTCCCTTACGCCAGGGTCAAAATCGTGGATATGAGTATCCGATCTAACTGGTGAAATCATGTCCATTCCCTCGCTGCAAAGAGTTAAGAAGACTGAGTGGGGGGCATTTATTGTTTTTAAAATGAGAAGTAAGATTCTACACTCTACTAAGGTTTATACAGTGGTTAATTCCCCAGGGTCAGAAGAGTATCACATCCCAAGCAGCCAGAAAAAAAAAAAAAAAGAAAAAGAAAAAAAGGCAGACATCAATTATCAATTACTGGGATATTCTATAACATGAGTACATTATGCAGAATGACTAGGTCATGACTCTGTCCTTGATAAATTCAGTTCATTTGAACAGACACTTATACTAACAAATGAAAACATGAGGTTCTTATATATATCATGAGGCATTTCACAGATTACTTTGGGATTACAGAGGTAGGAGGAAAGGATCCTGCGTATAGGAAGGTGGGAAGACTTCACAGAAGAGAGGTTACTTGTTCAGACTAATACTTGTGCCCATTTAATAACTGCTATTGTTCTTAAGTTACTAACATACGTAAATTCCTCACATGTATTAACATTTTCAAACCTCCTACCAGCAATCAGAGACAGGTGTTACTATGGCCATTCTGCAGCTGATGATCCAAGAAATTTCCTGCAAAGTAAATGGTCAAATCAGAATGTAAATTCAGGCTTTCATAGGCATTCTTCGTCTTCTAACCACCATATAGAACAAGAGGATGAAGATAAGACCAAGCCAACCAAGTGCTATCAGATGGCCTGGAAAATTTGGAGAACTATTAAAAGCCAGTAAAGTAATAATAACAAATATTTTTGAGGATTATTATATGCTAGATGTGTATCCAAGAGCTTTCCATGTCTTGCGCATTTAATACTCACACCAACTCAATGAAATGTTATTATTAGAATTCCAATTTTAAAATGAGATAATTAATAATGTCAAGTGACTCCCAAACTTTCACAGTTAATGTGTGTTTCAATAATCTATTGCTATCAAACAAACCAATATGAGACTCAGTAGCTTAGAATTTAAAAAACAAGGTTTTGTTTGTTTTTTCATGATTCCATAGCATGACTGGGCTCAGCTGGAATATTCTTTCAGCTTGAGTAGGCTGGAATGTTCCAGATGATCTGGCATATCTGGTGCCTTTGCAGGGTTAGCTTGAAGGTTGGGCCTCCTTCTCTATGGAGTCTAAGGGTCTCTTCACTGCCAAATGGTGGATGTCCCCACATGGTCTCTTGAGCAGGATAACCATATCTATTGCATGGCACCTCAGGGCTCCCAAAAGCACAAAAGCAGGGGCTACCAGGCTTTCTTAAGGCTTAGGCCTGGAACTGGAATAACTTCTACTTCTACTATATTCTATAAACAAAGTGAGTTACAGGCCCTGTCCAGATTCAGTGTGCAAGGGGACTATACACGAATATGGATTTGGGAAAGAAATGTGCACAGAGACCAGCTTTGGAGAAAGAGTTACCAGAGTAAGTTGTGTAGCTAGGGTTGACAACCAGTTGCCCCGACCTGGAGGTTATACATTTTAGCATAAATTCTATGGAAGTCAGGAATAGGAGGCTGGGAGGATAAAGCAGAATGACTGGAGACAGGTGGTGGAGTCACACTCTGAGGACAGAAGGCAAAGGATCTGTCTGCCAAGCTAAGGGACATTTTACCTTGCTGTTTACTTGCCCACCAGTGATTCATGCTTAAACTTGTTCTTCATAGGTATGTTATATATTGGAAGAGGGAAATTCTTCAGCTTCTTGAAAATGGTCATCTTTCTCTTTTTTATTAGGAGTACTGCTTCTCTCTATAGTTCACATTAAATGGAGCAATGTGCTGGTTTAGGGGCAGGAAAGGTAAATCCTTCACTGACCAATTTGTTCAGGAAGCAGAGTCTGCATTTCATGTACCCCTCAGTCTTCTGTTCCATCTTTCGTTTTCTTCCTTTCACAATCTTTCATTCTGAAAGTGGCAAAAATATATACAATCATGTGTTTTCACAAGTAAGTGTGCATCCCCCTGCTGTTTATTGAAATGTCTATAAGTACCACATTGAGGAAAAGACAACTGAAGGATTTCACTGAGGATAAAGACAGTATGACCATGAGTCATGGCGGGGTGGGGGGTCTTGAGATAATCAACAGTTGGTGTGACTCCCATTAGAAGGAAAACAGTACAGAGAAGGAACGGTACAGAATTAAGTTCAGCTGCCATAAAGTTTAGAAAAGTATTGGGTTGGCCAAAGAATTCATCTGGGTTTTTCCATAAGATGTTACGGAAAAACCCAGATGAACTCTTTGGCCAACCCAATATCTGATGGTGATGGAGATGATGCAGGGTTCTGCTATAAATTTTCAGGTGTCTAAAAATTTTCCATCTGAAAATGCATTATTTTCACTTAGTATCACATGCTGACTCAATGATAACACCTGAAATTCTTAAAGATCAAATTCTAAATTCTCATGACTTAAAAATTAACAATTTCTCCATTAATCAGCAACACTAATCCAAAGCATTTTTCATGAATTGAATGCCATTGTCTTACTTCATTTAAATGGGGTAAAATTTCCACTCCTTAATAGGATGTATGATTATTTACCAATTTCCCCTTCCTAGAGCAAAGTAATTCAGAAGTTCTTCTAAATATTATATTCAAAAGGGAACATACAAGTTTATGTTCAGGAAAAAGGTAAAGTTCCAAACTGGAAAGAAGTATTTTTGTGAGGCCAAATCAAAGATCTTTATAGGAAATGTGTAGTTAATTAAAAAAAAAAAAAAAAAAAGGCAGGCACACCACCTTTGTAAGTTTCCTGTTAATGAATAGAAAATTTGGAAAAGTTACAGTGTAACTGTCTGTCAGGGAGGTCACTATATGCTTGCTAATTCTATCAGTATTTAACAATTAATTCTATATTAATTTCTCTTATGCCCTTAACTAAAAGATTTATGTGTATCAGAGGGAAATTTCTAAATGGTCCATTTTTTTTTAATTAGAAAAGATGTACAAATTGCAGCGGACTAAATATTTAAATCCCCCCCAAAATACATATGTTGAAATCCTTTACCCAAAGTGTATGTTCCTGTTTCCACAAAACCTAGAACTACACATGAGTATCAGATATCTGTTGTCTTCATATAATTTTTAAAAATCCTCAATAGGTCTTTTCAAGCCTCCAAAAGAATTCACAATAAGTTATGCATGAGATTTAGGAGGACATACTTGTTTGAGCTAAATCACAGCTGATTTGAAACTTAGACTAAAATAAGTTTTGTTTTGATTTAACATCTTGGTGTTAGCAATAATAGTATGGGCTAATACTATAATTTGGGGAAACATAAATTTTTTATATTTAAGAACTCACAAAAATTATAGAAATGAACTCTTGAACTCTCCATCTCTAAATTTTCTTTTTGTAACTTCAGTGTTCATACACTGAACTTATCTGATGTAACTGTACACAGTAGTCCTCTCATCCAAGTTTTCCTCCAAGAGCCACTTTTGTCTTTTCTAAAAAAATTCTTCTAAAGCTATTGTAGAAATATTTTATCCTCTATAATTTTCTATGCATATTTGTTCCTTTTATCTTATACAATTTTGCACACATGTATTCCTTTTTATTCTTATTCTTTAAACAAATGATAGCATGTCCTAAAGTATGCAGTTTGAATATTAGTTAATTTAAGTACATAAGCAGCATACGACTCAATGGCTATTTAATAATCCATGGATGGTTTTACCATAGGTTTTTAAAGTTTTCTTCCATTTACTACAACCTAAATGTCTAGCAGCTTTTGTTGTAACACCCAGTGACCCAATGGGGATCATTACACATGTCATTTCTCAACTAAGTTAGTAAACTACAGAATACATACTAAATGTGAAAAACTTTAAATAACTTTTTTCTTTCTTTTTCCTTCCAGTTTTGTTGATCTATAATTGACATAAGCACTGTGTAAGTTAAAGGTATCCAGCATAATGATTTGACTTACATGCATTATAACATGCTTACAACAATAAGTTTAGTGAACATCCATCATTTCATATACATACAAAAGAAAAGAAAAGAAAACAATTTCTTTGTGGTTAAAATTCTTAGGATTTACTCTCAAGAATTATGAGCATCTTATTTCTTTTCTATTTCTTCTTTGGTAATGATTGATCTCTTTAGAATTTCTACCTCCCAAAGAATAAATTTTGGTAATTTCTATTTCCTTGAAAATCATATATTTCATCCATATTTATACAAAGCTGAGAAGATTGTCCCTGGTGGTATTTTAATTTCCACTGTATCTTTGGTAACTCAACATTATAATTTCTTATTTTGCACGTTTAGGCTTTCTTTCCTTGTTCCCTCTATTATTTACTAAAGATTCATCTGTTTCTTCCCCCGTAATGAACCAGATCTTGGATATTTGTTAGTTTTAAAGATTCTTGTTTGTTTGTTTTCTATTTTGTTTTATTCCTGTTTTTCTCTGTATTTATTTCTCTTTTGTTCCTATCTTTAGTTTTTTTATTGTTTAGTAAAGTTTGAAGTCTGATATTTATTTACATTCTTTCAAACTTATTAATATATGCATTAAAGACTGAATTTTCCTTTTGTCCTTGTTTATTCTTCTTGTATGTTCTGATTTGTAATGTCTTAATTATTATCATTTTCTTTATATTAGGCAATTATGGTTTTGATTTTTATATGAACCCTGTGATACTGAGGCTTCACATTACTTATTACTTTTTTAATTACCAGGTGATGACATTTTAGATTTCTTCTTTTGTCTTTTTCTTTTGTTTCCAGTTCTGTTAATAATTTCTAATTTTATTGCACTGTGAATAGAGAATACTGGTCCTGCAATCACTCCATTTTTTAAATTTATTAAATATTCATTTCTAATTGTAGTACTATACCTTTCAGGTCTTCTCAAAGAAAAAATTGAATTAAGCATGTCAATCTAAAAATAAAGATCTGACTGCCTAAAGAAGAGAAGACCTCTGAAACACTGCTAAGGAAGGCATTCTTGAGGAAATTCTCATCAGGTACTTCTGTCAAACCAGCCACAGCCAACCATGCACAAGGAGGAAGTAAAAATGGCTGGACTCTAGCTAAGAAGTTGTTACAATGTGTCATTTGAAAACATTAAATTTACAACCACACAAAGACCTTCTTGGAAATGAAAGTCATCATCTATCTAGAAATGTCACTTGACTTTGATTTCCAGTCTGTTTTTTTTTTTTTTTTCTTTCTACTTTAAAAGATGTGCCTCACTTGTTAAGCATGACACTGCAGGACAGAGCTTGATTTCTCAAGATCAGAAAATATTTAGTGTCCCGTTGTCCTTCGGTCAACTGTGCCTGGTTCCTTTTGAAGGAATTAGTTTGAAGAGAAAGAATTAAACAAGAATCATGTGATGATAACCAAAGGTGTGATAATTTTTTCTATCATCAGCCTAGCTATAACGGTCTAAGGTAATGTTTTCATCACATATTTACTCTTAACTGAAACTCTGGCATCGTGCTTTACAGAGTCTCTATTCCACAACATAACGCAGTCCCCAAACCAAGGGTGATAACAATAAACGTGGGAAAGAGTTCAAGGCAAATTTGATATACTGTTCCTTCCCCGCATTTTTAAAAATTGAACATGCACGCACGCGCGCGCGCGCACACACACACACACACACACACACACACACACACACACACACATCACTCCATACAAACTTTCTGGAGTCACTCCCAGGGCACACCGGAATTATCATGGTTACAAGTAATCCTAGAAAGAGCTGGGAAAATAGGGTTGACTCTTACTTCCTAAGAAAGACCTGAGCATTAATGTTGGTACTGAGAAATAGGGTTAAATTCTTCAAATCTGATTTGATGACATTCTTTTTAGTTGGCATCCTTTTCGTCTTCATGTTAAATTGGAGCAACTGTGCATGGCTAAAATTCATTCTAATGAAGAGAGAAAAAATGATCAGTGATATTTAATCTGGAAAAAAAATTCAAAGACCGAAGACTACTTGTTTTCCCAAATTTAAGACTAGTTTATATCCAAGAATATTCTTCAGCTTTACTTCCTGGTAAAATGAATCCGTTTCCCTGATCCTTTGAATGCACTGATCCACCCCTTACTCCCTATGGGAACTGACTGTATTTTGAGACCTTAAAAGCCAAAGACAATTCAAATTCCACTATCATCTTCTGACCCAAACAGAAGGTTCCCATGACTTATGTAAATACAATAAACATTTATTGGGGAAAGTTCCATCCTGGACTTTTAAAATTTCTCATGTAAGATTTTATTAGGCTCATCATTCACAGACTGCAATGAAGCAAGATGATTTCTCTAGGAAATGTGTTCCCAGTGAGAACACAATTATTAAATACCATCATCACTGATAATAATTAAATTTTATTACCACAGTTTCAACCTTGTCACATCAGGCTCCCCAGAGGGGTGATTGTATGTGAGAGGCTTTAGAAAAGAGTGTAGTGAAGAGTACAGTGTTAAAACTAATGGAACACCTGACTAGGGACAGCGCCTGAGAGCCCAAAAATTGTGCTAAAGCTCTGTTCGAATAGGGTTGCAACATGGCTCTGCTCTGTTTTTGCTGCCTTTAACCAGTGTTCTAGAAAGGAAATAGCTTCCCAATAAGGAATAAAGCTGCTAGGAATCAAAGTTAAAGCATATTGGAAGGAAGGTGACAGTGGAAGGGTCATTAGGAGAGAATCAATGATAGTCACTATTTTTAAGCATCACCTCAGTGCTGGGCACTTTTTCTCTTATCTTTAAAACACTTATTAGGAGCTAAGTGGTGGCTTATAGATAATAGATGATTTACCAGAAATCCATTTAGCTAATAATTGTAGAAAGCATATTCAAACCCAGGCTACCCTGCTTCAAGATGCATACAATTTTTTTTTCAATTGCACTGTGCTGTCTTTTATTGGTGAGAAGAAAAATATATATATATATATGTGAAGGAGATAAATAAGCAAGATTCTGTTTACTGAATATTGGTAAATATTTGTCTGCAGTTAATTTTAACTCAGCTGCTTAAAGCGCACAATAATTAGCCTGGTTGCCTTGAGAAAAATCTTAAATGAGGATGCCTGGGCTAAAATTGCTATGATGCACAGAGGTAGTCAAACTTGTGTAGTTGGTAAGGATGATTCAAGGTGAACAGGGAAAAGCAAAGTACAATTTTGCATGTTGAAGACTTAAAAACAAAACTCACCAACCTTACAGTCAATGGAAAGTTAATCCAGCCTGGTGTAGCCTTGGGTGCAACTTCTGCCTTTGAATGCACAGGACCTCACATGATCATACTAAGTTAGAAACACAGTAATCATATATTTACAATTCTGTGGGTGTAGAATTTAAAAGGTATCATTTCCTTTTGGGTGTTGTGCTTAGCCCTCATTGTTTTCCTTTATCTGATTTGAACTCTCTAGATTCTGTTTTCTTAATTTTTACAAAATTTGAGAAATTTTTGGTTCCAAATGTCACCCAGACCCAGATTTTGGTACCAATTCTGGAGAAACCGGTGACAAGCCAAGAATGAGAAAGCTTCAGCAAGTGGCCATGAACTTCATGACCATAAACTTCAACTTTTCTACTATCAGTCTAATTAGTTGAAATGGAAATAAAGATAGGGAGATATAAATAGCTGCTTAAAGGTAGGGAAAATTCCAAAATTATAATAGTGGAAGGAAGAGATTAGAAGAGGATATAAAGGGAAGAGGCAGGCTGAAAAGCAAAGAGTGAAAAAGTAAAAAAAAAAAAAAAAAAAAGGCATTAAGATGTATGATTCACAATATGATCATTTAAACATCTTGAGGAACTGAAATAGGGTTGACTTAACTACTACTCATTTTTTGTTTTCATTAACCAATCTGACATTCCATATAAAAATAGAGCATTTTTAACTGATCTATGTTTTTAATGCTGAAACTTCAGGTCATCTCCTCAAAGTTAATTTCAAAAAGAAGACTGAGGAGGCGGAAAGGATGGAGAAAGAAGAAGAGGAAGGGTGCTTCAGAAGAAAATACGAAGTTTTACTCTATAACATGAACTCCCAATTTCAAATAAGTAGTCACTTGTAGTGAGTTTAAAACAGGGACCCATGAGGATGGCTTCACATCTAAGATGGGGACGTACTTATCTCTGTCCTTCCTTTCTTTTGAGCTCTAACAGTCTCCCAGACTTGAAGTATTCTTAAACACACACACAAACACATACACGCAAAAGTAATCCTCCATTGTTCTTCAAGTAATCTTGATTCACACGTTATGTATTCAACATAATATAGGTTACTAGGCAAGTCTCTCAGCTGTGAACTTCACAGTAGCTAGGGAAGGAAGATCTAATACTAGAGAGAAAGTTGCCCAAAGAGAATGGCTTAACGCCAAGAGGAGGAGGAGGAGGGGAAGACCCCTCACCTCTGGATATGGCTAGTATCCTCTTTCTTCTCCAGGGTTTCCTTCCATCCTTCTGTGTTTCTGGGTCTTGCTCCCCAGCCTCTGCTGCCATCACCTCACTCTGGAGGCAGTGTGGGCTGATTTCTGTTTCTAAGAAGACAGGTTTCACCTTTGACAGTGATCCTTTTGCAAAGCTAACGTTTGCTTCTGTATCTCTTTACAGAGGATTTCTTTTGAAATTCCCTAGGACAAATTTTTGGTCGATAATTCCCAGTAGTTGAAAACTTGTTGTGTACCAGTGAGATCACGATTTGGCTCTGTTCTCTGGAGACTGACTGACCTTTAAGGAGGCTTAGCCTCCTGATAGTATGACACATAGTTTCCATGAATGTACAGGAGTTAAGTGATCATCAAGAGATAATAGACCCCATGGTGAGAGCGCTGAACTTAATTTACAATGTGTCAAAACAAAGGCTCCTAAAGAGTTGATGTGCTGAGGCTCCTCAGAAATTTTTGTCCATGGCAACAGGAAGGGTGGTCAGGCTGCTCTGATATGCATCCTACAAATGCCATCCGGTTTAGAGAAGGGCGGCTGTTTTCCTGTGGACAAGCAGGTATTTCATGAAGCTAATGAAGCTTAAGTTTTGGGATCCTCATTTGTATGGGCCATTCCTGGGCTAAATAAAAAATTTAATTTGAAACTTTGCATTCTTTATAAAGTGGGTCTCTGCAAAGATCTGAATTTTGGGGTTCTCCGTAAAATTCACATGATGATATCCTAACCCTCAAAGATAATGGTATTAGGAAGTGGGACCTTTGGGAGATGCTTAAGGCATGAGGGTAGAGCCCTCCTGAATGGGATTAGTGCCCTTATAAAAGAAGCTCTGGAGAGATTCCTAGCCTCCTTCACCAAGTGAGAGCACAGAGAGTGTTGGCTGTGAACCAGGAAGCAGCACTTTACCAGAGGCAACAATGCTGACACCTTAATCTTAGACTTCCCAGCCTCCAGAACGATGAGAAATAAATATCTCTTGTTCTTAAGTTACCCAGTCTGTGGTATTTTATTATAGCAACACAAAGGGACTAAGAAAGTCTGCAAAGTTGTATAAGTTGTAAGTAGGGTTAACAGGCTTATTAAAAACAACAATAAAATAACCAATCAGGAAAAAAAAATACCGGATGCTCAGTTAAATTTGAATTTCAGACAATCAGTATTTGTATACCATAAGTATATCCCATTAAATATTTATCATGCATTATTTAGGGATATTATTATGCTAAAATATTATCCATTGTTTATCTGACAATATTCAAGGCCCTGGGGAATCCGTGGTAAACAAAACAAAGAAACCTGTTTTCCAATGGGATTTATAGACATTAAGCCAAAAAGTAAAATATACAGTGTGTCTGATGTTGATTTTATTTTTGTTGACTGACATGTCAATAAGTGTCTCCCTATAGGTATAAGATAGAAGGAGGAGAAAGAGAAGAGGAGTAGTTTCGGAAGAAACATGGAGGCAATATGAAAAGCAGAATTTTTCTTTAATTATAGTCTTTAATTTTTAAAAAGGTTTTTGATTTACAAAAAACTTGGAAGAAAATCAGAGGATTTGCGTATACCACATACCTCTTTGCCCATTTTATATGCATATCCATAGATATTCCTAAATGTAACCATATGCATCTACATTAAGCTAAACTTCATGCTGTTGTCCCCAACTCTAATTTATTATTGCATAGATGATGCTAGCCTCCATCTTTTGCTTATCTGTAAATTCCTGTTCTAACAGTGAGAAGTCTGGCTCCCACCATCTGCCATTCATTTCCTAATTTTTTCAATTCAGTATATCATCTATATCTATTTCTATAGATATATATAGGAGTTTTATTTTCTTCCTCTTTATTGGAGTATAATTGCTTTACAGTATTGTGTTAGGTTTTGGGTTGTGTTTTCATTATCATTTATTTCTATGTAATTTTCAGTTTCTTATTTGATTCCTTCAGTGGTCACTTGGTTATTTAGTAGTGCACTGTTTAGCCTCTATGTATTTGTGTTTTTCGCATTTTTTTTTCCTGTAATTGATTTCTAATCCCATAGCATTGCGTTCAGAGAAGATGCTTGATATGATTTCAGTTTTCTTAAATTTCCAAGGCTTGATTTGTGAACCAAGATATGATCTATCCTGGAGAATGTTCCATGTGCATTTGAGAAGAAAGTGTATTCTCCCACTTTTGGATGGAATGTCATATAAAAATCAATTAAATCTATTTGATTTGTTGTGTCATTTAAAGCTTGTGTTTCCTTGTTTATTTTGTTTGGATGATCTGTCCATTGGTGTAAGTGGAGTGGTAAAGTCCCCTACTATTATTGTATTACTGTTGATTTCTGCTTTTATGACTGTTAGCCTTATATATTGCGGTGCTCCTATATTGGGTGCATATATATTTATAATTGTTATAGCTTCTTCTTGGATTGATCCCTTGATCATTATGTAGTATCCTTCCTTGTCTCTTGCAACATTCTTTATTTTAAAGTCTATTTTATCTGATATGAGTATTGCTACTCCAGCTTTCTTTTGATTTCCATTTGCATGAAATATCATTTTTCATCCCCTCACTTTCAGTCTGTATGTGTCCCTAGGTCTGAAATTGGTCTCTTGTAGACAGCATATATTGTTTTTGTATCCATTCAGCCAGTCTGTGTCTTTTGGTTGGAGCATTTAATCCATTTACATTCAATGTTATTATCAATATATATGTTCCTATTACCATTTTCTTAATTGTTTGGGGTTTATTTTTGGGGGTCTTTTTCTTCTCTTGTGTTTCCCTCCTAGAGAATTTCCTTTAGCATTTGTTGTAAAGCTGGTTTGGTGGTGCTGAATTCTCTTAGCTGTTGCTTATCTGTAAAGCTTTTGATTTCTCCTTCAAATCTGAATGAGATCTTTGCTGTGTAGAGTAATCTTGGTTGTAGGTTTTTCTCTTTCATCACTTTAAGTATATCCTGCCACTCCCTTCTGGCCTGTAGAGTTTCTGTAGAAAAATCAGCTGATCACCTTATGGGGTTTCCTTTGTATGTTATTTTTTGCTTTTCCCTTGCTGCTTTTAGTATTTTTTCTTTGAATTTAATTTTTGTTAGTTTGATTAATATGTGTCTTGGTGTGTTTCTCCTTGGGTTTATCCTGTATGGGACTCTCTGTGCTTCCTGGACTTGGGAGACTATTTCTTTTTCCATGTTAGGGAGGTTTTCCACTATAATCTCTTTGAATATTTTCTCAGACTCTTTCTTTTCCTCTTCTTCTTCTGGGATGCCTATAATTCGGATGTTAGTGCATTTAGTGTTGTCCCAGAGGTCTCTGAGACTGTCCTCAATTCTTTTCATTCTTTTTTCTTTATTCTCTTCTTTGGCAGTTATTTCCACCCTCCTACGCTCCATCTCACTTATTCATTCTTCTGCGTCAGCTATTCTGTTATTGATACCTTCCAGGGCATTTTTCATTTTAGTTATTGTGTTGTTCATCTCTGTTTGTGTGTTCTTTAGTTCTTCTAAATCTTTGTTAAATATTTCTTGTATTTTCTCTATCTGTACCTCCATTCTATTTCCAAGATTCTGGATCATCTTTACTATAATTACTCTGAATTCTTTTTCAGCTAGGTTGCCTATTACCTCTTCATTTATTTGGTCTTGTAGGTTTTTACCTTGTTCCTTCGTCTCTGACGTATTTTTTTGTCATCTCTCTCTTTTTTTTTTTGTGATGGGTGGGATTGTGTTCCTGTCTTACTGGTTGTTTGGCCTGAGGTTTTAAGAACTGGAGTTTGTAGGCTATTGAACGGAGGTAGGTCTTGGTGCTAAGGTGGGAACCTCTGGGAGACCTCACTCTGATGAATATTCTCTGGGTCCTGGGGTTCCCTGTTAGTCCAATGTTTCGGACTCAGAGCTCCCACCGCAGGAGCTCAGGCCTGACCCCGAGCTTGTGAACCAAGATCCCAGTTGCTCAGGGATTCCTCCAGTCTCCTTGGGCCTTGAGATCCCCCACTAGCATCGGGCAACTGGCCTAGTTGTGGGGAGGTGCAAACTCCACGTCCTCCCACACCACCATCTTGACTCTGCTCCCCTATATAGTAGCTTTAGAAATGTTAATTGGTGCCCCCCTCCCAAGGGGTATAACTTCATCAATTAGAGTACAGTGATTATGTGCAGTTCCTTTTGCCTTTATTCTTACAGACTTCACCCGTTTATACAGTTACTTAGGTCAACACCTTCCCCTACTCTGCATTCAGTGAGATTATCTCATACATTTGAAATACAGTTAGATTCCCTTATCCTGTCTGCATATCTTCTTGGGATCCCCTGACCTCCTCAATGATTGTTTTTTTTAATTTGCATATATTAACAGTTTACTGTTTGTGCTATAAAGTTCTGTGAGTTTTGACAAATCCATAATGTCACCTATCCATCATCCTGGCATCACACAGGATAGTTTCCTGTGCTTCACCTATTCATTCCTACACCTTCCCCCACCCCAGCCCCTGGCAACCACAAATCATTTTACTGTCTCAACAGTTTTGCCTTTCTGGAATGTAAAATAATTGCAATCATACAGTATGTAGCTTTTTTGTTCACTTTGAAATATGCATTTAAGTTTCCTCCATGCCTAAGTGTGGCTTGATAGCTCATTTCTCTTCAACACTGAATACTATTCCATTGCATAGATGTACCATAGTTCATTCATTCATTGATTGAAGCATATGTTTGTTTCCAGTTTTCTGTGATCATAAATAAAGCAGCTTGTAAACATTCACAAGCAGATTTTTGTGTAAACATAATTTTCAGCTGAATAGAGTAAATACCCAGGAGCACAATTGCTGGATCATATGGTAAGACTATGTTTAGGTTTGTAAAAATCTAGCAAACTGTCTTCCAAAAGGGCTGTATTTTTTTGAATTCTTACCAGCAATGCATGAGAGTTCCTATTGCCTTATATCTGCTTCAGTTTTTTTTTCAGATCTTTATTGAAGTATAACTGCTTTACAATGTTGTGTTACTTTCTGCTGTGCAACAAAGTGAATCAGCTATATGTATACATATATGCCCATATCCGCTCCCTCTTGAGCCTCTCTTCCACCCACCCATTTTTTTTGAAATTTTAGCTATTCTAATAGGTATACCATGGTAGCTCATTGTTGCTTTAATTTGTAATCCCCTCATGACAAATGATATTGTGCATTTTTCAAGATGTTTAGAAAAGCAGAGTTTTACTACATATTTTGCTGAGGAGATTTGTAAAAATAGAGGGGAATCAAAGCACGATAAACTCCAGCCTCCAGAATTTCCCTTTAACATCTGTGAAGGTGGACAGAAAAATCAACTTAAAATTTTTTTTCACATTTCAACCTGTGCTGAGGCCAAGTCCTCACAGATGGAGAAAAGAGAAATTTAATTCTATTTGTATAGCTATGGATGGCTACCCAAAGTTAAGAATGGTTGCCCAAAGTTTTATCTGAGTGCTTAGGAAAGCCTTTCTCTTAAAAGAGGACTCCATGGTGTTAGTCCTTAGGCTGGGGTTACCCTCAAAACAGCATTAGTCAGGACTTCCTAGGTGACGCTGTGGTTAAGAATCTGCCTGCCAATGCAAGGGAAATGGGTTCGATCCCTGCCCCAAGAAGATATCACATGCCACAGAGCAACTAAGCCTGTGCACCACAACTATTGAGCCTGCACTCTAGAGCCCATGAACCACAACTATTGAGCCCATGTGCCACAACTACTGAAGTCCATGTGCCTAGAGCCTATGCTATGCAACAAGAGAGGCCACCACAATGAGGAGCCCACACACCACAATGAAGAGTAGCCCCCACTTGCCTCAACTGAAAAGATGAGAAAAATAATGAAAGCCCTTTCCTGAAAATGGAATCATATTCATCTCTTGAAAGAAGACAAATTTTCCACAGTAAGTTAAAAGTATGACAAGGACCCATTTTTTTGTGATTGTAAGAATCTAGAACTTTAGATGTGGAAGAAACCTCAGAGATCACCTTGAATTTTTTCATTTTATAAAGGAGGAACTTTAAGCCAGAAATATTGTCTTACAGCTGAATTGACAGAGTCTTGGTTAATAGCTATAATAGGTCTTCAGAGCTAGTGTCACTTTCACGACATCATTATTTTTTCATATGACTATTACAAAAAATTGTAGATTAAAAATGTTTTCATTTTTTTTCTGGTCAACCTGTCATTTTCTGCCCAGAGCCTCAAAGTGCATTAATGGGAGGGTAGAATCCAGGACTTTACTTGCATTTTTCACCTCTGTTACATCAGGTAAATATAAACAAAGAAGCCATCTGTGTGCCTGGCTGCCATCATAATCTCTAGGCTAATGCTCACTTCATTTAAAAAGAAATTATTCTCTTCCTTCTAAAGGAAGTGATGTAAATCTAACTAGCAGAGAGTATTTCTGTTTTCTTTCCCAAGCGACACAAGCAGCAATGCCACAGTAATTTGGTCTTGATTACTACAATATCAAGAGAAAACTCTTGTGAATGGGGTTGATTTTTTTTTTTTCTATGAGATCCGGGGAAGGTGATAGCTAGCTCCACGCTTTTAATTCCTTGGTTTGCATGCCTGTCTCAATATGAGACCAGAAAATGAAAGAGAGGTAACTGGAAATAATGCATGCAATTATTTTGTTATTAAGACTTTATTGGTGGAGTAGGGAGGGGGAAAGTAGCTAAGAAAACAAAGCTCAAGTTAATTCAAATTCATAGCTTTTATAGCATTTGCTAAATCTTCCCGGGAAATAAATGACAGCAAGAGATAGTAAGCTGGGGAATCCTTTCAGTTTGTTTTGTAAATGAAGAAAGTATATTGGAACCTAATTAAAAGTGTTAATAATATAACTATTGCAATTTTGAATGTGTCTATCATTAGATATTAATTATCTTGTAGTCACTAGAACAGATAACGATATTGTTCTTCATGATTAGCATGCCGCACATCTTCTGAATATGAATGCTGTTGAACTAAGAGAAATTAGTTACCAAGCTAAATCTTTTTCTAAAAAACAGACATCTTCATTAATACTAGCTTAAGGTGATAGAAGTAGGTGGAATCTGCCAATGAACCCTTTTTCTTCCTGGCCAAAAATCAAATCCATGAAGAGTCTAAAGAAAAAAATAAATTCAATATGGAAAGAATATGATGCAAATAAAAATAATGCCATGGGAGAAAAACATGTCCTTTAAAGGTAAAAAAAAAAAAAAAATAGGATATACTTGTTAGTTAAACAAGAAGACCATTAGAGTGAGATGGTTCTAATGCCTTAGCACCGACACAAGCAAACCAAAACCTAAGCCTGTAGACGCCTCAAGTTTTAAGAAATTGAAACCTAAGGATAACCAATCATAGCAAATTAAGGTTTCCCAATAAAGGCAACCACTTAAGCCAATCAAATAATGTCCTTACTTTCCTTCCTTGTCTTCTCAATAGAAGTCCCTCCCTGTTGGGAGAGTGATCCTAACCTCTTCCAGTCTGGCGCTGCCCAAATGGAATAAATTTTTTCTCAAACTCTTAGCATTTTTAACATACCTAGGTTTATCTTTTAACATACTGAATTAGGAGAACTTTTTGTTTTCAATTACTATCATTTATTCTCTCCATCCTGAACTTTCATAAGTCCTGATTTCATTTTGACAGGAAATCTTCATAATCTATAAATCAAAGGGTAATACATAAACAAATTCTCATGTTTTGAAGTCTTTTCTCTTAAACCCATCTTAGATTTTAAGTAAATAGTAAAGTATTAATTCTAGAGGATTATTTTAACTTAAGAAAATTCTAGAAGTAGTGTGATAGAGTATGCTAAGTTCTTTCTATATCCTTGCATATCCTACATGCCTGTAAGGTAGATGGTATCAGAATACATTTTACCGCTGATAAAGCTGATGATTTAGAGGTTAAGTAATAGACCCCGAGCACTCGGTACTGAAAATTACAGATCTGGGATTTGAATTGCAGCCTCTCTAATACCAAATGTCATAATACTTCCTTACCTCTGTTACATGTTAACCAAATATTTTGCCAGCTTATAAAAGAAAATGTCTCAAATTTGGATTACAATTTATCATGAGATACTTTATAGGCCTTGAGGAACAACATTGTAGGGAGCACAAATCGTTTCAAGGTGTTAGATTTTTACACAGCAAAACTCTTGATTTAAAAAAAGTCCTGGAAAAAATGTAATCCCCCCACCCCACTGTCAAAGAACAAAATTACCAACAAGTTATGGTTGTTATGGCTTATGTCATGAACTATTTAATAGTCCTATCATGTTTGTTAATCACGTTCCCTCACTACTGGTCCCATGGTAGCATACCCTCAGCTTCTGGGTGGGATGAATGTGGCTGGTGTCAAATGAGGCTGTATTTGTTACTTCTGGACTCCAGCTCTGCTATAGGAGACTACCACCTCATCCCATCTCAGAAAGAAGTGTGGGTTGTGGCTCATGACCCAGTGCATTGTTATTCTTTAGGAAGGACCAGCTTCTCTCTGGCTTCTTTTCTCCAAGGTTGATCCATCAAAAGCAGAGCCTTAGCTCTCATTCGCTTACTTCCCATGACTTTAAGAAACCCAGAAGTCCATTTGTTTATTTTATTTTTTATTTATTTTATTTTTTATTTTTTATTTATTTATTTATCATTCTATTTTTGGCTGTGTCAGGTCTTAATTGTGGCATGGGAGATCTTCATTGTGGAATGCAGGATCTTTCACTGCAGCGCATGGGCTTTTCGTTGTGGCACACAGGCTTCTCTCTGGTTGTGGCGTGGGGGCTCTAGAGCACATGGGCTCTGTAGTTTGCTGCACATGGGCTTAGTTGCCCTGACCAGGGATCGAACCAGCGTCCCCTGCATTGCAAGGTGGATTCTTTACCGCTGGACCACCAGGGAAGTCCCTCAACTGTTTTCTCACTTAAAGCATTAATATTTAAGAATTAAACATTCATGGCTGACTTCAGTGGTAGAACTGAATCCCAACAGAACATAAATCCCAGCAAGAATAATGGTAATAAAAACAAGTAAGAAATAGAAAGAGGTGTTCTCATGCCTATGTTCTTACACAATTAAGTTCATTCAAAAAATGGCATGTGCTGGCTTGGCCCTCTAGAAACTCAATGTACTCAGACATGACTGACTCATGTCTGTGTGTCTGAATCACAGAGTACAATGAGCCATTAAAGATAAAAATGTTCTAGTAGGTATATTGGAATGCTAATGCTGCATAACAAAGCACTGGAAATCTCAGTAATATAGAACAATAAAAAGCGATTTCTTCTGCATCTGCAGGATTCAGCAGTAGGTTACCTTATTTAGGCTGTGTACAACTGGGCAGCTCGGCTTCACACATCCCTTCCCCTCCTTCTGAGCCTAGCAGGCTATTCCAGGCATATCCATCTCTTGACCATGGCAGAAGCACAAGAGTGAGTCCAATTGCACAAGTACTTTCTATGAAAGTACCTTAGCTAGTAACATCATGCCTGCTAAATTCTATTGGCTGGAATGAGTCACATGACTGAGTCTAGCCTCAGTGGGAAAGAAATACACTCTACTGTTTTAGTGGCAGGGGCTGCAGAGTCAAATGGCAAAGGTTAGCTTTACAGAGAGGGGGAAGAATTGAGGCATTTAATGCAATCTGTTATGGCAGGAAATCAAACACATAAGCAGCCAAAATGAATGCAGAGTCGACAATAACATTAAAATGGTTTCCCAAAATAACATTTAAGTTACTCTGTTGTTACAGTGATTACTTACCATCACATACAGTTATTGTCAGTTGTAAATGTGTTGAGGTTGCTAATTACACAGGTAAAAGGTAGATACTATGCATTAACTTTACCTTTGGTTTTATCTTATTTTCTCTATTTTTACCTTCTTCAACCCTCCTTTGTAAATGTGATTCTGCTATGCTTACTTCTGCAAAACTTTCAGGAATGATGTAAGATTTAGACAAGCTATCGATATGAAATCTTAGATTCAAAGTCAAATTGGAAAATAAAATTAGCATATTATCTGGTTTCTTCCACATTTGATAGATGGTATTACTGAGATACAAAGAAGTAATATAACTTTGTAAAGATTTAGTTGAGATAATTTGGAAGAAAAGTCCTTTAATTAGTGACCTATATCTAATTTCATATTTTAGTTTTATTGGCCAAGTTAAGGATAAAGAATCCAATTGGCTTTACCATTTTTTCTTATACTACATCATACATAACTATTCACCTTCATTTGTGTCTACAAAAATCTTGAATTGAAAAATGTTGATTATATTTTATTGATTTTTATCAACATGGTTACATTTTTTTTTCTAGCTTTAAGCTTCTAAAGACTAGAAGCTGCCTTTCTCTGTTTAACTATATTTCTGGAATTGTGGATAAGAATTTAGTCAAAATCCTTTGGATATGTGATAGAAGTACTTTTGCCCATATATACTCCCAAAAGCTAAAACCAAGATAACCCAAACCAAACTAATTCTAAGAATATAGGTGTTTCCCTGGGGCTATGACTCCCTCCCAAGATCTCTGGAACTCAAGTTTGTATGAACCAGAACTAAAAAACAAGATATATAGTGATTTCACCTGGACAGGGGCACAGGGATTCTGAAAAACATGACATTCATAGGTGGCTCCAATTATTTGCTTCTCAAACAAATAACAACAGTAGCTGTTGAAATAATGGTAAGAAGAATGGTTCTAGGGTTTTCCCCCATGACTCAAGACAAGCATTTACATTATTTAGACACTCTGTGTCTTTTCTGACTTATGATTGCCTTACAATCTGTGGAATATATTTAGTGTCCCCATGGAAGCAATTACACATGAAATATCAACAGATATTTATTTAGTAGACAGTGTTTTCATAGGTCCCTGCAGTGTATTTTAACAGTAGTAAAAACTAAAATTTTGATGTAATGTGTTTTTATCTATCTTTCAGATCAAAGAAAATCCAGTACTTGTAAATTTTAGAAAGCAACTGAATGTTTCACAAAATAGTAGAAAGTACTAAAATAGTGGAAACTAATTAAAAGCATTAGGGTGTAAATGTAGTAAGTAGACCTGGTTTTTGCTTTTTGTTTTAGTTTTTTGTGTGATAAAATACGCAGATCATAACATTTACTGTCTTAACCATTTTTAAATGTGCAGTTCAGTATTATTAAATATATCCACATTGTTTGCGAAATCATCTCCACCATCCATCCCCCTAACTCTTTTCATCTTGTAACGCTGAAACTGAAACAGTAAATCCCCTACGTACGAACCTTCAAGTTGTGAACTTTCAAAGATGCGAATGTGCATTCGCATGTCCAATCAAGTAAGTTAGTTCATGTGTCTGGGGTACCTGTTCATGTGTGTGAATCCGCTACAAGTGGTTGTGCTTTTGTGTACTTTACTGTACAGTACTGTATAAAGTACAGTAGTACAGTATCTTTATTTCAAGTCCAGGATGTCTAGAAGCAAGTATAAAAGCAGCAGTGATGTAGCTGGTATTGCTAAGAAGCTCCAAGAATTGGAGGCCCAGAGAAAGGACAATGTGAGACAAGAGGACGAGGAAGTAACTGAAGAACCGAAGAGATTCATGACACAGGAAATGGCAAGAGAATTTTCTTTATTTGAGGAGGCACTGTTAAGTTGCAACTTGCCCTCTATCTCCTATAGCTGACAATACTCCAGCTCTACCATCTCCCACCTCCTCTCTCTTCTCCAGTCAGTAACTCTTCTTGCCTGTTTACGCGATGCCAGTCCCTGTATGCCAGCTGTTGTGCTGCACTACTCTACTTTTCAAGGTACTGTACTGTAAGATTAAAAATGGTTTCTTTATTTTCTGTTTGTTTGTTTTTTATGTATTATTTGTGTGAAAAGTATTATAAATCTATGACAGTGCAGTACTATATAGCCAATTGTGTTTGTTGGATACCTAAGCTAACTTTGTTGGACTTATGTACAAATTGGACTTACAAACGGACTCTCAGAACGGAACTTGTTTGTATGTAGGGGACTTACTGTACCCATTAAAAAATAACTCCCCATTTCCACCCTCCCTACCCCACTAGCTTCTAGCAACCACCATTACACTTTTGTCTTAATGATTTTGATTATTCTAAGTACCTCATATAAGTGGAATCATACAGTATTTGTCTTTTAATCACTGGCTTATTTTACCTAACATAATGTCCTCAATGACATTAGCATATTGAAGAATTTCATTCTTTTTAAAGCCTCAGTACTCTTCCATTGTATGTATATGCCACGTTTTATTCCTTCATTTGTTGATGGACACTTAGTGTGCTTGTATGTTTTAGCTATTGTGAATAATGCTACTGTGAATGTGTGTGTATATATATATATATATATATGATTCATATATATGAGTGAATATTCATATATATGAATCATATATATATTCATATATATATAATATGTAGGTGTACAAATATCTCTTGGAAACTCTACTTTCAGTTCTTTTGGTTATATATCCAAAAGTGGAATTTTTGAATCATATGGTAATTCTATTTTAAAATTTTTAATGCACCTTCATTCTGTTTTCCACAATAGCTGTACCATTTTTCAGTCCCCCCCACCAATAGTACATGAGTTCCAATTTCTCCACAGTTATTATTTTCTTGTGTGTGTGTGTGTGTGTTATAGTAGCCATTCTATTAGGTGTGAGGTGGTATCTCATTGTAGGTTTCATTTGCATTTCCCTAATGATTAATGATGCTGAGTACCTTTGCATCTGCTTGTTAGCCATTCACATATCTTCTTTGGAGAAATGTCTATTAAAATCCTTTGCCTATTTTTAAATCCAGTTGTTTTTTTGTTGTTGAGTTTTAGGAGTTCTCTATATATTCTGAATATTAATCTTTTATTGTGGGATTTATTTGCAAATATTTTCTCTCATTTTATGAATTTTCTTACTCTGTAGATTGTATGTTTTGATGCACAATTTTTTAAAATTTTCATGAAGTCAATTTGTCTATTTCTTCCTTTGTTACCTATGCCTTTGTTATCACATCCAAGAAATCATTACCAAATCTGTCATAAAGTTATGCTCCTATGTTTTTTCTAAGAGTTTTATTGTTTTAGGTCTTACATCTAGATTCTTGATTTAAGTTAGTTTTTGTACACAGCGTTAGGTAAGTTTAACTTCACTCTTTTGCATGTGGATATCCCATTTTCCCAGCACTTTTTGTTGAAAAGACTGTCCTTTCCCTACACATAGTTTTGGCACTCTTGCAAAAATCATTTGACCATATATGTGAGGTTTGTTTCTGGACTCTTGAATCTATTCTATTGACATACATGTCTGCCTTTGTGCCAATACCACATTGTTCTGATCATCGCAGATATAGTAAGTTTTGTAATCAGGAATTGTGAGTACTCCAGTTTTGTTCTTTCCCAAGACTGTCTTGGCTATTCAGTGTCCATTGAGATTCCATATGAATTTTAGGATACATTTTACTATTTCTGCAAAAAATATCATTGGGATTTTGATAGAGATTGCATGGATCATTGTGTGTACTATTGATATTTGAACAATATTAAATCTTCCAATCCATGAACATGGGATTTGTTTATGTGTTTTTAAATTTTATTTCGGCAGTATTTTATAGTTTTCATTGTACAAGTCTTTCACCTCCTTGATTAATTTAATTTCTAAATATTGTGTTCTTACTGATGCTATTGTAAATGAAATTGTTTTTGTAACTTTCTTTTCAGATTGTACATTGCTTGTGTATAGAGATGTAACTGATATTTGTATGTTGACTTTTTAACCTGCTACTTTGCTGAATTCATTTATTAGTTCTAACAGTTTGTATTTTTGTGTGTATGTGCATGGAATTTTGGGGGTTTCCTACATAAAAGACCATATTGTTTGCAAACATTGATAATTTTGTTCCTTCCCATGGAAGTTGCAAGCCTTCAACAGATTCCAGAGCTCCAAAATAGTTACATCAGACAGATTCTTCAGTAAAATCGTTGACTAGGTATGAAGATAAATTCCTAGTGCTTCCCCTTCTGTCATTTTCCCGGAATCCTCCTAGTAGAGTTGGTTTTAATATTTAGTTTCCAAAACATTTTTAAAATTTTAATATAGACCCCTAAAATAAAAATTGACAATTAAGCAGATTTATTGGTAATTCATGGTTGAAACAATATTCATTACACAAATATCCAGGTCATTAAGTTTAAATGCTGTAATTTTTAGTTATTCACTTGATGATAGAAGACTTCCTTAGAATTCTGCACATCCAGAATAAAATAATAACACCTAAAGTGGGATTATCCCAAAATAATTATCATCTCCATATTGAAAATGTCCACTTTCTCTTCTACAATTTAGGATTTTTTGATTATTGATACAAAAAGCATGGAAACAAAGAATAGTTGGCTATTCACTGGCATTAAGGTCATCGGTAAACATGTTTCTCAAGGAGAAGGTAGATATTTGATTGATATGAGCTTCAGGCTGTATTTTGCCTGGAATGTTTCTCCATTCCCAGATTTTCTCACTACTGTAATCAGTTCTATAGAGTTAACCCATGCCTGTATGCCAAAGGGAGAGGTGTTACTAACTACCTACGTAACAAACTTGCTATGATACACTCAAATTTGGATGAATAAGAAGCCAATAAAGAAATCACTATTTGAAGATACAGTGAATGTTTCAGTTTCAAGATAGACTTTATTGCATGAAATTAATTTAAAGCATAATAACCCAAGTGGCATTAGGAACTAATTTGCTACTTTCTAACAATATTAAAAATAGTTTATTCATAAAAGTTTAAAGACATTAACAGTAATCAAGCAATCCAGAAAATGTCTTGTATATAAAATTTGACAAGTAGTTATTTATAAAGTAGCTCCAGCGGCTGAAAGCAGGATACCATAATAATTCATTTGCTAAACTTCCATAAATTAGATATAACCTTAAAGTTCAGCAATAAATATTCTTTATGAATAAAGAGAACTGAATAAAGAACATAATTGTTTATATCCTTTGTTCCAATAATTCAATTTCTAAGAATAAAATCCAGGGGGATAATATTTTCTTTCAAATATTTATACACAGATAAATTACACCCAATATAAATACTATTTCTAGAGGAAACATTTAAGTAAATTGTAGCATATCCATACCATGGAGTACTATGCAGCCATTAAAATGATGTTTATAATTTTAAAAGAAATGAATAAAAATCTTATGATATCATTATAAGTGAGAAAGAAGGCTACACAGTTTTATGTGCACTATGATATTATAAAATGGTGCATAATATATAGAGTAGAAGGAAATAAAAATTACCACCTTTAATAGTGATCATATTATAACTTATTGCTATTTTCTTTTCATACTTTTCTATATTTTTCAATGAACCCATGTAATACTATTATCTTTAAATGTTTTAAAAAATGTTTTTAAAATCCTTATCATTGAACATCTACTAAATATAAGGAACTGACTGTGCTAAAAAAAAACTTAAATTTAGTCACACTGTCTTTACCCACAGTTTGGGATGTTTATTTTGTTTTAGAAAGCTCGATTACTATGCTGATTAGAGGTACAAGGGATTATGTTAATATTTACTCATCCCGCCTAGTAACAATTTTGGAACTGTTATTTTTTAAGAACCTAGTTCATTCTGTACCTTAACGAAATCTTTAAGGTGCTTGCTCCTTTACAATTAAATAGGCCTCATAAGACCAAAGATTAACTATAATCTCTTGGCTATCCAAGGAACCCAAATAATTACTTATTAATGTAGATTTCTTAGGTCACTTGCTTACTGCAATAGTTGCTTTAGGTAATACTTCTTCATAACTCATAATGTACTAATATTTTAAAAGTACTTTTTAAACAACAGTTCCTGTCTTCTGAGTTGACATTCCCATAAGATTAGACAGCTGTAAAGCTGATCTTCCTGTCTACTTGTTGGAAAGTGATTGCATTTTAGAGTTATGTCTTTTTCAGGTGTATTTGCAATTATTAAGGAATAAATTGTACTGTTTTCATGACAGAGTTAGAATTCTGTCTGAACCAAACACAATTGAAAGCAGCAGTCAATCCCAAAGACGAACCAGTCCCTTCACCTTCTCCTAGAACTGTTCTCACTGATTTCCTAAACTGAAAACATAAAGATGAGTTTTCTGAAATCATTAAGACAGCACCAGTCTGCCAAATTCAAGCAACTCAAAAACCCTCGTCACTGAGTATTTTTCATTTTTTTATGACTGAGCCTAAAACAATAATGAATGGTTCATAATGTTTTGCAGTGTAGTCTGAGATGAAGGTGGGGTTGGATGGATTTAATGAAATTAAAGTTGGGAAAGTCCTCCTCTTAAGTGAGTGGTGAGAACGGTCAAGTGGAGATGCTCCTGTTAAAGAACCATACTATGAGGGACCATCATTTTAATTGTTGTTACAGATTTTTTTTTTTACAACTTATGCTCCTAATGTGACCTTAAGACTGTATAACTCCTGAGGCCCTATCAGTAAGCACTCAGGGAGAAAAAGGGCTTCTGCTGAACAACCTCCTTAAGAATATTCTATAGAATCAGAGACTGCTTGAAGAATTGCCCTACAATCAAGGGGAATTTTATTAGAAAGAACTTACTCACTTGGAATGAAAATAGTTCTCCAGAGGCTAATACCACCAATCATAGAAAAAAGGATGGTAGAGTCAGAACTGGGAAAAAGTGTAATTTATCTAGATCCTTCTTCAGGCTCCAGAGAGGATAGTAATTAATTCAAGGATTGTGAACTAAATATTTCTCCTAAGTGTAAAGTTGACCAGAGCTAGTTTGTTCCCCTATGATTTGGGGTCTAATGCCATTAATTTTGTTGACATGCAATAAATATTAATTATTAGTAATGATTCTGTATCTTCAGTGAAATATCATTGTACTGTACAATTTTTTTCACTGTCTAATGTAAAATTTTTCTGTGACAACTAATTTTAATCTATTCTATACTTGTAAATGAAACATCATACATTGAGAATGACTAATGGCCTCCTTAGACAATAGTTTTTGTTTTTTTATTATTTTTTTATTTTTTGGGGGGTACACCAAGTTCAATCATCTGTTTTTATACACATATCCCCGTATTCCCTCCCTTCCTTGACTCCCCCCCCTCGAGTCCCCCCCACCCTCCCCGCCCCAGTCCTCTAAGGCATCTTGACAATAGTTTTTATATACAAGGTCATAACATAGACATTGTTTTCCCTGGGTTTAAGTATTTACTGTTTGTCTCTATTTTTAGTCCATCATTCTCTACATCCTCTATGAAATCCATGAGAATAAAATATCACTGAAATATATTTTCTACAAAATATTATCCTGCACTAAAATCAGGGCATAAAAGGAAAGCTGTTATTTATATTTCTTATTAATAAAATTTAAGGAGGCCCTTTCTGAACATTTTAACTATGTAGCCAACATTAAATTCCATTGTTCAACAATTATTTATTGCTGTGTGTGCATGAGGGACACTGAGTTTTAGGCTAGACAAAGCTGTACCTTCTTAAATCATAAACCACCTGTCAACATATTTGGGTCTTCTCAGATATCTCCCTTGTCCCAAATTATGAACTCTGTCCTTTTGCATTTCCTATACCTCATGATATGATTGGAGAGCAAGGACAGTTGGCTGCAGATTATAATAAAATTGTTGAGATCTATTTGAGTGTCTTGCAGATAGTTCAAGGGAAAAAAAACCTCATCCAGTTGTATTACATTTAAAAAAAATGCTCCAATAATTTAATTCTTAATATCTTCAAGAAATAATCCTATCCTAATTTTACCCTTAATGTATTAATATGGATTATTAATGTACTGGGCACATATAATAAGAAAGTATTTTACCTTTCTAGATTGCTGTTAATAAATGCAGGTGCCACCTATCGCTTTGAAAGTGTGGGTGAAAGGTGACTGCCACTCATGCAAGCTTTGGAGGTCTGCAAGCTCTTTGAAAGCCTAATACTTCTTTACATAAATTTATACAATTAGATTAACTAAGGTTGAAAAATAACCAGGTCTAGCTTAGTACCAGATAAAATCATGAAATTTTGCAGCTACATGCTATAGTCTCTGCCTTAGAGAGCCATACTTCATATTATCATATAAAGGCTGTTGGGTGATTCTACAGTATATACAAGTGTTTAACTTTCTTAACCAGAACATTTACTTGAATTAAATCTTTTTGCATTTTATAATAACTATGTTCTTCAGAAAAGCATTCATAGAAGGTAAGCTAAGCCAACTTCTTTTTGACAGATAAAGAAAACAGAAGAAATGATTGGCTAAATATCTTATCCAAGATTACAGTCTGTTAATGGCAGAAATTGATGTCATCTCAGATATCCAGACATAAATATATACATTCATTCATTTCTTTGGTCAGCCTCTGTTCATTAGTCATTATTCTGTAAATGTAAATTAAGTCACTTTTCCAAATATTTCAGGGATTATCAGAAAATTATCTTCAGGTTGGGTTTATAACTACAATCACTGAAAGGATTTCCACCTTTTAATGATTTTTTGTACATTAGCAACTACATCATATTGAGTGAGATTGATTGTCCTGCATAACAAACAGCAGTATCATGCTTTTCCAGGGAAGTTTCCATAAAGCATACAGCTTGAGTATTTGTCTCAGTTCCCACATTTTAAATTGGATAAACAACTTCACTCATATCATTATACGTCATGTCCATCCTCTGGGTTTACTTTAATTTTTTGTTGTACCTATTTGCAATGGCCTCTGCAAAGAATCAAACAAAAGAAAGTAGTCTTAGAATGTCTTTCTTTATGAAATCAGAGTAGTTACATCATTTTTTGTCTACATCCTGCTTATCTTATGTCAGACAACTGAGCCAAAGCTCTTTATCCTAAATAAGCCAAATGAAATAAAATTGTCATCTTTGATTCTCCATATTGTGTTGGAGGTTCGTGTTCAATCATTCAGGATTGAAACCACTCTCACTTCGGAGTGAGGGCTCACTTTAGGTGGAGCCATTCATATACTCTCAAAATATTGATTTCATGTAATCCTATCAGGCTTGTATTGAATGCCTACTATATATCAGTCACTGTGCTTATGGAGATCAAGCGTACAGGCCCAACTTTCAAAAATCTCATATTTTTAAATGGGAAATAGATAAAGAAGTAAACAAAATGTGGTATCATAAGTACTATATAACAGAAGTGTGCATAGGGTGTCAGGAGTGGGAGAAGTTCAAGAGGACCTGATGTCATGTCTGTGACAAAGAATTGCAGCACCATTTTCCATGCTTTTTTTCAATTTTACTTCTTTTCCTGTCTGAAGGAATTAGAGGAGAAGGTGATTAACAAATATGTACTGAACAAGCAAGGGGATGAGTGAGTGTGTGTGTGTGTGTGTGTGTGTATAAGTAAACAACGGAAAAATATTTGTTAGGATCAAAAATCATAAATTTTAATATGAAAATAATAACTGCATTCCAGGAAATGGCATCCACAGTCATTTATTAACCTGCATATTAAAAGCAACCCCATTCCTTCAGTTCCAGCCCTCATGAGTGCCTCTGTTTGGCAATGTTAACATGGAACGCCTTTCCTTTCTTGCCTAGTGTACACTCATCAGAGATTGTATTCAACTTTCCCACAGACTACATGAAACAGAGATAAAATCTAAGCAAAGGCTCTAATTCTCTCTCTTAAAGAGTCAATAAACACTCTAGCCAGTTATTTATGTAGCTGATAACTTGTCTTCCATTGGATTACCTTGCTGCTAAAATTGAGACAGGACTCCAGATGAGCTCAAGCAAACTCTGAGAAATAAATTTATAACCTAGATCATTTCATTCTGTCGAAGTCCCATGATCAAGAACTGCTTAACAGCTTTTAAACCATAAGATTCCTAATATCATAGAGAGATGGCATTCTGTTCAGTAGCTAATTATCAGAGGAAATGAACAAGACTTAGTCTAAGCCATGTAAACATTTAAACAAATCATAAACCTTGTGGAAAAAGCCCACATAATGAAATAGACCTAAGATAGGAACATTTTTTCCATTCCCATTTTAGATACCTAATAACAGTAATTATAATATTTGAAAACTAGAAATTAGTGTGGTAAAAATGTTTTAACTGCTAATATTGAAACCACATACTACACTTCATAATTTTATCAGGGATTAGTAGTAAACTTGTGTGTCTGTTCCAAAATTCTATATTCTCCCTCCATCCCCTAACCTGTAATTAAGGCATCTGTTGTTAAAATAAGTAAACCAAAAACAGCCCAAGCCTACCACACACTGCATCCTTAAACCACCAAAATGTGTTATGTTTCACTAGAGGCTGCATGATCTGGACTTCATGTGTTTTCTCCTAAAGAGGATGAGGCAAGCATGGGGAAGAATAGCACGGGGAAAATGAATTTCACCAACCCTGTTTCAACACAGTGAGAGGCTGTGGGTAACATCTGGAAGAGACAAGATTTAGCATAGAATTTCAGCTTTTTCATTCACACTGTATCCTTTCCTACATTCCCAAGTCTCCTCATATCTCCCTCAAGACATCTATTATATATTCTACCCTGTATTATTGATATTTCACTTGGATAAACAGCAGAATGCTACGGGTATCAGAACTTTGCAGTGGGCATCAAGAATATTTGCATCCAGATTTGCTATTGATGCCTAAAACTTGAAGCTAAAGGTAAGGTATGGGTCAAGTTATTTTCAGCTTTAAATAAGAACAACAAAATAATGGGAAAGTGAGTTAAGCAATAAAGGAAAATTATTGCTACAAGACATTGGGATAAACAGGCATTCACCTGGAATGTGTATCAACATTG
Organism: Hippopotamus amphibius kiboko; assembly: GCF_030028045.1. Lineage (NCBI taxonomy): Eukaryota > Metazoa > Chordata > Mammalia > Artiodactyla > Hippopotamidae > Hippopotamus > Hippopotamus amphibius. Next base: position 167,423,273 of record NC_080189.1, read on the forward strand.
CTAAGGATACACAGATAGTTTTTTTTTTTGATCTAGCATTTCTATATCTAAGAATTTATTGTAAGAAAATAATTAATTTTATGAACAAAGTTATATGACTAAGGTAATCAAGTGGCATTATAAGTATTATCTTTGTCATTAGCGTTAGTAGATAGTATTAGTATTAATTTGCATGAGAATTACATAATTACTGCAGTGTATTTGCTATGCTGAGATTTGAGTTAGACTAAGAACCCGATAATAGGCCTAGTTACTCAGTACTAGTACTCTTCTATTGCCTATGCTGGATGTCTCTTGACATGATTTCTGCTGTCTTTGTACTATAGTGATGACCTTATGATCTTAATGGGGTTACTGTTGGGTGAATGGACCAACAAGAGGTGCACACCAGACTAAATAGCTGCCCATCCACAAGATTAACTGAGCCTACGCAGCCAAAGCCTCATTCACTGTAATCATATCTCCTCTGTTCATCAGTAGCCCTGAAATAACAAGAAATCTAAAAATTATCTTTATCATAAGGGACATATTAATGAATATATATATATATATATATAGACTCTGTTCTGGGCATGGACATATGTTTTATAGTCTAATTTTAGTGACAGAGGAAATTTGTGGATCTGTTGAGTTCACAAATAACTGGTTTCATCCTAGGAGTTGCTTTTCTTAGTGATTTCCAGGTTTAAATATTTTTAATTCCTAAAAGTGCCTGCCATGGTAGCTTCTGTATTCACTGAAAAGTATAAATTTCACTTTGGGAATAGATATTCAAACTCACAGCCCAAGATCACAGTAGTCCTAACTAAGTTGACTTCATTCTTTATATTATCCCAGAGTCCAAAATCTGTATTTCTATTTAGAAAAACTTCTGTTGTCTATTGTGTCACTACAAATGATACTAGTCCTCAAATATTACAGTCACATCACTTCAAATAATGACCTCACCTTTCTACCAACTAATTTATTCAAATGGAACATGGCACAACTTTAACAGACAAAGGTAAAGAATACATAACGTGATATACTTATCAGTGATAAGATCAAGGGTTAAAAAGTTCAATGAGCTGAGTTATGAGGAGATGTTGTAAGGCAGAAAGAAATTGAGTATCATTTTTTTTTTTAATCAATGAAAAGCTCAGTGAAAACCTGAAGAGAAAGTTAACCAAGAAAACACCAAAGATTCCAATTCAATATTATTTAACATATCTAGATAATGTTACCATTCCAGTTTGAAATATATCACCTTATAGCTGGGACAAAGAACTGAATGAAGTAGCTTACAAATAACAAGACAATGGACAATTTCAATATGGCCCATGAAATTTTATACAAAACCTAGGTATATCCAATTGAAGAAATGTATGAAAATTCAGAATTACCACTTCCTGACCATTCACAAACAAAAAATGGCCATGTTACTCAAGAAGTAGAGATAAGAGAATAAAATTTGAAATAGGATTCTGCCTATGAATTATTTCTGTTAATGCCTTGTGAATCTTATTAAGCTTTTTCTCTAAGGAAAGATAATATAACTATTTATATCATGGGATTTTTTTTTCTCTATTCAATTTTGGTTATTACTAATCTAAGAAATCTGAAAAAGTTATTATGATTCCAAGTTACATTCAAATATGACTAGCTTAACAAAAAGGCGATCTCAGATTGTTTTAGGACACATTTTCTTTCAGATAAAGCAACATTTCAAAGAATGCTATCGTCAGACACTTGGCAATTCCCCTGCTTTCTAAATAAGAGCCTTGCTTAGCATATGTGGGAATTGAGAGATTGCACACATTGGTTAAACTAGAATTCAAATAACCAACATGTGGAAGCCATCAGCAAAAGTTATTACTATGATCTCACATTGGCAACTTTGGTTCTCTGACTGTTTCCAGAATAAACAGTCATTCTGCTTGAATGTGCACACCCATGTGTGAACATATGTAGACACACAGGGAACTGAAGGTATGGAGTAACGAGGGAAGAGCAGAAGCCCAAGGAAGAATAAAGATGTGCACCACTGAATGGCTATCATCATGCAAGGTAACCCACACCCTTGAGTCATGAAGATGGGCACTCGGTCAAAGGAAAATATTGCAGGAGAAGAGAGAAGAGTGAGAAAATGGAGGAAGAATCCATTTTTCACTTCACCTGAATCCATTCGTATGCATGGCAAGCCACACTAAAAATTTAAGAATTAGTTAAGTTTGGAATCTAATTGACTTTTTTTCTTAATATTCAACTTGGTAAAATGTACAACTGGGGTTGCAGATGTGAGAAGTGCAGGAATAAAACACGTTGACTGCTTAGATAGCAACTCTGCTGGACTGTTATTTCCTGAAGGCATTTGGCTGCCTCCTTTTACTGACAAGTTCTCTTAGAAGTAATACTAATGTGAGAAGAAAGGTACTTGTTTATTGAAAGTTCCTGACCAAAGAAAGCAAGAAATACCTTGGGTGCAGCCAGGCTTTGGACACTCTTCAAGGACTCCTGAGAGTCAAGACAGAGGTTTGCCTTCATGCAAGTTCTTTATTTTTTTAAAACATTACTTTTGATTTAGGAAGTCCGTTACTAATGTTACCAAGACTAAGAAAAAGAAGATATATACCAGCTTTGCTCCCATTTTCTGTTTTAAACATCCAAGTGATATTTTACTGATCTTTTGGGAAAGAATCAAAAAGTTAAGACTGCAGCTTGAGGATTTACCTGAATTGTGGAAAATAACACAGTACTAAGAAAAAGAAAATGTGTCACTCCACTATCCGCCATCCGCAGCCCCCCAAACACCATCTCTTTAATGATTTTATATTTCATTCAGTCAATACTGTCAGTAGCCACAGGACTTCATCTATAAAATTTTGTCATTAGATTATTGTAAATTTTTCTAGTAGGAGTTCAGGCCAAATTGCTTGTTTGATCGCAGGTAAGTAATTCTTAAACAGGGTGTAGTCTATCAACAAATTCTATATTTTAAAAAATGCAAATTCTGGGCACAAGGAAATTGGATGTGGGTGAGAGGAAGGAATATTTACTTTGTTTACTTCTTTTGAGTTTTATTATTTTCATTATTCTTTTTTTTTTCCATTAATGTTGCATAAAACTATAATGTAGGAAACAGTAAGTACAAATTAACTTGGCTTATCTGGTAAACTTCTAAAATAAGTGTATTAGTTAATATTCCATTCAGTGTGGTGTAAGAGAAACCCCAAATTGTCACAGCCTAAACAAGGGAGGGGAATATTTAATGCCCACACCAAGGAAGGGAAGTCATCTATTACTGCATTGGAGAACTGATGGTGAGGTTCCTGTGAATTTCAGTTTGATGACTTCATAACACATTAGGTACAGTGCCATTCCTTGTGGTCCACAATCGTGGCATCTGTATCCTACATAGCTAAATGAAGTCAGAGAAGAAGGCAGGAGAGACGTGGCAAGGGACAAGCACCGTGGTATTTTAAAGATGATCTAAGAAGATGATATAAGTAGCCCATATTTATGTCATATTGACAGTTAGTTACATATCTAAGTCTTGCTGCAAGGAAGGTTGATACATTTGATTGTTATTTTAGGTGTCTTGAATTTTATTGTTATGGAAGAAAGGCACATTGAGGGGCAACTAACTGTTACCAATCTATCCCATACTATTTCTAGTTTGGAAGCCTATGACAAGCAATTCATATTTTTCTCTCCAAGGTCTAACAAAATCATGAAGAGTACAAAGAAGTGTCTCACACGTTTATTAATATCCCATTAGAGAAATAAATAGGTAAATAGAACTTTCACCAGGACATTCTGAATCTCTGTAGCTTAGACATCATGAGGAAACAATAGAATGCACTATCATGTTAACTTTAATTATATTTATTTTTTAATTCCCTTGGAATTTATACAGATTTGACACTGGGATACTTCAGTTATGTTCAGTGAGTAAGCATAAAAGACTTTTAATGTTCATAGGATCCAAAACTCTAAGTTGAAATTCCTATTAGGTCAAGTACTTTTATACATAACAAATGTGAGGTCTAGAGACCGAATTAATCAAAATCACATAATTAAAACCTTTTGCTCTTCTGAATATGCAGGGTGAGGGGTTTTCTACTTTTATATCCTGACTTATCTTTATGGTGAACCTGAGTGTCTTAAAATTTTCTAAATTTAGAATACAAAAAGATAAGGTAGTATGAGAGTATATAAACCAAGAAATCAAAATACGGCTATATTCAGTGCCCCAAATTAGGCTAAGCTTTTTATCATTAGTAGTTTCCAAATGACTCAAATAGTTAATAGCCAAAGAAGGTTTTTAAAAAGCAGGAAAGACTGAAGTTGTTCATTTCTCCTGATTCAAAAAATCTCTACTGAATGTTTATATAAAAGTTATTTCATGTGCAGAAAGAGACAACTTTCATGTTCATAATTTCAGATTCACTTCAGCTTAGAAAAGTGTTGTAACATTCAGGAAAAGTAAAATGGAAAACCATATGCTTACCCGTATGTGTGGAGTCAAAATGTCACGGGAAAGTTGGAGCTTTTCAGAAGGGTGGGTATTACATTAATCTTCTTACTCACTGTAGAATGTTTTTGATGATGCTATTATTACCTTAAACTTCCTTTATTTGGGGGGCTCTATGTTTAATTTTTAAATTGTAAGATAGTGGTCAATTAAAAAACAAACAACAAAACCTAATAAGATATAGTGCCATTTTTGTCAGGCCAGAGTCAAAAGTGTATCTTGGAAGTATAGGTCATGACAAAATGTGTTTTATTTCAAGCATTCAACTTGGGAAAGATCATCCCACTTGCAGAGAGAATAGCACCTGCCGGATGTACTTGTATCTTCAAGGGCAAAAGCAGTCGTAGCAGAAACATGAGCCACTCCTTCCTGCTGGTTACTTCTGTTTACTCAGAGACTAGGTCCTTTCCTTGTCTGAGAGGAAGAAATTAAGTATGCCTTAGATGTAAACACATATCAGGCATTCTGAAAGAGTTTTCTTAGGCATTGGTATATCTTAGATTTAGGGCCCTCAAAGGAAATCTGATTAAGTTCAACTAAGAGTTCTTTTAATTCTGTATCTCTCCCTGATTATTAGGAAGCAAACGAAATATCTTGAGATCATCAGTATTTAATGGTGATTCAGCTGAGGTTCAGACAAGGTAAAAATCCCAGAGAGGGTTGATAGCTGAGTGCTTAAGACAACAGCAATTAATAATTTCTTTAGTCTCAAAACAGACCTGGATGACATAGTACCTCACCCACTATAACCCACCCTTATGTCACTTAGATCTATTTGTATTAGTTCTAGAAGCAAATTGTCTAGGATGCTTGAGCCTCTTTGATTGGGGGGTGGGGGGACTTATGAGAAAAAAGGTTTGTGGAAAAAAATATAACCCTCACAGAAGCAGCTGGCCATAAAATCACAACTGATTCTCAGTGTTTCCTCCTTTCTATCACTTCTGAATTCTCCTCAGGTTTGGACCATCCCTTTGCTAATCTGGGTAATTCACATAGTGGGGTGACACAGACCCTTAGGGTCTGTGCCCTCGTCACCATTTCTTCTTAGGCCATGCCTGCTCCATTTGTACATTTGCCAACAAAACTGGGGAAGGGAATAATAAAAGACCCTCAAGTAGATCATTTGAGAACCAAAAGCTTTCCTTCTGACCCCATAATGTAATAGAAGTCCCACCTTTGCCTTATTTTAGTCTCTGTATGGAGAACAAATTATAGGCAAGGAATGGTGAAAGCAGAAAAGCCAGTCAGCTATTATTCAACTACAGAACAGGAAGGCATAGTGGGGCCTGGGCAAGGTGGTGGTAAAGCAAATGGTGAAAGGTAGTCAAGTTCTGGGTGTATTTTGAAGGTAGAGCCAACAGGATTTGCTGAGAGATTATACATGAGGTATGAGATGAAGATTGCAGTCAAGAATGATTATATTCTAAACTGTGCAAGACTTAAAGCCTCCATTTTTTGGCAGTGAGCTTATTTTATACACCAAAAGATTTATTTTAGAAACAAGATTATTCTCTGTTTCTATGGAATGGGATTCCCACCTTAGCAACATGTTTCTAACAGTAATACTAACCATTTTGTCTAGGAATGTGGAAGTACAGTCTAGTTGGCTAATATTAGTTCATCTTGTGTAGGATCTATTGGCTAAATGAGTTTAGCCAAATAAAGTATATAAAATAAAATAGTACAAGAAATTTCACAAGTGACTTCAGTAGACTCCTTCAGCTCTATCTCTCATTTCTACTTTCATTTTCTGATGCAGTAATAAAGAACGAATTGCAGTATCTGAAAACATCACAGTCTCTCTCACATCAGTGCATAGCTCCCCATCCCTTATCTTTTAGGACCATGCTGTGATGTAAATTCCTCCAGATAAATCTTTCCTTATGCCCCTATGCCCACTCTTCTCTGAGGTTCTCATGGTATTATGTCTTAACATGTCTCCTGACATTTTTCTGATTGTGTTGTAACTGAATTCTCTCTCTAATTCTAGAGCTCCCTGGAGACAAAGAAACAATCTGATTAGTTACTGTGTTCCCAGCACCTTGAAAATTTTATAGCATAAAGAAAGCAGCCAATACCTACCTACTCAAGGAAGTATCAAGTAAATGTCTTGGGAGTCAAATCTAGAGCAAGAGTCTAAGCTTTATTGCTCAAAATAATCACCTAAATAATTTAAAATAAAGATTCAGAAAACACATTTTCAAAGATTCTGATTTTGCATGTTTGAATTGATAGAGATTTTGACATAGATTTTCAGCAGACGAAACTGATAGACACACTGGCCTAGGGTTCTCAGAAAAAAAATGAAAAACAAAAAACTCTCCCTTCCAACCAGGTCAAGTAGTATAATTGGTAGTTGAAATTAAGAGAAGGGAATCTGAATCCTGAATTCGTATTTTTATCACAGAAGGTCAAAATCTACTTAGAACAAAAATGCTTACAAAAAGTTAGAGCTAGAATTGAATTGCATTATGGGTAATACATAAAAGATAGGGCAACCTCACATTCTTATACCTATAAGTTTAAAGACCTTTGTTTTGAAAAAGCTGATTTCACTAAAGTTTATTGAAAATTCCCATTGTTTATTATTTTTTAGCTGTCAAAGAGATCACAATTATATAAAGGATTTTAATTGCTAGGTAGCTGTTCAGCGTGTTGCAACTGAGATTTTATATTTTGCTCATTGTATGTCATTTTAAAAATAAAATTTGTACAAATTAAAATTGTGCAAATTTTAATGTGACATACCGTTTCAAACTTTTTTTTTATTAATTTTACTTATTTATTTATTATTTTTGGGGGGTTACACCAAGTTCAGTCATCTGTTTTTATACACATATCCCCATATTCCCTCCCTCCCTCCACCCTCCCCACCCTCCCTTGAGTCCCCCGTAACCTCCCCATCACAGTCCTCTAAGGCATCTTCCATCCTCGAGTTGAACTCCCTTTGTTATACAACAACTTCCCACTGGCTATTTTACAGTTGGTAGTATATATATGCCTGGGCTACTCTCTCGCTTCTTCTCAGCTTCCGCTTCACCTCCCGCCCCCTCCCAAGACTCTAGTTCTCCGGTCCATTCTCTGCATCTGCATCCTTGTTCTTGTCACTGAGTTCATCAGTACCATTTTTAGATTCCGTATATGTGAGTTAGCATACAATATTTCTCTTTCTCTTTCTGACTTACTTCACTCTGTATGACAGACTCTAGATCTATCCACCTCATGACATATAGCTCTATCTCATCCCTTTTTATAGCTAAGTAATATTCCATTGTATATATATGCCACATTTTCTTTATCCGTTCATTTGTTGATGGGCATTTAGGTTGCTTCCATGTCCTGGCTATTGTAAATAGTGCTGCAATAAACATTATGGTACATGTTTCTTTTGGGATTATGGTTTTCTTTGGGTATATGCCCAGAAGTGGGATTACTGGATCATATGGTAGTTCTATTTGTAGTTTTTTAAGGAACCTCCAAATTGTTTTCCATAGCAGCTGTACCAACTTACATTCCCACCAAGAGTGCAGGAGAGTTCCCTTTTCTCCACACCCTCTCCAACATTTGTGGTTTCCAGATTTTGTGATGATGGCCATTCTGATCGGTGTGAGGTGATACCTCATTGTGGCTTTGACTTGCATTTCTCTGATGATGAGTGATGTTGAGCATCTTTTCATGTGTTTGTTGGCCATCTGGATGTCTTCTTTGGAGAAATGTCTATTTAGGTCTTCTGCCCATTTGTGGATTGGGTTATTTGCTTTTTTGGTATGAAGCTGCATGAGCTGCTTGTATATTTTGGAGGTTAATCCTTTGTCCGTTGTTTCATAGGCAACTATTTTTTCCCATTCTGAGGGTTGCCTTCTAGTCTTGTTTATGGTTTCTTTCACTGTGCAAAAGCTTTTAAGTTTCATGAGGTCCCATTTGTTTATTCTTGATTTTATTTCCATGATTCTAGGAGGTGGGTCAAAAAGGATGTTGCTTTGATGGATGTCATAGAGTGTTCTGCCTATGTTTTCCTCTAGGAGTTTTATAGTGTCTGGCCTTACATGTAGGTCTTTAATCCATTTGGAGTTTATTTTTGTGTATGGTGTTAGGAAGTGTTCTCATTTCATTCTTTTACATGTTGCTGTCCAATTTTCCCAGCACCACTTATTGAAGAGGCTGTCTTTTTTCCATTGTATATTCATGCCTCCTTTGTCAAAGATAAGGTGCTCATATGTGTTTGGGCTTACTTCTGAGTTCTCTATTCTATTCCTTTGATCTTCCTTTCTATTTTTGTGCCAGTACCATACTGTCTTGATCACTATGGCCTTGTAGTATAGTTTGAAGTCAGGAAGCCTGATTCCACCAACTCCATGTTTCCTTCTCAAGATTGCTTTGGCTATGTGGCGTCTTTTGCGTTTCCATACAAATCGTAAGATTTCTTGCTCTAGTTCTGTGAAAAATGCCATTGGTAATTTGATGGGGATTGCATTGAATCTGTAAATTGCTTTGGGTAGTACAGTCATTTTCACGATGTTGATTCTTCCAATCCAGGAACATGGTATGTCCCTCCATCTGTTTGTGCCGTCTTTGATTTCTTTCATCAACGTCTTAAAGTTTTCTGCATACAGATCTTTTGCCTCCTTAGGCAGGTTTATTCCTAGGTATTTTATTCTTTTGGTTGCAATGGTGAATGGGAGAGTTTCCTTAATTTCTCTTTCTGCTCTTCCGTTGTTAGTGTATAGGAATGCAAGAGATTTCTGTGCATTAATTTTGTATCCTGCTGCTTTACTAAACTCATCAATGAGTGCTAGCAGTTTTCTGGTAGAGTCTTTAGGGTTTTCTGTATATAATATCATGTCATCTGCAAAGAGTGACAATTTTACTTCTTTTCCAATTTGGATTCCTTTTATTTCATTTTCTTCTTTAATTGCTGTGGCTAAAACTTCCAAAACTATGTTGAATAATAATGGTGAGAGAGGACACCCTTGTCTTGTTCCTGTTCTTAGAGGGAATGCTTTCAGTTTTTCCCCATTTAGAATGATGTTGGCTTTTGGTTTCTCATATATGGCTTTTATTATGTTGAGGTAATTTCCTTCTATGCCCATTTTCTGGAGAGCTTTTATCCTAAATGGATGTTGAACTTTGTCAAAAGCTTTTTCTGCATCTATTGAGATGATCATATGGTTTTTATCCTTCAGTTTGTTGATATGATGTATCACATTGATTGATTTGTGTATATTGAAGAATCCTTGCATCCCAGGGATAAACCCCACTTGATCATGGTGTATGATTTTTTTAATGTGCTGTTGGATTCTGTTAGTTAGTATTTTGTTGAGGATTTTTGCATCTATATTCATCAGTGATATTGGTCTGTAGTTTTCTTTTTTTGTGACATCTTTGCCTGGTTTTGGTATCAGGGTGATGGTGGCCTCGTAGAATGAGTTTGGGAGTGTTCCGCCTTCTGCAATATTTTGGAAGAGTTTGAGAAGGATAGGTGTTAGCTCTTTTCTAAATGTTTGATAGAATTCGCCCGTGAATCCATCTGGTCCTGGGCTTTTGTGTGTTGGGAGATTTTTAATCACTGCCTCAATTTCCGTACTTGTGATTGATCTGTTCATAGTTTCTATTTCTTCCTGGTTCAGTCTTGGAAGATTGTATTTTTCTAAGAATGTATCCATTTCTTCCAGGTTATCCGATTGATTGGCATATAGTTGCTTGTAGTAGTCTCTCATGATGTTTTGTATTTCTGAGTTGTCTGTTGTTACTTCTCCTTTTTCATTTCTAATTCTGTTGATTTGCATCTTCTCCCTTTTTTTCTTGATGAGTCTGGCTAATGGTTTATCAATTTTGTTAATCTTCTCAAGGAACCAGCTTTTAGTTTTATTAATTTTTGCTATTGCTTCCTTCCTTTCTTTTTCATTTATTTCCGCTCTGATCTTTATGATATCTTTCCTTCTGCTCACTTTGGGGTTTCTTTGTTCTTCTTTTTCTAATTGTTTGAGGTGTAATGTTAGGTTGTTTATTCGATCATTTTCTTGTTTCTTAAGGTAGGACTGTATTGCTATAAACTTTCCTCTTAGAACTGCTTTTGCTGCGTCCCATAGGTTTTGTGTTGTTGTGCTTTCATTGTCGTTTGTTTCTAGATATTTTTTGATTTCCTCTTTGATTTCTGTAGTGATTCCTTGGTTGTTTAAGAGTGAATTGTTTAGCCTCCATGTGTTTCTATTTTTTGCAGTTTTTTTCCTGTAATTGATATCTAGTCTTATGGCATTTTGGTCTGAGAAGATGCTTGATATGATTTCAATTTTCTTGAATTTGCTGAGGTTTGATTTGTGACCCAAGATGTGATCTATCCTGGAAAATGTTCCGTGTGCACTTGAGAAGAAAGTGTATTGTGTCGTTTTTGGATGGAATGTCCTATAAATATCAATTAAGTTGAGATGGTCTAATGTGTCATTTAAAGCTTGTGTGTCTTTATTTATTTTGTGTTTGGATGATCTGTCCATTGATGTAAGTGGGGTGTTCAAGTCTTCCACTATTATTGTGTTCCTGTCAATGTCCCCTTTTATAGCTGTTAGCATTTGCCTTATGTATGGAGGTGCTCCTATGTTGGGGGTATAGATATTTACCATTGTGATATGTTCTTCTTGGATGGATCCCTTGATCATTATGTAGTGTCCTTCCTTGTCTCTTTTAATAGTCTTTACTTTCAAGTCTAATTTGTCTGATATGAGTATTGCTACTCCAGCTTTCTTTGGACTTCCATTTGCATGGAATATCTTTTTCCATCCCTTTCCTTTCAGTCTATATGTATCCCTTGGTCTGAAGTGGGTTTCTTGTAGGCAGCATATAGAAGGGTCTTGTTTTTGTATCCATTCAGCCAGTCTGTGTCTTTTGGTTGGAGCATTTAATCCATTTACATTTAAGGTGATTATTGACATGTGTGTTCCAATGACCATTTTCTGAATTGTTTTGGGTTTGTATTTGTAGGTGTTTTCCTTTTCTTGTGTTTCCTACTTAGAGAAGTTCCTTTAGCACTTGTTGTAAGGCTGGTTTGGTGGTGCTGAATTCTCTTAACTTTTGCTTGTCTGGAAAGCTTTTGATTTCTCCCTCAAATCTGAATGAGATTCTTGCTGGGTAGAGTATTCTTGGCTGTAGGTTTCTCTCTTTCAGGCCTTTCAGTATATCCTGCCATTCCCTTCTGGCCTGCAGAGTTTCTGTAGAAAGGTCAGCTGTTATCCTGATGGGTTTTCCCTTATATGTTGTTTGTTGCTTTTCTCTTGCTGCTTTTAATATTTTTTCTTTGTGTTTAATTGTCATTAGTTTGATTAATATGTGTCTTGATGTATTTCTCCTTGGGTTTATTCTGTATGGGACTCTCTGTGCTTCTTGGACTTGGTGAATTATTTCCTTTCCCATGTTGGGGAAGTTTTCCACTAGAACCTCTTCAAATATTTTCTCAGACCCTTTCTTGTTTTCTTCTTCTTCTGGGATGCCTATAATTTGAATGTTGGTACACTTAATGTTATCACTGAGATCTCTGATACTATCTTCTATTCTTTTTATTCTTTTTTCTTTTTCCTGCTCTGTGGCATTTATTTCCCCCATTCTATCTTCCAACTCACTTATTCGTTCTTCTGCCTCAGTCATTCTGCTGGTTATAGCATCTAGAGTATTTTTAATTTCAGTTATTTTGTTATCCATTGCTGATTGTTTTTCTGAGTTCTTATCAACTGTTTCTTGTACTTTATTTTGTTATCAAGATTTTGTATCATTTTTACTATCATTACTCTGAATTCTTTTTCAGGCATTTTTCCTATTTCCTCCTCATTTATTTGGTCTTGTGGGTTTTTTCCTGCTCCTTTGCCTGCATGGTGTTTCTTTGTTTCCTCATGGTTGTCCAAGCTTTTGGGGTTGCTTGTCCTGGTGATAGAGGTGTTTATAGAAGACTGTCCAAGCCTCAGACTAATGTCTGAACATTGGGTTAAAAAAATACTAAGTCTAGGAAACACATACATGTATAAGACACACAATTACGGAATCCATTAGGACATAAGGCTCTGGAAAGACCTGACAGAACCCCAGTATGCTTTCAGATATTCAAAGAGAAATCCAACAGAAATTGAGAACTGAAACAGAACAAATCAGAGACAAAAGCAAAAGCAAACAAACAAACAAATAACACCTTACACATACAAACACTAATCCAGGGAGATTTTGTAAGCTAGAATCAAATATAGAAAAGAGCTAGAGCACCACCAGACAGAATGGAGATTCTCAGAATGTAATTAGACAACTGTACTAAGAACTAAGATAAAGACAAAAACCTCATATTAAATACCAAGGCGGTGCATCATCTGGAGAATAGAGCAAGGAGTCTGAGCAGATCGATAGTGTTGTTTATAAGTATGTTAAGGTAAAATAAACTAAAAATGGATGGAAGAAAGGGAAACAGAAGAGTGTAGTGTGATTGGAAATATACAAATAAAAAGAATAGAAATGTATAAAAGATAGGGATGAAAGGAAAGTATGAGAGATATATTGTCTGTACTACCAAAAACTTAGCTAGAAATAGAAGTATATAAAAAGGCCAAAAAATAAAAATAGAATAAAAAATAGCATTAAAAAATTATGCTATAAAATTTGTAGATCCCTTAGGACTAAGATTGTAATTAATAAAGGAAAAAAAAATCCAGAACTGATCCCAGAATGGACCAGTTCAATAGGATTGATACTAATATTTCTGTTTCCTTAGAGTCTCAGCTGTAAGTGTCCTTCTACTCACCTTGGGTTTTTTTGCATTATTCTGTGACCAGCAGAGCTTCCTTTATTGTTGATCTGTAAGCGTTGGTATGTGGGGAGGGAGAGGGTACAATAGTGGCTCCTTTCCCTGGGAGTGAGTGAGCAGTGGCGCACTGTTGTTTCAGTTGGGCTTGGAGGTGCCTGTTGCAGAGGGACGCTGGTGGCTCAGGTGTAAACAGAAAGTCTCAGAGTTGGTCTCTCTCGGGTTTTTTTTTTTTTTTTTCTTGGCAGCCTCCCTGCTGCGGGCATTCCAAGGGGTTTTAATCTAGCCCCGCCTGAGTGCCTGAGGGTCCTTGTTATCCCTGAGTGCCTTAGGTGGCCCACAGGGTACCTCTCCACTGCCTGTTGCAGAGGCTCAGAAAGAGAGAGAGAGGCTATGCCCGTGGCTCCTCCCCCCCGTCCGTGAGTCTGCAGCCTCCAGCTGCCATCATGGCCGGGCAGCTCTCAGGGGCGGGCACTCCTCGCCGCAGACCTCTTCCCTCCAGTTCTCTCTGTCCGTCACCTTACTGACAACAATGTTTCTCACCCTGAACCAGCTCTCCAGTTCCCACGCTCCTGCTCCCGGACCCTCTGTTCAGCTGTGGATCGAGGTCTCAGTCCGGGAACGCTGAGCTGTGGTGCGGACCCTCCGTGTGTTTCTCACTCCCTCCCGTCTGCCACAGCTCCGCCTCTTTACCCTCTGTGAGCCGTCGTAGATGCCTCCCTACCAGTTATATCGGGCTCCTTGCAGTCCTTTCTGGTGTCCGAGGTTGTCTGCTGGTATTCAGCTGGTTCTCTGTGGGAATTATTGCATTCTTCGGTGCATTCCCAATGCATCTGTGGAGAGGGATGCATTCCACATCCCTCTACTTCGCCACCATCTTTTTTTCTTCCTCAAACTCTTGAAAGAGAACATTTCTACATAGGAATCAGGTACATTTCCATCAATTCCTCTTCCTTATGGTGAAGTGTAAAAGTCAGCATTCTCCAGATAAATTTATGACTTGATTTTTGTTAAGCTTGAATTCTCTCCCTATTGCCTTTCTAAGAAAGAAAATAATAGTTTTTTGTAAAGGGAAACATCCCTAAAAGTGGAATATTTTTCAAATCTACCTTTGAACAGGAGAAGAATAACCGTCCAGAGTAAAAACACCTTGAAATATATGAGCTTCTTCACTTTTTAGCAACATGAGAAGATGCTGAGCTGGAATGTCTCTAGGGAAAATTGAAATGCTGTGTCTGTTAATATTTCTATTTCTTCTGTTCAGTCAGTTCTTAGCAAATGGCCACGAGGCTTCAAGTTTACTTCAGTACGCAAAGCGCCACCTCTAAATGTAATGTCTTTGGAAGTTAAAAAAAATATATCCCAAGGAAATTTTTTCTCAGAAGAACAGATCTCACATTCTACCTTGAATTATTCAAACTACCTTGAATTGCCAATAAATTCAAATGAACCTGTAAATATGTGGACAACTCGCTGGAACCACTCAGGTATCAGTACCATCCTAATTCCATTCCAGGTTCATTCTATTTATCCTCCTGCCATCTGCTAGCAGGCCCCATGCCTCTGTCCTTAAACAAACCATCCTATCACATTGTGCCACCCTCATGCATTGCTGGAAATCCCAAACAAGTAAATGGGAAACAGGAGGAGAGTTTCTGATGAATCTCTGCTTCCTCATTTCCTTACTTTTGGTTTATCATGGCAGGCTTAAAATGACTTTCCTTCATCTAGTTTGTCTCCAATTTATTTCCTCCTATAGGCAGAGGCAGATAAATCTTCCTAGAACTTCACTTTGATCATGTCACCTCATATTCAAGAATCCACACGACTACCCATTGCTTATAAACTAAGGAATATGCTATATTCTTTCCTCTCTGTGCCTTTAATCACACTATTTATTCATTTCTATAAAGCATTCTTATCAAACCTCAAGTGTGGTTGATTAAAAACATATCCACAACATTTTTCAGCTTCTTCCATTAAGAATAGAGTTGGTTTCCCCACTCCTTGAATCTGGGCTGGTAGCAAGACCTACTTTAACCAATCCAGGCAGTGGAAGTTATATTGCACAACTTCTAAGGCTGGGCTAGAGAGGTTTCACAGATTCTGTCTTCACCCTCTTGGAGTATGGCCCAGGGAACACCACAAAAGGAAGCCAGTCTAATCCGATGGAGGATGAGAGACCATGTGAGGAGGTAGGAGGCATCCTAGCTGACAGCCAGTACCGACTGCCAGGCATGAGTGAGATCAACTTGGATCTTCCAGCTCAGGTGACGTTACATCTAAGTGCAACCACAGAAATAAGTCTATGTGAAACCAGCAGAGGAACTTCCCACTGCACCCCTGAAATTGTGATAATAATGTAATGTTTTAAACCACTAAGTATTTGTTGCTAAGTATTGGTATTTTATTATGTAGCAAAATAGTTCATACATCTAGTATGTGCTAGATACATTTTCAGGTGTCAGGTATTCATTACTAATAAAAAAGGTAGGCAAGGACCTTGATTTCATGGATTTTTTAAAGCCTAGTAAGCAGAGAATGACAAAAATGAATAAATACATGTCCAGGAAAATACTATACATTAGTATATCACATAGTGATATATTTTGCACAGGGAATTAAAAGAGGTTGACATAAAAGAGACAGATTAGAAGTAAGGAAAGCCATTTCAAAGTGATATAAGAAATCAGGGACCCAGCACTGCACCAAGCCTGTAAAATAATTTTGGTTTAATGGTACAGTGTTTTCATTTTGTTTGTGTTATTGTTGTTTTGCTTTTAATAAATGTGAAATGCCTTTAAGTTGCACATGCTGTATTTACTTAGATCACACACTCCCCAGTCCTTAATGTCTTATATTTGGATTCTTCATATGTTTCTTATCCATCTCACCTGAGGGTGCCTGGTATCCTGCATTCTTTGGTTTGTGTAATTCTCCTCACATAGGCCACGGTGTTTCTTTCTCTCTGCTTCCAACAGCTCTGCTCATTCTTTACAACTCAGTTCAAATCTCATTTCTTTCAAGAAAGCCACCCTTCCATTTTCCCAAGCCCAATCTCCAAAGTGCATGCTCTCTTCAAAGTTATAAAATAGAGATTTCATAGAGATTTTGTCTCTCAGCCAAGAGTATAATACCTATCCTGGTGGTTCTGGTCATGATTAGAGATAATTTATATAAAGTATCTAACATAGCTCCTGGCAGAGAACACAAATGAAATACATGATAGAAATTGTCATTACCACCATCATCATTTTCATCGTTGTATTTAAGGCTTTGTTCATTCAAATATCATTTATTTAATGCTTTTAATGCATCAGTTATGGTACTAGGTGCTGGAAGACAGAAATGAGATGAGATATCGCTCTGTTATGTTATTCATTGTGGGTTAATGATCATAATCAGTACAGCACGTAGACCTGGGCTTCTGGGGACCCCTATCCAGCCTTCTCCCATTCATGTTCCTCCTCATGGGACCGGAAGATAACAGGGCCAAGGAAGCATGCCCACCAAATGCACCATTTCTAGACCATGCTTCTCAAACTATCTGTGATGGCAAAACCATTTCTGTTTCATCTTTTCATGTTCAATCTGCTGTGGAGAAATACTTCCGTAAAATATAATAAAAATGAATTACTAGGTAAATTAAATCTAAAAAGCTGACATAAAATGCAAACTTCATTTTTTAATTATTAAATTAAGCAGAAATTAAATTACTTTGCCAAATTGCTTTAAAACGTTTCTAAATTCTTACATCAATTTCTGCCCTTACTGTGTTGCAGACCAATAACAAACTTTTTCCAAACTGACAAGAGTCTGCAGAAGACATTTTCAATAGCATTGTAGGAAAAACTATGTTCTGGGTTCCTAGGACGGAAGAATTCCATTCCCAAAAAAGCAACAAGTAATAAATGTTTGGTTTAAGTAACTATGGTGGAAAGGCAAAAAGTGGAACGAATTTAGGAATTATTGCTGAGGTGGAAATGACAGGATATCAATTACTGCTGATAGTATTTATTTGACTCCTCTCTTAATTTTATTCTATTAAAGTAAATCTTTTCTCGTGCCTCTAAGATGTGGCAAGAATTGGCACACATTCGTGCTTAGAGCAGCACTAGTATCATTAAGAGCCTCAGTGCAAATTTAGGACAATCTTATTTCTAAGCCTCTACTCTTCATCTTGCACCATTCTCATCATTTCCCCATTTTTACCATGTCTATGCCTTAGACTCATGCTTAGCTTCTTCTAACCTGAAAGTAAGGACTATATGTTTAGTCCTTGGAATTCCCAATATTTTATACCACTGTTCTTTGCAGACAGCACTTTGCATGAGGCTATTAAGCAACAAGACTATGAACAACTGTGCACTAATGCATGTCAGGGGGCTGTGATGTATTCATATGATCACCATAGGATATGTTAAATATCCCAAGGAAAACAGATACATCTTCTGGATACCTCCAGCACTGTTAGCTCCAAGGTGTTCAGTTTCAAGATTAGATCACACTCCTTTGCTTCTGGTGACATCATAACTTTGTGACGCCTTTTAAAAGGTTGCTGAGATAAAAATTATGCACCACATGAAAATCAATGTGGAGCAGAGATTAGTGTGGTTGGGACTTCCTAGGTGGCACAGTGGTTAAGAATCCGCCTGCCAGTGCAGGGGACATGGGTTCAAGCCCTATTCCAAGAAGATCCCACATGCTGTGGAGCAACTAAGCCCGTGTGCCACAGCTACCTAGCCTGAGCTCTAGAGCCTGTGAGCAACAACTGTTGAGCCCATGTGCTGCAACTACTGAAGCCCATGCACTTAGAGCCTGTGCTCTGCAACAAGAGAAGCCACCAGAATGAGGAGCCCGCACACCACAAGGAAGAGTAGCCTCCACTCACTGCAACTAGAGAAAGCCCGTGTGCATCAATGAAGACCCAACATAGCCAATAATTGAATTAATTAATTAATTAATTAAAAAAAAACAAGAAAAAAAAAATTTACTGAGCTCCTGCTATGTGTAATTCCTTTAAAAAAAAAAAGCAATTAGGGTGGTCATAGCCAACTGAATTCTAAGAGAGAGGCTAGGCAATACCCAACAGTTGTATACACCTCACTAGCAGGTAATTGCTGTTATGTAAGAATGAAATAAAAATATTTCTGTTTCAATTTATGTTTATTATTTCTTAAGTGGCTACTAAGTTCAGAGGACATAAATTCTTTCTAAAATTCTTAGATGTCATTACTTAACCAATGAAACTGTGTGTTCCATTTCTTATGGCACCATGAAGAAATTAGTTGAGTGCTAAAGACAATGAACAACAACAACAACAAAAAATTGGGAAGGCTCTGGTGTAAGGTCTTTAAATCCCACCTTCATTACTTAGTGATGATGTGATCTTGGACACATTTCTTTATCCCATGCATCATTTTTATTTTTTATAAAATGTGGATAGTTGTAGTACCTACTTGCTAAGGTTTTCCATAAAAGATTAACTGCAGTAATGTAATAATATTTTCTGTATATAGTAAGTGCTCCATAAATGCTTGCTATTATTATTTTTTCTGTTTTCACCCCCAGTTCACATTCTTTCAATGCATTTAGATATACTTTGTAAACCCCGTGTCACTACTCATGCTTTGTGGTTTAAACAATCATCCAAAGATAATTTTTAATAAAAAATAATATGGTATATTACTACAGAAACTACAGTTACCCCTTTTAGCTTTTATAGGATGAGATAATTAGATGAATGGATGTAGTGGAATACATATTTTGTTTCATTTTGTCATTTTCCACTTTATTTGGAAAAGGTAGAGGTACTGCTAAGAACAGAGATGAATAGAACTATATCATTAACAAAGCTGTACAAAGAAAATTTCTTCATTTGCTACCTGGATAGTGATGCTTAACAAGGAAGACTGAAAAGGCATCTATAGGTAGCTTTATGGAATCTACAAGCAGGATGCTATTTGTATAAGAGCCTCTTTTCCCAGCCTGAACTGCCTGATTAAAACCCTTTCCCAGGAGTGAACGAAACAGATAGGAGTGAGTGTAGAAGCTGAATTGATATTCAAGCTTCCTTCCAGACAGGAGAGGTCAGTAAGGGTAACCACAAAGCTCTTTCCAAGCCAGAGACCTCAGAATTGAACACAACACACATGGACAGTTCTCCCTTAGAAATCATGGGAGGAGATAGATATTTCTTGAGAAAATAAAGAATTATAAGGACTCAGGGTAAGAAACAAAATAGCCAACAGGGAATATAACAGATGGATCTAATCTACCCTTAGGAGTTGGAAGGTAGTGGTGATGGTTAAGAGTTAAACTACCTGAGGAAGTAACATTTGAATAGAGATGAAAAGGATGACTAGATTAATTAGGCAAGACTGAGGCTTTCTGGGCATAGGAAATAGCGTGGACAAAGGTCTTGATAACAAGAGGGAACATATCCTACCCCAGGGTCAGTCTGGCCTGAAACAAGGGTGAGCATAGAGGTAAGAGAGAACATAATGCTGGAGAGGAAGGAGTCAATCCATTAAGGGGCTGGTGAGCAGTTTAAATATAGGTGTTATTTAAGGAGCAGAGGGCAGCCCTTGAAGGTTTTTAAGCTACCTAGTACAATTCCCGGATTAATTTTTTAAAAACTAGAAATAAGGCTTTAACTGGGGGCAAAAGTGGGTGCCGAGTGAAGATTTAGGAGCTTTAATCCTTAAACCGCCATCATTCCCTTGTTCCTTTGAATATATCCTGATGACTGTGATTCATATTTCATTGAAATGATAAAAGAAATTAGAAGAAATTTGCACAAGCTTCCATCATCACCTCTATTAAGTTCCATGTGTCAATATTCATATCCTCTTCCTCCCCTTTTGATACTATGGAGGGAAGGTCATTCTTCCTATTCAAGGCTGATTCCTCTATTTGTTTAGTAGACCACATTCCCACATCCCCCATCAGCCATCAGCCTTTCCATTTATCAGTTTTCTTCATTAGCAAAGCTTAAAGAAGTTAACTCTATGTACTATCCATTTCCACACTTCCAGTATCCATTTTCTCTTGAACTCACTCTCATGCTTTAATTCCCACCAATCTGCCTAATAGCTATCACAGTCACCAATAGCCTCTACACTAAAAAACCCTACAATATTTGACTTACTAATATTTGCCAAAGTTGATCACTACTGCTTTCCTGAAATTTTTTTCCTGATTCCTGTGATTATACTTCCTCTTGTTTTCTCCTCTATATTATCGACTGATCTTTCTTCCCTATTTTCCAAATCTTGAGAACATGGTGGGAAGGGGAAGCTGGGATGAAGTGAGAGAGAAGCATAGACATATATACACTACCAAATGTAAAATACATAGCTAGTGGGAAGCAGCTGCATAACATAGGGTGATCAGCTCAATGCTTGGTGATGACCTAGAGGGGTGGGATAGGGAGCAGGGGAGGGAGGTTCAAGAGGGAGGTGATAGAGGATATATGTGTAAATACACCTGATTAACTTTGTTGTACAGTGGAAACTGCACAACATTGTAAAACAATTATACCCCAATAAAGATCTAAGAAAAAAATTAGAATGCCTGAAAGATCAGTTCTTAGATCTTTTTCCTTTCCTTTCTTTCCCTTTTTTCCTTTCCCTTTTCTTTCCTTATCAGTCTACACATACTTCCTTGTGGTTCTCATCCACTCTCAAGGCTTCACATTCTACCAATTTTTTTGTTGATGGCCAGAAAATCATTTCCATGAATACTAAATCCATATGTCCAACTGCTTCTGCAAAATCTGTTCTTAATCAATCACCTGTCTCCCCCATAGACTACCAAACTGGCCCACTCACAGAGTTTCTCAGTGAATGGAAACCATTCTCCTAACTTCAGGCCCAGTTCTCTTGGTGGTGTTCAATCCTCTGTGTATCTCTCACTCATATCTAATCACTTAGCAAATCCTTTTGGCCATACCTTCAAAATGTGACCAGAATCAAATGATTTCCCAATTTCTATATAGTTACCATCTTGTCTCAAGCCAGTTCTCATGTCTTTCTGCACCATTGCTATAGTCTCTTTCTGTTGTCCCTGTTTCTATCCTTGCCTTCCTACATCTGTTCTCCACATACAAGGGAGAATAATAACTTCAGCAAACACTTAGAAAATATAAAAACGACCAATCAGAGCTGAAGAGTACAATAACTGAAATAAAAAATACACTAGAGAGAATCAATAGTAGATTAGATGTACAAAAGAATGGATCAGCAATCTGGAAGACAGAGTAGTGGAAATCACCTAAGCTAAACAGAAAAAAAAAATTTAAAAATCAGGATCATTTAAGAGACCCCTGGAACAACATCAAGTGTACTAACATTTGCATTATAGGGATCCTAGAAGGAGAAAAGAGATACAAAAAGGAAGATAACATATTTGAAGACATAATAGCTGAAAACTTTCCTAACTTGGGGAAGGAAACAGACACCCAGGTAGAGGAAGCACAGAGAGCCCCAAACAAGATGAACCCAAAGAGGTCCATACCAAGACACAGCATAATTAAAATGTCAAAATTTAAAGTTGAAGAGAGAATCTTAAAAGCAGCAAGAGAACAGCAACCAGTTACATACTAGGAAACACTACCAGCTGAACTTTCAGCAATAACTTTACAGGTCAGAAGGGAGTGGCATGATGTATTCAAAGTGCTGAAAGGGGAAAAAACAATTAAAAAAAAAAAGAAAAACAACCCCCTCCCCCAACCTAGAATACTGTATCTGACAAGGTTATCATTCAAAATGCAGAAAATATAATTAGTTTTACAGACAAGCAAAAGCTAAAAGAGTTAATCAAGACTGCCTCTTTGATAAACAATATTGGGAAAATGGGACAACTACATGCAAAACAATGAAACTGGGCCCTTTTCTTATCCCATATACAAAAATAAATTCAAAATAGATTAAAGACTTAAATGTAAAATCTGACACCATAAAACTCCTAGAGGAAAACCTTGGCAACATGCTCTTTTTCTTAGCAATCTTTCTTTTGGATCTGTCTCCTCAGGCAAGGGAAGCAAATGCAAGAATGAACAAATGGACTTCATCAAAATAAAAAGATTTTGCATAACAAAGGAAACCATCAACAAAGTGAAATGGCAATTTGCTGATTGGGAGAAGATGTTTGCAAATGATATACCCAATAAGAGGTTAATAGCCAAAATATAAAAGAACTCATACAACTCAATATCAAAAACAAACAATCTGCTTTAAAAATACAGAGGACCTGAATAGAAATCATTCCAAAGAATCTATACAGATGGTCCACAGATACATGAAAAGAGCTCAACACCACTGATCACCAGGAAAATGCAAATCAGAACCACAGTAAGATATTACCTCACGCCTGTCAGAATGGCTATTATTAAAAAGATAACATATAACAAGTGTTGGCAAGGATGGGGAGGAAAGGAACTATTGTGCACTTTTGGTGGAATTGTAAATTGTTGCAACCACTATGGAGAACAGCACAGTGGTTCCTCAACAAATTAAAAGTAAAACTGCCAAATGATTCAGCAGTTCTTGGTATTTACCTGGTGGAAACCAAAACAGTAATTTAAAAGATATGTGCACTCCAATACCTGTTGCAGCAGCATTCAGCTAGGCAAGATATGGAAGCAACCCAAGTGTCCATTGATAGATGGCTAGATAAGGAAGATGTGGTACATATATGCAATGAAATATTACAAAGCCATTAAAAAATTAAATCTTGCCAACAACATGGTTGGATCTAGAGCTAAGTGAAATAAATCAGAGGAAGGCAAATACCATATGATCTCACTTATATGTGGAGTCTAAAAGAAACAAAATGAACAAACAAAACGAAAACAGATTCATAGAACAAACTGGTGGTTGTCTGAAGGAAAGAGTGGGGGCTGAGGTAAAATAGGTGAGTATTAAGAGGTACAAATTTCCAGTTATAAAATAAATGTCAGATATGTAATACGCAGCATAAAGAATGTGGTCAACAATACTTTAATAATTTTGCATGGGAACAGATGGTTACTAAACTTATTATGGTGATCATTCATAGTGTATTTAAATGTAGAATCATTATGTTGTACACCTGAAACTAACATAATATTGTAAATCAACAATACTTCAACTAAAAAATTAAAATTTGAAAAATCCCATTTATACCCCCCAAAAAAGTGCCATCCTTGACATACTAAACTGATTTCAGGACCTCTTTTTTGCAGTTTGAAAACTAGTGCTATAAAAAAATGGTACATACCTGATGGTCATCCTTCATCGTATTTATTCTGCTTTAGTTTTATGGTAGCACTTATCTTTAGCTGCTATATGTTTACTTATTTATTTGCTATCTTTACCTCCACTTCACTAGAATGGACACTCATGAATGCAGGAATTCTGTTTTGTTCAGGACTATATGTCCTACAGTTATTATAATGCCAGATACTTAGAAGGCCCTCAAAAGACGTGTGCTGATAAATAAATACTTCAGGAACCATACTATTCATGAGATATTTAGTAGGCTACAGTAACAAAAATGTTTGATGGATTAGATTTGAAGCATGAACAGGAAGAAAGTTTAAGAATCTGCTCTATGATTCTGGCTTGCTCAGTTAGCTAAGTGGTGGTTATAATTCCCTAAGGAAAAATACTCTGCTTTGGACAAAGTTTTGAAGGAAGATCGCAAGTTTGATTTTGGACTAGTTAAGGTTGAGCTGCTTTAGAACCTGTAAGAGGAGACATCAAGTCCTGAATCACCTGAATAAAATCTGCACAGGTCCCCATGCAAGACATTCAAATTCAAAAGTTCAGATGCAATATATCATTTTTTTATTATCTTTTCTTCTCTCATTTCTTTTCTATATACAGCTTTTTTCTTAAGTCACAAATCTAAGAATATAAATTACTCTCTTTTCCACATGTTCTGAAATATGAGATTATACTTTCTCATTTTAGAAGCCACAAAAGATCATATTTTTAAAATTCTAAAACTTATATGGTTACGTGGGTAAATGAGGAAAAGATGAAATTTCCCACAATTTCTCTGACAAAACATATTGGAATCCACAATGTTACTGTCAGAAAGAGATTTGACTTTTTTAATTCAGAAATTGGATGAGGCAGATATGGGATAATCCAGGGCCAGAGACTTCTTATAGATATGAATATCACTGAGTGAAGTTACTGCTGTGACAGGGACTGAAGTCCCAGCTTCCTGGCTGGAGGGGTCCTGGAGGGGGATTGTGAGTCAAAGAGTGGCAGCCTTTCGCACAGCATGCAAAGGATCCAGATTGTTTCTAAAGCCCAGCCACACCTCTCAGGCTATGCCCTGCTCTTGTTAGCAGCTTGCTTTTAATTAAACACTGACAACAGAAAACAATACAAATAAAAGGTTTTGTTGAGAAAGACTTAAGGCAACATTCCCTGTATGTTCAATAACAGTAATTATGCACTGCAGGAAAAGTACAATCTTGATTAAATGCATTTGAAAATTGCAGCGTTAAACAGGTAATGTAAGTTGACTTACTTCAGGACTCTTCACTATATAATGTGCATTTTATGTCTCCAAGAAAATTATCTAACAGTCAGATAATTCAAAACATTTTTTGACAGTGAAATGTTTTTTTTCCAAGAAATATCTCAAGAAACGTGCATGGGACATATTTTGAGACACGCCAGCATGGATTATTTTGTGATAACTGTTATATTAAAAATTGAAAATGGATATATCATCAAGAAAGACCCAGATTATGGCAGGAAGAGCATCAGGACCTACTTCATACTCTTATAAGTCTTGTTGTGAACATTGTGTTTTTTATTTGTGAAAAAGAGATAATGGTAATCATGGGATACAAAATTAAAAACAGGAAAATATTACCTTCTGCAGTGTCACAGAGTTTTCATGGGTCTAAGGATATCTAAGTTTTGAGGATCTTGTTTTTCACTTTCCATTTCCTCTTATTCACCTCTTCTAAACTTTAAACACTTCAGAGTCACTCTTCTTTCCTGCTTAGCCCAGGAATTATTACAGGGGACTTCTTCAAGTCTTACAATCAAGACAGAAATTAAAGACTTTCTGTATTGTTTTTAATTTTCAAGCATGGCTTCTAAAATCAAGGTTCAAATCTTTTTTAATATCTATGGCTAGAGTTTAACAGCTCTTCTGTGGGAAAATTATCTCTGTTTTAATCAAGGCAGAATCTCTCACCAAAGCTAACCACCATTCACAGGATAGATAAGGAGAGCAGGAATATCTCCCATGCATTTCCACAACATTTTGGATGACTAGATTCAAATGCATTTATTAGAGATAGAAAGGGTTTGATTGCAGAAGGAAGTTGCAGTCACAGAACTCTGAGGGACTGTGTTGTTGTTATAGATACAATATAACAGTGTAAGGATAACAGTACTAAATATATCCTTAATAAGAGTGCTTGATTTACTTGATATGGGGAGATTGGGGGCGGAGAAGTACATTTTACATAACTTGTGTTGTCACTTGTCACGAGAGGATTGTTTGCATTTATAACTGAAGAAAAAAAACAAAGTAGACATGTTAATACACTTTTTCCTTTTTTAATCCAACTTGTAAAATTTTTGAAATAGAGTAGCTGTCCAATGGTAGCTTTTAACATTTTTATTATTAGATTTAAAGCAGGTTACAGCTTTCCAGAGCAAGTATAGATTTCTAAGCAAACCTGAACAAAGTGGTTAACAGGGGAAGTTAGTGTCTTTTTTTTTTTAAAGGTGAGAGTTGGGGATGAAGGTATCAGGTGAGATGTGCAATTCATGGAAGGACTAGGTACACATCATTGTTGTAAAGTTTTAAGAGCTATAATGATGACATATATGCTACAAATACCATTGATACTGAAAATAATTGTTATTTTCCAACTATACTAATTCCTAAGCAAGTCGCTGCATAGGAATCATCCATTACTGAGAGAGAACAACATTTGAC
Organism: Hippopotamus amphibius kiboko; assembly: GCF_030028045.1. NCBI lineage: Eukaryota > Metazoa > Chordata > Mammalia > Artiodactyla > Hippopotamidae > Hippopotamus > Hippopotamus amphibius. Next base: position 167,449,516 of record NC_080189.1, read on the forward strand.
AGTTGATGAATGCATATCCAACCACACCACGCAAAGCTGACCAAAGCGAGAAGTCTGGAACTCTGCAGTGGTCCACCTGAGTGTTCAGCTGATACTGATCAGCACTTGCACGTGAGGAAGTCACACAGTGCTGAGAAAAAAAACCACCTGAAAGGATTAGCAGGGACAATGCTCGGCATTCACTTAGGGCCTGGAAATGTATTGACTTCACCAGCAAGACTGGAGACCCTATGATTAGTGGAGCATTAGGTAGAACCCACGGAAGGTTGTTGTCTCAGCTTTTTTGGGGGGTGGGGGTGGGGGGGGGCAGGATAGCCCTAGAATTAGCATAGCCCTGGTCTCTCCTAACAAATATTAAAAGCAAGACCTCCTCTTCCACCAAAGTCAGACTATTTCCGATTAACACAATTATGTCGCAGAATGAAGTTCAAGTATGCTAATAAGAATTTTTGAAATTTAGCTCCCCAAAAGACAAAATCAAAATGTCTAACACCCAATCAAAAATAACAGGCATTCAAAGAAGTAAGAAAACATCACCCATAACCACAAGATAAGTCAAATAATCAGAAACAAACTAGAACTGGCATAGATTTAGAATTAACAGACAAGGATATTAAACAGGAATATATATTCAGGTATATTGGTGGAGCAGACTGAGGGAGGTGGAGCTCAAACTGAAATTAAAGATCTCCATCCACAAGCACTATTTTGCCCTTTCTGCATTCCCACAAATCTACACTAATGACAGAGGGAGGTGAGTGGATTAATACTCCAGCTTCCTCATCCCCAATTGGGACACCTCTAAGGCTTACTCTGTGTCTCCTAGGAGCTGCCTAATAAAATGAGTTCCAGTTGTGCAAAGTGGATACTCTCTTGGTAACACACCCTTTATTTCTTTTCTCTTCTCATTTCAACCTCATTTTCTTACCTCCCCTAATTGTGTCTCATAGTCTCATCTCCCAAGTAAAAAACTTGAACTCAAATCCTTGCTTTAGGGTCAGCTTCCAGAGAAATCTAAATTATGACTGTGACTATTTTGGAAGATCTATATTAAGTATTTAGCTGGAGTGCTTGTTGCTGTCAGGAAAACAGGTGATGAACTGAATCAAAATTCCCACAGTTCAGACTCTGGTTTCCTTTTCTCATAAGTGTTTGGATATATCAGATAAAGAAGTGATATTTACCTCCACTTTCTTCTCTGAATTCTGACAGAATTGAGGTTAACCTTTTTCATTATGTGCTGGGTGAAGGAACAGTAGGAGAGAAGCCTGAGCACCACTTTCAATACTAGCATCCTCTAGCAAACTTAAGCTTTGAAAATAACCTGATGGTAGAATTAAAACACTCAATTGCAAACTAGGACGTTCACCTTCATACTAGTTGAATTTTAAGCAAGAGGCTGACAATACGTATTACCTTTGGACATTATCTTACTCTTTTGTAGTGAAACAACAACAAAAACAAAAACAAAAACCCAAAAACACTTTATTCCCGCTAGATATTTTCCCCATTTCTTCATTTTTCTATAGGCACCAGAAGTCTATTAAGATAAGACTCATGGAGTTATCTCTACAATTTTTGTCACTGTAAGTTAACATGTTAGCATTATTAAAATGTAGGTTTTTTTTATATTAATGAGTATTTCATCAATATATTTCATCTGAACTAAGGTGAAAGAGGTGACTTTTTTTGTGAGTACTTATAGAATGCAGTGAGGGAAATATTCTGTAATAACTAAAGGGTCCTCTGTTGAGAGAATATACAGTAAAACTTCCTACCATGATCATGAATAACCAAAAGCACTTCCTTCATTTTTAATGTAGTCTGAGGAGTTCACATCTCCTCAAGTGTTAGGGAAAAAGTTTTGAATTTTTGTTCATTAAAGAGCGTGGTTTGTTTGAAATCAGTTTGCTCTTTGATAGAACAAACCACTGTATTTCAACTAGGGAATTATTCCTAGTCCTGTTACCTAAATATATGTCCTAGGGGAATTTTTATAAAAATTTGGAGAGACTCCCAACTCCTCACCAGGTGCCATATTGAATAAGTGTTTTTATAAAGCAGTGAGAAAAGAGCTCAGAAATCTACAAAAGACAATATTCAAAAGAATATTCAACAAAATCCTTTTATTCAATGACTAAAATGATATTAATTAATAAATAGTTATTACCTATAATTATTTTTTACAACTCTTTAAATGGGGGTCCCTTTCTTTGAACTATTTCAAAGACCTGACCAGAACTGGAGTCCCTTACCAGCTTTACCCACTCATCACCTTTGAAAGGGTGGACCAAGGGAAGATCATGCACCATCTAACACTATGGACATAATCTTGTCACTACTTTTCTCACTAGGAGGAAATCTGTCTTTTTCTTTTGTCCTCAAAATGGTTGAGGGTGAGGATTTAGGATCATAATTTTCCCTTACTATTTGGAGAAAATTATTTCAAACAAATATTATAGAGCAAATATTATGATGTCATGTCATACTTTCTTTCTTCCATTTGAAATTAATTAGGAATTATGGTTCCATGCTCTCCTAGTGACAGTATATATCAAGTCCATTTTCTCAGAAACGAAACAAGCATTGCCAAAGGGTTAAGGGGTATCCCTATTGGCTGATGCAACACTTCTCCCCTGGCATACTCCATCATCTAAAATAAAAATAATGATGCTTTAGTTATTAAATGAGTTCATTTATGCCAGACATTCAGAATAGTCAGATACATAGAAAAAATTCAATGTCAGTTGCTTTTCTTGTAAATCTTTGCATTGGGACATTATCCAAGACAACAATGTAAGAAAGAGGTCTTTGTCTTTCTAGCTTTTCAACAATATAGGTTAATAAATTAGTGTCATTGGTGTAATAGTAACAAGAATTCAAGCATGGGTGGTAAGGGTATTTTTACCACTAGCAGATTCAAAACATTTTAAATTATTAATTTGGGTTATATACTTGCTTTGGAATTCATTTTATGAATTTGAGTTCCAACATTATGGGCTTTTCATTTTGTATTAACTTCTTATATAATGCAGATAAATGTATTTCACTTAGATTTCAATCCGATTAAGGTAATCTATAAACCGGGATTGCTTCCAATTCACCAGGGCACCACTATATTAAACCTGGCCTATATTTAGTGATCAAAGCATTGCATACTCTTGAGCTGTCCATTTTTCCTTATCTAAAGAGAAAGGCTAGTGATTATAGTTTCCCTACCTTTGTAGGCTTGGGCCTTCATGGGGACTTTGAAAGTAACATTAATTTTAATTACATCATAATGCCCTAGTCCAGTGTTAAATTATCTACTCTTTTCCTAATATTAAAATATTTTACCTTAATATTTATTTAAATTCAGTGACTGATTTCACTCATTTCTTTAGTAGAACTGTTTTATCCTTTCAAGAGTTGAGTGGGTTTTCATATAGTCTAGTCTCAACCCTCAGAAAATTTCCAAGTTTATTACTGGATATTATTCACATTAAGTGCATTTAGCTACAGATATGTAGATGTAGATATGGAACTAATTATGCTTGGCAAATAGGAGGTACTGAATAACTTTTGGTCATTATAATTGTTCGAGATCATGATTTTTGACCAACCCCTTGCTCTGGCATAGGGTCTGGTACAGGGCCAGTTCTGACAGGCAGCTCCATTAGAGGGACCCTGTGCCCTGTTGCTTCCCGCTAGAAGAAAGAGTCACTTATTCCAGACCTTGGCTAGGGTAGCCACATATTGGAAAGAAAAAGAAATGTCAAGTAAATAATTTTTCATTCCAAATGCTTATAAGGTCTTAAATCGTATCTTTCGTTACCACATCTAGCTCTGTAATCAGCCTTACCTGGGGTCTCAGCCACTGCATTCACCTCTGTGGGGTGGTTCTCTGGTAGTTAATTCTAACAATTTCCAGTTTTGATAAAGATGGTTTTAGACTTGGTTTATTGGCTAAGGAGTATACTATGTCTACCCAAACCGAAATGTTCTAGGGTCCCTGACAGAGGTGGTGAGGAGAAAAAGGTTGCAACTGTAGCCATGCTTCTCTTAACCTGAGTATGCGTTCACTTTAATACAAGGACTATTATAAATATGCTTCCTAACTTGTAACCCTATAAAAATGTGCATATCCAGATCCAATAAAATGAGAAATTAGAGTTACTATTTTATTGGATATCCACTGATGTTTCCTTCACCCTGCATGTCATATAGAAGTCATAGGCCCTAGATGCATGACTGCATGAGAACAGGAGCATCTGTGGTTTACCAACAAGCTCAAAAGGCAAGGCCTAAGGCAATGAGAATCACAGAACTCAAAGTCTATGCAGCAAACGTGTTCATGTTTACACAGTGGGAGAGTTGCCCTGACTCTCATATATGTAAATCCATGACTAGCTGATGGCAGTAGACACGCCCCTGACCTTAAAGTCAATGCTCACCTATCTTCACGGATGGGGGGAAGCTCTGGCTAGTACTCCTCATGTAGGTATCCAAGTGTGATATTACTAACAGTGATTCAGAGAGGTCCACATGGGAAAAAGCTCAATGTGTTCCCCACAGTTGGTTTCATAAGAACAAGACAAGGCCTGGGAATTTTTTTTTCTCCCCTTATCCACGGATAAAAAGGAAAATGACAGGATTTCTGATTTTTGATTGTTTTGGCCTTGGAGGGTCTATGTGACATATCATATGGTATACAAAGTACTTTAAGACCTAAGCAAAATTATGTGTCTTTCTAAATTTTACAGATTACTCCCTTTCTCAAACTCTTAGCATATATCATATCTGTATCACTTATTTAAACACTTAAAAGTGCATCTTTTGATTCCATCCTTTTAATTGCTAAATGGTATTCCATTGTATGGATGTACCACAATTTATGTATGCACTGACCTACTAGTGGAAATTTGGACTGTTCTCAGATTTAGTTATTACAAATAAAGAAAGAACTTTTAAATCTTAAAAAAAAGAGAAAGTGCACCTTTATAACTGTCTCTTTTGTGTCTTTGTTGCTGTTGTCATTGCTTCTGGATTGAGCCCAAACCTCCTTAGGGGTAAAACACAATTGTTAGATATTTTTCTTAACATCCAGGTAAACACACAGTCAGTGCTTTGTGTAATTTCTGCAATAGTTTGAAGTTGAATCATTTTCTTTGAGAAGGCTCGGATTTTGATTCCTCCTTATTTTCCCACACTAAGTAGAGATGATTTATCTTTCATTAATCCTCTTTAATATTTTCTCACTGTTTCTGGGTAAAATAGAGCAGACAAATACACCAACTTTAAACTTGTGTTTAAAAAACTGAGATGCCAATATACACGTCAGCTGTAGAATCCAGGAATAAAATTTGAAAGGCTGAAAAAATGGTGATAAGTAGCCAGAATAGAAGCATTTAAGTCAATGAAGAGTGGTTCAGGAAAACAGATTTACACTCTATTTCTGCCTTTCACATCAGGAGTTATTCCATTTATGCCAAGCTTTAAAAATAAAGGAAACATATAATAATAATTTCAAAAATTATGAATTGATAACAAAAGATAATACTGGCAAGGAGACATATAAATTCCAGGAACACCATGTTACTGCCCCTAATTTTGTGCCCCAGTAAACCACAGTATGGCAGTATTACTTCTAAAGACACAATTGGTCTTTCCTTCCCAAGTATGGGTAACACTAAGAGGTACTTTGTATATAAGCTTTACCACTACAACATTCTCTCCCAATACAATGTGCCATCTAAACATCAGGCTCTTTCCTGCATATGACATAGCTACTCAGAGATACATACAGTTATAGGCAAAACTCCACATAGTATCACAGTAACCAGGCAATTACAGTATGTACACCCATAAGAAGGTTATTAAATTTGATGTGAGAAATAACAGATTAGTTTAATTCTTCTTATATGCGCACACACACATTAATTTTTATTAACAGTGTTCTTAAATTCATGAATGTAAGTTGTATTTTACTTTTTAATGTAATTCTAACAAGCAAACCAAAAGAATTTGAAGCAACTGTGTTGCAGCTTAGAGGAGTACTGAACTTAAAACACAAAGGCATAGAACTTAGAACACGAAGACCTAGACTCAAATCTTATTTCTGCAGTTTATTAACTATGCAACCCAGGACAAACCATTTAACTTTCTGAACATCAGTATTTTCATTCATAAAAAAGAAGCAGTATTTTGCAGTGTCACACAAACTGCCATGTATCCCTTGGGAAGACTAACCTCAGTGTTGTACAGACAAGCTCATGGTCTAAAAGAGTCCTGACATTCTTTCCCCAGGTCCAACATTCATCGGGTATATTGAGGACCTTTTATGTGCAAGCACACATGCTAGGCACTAGCAATTAAAGGGTGAGGTTGCCATACATCACAGTACATATTTTATTATATGATTTGTATAAAAGTATGTATACAAATACAGGGACACAAACTCACACACATGCAACGCATCCTAAAATATTAAGTTGTTGACTGTAGGTCACGGTGATGCTAAATCTCTTGGTAAAAGCATTTTCTATTTCATAAATTTTATATAATATACAGTTTTTAAAGATTTGGAATCACACAAAGCAAAATCTTTGTGACAGTAGTTAATCACTTAACAGGGCATTTTTTGTCACTCAGAAATTTGCAGCATGTTTGAGCTTATTTTATAACAGGAATTTCTGAGAAGCCTCATTCTTCCTTCCTTCCTGTCACACTCAAAAAAAGTCTTGATTTCTCATTTCCTCATCTCTAAAGACTGAAATAATAAAAATTCCTCCTGGGGTCACTTGAGCATGGAATGTGTAGTCTGGACAGGTCTATTCAAATGTTTCCTCTTCTGTATTCATTTCTATGATCATTGGAGGGATGACTTCATTGCTTGTAGAAGAAGAGGAGTAAAGTATTTTTAGAAATGTGATTAGTAGCTCCTCGATGCCTTCACTGGTACTTTCACTGTTGATTTATACAGCAGCGATGGTCTGGAACCTGAAGGCAGAGATGACTTGCTTTAAGAAGGGGTTAACTCAATGTTAATTAACTACTACTGTTAAAAGCCAAATTAATTTGGATTTTCAAAATGAAAATAAATAATTTCAGAATTTAAGTTGGTACAGATTTTCTGAAAAACAACTTTGAAAAAGTTATATATACACAAATACATACATTTGTGTGTCTATAATCTTAAAATCCTAAAATAATTGAACTTGGACCCAGCATTTTTACTTCCAGGTAATTTCCACTTACTTGTACAAAATTTTTACCACATAATTTTTATTTTGTTTTATATTATATATTGTTCATGATGTTCAAAAAGTAGAAGACACCTAAATTGATGATTCTCAACAGGATAATATTGGCACTTTAGAGGTGCATTAATTGTCTTTTCTATACTTTTCATATTTATTCTTTATTTTATAAATTTATTTTTATTTATGTTAGTTATTGGCTGTGTTGGGTCTTCATTGCTGCACACAGGCTTTCTCTAGTTGTGGTGAGCAGGGGCTACTCTTTCATTGCAGTGCACAGGCTTTTCATTGCAGTGGCTTCTCTTGTCTCAGAGCATGGGCTCTAGGCACACGGGCTTCAGTAGTTTTGGCTTGCGGGCTCCAGAGAACAAGCTCAGTAGTTGTGACACACGGGCTTAGTTGCCCCGCAGCACATGGGATCTTCCCAGACCAGGGCTTGAACCTGTGTCCCCTGCATTGGCAGATGGATTCTTAACCACTGAGCAACCAGGGAAGTCCCTCATATTTATTCTTGATTATACAAGTATATTAGGCATTGTAGTTCCTTCCTAACATCTATGCTACCTCTCCCTATTGGGTACATGCAGCAAAGACCTTGGATCAAAAGAAGTCATTTTGCCTCATTGAAAGGAAATTGAATGTAAGCACAAGGAAAGATGAAAGAACATGGAAAGACCATGATTCAAAGAAAGGAAGCAGCCCATCTCAAATAATGTGAGGAAGCAGGTGCCCTAGGGTGGGAGGGACAATTGAGAAGACCCAGTAGGAAGATGTGGGGACATTTCTTAGGCTAGGATAACTTGCTAACACAATATTGAAAAGCTTAAAAATGGTACGAGAAATTGGTAAGATGCCGTCATATCATTAAGCTTCCTTTGCAGTCCATTTCAACAATTTGAGCAGTGTTGTGAAGGCTGATAATACTGGACTTTCTGAAACTTATTTCCTGGTTTTAATCTAATTTTATTACCAAACTTTATTTCTCATTTTTCCCCCCTCTCCCGGGGAGCTTCTTCGTGAGCAGGACTTATGAAAATGTGAAGTGACAACATTCTGCTTTGAGTAGAATTTTGTGAGAGGAGAAAAAGGACGGCCTTTGATACTTTCCTGTTTTCAAAAACTTCTCAGGGGTATTTTCAGGCTTGGAAAGTGCAAGCCAGTGAATTCATCTATTTTAAGGAAATGAAAAATGTATGTCTTCTTGTTCCTTCAGAAATCTACAACACACATGAAGACTGAATGACAGAAAAATAAATTTAACCTTTTTTATTAAGCTCATTGGCAAAGTCTTAATTAAGCTCTTTACATTCTTATTCCTTTTTTTCTCCACTAATGTGCATGAAACAAAGAAAAGTTAAAACTGCATAAAACAATGGAAACATGAGAAATGGAGGTATTAAGTATATTTTTCTTGATTAAAAGGCCCATTGGTAAAGGACTACCTTTGGTTCCATACCCTTCCTTTTTACTTATTGGACCACCATTGGCCATGTTTCTTTATAACTCAAACTCTTCAAAATAGCCATTGAATGATCATTCTAGCAATCTACCTTGTGAATTCCATGATAATTTATTTCAGTCTAACATTGCTGTTTCTCCTTTAAGTATATTTTTAGCCATAAATTCTGTCTTTTATATTTTATTTTTAATTCAAGATGATCTAAGATCTTTCTCTCTCCTTCTCTCTCTCTCTCTTTCTCTCTCCCCTATCATCACAATAGTACATTCAGTGATATATTTACTAGGATTCTTTTGGTTGCAAGAGACAGAAAACCCAACCTAAACCAGCTCAACCAGAATCTCAGACAACAAAGTTAGAACCTGTTCTTATTCATCTTGCCTCTATTTCTCTCTGTGTTGGCATAATCTTCACTTAGGCTCTCTTTTCATAACTGTAAAGGATTGTGAGCATCTCCAAGCTGACATCCATCAGGGTTCTAAGTCAACTAGGAAAGAAAAGGTACCACTCTATTGATTAGTCATTGCTAATAGATTTCAAAATCATGCACCAGTTGATCAATTGGGGTTACATTACACTGGTTTAGTCAGATCTAGACCATACTTATAGCTCTGGAATAGGGTGAGGCCGGGCTTTCCCAAAACAATATAATTCAAGACTGATAGTGGTAATAAAAGGCAATTTTAAATTCTGGTATAAGGAAAAGGATATATATGTTTGGGAAAGTTGAATGGCAATGTATATGTACAACAGGATTTTCTAAAAGCCGTTCTAGTTTTGAAGCAGTAAGGATGTGTCTTAGAGCTGTTTAAACACAGATTGAGTTACAGAATCTTCTACCTCTGTCAGTCTATAGAACTTGAATCAGTATCTAAATAATAACAAATCAGGAGCCTAACTATATACAAGGAAGGGAAAGAATATGGTGTTCCATGCTCTCACTAGGATATTCTTCTGCCTTATTTCCAAGTTGGTTGTAGTCCCACAGATGCCAAAGTTGACCATCTGGGGCCTGAATATAGGCATAGATTAGTTATGCAATTATCTTTCTATGTCCAGGTTCCTGTGCACAGGCTGAATTTGATTGGAGTAAAGACATAATATGGAATTTAGAAGACAATATGTTTTCTCAGGAGATTTAAATATGAACTTCCGCTGGGTACTACTGTCATGCTGTACCATATACAGGAAATATAAGAATGCCAAAGCTATGCTAAGTTGTAGTGCTTTTTGATATTTCTTTCTATCCTCCTCTTAATTTTTCTTATAAAACAAAAGTCAGATTTGTTATAACTTTCTAATGAAATCTGACTTCAGAGCCAGGAGATCTTGGGTTTAGTACTGACTTGGACTTGCTATCTAGACAATTCTGGTCAAGTTATCTCTACGAGCTTCTTGTTTATCTTCAAAACTAGCACTTAGGAGTAAGCAGACAAAGGTATTCCTTGAAAAGTGATGTGACTATTCTAGGTTTTATTAGAAGCTCTATCTTCCGCTTTAGCATAAACCGATCAGAGTCTTACACCAAAACTTCTATTTCTTCTCATCGTGTAATTACAATAATCAAACTTAATGCTTCTCTGGAAGAAAAAGCCTCAAAATAAGGAGTTAACTTATTTCAATTTGTAGTTCTCTCTTTCTGGTTACATTGGTACTCATTTTTCTTTCTCTACACCTTCTTTTATTCCTTCCTGTTGAAGACAGGACCCCAGCTTCCAACATGTGACAACTGACTTGGGCCAGCTGAAAGCTAATAGCTGCAATCCTGGATCTTTGCCCAGCTGAATCAGAGAAGCCCACACAACATGTTTCTGTCTTGGAAAAGCCTCTGGAAACAAAATTAACACAAGTTAAAAAGAGAAATTCCTCTTTAACTGTCTTATGTTTGTTTCAAATTGCATAGAAAGAATTTGAGGGGCATAATATTAAAATCAAGTAATTTGCTTCAACCAAAAGAACAAGATGGGAATTACTAGGGCACCTACCAATGCATGGGAAGAAACATCCAAAACACTTTATCACAGCAACTTCTCAACACTTTAGAGCAGAAGAAATATTTTCAATAAAGTCCTGCTAAGAAACATACTTTTGACACTTGAAAAACCACAGAGTTGGAGGACATGAACTTCCTGATTTCAAAACCTATGGCAAAGTGTAATCAAGACAGTGTGGTACTAACGTAAGGCTAGATATACAGATAAATGGAACAGATTGGAGAATCTAGAAATAAACCTTTATATTTATAATCAATTAATTTTCAACAATGGTACCATGAAAATTAATTGGAAGAAATTTTTTTTCAACAAATTTTCTGGACAGCTGTATATTGACATACAAAAGAGTGGATTGGACTTCTTCCTTATATTATATACAAAAATTAATTCAATCTAAATACAAGAGCTACCCTCCCCCCACCAAAAAATATTAAAAAATAAAAAACAAGCAAGTTTAAAAACCTCTTAAAAGAAAATATGGAAGTAAATCTTTGTAACCTCAGTTTTGGTTTAGGCAATGTTTTCTATACACCAAAAGCACAAGTAACAAAAAAAATTAGATAATTTAGACTTAATCAAAACTAAAATATTTTGTGCTGCAAAAAGAAAGTGAAAAGATGAACCCACAGAATGGGAAAAAAATATAGGAAAGCTGTATAGCCGGCATTAATATTTAGGATATATAAAATATTCTTACTTCTTAATAATTAAAAGGTACATTAAAAAATTAAAATTTTGCCAAAGGACATGAATAGTCATTACTTGAAAGAAGATAAAAATTGCTAATAAGCACATGAAGCAATGTTTACCATCATCAGCCATCAGGGAAAAGCAAATTAATACGATGAGATACCACTTCATACCCTAGCAAAGTTATAATAAGAACACAGAAAATGGCAATATTGGAGATGATGTGGAGAAACTGGAACTCTCATACATTACTGGTGGGAATGTGAAACAGTGGAGCTGCTCTCGAAAACAACTGGCATTTCCCCCAAAAAGTTAAACATAAAGTTACCATAAGGCCAAGCAATTTCATTCCCAGGTATGTACCCAAGAGAAATGAAAGCGTATATCCATATAAAACATATATATGAATGCTCATGCATTATTAATAATAGCCAAAAGTTGAAAGAACCCAAATGTCCAGAATATGATGGATGAATAAATAAAATGGTACATACCCACAATGAAATATTATTTGGCCATAAAAAATTGAATTTCTGATGCGTGCTACAACATGAGTGAGTCTTGAATACATTATGCTAAGAAAACAAGTCAGTCACAAAAGACCATATATGGTATGATTCCATTTATATGAAATATCCAGAAAAGGTGACTCTATAGAGACAGAAAGTAGCTTAGTAGTTCCCTTAGGCTGGGGATGGAGGAGTGAAAGAGGAAAAGATGGGTGTGTGATTGCTAATTTGAATGGGGTTTCCTTTTGGGGTGACAAAATTTTTCTAAGTTAGATTTTGGTAATGGTTACACCACTCTGTGAAACATTAAAGCCACTGAATTCTACAACTATAATGGCTGAAATGTGTAGTGTTTAAATTTATATCTCAATAAAGCTGTTTTTTAAAAAAAGAATAAGATGGAAATGATTAAGGCAACCATCAATGCACAGGAAGAAACAGACAATAAGATTCATTTAAAGCAAAGACATATTCATTTAAAGCAATGAATTGTTCAATTGAGAAATATACTTTTGGACACTTGAAAAGTTGGATAATAAGTAATTAGCTTTTTACCTGTAGAATAGAAATTTTGTTTTTACTATTTCTGTCATAAATTTAACTCTACTCTTTTAAAGCAGGAAGGACTAGACGTTATACCTTGATTATTCCAACTTCTCGGTTCTGTAGAATACTATGGGAGTCCAAATGGATACATCTACAATCTAACTACCTAATTAATAGATAAAGAATAAATTATAGATAAGTAGGTGGATAGATCAAAATAAAGGGAGTGCTCATAGAATCAACTCTAAAGTATTACCATCGAGATATCTTTGAATTCTAATTCTATTAATAAGTGGTGTTTTGAATGTTTGGGGTGGGTATATCTTCATAGTCTTATGGAATCTTTTTATTAGTATAGAAATACAAGGACTTGTGTAAAATTTTGTGAGAAAAAAGCAAAATCCCGGCATCCATCTAACCAGCAATTTTAAATAACCTTGTTTAAGAGAATATTCTTTCTCAAGAATAAGTCAGGCGTTAATTTTGGCTTCAAATACATTTTTCAACTCTGAGTTTTGCCAAGTGGCATGAAGCCAGGTGCAAGAATATTTGCTTTTCCTTCACTGTGTTGAAAACTTGTCGAATCCAGAATTAGAGGAATACACACAGCTGGTGGAAAAGTAGTTCACTACCTCTATACATATGCAGCTCCTACAATTTTTTGAGGCACATTAATAACCTAGAAACTGCTGAGAGCCTGGTGATGTTGACAGAGATATCCTTTCTTTCCTGCCAAATTCATGCTCATAGATTTTCTAGTGTATGATTCCATATGCTATAAATACAAATAAAATTCCAACTCCCCTATGACTTAACATTAATGGAAAACAGGAGGGAAACAGGATTTTACATTTAACAACCCATGAACAACTATTTCAAAAGGGAGGCAGCAGACTGATCCTACCAATTACAAAATGCAGAGTTTTTAATATTCTGAGCCAGAATAGATCACACTGACTATATAGGAAGTAAAGTCTGGGACTGAGAACCACCTATAGTTGAAACAAACCAATGAAATTTCAGAGAATGTTTCCCCCTTAATTATAGAAAAGCAAATGGCATAATTTAACTGGCCTTTTGCTTTGTTTTAATTTTCCCTCCCTTAGCCATGAACCCATAGGCTTGATGTCCACGGTACACACACACACACACACACACACACACACACACACACACGTCCATATCATCTGTCCTTGGTTTTGCCAGGGATAAAGAAGTATCAGTATAGAAAATGGTGAAAATCTTTTGCTGAATTAAATTCCTAAATGTAATAGATCTTCTGTTAGTGTCCTTTACCTGCTGGTCCTGCAGCCAGAAGAACTGCAAAAATCACAAAATTTGCCTATTACCCTGGGATTAAACACATCATGAGGATGGTCCCACCAGCAGAGGGCAGTGCCATACCACGTACAAAACTTGGCCCTGGGAAAAGCTTCCAAACCTGCCTTACAACCTGTAGTTAATAAAGAACTGGGCAGGAGGGCAAAGTAGCTGGGTTTAGAAGAGATTTATTTCAACTACATAAGCAAGAAAGTTATACTGTTACCCAAGAAAACTCCATCCGTGGAATTCACAGCAGGGCAAAGTGTGCCAGTGATCAAAGGCTACAGTGAAGCTCTAAATCATTGCTAAATGTCCCAGAGCCCATTTACCTGGTGCTGCCAGCCTCCATCCCAAGGTGAAATGCTTGCAGACGGGCCTAAAAGATATAATCATTTCAACAACAAAAAGAGTATCAACGCTGTGACTTCTGATTTGGAAAAGTGGAGAATTTATAAATAAATATGAATCAAGAAACTATGGACTTTCTCCAGACAAAACTGAGAAATGTGAGTTATTGTACCAGCTTTGCTACTAAATAGCTGTGTGACTCTGGACAGGTCTTTTAACCTCTCTGAAAGTCAGTTCAATAATTTAAAAAAAAGAATTGGACTGGACCATTCTGAAGGCAATTCCAGCTTTAATACCTTTTTTACCTGTGTCTGTGATGGGGAGTTCCAATCAGGCGTCCTCTCAGTATATTCTAAAGAAGAAAATAATTGGGATGAGGAAACTAAACCCAGAGAGGCTAAGATTTTAGAGTGGATTTTGCATTGCATGGCCCCAGTAATCCAATTAGGAATCCTGAAGTAGGCTCCTTCCTGTACTATCCTTGGGCATTCTGTTGTATTAATCCCCTCTTGTTATTTACGTTTATGTCCACCTCTCATAATGGAGGGTTAGAGCCTTTGGGGGAGAAGTCCTATATGTAATTCATCTGTGTAGCTCACCTCAATAATTCTTGTGAGACTTGCACCCTGATACTTTGTAATACTAAATCTCAGAGACCACACCAGGGCAGATATCCAAAGCCTGTGGCAGACAGTTAAGTGGCTATATGACGAATGTTGCAAAGCCAAATGGAACATCTGAGAGAGACATGGCAGGGACACCCGGGATGACAGCTGTACACACAGCTCCAGCTGAAATTTTCCAAGCACTTTTGAGGAAGTGGAAAGAGAATAAAGTAACAACATTTGCAAATAAAATGCCCTGTGGGCACATTCTGTATATTCAAGCTGCCATGCCTGGAAAAAAGCAGAGTGCATAAAGAGAGAAACCTCCACCAGTCACCCTTTCAAGCCTCATTGATTTTTATGCACAAAATAATGATACACATGAACAGGATAAACTGATGGAGCCAGTAAGTCAGGAAGGGAATAACCACAAGCCACTATGGGGGTTGTAATTAGTGTTGGACTTTTAAAAACAGAAGCAAGGTTCTGTCCAAGTATGTGCTTCTCCTATTATGAACATGTGAGTACCAATATGCTTTCCAAATAAAGCAATAGTTTTGGATGGCTTCAAGGACAATAATAGTAAGGCAAAGTTAGAACTGAGAGGAGGTATTTGAAATGGACTAAGTATTGGTGTTTTCCCAAAATTCATATGTTGAATTCCTAACATCAGGGATGGCACCAAGATGGTGACATATGAGGTTCCTGAATTTTCCTTCTCCCACAGGTGCACCACATGTACAACTAAGCATGGCTTGATTCCTTCTGAGAGAAATCCAAAAACTAGATGAGTGACTCTGCACATTGGGTACTGAGAAAATACCCACATCAAAATGGTGGGACACACTGTTTCCACAAACCGCATCCTGGATACGGAGCCATAAAGTTGGAAGAGAGCTCCAGTTCTCAACTTTTCCTTGAGGAGTAAAGGGTTTGGACCACATATACAGGGCCCCAACTTTTAAAGCTGGCACTTGAGGGACAGGACCCCAAATCACCTAGCTCTGAGGGGCCAAATAGGGCTTATGTTCATGATTCCGACAGGACTATAGCAAACAAAAAACACTTGTTAAATGCACAGGTGGACATTCCCCACAACTAAAGAAACCTGCCTCCAGCCCCACACCCCACCCTCGCTCGTACCGCCACACTGGCTCAACAAAGAAGGAGCGGACAACAATGCTCATCTCCCAAGTTTTCTCAGGAGTTTGCATTCTTTACCAGCTGCTTTGTAAGTGTCTGGCTTCTAATTAGTGAGTATCTAGGTGCTGACAGGGATCATCCGCTGGCCTGAAAGAGCTAATGGGCACTTCTCCTGCCTTCTCCCTCTGGATCCTTCCAACAGTAAAACCAAGTCTCCAGGGTCTCTCCAGAAAGACGTCTAATACTCCAACTGCTATAGCTGCCACTTGAGGGACTGGTTGCCAAATCATGCAGCTCCAGGAGCCAGTGGGCTTGGCATTCGTGACTCCCCTAGGACCACACACACAGAAAGGGTGGTTCTGTTTGGGTGCATGTGCACTCCCAGTGCCTAGTCCCTCTGGCTCAGAATGGATTGAGAAGCATAAGCACCCAGCTCCCCATTTCTCTTGGATAGGAGCTAGAATGCATATCTAATGCTCTGACTTTCCCAGATGCTGCCTGAAGATTGGGCTTCCAATTAGCCTGCACTGGGGAACTGGAGGGGCAGACAATTAATAGTCCTTTGGCAGCTTAAGCAGGTATATGGACATTTCCCACAAAGTTAGGACACTGGCAGGTCTTGGCACATCCTCAACTTCTAGGGGCCACTAAGAACAAAGAAGGGGGCTGTACAATCACAAAGGTCTCAGAGGTAGCCAACCAAGAATATGCTACCCAGAAAAATTGTTCTACAGAATTGAAAAAGAGATAAAGATTTTCCTAGACAAGCAAAAGCTGAAGGAGTTTATCACCACTAGACTTGTCTCACAAAACACATTAAAGGACTACTGAAAAGAGAAATTAACAAAACAGTCCCATTTACAAAGCATTATGTAATCATTTGGAATAAATTTAACCTGTGTTGAAAAATATGTACATTGAAAATGATAAAATATTGATAAAAGAAATCAAAGAAAACAAATAAATGAAAAGATAATTTGTGCTTATGGGTTGGAAGAATCAATATTGTTAAAATGTTCATATATCACAAAGTGAGCTACAGATTCAGTGCAATCTTTATCAAAATTCCAAAGGCATTTTTCACAGAAATAGAAAAATTCCCAAAATTGTTTGGAAAATTTTGTGTAACCACAAAAGATCCTCACTACCAAAGAAATCTTGAGAAAGAAAAACAAAGGTAGAGGCATCATATATTCTGATTTCAAACTATATTACAAAGACTTTGTAATTGAAACGGTATGATATTGTCATAAAAATAGACACATAGATCAATGAAAAAGAACAGAGAGCCCAGAAATAAACCCATCCATATATGGTCAATTAATTTTAACAAAGATGCCAAGTATATACAAAGGAGAAAGTATATTCTTATCAATAAATAATGTTAGGAACACTGGATCATCACATGCAAAAGAATGAAATTTGGCCTCATCTTTCACTATATACAAACATCAACTCAAAATGGACTAAAGACAAATACAAGGCCTAACATCATTCAACTGTTAGAAGAAAACATAGTGAGGGAAGCATTTTGATATTGATCTTGGCAATGACTTTTTGGTGTTTTGACACCAAAGTCAAGGCAACAAAAGCAAAAATAAACAATTGTACAGCAAAAGAAGCCATCACCAAAATGAAAAATCAGCCTGAGGAATGGGAGAAAATATCAGCAAATCACATATCCAATGAGAGATTAATATCCAAAATATAAAAGGAACACATACAACTCAATAGCAAAAAAGCAAATAACCCACTTAAAACATGACCAAAGAACCTAAATAGATATATTTTCACAAAAGATACACAAATGGCCAAGAGGTACATGAAAAGGTGCTGAACATCACTAATTATCAGAGAAATACAAATCAAAACTACAATGAGATTGCGACTTCCCTTGTGGCAAAGTGGTTAAGAATCAGCCTGCCTATGCAGGGGACATGGGTTCGATACCTGGTCCGGGAAGATCCCAAATGCCATGGAGCAACTAAGCCTGTGTGACACAACAACTGAGGCTGTGCTCTAGAGCCTGAGAGCGACAACTACTGAGCCCATGTGCCACAACTACTGAAGCCTGTGTGCCTAGAGCCCGTGCTCCATAACAGGAGTAAGCCACCACAGTGAGAAGCCCACATACCTGCAACAAAGAGTAGCCCCTGCTTGCCCCTAAAGAAAGCCCGTGCGCAGCAGTGGAGACCAATGGAGACCCAACACAGCCAATAAATAAATTAATTAATTTAAAAAAACTACAATGAGATATTTCTTCACACCTGTTGGGGTGTCTATTATCAAAAAGACAAGTGATAAGTGCTGGCTAGGATGTAGAGAAAAGGGAAACTTTGTGCGCTGTTGATGTGGATGTAAGCTGGTACAGCCTTTATGCACAACAGTAGGGAGGTTCCTCAATAAGTTAAAAATAGAACCACCATGTGATCCAGCACTCCCACTTCCAGGTGTATATCCAGAGGAAATAAAATCATTGTTTCAAAAAGATATCTTTTCACCTTTGTTCATTGCAGCATTATTCACAATAGCCAAAGTATGGAAACAAACTAAATGTCAGTCAACAGATGAATGGATTAAAAAATGTGATATATATCTATTTATCTATCTACAAAAGTATATTGTTCAGTCTTAAAAAAAAAAAAAAAAAGGAAATCATGTCATTTGCAACACCATGGATGAAAATGGAGGGCATTATGCTATAAAGTGAAATAAGCCAGACAGAGAAAGACAAATGCTGGATGGTATCACTTATATGTGTAATCTATTTTTTTTTAAATCCAACTCATAGAAACAGAGTGGAATGGTGGTTACCTGGAGCTTGGGGTGGAGGAAATAGGGAGAAGTTGGTAAAATAGTGCAAACCTTCAGCTTTAAAGTGAATGAGGTCTGAGCATCTGTGAATGAGGTCTGATGATCTAATCGTCATGTTGTACACTTTAAATATATCACACACACGCAATATTGCAATTTTATTTGTCAATGGAACCTCAATAAACCTGGGCGGGGCGGGGCGGGGGAGGAAATCATAACTTGCAATGTGACAGTGTTAGGAGGTGGGGTCTTTGGAAGGTAATTAGACCATGAATGAGATTAGTGTTCCTTAAAGGATCCCAGAAGGCTCTCTCATCCTTTTTCGGCCATGTAAGGACATGATCAAGAAGATTGCTGTCTTTAATGCAGGAAGGAGACTCTCAGAAGACACGTAATCTGCTAATGCTATGATTTTGGATTTCCAGCTTTGAGAACTGTGAGAATTTTTGTTTCTTTTAGTTACTTAGTCTATGGCCCTTTGTTATAGCAGCCCAAATTAAGAAGTATCCTTCCTTCAAGAGGTTAGAATGTATTAACCAACCAGTTCTTATTCCACTTTCCGCAACTGCCCACTGGTGATTAGCATGCTGCTTACACAGTGAGTGCCTTATGCACAGGAAGCACTCAACAGATAGTCTCACATTCAAGAACCAGAAAGGGCCTTTGTTTTGTGCATTAGAATTTTGACTACTAAAACCACTAACTTGATCCAGATTACCCAAAGTTAGTGTCAGAGTTTAAATCTTAGTCTTCTGACTTCAAATCAAATCTATTGGTCCCTAGATGGCAAATGTATTGTTATTTCTGGGAATGAACAGTATGAAAACTTAAAAAAAATACAGATTTATTGTACTTATCTACTTTATAACACTTGCTTTCAAAAGAAAAGCATGGCCATTTGTTTTAAATGCAATAAAAATCCTTAAAAGCTTTTGTTCAGCAAAGAAAACCATTAACAAAACAAAAAGACAATCTACAGAATGGGAGAAAATATTTACAAATGATGCAATCGACAAGGGATTAATTTCCAAAATATACAAACAGCTCACACAGCTCAATATCAAAACAAAACAAAACAAAAAACAACCCAGTCAAAAAAATGGCAGAAGATCTATATAGACATTTTTGCAAAAAAAAGACATACAGATGGCCAACAGGCCCATGAAAAATTGCTCAACATTGCTAATTATTAGAGAAATGCAAATCACAACTATAATAAGGTACCACCTCACACTGGTCAGAATGGCCATCACCAAAAAGTCTACAAATAATAAATGCTGAAAGGAGTGTGGAGAAAAGGCAACCCTCCTACACTGTTGGTGGGAATGTAAACTGGTGCAGCCACTGTGGAGAACAGTATGGAGGTTCCTTAGAAAATTAAAAATAGAGTTGCCATATTGTCCACCAGTCTCACTCCTGGATGTGTATCTAGAAAAGATGAAAACTTTAATTCAAAAAGATACATGCACCTCATGTTCATTGCATCACTATTTACAACAGCCAAGACATAGAAACAACCTAAATGTCCATTGACAGATGAATGGACAGACAAGATGTGGTATATATGTACAATGGAATATTATTCAGCCATAAAAAAGAATGAAATAATGCCATTTGCAGCAACATGGTTGTGCCTAGAGATTATTATACTGAGGGAAGTAAGCCAGACAAAGACAAATATCATATGATATCATTTATATGTGGAATCTAAAAAAAAAGAAAGAAAGATACAAATGAACTTATTTACAAAACAGAAATAGACCCACAGACATAGAAAACAAATTTATGGTTACCAAAGGGGAATGCAAGGGAGGGATTAATTAGGAGGTTGGGATTAACATATACACACTACTATATATAAAATAGATAACCAACAAGGACCTACTGTATAGCACAGAGAACTATACTCAATATTTTGTAATAATCTATAAGGGAAAAGAATCTAATACTGAATACTTGAAACATACTATATTGTAAATCAACTATACTTCAATAAAAATTTTTAATTAAAATTTTTTTAAAAAAAGAATACAATACAAATCCAACATCATTTTTTCCAGATTGCCCTCAAACCAAATATTAACATTTTAAAATCCTTATACTTTCCTCCCATTTCTTATTAGAGAGGAATTATGGAGAAGTGACCAGCAGTTCAGATTCTGCGAACTAGGTTACCATTTATCTGTTCTGTAACCTTGGACAATTTATTAACATCTCTGTGCCTTGTTTCCTGAGCTGTAAAATTGTGATAGTAATATCTACTTTATAAGGTTTTTGTGAAGATTAATCTATATATCTCATAACAGTATCTGGCACATAAACTATTATTGTATTAAGAAATATTTTACATATGTATTTTTAAGAAGTCATTACCCCCAGTTTGCCAGATTGACTTAGCTCAGAAGGGCTCTTAAAACTATGCTATCACTTCAGTCATCATGGTTAATCACCAAACAGTTCATTTCAGGCCATTTCTTTAACTGAATTATATATTTCTGCAAAAACATCTGAACTGCTCTGAGGCAAATAAATTTGCTCTATCATAAGAGCATACTAAATTTCCTCTCCTATTCAGGACCTGCTTTTAGTTTTACCTAAGATGATAAAAGTCAAGGAGAATGATCCAAGCACGGAAACATATGGCTTTCCAGGACATAGAAGGGTGGGTCTTTGTGGAGCTGTGAATATTTTTGTACATTCTAATTATACTAGTGTTCAAGGAGTGTTCTCTCTCTACTCTGCAAATGTGAGAATGCCCTAGTACCAATTCCTTTTCCCCTTTCCCATTATTCTTCAGTGCCTGAATGTTGCCAGTGGTGGGGGGAGGGCAGAAATACAAGGAAGTTGAGGTGATCTGAGCCTATCAAGGAGGGAAAATTGTAAAGGGATTATTTGGGTTGGTTGGTGGTATAAAAACTAGAAACAAACAATTTAATTAATAGGAATTTAGTTGAGTTCTTCCCTCTTTTGGGGAGAAATGGTAATGGAATTTCCAAGACATATGATGTCCAGTGAAAGACTTGACACAGACACTAGTTATGGCCACACTGCTATACAGTAGAGAGGAATCCATGCTTACCTCACTCTTCTGATGTATCCAATCCATCTCTCTCTCTGTTTCTCTCCCCCTCTCTCTTATATTCTGCTGCCATAAATAAGAAAATAAAATTTCCAAGTAAATTGAGGAGGCGTGAAGTAAAAACAGACAAATAAAAATCTGGCCCCACCCTGTTTCTGATCATAACTAACTTTGCTATCTCTGGCAACTCTCTGAACTCTACCCCACCCATCCCACAACACACACAATTTCTCACAGTCCTCCTCTATCAAAGGAGGAGGCTGGGTCTAGGTTTCCTTCCCGTTCTGACATTCAGTGACTTCTATGATCTTTAATAAAGTTATTCTCTATCCAGAGTGATTTGTCAGTGGATATTGTTGATCAGGAAAAGAGCTGGTTAATGGCAGAAGATTATCAAGGTAAAAATGAAGACAGGACTGGATAGGATATTCAAAAACTCAGTTACAAAATCTTGGGGATTGATTTGAAGGTAAATTTGTAAGGTCCTCATATTGGGAGAGTTAAACAAGGTCTTATCCACTTGGCATAAAGTGTTAATTCCCAGTATAATGCAAATGAATTACGGAGGTAAGAGAAAGTTTATATTCACCACATCAATCCAAATGTGAATAATGTTCTGCACTACTATCTGTCAATGTATATGTGTGTCTAAGCATTAGCCTCCAGTGTCGGCATATGTGTATTTTATACATATTTATGATATACATGAATCGCTATAAATTATATACATAATAAGCATATATCAAATATTCTTTTTTTAAATTAAAAAAACCCAGTAGTAAAATGGGCAAATAACTTGTTCAGGCACTTCGTAAAAGAGAAAATAAAGATGTCCAATAAACATATAAAGGGTGCTCGATTTTATTGCAACCAAAAGAATATCTAATAATAAGATCACAAAGAGATACACTTTCACACCTACCATATTGGCAAAACTACAAAGTCTAACACTTCAAGTGTTGTTTAGCATGTGGAGCAAAGGGACTGAACCAAGTGTTGGTGGAATATGCAGAACGAGAATTTTCATATGCTGAAAATAATGTGTCAATTGTTTAAACTACTTTAGATTTAGTTCAGTTGACAATACCCATAGCCTATGATGCTGCATGTTCACCTCTGGGAATATACTTTTTAGTATCTTATATATGATCCATGTGTAAGTATGCTCATAGCAAAGATATTCATATCTCTTTGTAATAGCCCATCTGAAACTCTATGGCCCCCAAGCCAAACTTTTTTTCTTGTTTGTCTCCTTTTCTTCTATCTTGGTCAAAAGAGCACTGTCTGGCTTTTTAACAAAGAAAGTTCTCTGACCACTGGTAACAACTAACAACTAACAGAAAGAATGAGGGAACCTGCATCCTCAGCAGTGGATAGAATATTCGAGTTGGGTGGCAAGGGACCAAATACAACAATGCCTACTTCACAGGTTCCCTGGAGGTTTCTGCAGAAAGATGTGACACTCTTAGCAGCATTTATCAGAACTGTGTCACTCAGGCTTAGAAGTACATGAACAGCTCTAAAGTCAGAACAGGCTTCTCTTCCAGGCTTTAGCAGAGGCTGCATTCACCTGAAGATCTGCCTTGAGTGTGGCCAGCTAGTGGAAAACAAGTGATCAAATTAGTTACATCCTGTCTTTGGCAAGTCCTGCCTGTGATTTTTCAAGGAGGACTCTGTTTTCCTTGTCTGTCCTTTTTTCTCCTATATCAGAAATCCTCATACTTTTGTTACGTGTAATGTTCCATCATTGAAGGAGGTCAGAAAGCAAAACTTATAGTACAATAAACTGATCTTTCAAAAAATAGTAATTCAAGCTCAGTCACAGAAATTGGAGTAATTCTTGCAAGCAGCATGGATCATAAAATTTCTGCATTAACTGAATTTGGGAAATATTTACTGAGTTCCTACTACATGCAAGAGACTATTCATTTAGCATCCAGTTTATTTGTTAAGTTCAATTGCATTCTAATGTAATTATTTACTAGATGAAAGAAAGTGATTGCAAATATTGTAAGAAAAGGGAGGATATGTATGGGCTGTCTTCCACTCTATTTGGGGCATCAGTCTTGATATCCACTTTTTTTTCTTTGGCCACGCCCTTTGGCTTGTGGGATCTTAGTTCTCTCTGACCAGGAGTGGAACCCTGACCCATGGCAGTAAAATCACCAGGAGTCTTAATGACTGGATTGTCAGGCAATTCTCCCACTTAATATCCTTATACACATGTTTTTTAATCTTATATTTCTTCACAATTTTCTGATAATTTTTGATTTATTTATTTATGTATTGGACATGGAAACATCTTTGAATGAAGGGGGCGGACTGCCAGGTGTCTCATATTTAAAAGGTTGCTTCCATAAAAATATATCCATAAGTTAAAATTGTATATGGTTTATTTTAATATAATTATGTGCCAAACTTTTATAAAGTAAAAAAAAATTATAATGCATACTGAAGAGCATAAGTAAACAAACAAACACACTTATCTTCAGGCACATCTCAGTCACACTAAGATTCACTCTTCATTAGTCCACACGTTTGCTGGTTAACTCAACAAGCATCTACTGCCTGCCTACATTGTTACGGGGTGTGTGCTAGCATTGCTTGGACAGAAATAAAGGTGGTGTGATTCCTGACTTCAAGAAGCATAGCATTCATGTGAAATTCCAATATAAAAAATATTTAGATGCTGAATTTAGGAAAATGTAAAAGTAATTCTGTATAGTAGTTAGGTTTAATCAGCATACCTAGTAATTGAATGCTTTTGTTTACTCACTCCTTTTTCTTCCTTTTGATTTTACGTATTAAAAAATCACAAGTCATGTACAGAACGCACAACCAGTTGTAGATGAGAGGAGGGAGGTAAAATTTGGAAATTATATTTGTTACATACTTTGAAAGGCAAATGCCAACCAAGACATTAGGACTTGGTTAAATGAGAGACACCAAAAGAATCCAGACACGGAAAAGGGACATTCTTGCTGATGCTTATATTTCTGAGTCACAGGTGTGCCTGCATGCCACTGTCAAACCATGATATAAACGTGGAACTGCATGAGCTCTCTGAAAAGGGAGAAAATATACTTTGAAAATAGTGTTTTGCACTAACTTTGTATGAAATAATATTTTTATTTTGATCTTTTAAGGAATATCTTTTGTTCTGCTGTAATACTAAAAACTTACTATAGAATATTTATAAAATACAGAAAAATATAAACACTCAACTCTAGGCCCCATAATTAGCCATAAACATTTTTAATATTTTCTAAAGATCCTCTTTTTTTAACTAGAGAAACACCCTTGAAAATCTCACAAAATCTTATAGAATTAAAAAATGTTATCAATGCATCTGGCTGTTTTTCTTTTATTCATTATGTTATGGTAATTTTACCATCCAATGAAATATTCTTTGAAAATATGCTTCTTAGTGTCTGAATAATATTTCATTCTATGTGTGTCAGAATTTATGTATATTAGCAGAAAACCACTTACAACCTAAACCTCAGAACACTTTTTAAACATTAAATAACTGTGCAAAACACTCTTGAAGTAGATCAAAGATAATTAATCCACTATCAAATGCTCTAATTGCCTCAAATATTTTCATCATTAATTAGGAAAAGAAGAATGGGATCTTTGAACACTGCTTTTGCACTGCAGAAACACTTGTTTAGCAGACCTATTAATTTAAATTTTTCCTTTTTATTTCACTGCTGTTTTGTTTTTCTTTTTAAATAAATGTATTTATTTACTTTTATTTATTGGCTGCGTTGGGTCTTCGTTGCTGTGTTTGGGCTTTCTCTAGTTGTGTCGAGCAGGGGCTACTCTTTGTTGTGGTGCGAGGGCTTCTCATTGTGGTGGCTTCTCTTGTTTCAGAGCACAGGTTCTAGGTGCGCGAGCTTCAGTAGTTGCTGCAGGTGGGCTCAGTAGTTGTGGCACATGGGCTTTGTTGCTCCATGGCATGTGGGATCCTCCTGGTCCAGGGATCGAACCCATGTCCCCTGCATTGGCAGGTGGATTCTTTACCACTGTGCTACCAAGGAAGCCCTAGCAGTTGTTTTTCTAAAACACTTGAAAGTTCTGTGCTGCTGGGGCAATGCTCTGGTTACAGATTCTTTAAACTCTTTTGTCTGGTCCTCATAATTGTTTTGGTTTAGGGGCATATAACTTTAGAATATATGTGGCCCTAAGTTTATAAAATATGTTCAAATCTATTATCCCATGAGCTTTACCACTATTTGGCTTTATTGTGGGTATTAACTCTTTGGAATCTTTAGCATCCATTTCTCCTTCCTTATGGTAATGATACTTCAGTTTTTGTACTGAATTTCTTCTCCACATACTCAGCCAATGTGATCTGAGGGAAGCTGATCCTAACAGCAGCTCCAGGGGTGCTAAAAAGCCTTATTCCTGTGACTCTACTGACTGATTGATTCAGGTACTGGACTCATTTGGGTATGATGACATCTGTGTAGATGTTTGCTGAGAGCTTTGGGAAAAGAGCTTCTTTCCTCTTCTGAACTACCTGAAAAGATACTTTTCCAGGTTGGATGTTGGATGCTTTTCCAGGTTGGATCCAGCTACCAATCCTAGATGAGGATTGCCACCATGTAGAGGACTGCAAAGATCACAATTATGCCAATCCCCAGATGTGGGAGCCCACAGACCTCAACCCACTGTAACTTCTATGGGTTAGGAGTCACCAAGGAGGATTCGACACACAGACACAGGTTGGAATAATGCTTTACTCTCATGAAGGAGAAGAGACGCAGCAAGATCAACATCTGTAGAATGGCCAGGTCTCTCATGGCCAGTGGGTCCTTTCCAAAACCCTTCAGAGGATGATGGCATGTACCCACCCCTTTCCTACTGCAAAGACCCTATTTCTTTCCCACAAGGGCTGAACAGACAAATAAACTGGTGGGGCTGACAGGTACCATATGATCCACATGCTTAAACAATACAAGGAAGTTCACTGCGCACCCAGAACAGGGGAAAGGTTTCTCTTAATAAGGAAGAAAATCTAGGGTCAAGAAACAGCTTATTACCCAGCTCCCATATTGGTGAACGTTTCAGGCCTAAGGCACTCGGGCAAACTCAAAGAGAGGTGGCAGGTCTAGTGATGGCTGCCTCCCCAGCAGATATGATTAAAAGTAAATGGAGGGACTTTGTAAGTGGCTCAGTGATTAAGAATCCACCTGCCAATGCAGGGGACACAGGTTTGATCCCTGCTTCAGGAAGATCCCACATGCCGAGGAGCAACTAAGCCTGTGAGCCACAACTGTTGAGCCCGTGCTCCACAACAAGAGAAGCCATCGCAATGAGGAGTCCGCACACCACAATGAAGAGTAGCCCCCACTCTCCACAACTAGAGAAAGCCTGTGTGCAGAAACAAAGACCCAATACAGCCAATAAATAAATAAATAAATAAATAAATAAATAAATAAATAAATTTTTTAAAAAAGTAAATGGAGAGTTCCAGGAAGGAAGCATGTTTGGTTCTGCACTTGCTACATATTTGATCCTATGTTTCCCTATTATGTCATTACCAAAGTAATTACGGTTATCATTGCCATCTGCCCTTCTTTTATTCCATTCCTTTGTTGACAGCTATGTTGGACCAAGATAGCAAAAGTTTGCTGAAAAGGAAGCCAAACTGAAGAAGAAGAGGCACGAAAACGAGAGAGAGAGAGAGAGAGAGAGAATAATATAATGTCCTCTTCCTATGATTTGAGCTGCTGGATGAAGTTCTGCCTATGGACTTTCCAATACTGAGAGCTAATAGATTCCTTTGCTTTAAGCCAGTTTGTTTCAGCCAGTTTGAGTTGGTCATTTTAACTATTTGCAAATTTAATATTCCAAATGACACAAACATTAAATTTGCAAAATGAAGCTTAGAAAAGAGCCTGACATCAATAGAAATGACCTGTCTAAGTTAACAAAACTGGGAAACATTAGAGCCAGGTCTTAAATTCAGGACTGAAATCTAAATCCAAAGCTTTATTAACCTCCCCTCATAGCTGATTTCTTGGTTAGGCATATTTGGGGTTTAAAAAAATCAGAATGAAAATTGGTTATTACTCTCAGAGAGAAGCTGTTTGTTTGTTTTGCAAATACTTCTCAAAGGTTCATGAGCTATTTGTCTATCGATTGTCTAAAAAATTGAGCTAACGATTATGCTTCTCTGCCCACCAGGAGCAGTTGAATGCAACAACCAGATAAGGCTGTTTTTCCTCCTTTTCCTTTGTGGGAGAGGGAATGGGATTTGGTGACTTAACAGGTTGTTGTTTCCAATTTCAATAGCTGAAGTCTTAGACTTGATAATGACCCCTCAGGAGTCCTCTAATCTTAGTCTACGCGTGACCAGCATACACCAAAGTGAGCAGGGTTTCAGAGGGCAGGAAGGCTCCCCAGGGATCAGGATTTCACACAGGCTCTTCCTTCTTGCAAAGCAGTCATTTGCCTCCTTTTTACTCTAACTCTGCAGGTAGAAGCAGCAAGCCTCCAATTCAAAGGCAGAGGGGTCCTTCCTTTCAGACAGGCACTCTCAGAGGGCAGGATTGCTCTCCCCTTACCTTAGCCAAATTCCTCCAGGCCGGGGCTGCAGAGAAGCCTAATAGGGCAGAGATGTATTTTTCTTGCTGGCTGGAATTGTTTTCACTTAGAATTCAGCTAAAGCAAAGCCATCTATTATTTTCTGCTGGTTTTGAGTGTTGGCTGAGGGAGATGGATAGATAGCCCAAGCTCCAACAAAGAAGATTTTTAAATCAGGCAATGTGGATGTTTCTCCCCAAGCCTCACCACAGCGGCTCCAGACTGACTGGTTTTTGTCTTGGGTTCTAGTTCAGCCTGAGGCTTTTCAACAGTGAAGGCTGATTCCCTAAATCAGACTCTTCTCTCAGTGTACTTATGATTTTTTTTATCTTATATTTGTTTTTATATTGCCAATTCAGGTTGTTTGTAAGTTTTAATTTATCGAGTCATTTATTTTTAAACTCCTTTGTATTTCATGGAGCCTACCCTAACATTTTATAATGAAAATGTTCAAATCTACAGAAAAGTTGGAAGAATTGACCATGAACGCTCAAATATGTGCTCTCTAAATTCAACGATTTACATTTGCTGTATTTTTACTATATAGCTATCTATCCACCTACCTTGTTAGTCATTCATTAATTAATCGTTTTTATTTTTAGAGCATTTCAAAATAATTTTCAGACGTCACTACTCTACAGGTCTAAACACATCAATATTTATAGTTTACAGTTCTTTTTTTGATATAAAATTTATGTACAATGAAATGCACAAGTTGTAAGTTTATCAATGAGCTTTAACAGATGCATACACCTGTGTAAACCAATTCCCTCATGCAACCAAGAAAGTTCCCTCATATCCTTTTCCAGCAATTCCCATGCCCATGTCCTCAGAGGAAATATTATTTTGTTTTGTTTCAACATAGAATGGTCTAGCCTATTCTAGAATTTTGTATAAATGTTGTCATACAGCAGGTGTCCTTTTGTTTAAGGCTTTTTTATACTCAGCATAATATTTTAGAGGTCTATCTATGTTCTGTGGATCAGTAATTCATTCCTTTTCATTAATGAGTAATGAATTTTATTAAATGAGTATATTTCAGTTTGTTTATTATTGTCTGTTGATGAACACCTACTCAATTTCTAGACTTAGGCTATTATTAATAAGGCTCCTTTGAGCATTCTTATACAAATATTTTGCGAACATATATTTCCTTTTTGGGGGGAGAGATTAAGTACCTAAGAGTGAACTTGTTGGATCACAGGGTTAGTATACATGTAGTTTTATAAGAAACTGCCAGACGCTTTCCCAAAATGGTCTTACCATTTTACACTCCCACCAAGAAGAGGGCATTCTGAATGTTTTAGGTTCTTGCCAACATTTGGTGTTATCAGTCTTTTTAAAATTTTAGGCTCCTGGGGGGTAATTAGTGGTATCTCATTGAGGTTTTAAATTGTATTTTCTTAATGATTAATGATATGCGGCACTTATTCCTGGGCTTATTGGACATTTATTTTCTTCCTTGTTGGAGTGTCTGTTTATACATTTTGCCCACTTTCGTTTTTCTTTTGATTTAACAAACGTTTATTGATTGCCTATCATGACACTGTTAGAATATAGAGAAAATGTTTTGAATTAGTGTTCTCCAGAGAAATAGAAACAGATGATACACACACACACACACACACACACACACACACATATATGGAAAGACATTTATTATCAAGGATTGGGTCATGTAATTATGAAGGGTGAGAAGTCCCATGCCCTGCCATCTGCAAGCTGGAAGCCCAGAAAAGCCAGTGGTGTAGTTCTAGTTCAAATCCAAAGGCCTGAGAAACAGAGGAGCCAATGGTTTAAGTCTTAATTCAGGTTTGAAGGCCTAAGAACTAGTGAGTTGATGATGTAAGTCCTGCTTCGAGTCCAAAGGCCCAAGGACCAGAAGGATGAATGTATAAGCACAAGAAAAGATGGATGTCTCATTTCAAGCAGATAGAGAAAATTCACCATCTTTTTGTACTATTTTTTTTTTTTGTACTATTTTTTTTTTTTCCATCTTTTTGTACTATTTTTTTTCCATCTTTTTGTACTATTAGGGCTCTCAGTGGATTGACTGAGGCTAATTCACACTGGTGAGATCAATCTTCTTTACTCATTGTAGATTCAATGCTAATCTTTTGTAGAAACACTCTCACAGATACGCCCAGAAATAATATGTTACCAGCTATTTGGGAATCTTTGAGCCAGTCAAATTGACACATAAAATTAATCATCACAAGTATTAAAAACAAACAAATGAACAAACTGACATTATCCTTACTCTCAGAGAGAAGGTGAGCTGGTTGGATAGTCAGAAAATTAAATAGAAAAATCACAGTGAGTGATTACTTGGAACACATGCATCAGTGGAACACTTGACTTTATCTTGTTGGCAGGAAGCAGGGAAAGTGTTGGAATAGTTTCTTATTGAATGTGATAGGGTAGTAAGGTTTGCCTGTTATTAATGGACAGTGGGTTCATTTTCTAAGGTGGCTATAACAAATCGCCACACACTGGGTGGCTTAAAACAGCAAGAATTTATTCTCACACAGTTCTGGAGGCTAGAATTCCAAACTCAAGAGTTCAGCAGACTCACACTCCCTAGAAAGACTCTAGGGATAAATCCTTTCTTGTCCATACTTAGCATCAGGTGGTTACCAGCAACCCTTGGTGGTCCTTGGTTTGTAGACACATCACTTTAATCTCTGTCCTCCTTCTTTACATGGCCTTCCTCCCTCTGTGTATCCCCTGTGCCTATATGCAAATCTCTCTCTCTTTCTCTCATAAAATTACCAGTCATTGGATGGAAGACCCACTCTAATCCAGGTTGATCTCAACTACATCTGCAAAGATCCTATTTTTGAATAAGGTCACATTCACATGCACCATGGATTTGAATATATCTTTTTTAGGGGACACAATTGAACTCACAACAGATAGCAATGCAAGAGTTAATTAATGGTAAATGGAGAAAACCTGAAACTAGGTACCTGGGTATATCAAGTCCTCTTCCAAGGCTGCTTCTGTCAAGCTCTGAGGGACTGAGTAATTCATTACACCTCACTAGACTTCATACACCTCATTTGAAAAACAAATGAACAAACAAACACAAAACGAAAACCAAAAATAAACCCTTGACATCAGATTTGATCATTTATAAGGTTATTTCCAAATCTAGACCACAAAACACTATCTTATCTTGCTCTTACCCTTCTGTCAGCTCCTACTCTCTCCTCGTTATAGCTTGTGTGCCCTTCCTGTATGGTTCTATAGCACCCTAGGCATGTTGATATCATAACATCTAACGCGGTGTTTTATCATTACTAAAATGTACTATGCAAACTTTCTTTTGCAAGAAAAACACTGATGTTATTTTATTCTAGTTCATTGATGTTGCCTTTTATCTTGGATCAGTTTCGTTGCCTCTCTTTTTGTGTATGGGAAATATATTCTAGACTACTGAATTCAGTAAATGCACTTTGTTCACCCTGATTCTCATTGTTTCATGTCTATCAGTTATCTTCGTTTTAGCCCCTGAGTTTATTACTCTGACTGCTCAAGTGAAGAGAATATCTAATCTAAACAGTCAACTCTCATCATACTTTGTTCTCCTATTTTGACAAGTGTGGTTTAGTTTTTATTTATAAAAATGCCTCCCAGTAACCCGTAAATGTACCACAATATATCGTGTGAAAATAACAGCATCTGAGTAATATGAGCTGATGCAATTTCCTGAAAATAATCTAGTGTACATATTGGTCAGGAAGATTAATGTGATTTGCATAAATATGTGAAATTACATTGCATATTTAAATTAGTCATGCAAATGACCCTCTACTGTATTCCTGTGAGAAGTAAAGAAAATAATTAGAAATTGAGGTAAGTGCTAAAGAGGAAATAAACAAAGGGCTAAAGTAAGAATTAGGGATGAGTGGAATACTCAGAGCAAGTGATCAGGAAAAGTCTTGCTTAAGAGGTGACACTGAAACCAAGACATGAGAGATGAGTAAGATCTGACTGTGTGCAAAGTGCATGTGGGGGTGTGTGGGGGTGTGGGGGGGTGTGTTGAAAGAGTGTCCAAAAGAGTGGGAACATGACATACAAAGACCTTGAGTCAGGACAGAACTTGGCATGATAATAATGTGGTTGGACTAATTTGGTAAAAAAGAAAACTGTGCAAAATGAGGTTTTTCATTAAGCAAGGGCCAGATCTGCAAGGACTTTCTTTTTTATATCATGCAATGATTTGGAGGTTTTTTCTTAGCGTTCTGGGAAATCACTGAAGGATAATCAGATGAGACATGCCCTGATTTGATTTTCTGGAGAAATGATGGTGGATTGAGTTGGATCAAGAAAACAAGGCTGATGGGATAGCTAGATTGAAAGATGATTTATAACACAAAATGCTGCAAATACTCAAATACTAAACATATGAGTATATTCTGAAAATGGAAGTACAAATGATACTGTAGATAGGAGCATTGTTTGAAAATTTGTATAAGAAAGACTTGGACTCCTAAATTGCTTTCCTCACTGATCTCAGACTAGTACAGTAAATCCTCTACATATGAACCTTCAAGTTTTGAACTTTCAAAGATGTGAACATGCATTCCATCAATGTCAGCATGAGTGAAATTGCAGCTTGCCCTCTGTCTCTTATTGCTGATGATCCTTTCAGCTCTACCATCTTCCACCTCCTCTCCCTCCTTCAGTCAGTAACACTTCTTGCCTGTTCACATGATGCCAGGCCCTGTAGGCCAGCTGTTGTACTATACTACTGTACTTTTCAGGATTAAAAGGTACTGTATGGTAGGATTAAAAATGTTTTCTTTATTTTTGTGTTCTTCATGTATTATTTGTGTGAAAGTATTATAAACCTATTACAGTAAATACTATATAGCCTATTGTGTTACTTGTGTACCTATGCTTTGTTGGAATTACAAACAAATCGGACTTATGAATGTGCTCTTGGAATGAAATTTGTCCATATGTAGGGGACGTATTGTAATCAGATGTCCTTCACCATCACAGAATATTTTAGGGATTTACTCTCTAAAGAGGTTGTTAACTTGAGAGATTCTTGACTCAAGGACCCAGATAAAGAAGAAGAAACCCTATTCATAGAAGGAGATAATGTGAAAGTCTACAAACAAAAGAATGATTGTTCTAAGTTTCTCCTACTCAGCTCCAAGGACATGGCAGCAAGACTCACACTGAAGGAGACTGAAAAATTCTTCTGAGTAAACCAATGACTTGTTCAAGACAAAGAACCCTCAGATACTGACAATGGGAGGTCCAAGAAGAGTCCAGCCAGATCATCCTCACCGATCTAGTACATGTGCCTTCCAAAGAAATTTTTATTGCATCATTTTAAAATGTGACAGACATCAAATGATTTCAAATACTTGAGGAAGATCTCAAATGTACTAAGAGTGAAACAGAAATTATGTCAAAAGCAGTAAAATATACAGACATGAGAAAAATGTCACATTCATTAAACAGTGTTGGATTGCTACGAAAAATTGCAACCATTCAGGGAGGAAAAACAAGTTCTTACAAAATAAAAATAAGACAGCAGATATAAAAATAAAATAGAAAAGTAAGAATAGGAGTACAGTTTAATAAAAGTTATGGAAAAATAGAAAGAAAAATATAACTAGAAAATCTATGATAAACTGTCTTCTCAGTCCAGAGACTCAGCATCTGAAATATAATTGTATCTGAACAAATTAAAGGAAAAGACAAAGAGATAAGCATTAAACAATTGAAGCAAACTTCCCACAACTGAAGTTCATGATGTTCCAAATTGAGAGGACTGACCAACAGAGTGACCCACTGTTTTGGTTTACCAGGGACTGGGGGTCAGAATGTGG
Organism: Hippopotamus amphibius kiboko; assembly: GCF_030028045.1. Taxonomy (NCBI): domain Eukaryota; kingdom Metazoa; phylum Chordata; class Mammalia; order Artiodactyla; family Hippopotamidae; genus Hippopotamus; species Hippopotamus amphibius. The sequence goes on from NC_080189.1 coordinate 167,483,710, forward strand.
GACTTATGGTTTTAAAATCACAATAATCCCAGGCACACTGGGAAGAATTGGTCACCCTACTCACCAAATGTCAGTTTAATGGGTAAAAGACCCATTCCAAATCACACACCATCATGAAACCCATGGGAAAAATGATGATCTTATATAAAATCAGAAAGAGGAAAAGGATCAGATACAAAGGAGATAGAATCAGAAAAGCATCAAACTGCTTAATAGTTCCCTGGCAGTTAGAAGATAATGGTACAAGGCTATCAAAATTCTAAGGAGAAATATTTTCCAACCCAGAATTCTATAGCTAGAGACACTGTCATCATGTATGATCTCAAAAAATTTCTCTCCATTTTTCCAGAAATATACTGGAGGATACACTCCACTAAGATAAAGGAGTAAGCTAAGAAAGTGAAGGTCATGGTATCTGGAAAACTAGGGATCTCACATGCAGAAAAAGGAAAAAATAATTTCCAGGGTGATGGCAAATAAATATCCCCAGATGACATCCTTTCAGCAATCATAATGGAGAATGAAGATCTCCAGAAAGGAGAGCACTAAGAAAAAAAGTGCTTAAAATTAATGAGAGAAAATTTTACTTATGACAGTACATTAAGAATAGTCAAGAGAGAACAATTGCAAATAAAAAGTTTGAAAAAAAAATTTTTTTTAAAAAGAAGACATACACTGCATGAATTATTTATGATTATTTACCCAGCCATAATCATATATGCAGGGTGTAGTGTTTCAACTAAAAATTATGGTGTAACTTTATCAAGTGGATAGGAAAGAAGTGAGTCATGTATATAGGTATATGGGGGCAATGCAAAAATTTATGGGAGTATCAGCTTTCTTAATAGGAAGTTGGTAGATTTTTCTTAAACTGAAAAAGTCAGGCAAAAAGTATTTTAAACATATTATTTAGAAATTAGTCTACTGATTCTAGGGGAAAAAGAAGTTTGAACGAGTTGAAAGCCATTGTTTCTAGAAAAATGGGAATTGGGTATGGGGAAAAGCAGTGTAGGAGCTATTTTATATAAAGTTTGTAAAATTATTTGGCATGTGTTACTTTGGGAACAATGATAACAGTGCAGAACAATCTGTGGGAGAGGAGACTAATCAAGAGTGGTGGTGGGGATGCCTGCTGAGAAGTTGAGTAAGATGAGGACAAAGAATTGTCCATTGAATGTGGTAACAAAGAAGTCATTGGAGATGTTAACAAGACCATAGCAACTGGAGAGGTGCAGGCAGAAGCCAGACCCTACTGGCTTGATGAGCAGTTTTAACATTAGGAAAAGAAAGCAAACGTCAGATAGCCTAGAACTAAAGAGTCATTCTAGACCCAACGTGTCTTAAGAATGAATATCTAGAAATCTATTCTGTTAATTCTGGTTCAGTCAGGCTTTATGAAGGAAACAGGTGACATATTTAAAAGGGTTCGTTGAAAGGAATTTTTTGAAGGGGCACTTTACATTAATGTAGAGAGGTTTAAGAAAAACTCACATGGGATGGTGACGCATCCTGGGTTTAGAAAGGGAAGGAAGCCATTGCCACTCTTAGTCCAAAAGGGACAAAGGAAAGGAGTGGTTACTGAAGTCCAGTGAAGCCTGTAGCTATCTCAGTGTGCTTCCCGTCCATTGTCATGGCCCTTTGTAGCACCTGCCACAGTTTTGCAGAGGAGAAGCTGAGTGAATACAGTCCCCATTATCTCTCTTCATCTTTGTTCAGTCTCCTACCCACACCTGCCATGATGAAGCCTAATCAGAAACCAAAAAGCAAAGCATCCTGGGTGGTGCAAGCCATAGGTAATGGATGTGTCCTTGGGAACAAAGCAGGTCAATAGAAATTGAAAACTGCATTTGGAAAGACAAACAGCAACCGTCCAATACAATATTATGAATTTAAATGAGCTATTTTCTCCATCAATTTTTTTTTGTCTTTTAAGTCTTTTCATTGCTAGTTGACTTTATCATGTTCTTTTTTATAACTACTATGTAATTATAACTTTGGCTTACTGATTTTTTGACTCACTAATGATTCACACGGGATTCTCTGGCTTACATTTCTTCATGATTATTTTGCTTCATGTCCTGCCATAAACTGCTTGGTCATCACTGTTCCCCACTTCAATTTCATAAGTAGAAGAATCTCTTTGAACCCTGTGTTTTCTGTTTAGATAAATTTATATAGGCTTCTTAAGCCTTTCTTTCGAAACGGACTCAAGGATGACAAGAATGCCTCAGAGTATATGAGATGATTCAGAATTAGCATGTATAAGACTATAAATTTACATTTGTAAGGAGCTTTCATATGCATCAACTCTTGTATGTGAATAAAACGTATGAAAACATATGTTAGATGACTTGTCGAAAATCACTTAGCAAAATTCTAGGAGAACCAGAAGAGGTAGGAAACCAAATTGAAACTGTAAGATACAGTATGTCCCTAGGATTTATGTCCCCCAGCTCATACACAGCCTTATCAATACAAAGACCAGATGGTGCAGATGGAGTTGGTGAGGAAAGATGGGGGTGATACAGTTTAGGAGGGAAATGGGAAATAGCAAAAGAGGAAAAAACAGGACTGTTCAATTCATGTGCTGGAAGAAGATAGGCCAGGTAGAGAGTTAAAGGATTAGAACTTGGGGTCCTATGTGGCTCATGAAAAAGGCACTCTGTGCTGAGACTGGGAGTTAAGAGATGAGAAAGGCCAAGGGAAAAGGGGCAGAAAAGACCACAGGGAGAAGAAATAACACACAGGGCAGTGTGGGATTGAAAAAACTCAGATGATGTATGCTTTTAAAAAAATTCTAGAAATTTCTATGTATATTCTGTACACAGAGCTGGGTCTTATGCCTGGACTTAAAAGGCAGAAACTAACCTCAGCAAATATGTCACAGCATTAGATCTTTTGATAAATCCATGCTCACTGTGACTGACGCAGGTGAAATCACAGAGTGACTTCTGTCTCAAGTGTTCCACCAGAGATGAAACTGAGGTAGAGTAGATGGAGTCAAAGGTGTTCTTATCTAGTTGGCATTGTGTAATGATTTTGCCATGTTTTTAATCCATTCTGTTCTAACACAAGGAATATTCCTTCTCCTTCTTCTTCTTGTTTTTCTTGTTCTTATTCTTCTCTTCCTCTTCCTCCTCTTCCTCCTCCTTCTGAACTGTCTCATCTGTTGTAAGGTTGTAAGTATCATACTGTGAAGAAATCCCTCATCCTGAATCATTGTCTGACTCAAAGAAAATGCCCAGTCAGTCCTCTCCATCCCACCCCAGTCATCTCAAGTAATAAAACCATTCACTATTTGAAATGAGACATTTGTGAATTGAAGGTCAATGATTGAGAAAAAAGCTATCAAGAGAATAAACATATTTCCAGGCCAGTGGTTAGACTCCAGATAGGCTGGGAATGCAGAAGAATATCTGTCATCTGGATTTAGAAAATATTGTTACCAAGGGACTTATGAGGTCTGATCACAAATATATTTAGTCTAGAATCAGAAAGAGTGGAGGTTGAAAAGCAAAATACTTTAAAAATTTCTGTATTATTACACCTTGGAGTCTATTATTTCTCTTATGTCCCAATTGAATCCCTTAATATATTTTTAGAAGTTGAATCTTAATTGAGAAATACTGAATTGTGTCAACGATGGGCACAATTTTCTTTTTCTTTTAACCAAATAACCTTTATGGGTCAGGTTTTAGACAGTAATACATTCTAGTCACTTTTTACATGCAAATACAGTGAAAAGCCAAATGGCCTCCAGTACAATCCAAATGAGTAGTCTTAACTGGTCATTTAACCCAAGACAAATCTTTTAATTTGACCTCAGTTTCCTCATCAATTAAAAAAAAAATGGCTATGAGATCCCTTTGTATTCTTAGATTTTATGTTTCATTTAAAAACAGGGCATTTCTGAGGTTGGTTTTTATGTTTGGTTTGGTTTTCATTGATGAAGTCAGGGGAAATTATGAAGATTATGAAAACACATGCATTTGTATTCTCCACAATACCCAGATCCCTGGCAGGCCCTTAAAAAAAAGTACACAAATAGTCTACATTTAGTTGCTTGCTAATATATGACCTAAGACTTGGTTATTAAGGCAAGAAAGCCCATGTCTCAGGATAGTATTTTCCGGTGCTTTATTTTTTTTTTCCACATAGAGTTATGTGTTTTGATTCTTAACTTGTAAATTTAATTTATATTTCAAAAATGAAAAAAAAAAGAATAAGAGCAGGGTGTATAGTGAGGTAGATACTGATTTTTAAAAAAATGACAGTCAATGAAATGATGAAGCTATTTGGCCTCCCCTTGACGCCTCTGCCATCAGCTGATTTACAAGTTGGTCTCAAATGCTAAAGATTTAGGAAATGATTTCTTTTTTTCCCTATGAAGGGGAAAGTTTGCTGCCAGTGGTATTTCTCAGAGTACATCCATCCTATGTTTCTGAGAAGCAATTTTTTTTGTTTGTTTTATTCTCTCCTCTGGGATCCTATTCCATGAGAGGAAAAGCAGACCTGATGGGAAGTAAGAGCAGGCTTTTTATGGGCTGTAATTGATGAAAGAATGAAATGCATTAACTAATTGAGAACAGAAAATTGGAGCCTAGGATCCCATTAGAAATCTCTTCTACATTCTAGATATTTTTAAAGATTTCCACAGTGCTTTTGGTTGGCCCCCTCACTGCTTTCCATCTGTTCTGATTTTCTTACTAGCTTCCCATTTGCCATGAAACAATGAATTTTCCCATACAACCAAGCAGATAATGTATTTTCAGATAGATTAGAAAGAATGAAAAGGAATGACTTCTTAATTAGGTACTCATCCATCACCTCACACAACCAAGGATTTACCATTAACTACTTCCAATATCGGGGTAGGGTGAAAAGTGGAACACAATGCAGTATCACGGGATTTCCCTGAAGCAGAAATGTTTATCCTGAAGAAATGGTTATGGTCTTCAATATGCTCTGGAATAATCAGCTGTTGTACTTTGGGTGAGAGCAGGATTATGGATACTAACATGGAACTTGATAGTTTACAAAATATTTTGCATGCTTTATTGTATTCAATCTTCATGTTGCCCCTAGAAAATAGCTGGTATCCATCCATTCTGTGGATAAAGAAATGATGGCAGGAAGATTTAGGAAAATTCTCCAAGATTATACTACCAGAGAGCATGCAAACTCAGCAAAGTTCTCTCCATCACAGAGGAAGAGGATGTTATGACTCTCAAACTCTGGAGAGGAGAAAGGTCAGCGTGTTCCTTGGAGTTCAAAAGCATGTGCCTAGGCAACCTGTACTTGTCCTCTTTCAGAAGGGGCTGCTCAGAAGGTGTATTTTATTAATTGGCATTTCAGTCTTATCTTTGCTTTGTTTCCAGGGGTGACTCCGATTCCTAGGAGTCTCATTGCTGGAAGTTCAGCCAGGAGAGTTAACACCGCTTGGATGTGCTTGTTTTGGAAAATTTTTCCAACTCAAATTGGAAATAAGTATTGTGTAGCCAATACTTTCAATGTTAATGGCAGGTTAGATGTACAGAGATCTGTGCCACATTCTCAGTGTTAAGCTTAAATAAATATGAACATTGTGGAGAGAGGACTGAGTCTAATTAGAGCTTGACTCTAAAACCACAAATATATATGAGACAACTTTTCTAGTTTCAGATTCTTCACTTAGAACAATATGGCGATATAAACCCTGTGAAATATCAGTTCCTGTCTTAAAACTCAGTTTACCTTGTACCTTTGAGGGGAGCAACATTTGTCACCCCAAAATGTATCTCTTTGGCATGAGGGTTTATTTAGGCTGATTATTTTTAAGGTCCAAAATACTCAGGAAAAACCTTTGTCCTTTCCTCTCACTGCCTAAAAGAATTTAAATAAAGGGCTGGCTTCCAGAATAGAACTATCACAGAGATATCTACAAAGAATGTGGGCTCCATGTCCTGGGGAAACTCAGGCAGAGGCTACTAACTATCAGAGTCCTCTCTGTATTCCATTGTCTCTACACAGGCCGGCAAACACTTATTTATCAAACGTTTGCTTTTCTATCTTCTTGTCAATTGCCTTTCTCCCCTTTTAAGTCCCAAGCCACTGCCCCCAACATGTTCTTTTATTTAGCTGAAGATGATATTTAAAGTGAGAGCTTTGGCCATTTTTGGTGAGTTACTCAGTTTTCCTGGGTCTCTCCCATGTATACATGTTATCAAATTTTTGTTCGATTTTCTCCTGTTAATCTGTCTCATGTCAATTTAATTATTAGACCAGTCAGAATAACCTAGAAGGGTAGAGGAAAATTTCTTCCCCCCCAGTACTTTTTTTCATAAAACCTTTTCTAAGTACCCTCCAGCCATACAGTAGTGACTACTCCCTCTGTGATATCAGCAATATGCCACTTACATACGTATCGTACATTTGTAAGAGTTAATATTTATCACCATCGACAGCATGATTACCTCCTCTCTATGGCAACTGAGATTCAGAATAGTTGAGTGACTTGCCCAATGCCATACAGCTCACGTGTGCGAGGGTCAAGACTTAAAGTCAGCACTCAACACTGGCTGATTCCAAAGCCCCTCCTCTTAATTATATTCAAGTTGAGACTAAAATTTCCCACACATATTTTAAAGTGATATTTATTAGTTTAAAATTTTAACTCATTGCTTGCTCCTGGTTACAATTTTTTAAAAAATTAGATCAATGAGGAAACTATCTCAAAAGTGTAGAAAATTTATATAGTAGGTCTGCTTATATATAATTTATATAGTACTGCATATATAACAGAAGCACTTAATAAACATATCTGATGAGGCAGATCTGAAAATATTTCCCAAAAGCATGATACAAAAGTAGAGTACTCCTACTTTATTGGGCAGCAGTGGAAGGCTGTGATATACTAGGAAAGAGATGGCTTTTCTCTCCCTTTTGTGGTATAGCCACATTGCAGTGGGGACAGAGTCCAGAAATGTTATCTAATTTTATCTACATGGGCAGTCAATCTTTGATTCAGGAATCAATCACTGTGACTAATTACTCACATGAACTGTATCATTGAACCTCAGGCAGGTCACTTTATCTCTCTACATTCTTATTTGCCTCATCTTCGGAAAGAGGTAGTAAACTAGATCATTTCAAAAGCAGTGGTTCTCAAATACTAGTGCATATTAGAATAATCCCACAAGTTCTGAAAAAAATCCTAGTGTCTATGCAATACCCCATAACAAATAAATCTGAACTTCTGGGTGTGGAATCCAGGTATCAATATTTTTTAAATCTCCCCAGGCAATTTCAATATGTAGCCAAATTTGAGCACCAGTGTTCCAAAGTCACACCTAAAGATTTTAGGTGTGTAGTGTAAGTCCTGACAGTCAGTTGGTTTTCTTTTTTCTTTCTTTCTTTCCTTCTTTCTTTTTCTTTTCTTTCTCTTTCTTTCTTTCTTTCTTTCTCTTTCTTTCTTTCTTTCTTTCTTTCTTTCTTTCTTTCTTTCTTTCTTTCTTTCTTTCTTTCTTTTTCTTTCTTTCCTTCCCTTCCTTCCTTCCTTCCTTCCTTCCTTCCTTCCTTCCTTCCTTTCTTTCTTTCTTTCTTTCTTTCTTTCTTTCTTTCTTTCTTTCTTTCTTTCTTTCTTGCCTTCTTCTTCGTCTTTTTTTTTTTTTGTAATACAAATATCTAACTTAAGCTTTGATTTCCATCCACTTTAAAGAGGCATCCACTTAAAGGTGGCTGTCTCACATAAATACATAGCCAGCCATAGGACTGAACCCCCCACGCCTCCAGCCTCCCTCCCAGGCTCCTTTGGTTTAGAAATCATGGCTGATTTTGATAACTGACCATTTGGTTCATTTGTTTTCTCTCTTCCCTTGCTTTAACTTCCTACTTTTACTTTTTTATAAATTTATTTATTTATTTTTGGCTGCATTGGATCTTTGTTTCTGTGTGTGGACTTTCTCTAGCTGTGGTGGGCAGGAGCTACTCTTCGTTGCTGTGCGTGGGCTTCCCATTGCAGTGGCTTCTCTTGTTGTGGAGCACAGGCTCTAGGTGCATGGGCTTCAGTAGTTGTGGCACGCAGACTTAGTTGCTCCGCGGCATGTGGGATCTTCCCAGACCAGGGCTCAAACCCGTGTTCCCTGCATTGGCAGGCGGATTCTTCACCACTGCACAGCCAGGGAATTCCCCTACTCTTATGTTTTAAATTCACTACTACAGAATGAATTCTCAAAACCCGAGGTTCTCACCCTTGACCCCAATAAAAACTGAACCCCAGGACCTCCCTTTTGCATTCTTCCTTCCTCTCTCTCTCTCCTCTCCCCCACCCCCAGCAACCTCACTGTGTGGCAGCAGGTGTGCCACGTGCTTTCCATAACGTGCGAGTAATAAAACCTTTTTTGTTTCAAAAATCTTTTGACAGTTATTGCTGAAGGTATCTTGCTATCATAACAAGGGCTGCAAGAGTCAGTCCAGCCACCACACTGGTTATCAGCAGGCTGAAACCAGCACAAAACAGAGTGTTCAGTTGGCCTTTCATATCTATGGGTTCTGAATCTGCAGATTCAGCCAAATGTGAATTGAAAATATTAAAAAAGGAAAATTCCAAAAAATTCCAAAAAGCAAAACTTGAATTTGCTGTGCCCAGGCAACTATTTACATAGCATTTACATTGAATTTACAACTATTTACATAACATTTACATTACATTAGATATAATAAGTAATATACAGATGATTTAAAGTATACAGAGGATGTGCGTAGGTTTAATGCAAATATTATGCCATTTTATGTAATGGACTTGAGTATCTGCAGATCTTGGTCTGGTGGGGGGAGAGTCCTGGAACCAATCCCCCGGGGATACCAGGGGATGAATGTATATGCATTAGTTCAAATGGAAGGAGTTAACACATTACCATAGAGTGTTACCCAAATCATGGTAGTGATTTTGGTGATGAAATAAGAATGAACATGCAGGGAAATCTCTCCATCCCTATTTTTTACTGGTAGTTGTAAGAAAGTTAGCATGCTAGGTTGCTGAACACTGTGGGATTACATTCAATGTGACCCAGGGAGAGAGGGTGGAACAAGATTTGAATTTTAGTTCTGCTACTGACTGGTTTTGTTGTCTTAGGCAACCCACTTAAAAGCAAAGAAGCTCAAACAGAGAAAAATAAAGAGGAAATTAGCATGCTTGTAGGTCATAAGTGCTGCCTGTAGTAGAGTTACGTGCCACGGAAAACCTCTGTAGAGGAACCATACTTAGGGAAGGCTTCAAGTGGACAAAATGGCATAGCTAAGGGTAAGTGGTATTTATGAACTCAGGGAAGACATGGAGAAAGGATGACCTTGACAAAGGGCCTGACAGGTGTTCCCACTTAGAATCTACCAAGAACATGACATGTTTACGAGGGACTAGATTTTAGAGTGTTTGGAGGAGGGGAGAGAGCAGTTGCAAGCAGAGATAAATGAAGCTGGTGGAGTGAGCAAATTCAGAATGTGAAGGGCCTTGTGTACAACATTCACCAGCTTTGAATTGATTATAAGGCTAATAAATAATCTCTGAAATCTTTCAAGGCAAATAATAGCCTGATAAAGTATACATTTCAGGAAGATCCCTCTGATTGCAGTGTAGGAAATGGATCAAAGGTGAGGAAGACAAGCAGAAGGGCAAGCTGGGGAAGGTGTCCAGGAAGAGGACAATGGTCATCTCGAGTAAGGAAGTAGAGGTGGATTTATGAAATATTTAGATTAGAATCAACAGGTCTCAGTGATTAATTGGCAGAAGGGCCTAACGGTGAGAAAGAAGTCAAAACAGAGAAATTAGGTGAATGGCAATAATAATAGGAATGTAGGAGGAGGAAGGCTTCTGAGGGCAAATATGACTTATCTTTTGTAGATGTTAAGTCTTTGCGCTATCCAAGTAGATGTGTCTAGAGCTCAGCTGATCTGATTTGGGAGTCATTAACACATTTGTGGAATTGAACCCATAGAATGATGAGCTATGCTAGGAAGGTTAGAATGAGATGAGAACCAGAGAGGACCTCCAGAGGACAAAAGAAAAGTAAAGAACGTAAACCCATAAAGAAGAACAAAGAAAAACAAGTCAGGAGAAATCACTTAAAGGATTATCATGGATGTAATTCTGTTTCCTCACTTCCCCAAAATGGAGATAAAGCCACAGATCTCCAAAGGTTGTTGAAGAATAAATGACTAAGGGGAGTGTCCCTGCAGCCAGCTGGAATTGTAAAGGATCTAAAAGTTCTTACACCTATCATCATAGATTTTTCATTTACTCTGTCGCCCTGCACTCCCTCAGTTCTTTTAAAATGTCAGATAGGCAATAAAAATGAAGCTCAGATTTTGTGTTTAGCAACCTGCCTCTGTGGCTTCAAATACTATGGCACTAGCAGTCTAAGCTAAGATCAAAAAATCGGCCCAGATCCTGCCAGTCATTAATGGCTATACATCTGTGTATCTGCCTAGGGAGCTGGTCATTAGAAAGATCATGATTTAACTTGTACAGTGGAACCAATTAAATCTGGACACCATCCACAGATTCATATCCCCAGTCTCTTCCCTGCCTTCCAGTGCCGTTTATTTCTTGTTGCTGGAATACTAATCAGGTATTTTTTAGTTCTGCCTTCTCTTGTGGCTGGTGATCATTTGGCCCCTACAAAGCAGACAATGTGTTCTCAAAGTATCAGGTTCGTTTCTTGGCCTCATCTAAGAGTATCCTGAAGCACTTAGGACAGTTTCTTTTTAAAAATGGTGATAGACTAAAATATTGGTTGTCACTATTCAAATTCTGTAACTCTGATGCCTTGATTTCCGATATACTTTTACAAACATCCTTTATCTTGCTCAGGAGCACAAAGTCTGATAATTCAGCACGATATGCCAAATACTAGGAACTAAGTTTTCACAGTTTGTCCATCACTGAAATGCTTTGAGAGGTAACAAGAGCAAGATCCACTAAGTTCATGAGAAGAATTCAGGTTCTTGCTGACATATAGTCTTTTAAATTTCTTATATCAAGGCTTCAGATATGCTTTTGTGATCCACAATTCAGCAATACATTCTTGCTCCTTTATTTATATTCTCTCTCTCTTTCTCTCCCTCTCTTCTCTACTTTCTTCTCTTCTCCTCTCTTCTCTCTGGATATCGTATCATATCATCTATAGCTACTATCATATGTCTTGTTCATTTTTATCACACTTCTCTGAATAGTTTCCTGCACACTGAGTTTCTCTTTTCTTACTTGTCTACAATCCACAACTTGCCATCTGGCCCTTGTCTTTGCACTGAAACTCCTCTCATTGAGATCATCATGGCATCCGAATTTTCAATTCCAGGAGCCCAAGTTATGATCTTCCTGGACCTGAGTTGTGCATTAGCCTATGTTCACATTACCTCTCTGCTGTAACTTTTCTTTGATCTCATAATACCACTCTGATCCCTGCTTATTTCTCAGCATCCCTTCCTCTCCCTGTTTAGACAAGCATCCCACTCTCTTCTGTTATCAGCCTAGTACTTTCCTCCTGCTCTGGAGTTCTAATCCTCCTACACCATAATTAACAATGAAACACAAAATCCCAAATTTAAATGCCAAGTTGAGATATCTGCTTTGGTTTTAGACCCCTACCATGCTACATGTAAGACATATGCACTTTGTATGAACACAGCAATAGAGGGTCACATCCTCAGATACAGCTTTTTTCTTTAATATGATGAGTTTGTTGTTTTCTTGAATGTTCCTCATTCTACCTCACAAATCTGATTGTGCTACTCAATTCTTGATGGTCTACTTTACCTTTGCTCTCAGCATCCAGAAATGTCTCAGAAAATTAGCAAACAAAATATTTTAAACAGAACTTTGCTCCTTCCTCCTCTGTGACTTCCTACTTTCTTTCATTCATCAAAGTTGCTTGATGTTGACTCTCTGCAAACCTTTAAAATCATAATTTTATCACTCTTTCACAGGACTGTGAGTTCCCTTTGTGGCTGTGACTCATCAATGACTTTTTCGTTTCTTGAGGTGGTGACCTTGTAACCATTAGTTGATTGGGCATTCCTGGAGCCAACGTGATGAGGGGTAGAACAAGGCAGCCATTAGAGATAGCCAAAGATAAATTTCCGTCTGACTATGCTACTACCAGTAACCTGACATTCAATAACTGCTTAGTAAAAATTGAAGATGTTGTAAAGAACATATGAGATATGTTTGTAAGATGTTTAGCAGTGTGCTTAGATGAATAGCTGGTGATTACTGAGGTTTTCCTGTTTTGTTTTTTGTTTTTGTTATTGTTACTATTATTATACTTCAGGTCCATGCCCTGGTTAGCAAAACTAGATTTTTACTAATTTTTTTAATACTCTTGTACGGTCCTTGTTTAAAAATTGTGTGTGTCTCTGTGTGTGTGTTTCTGTTATGTGTGGTTAGGGAGAGGTTGGGAGTATCATGATAAGACCATGGTCTCTATCTGTGCAACAAATACAAGTTAATGTTGAGATTGAGAGTAAGCACGGCCTACTTCATTGTTTGTTCTAACAAATGAGCAGATACCTGCATTGAAACAGCCTTGTCATCATGTTTCCACATCACTAAATACCCTGGATAACAGGGTAAATTGAGGGACATGTGCGTTCACGCGTTAATATGGTTGTGGAGATGTCAACTTTGAATCTAATTATTTGCATCTTGCCTCTCTTTGGCTTTACACTGAGGGTGAATGTTAGAAAGTCTTTCATTCTCTCTGTCAGTTTCTGTGATGATGTACCAAAATGAAACAAACCGTGAGTGGCCCATTACCAGCAAACAGAACAGGACTGCAAACATAAAAGTTATGTGTCTCCAAGACTTAGGCTTACTTTTTAGGCAGAATATAAAATGTTTAAGTGATAAATTTTAACAATGGTAACTCACAGGCTATGTTTCCTGGGTGACACTAGACTTGAAGAAGGACAGTGATTTGGGAGCTGTGCTGCTCCATAAGCCCTCTGCTCATGATAGCACATGACAATCAGAATACAGTTCCTTGTGAAACCCAACACCCCCCAGAACACGGCAGCACCACCACAACTGGGCTGCCCTGATTCACTGCAGAGAAGAATGGAGCCCTTATGACAGACTTATTATGCCATTAGCTCAGCTTGTATTTTCAAGGTCTATTGCAATTTCCTTTTATTATTGAGCACTAAAATATAGGAATAAGTTAAACATGTGGAAAAAAATGTCTACCCAAATATGTTGTACACTGGAGTAAGGGTTGTTTTTAGTGGAACTCTCTTACCAGGACATGAGCAAAAGCATCCCCAGCCATTTGACGTAGCTTTTCTGTCTTCTTCCTTGCCTGTCTTCTGTCTTCTTTGATACAGCTCTCTAACTGCTGAAATTGTGAATTCATTTTTCATCTTCTGCTCTGTTCTTTGTTTGCTTCATTTAATAACTTACTTGCTATACTCGGTTAATCTTTTGTGTGAAAGATAATGTGTAGAGTGGTGTTTTGCAATGTTTTACACTGGTATGCCATTTATAGACAACCATAGTGGTTCATACCTGAAAGAACTAAAATAATTGCACCGTTTTTTGGTTTTGTTTGTTTTGTATTGTTTTAAAGCAAAGGCTTTGGCTATTTTATTTTATTTTATTTTAATTTTTGGCTGTGTTGGGTCTTCATTGCTGCACATGGGCTTTCTCCAGCTGCAGTGAACAGGGGCTACACTTCGCTGCAGTGCACGGGTTGCTCATTGTGGTGGCTTCTCTTGTTTTGGAGCATAGGCTCTAGGTGCATGGGCTTCAGTAGTTGTGGCACGTGGGCTCAGTAGTTGTGGTACATTGGCTTAGTTGCTCTGTGGCATATGGGATCTTCTCGGACCAGGACTTGAACCCATGTCCCCTGCATTGCACCACAGGGAAATCCTAAAGCCTTTGGCTTTGAACTGACCAAAATTTAAACTTCAACTCTACCATTCAGTCAAAGCCAGGCAACTAGTAAGTTATGTAATCTTTATAAACCTGAGTTCTCTGAACTGTCATGTGGAAAAAATTATATGTATTTTCAAGGCCATTTTAATAATTAAATGAGATAATCATTATATAGTGCTTAGCACAGAAACTTGGTGAAATATGTTCTAAATAAATGAACAATATTGTTGAATCATATCATTCTAATTAACTAAAATTTATTTTGATTTTGTTATAAAAGAAAAAAAACATAGGGAGGCATTAAGCACCACCTGATATCAGAATAATGTTGTAGGAATAGTACAGAGACAGTAGTCATATTATATGGGTTCTATTTATAATTTTACCACTTACACACTTGCTGACTTTAGGCAAATTACTTATACTCTTTGTCTACAACACTGTGACAATAATGCTGAATTTTCTGAGGGATCTGAAGAATACAGATGACAAAGTGTTACCGGATCAAAGCTTGTACTGCTTCCCACAGGACAGGCCAATAAATTGAGAGATGAGGTGTTGGGTCAAGGAGTAGTAACTTTATTCAGAAATTCAGCAGACAGAGAAGATGGTGGACCAATGTCCCAAAGAACCGTCTTACCAGAGTTAGAAAATTCAGGCTTCTTTTACAATAAAAGGGGAAGGGGTGTGGCTGTTACAAACTTCTTGGTACCGGAATCCTTTGTTCTTGCAGCTGTGCATGTACATCTGGTTATAATGTTCCTGTAATCCTCCAATGTGACAATTGTTATTTTCTGTTCTACAACTCTTTATCTCTATATGAATGGAAAAGTGTTATACCTTTAAATGTCAAGCCTAAGAGGCAAAGCCTTGAGAATGGCCTATCATGTATATTTCAGGCTATAAGCAACATTCTGTTACAAAGGTTCAGAGCCAACATAACTAAGCACAGGCAACAGAGCACAAAGGTTAGAGTTAAAGGAGTAGATCCTATATGGAGTCAGGTTTGTTCTTTTCTGTTACAAAAGTGCTTAACTGTTTGTCTTCTATCCCTGAGTAAAGAGGTTTACAAGTACATGTATGGGTTGATGTTCTCCCTAGTAGGTCCTATGCAGACAATAGGAGACAGTTGGGTGAGAATTCCAACTGGGGCACTAGTAGCAATGAATTCTCTAAAGGAAACTTAGCCATGTTTTTTTTTTTTTTTTTTTTGCTCATAAGTAAAACCACAGCAAAGAAACTCTCCCATTTAATATAATAGCAACCCCATCAATGAAGAGTTAAAAATCAGGAATCTGATTTCTCTTTTTGTCCTCAACACCTATCACAGTGCCTAACTGTTATGGGAGCTTCACAGACATTTCCCAGTGAATGAATGGATAAAATAATGGATAACTATTGCTCTTTTGCTAACTTGGCAGGTATACTTTCTGGATTTTTATATTAAGAAAAATTTATGATGATCTCTCTCTCTCTCTCTCTTACTCACTCCATGTTGGACCTTTGATCAAAACAAGTGAATTATTATGTCCACCATAATAACATAACATGGTTTTAGACCTTGCCCGTTTATGAATTAAGAATCAAGGCAAGTAACATAACTGTCTAGACTTAATGTGAAAATCAAAGAGCTGAACTATATCCTAAGGCTGTTTTAACTTCCAAATGATGTTATAATTAATATTTTTTGGTTAGAGTTAAAATTTTACTTTGTGGTTCCAGAAAAAAGCTAGGTAATCAACCCAGAAGTCAAACTTTTAAATACAGTGTGCCAAGTCTTAAACTTCTGAGATAATTAGTCCTGTTTAAGCATTGACTTTAGAGAGTGCACATCTAAAGCAAAGAAAAATAATCAATTCTTCTGTCTTCAATACTGTGTTCTACATATGTCCATGTTCTTTCTCAGAGAATGGTACTGCTTTCATTCTTTTCATTGAGATAAACAGTAGGAAAAGAGAAAATGATGAGTACTTTCCTCTAGAAACTTGTCTCTGCTGTTTGTTTGGGGAGTGTGGATATTTTTAGCTATTCATTCTTCTGGAAGTTGAGCATAGAACATGAAAGGTTGAGACTTTTATAGAAAATTATTTTGCCCTTGTCTGAGAAATCCGTGTGTCATGATGCTTTTCAACCAACGGTAATGAGCCAATTCGTCTCTTGCTCCTCAGAGCCTTTCCTGCCTTATTAAAAAAAAAGTTGTTCGTTATAAATAAAAGTAAAGACTTAACAATAGAACATGCAATTAAAATTAAAAGATCCCAGAGTCCAAAAAAGACCTAATTAATTTAAAAAAGAAAAGTAAAAGGCCAGAAGAGACAAAGATGCTCACTTCAATGGTTTGGGATAAGGTCTCACAAACGGAAAAAAAAAAAAAATTTGTTTAAAATATTTAGTGATATATGGGAATTTATTAATTATTAGATTATTTTTGTTTAAGAAAGGCCAAGAAATATCTCTCAACCATATCATTATGTTGTCTTCTAGCTGTAAGTTTTCATCCAAAGTTTGCAAGTTAGGAAGGAGAAATGGATCCAAAAAATGTGTTCACGGCTTTTTTCCTTTACAACACCATTAGAATAAAAAAAGAAACTTTCCCCCATTTCAGATCATCTCTTTTCATGTGACTGTGCCATCTATACATATCTATGTGGCAATTTGTATTTGTAAAATACAGTGCCATTATTCTGTATGATAAACTCATCTGGTAACACAGACCAATATAGGCGTAAGAAAATAAAATGCTATAAATATTGTGAAATAATTGGAAATGTTGATAGTATCCCTAAAAATGAAAATAATACAGAATCAGCAGATATTGATGCACAAATTTTCATGTAAATAAAGATCTCCATATACCTAATTTTTACAAAGGAGATGTTAAAGATAGATTATAATCATCTAATTTTTTCTGAGAAATGGTTTTCTGGGATAAGAATTATTACTTCATAATTTAATATTTTTGTGTTTTAAATTGGGCACTATACTTACATTGCCATATAGAATTGACAAATTTAAACCAGATAAATTGTTTTAAAAGTATAGTTTAGTTA
Organism: Hippopotamus amphibius kiboko; assembly: GCF_030028045.1. Taxonomy (NCBI): domain Eukaryota; kingdom Metazoa; phylum Chordata; class Mammalia; order Artiodactyla; family Hippopotamidae; genus Hippopotamus; species Hippopotamus amphibius. The sequence goes on from NC_080189.1 coordinate 167,500,666, forward strand.
AAAAAATTCAAAATCATTGCCATGAATATTTTGCTTAAAAACTTGATAATATGTATATCATTAGAAGTGTAACTTTCCTTTTAAATAAAATATTTGCCCAGTGTTTCAAAAAGGGAATCATGACTCCCTAGTAATGCCTTTTACAGTTGTTTGCATTGTGGTTTTTATTTCATCTTGGTGTAGTAGTTTGGACTACAATTTAAAATCTCAGAAGCACATAAACTTTCAATTTAATCACTAGGCAAGGTTTCTTTTTTAACCAGTAAATATATACTAATTTGTAGCAGAAGAGATATAAAAATCTAAAGAGATTAAACCAAGGGTAAAAGTGACTATTTTATTATGTCACCTGGGACTGTCTGACCAGTAGAACAAAGAAAGCAGGAAGAGATGATCTATGGATTCTGAAATTATAAAAGCATTTTTTGTTTTTTAATTCAAGATCCTTTCAGTGTTTCTTGCATGGTATTGAGTACCACTGTGATGGTCACTTTTGATTTTAGATTAGGGATACCTAATCACACAAATAAGTAAATAATTGACATTTTTATTTTTAATTAAAAAGTAATAGTTAATACAGAATCCTACTACCAAACCTGGATATCTCCATTTGGGAAACTATTTTTTCATTAATAGTAATTCATATAAAATACACTTAAAGGGATGATGCTAGATACGAAATGTAGAGTCTGCAGCCTTAGATCCTCATTAACTGAACGTGTGTGAACATGAAAAACTTAAATGTCCCTGAGGGGCTTCACAATGCTAAATAAAACATTCTAGCTTGGTTACATTTTATAACTCTAATATTCAAGTCAACTGCATTCATATAAAGTTAACCTGCCCAATATTTTCATGTTCACTCTGTAATTAAAGGGATAATCAAATTTCACCTTTAGCTGTGGTCTTAAGGACTTTTCTTAAATCACATAAGCCATCTTAACAGAAATAACACAATCTGTTATACAGATAATATTTTACTTATAGCATATTAATCTGAAATCAGATGAAATTAAGAGTTAGATAGCTATATGTTTTCAAATTAGTTAACATTTTTTAGTGCAGTATCAGTACATTGTGGCCAGTTCCTCTAATTCTGTCAAGCATTACCTGACTCTTACAGTAAGGAGGTTATTGTTAGTCATAGACCATGGCTCTCGAATTTTTGAAATGATATGGAGTTCGTGTTTAGAAATCTAACATGGGAACAGCTCTCTTTTACATCATTAGTTTTCATGGAATCAGGGCCTTTTATATTTATAGTATAACAAAGAAATTCTTTTGACCCAATAGTGGTGATGATGATGGTGATGATGGTTGCAGTGATGTTGCTGGTGATAATTCCGGCACGCTGATTTCTGCTATGTGTTGTTGCGGTAAAGCCTACTTTAAATAGAGGATTTCTAATTATTGAAACAACCTTGCAAGGTAGAATTTTTCCTCCAAGTTATGAATGAGGAAGCTAACATTGAGAAATAATAAACATATTCTCCAAGACAGGCAACAGGAGAAAAACAGCTGGCTTCAAAGCCAGACTTTATATGTGACTCTGTCAGATAGAACAACCTAAGATAAATAAAACAGTCAAGAGAAATAAAACTGGATTTACAGGAAGTTATCAGTTCACTCAATGACATTTGTTTGAGCAGAGTTGAACTCAGTAATGAAGAATGAATCAGTGACATATAAATGCAAAGAAACCATCAGAGAATAATTTTGCTAACTTATGGAAAATTCAAAACATGACTAGGAAAAACCTACTGAAAAGGGTATTCCTTAAACACTAATTATTTAAATAATATCTTATCTGTAATGGTTTGAAGTTTGAAGACATTTTTCAAGTGAGATTGTTACTAAAACTATAGGTATACATATGCGTAAAATGAATATTATCAAGAAAACTATAGGTATACTTATAAATAATGCAGAAATGTCTTACATACACAGAAGAAAATGTTGGATATCTCTTGTAAGTTTAACATGAACTCTTGGGGAAAAAATGTTTAAGACCATTGCAGATGTTCTCAGTCAACGTAATACTCTCGTGAAACATTATTTCAGCTGTTTAACTGATATAACGTGAAACCTGAGGGGAATTTAAATGGACTTGCTTTATGGAATTTAAAAACTAAAAAAAAGAAAATTAAATCTACATGTGCTGCTAGTCATATGCTTTGGAACTGGTCATCCTATCCCATGAAAGTTATAAACTTAAAGTTGGAAAAGGCAACTTATTACTGATTAATTTGCCTTCTTCTCCACTTTGACATATTTACATATACAATTTAAGAAAATTGTATTTACATTTACATTTGAGAAAAATATTGATCACAGAGGTATGCCAATCTTCCGTGGCATTGAATTAAATACTTCTTACATGTCTTCCTGCTGTTAGGACAAGTAGATCTATAAAATGTCCTTGTGCTGAAGGGTAGTATAGCATCGATGTGAAAAGTAAGTGTTCTGTAGCAAGGCTACCTGGGTACCTGCTTGGAATCTCTTTCCTCTGTTAGCTCTGTGATCTTAAGCAAAGTATTTCATCACTCTGTGCCTCAGTCTCATCTATGAAATGAAAATAAATTATTTCCTCATAGGTTTGTTGTGAGGATTAAATTACTTGTGTAGAGAAAGTGCCTTGACCAGTGCTTGGCACACACACAAATATGTTATTATTATTATCATTTTTCTGGGTCTCACGATTTTAGTACACATGCCTGAGTTGTGAAAAATCTGGATAACGCTGAATCTTTATGAAGCTTAATCAATATCTAACCAAGAAAGTAATTAAAGAATGACTGATATACCTAAAAGTGAACAAGATGTGAAAGGCAATTGTTGGAACAGGCTGAATAAGAATAACAGGTGAAAGAGGAAAGATTTGAAACAGAGGGAGAGAGGTATGGTCATCCAGAAGGGGAAGAGGGAAATGCTGTCAATATCCATTTGCCCAGTAGTTCCCATGAAGGGTGAAAGGAGCATTGCTAATTGGGAGGAAGGTCAGGGAGATCTATTATACAGTTCACTTGTTTTTCACCAGCCAGGAGGTCTTAACAGTAGCATAATTCTGAGGCTCAAATTGTTGGAAATGCTACAACCTTATTCACTTGTTTAATTTTATTTAAAAGTATAATTGGTGATGAAGGTGGTGTTTATCACAGATGCTCAAGGTGAAAAAAATAATTTAAAATCCAAAATTATATAAAAAAAGTAAAAGTTATTATTGGTGCTGCAAACTCTCCAGTGTTACTTATGTAACCAGCATTAAGAGTGACACCACAAAGATTTTTAGTGGAGTACATATATGCATAGACGTTCATCAGACAGGATGCCAGTATTGGATTAGCTCTGCCTCCATTTTGGATGAGTTGCTCATAAAATAGAAACCAGGATATTAAAGTTAATATGATACAACCCCAAGCACCATAATACATATATGGTATTTGTTACAAAACATGAGGGGAATAGTTTATAACTTTTGAACCCTGTAATTCACTTAGAAAATATAGAAAGATGGAGAAAGTGGAAAGAATATTGTCAGGATGTTAGAAAAGAGAAGACATTAACAATAATGGACACATAGGTGAAAGAATCAGCTTGGGGCTGCTTAGGGCCCTATAAAATTGAGTTTTCCTGAGATGCAAGGTAACTGCAACTGATAAACACTGCCAAAGTATCACATGATGCTTAGGGTATGAGGAAGGGTCAACTTGACCCATCTTCTAGGCCCACAGAGCTTTATATCTCATTGCATCTCATCTATCCCTTTTCAACCTCCCCACTGCATCTGGGAAAGAACAAGCAGATAAGGTAGGAGTAGGGGAGAAGGTGAACGGGGGAGAGAAGAGATTCAGCAGGACCCCATCCTCGCTCTCCACTGCTGGCTTCCAGAATGAAGTAGGTCCTAATTGGGGATGAAGGGAAAAGTTTAACACTGTGTCAAGTTAGAAATTTCCATCAACATTTTGACTGATTAAAAATGATTCCAAAAATGTCTGCATTACCTGCAAGTGAGCATAGAAGCTACAGATTTGCAGAGTACTAAAAAAAAGGATCTGGGGAACACAACCTTCTCAGAATACATTTTAAAGGGACAGTAAGGAATATATATTAACAATTTTTTAACACAAATGGGATCATAATACATGCAGTGCCTTCACTTCCCCAAGTCTCTTCTTTTATTAACCTATTTGTTTAGAAGAAATATCTTTTATATCAGCATATGCAGATAACCCTAAAATATCTTTCAGAGCATAGAAGCAAATGGAATAATTTCTAATTCATTCTATGAAGCCAGCATCACCCTAATATCCAAATCAGACAAAAACATTACAATAAAAAAACTACTGACCAATATCTCTCATGTACGTATCAAAAATCCTCAAGAAAATATTAGCAAATCGAATCAAATAACATATAAAATAATGTATACACCATGACCAGATGGGATTTATCCACGAATGTGAGGCCAGTTCAACATTTTGTTGCAGAAAAGGGAGATGTCATGTCTTGGTACCCACAGGAATCCTTAGGATGGGCTGCCAAGTGAGTCCTTGGCTTTAAGCAGGAAAGAATTCAGAGTGAGCCAGAGTAAATGAAAAGCAAGTTTATTTAGAGATGCGCATTCCATAGGCAGAATGTGGACCATTTCTGAAGGTGAGAGTGGCCCCAGGGTTTTTATGGACTAATTTCTTATGCTAATGAGCCAGAGGAATATTCTTGCTATTTTGGGGTAGGGTGGGGATTTCTCAGGAATTGGGTCACTGTCCACTTTTTGGTCTTTTATGGTCTACCTTGGAACTGTCATGGCATTCAGGAGAATGATTTTTAGTATTATAATGAGGGTATAATGAGCTAAAGGTTAATGACCGGACTATTCTCAAAGCCACCTTGGTTTCAGCCGGTTCCAGCCAGTCTTTATCGCATCCCAACAGCTGCACCCCTTCTTCATTATCTAGCATTTGTGTCCTGCGCCGTCCCTCCTGTCTCAATTTGAAAATCAATTCATGTAATCCATGACATCAACTTACTAAAGAAGAAAAATTACATGATCATATCAAAAGACACAGAAAAAATTTGACAAAATCCAATATCCGTAAACAATAAAAATAAAAACTTTCAGTAAACTGGGAATAGAGAGCAACAGTCTCAACTTGATGAAAAATATCTACAAATAACCTACAATTAACATCACACTTAAGATTAGAAACTCAAAGCTTTCCCATTAATCAGGTACAAGCCAAAAATATACCCCCCTTACCACTCCTTTTGAGCATTATACTGGAAATTGTAGCTAATACAATAAGACAAGAAGAGGAACTGAAAGGTATACAGATTGGAAATGAAAAAATACAGCTGTTTTTGTTCTCAGATGACATGACCATCGATGTAGAAAATCTGAAAGAACTGACATACTCATGGAACTAATAAGCTACTATAGCAAGGTTGCAAGATATAAAGTTAATATGTAAAAGTCAATTGCTTCCTATATACCAACAATGAACAAGTGGAACTTGAAATTAAATATACAATACCATTTATAATAGCAGCCCTCAAAATAGAACACTTAGGTATAAATCTAACAAAATATATACAAGGAAAATTTCCTTTATGAGGAAAATTATAAAACTCTGATAAATAAAACTAAAGCAAAATTAAATAAATGGAGAGATACTCCATATTCATGGCTGGAAAGACTCAATATTGTCAAGATATTGGTTTTTCTCACCTTGATTTATAGGTTCAACAGAATCCTAATCAAACTCCAAAAAAAGTTATTTCATGGATATTGACAAACTGTTTCTGAAGTTTATGTGGAAGAACAAAAAACCCAGAATAGCCAGCACAATATTGAAGGAAGAGAACAGTTGGAGGACTGATGCTACCCATAGTCAAAGTTTACCATAACACTACAGTAATCAAGTTAGTGGCACACTGGTGAGACAATAAACAAACAGATCAATGGAATAGACTAAAGCTCACAGAAAGAGACCCGCATAAATATAGTTAACTGCCTTTGACAGTAGAGTACAGGCACTAAAACAGAACAAATAGAGTCTTTTTAACAAATGATGTTGGAACAACTGGGTATCCACATGCCAAAAAGAAAAAAAAATCTAGACACAGACCTTACATCCTTCTCAAGAATTAGCTCAATATGATCATAGATCTAAATGCAAATTTATTAGAAGGTAACATAGGAGAAACCTAAATGACCTTGAGCATGGCTTTTTAGGTACAACAGTAAAGGCACAATCCATGGAAAAAATTTTGATAAGCTGGACTTCATTAAGATTAAAACCTTCTGCTTTGTCAAAGACAATTTCAAGAGAATGAGAAGACAAACCACGGACTGGAAGAAAATATTTGCAAAGACACATCTGATAAGAACTGTTATCAAAAATATGCAATGAACCCTTAAAACCCAAAAGTAAGAAAATAAACAAGCTGATTAAAAATTGAGCTGGAGACTTTAACAGATACGTCAACAGAGAAAATATATAGATGGCAAATAAACATATGAGAAAATGCTCGACATCATATATTATCAGGGAAATGCAAATTAAAATAATGAGATACCACTAAGTATGTATTAGAATGGCCAAAACTGTGACACTGACAACACCAAATGCTGGCATGTATGTAGAGCAACAGGAATTCTCATTCATTGCTGGTGGGGATGCAAAATGTTACAGCTAATTTGAAAGAGAGCTTGGCAGTTTTTTACAAAAGTAAACATACACTTACCAAATGATCCAGCAATTGTGCTTCTTGTTATTTATCCAAAAGAGCTGAAAATATGTCTACACAAAATCTTGCACAGGGATGTTTATAGCTGCTTTATTTATAATTGCCAAAACTTAGAAGCAACCAAAATGTTCTTCCACAGGTGAAGAAATAAGTAAGCAAACTGTGTCATATCCAGACAATGGAATATTATTCAGTGCTGAAGAAATTAGCTATTAAGTCATGTAAAGCCATACAGGACCTTTATATGCATTTTCACTAAGTGAAAAAAGCTAATCTCAAAAGGCTGCACACTATATGATTCCAACTATATGACATTCTGGAAAAGGCAAAACTATGGAGTCAAAAAATCAGTGGTTGCCAGGGGTTGTAGAGAAGGAAGGATGAAAAGATGGAGCACAGAGGATTTTCAGGGCACTGAAATGATCGATACAGGTCAATATACATTTATTCATCCCACAGAATGTATATCACCAAGAGTGAACCCTAAGGTAACCAATGGATTTTGGATGATTATGATGTACTGATGTAAGTTCATCAGTTGTAATTTTGCGGTGAACCTAAAACTGCCCTGAAAAATTAAAGTCTTAAAAACAAAGAACACTGCCTTGAAACTAGCACCCAGATTTAGAAACAGAATGTTACCAAAACCCAGAAATTTTCCTCGTGCTTCTTTTCATTGAATAATTCAAAGGTAGCTATTATCTTGACATTTAACAGAACTATACTGCATGTGCTATTTTATCTGGCTTCTTTCCCGCTATGTTACGCTTGTGACACCCATTTATACTTTTGTGTGTGGTTCTAGATCATTCATTTTTATGCTGTATTTGTGTGTGAATATATCACATTTTAATTTTTAAATTGTATTTCTGTGGGTATTTGTGTTGTTTCTAGTTTGCAGTCTTATAAGTAGTGCTGCTTTAAACACTCTAGTATATGCCTTTTGAGGTACCTTTTATTTCAGTCTTTAAAATTAAGTATGTATCTTTGATAAGAAGAGGGAAAATATTGCATTTGAATCTAATTGATGGATACTTAAAATAGCAGTCTTATAACGACATATTTGAATACCATTAAAATATACACCTAGAATTACACTCTTAAAAATTGTAATCTTGTAGTGATAAAATACATTACTCTAGTGAAAAGGAGAACATCTATTCCTAAAATAAAAAGAGTACATACCACTGTAATACAAAAAAGCTAATAATACTGGCCTTAAATCACGACTTCAAATCTTAGCTCTTTAAAATTAGAGAAGTTACCAAAATTTCTCTTTGTCTCAGTTTATCTGTAAAATGGGAATAATGGCAATATCTACTCAAAAATGTTGTTGTGGAAACAAAGTCAGTTAATACATGGAAAGCACTTGGAGCAGTACGTGGCATGTGGTGAGTGCCAATGTTTTATTGTGCTGAAGGAAGGCTCCAGCTCAGAAAAACAACTCAAAGTTGTGAATAGTGTATGGCAGTGTACCCAATTATTGTAAAGCAATAGTTGCCTACAGTAGAATCAAGTTAAATAGCTTAAAAAATTCTTTTCCCTGCCTTAGTTGTCTTCCAAGAGGGATTTTTATTATCCCCGTTTTAAAGAGAACACTATATCTCAAGGAATTTGTATACAGTCAGCCCTTGTACTCATTCGCAGGTTCTACATCTATAGATTCAACCAACGGCAAATTCAAAATATTTAAAATATCTTTCCAGAAAATTCCAAACAGCAAAACTTGAATTTGCCAGGACAAATATTTACATACAATTTACATTGCATTAGGTTTTGTAAGTAATCTAGAGATGACAAAGTATAGGGGAAGATGTGCACAGGTTATATGCAAATAATATGCCATTTTATAGAAGGGACTTGAGCATCTGGGTATCTTGGTATCTGTGGGGGCTCCTGAAACTAACCCCCCTCAAATACCAAGGGATGACTGTATTTAGTTAGAAGCTGGCTTTAGTGAGAGAGAGCGAATACTACAAACTAAATTAAATTAAAAATAGATAAGGAAATCAGCATAAATGGAGTAAACAATGGCAGTACTGTAAGATAAAGTAAAAGGTAGAATAAGTTCGTGAAATACATACCATGTCAGTATACATTTACTAGAGGTGAAACAAAAATCTAAGTATGTTAGTAGCTAAATCCAAGAAAGAAATATTAGTTTTAAGATTCACCAGGCATTTAAGAAACATCTAATCACACACACACATTCTCACTCTCACACACCCACTTATAGTCTCCTTCACACATGCACTCACACAGAAACACACAGACACACGCACACACACATACATACACACGCCCTAACAATTGCTTCTCAGTATGTGTATATCTTTTCTTTTTATCGAGGTTTCAAAAACATTTCTCTCCTTTAAGGGAGAAACAGAGTGAGATAAAGTGGCCTGCGTCCCTACAATCATTCACACGATACATGAAAGACTTCCGCAAGCTACAGACAGAATATGAGCCCCCGGCCCCCCGCTCCAGTGCAGTAAAATCAGCTCTCTGAGGGGACGGCATGGTCTCTCAAAGTCACACCTCTCAGCTCTCTAACACTCTGGCTGGATGCAGGAATGACTTCCGCCATAAACCTTTAGTCATCGCCAATAGTTCACAGTGGCCATAGAGAAATTGCAGTCCTTTACCCACGAGACCTCTAATGTTGGGAAGTGTAACTTCCCGATGTTGGAGAAAATGAACTCCTGATGTGACATATCCCACCAGGTCAAGTTGCTGGATATAAAACAATTCAATGTCAGAGGGGTCGCTGTACAGGCTCTGAAAGCAGAGTAATTGAGCCCAGTTACCATTCCCACCTTTTCGTAGGTGGGACACTAGTTATTTAACTGCTTCCAGCTTGTTTCTTCATCTGTAAAATAGTACTATTAATATCCACCTGACAGAGACGTTATGAAGATCAGAACATAGAGACTAATCCACAGTAAGCACTCGATGTGAGCACTTATTAATTTTATTTGCAAAAAAAAAAAAAAATCAATCTTAGAGAAAAAAATCTGAGTCCTTCTATCTGGTAATTATCAGTTTCTCTCTTTCTTAGCTTTGTTTAGAATTCAAGATAAAACTCAATTCCATCTGCCTAGAGGAGAATAAACTGTTCTCTATAGATAGGGGCCGCGCATTTCACTCAGAAACAATACAATTTTTTTTAACAAAATGGTTATCTAAACACATTTGTGTTTTACGGGGCTTAGAATAATTAGAGAACTTGTTAATGACAAAATACCAGATGACCCTGCTTCTTAAGGTTAAGGTTTAAAATCTGTATCAGCAAACATAACCCATATTGAATAAAATAACTACTTTCAACTTGAAATGACTTTGTAATGCTTTGATTACAATAAGTTTCTTTGTGTTTAATCAATGCACTCTACAAATAATTTGATATTATTTCTTAAAGTCTTTTTCCAGGAGGCAATAAAGCATATTACAAAGACTACTGTGATGAGTAAGATTAACACTATCTGTGCTTCTATGACTGTATGTGTGTGTCTGTATGTGAGAGTGCATGTAGCTTCAGAAATACAGACTTACCTTGGACAGAGAAGAAACTGGCAAAGAATGTAGACAGAATGGCTACTAAAAATCTGAGCCACAAACTGTAGGGGATAACAGGATTACCCTTTAAATTGGGGCAACTGAATTCCAAGCTAATCAATCAGAAATTTTTACTACAGAGTTACCATGTCTAAATAGATAGCCATTTTTGATAGATCTGACTAACTTTTTGAGGTCATATAGCTAGTAAGTTTCAAATCTGTAACAAAAATATAGATTTTTCTAACTCATAATTCAATTATTATTATTATTGTTTTTTCTTAAGTAGTCTTCTTCTTTTTTTAAGTTAACAGATTCTCTTTTGGAGCAAACTCCTACTAAAACCCCCAAAATATGAAATAGATCCTGAGGTCCTTTGCTTGAGTTGAGGCTAGGGATCCTGATTCCTGCCCTTTCATCTCTTCAGTACCACCTAGAAGCCCATGATGAATCTCACCAAAACCCTAGGATTCAGAGTAGAACAATTAGAAAGTACTAATGTATACTCTACATTTTTCTAATCATTTACATGACTGACAAGATCCTTTAAGCTATAGTATCACATTTTGTGTCCATAAGAAGCATCATGATGTGAGTAGATATTATGTCTCTTTTATGTAAAATGCAACCTATATTCAGATAAATTATGTATTTTGTTCATAGTCACACAATTAATTAGTCAGTGAAATGCAAAATTAGGACCAAGGTCAGCCACATCATGACATCATGTTTATTGATCTATTTTGTTGTCCAGAGATTAGTTCCAGTGCATTGTAAATATCACAGCAAAAATTAGTTTCTCAAACCAAGGATTAAGTCCAAGAAAGACCATATAGGCTCCATTAATTTTATTCCTCATTCTTTTAAATGTGAATCTTAAAGATTTCTTTTTTGGTTGCACATACAATCCTTCCCTCCTATAAACTCTACGGTTCTATTCCCTCTCAGGGAAACTTCTCAAATTTTGCCTCTCTATTCTATCACCTCTTTATACTGCAAAGAGGAGCACTGGTGTCTTTCAAGAATAATATAAAAGGCATCAAGCATTTAGGGGTGATCCTCACACTGAGGGGTAGAATTATCAGTGAAAGAAGCAAAAACATCAACTTTCAGCTTAGCGTTAGTTCTATTTTTGTAGATAATACCGGACTGAAATTAATATGCTGGAGTTTCTACCTGGGAAACACTCACTGATATAGAGGCCCAAAGTGGGAGGCCAGTTGGACTCCAAGGGAAAGGGACAGGAGATTAGAATTACCGTTTAGGAAGGGAGGAGAAATGGTTACCTACTCTACAGGTATTCTTTTCCTATCTTTTATTATTATTATTATTATTATTATCATCATTATCATCATCATCATCTTAGTTCCATATTGGTGAGATCTAGGTTTGATGCATCTTCTACTTGGGGAAATTCTCAAGGTTCGTACATGTGCCAGAGCTTCTTCTCTTTCTTCCACACGCTTGTATGCATCTCAATGTAGAGAGAGTAGTTCTCCAGACCAAAAACAAAAAAAGAATCACTAAATGGAAATAAAGCTTGCAAGGCATTATTTTTAAAAAGTTCTAGTGTGACATGAAAAAGAGTGGGACTTCCAGAACCCCTAGAGGAAACAGCACAAACCCACTGGAACCCCTACACTAACAGGCTGGGCGACCGTTGCAGGGCATCCCAAATTTCTAAGATTCCAGTTCCATGTCTGAAGAGGAACAACTTGCTAATTGTCCTGGCTCAAATCCAAAGGGGAGAGTGAGTTCTAAGGGGCAGTCAGTAAACAGTAAAATCGTAGTGAAAACCTTGATTATATTTGGTTTCTATTTCAAAACATGGTTAAAACACTTCAGATATATAATAAGGAACTGGAAGTGTCTCTCTGTGGCATCATTGAAGGATTAGAGATATCTGAGTTTTACCTAAAATGCAATAGAGATGCTAAAAACCACATAATAAAATTAAGAAGAAAATTGTAACATAAAATGAGGAGTCACAAAGGGTACTCTTGGGGAATAATGCTGGGAAATGATATCAACCGAATATGAGCCTCTCTTCAGCAAGACCAGAGACTCATAACAAGTCTAAAGAGGGATATCTTCACTCACTTAATCCAGAAGAAGTATTATTTATGAGACAAATGTTTATAGTGGAAATTCTTTGGAAACTGCTCTGATTTTCTTTTGCTTTCTAAAACAGCTGTCATCAAACTACAGTCCGTGGACCAAATCTGGTCTGTCACCTATCTTTGTAAATAAAGTTTTATTGGAACAGAGTCACACTCATTCATTCACAGATTGCCTATTGAGCTTCCATGGTACTATGATGGAGCTGAGTATTCACCACAAAGATCTGTGAAGCAGAAAATACTTACTACCTGGTCTTCTAAGATCAAGTCTGCCAAACTATGTTCTAAAACACATTTTATGCATCTCTTTAAACACAGGTCATACTTAACAACACAAGCACCAATTTTATACATTAGAATAGGACTTAGCAAAGTAGGGAATAAAAGTGTGAAATTATATCTAGTATATCATGTTGTTAAAGGCTTAAGTATTAAAGGCTTTGACTTTACTTTTTCAACTAGTTAGGCACTACAAATTCCCTTATGTTTCTTTACTCTTACATAAAGAGAAGCTGTTTAAATGTCTATAATTATTTCTCTTGAAAATACAAATAAGATCTAACCTCTTTGGAGATAGGCATCCACTATATTTTACCTATTCTTTGTTAATGCTTTCATCCAAACATTATTTTTGTGAGCATCCTACTACTTGCAAAGCAATTTTCTTGATGCTAAGGATATAGAAATGAATCAAGGAGAAAAAAATCCCTGCCTTCACCTAGCTTCCCATTTTTGTATAGCCCAGGCCTGCCACACTGGGCACTGGAAAAATGTTCAGTGAATTATTGAAGACATTACTGAGTGATGTATAATGGCCTTGAAAGGGACAACTGTGGGAAGATAAGAGAGAAAACTCTTGAGAAATCATCATAATGACTGCCTCTAGACCATCTTTAGACTTTCAAAAGTTAAGAGAGGACTAACTTCTTTGAAATGTTTTCCCGTAGGGGGGAATTTTATGTACAGTGCCTGTATCTGTTGACTTATGGAGAAATTCTGTAAATCAAATCTACTTAACATATATGGGGCTAGAATTCTCTGAAGCACACATGTAGTTTTAAAAATTGAGACTATTTCTAAAACTCTAACCTAGAATAATAACATGTCATATCTAAAGCAATACATGAATCTGAATTAAGGAGAAAAGTTTGCTCATTTACCTCAAAACTGCCCTGTTGGAATTTCTACAAGGGAAGATGCTGGAATTCTTAAATACGTCTTTCCACTATAAGTACTTTTATTTATTTTGATGTATTCTTTCTGATATGTCTTTGTATATATAAAACAAAATTAAATGCAGCTAAATAGCAAAGTGAAGAATCTTTCAATGAGTTTTCAATCTATTATACTTCCACTCCTGCCAAAAGGAATATCCAAATTATCACTATTACTACACACCTCTTTTAATCTTTTGCTTTAATGTCTTGAATGTTAATTTACAATACCATGTCAATGTGGCTATTTGCTTTTCAGGTCCTTGTAAAGATGATCTTCAAATAAAAATTTCCTTTAGATTCCAGCTCTGAACATAAGGCCACCGATGGATATTGCATTTAAAAAGTCATATTCTTCAGACTGGGAATCATTTGGGGGGCTGGGAGGGAGAAGACTATATACTTTCACTTTGAAGGAAGTGGATTGAGTTTCTGAACAACTAGACATTGCTAAAACTTTGGCTTTTGCCCTATTTTCCAAATGATGTTTATCCCTGTGGCCATTTTAAAAGATTGCTTGGCCATTTTAATAATCGGATCTGAAAATTTCCATTTAGCATCAAATCCAAACAATCCAATCTGCAGGTGATTGACATCCCTGCTTGTGCATCAACATCTATTAAACCAGATGTCTTACTTCTTCCCCTGCCAAGAGTGAGCATCTTTTTAAGATCAATTGTCAAGGCAAGTCTGTCAATTGAGGCATCACTAATGTTTACATAGAGAAGCATAAGTCATTCAACTGCAGTCATGCTATACCATCTATCTACTTTATCTTTTTGAAATTAGATTTTTTTTTTTCAAGACGAAAATCAGCTGGAGCTTTCCCTGAAGATATTTGCTAATGTCAAAAAGTGCCTCCTAACCCTGAACAATATAATCTTCTAATTGCAATCAAAATGAAGCTCTTGTTTATGTGAGGGAATAACTTGGGCACCAAGACTGCTAGTGACTATGAAAGTTCCCATAGTTTCCTCTTAGGTTTAGAACCCTGCAACAATATTTCTTTTTAAAAAGCACATTTCCTTCTCTGATAAACTGGGGAGGGGTGCAGAAATTGGGAAACACTGTGCACAGCGAATAATCTCCTATAGCATCCTATTTACATGCCCCTTCCCAACATAAAAGAACACATTGTTCAATGAATGCAAGAGGATAATGTTTTAACATGGAGTGGAATCATGCGGATGACAAGATCAAGAAAATGTTATCTCCTACTTTGAAAACAAATTTAATATATACTAGTCTTCTTCAAGGACTGTTTGGAAATAATAAAGGTGGATAATTTTTCCTTTGGGAGAATACTTCATAGTTATCTGAAGGGGCCTTTGTAAAATATTTAGTTCAAACCTTATCTTGAAATGAAATACAAACACAATAGTAACAAATTGTTAACTTTGGAATATTTTAGGGGTAGTAAGAGGATGTTTAATTTTAACAGTCATTATTTTATTGCATTCTGTGTTTTTCAAAATCCCAACATTTTCCTCTTGGAATGTGTGCTGTATATATGTATATAAGTTTATATAAAGTTACTCGAAGGTGTATAAAAGAATAGAAAAATTGATCAATATTTTCAAGAGAACACTGGATGAAAACACTTAAATATTACAGTAAATACTTCCTTTAAGGTTCAAGAGTGTGATGTCACCAATGAGTGACATGGGTGTGTTACTTCACTAACACGAAGCTTATTTACTTAATTATCAAGTCAACAATCAGCAGTGGCTGAAAACCTCTGTCAATTTTTTGAAGCACTAATGTAAGATATCTAAGATTTTACTCAGTTCTGAGATAACTGAAAGATGAGAAAGTTTACCCCTCTAGCAACATTTCTTTCAGAGACAGTCTGGGAAAAGATGAACCAAAGTTTGACACAAAATAATAATTCTTGCTTTTAAGAATTTAAAATAGCAGAGTAATAAAATACGCCAAACTTGAAAGCTCAGTGATATTAATTTTCTTGGGTTTTCCCCTTTTACAGTATTTTTCCCCATTCTTTTCACTTCTTTTCTTATCTTCTACTCATAACAGATAGGCGAAAATCTTTGGCAAGAATTAAATATGAAGTTGAAAAGTAGATTAGCAAAACATATTGACCTGCATGCTCTGATTAGTTACATGATAGCTTTTAAAAGTTATCTGGATACCACTGACAGATGAATGGAAAAAAAATATGTGAGATATATATATACATATATATACACACACACACACATATATATAATGGAATATTGCTCAGCCATAAAAAAGAATGAAGTAATGCCATTTGCAGCAAGATGGATGGACCTGGAGATTATCATACTAAGTGAAGTAAGCCAGACAGAGAAAGTCAAATATCATGTGATATTGCATACATGTGAATTGAAAAAAAAAATGATACAAATGAATTTATTTACAAAACATAAATAGATTCACAAACATAGAAAACAAACTGACGATTATCAAAGGGGTGGGAGGGACAAATTAAGAGGTTGGGATTAACATATACACACTACAACTTATAAAATAGATAACCAACAAGGACCTACTATACAGCACAGGGAACTATGCTCAATATTTTGTAATAACCTCTAAGGGGAAAGAATCTGAAAAAGAAAAGTGGCTGAATCACTTTCTTGTACACCTGAAACCAACACAACATTGTAAATCAACTATACTTAGAAAAAGAAAAATAATAAAAAATTAATAGTTAAAAAAAGCTATCTGGACATATAGAATTCACATGTGCATGGATTCATGTAGACCTGTTCAGGTGAATTACAGCAAGTAAGGTTTAGTAGAAACATGGGTAAACTGAGTTTTAGTGGCAGCAAAGCGTAAACTATGTCCAAAAAAGAACAAACCTGTTCAGGGAGTTTCAATAAAAGTGTAAAAGTATTTCACACTTCTGCCAGTTCGTTTCACAGTTCCCAGTGAAATATCTGCAGAAAGAATGGCCTTTATAACAACCTGACTGATACGGGCAGAAGGAGAACATTTGCTGGAACCAGGGATGTTCACTCTCTGTCTTTAAAACAGACTGCTTATCCTCGGGATGATTTTCCACCTGTAATGATAGGTACTACTTAATTTGGTTTTACTTTACGTATAGTCTGAGAGGACTTTGTACTTTGAGGATTAGAGAAATTAGTGAGAATATAGTGAGAGATTTAAGCTAGTGAAGGTTGTTGAGCAGGATCATGAAACGGAACGAGCCTCTTCGGAACCCTGGGAAAGAACGCTGGAGGCTGATGGATCAGCAGATGTAAATCCTGGCTACGCCAATGTCAGGCAAGTCTCTTCATCTCCTACTTTCCTCATCTACAAGATGAGAAGTTCTATTAGCTGATCCCCAAGGCCCCTTTAAACACTACAACTCCATGATTCCAAGCTCAGAGAACACTTTGGGTCCATGGAAATTTTCTTAGATTATAATTTTAAGTATTAGTTATGTTATTGGGTTTTTCTTCAGTAACTTTTTCCATGTTATTGATATATAATTGACAATATTGTGTAAATGTAAGGCATATAATGTGATGATTCGGTATACACATATATTGTGAAATGATTACCATGATTAGATTAGTTGATACACGCATCACCTCATCCAATTACCTTTTTTTATGTGTGGTAAGAACATTTAAGATCTGCTCTCTTAGCAGATTTTAGTATCCAATACAGTGTTGTTAACTATCGCCACCATGCTGTACATTAGATCCCTAGAATTTAGTCATCTTTCCTTCAGTGATTTTGAAGTTAAGCTGTCTTCAACTTACGCCAAAGGCATCACCATTCTCATTTTATAGATGAGGAAAGTAGAAGATGAAGTGACTTACCCTGATTCACACATAATCAGTGACAGAGCTGGGACAGTAAGGAGGGTTTTCTGATTGCTCCACTGGCCATCTTCCTTCTAAATGACAGGGAACGACCTATTTGTCATTAACAGAGAAAGTGATCCATTGGCTAATTGAGTGTCATTACTGAGTAACTTGTGTTTGTCACATTATTTCTCTGCTAATTATTAGAATAGTGGGAAATGCTCCAAAAGAAGCCAAAGAAAACAGAAAAATAAGAGCATGAGGACACGTGCTTATCCGTGTGCATGGCGCATTTTGTGTAGGTATGTTTTGACCATCTTGGCAGAAATAATTAATTCACTTTTTAAAATTCACACTTAATTGACTTAAAAAAATAAATCAAATGAGTTTTATGAGTAGTCAGGGCCTCTGCCTGAGGTCCTTCTCCAGATGCTCTGAAATCAGAATACATAAGGTAAAAATGACCCAAGTGGTTTGACTTGCCAGAGTCCATGATAACTGTAAATGTCTACAAACAACAGGAGATAAACTACAAAAAATCTATAAAATACTTCCAACAGCATTTTTCTGCATGTAACTGTGGTTGTTGACAAAAGCTTTCGTTTTCACAATAATTTCACTTCATATAATTTGGTCCCTGTTTTATCTCTAAGAATATTTCCCAGCACCGCTAGACCAGTTCTGGTCTGTTTCTATCCTCTTCACTTCCCAAATTCTTATAAGTTTTCTGTCACCTTTAATTTGTAGGCATACTCTATGACTCTCATTGTGCCTTCAGAAGCCCACCTAGGGATTCAAAACACAATATCAGATTCTAGTTGTCATCAAAGACTTAGTTTGGAAAGTGGCCCAACACCAATATGGTCCTTGTTTACCACCACACAGCTTGTTTTGATTGTTAGTGAAGTGACTCTTCAATCACCAGCTTTTCTACCAAGAAGAATCAAGAATCATCACAAACATTTGCTGCCCTTTTCAACGGAATTGCAAAGAAGAAATAACAAATGAGGAGCAGACTCAAAATGACCCTGAGCTCCTAATGTCCATGTGAATCCCTAGACAAGTAAAGTTCAGCATCTCTGTCCCGTTACCCCACGTTTAGCTGAGTCTGCCCAGAGAGGTGAGAGGATGGCAGAGGGTGAGGAAGAATGTTTTGTTCCAGAGTCTTCCTCATGCCTATGGCAACTGCTAGATATACCTCGGGGGTGATGAGTGCAGTCTCCAATCTAAGCGATCTCTATCAGAATTCCCCCATATCACAAAACTGGCCAAGCGATTTGACAATCACAGGACAGATTTCCTAGACTCATTTATGGCCTCCTGTGCCACAAATGGGATGCGAGATTCTCCTGCTGGGAAGTTAAGATGTAATAACTATCCTGGGGCAAAATTCAATACAATATAAAATAAAAATCAATAATAAGACATCTATTACTGCATTAATAGCGTTGAACTATGGTTATTTTATCAACTCACTCTCTCAGTAGAAGTCTGAGATGGAGACATGATCCTATTTTTATTTTGTTTGTTTTGTTTTATTATTCTTTGGTTTTGTTGCCCTGGTGTTTAGATCATCACAGCCTGAGCTAAGGCCTGAGTGGCCTAACATCTTCTTTTAAAATGTTATTATGCAAGTTTTTAGATGTGGGACAGTTATAATGTTTAAAAATGGCTAACATTGTTTAAAAAGTGAACTCATCTTTCTCTATTAGACTATTTCTGTAAGAGTCATATAAGAAGACTGTTAGCTTCATTCATGTTACTCCCTTTCTTTTTGCCAATCCTACATGGAATAATAACATCTAACACTTCTACAGCATTTACTGTGTGTTAGAAATTCTTCCAGGACTTTGCAAGTATTAAAACCATTAACCCTTCCAACAACCCAATGGGAAATGTACTGCTGTATTTCTCACTTTACAAATGAGGAAACGGAGGCAAAGAATGGTCGAACTACTTGATTAAGGTCACACAGCTGACAAGTAACAGGGGCAGGCCCCAGCCCTTGTAGTCACTGCTCCAGAGAGCCTCTGTGGGAAGTAGGATAGACCTTCCCCAAAAGAGTTTATGTCCTCTACACAAGTGAGAAGGCAAGATAGAACTCGAGAATAAAACCATAATCTTAAACTGGACTCTCAACCATTTAGACTCTGAGCTTCTAGGCATCCAGACATGTTTCTCAGTGGAGAGAGTCTGTGATCCTTGGCCAGTGGCTCTGTCTTATACAATTTTGCATAATATGCAGCACTTTTCAAAAACTTCAGAGTAACCATTGATAAATGTTATTAATTCAGTGTGTACTTTGTGCCCTCCTTAACCTCATCTGTTGGTGTGTCCCCCCTCCTTACTGGTGCCCATTTTCCCAGGGTTCCTGTGCTTGCTTGTCTGCACAAATGCAGCCTTGGACTTTGCAATTCACTAGTTCTATGCTGCCTACACAGGATTGCCTTTTGCAGCCAGTGTCCCAGCCTCTAAAATTATTCCTCTCCTCCATTCCATTATTACTTGGAAAGAGATGTGATTAATGGGATGGTGAGTTTCATATTTCTCTGGAAAATGTTTTATTATTGTTCCTATTAATTTTTTGTTTTATCAAAGACTCTTTGATGAGATTCTAATGTTTGTATTTAAAGCACAAAAACAGGGTGACAAAGGGGAAAAGGTTTAGGTAAGAAACCATCTTTCTGATTTCTAGCATCAGGCAGTGTGGTCAGGTTTCTACCATGCCTACTCGTGTAAGTGTGGTCCAATTCTGAGGACAAGCCTTGCAAAGGAGTCCTAAGACTTACAGCTGCCTTTTCAGGCTGACAATCAAACAAGAGATCACAATCAGACCTTGACTTATTATCCCACCCCTGCAGATGTGCTTGGTGCCAGGTATGAAACAATCTGGTTGCACAGCGCTGGCTCCACTTTGCTGAATATGCAATGCTCCTGACCTTTGCGGATGCTGTTCTTTCACCTGGACTAGCTTCCTCCTACCTGCCCCACAACCCTTGTAACCAGTCTTTCTCATACTTTGAGTACTGCTATGGGCAGGACACGGTTTCAATAGGAACTCCTCCTCAAGGTGGTATAAAATGTGTTTCCTTTGTGCCCATGTCATATATTTATCTTTTAAATGTCCTCACAGGGACCAGAATGTACCCCCTTTATCACAAATGGACAAATAATTGTCTCTGTACACAGTTTCTGAACATATGCAGAGTGCCATTTTTACTTTGGTTACTTTTTCACATGTACTTTTGCTCTGCCTTATATTTGCCACTTTCTAAATTCAAGATATCATCTTTCTCAAGCTGTATGAACACAACTCTCCCTTACTAAGTCTATGAAAGAAAAAATAAAGAATTTGAAGAAAATTATTTTATTTTACTGCATTTTATAATGGGGGAAAAGAGGAAGATACCCAAAGTGCCTAGAAGATTAACTCAAATTTTATGTCACTTTGCCCAACATGGGCTACTACTGAAGATATTTTAATTATTGAAGATGAAATAAGAAACAAAAAAATATTTTAAATAGTGTGTATTTCAATTTAATTCCATTTGATACTTATTAAGTATTAACTATGGCCCAGTTGATATTCTAGGTATTGAAAATACAGAGGTGAATAAGTTCACAGTAGAAATTAGAAAGAAAAAAGTAACAATTGACCTGATTTAATATACTTTCATAAATGTAAATTTTCAAAAATCAAAATTAACTCATAATGGAGGCTAATTTGTAATTTCATTTGGAAGCCTTTAAAAACTCATTTTTTCTAGTCATGTCTACAGATTTCCAGGATCCTCTATGAGTTCTACTGCCTATACCTTTGTGAGACCTTCTGCAGGCTGGGTAATTGCAGATACGTGAAGTGGAAAACAGCCAAAGACACTAGGAGTAGATACTAGAGTAAAAGGAGAATATGGGGCAGTGAGAGAAAAGGCTGAACAAAGGCTCTGCACCCTGATTAGGGCCTTTAATGAGACTCCATTAGTGCCGATGCTGTAAACCGATCTGGCATGTGGTTCCTGTGTGCTTTCTGGGTTCTTAGTTATCTTCAGGGAATCAGAGCATAGAGAGGGGAGGGAGCCAGGTTAGGGAGAAAGTGGCAAGTGTGACAAGAAGGATGAAGGGAAGGAAGGAAGGGAGGGAGAGAAGGGAGGGAGGGAGGAAGGAGAGGAGGGAGGGAGGAAGGAGAGGAGGGAGGGAGGAAGGAGAGGAGGGAGGGAGGGAGGGAAGAAAAATATCTGTAATGTATCCCTTCATCTTGGAGTTCAATATTTTCTGTAGAACCAAAGTCTCTAAGTCTTCGTTTTTCCACAATATCATTAAAAAACCATTCTCAGAAATGTATTCCCTTTTTGGCAGTCTTGGTGTTCAATTTTTTCCCTCTTTTTTGGTGCAAATAGATAAGCCTACCTGGAGCCTATTTGTTCAGGTGGTTTGGAACAAATCATGTATGATACTCTGCTCCACGGAGACATGGCTGAACATTAGGTCATTCTCTCCTCTGTTTCCTGTATTTTTGGAAGTCATTCATGCAGCAGCTGTAGCCACTCTTAGAGTGTGCAAGAGGCACTTCTCCTCCAGGTGCCATTCTCCAGTCGTACTAATGTTTTCCTTCCATATCCTGTGTGTATCGGTCAGGTCTTGCCAAGTATAATAGTCTCCTTTCATGTAGAAAATAATTTTCAATCCTAGTATCCATCTGAGAATGACCTAAGAACTTTCTAGAACATATGATAACTTTGTCAAAGTGAACATATTCTCTTAGGAGGCAATACTTATAGAAATTTTTGCATGTAGATTTTCAGATGCTTAATTTTATTAGCAAAGAAAAAATATTTACCAGAAAAAATTGTGAGGAGAGTTTAGTAGTCTTAATATTCAGAAAGATATTTTGGAGTAACTGAGATCCTGGCAATTTTTCAAGAAAATAAACTGCTTTATTGAAACAAAAAAGTATGTTGTTACTAGAACTGAGTAGAAGGTCAAAGTCCAGTCTTAGGAATAAGAAAAGAAAATCGAGTTAATAGATCTAGGTGTCTAGGTAAGAAGCACTCCATCCTGCTCAGGTTTTATTTATTAAAGTTTAAATTCCCCTGAATTAGGAGAGGACTAATCCCAGAGGCTGAGATAGCTTTTGACCCATGTATGGGAAACAAGTGGCCACAGCTGTGGGGAATGGAGGACTAATGTGACAGGGATCATATTCCTTTGTGTAAAATAAAGTAATCCACACATGCTGTGGCTATCACAATCTCTTAGGTACTCTGGAAAGGATTATCAATAAAGCCATCCAAATATCCATACTGAAATTAGATCTGCAGAATCTAATAGCTGATATTCATGTATTGGAGTGGCAAGGCATAAACTACCCTGGTCAAGAAATGAGAATGACTTCACCAAGAGGAGGGAAACCAAATGTAACGTGAATCACTAAAGCAGACATATTTCATACAAACTCTATTAACACAATGCTTTGAATGTGGTGTCCTAGTTTATTAGTTGGATGAAATTCTAAACCTGCCATGACTCTACAGCATGAAATTTCACGAAATTCATTTCTTAGTTTCTATTATTGTTGGGAAGAAAAAGTAATACAAAAGGAGGATTTAAAAGAGATATAAGGTTACTTGAACATTTCTTCAGTTCAGAGGCAACAAGTATTACTTCTAGTTTCTTTCTGTTGCTTATGTGCTACCTCCAGAATTTGGGATTCTTTGATCACCCCTTCAGAAATTATGACATCTATGTATAGTAGGAGTCATCTTTGAAACATGAAAATTTTGTTAAATAAATTATGACATTAACATGCATGCTTATGTGAATCCAACCTTATGACTGAATGCTAAGAAGAATGCTTTTCTATGTATTTCAAATTAGTGTTTATTTTTTCAGAAATGAAAAATTCTGACCAAATATTACTATGATAAAAAGGCAAATGGTCAAATCATAGTTATTATAATCAAAGGTAGATTTCACTTAAACTATTACTTAAAATATAAAATAAAGCATCAACATAACATAAAACATAAACATAAGAATGTTTTAAGTGTATTAATTTATTTTTCCAGCCAAGTTATATTGAGTACCTACTATGTGCCAGGTTGTATACTATCTTGTTTATATCCTTCCAATAACTTCTTATTATCATTAGAATAAATAACATTCTTAACATTTCCTTCAAGGTCTAATCTGAACACATGCATTCTCTGACTCACTATTTCTCACCAAGCATCTCTTCCTTCTGTTTCTATAAATCCCCAAAGTCCAGAGTTTTTGCACTTACTATTCATCTCTTGGCAACACGCATCCCCTCCCCACCCTGGCTGCCTAACCTCTGCTCCATGAATGATTGATTCTTTATCATACTGTACAATGGAGCTCAAATGTCACTTCCTCAAAGTGGCCTTTTGACTGCTCTTATTTAATTTCTATCATGACTTTTGTCAATTACTGATTTTTTTCTTTTATTTGTTTACTTGTATTTTTTTTTTTTTACTTTTCTTTTTTTACTTCAAGAGGAAAGAATTTGTGGATTTTATACCTATTTTATTCTGAATACACAGAATAGTGCCTATCACAAAGTAGATTTTTGATAAATACATTTTGCATGTTCTAGATGCTAGGGATTTAATTGTAAACATAGAGTTTGGGTTTGGCTTTGACAGAGTTCATGATCTCTAATGAATAAGATGTCATTTTCAAAGACATAGTCAAAGAAAGGTGTATTGTTGTTTTTGCTGTTATTTATCTACAACAGCACCCAGTCTTGCCATGTGAGCACAGGGTTTCATATGTATAGTCATAGCTCTGGCATTATTGTTGAGTAAGTGAATTTCTCCATATAACAAAATAGAAGAAAGATATCTAGATATCCAGTTTATATTTATTGCAGAGAAAGAAAATATTTAGGTTTGGAATTTCTTTCAAGAAAGTTGTAATATATTTATAATGTCTCATTATTCCTAGTATGAGAATATACCTTTATTCCTGCTTGTTATTTGCTTCATAATCAAGCAATGCTCGCATTAAAGTCTGCAAGTTTTGGGGGCAAAGGTTTTTACTTTATTATCTTAAAGATAGACTTCATTGCATTATATGGGGTAATACAATGTTCATACAGTAAATACTGAGTTCTATCCTTCCATTGTTGAATTGCTGAACATTATTTTTTACGTCGGTTTTAAGATCCTTTTGAGAGGAGAATAAAAAGGTTGGGAAATATCAATAATAAAAATATTGCTATATTATTGCCATGAAATTTATGGAGTTTATGGTTAAAGTTGTATTTGCAGGTAAACAAATATCCAGGTAAAAAATAAAACTTTATTTAGCTGTTCAGATATTTTAATATAACAATACCAAGTAGATATGTTTCTAAAGCTTCTCATATTTTCTCTCTTTGAAATGAGACTTCATTAGCCTTCCAAAAAAAAAAAAAGAAAAGAAAAGAAAATTCCAAATGCTGAAACCATTTTAAAAATTTTTGTTTACTCTTTTTCATATCTTTGTTCATGTTTTTTTTTTCTTTATTTGCTCTATTATTCTATCTCTACCTCCTAAATCTTACTTGAAAACCATATGACTCATATGTGATAAGTATTTCCTCAGTCTCGCCAAGGGATTATGGTCATTGGCTTTATCCTCATAGCATCAAGTACATATCCAACGGTCTTAATCTGTCTGGATCTATCTTGAGTATTTGTCACAACTAATAAAATTTAAGACGCCTTATAGCAGGTAGTGTTTTCATTCACGGTTGCATCCCCTTAGCACCTAGTATAGATGCTGGGCCATAGTGTTATTCAGTAAGTCTTTTGTAAATTGAATGTCTTTATGATTTAAGTTCCAAGAGCATTACAAAAGAGGGTGTCTTAAGAACCCGCTGTGGTGGACCAGTTTGAGTTGACAATTGCAGTTGATATCAGTAAATACTGCTCCCGCTATGAGTAAAGCATCTATCTAATTTTTTTCCTGATGTTAATAAGGAAAAAAATGCCAGAAATTTATACCAATAACATATTAGCAAGAGAATTGAACAATTCAGTTTATCTAGCTTTATAACATTAAAATACAAAACAAGTACCGTTTCCACAAAACACTCCAATGCCTTAGTGACTTCTGAAGAAACAGTTTGTTCTAATTATTTTTTATTTTGCTTGTTAAATTGTATGTGATATAAGCAAGCAAACTTTTTTTTTCCTCTTATGACATCAGGTTGCCAATTACACAGGTAAAGACCTAGCCCCTCCCTTGATCTTTAGGCAGAGCATAAAGCCAGTATCAAATACTTCATCAAGGAAATGATTGAAGGAGAAAACTTGTGTCTAAAATTTGAAAGTGTTCTAAGATTCATCTCAAATCCTCGATGTTTGGTGACACACATGGTTCTTGAAAGTGTGCATTTCAGATTATTAGTTAAAGAAGTACTGAAACCGATTAAAATGAGCAAGTCTGGGATGTCTTGAAGTTATATAGTGATGAAGGGGGACAAATCTAAAGAGAGTCCTAAATACAGTAGCAGAGGAAAAATATCAAATGCGAGAGCTCAGGAATGAGGGCCTTAATAATGGTTCCAAAAATTATGATGATAAATTTATTAAAAATCAAACAAAAAGCAATCAAAGCTGTTATAATTACCATTGCCCAAATAATTATATTGGACATGTATTTTATAGATACCAGAGGACCGTGTACTCGATTAATAGGTCAAGAAATTCAGTGAAAGGCAAAAAAGTGAAACTAGTTATCTGGGTAGGTGCATCAGTTATTTGTAAAACTGACAGTCATAGGATTCCTTCTGTTTGGGGCGTAGGCTCAATCTGTATCATTCTTCAACACCGAACTGACTCTATATCTTTGTTTTTGAAACAGATTGGTAAGAAATGAGACAAAAAAATTATTATAATGTTAGAAAGGCTACATTATAAAGGTTAAACTTTTTCCCTCGTCCAGAGTGGCTATTAGAAGCAAAATGTCATATTATCGTAATTATTAATTGTATTATTTGCCACCTCTTACCCTGATATGCAATACGTAGACTATTTTGGGAAGTATTGCTTGTAAGCTTTGATTTTTTTTTTTTGCCATGTTGTCATTACTTTAGTTTAGACTTACATCATACCTGTTTCAGATTTTCATAATAGGATTCTAATCATTCTCCCTGCCCCTGGTGCAGCCCCTTTCTAGAATCTATCCATAGTGTCACTGGGGTTTTCTTTTTTAATATCCAAATATAATCGTTTCAACTCCCTGTTTAAAATTTGCCTCAATCCTACTATTACATGCAGAATGAAGAACAAACTTTAATTCTCACTGGCCATTATTTCTTGGAGCCACACAATCTTGTTTATTGTTTTATAGAAATATTGATTGAGCATTTCCTGTCTCCCGTACACTGTGCTTATACTTCATATAATCATCATATTTATTCCTTGTAGAGGACACTGCCGATGCCCCAGCCGGTACCACCCACTGTTTCAGTGAGGGTGGGAGGCTAATGACTAATAAAGGCCTGCCCTCCATCAGATGGAAGTCACTTCACCCCGGAGGTTACACATTACTCACTCACACGTTTCATCCCACCCACAGCCAGTGACTGATGGGTTAAAAATTCCAGCCACCTTTTCTCCAAGTGGGAGTAGCTCTGGATCCGTCATGCTCTTCAAACTTTCCGTGGTTTCAGACAAAGGCTGAAGCTCATCTCTAGCTGAGACCGCATCCTTGCTTAGATTATTTTCCCCTGTCTTATCCACACTTCACATTTCCTGCCCCCTAAAAGCATTCTTTCTACAAAGCCTTGGTACAAAAATCGGATTCTCAGGTTTTGCATTTAGGAAACCGAAATTAAGATATTTTTCAGACGAACTCATGAAGCTGGTAGTGCTACTGCCCTTTTGCTTATGAGAACCTTGGGGTTCAAAAAATATTAGTTACTTCTTTCCCTATTCTTGTTTATTTTTTAGATTTTTTTTCTTTTTTGGAGTATAATTGCTTTATAGTATTGTGTTAGTTTCTGCTGTACAACAAAGTGAATCAGCTATATGTATACATATATCCCCGTATCCTCTCCCTCTTGATCCTCCCTCCCAACCTCCCTACCCCATTCCTTTAGGTCTTCACAAAGCATCAATCTGATCTCCCTGTGCTCTGTAGCAGCTTCCCGCTAGCCATCTATTTTACTTTTGGCAGTGTGTATGTGTCAATGCTACTCTCTCACTATGTCCCAGCTTCCTATCCCCCCCACCCCCCAGTGTCCTCAAGTCTTCTCTACGTCTGCATCTCTATTCCTGCCCTGCCACTAGGTTCATCAGTACCATTTTTCTAGATTCCATATATATGCGTTAGCATATGGTATTTGTTTTTCTCTTTCTGATTTACTTCACTTTGTATGACAGACTCTAGGTCCATCCACCTCACTACAAATAGCTCAATTTCATTCCTTTTTATGACTGAGTAGTATTCCATTGTATATAGTGCCATATCTATATTCATTCATCTGTTGATGGACATTAAGGTAAATTATTACAGCATGTCACAAGTGCAAATGGCTTTAGAATTCAGGCAGGTAATATGCATGTGAACAGGCTCAGGTATAAGACTGTATACCTTTGAAATAATTGTTGAAGTAATATCTTGTATCACCACAAAATCCATCCAGATTTTTTTTTTTAAATAGATTTCACAGTCCCGAGTTGATCTTTGGCTGCAGGTCTTTCATCTCAGTCCCCAAATCCCAAATGGATAAGGACACACACATTTGAGACACCAGACTAAATGATTTAGTGTGTGATCCAACTAAGCCTCCACTATACCATGTAAACTGGGCATTTGTGGCAGACAGACACTGTTGGTTTTGTCCCCTACAGCCGTCTCTCTCTCCTTTTACCCTTACTGGAAGAACTTAATTTGTACTGTAATGGCTGAAAATGTCACTCAGACTCGTGGCTTTCTTGGGGCTAGGAATGGTCATGTGACCTCTTCTTTGGAATTATGGGAATTATTCTCATCCCTGATTAAAAAAAAAAGAAAGATGCCCAATAAAAAAGTGCAACCTATTGTTCCTGGTGTTTCTGTGAGAATGTGCTCTCAGGGCTGCTACAGCCCTCTTGTGACCATAAAGGATGACATTGACAACACAACAAGGGCAGAGATCAGAGAGATGGTGAAGGTCGGGACACTAAGTGATAAAGATAAACACGAGCACTGAAACAACTTTGAACTCTTTCCTTCAGATTTTTTTGTTTTGTTAAAAAAAAATAGCAAGCAAGAGAGAATGCACTCTTGTTTGAGCCACCTTTGTTGGTATTCTGTTCCTTGCATCAGAAAGCATCCTGACTGACGTGATGTGAGAAAAGTAAGCCTCAGATAATTTTAGTGGCTTGATCAGTTTTTCTATAGGTAGTTGGTAGGAGTGTTAACATTCAGATTTGGGCCACCTGACACTTCTGTGTAAAGGATTTCTCCTTCTGTGGCCTCCATGTTTAGGAAGACTTCCACATCTTTGTATAGTTTTCCTTAGGCTTCTTTCAAATGCTCTGTTGACCAAATGGTTCAGGACACCTGGATTTCACAGTGATAATAAGCATAGGGGAGAATGTTTCACTGAATTATTGAGGATGAGGACCCAGCTTAATTTTGTTCTCTTTAAAGTATAAAAATAAATCTTTGCTATCTGAAGTAGTTGAATCTCAAAAATAGCACTTTTCCACCTCCTGTTCACCTTTGTCTTGAAAAAAAATTCTATATGAGTGAAGAATAAGATAATTTGATTCAAATATTGATTCTCAATTTTTCAGTACATAGGTGTTATTTTCCATACTCAGGAGATTTTTCAGAAGGCACATTTAAACAGTCTGGAAGGTTTAGCCCTCTATCTCAGCATATGTAGTGTATAGAAAAAGTGAAAACAGGAATACTTACCTGAAAATAAAGTCTCCAAGTTCTCCATGAGAGGTAAATATGCATGTATTCAAATAGAGATTTATATAAAATCACCATAGCATTTGCATTAAGGAATATTTTTCACAATGCAGGTAACTCCTGTTTAAATATATAAATTTGAAAGAGTGAGTTATTTTTATGATCAACTTGACATTTCTCAGGACTTTTATCTATAGATTGCAAAATGCTTGCTAGTTTTTTTCTGAGACAGACCTCTGCATGAGGCTCAATAATCATGGTCTTATTACTACCGTGAAATTTCCATCTAATATATCACAGATAATCACTGCTACAGTAGAAATGCCAGAAAAGCGTAAACACCCAAAGGGCAAGAATTTAGAAGGAAGATATTTGTTCACAGGATGAAACTGAATAAGGGCAAATGAAGTATAAACAGTTGATTGTTAGAAAAACTTCAATAGTTTCCCAATCAAGAGATAGCAACTATTTCCTTTGGGAATAAATCAGAATAATTTGAAATGTTCCAAACTGATTTGTTTGATAAAAAGAATAATGCTGCTTTTTATAGTCCTTTGCAATTTAAAATGGATTACCATGTGCCTTTTATCATTTGATTGTTACAATTTTCCTGTAAGGTATATAGGCTAAAGAATATTATTTTATTATTTTACAGAGTATGAAACTGAAACACAAAGAAGATACTTGTCTAGGGTCACAGGCAGTGATTGGCAGATTTTGGTATAAACTCTAGAGTTCTAGTCTACTGTTTTTATAAATGCCACTGTTAGAAGTTCTGAATAACGAAAGCTGAAGAGAATATAGAATTTTCTGCATTTTCCTATTTTAGTTGTTAAGCAAAAAAAGCTTTTTTTTCATATTTTAGGGTTTTTCCTCTTTTATTATTATAGATGAACACAGAAGGTTGAGAATTGAGTTGCTTCCCTTAAAATCAAAAAAGAATAAAAACAAGTAACAGGGCATAAAACTTTACCATAAACTGGGAATATTTTCTATCTTGCTGTAGGTGATGATGACACAGGGCATACACATGTAAAAATTATCAAGTTGTTTATTTAAGATTACTATACTTTACTGTGTAAGATTTATCCCGCTAAAAAGGTAAAAATAAATATATATCATATATCTATACATAGTATATGTGTATATATATGTGTGTGTATTTTTCTTTCACTCTATAATGATCCATGCATACCTGTAGAACTCTTCTGTATATAAAATCAATGTGGCAATAACAATTTTGTCCAACGGTCACTTTGTTACATAGGCATAAGAAAACTGTTTTTTAAATTATGTGTACGATAAACTGTTCAAGAAGAATGTAAAACTTTTTTTATGATGTCATTTATATGTGGAATCTAAAAAAAATGATACAAATGAGCTTATTTACGAAACAGAAACGAA
The DNA here is from genome assembly GCF_030028045.1 of Hippopotamus amphibius kiboko. Classification (NCBI taxonomy): domain Eukaryota; kingdom Metazoa; phylum Chordata; class Mammalia; order Artiodactyla; family Hippopotamidae; genus Hippopotamus; species Hippopotamus amphibius. Next base: position 167,531,425 of record NC_080189.1, read on the forward strand.
CTCACAGATATAGAAAACAAATTTATGGTTACCAAAGTGAGGGGGCAGGGGTAAATTAGGAGGTTGTGGTTAACATACACACACTACTGTATGTGAAATACATAATCAACAAGGACCTACTGTGTAGTACAGTGAACTCTACTCAAAACTTTATAATAACCCACATGGGAAAAGAATCTGAAAAAGAATAGATATATGTGTATGTATAACAATCACTTTGCTCTATACCTGAAAGCAACACAACATGGTAAGTTAACTATACTTGAATATAACATAAATTAAAATAAATAAATAAAACTCATTATTAATTATGAATAAAATGGTTAGTTTACACAATGATATGTTTTTTTAGAATTGTTTTGCATTCTCCACTTATAATACCTAAAAGACCAATGGGCACAGAAAAGATACTCGATAAATATATACCCTCTGATCAAGGGAAAGAAACTTCAAAAATACAGGAGGTGCCCTTGACAAATCTTTCAGGCTTCATTTCTTCCTCTCTCCATATCTAGACTGCATCTTAACTCCACATGCTTCTTGGCTGCTCAGAGTCACTGGACCTCGCTTGGTCAAGCCCCCTCAGTCCTCCAAAGATTTCCATGAAGCTATCTCCGCTTGTGCACTGTTTTGGCTTTTATTTCTAAAGTGACCTCAGTTAGCTATAAGAAGAGGATGGGTAAGGGATGTGTGTGTGTGTGTGTGTGTATGATAGGGGGCAGTGAGTTGATGACCAACAAGATAATAGGTACTATGCTAGACATTTTACATACCTTAATAAATCCCCACAACACTGCAAGATAAAAATCGATCTCAAAGTAAATAAATATGCTACATTATGTCCATCTGAAATAAAGTTGAGAAGAAAAATCTGGTATGTCTCACTCTGAAGGGAATTTTATTATTATTCTATTATTATAATAACAATTCTTCTTATCCATATTCCACCAAAATTATGGAACTCTTTCATGTCTTTGGAGCTTCCTAAATATAGGTAGATAGAGATATAGATATCAGAATATATGCATATTATCTATTTCTAGATAAACAAATATATGTATATATATACTCCTCAGAATATATGCATAAATATATTCCCAGAAAAGTAAATTGCTCAGTGTTCCACAGTTAATTAACAAATTAATTGGGACTAAATTTATTTTTTTAAGAATTTTATTGAGATACAGTTAACAGACAATAAACTGCATATATTTAGAGCATACAATTTGATATCCCAATCTCCCAATTCATTCCCCCCCAACCCTCCCCGCTTTCCCCACTTGGTGTCCATATGTTTGTTCTCTACATCTGTGTCTCTATTTCCACCTTGCAAGCTGATTTGTACCATTTTTCTATATTCCGCATATATGTGTTAATATACGGTATTTGTTTTTCTCTTTCTGACTCACTTCACTCTGTATGACAGTCTCCAGGTCCATCCATGTCTCTACAAATGTCCTTAATTGGGACTAAATTTAATGTAGATCTTTCAATTACTATCAAATAATTTCTCTTACATGAAGTACTAAGGTGCTAAATATCCACTCAATAATGCATCACCTCTCCCAAAAGCTAGTAACAATTTTTAAAAGACTATTGTAAAGAAAAAAATACAATTTGAAGAAAAAAATACTTAATGGTGCTATAATCCCATCCCTCCCTTACACGTATCATAGCCATTTTTTCACTGTTTTTTAATCACATGTATTTTCTCACTGCTCATACTAAACATGGAGCTTTGGAATTGAAACCTCTGTTATTTGTTTGCTTTTAATTTTTGTTTTTTAATTCTGGGGCAGGGCTTGGCATATACTAGGTACACAATACCATTTGATGAATGAATGAAGAATAAATGGTCCATTGGCTAGAGAATAGCATTTTGGTCACCATAGTAATAAGTGAAGGAGTTATTTTTATAATCCAGGGAAGCCTCTTGAGCTACCTTGAAAATATTACCTATATGACAGCCTACTTAAGTGGTAAGTAAGAACAGCAGCCAGGGTAGAAATAAGTCTGTTATTCCCACAGTGGCTGTTATTACAAGATGTACACTTGATTTACCCCGAAGGAGAAAGATACAGTGCTTCCATTCACTGGATTTCATTCCAAGAAAAGAAAGTTGGTGAAACAACGCAGAATATTGATCAAAATAGACACGTTAGTTTTAATCAACCTATGTGATCAATCATTTTGAAAAGATTATTAGATTCTGCTACAATTCATTTTATATGATGATTTATAAGGATAAATTCCCTATCTCAAAAGGAATAGGGATGGGGAGCCTGCCTGTTCCTCCCACTTTTCTTATAAATGGCCAGATCTACCCTTCCTTTCAACGATCAATGCTAAATATATCCTCCCTAGATGCCTGGTCAATTAAGATCAGATGCACAACCAAAGTGAGTTTCTTCCCAATAGTAAGCGGGTTTGCTGCCTGGAGGTCAGTGTCTGGACTTGAGGTTATAGACGCAGATGTAGGAAATTGTCAAAAGAGTAAGACACACTTCATTAGCTGGAAGTGACTGAATGTTTTCATTACAATAATAGTAAGGTCATAAGCCTGAAGAAGAATTCATATTGCATATTGGTTAGATTTAATTATAGAAAGCAGTTTGTCAAGTCACTGACAAATTTTATCAAATGCCATCACCATCTGTAAAGACACTGGCAAACTGAAATGTTTCCAGTCTGTGTCCCTGAAGGTGGATGCCTGGTTCTTGTGGTCATCATGAGAAATATGAACATACAGCCTCATTGGAGGAGAAGAAAAGTGAATTTTTGGGTGTGTGAAATTAAATGATTGGGCAAATTAACTGTTCTTTTTGTGGTTAACAAGGGCTCTCACAAAAATTTTATTTGTGCGTCATTGAACTTCACACTGGTAAAAGATGTAAATGACAAAAGCCCCACACCCATCCACTATAATAGTAAAAAAAAAAAGAGAGATTGCATCATTGATTTTTTTCTAGAAAATGACCTGCTTCCTTCAAGTTCCCTTTAGACCCTTCTGATGGCCAGAGTCTCCAGGTTGCCTCCTTTGAGCCCTGCTGCTGATTGGGTTTACGCTCTCAAAAGTCTGTGGCAGCTTAAGATTGTGCTCTCTTTATTCTGTTCTGTACACTGTTCCCAAGGTGACCCTCTAAATCCACAGTTTTACGCTGTATTGTGATGAGGGGAGAAAGTGCCATTATCCTAGTAGGAATAAGAAGGGAACTTCATTCTCTGCCCCTTGCTGTAAAAACAATCCAGGCCTGGACAAAATCCATTTTCTTTCTGGTCTGCCCACTTAGCATGTCAACATCTTCACTACATTGTTAAGTACGGTTTACCTGGGCCCAGAATCTACCAATAACAATATCTGGAAGGATTTTTTGTTTTGATTATTTTTTGTTTCATTTGTAGCTTCACAGGAAAATATTTTGTTTCAGAACGACTTAAAGCTATACTGTGATGTGAATTATATACAGGTTTCTTTATAGCTACTTCTATCGTTATGCTGCAGTAATATTCTGATATTCATTTCCTATTGTGTTTTAATAGTATTTCCAAATCTTCACGAGTAACTAGTAAAAATTCTTGGTCTGTTGGAACTGAATCTTTTTATCTCACCTAATATTTTCCTCCCTTCTCCTCTTCCTCCCTTTCACCCAGTCCCTCCCCCTTTTTCTTCTCCTCTTCCTCCTCTCTCTCCTCTTCCCCCCCTTCCTTTTTCTTCTTCTTTCCAATTTTAGCTAGGTGTTATTTTACACAGAGTTACATGTATCTGTCTTATGCATAAGGATTTCTTGCACTGGTGTCTTTATTACTATTTGTGCAATATCTTTGTATGTATACCTGTCTAAAGTTGATGGTTCCTTCCTCTAAACTTTTAAAATTGAGTTGAAAAGGACAACAGTGTAGAATATTGTACATGTTGTGATGCCAAGAACATCGTTACTAAAGGAGACATTGAGCAAAGAGATGCAGGTAGGGAAACAGATGTCATTAGGCTGGAGAGGGTATGGTTGTTGGATGGAGAGGAACACTGGACATATGCAAGGCAGGCTGAAGACAGATTGGGAAACTTTGCATGTCAGGTTAAGTGATGTCAAATATTTCTGCATGTCAGAGAACATCACTGTAGATCTTTGATGAATAAAGGAGCTTACTCAGACGCTTGAATAAAAAATTCAAATTTGATGAAAATCAGACTCTACTTAAGTTGAACTGTCTGGGAGACTAAGAGGAAGTAGGTAAGAAAGATATAGATTAGAGCAGATGCTAGTTACAGATTAGAAGGAGAGAGACTTAAGAGGAAGACCAATTAAGAGGTGATTACAAAAATGTATGCAAGTGCCAATGAAGGTCTGAACCAGCAGAAGCAGTATTTGCCAACTGGCATAACAAAATACATAGACTGTGTGGCTTAAACAAAGAAATTTATTTCCTCACAATTCTGCAGGCTTTAAAGTCTAGGATCAGGGGGTAGGCCAATCCGGTTTCTGGTGAGAACTCTTTTCCTGGCTTGCAGATGGCAGTTTTCTGGATGTGTCCTCACACAGCAGAGAGAAGGAACGAGCTTTCTGGTATCTCTTCTTATAAAGATACAAACCCTATAGGATCAGGGCTCCACCCTTATGACTGTATTTAACCTTACATACCTCCTATAGGTCCAATCTCCAAACAGAGTTATATTGGGTGTTAGGGCTTCGATATATAAATTTGGGGAGGGGGCACAATTCTGTTTATAGCAGAAGGGAAGAAACCTAACCTAGCTGCTCCTCTCTTCAGGCCTCTTCTATGTCACAACGTCAAGTTTTGGGGTCAGGTGTAATGTTTAACAGCTCATTCTAGTGTTATAGGTACTGGAAAGAATTCTAATTAATATCTGAAGAGCTGTGTCTAACATTGGAAATAATCTGTGTAGTGCTGAAATAGGTGTTATAAGTACAGGACAAAAATAGGGAAACTTTCAGGAAACTGGGAGGGAGAAGGATTCGCCTTGGTAACCTGATAGCTGCTGCCACCTTACACCCCGCAACCCGCCTGAACTGTAAACGTCTCATAGTCTCCAGATTTCAGATAAAGAGAACATGGACTCCTAGCTCCATAACACAGGGAAATCATATAGTGTTTCTCATTCCACATTACATTAGCTCTCTATACAAGGAGCCTGAAAATAATTGAGAGTCTATGGTCCCAAAACCCCAATTGGGAACGGCTTGTTAGTCACATGGGAAAGTTCGAGGAGAGGATTTGCATCCTTTGGTTCTTCCCTCCAGGCTCAAGATGATCTGGCAGGAAATCGTACCAGGTTTTAGAACCCACAGTTTGTCCTGAGACCCATGCTAGACTGCTTCTTCTCCTGTATCTTAGTAAGAGGGGAATGGCAGGGGTGCCCAGAGCAGAAATGTGGATGCAGCTGGTGGTGTGGTTTTAAAGCATGTTTTCAAAGCTAAGTGCTGGTCCTCACCTCCAGTATCTATGGACTGAAGGTAAATGACAGTTGGACTGTTTCATTCTAGACTTAGTGCAGTGTTATGAATCCAAGCTATTCAAAATGCTAATAGGATCCTGAATCCTTTCAACTATAGGACACACGATTATGTATCTGATCTTGTATATAAACAGTAATGAATGTGACAGTTTTCTCAACCACTTGGCATTCCACATGACCTGCATTTTTAAGACCTTTGGACTGTTGCATTTTTCCTAGAATTTTTGTAATTTATAAGTGTGATATCATACAAGAGGCAGAGGTGTTTATTCAGTGGCTCCCTACCTGCCCCCTTCCTCTATTTCTAGGGACCCAAACTGGTTTGAGTTGCTAATAGGCAGTGGCATTAGAATCAGTTGTGGAGAAAGGAGATACTGGGGTGGTCAAAAAGTTCGCTCAGTTACTGAATACCTTGTTCAAAAAAGTTCTTCCTGGAAATGAAACATGTGCCTTTTATTTTTACTTAAAACCGAACGAAATGTTTGGCCAATCCAATACTTTTTAATTTTGTTTGGCCTTCAACACAGAGGTACATTTCTACTAAGTGAGCATTTATCTCCAGTGCCTTGAATACCCCAGGATAATATGAAAGTTGCGAGAACAGCAAAGTTGCAGTAATTTTATCAAATCTATCAATTCTTGTTATTTGGTACAGAATATATAGTACGGTGAATATAAGTATGACTGATTTTTTTCCTGTTATTTATTGGCCTAAGTTTGCATGATTGGATGGAGGGAGTTATTGGAAGAACATCTGTTGATTTGGGGATTATTAACTTAAATTGTACTACATAAGCCATGCATTCAGTCCTGTGTATATTACAAATGTATTTTATAACATTTTTTTAAATTATTATTACGCAGAGTTTACCTCATGTATATGTCTTATACCAGAGGATATTTAAAGCAAATATAAGGTAAATGATTCAGGATATTTGTCCATTTTTACTAATAGCACATAAAATGGATTCTGGCCATTTCACCACTATATCTTATTTCAGTATTAAAGTCTGAAGATTTTTACCCCAATCCTGGTAATGTTCTCCCTGCCTTCACGTCCTCTGTCTTGTTTTATTGGATTGCTTGGGGTAAAATATTAATTAAAGGTGAAAGATAAAGAAGTGAAGCAGCAAATATTTATCATTCTGTTGAGGATTTTTGTTATAAAAAGGAAATGAGTCTGTAGTAGCTGGAGGGGAATATGGAATCAAGTGGGGTTTTACTTTATGTAGAATGTTGTTTGCTTTGTTTTTCAAAATGTTAACTTTTTATTTATTTATTTATTTATTTATTTATTTATTTATTTATTTATTTAAAGACAGGCTATTCTACAGCAAGTTGGTGTTATGCAGAAGCAACCTCCAGAGTAAATGGACTGCCTCTTAGGAGGAGAAGAGTTGGCAATTGTTCCATTGTCTTTAATGGTTACAGTCTTTTTCCTTGGCTGGCTATTCTTTAGAAGCTGATGTGTGGATATAGTTCCAGGCCCCATTATTTAAATCTGCCCCATTTCATTCCAATGAACTTTATTAATGCCCCCATTTTATATATAAGATTAAGTCACAAAATTCATGAACTCAAAAATATCTCACTGAAGTTGTCCTGCTTAATATCACCATTGCTCTCGTGACCTTGCTTGTGCCTGAGCCTGCTGAATGAATTTCGATACCTCAATGGAGGGGAAAGGAGAAAATCTCAGGAGGGGAGTCAGACATTGCACTGTTTCCTGGATCTGCCTCTGACACTGGGCTAGATGTTCCCTATGCATTGCTTCATTTAATCCTTACAGAAATCATGTGAGATAGTCAGTATCCCCATTTTACGGAAGAGGAGATTGAGGTTCAGAAATGAGGAAGAATTTGCTAACAGCCGCACTACTTGGAAGTATTGGCTTTGCAATGAGAACTCAGGTATTTCCTCCAGAGGCTGGCCTTGGTCCTGTTCATCTCACTGATAAATAAGGCCTTGCAGGGCAATGGGGGGAACAACATTTCGCTGGTCAGGGACTAGAGTGTGGCACCTGGCTGAATGAGAGTAGATAAAGGACAGTGAACTGCTAACATTTAAGTGTTTTTCCCCTCTACCTATTAACTTTTAATCAAATTAAAGAGGAGAACCTGATGAGCTGTAGAACAGGTATTAGCATCTTCTCATTATGCTATAATCATAAACAACTACCTGAAATAATTACCAAAATATCTAGTAGTTGGATGCCATGTGATATACTCAAGGCCCTGTTGCTCAAACTTAAGTATCTGTAAAGTGTTAGTAGCATCACTCCCTCAGATATGTGAGGTTCATTTATAACAGTCTGTTTTTTAAATTTCATCATTGTAAAAAAAAGAGGAGAGAACTAAAAATATGAGGCAACATACACATTACAAGCCATCTGCCAGTGCAGGCTCTTGGAAGCATAGGCACCACCCCAGGTATCATCTTTAGAACAGCAATAATCTTGGAGTCCATTTTCCTAAATTTCTGGAGGCAGAACGTGGAGGTATTTGGTGTTAAGATACCTCAATTCAGTATGGAAAAATCTTTCAGCCTATATATGAATGATGCTAAAATTTCTTAAATAATCCAAATGTCATTGCTTTCCTTTTTTTTCTCCATTGCCATGGTGCCAGCCTCCTTTTACTTTCTAAAATATTTGTAAGACATGTTTAGGAAGTCTTCCTTAACATTTTACTTCTGACAGATGCACTGTGACCATATACAGTTGGATCCAAATTGTTTTTATTATGAAAGAAATATGTGGATTTGAGAAATAACTTTTTTCTTTAGAATAAACCATGGGAATCTTTCAAGGATGCTGGATTTTTTCTTGTAAACAATTTCGGCTCTCGTTTATCTGACTGCCAAGAATAAGGGCTACTTCAGTGAACTGAATGAAAGTTTACTCTTCAAAATTAACTGTTTGGGACTATGGTTTATTACCTTACTGCCAAGATAGAATCAATATTCAACAAATGTAAATTAGTTTTGTAGCTTTATATCACGCATTGCTTGGAATCAAAGATTTTTAGAGGGCTGTGCATCTAAAGAATTATCATGTTCTATCATTTCAGTCTGTGAATGTGGCAGCCAAATCCCAGGAAAAAAGCCGCAATATGCTTTGTTCTAAATCACAAAGCAGGGAAGTGGCAGAGCTGGGACTAGACCCACTTGCCAGTTTTGGTACTGAGTTCATTCCTCTACAGCACTCCTTCACAGTCATGACAGCGTTACAGATGAAATGCTGAGTTTAGCTGAAAAGACAAACGTACAAAATGTTTAGAAATAAACAATACTATCAAGTGAGGCTTTATTCTTGTCTCCTACTCTTTCTTAGGAAAAATCCCAAACACCATTGCTTTCTATTCAGTCTACTTAATAACTTTGTTTACTCTGAGAATGTAAGACTCAGTCTATAAACTCTTTCCACCAAAAGTCTCTTATCTAGGATGACATTTTCATGGTTTACTTGTAGATTACTTTTGATTATGTCCCCGAAATAAGCTAAATAAGTACATTATTGTAAATGCATTCAGTGATGGGATACCAGGAAGAGAAAATTGTAGTACTACATTCCACTCTTATGTCTGACACTTGAGTGTGTCTCTTCTTAATTTCTTGGGGTGCAGGTAAAACCTAGGGTGCCACCAAGTCGTGACATCGTGGCCTGACAAACAAGAGTCACATTTTGCAGAGAGAAATTATGCTGTGGTGAGGATGCTAAGGCTCTCACTCTCCTTTCTTCCTGCTTAGTCCTTCTTGAGTGTCCATGGTCTGCTTGCTTCCTAATCTGATGGGTTTTCCTTCAGCTTCATGGGAACCTTCCTGATTTTTCCAGGCCATAAGATAGACTTGAATTCCTGCATCCTTAAGGAAGCCTTAAAATTCAGTTTAACTAAGTTTTATATTGATGCTAAGGAAATATTTCTTGATATTAGAAAAATATTTACATATAAAAATAATAAACTTAAGAAAATCTTAAAAATAACAAAAATATACTAAATATCCTACCTTCAGGGAATGTTTAAGTACATTCTTGTACAGTCATTCAATGAAATTTACACAACTACTTAAGAAGTTTATGAAGACTGTGATAACATAGAAACATTTTTTTTTTAATGTAAAGTGAAGAAGGCAGGACTCACAATTTTAAATCAATGTGATAATTTTGCATTTTTTAAAAATCTTTGCATAAAAATGCTGGAAGAATTTGCATAGATGTATTTACAGTATTTTCACATGGATGATTTAAAAGTACTTCCTACTTTCATACATTTCTCAAATTCTATTTAACTTATTCTTTCAACAAATATTTATAGAACACAAAATATGTGTCAGGTTCCCTGTTGCAGACAGAATTGTGATTGAGACAGGCGAAGGGACTTAGCTAACTGCTTTCAAGGACTAATGAAATAACAATTAAAATGCAACCAGAGCATAATGAACTAACAGCCATGATGGGGTAAGCCAAATTTTGTAAGAAAATATAATGAAGAGTACCCCAAATTTGTAAGGAGGTTACAGAAGGGAATATTGACCAGGATACCTTCAGCTGCAAATAATAGAAACCATGATGCAAAATGTTTTTAAAAATAAGAAATATGTTGATTCGTGTGGGTTGAATTGTGTTCTTGAAAAATATATGCTGAGGTCCTAACCCCTATACCTATAAACCTTGTTTGGAGATAGGGGTTCTGCAGATGTAATCAAGTTAATCAAGTTTAAAATTGAGGTCATCTGGGGTTAGGGTGGGCCCCCAAGTCCAAAGACTGGTGTCTTTATAAGGAGGGAGAGATTTGGAGATAGACACCCAGAAGAGATTCGCACATACAGAGGGAAGCAGACCATGTGAAAGTGGAGGCAGAAGTTGGAGTGTTGCGACTCCATGCTCTGAATGCTGCAGTGGTAGACAACCTTTGGTATAAAAACTATCCGGGGTACCCAAGGATTGGTTTAAGGGAGTTTGTCTGGCCCAATTCATAAAATGCCCACATGCTTGGCACCATGAGGCCATGCAACCCACCCCAGTTCACTTCCACCATATCTCTATATATTATATAGTAACCTTTTTTATTGTTATTGTTTTTATTTCCTCTCAACATCTTCCTGTTCTACTGTCCTCTACTTAAGCAATGTACTTGATCCAAGCTTCATTGCCTTAGGGGACGCATAGGGCAAGGATGGAAGCAGAAGAGCACACAGTATTATGGCTTTGTTTTTAAAGCCCAATTCCTTAGGAAAATTGATGAAGTATTATTCTTATGGATGGTGTACCAGAAAGAGGGAATGAGAGTCCTAGACATACACAGAGTCCCTTGATGACACAGGAATAGAGAAGGATTTCCAACTGGAAACCTCTTCCCTGAGACAGTGAGAGAGAAGCAGGGGAAGAAGTAAGGAGGGAGAAAGGGAGGCAGATAGCGATCTGAGGTTTTCAAGTGGAAAAAGACAACTAGCATCAAACATGTTTCTTCTTAGAAGCACTGCCAGGAAGATGTCAAGATTCTAAAAGCTATATATAATGACAGTATACATGTAGGCAAATAGAAAATAGGTGCTCTCACAAAAACATAGACCCTTTGCTGGTAAAGAAGCATCAGAACCCCAGGCCATGCTGATAAACACAAGGACAGCTCCATTCAACCTGTGTGAACCAGAGACTGGGGACTGATGTTTTCCCTTACTCCTTGATGCCATGCACAGCATAATACTCCATAACTGTGTGTTAAATTTGATTGGGAGGAAAATTGGGAAAGGAAGAGTTAAAATTGTATCCTGCCACCTAGTAGATAACTAAAAAGTTGCATCATTTGCACACCTGAACTTGTGGACTACAATTCATATCCTCATGCCATTTTAAAGAACCATGTTATCAATTATTTCAACTTCAATGCCATTATCAGGACTTGTACCATATTTTTCACTTAGCTTGTATTAACCTGCTAACAGAAATACGATAGCTTACCAAACAGATTTTTTTGTTTGTTTATTTTTTAATTTATTTTTGGCTTCATTGGGTCTTTGTTGCTGTGCAGGGGCTTTCTCTAGTTGCGGTGAGTGGGGGCTACTCTTCATTGCAGTGCGCAGGCTTCTCATTGCAGTGGCTTCTCTTGTTGCAGAGCACAGGCCCTAGAGTGTGCGGCTTCAGTAGTTATGGTGCACAGGCTCAGTAGTTGCAGTGCATGGGCTCTAGAGCACAGGCTCAGTAGTTTTAGTATGGAGGCTTAGTTGCTCCATGGCATGTGGGGTCTTCCTGGACCAGGGATTGAAACTGTGTCCCCTGCATTGGCAAGTGGATTCTTAACCACTGTGCCATGAGGGAAGTCCCTGTTTGTGTTATTTATTCATTTTTTTCAGAATAATAAGAGAGACACATTTATAGGTATTGAGTTGAGACATTTAGGGATGTCATCTGGTACTCGAGCATGTTACTTTTGCCATGCCTACTTTGTTGGTGTCACTATCATGCTTGTCGCGTCATTATCACAACCCCAGACATCATGTTCATGTTCAAAGTAAGTATAAAAGGTGCCAGATATGCCTGAACCTCTTTATTAGAAAAGAAGAAGATCTCACAGGGAGCTCCAGTTCATCTCATTGAACATCTACTGGCTTGCCTATCTGTAAGGATATTGGAGCTGATTATATTGCTGTAATAAATAAAATCAGGATTCTGTTAGCAAGGAATCTTGGGGAATGCATATGGGTTATGCAACTGACAGTGTTTCCAATTGACTAATGGCGAAGTAAGACAAGGAAAAGAGCCCTTCCTAATTGTTTCCTATTACTTGTCAACAGTCTCTCCTATTCCCAAGCCCAAAGTTTACTTGAAGACTCCTAAGACAGGACGATAAAGGGAGTAACTCAATATGGTTGTGCATTCACGGTGATTTTATGTTCATTATTTGATTGTTTTCTCACTGCCAACTCTGTTTATCAAACACTGATTGGTATCAGACCTCTAAGCCTCTAATAAAAAAGAAAGAAAGAAAGAAAATCTTGGCTCTTTTTCTGTTTATTTTCTATTTATACTCTTTGAATTAAAATAAACTTTAGCCATGAGTATAAGCCATATTCTGTCAGGCTTGGTGAGTTTTGATAATACTGGACAAATCCTAAATTGAGAAGGTACACTTGAATGCTGATTATGAAGCCTAAAGGCAAAACAGCATAAATCCCTCTAAAGTCATTCCCATATGTGAGCAGAGGGCGCAGGGGTGGTGGGGCTTGGGGACAGTCTTTTAGATGGCTTATTTAGCACCCTCTCATTGGTGATGGTTTGTTAGAATCTATCACGCTTTGACCAAAATGCCTTGCAGAGGTGCAAAGTACAGACAAATAAGAGGACAGAGAAAAGAGATGGTGTGCTTTTACCAAGTCCCTCTTCCTAAGCAATCTAAGAGCAGTGCTGGATGTCAGCCCTAAAATTAAAACTGATTAAATATAAGTCTATATATTTTACTCCTTTGGGAGAAGGACAGAGTAGTCCAGTAAAATCTATATCATACTCTGACTTACTTTGGCATTTACCTTTAAGCCTAAGGTCACATTTGTCTGATGAATACCAAGGCCTTCCTTGAATATGTAGACTATCTAACCATGGCCTAAATATGTTAGATCATTTTAAATTTATTTTTTATTTATTGGCCTCTATTCATATTCAAGCAATGATGAAAAGATATTCTCACTCTAAGTTGTGTGTACGTGTGTATATGTGTGTGTGTGGTTTGTTCTTGAATAATTAGTTGCATTTATTCATTCACTAATTTTTTTAATTCAATCACCAAATATTTATTTAATATCTACTTATATGCTTAGTGCTGCAGATCTTGTGGTTAACAAGACAAAGGAGGACTCTGACCTTCTGAACTGGTACAGCTCTTTGTGCATCACAGCCTGGCACCAATCAGAACATGTGAACATCACACCTCCTCCCCACACACAGGCATAGTACTGCACCTAACCTAGTTTTTCTCCCATCAGTCTCTGTCCTACACTTGTAATTATGAGTGCAGAAGACATATCTTCATCAGATTCAGAATAAGAGATGAAAGAAGAAAAAATAGGTCAATGGCCTTACAAATATAACTTGATTTTAAGTTCCTCGGGCAGTGATAGTATATCCTCTAGATTCTGTAGCCCCAGAATCTTCCATGTAACCTCTGATCAAAAATATATATCTTAGAAATGAAACCCATTCTTTAGTGCTTGGAATTTGTTGCATTTTTATATGTCTATTTTCCCTCATTCCTCCATTCTTTATTCATTTATTTAACAAATATTTATAGGTTTACTAGGAAGCTTGAAGAATTATTTTAAAAGTTGCCATACGGATATTATGCAGTTTTCAGCTACAATTATTAGAATGATCTTGAAAATAGAATTTTCATAGAATGGTAGAGGTGGAAGACAGATTGCAGGGGTTTTGAAGGAGGATAAAAGAGGAGTAAAGAAAGGAATTATTAGGTAGACTATAGTCATTCAATGAGTTATCCAAAGACAGGACCTCAGTGTTCTAATGAGTTTGAGGCATATACTTTTCATCCCTTCTCTTTGACCTGAATTTTGTCCTGAAGGCTATTTTCACTGGGCTATGTGCCTAACTTCTTGCTTTTACTAATCGAAACACTCTAGTCTAAGTTCTGTCTCTTAAAAGAAAGAAAAACAAGCTCTATTCAAGTAGAGCTTCTCTCTTTGTATTTCCTTATTCAAAACTCCATGATTCTATGCAAGAAAAACATGAACACAACACCTGCACAGGTCATTTCAACATGATCATTCTCAACCCTGTATCTTCATTGATATTTAATTACCAGTAAGAGGAATCTATTCAAGAAAGCAGGCTTCCCAGGAGCATTTTTCAACCTGCTTTAGATCTCTTGTATCATTTGGCGCTGTCTTAAAGAATTCTAAATTTGAGTTAAATGTTTATAAAATATTTGGACAAGCCTACAAACTGAGCAACTTTAAAGTACGTTTACATCACAGTGTAATTCTCTTACTTGAAAAATGACATTTCGATAGTCTTAAATAATGACTTCACATTAATCCAAGGATGACAATGGTTAAGAATTTTGTTTTTCTAGAGCGGAAATGACCTCAAGAGATTATCTAATTTAACTTCCACCTTTAGCTAATAAGTGATTATTACATGTTATAGGATGCAACTGAAGCAGTAAAGGTTAAATGTGCTGCTGAAGGACATAGCAGGATTTTCTAACAACTGAGGGTTTCTGGCCTCCTTTTCTTTTTTTCTTCATCATTCTAACTTTCTTATGCTGTAAAAACTTGTTTTTTGACCTTACATTAATTTGCATCTGAAACCTTGATTTACCTCTTACTAGCTATACAGCTTTCTTTAATCTCCTCAATTTGTTAACTTAAATATCTTTATTTTGTAAAATGTGGACAACTCCTATTCTGAAGGGATGCTGTAAGGATTGAAAATTACATATGTAAAGCCCTTTAAAAAAGATGCCCAAATAATTATTGTCATGTTATATCATTTAATACTCAGTATTTACTGAGTACTTAGTCTGTGAAATAATACCAGATATTAGGGAAATAAGATAAGATACTGCCATGTGTAAGAGGAGCTCATAGTCTTATGCAGGAGCAAAAGCAACATGTAATTACTATTCAATAAACCCAGATGCATAAAGCCAGCCCTTATGAACTTCTGTTTTGGTAACTGCAGTGACATCTAGACACGGGAGTAGGAAACTGCTTTAAGAATTTTATGAGTTTCCCATAAAACTCCTAGAAAAAACATAGATAGTAAGGTCCTTGACATCAGTCTTCACAATTATTTTTTGGATTTCACCCTAAAAGTAAGGCAACAAAAGCAAAAATAAACAAGCAGGACTACATCAAACTAGAAATCATCTGCACAGCAAAAGAAACCATCAAGAAAATGAAAAGGCAAACTGCTGAACAGGAGAAAATATTTGCAAATTAGGTATCTGTTAAGGGGTTAATATCCAAAATATATACAGAACTCATACAACTCAATAGCAAAACACACAAATAAACAATCTGATTAAAAAATGGGCAATGGATCTAAATAGACATTTTTTCCAAAAAGGACGTACAGATAGTCAACAGGTACATGAAAAGATGCTCAACATTATTACCGATCAGGCAAATGCAATTTAAAACCACAATGGAATGGCTCTTATCAAAAATACAAAAAATAACATGTTGGTGAGGATATGAAGAAAAGGGAAGCCTTGTGCACTGTTACTGGAATTGTAAATTGGTACAGACATTACTGAAAACAGTAAAGAAGTTCCTCAAAAAAATTAAAAATAGAACTACCATATGATCCAGTCATTTCACTTCTGAGTGTTTATCCTAAGTATACCAAAACACTAACTCAAAACACTAACTCAAATATGGACCCCCATGCTCACTGCAACATTATTTACAATAGCTAAGATATGGAAACAACAAGCATCTGTTGATGGATAAATGGATAAAGAAAATGTGAAATATATATACATATACATATATATATATATATATATATATATAATGATTCAACAATAAAAATGAATGAAATGTTGCTGTCTGAAACAACACGGATGGACCTTGAGGGCATTATGCTGAGTGAAATAAGTTAGACAGAGAAATACAAATACTATATGATCTCCTTATATGTGGAATATAAAAAAATTTCAAAAAGCTCATAGATATAGAGAACAGATTGATGGTTGTCAGAGGCTGGGGATGGGGGGCACGTGAAATGAATGAATGGGATCGAAAGGTACAAATTTCCAGTTATGTCAACAATATAAATAAGTTATGGGGATGTAACACAGCATGAGAACTATAGTTAGAACTATTGCATATTTGAAAGTTGCTGAGAGAGTAGATCTTAAAAGCTCTTATTACAATAAAAAAATCTGTAACTATCTATGGCGATGAGTGTTAACTAGACTTAGTGTGGTGATCATTTTGCAAAATATACATATATCAAATTATCATGTTCACATGTAACTAATATAATGTATGTAAATTATACGTCAATTAAAAAAATTTTATGAGTATCCATGTGGCAGTAAGGGACTAACTCCCTACACATTTTTGTTCATAAAGGTCAACTACTTTTTAAGTGTTCTCACTTTTTCACTATTGGGAACTCTCAGTCTTGGATGAATAGCCTCTACTTCTGCTTCTTTTAGTTCATCAACATAGCTGCTTAATGACTTGTGGCAAATAGTTATTTACATCTTCAGATTTTACCAAGGTCACCAAAACCAGGGCACTTACTTTTGAGTCAGTCTTGCTAAGAGAGGCTTGCCTTGCCCCTGGTAAGCTATTTCAATAATCTCCTGACCTTAATCTGGATATTCAGAGCAATTCAGGCAAAACTCCATGATTCCTCGAACTATATGTTTGCCCTCCAGTTTTTTGTCCCTCTGCCTGAGTGACTGGCACCCCTGAACTGTCCTTCTTTATCACCTACGGGTTGCACTGGCATTTCCGCTTCAGACCATCAAACTTTAAAGCATCATGAGGACCCTGAGCCAACCTGGGAAATGTGTGCCCTTTCTGGTCCAGCACCCGCCTGTTTGCTCAGTTCCATAAACTGCTGACTTATGAGAGCTCCTCACACAATGTGCTAGTAATCCAATTATTGAAGTTTAGCTGGGAGAGCTTATCCCAAACAAAGCAGTGCACATTGGCCTTCAAAAGAATGGGGCCAGGCAAGCGGGAGAAGCAAGATGAAAACTTTGGAGCTACCAGAGCAGCAGTGCTGAATGACTGATTACATTTTTTTTGTCTTTTCAATCAGAGCTTTCACATAAAGAGTAAAGCGCATCTCTACTTGCTGCGAATCTGGGCATCTTGACAGCCGGGTTTAATTCGGTCTTGCTTTCTGCCTGATGTGCAGTGACACACCGTGCAGGCTGGCCTGGCACAGCAGATGGATGGAATTGCGCTTGGGGCCCTTCAGCCCCCACCTCCTCCCTCTTTCCAGATTTCAGGCAAACATGGAGGTGCAAAGTACTGCATCTGGGTCCCAGGAATGAAGGTGACACTTTCTTTCTGGAGGCAACTCCTAGGAGCAGAGAGTGGAATTGAATTAACAGGTGACATTACTGCTCACCTTTGCTCTACTGTTCAGAGTCATAGTAAAGAGCACAGGTTCTGAAGTGGATTCTGCCCCTTCCCCCTGGTGCAACCTGATAAAAGTGATTTCATACCTGTTAGCCTCAGTTTACTCATCCCTAAAATGGGAGAGTATTAGTTCATACCTCAAAGGCTTATGATGAGAATTAATTCCTACTATGTTCTTAGCAAAATATCAGATACAGACGATGGACTTAATTAGGGTTTGCAATCTGCAAAAGATGTAATTTAATAATAATCATAATAGTATTAATAGTGTGGACTGTTCTGTGGTTCCTAGATTAAAATAATTTAGGCACTTGGGTGATACTAGCCTATAGACTGACTGCCTAATGAAAATGGTGACTTTGACCTCTAAAAAAAGGCATCAGACTGTCATGCTTTACTTAGCGTAAATGAGATTAGCATTTTGCAGCAGCCTCTCTGGGGTCTGTTAAATTAGCCTGTGAGGAATTAGAAGTCCCTAGAAAACAGGCAAGTTGGGAAGCTGCCATGGAAGCCCAGGTAGAGATCCAGGTGGGGATCTGGTTGTGTGTAAGGGCACATGATTCTTACTGAATGGCACTCCAGGAAAAAGATGGGAAGGGCAGACGCTAAGGCTGATCCTTTCACCTGGATTATTCCATTCATGGTGCCACTTGCTCTTTAAATGTCACAGCACACAGCTGTAGGGAAGAGTTTATGTGGAAGCAAAGGGGAATAATATAAAGTCTAGAAATCAATGTGAAACTGCAGCCATTATGTTTCTTTAAATCCAGAGGGAAAGAACAACTTGGGAAACAAATGTGTTTTTCTGCCTCTTAATGGTTCTGCTTCCTTAAATTGGCATTTAAAAAAGGGATATACAAATTGGGCAGACTAAGTAAAAAACAATAGACATAAAATGTGAATTTGTATGAAAATTGTATAAGAATTACATGAAAATATCTTCCTGTGATACACTTGCTTTAATGTGTGTGTACCTAATAATTGTATAATAAGACGTCTTCACCTCCACTGGCTTTCTAGAGTTATTATTTCCTGTAATTTCTGCATGCTGTGCACCTGGGACTTTGAGAACTTGCTCAGGTGGGCTTACATGCTTGTGAATCCTGGCCCCAGAGATTCTGTTCTTAACTGCTGGGAAGCCTCCAGTGGCTTCTGTTTTCTTTCCTCCCCAAACCACTGCTCACCCGGCTATTCGTTTTCCTCCCTGTTTTTGCACCATGCATTACTAACACTTGGTCGATTCAGGAAACAGACTTTTACTGAGACTTGTAAACAGTCCAAAAAGGTAACAGTCTCAAAAATCGCTGTCCTAAAGTACATCAGTATTCTCTAATTTTACTGACTTTTGTTCTATTTAGCCTCTTACCTGCCAATAAGTTACTGGAAATTCTCTCTAACCATCTAATTAAATCCTTTTCTTACCTTTCTATCTCTCCAACTGTCTCCACCACCACCTCTCCTGTCTCCACCTCCATTTTAAGGGAGAATTGGAATCCTTGTTACTTCGTAATGAAGCGCATTCTAGCTCACTTCTTCTACCATGTTCCAAAAACTACACGTGTATTTTAAAAATTGCTAAAGTACTATGTAAAGCAATAAGCTCCTCTATCTTGGGTTTCAAATTACCCCCCTCCTTTAAGTCATATTGTGGGTCTCATTTCTAAGAAAGCATCCTTCCCACAAAAGCAAATCCCAGAGACAACATGTGGATATGGAAAGACCCCTTTCATTTGCAAGAATGCAGTATGTGTCGATGATAATTGCAACTACTAACACTTGTAGAGAGCTTGCAGGATGCCAGGCTCTGTGCCAAACGCTTTCTTTGCCTCAATTAGTAAGTCCCTGTGAAAAGCTTTGGAGCGAAATGCTATTATATTTTCCATCTTCCATTTGAGGAAATTGAGACTTAGAGAAGGGGAGAAATTGATTAAAGGTGGCAGTGATTAAGCTGGAGATGAAACCCAGCTGATCTGAGTCTCATTGCTCTCGCTGCTGTCACTGAATTGCTACTTGTGTGTTACTGTTAACCTGAACCGTGGGAGCATCACCAGGCCAGACAGAGGAAACTCTGCCCGTTCGTAACAGACTTGGCCTAGCCTTGTGTCCCAAAGTCAACTGAATTTATTTGCCATTTGTGTTCCAGCCTTGGTACAGGAGGGTGTTTGGTGGAAAGAGAACCAGAGAGAACCACGACACAGCAGATACATGACATTAGAAAAATTTAATATACCTGGGTCTCATTTTTTTGCATCTAGAAATTGGGAGAATAATAACTTTCCAACTCTCTCCTATATTGTGAAACACCAAAGCTGAATTTAAAAAAAAAAGCAAAATTTCCATGAGATTTGAAGCTATATAGCAATACCTGCCACAAGCTCATTGTACAATTATTATTATTACTCTTTTATATAGTCACATATATCCATATGTTACTTCAGTCAACCAGTCTGTCCATTTCCTTGTCTCTGCAAAGTTTTGTTGTTGCATATAAAATTTGCCATTCAATTTATATTTCCACAGAATATGAAAGATCTGCAAACTGATTCACAAAGAGAAAGCTGCTTAGGCACTGTTTCCTGAAATTCAATACCATTTTTAATTGTGTCAAACACTCAGTAAAAGGCACAGTTTATACTGCTCTCTGTAGAAAGACTGTGGAGAAACTGGCACCAGAGAACTTTCTGGCTCTCAATCACTCTTATTTTTAGTAATTAGCCTATGGAACCCTCAGTGTAAGTGCAAGTGTGCTATCAGTCTTGGGGCTGATCTGAAGCTATCCCCTATGTGCTAAAGTATTGGAATCCCTCTGCAGACTTTTCTTTCTGGGATGAATTTCAAAGCAGATTCATTATCAAACATCTGCCGGGGTCACTTTGAGTGTGCTGTGGGTATTAGCATTGCCAGCAATGAAAAATCAAAGACAGGTGCCCCCTTGTTTTATTTTAAAAGAAAATGGATTTTTTATTTCCCTTAAAAGCTAAGTTCATAGCACTTAATTTTATTTCTTTTTAAGCAATCAATTTATCCCTTCCTACTGGTACGAAGCAGAGAGAAGACCCAAAACTCAACCCCAATAGTCAGAGCTATTTCCATCAAATACTTATGTCTCTAGGGGGCCATATGTCCTGACTGCAAATCTTCTTTCTTGATATGTCCATGTACTTACCAGACCATGTGCCTAATAGAAGCACTACAGCATCAGGTTTTGGGGTGCCCAATATTGGTGTTAGTTTTGGTAGCTGAAACTACAGAGTGGCTCAGAGAGGAACTGGGCAGAATGACAAAGCACCTTCACCAGCTAGTGACATAAAAGACCTGAATCATATCTGAGCACCAAATAGCAGAGCAACAAGGGTACAACCAAGGTTATCTACTTAGCAAGGTTTTCCTATCACTGTGTACTTTACCTGGTACTGAGCAAAACTTCACTAAATGATATAAATAATAAAGTGAATTTAATAAAATAATGATGAATGAAAAAATGATTGAATAAAATACAGGGCAATTAAATCCTTAGTTTGACATTCCACTCTCAAGCTGCATCCTTCCCTTCTATGATTTCTTCTCCCCTTTGCTTCCTTCCCAAAAGAATCTTGCAGTTCATTTAAAGCAGACAAAGCAGAACACACACACACACACACACACACACACACACACACACACACAGACACACACACACACTAATCTGGGCTAATCTGGTGGGCAAAGAGCATGCCGGGATTTGTCTGATAGCATTCATGACCTTAAGAATGAACTTGGAACTAACTGCTGAACAATCATCGACAGAAAGACACTGGAACTCACCAAAAAAGACACCCCCATCCAGAGACAAAGGAAAAGCAGCAATGAGAGGCGCAATCACATTACAATCAAATACCATAAATCCTGGGTGGGTGACTCACAAGCTGAAGAACAGTTATACCACGGAAGTCCACCCACTAAAGTGAGGGTTCTGAGTCCCACGTCAGGCTTCCCAACCTGGGAGTCCAGCAACGGGAAGAGGAATCCCGAGAGAATCAGACTTGGAAAGCCATCAGGATTTGATTGCAGGACTTCCACAGGACTGGGAGAAACAGAGGCTCCACTCTTGGAGGGCACACAAAAAAGTGTGCTCACCAGGACCCAGGGGGAAGGAGCAGTGACCCCATAGGAGACTGAACCAGACCTACCTGCTGGTGTTGGAGGGTTGCCTGCAGAGGTGGGGGGAAGCTGGCTCTGGCGAGGAGACAGGGGCACCGGTGGCAGGGGTTCTGGGAAGTACTCATTGGCATGAGCCCTCTCAGAGTCTGCCATTAGCCCCATCAATGAGCCTGTAAGTTCCAGTGCTGGGTAGCCTCAGACCAAACCACCAACAAGGTGGGAACACAGCCCCAACCATTGGCAGACAAGCAGATTAAAGTTTTACTGAGCTCCACCCACCCAGCCCTACCCACCATCAGTCCCTCCCATCAGGAAGCACCCATGAGCCTCCTAGATAGCTTCTTCCACAAGAGGGCAGGCAGCAGTATCAAGTAGTATCAGCAGTATTTCGTCTTGTGGAACTGAAAACCACAGCCACAGAAAGAGAAAAAAATGAAAAGGGAAAAGACTCTGTATCAGATGAAGGGACAAGCTAAAACCCCAGAAAGACAACTAAATGAAGAGGAGATAGGCACCCTTCCAGAAAAAGAATTCAGAATAATCATAGTGAAGATGATCCAGGACTTTGAAAAAAGACTGGATGCAAAGATCAAAAAGTTTACCAAAGACCTAGAAGACTTAAAGAGCAAACAAACAGAGATATGCAACAAAATAACTGAAATGAAAAATACACTAGAAGGAACCAATAACAGATTAACTGAGGCAGAAAGGCAATTAAGTGACCTGGAAGACAGAATGGTGATCATCACTGATGCAGAAAAGAATAAAGAAAAAAGAATGAAAAGAACTGAAGACAGCCTAAGAGACCTCTGCGACAATGTTAAATGCACCAACATTCACAATATAGGGTTCCCAGAAAGAGAAGAGAGAGAGAAAGGACCCGAGAAAATATTGGAAGAGATTATAGTTGAAAACTTCCCTAACATGGGAAAGGAAATAGCTACCCAAGTCCAGGAAGTGCAGAGAATCCCAGGCAGGATAAACCCATGGGGAAACATGCCAAGACATATAGTAGTCAAATTAACAAAAATTAAAGACAGAGAAAAGTTATTAAAAGCAACAAGGGAAAAATGACAAATAACATACAAGGGAACTCCCATCAGGTTAACAGCTGATTTCTCAGCAGAAACTCTGCAAGCCAGAAGGGAGTGGCATGATATACTTCAAGTGATGAAAGAGAAGAACCTACAACCAAGAATACTCTACCCAGCAAGGATCTCATTCAGATTCGATGCAGAAATCAAAAGCTTTACAAACAAGCAACAGCTAAGAGAATTCAGCACCACCAAACCAGCCCTACAACAAATGCTAAAGGAACTTCTCTAAGTGGGAAACATAAGAGAAGAAAAGGACCTACAAAAACAAAAACAAAGCAATTCAGAAAATGGTAATAGGAACATACATATTGATAATTACCTTGACTGTAAATGGACTAAATGCACCAACCAAAAGACACAGACTGGCTGAATGGATACAAAAACAAGACCCATATATATGCTGTCTCCAAGAGACCCACTTCAGACCTAGGGACACATACAGACTGAAAGTAAGGGGATGGAAAAAGATATTCCATGCAAATGAAAATCAAAAGAAAGCTGGAGTAGTGATACCCATATCAGATAAAATAGACTTTAAAATAAAAAATGTTGCAAGAGACAAGAAAGGACACTACATAAAGATCAAGGGATCAATCCAAGAAAAAAAAACTATTATAAATATATATGCACCCAATATAGGAGCACCTCAACACATAAGGAAAATGCTAACAACTATGAAAGAGGAAATGCAAGGCAGAAATAGAGACATAGATGCAGAGAACAAACATATGGACACCAAGTGGGGAAAGCGGGGATGGTTGGGGGGGGATGAATTGGGAGATTGGGATACCAAATTGTACACTCTAAATATATGCTGTTTATTTTCTGTTAACTGTATCTCAATAAAAGTTCTTAAAAAAAAAAAGAAAGGCACAGACATAGAAAACAAACTTACGGTTACTAAAGGGGAAAGGTGGAGGGATGTGAATTAGGAGTTTGGGATTAACACATACACACTCCTATATGTAAAACAGATAGCCAACAAGGATCTACTGTATAGCACAGAGAACTATACTCAATATTTTGTAATCATCTACAAGGGAAAAAAAAAAAAAGCACCATAAGAGACTACTACAAGCAACTATATGCCAATAAAATGGACAACCTGGATGAAATGGACAGATTCTTAGAAAGGTATAACCTTCCAAGACTGAATCAAGAAGAAATAGAAAATATGAACAGACTAATCACAAGGAATGAAATTGAAACTGTGATTAAAAATCTCCCAACAAACAAAAGTCCAGTACCAGATGGATTCACAGGTGAATTTTATCAAACATTTAGAGAAAAGCTAACACCCATCCTTCTCAAACTCTTCCAAAACATTGCAGAGGAAGGAACACACCCAAACTCATTTTATGAGGCCACCATCACCCTGATACCAAAACCAGACAAAGATATCTCAATAGATGCATTAAAAGCTTTTGACAAAATTCAACACGCATTTATGATAAAAACTCTCCAGAAGGTGGGCATAGAGGGAACCTACCTCAACATAATAAAGGCCATATACGACAAACCCAAAGCAAACACCATTCTCAGTGGTGAAAAATTGAAAGCATTCCCTCTAATATCAGGATCAAGACAAGGATGTCCACTCTTGCCACTACTATTCAACATAGTTTTGGAAGTCCTTGCCACATCCATCAGAAAAGAAAAAGAAAGAAAAAGAATCCAAATTGGAAAAGAAGTAAAACTGTCAGTGTTTGCAGATGACATGATACTATACATAGAAAATCCTAAAGATGTCACCAGAAAACTACTTGAACTAATCAATGAATTTGGTAAAGTTGCAGTATACAAAATTAACACACAGAAATCTCTTGCATTTCTATACACTAACAATGAGAGATCAGAAAGAGAAATTAAGGAAACAATCCCATTCACCACTGTAACAAAAAGAATAAAATACCCAGGAATAAACCTAACCAAGGAGGTAAAAGACCTGAACTCAGAAAACTATAAGACACTAAGGAAATAAATCAAAGATGACACAAACAGATGGAGGGACATACCATGTTCTTGGATTGGAAGAATCAACATTGTGAATATGACTATGCTACCCAAAGCAATTTACAGATTCAGTGCAATCCCTATCAAATTACCGATGGCATTTTTCACAGAACTAGAACAAGAAATTTTACAATTTGTATGGAAACGCAGAAGACCCTGAATAGCCAAAGCAATCTTGAGAAGGAAAGACGGAGTTGGTGGAATCAGGCTTCCTGACTTCAGGCTATACTACAAGGCTACAGTGATCAAGACAGTGTGGTACTGGCACAAAAACAGAAATATAGATCAATGGAACAGAATAGAGAGCCCAGAGATAAACTGTGGTCAACTAATCTATGACAAAGGAGGCAAGGATATACAATGGAGAAAAGGCAGCCTCTTCAATAAATGGTGCTGGGAAAACTGGACAGCTACATGTAAAAGAATGAAATTAGAACACTCCCTAACACCATACACAAAAATAAACTCCAAATGGATTAAAGACCTAAATGTAAGGCCAGACACTATAAAACTCCTAAAGGAAAACATAGGAAGAACACTCTTTGACGTAAATCACAGGGAGATCTTTTTTGGTCCACCCCCCTAGAGTAAAGGAAATAAAAACAAAAATAAATAAGCAGGACCTAATGAAACTTCAAACTTCTGCACAGCAAAGGAAACGATAAGCAAGACAAAAAGACAACCCTCAGAATGGGAGAAAATATTTTGCTAATGAATCAACAGACAAAGGATTAATCTCCAAAATATATAAATAGTTCATCCAGCTCAATATCAAAAAAACAAACAACCCAATCAAAAAATGGGCAGAAGACCTAAGTAGGCATTTCTCCAAAGAGGACATACGGATGGCCAAGAGGCACATAAAAAGCTGCTCAACATCACTAATTATTAGAGAAATGCAAATCGAAACGACAATGAGGTATCACCTCTCACCTGTTAGAATGGGCATCATCAGAAAATCGACAAACAGTAAATGCTGGAGAGGGTGTAGAGAAAAGGGAACGCTCTTGCACTGTTGGTGGGAATGTACATTGATACAGCCACTATGGAGAACAGTATGGAGGTTCCTTGCAAAACTAAAAATAGAACTACCATATGACCCAGCAATCCCACTACTGGACATATACCCAGAGAACACCATAATTTCAAAAGACACATGCACTCCAATGTTCATTGCAGCACTATTTACAACAGCCAGGACATGGAAGCAACCTAAATGTCCATCAACAGATGAATGGATAAAAAAGATGTGGTACATATATACAATGGGATATTACTCAGCTATGAAAAGCAATGAAACTGGGACATTTGTAGAGACATGGATGGACCTAGAGACTGTCATACAGAGTGAAGTGAGTCAGAAAGAGAAAAACAAATATCGTATATTAACACATATATGCGGACTACAGAAAAATGGCACAAATCAACCGGTTTGCAAGGCAGAAATAGAGACACAGATGTAGAGAACAAACATATGGACACCAAGTAGGGAAAGTGGGGAGGGTTGGGGGGGAATGAACTGGGAGATTGGGATACCTAACTGTACACTCTAAATATATGCAGTTTATTGTCTGTTAACTGTATCTCAATAAAAGTTCTTAAAAAAAAAAAAAAAAGAATGAACTTGACTTTGCCCTAAGGCACCTAATTCAGCAACCGCCATCTCTGTTCAGTCTTACAAAAACCAACTCAAGTAGAGGAGAAACAACAAAGCAGGGGTATGACTCCAGCAAGAGCCTCTCTTTGCTAAAGATAATAAGAAGAATAACGAAGGTAAAGATTGAACACAGAAGACATGGCCCTTGCTCCTCTGGCTCTCACACATGCCATCTTAAGTAAGAAATGCATATACAGGTCACCCTCTTTATTACAATCTATTTTCAGCCAAAGGGCTGTAAGAGGGAAAAATGTTTTTAATGGGATTCTCTAGAAATGTTCAAAGATATAGAAACCTGAGTTGGTAACTTGTCTCAGAAGACTGAAGAATAGTTAAAAATGGCAAGTATCTGCTCAAGGTTTTTTGTACTTCTTGGAAATGACTTGCAGTCTTTAATCAGAATTATGTTTAAGTTGAGAAATACATAATTGTATATTAGGAGATATAGACACAGATATACATATTATACATGTATATAGTAAATAATACACATATACATTTGCACATATAAAATGGTTTTAGTACTTTAGCAAGTTCTAGCCTCTTTTGTGAGTTTTGTAAACCAGGGCCAATTTGTCTCACTGTGTTAATGCTGGTAGCTATACTTTTAATCTCCCTTGTTTTTTTCCCGAACAATGACACTCCTCTTTTCCACTTGATCGTTCTGCATTTCTTGTGTTCCAGTGAAGCCGTCAGTCAGGGTGCCGACATCCCACAGCCATATGGATGGGGTACGAGAGCCAGGACCAGCCAGCCACAATAATTCACCCCCTGGATTGCTCTCTCCCTGATGATATCTATAATGCATCTGTGTTCCAGACAGGCTTCAGACTCCTCACTGAAATTTTCCCCAGAAAACTCTGGGATGGCCCAGAGACTTCAAGGGCCAGTATCTTTTCTACCTGTGGAGAGACTCTATGAAGCACAAAGCTTCAGAGGAAGAAACAGACAGAAACATAACAATCCCTTTTTCCCCATTGAATCTTTGCATTACGTTTGACCTGAAAAGAGCTTCACTCCTACCTGCAGGAGCCACAGCGACTGAAGGTATTAAAAATAATATCATGGTAACAGTTGAGTAACCAGGTAGAATGTTCTGTGGTCTTGTTGCTAAGTATCAAAATTTCTTCTTTATTGGGAAAATAGCTTGATGAGCCTGCTTGGTGTAAGTCAGCTTGAGCTAAAGTTTCTGATTGGGGAACAATTACTCTGCAGAAGAGAGAAGACTGTGCAGCATGTGTGGTGCTCTGGGAGGGAGGATATTAAGAGGAAACAGAGGGAGTAGGGAGGAAGGAAATGAGGAGGAGACTCAAGTGAGCACAAGAGGGGGCATGGAACACATGGATCACCCTTCCCTGCCCTCCTTCAAAGCCCCGGTAATGTCCCTAAATCCACTGGAGTTGTGAGTTGTGTGTATTTTTGTATAAAATGATGGGGATGTTACTTCCACTATAGAGGCATGAGAGACAGCAAATATAGCACAGGTCTTCGCTGGTCCTTCACCATTAAATCCTAAGTCTTAGAAAGGGGACAAAAAATATTTGAGACAAGTTGGACTTTCACACACTGCAGAAATAATTCCTTGCTAATTATACACTGACTTCCAAGATCTCAGTTTACTCTGGCTGACTCCTGGATTACGGTTATAAAATGAATGGGTAATACCTTGAACTTTGGAAAGTGAGTAGGTCAGCATATTTCTCATTTTAAGAAACATCACTCTCCATGGGCCCATTTCCAAGATTGTGCTACAGGATTTAGGTCCTTTGCAAACTTTTATGGATAATGATGCTGTAAAGCATGATAATCCTTGTAGCTTTTTCACCTTTAAAGAAATGCCTTTGAAGATGTTGCTAGCAGAGGACACACTAGGATCTGGACAGGAATTTAAATTGCATAGTGCTTAACCAAATGTCCACATTCTGCTCACTAACAGTGGTGAAGATTTGGAGCTGTCTCCCCTGACCTGCTCATGTACATCTTCCTCCCCTCAAAATGCATCATTAATCAAAGCTTAGAAGAAAAGGACAGAACTAGGGCTGGTTACATCACTGTCAAAATGTGAGGCCAGTAAAACCTCCTCCCTCCTCTTCCCACTAAATGTATCCCACTGTATCAGCTTCCAGTAACATTTTAACAAAGCTGAAGAATTTCATTATATGGGAAAGTCACACTCTACAAGAAGACTAAGCTTGGTAAAAGCATATTTTATCTAATAAGTCTGAGCATCACTCAGCTCCCACTAGCTCTTACAGACCCTATAATCCTCTCCTCATTTTCTGATTTGCTCATACTCTGTTGGACCTTGAACTTCTCTCGGCACAGATGCCTTGTCCACATATACAATGAGCACTCATACTTTATAATTTAGAGAAAATACTACCTCCCCCAGGAGCTTTCCAGCTCTCTCTCACATCTTCTGTATTATGGATCCAGTTTTCCCTCTACTTTATTATTCCCATCAGCACTCAAACATGCAGTAATATTTCCTTACTTACTTTCCATGTCTCACACCTGCTCTCTGCTATTGTTCTGCTTCCATATATAGTAGAATTCCATGAGCTGCTTGTCTATTACCAACTGCTTTCATTGTCTCTTCTATCATTCTTTAGTCCACTCTGATCAGTTTTTCACTCCCCTCACATAACTGAAAGCTACAAGTGACCACTATCATACACAATCTGTAGTTCTCAGTTCTTTTCTTGCTAAACCTCTCCGCACCATTAAAGCTGAACAATCCCTAATCTATAATGGGGAACATTAACAATATACACACTACTATATATAAAATAATCAACAAGGACCTACTGTATAGCACAGGGAACTCTGTTTAATATTCTGAAATAACCTATATGGGAAAAGAGTCTGAAAAAGAATGGCTATATGTGTATGTATAACTGAGTCATTTTGCTATACACCTGAAACTAATGCAACATTGAAAATCAACTATACTCCAATATAAAATAAATTTTTTTAAATAAATAAAATGAGGATAAGGAAATTTAAAAAAAAAAGAAATGAAAAAATAATGGTACCGTTCACACATATAATACTAGCTGTTGCTAGCTGAGGATCAAATCATGCAGTAAATGTAAAAGTACTTTGTAGAAAAATTAACCATTATGTGCAAATTAATTTATTGAGAGTATTATACAGAACTCAGTTCACTGAATTATCTTCAAACTAGCAGAGCTGAGGAAACATGGATGCCCATATGCCATTCCTTAATCTTTATAATATGAATCTGTGGAATGAGATTTTATTTTCTCTATTTAAAAATGAAGCTTAGTTTTACACCATCTATAATTGTTTCTTTGTCTCACTCTCATTCTGGAAAGCTGTCCTATAATGAAAATAACAGAAGAATATAACTATGAAAATAGACGTGATCTAGCTCTCAGAAGTGGCATCTTATCTCTTTGCTTTAGCAGAGCTCAGCTTCTGCCATTAGCTTTGTCCTTGTCGTCTCTGCGTGAGAACAAAGCTTCCGTTTTACTCCACTTGACAAGCACCAGCTGTCCAGTACAGGGGCCCATCTATCTCCCACCTCAATATCGTTCCTTGAGTCTGTCTTTCCTTTACCATCCAGTCTGCCCTCCTATGTGCCAAGACTTCAGAAAGCTTGGAGTGTGACAAGTAACTGTGGTGGTATATTAAGAATAATTTTTCATAGCAGGTTCTGGACTAGACTCTTAAGCCCTTCCTAATGTAACTGTAGTGTTTTAATCATAATGATCATCCTTTATACCAAATTCTTCCCAAGAAGATCAAGTCTATGAATTTGGATGTTTTGGAGTCAAAGGACAGAAGCGAGGGAAGACAACGCTTATGCTTTCTTCTCTTGCCTCCACATTCAAGGAGGACACTCTCAAGATTACTTGTTTTCTTCTTTAGAATAGATGCTCCTGGGATGGAGCATGATAGCGTAACCTCTCTAGATTGTGACTTGGTTGCCCTGGGCCTCTGCATTTGATTGCTTTCCTTGTGGTCATGTGCAAAATTACTCAGTTACGTCAGTTTCAAATTACCAACTGGAAAGTTCATGCCTAACTAGAGGCAAGAGCTATTTGTTCCTATTTGTACCTGACTGATCCTTAAAGATTTCTACTGAGTCAGAGGGTTATTGAACATTGGCTAATTTATTCCTAAGATCTAGTTGAAGGGAGAAGAATCTGTAAATCATCATTGACTCAGCTGATTTTTCTCACTTTGCACAATAGTGTTTGACATATTCAAACACAATATGCTTTTTTGATCAGATAATGGTAACCAATATCTTTGACAACAATCGATTTGAAAATAAATGTATACAATATCTAGCCTTAACCTAAGTAAAGTGACTTCTCTATCTCTTTTTTCTAAGAGGAACAGTCATAACAATATTCTGTAAGCAAATTCCCTTTCACAGACAGATACCTCATTGTCCTTTTCATTATTCTGCAGATGAGACTTTTAGGAAATTGCCACATCACAACAGCTACTGTTATTGTAGCCGTTGTTGCTTGTGAAGGCTGTCCAAGAGAGACAAAGCCAGACATTAGTAACAGATAGTAAAAGCAGGTTTTATTCAGCGATATCTACTGCAGTAGGAGATTCCCGGGTAAACTGAGCTCAACATCACCAAAACAAAAGGCAGGAGACTTTTTAAATGCTGTGCATGCTAAAGGAAAGACACTGAAGAGCATTGAGGGGAAGTGGGTGCATGAGAGTCAGTCATCCGGGTTTGCTAATTGGTGCTTATCCAGAGGAAAAAGGGACTTCTCCTGTCTTGTGACAAAAGGTAGATGTGCAACCACTGAAATTAGGCCTTCACCCTCCCAAAGCGATTGTTGGTGAGAGCTGTCCCCTTGAATGTTTGTATTTCAGAGAGACTACTCCTAGGTCCTTGAGAAGACAGTTCTAGGTTGTAGAAGATCTATGTTTTAAAGGGGCAGAGAAAGGATATATAATTGCAAACTTCCTAAAGTAACTGCCCTAAGAAGGAGTTCAGGGGTCTATCCACCTATCAGGAGGTTTCAGCTGGAACAAACAGTAAATTCTCCTGGTAGTGCTGAGCTTTCTCAGGCAGGCATTTTAAGGGACCTGGGGTCATGTTAGGAATATGGCCTTAAGCTTCTAGAAGTCATGTCAGAGTTTGGTCAAATATCTTCGTGTAGGAGCTCAGATAAAATCATTTTCTGCTGAGAGTTTTTTGCAGTTCTTAGGGCTACTCTGAGTCAGGTATAGAATCTGCTGGAACATTGCATGTAATATTGCAGATCATCCTCCAAACCTTGAAAGGAATTATTTTCAATCCCTTTCAACATCTGAATTAATTTAGGTTCATGGAAAGATCACGTGATTATTAATTGGTAGGTGTAGGAGTTGAAACCAGTTATGTCTTCAAAGGCAGAATCTTACTGATTCTCCAAAATGTAAAATCTATAAACTTAGTCATTTTTTTCATATTCTTTTTTGAAGAAAATTTTTCTGATATAGTATTTTTCTAAAATTACTTCTAGCTCACTTTTTGGGTGGGTTTTCAGGCTTAACATCCTTGTACCACCTCTCTTTTAAATCGAATTAGATCTTTGAGTAAAGCAAAATGAAGAGAAAATGAAATCGATCTTATTTTTTTTTAATTTTCTTTATCTCCTTAACTTTATTTTCTCTATGCATTCATGCTTTTGTTTGTTAGGAGAAAAGGTGGTGAATAGCAGAAGAAAGAGAAAATGAGAACATAATTGGATGAAAGCAACAAACTGCATTTTAAGAATTCTTCAAGGTTAGGCAAAATGCAGGGATTCTCAGTCTCAACACTGTTAACATTTTGGACCAGATGATTCTTTGTGGTGGGGCTGTCCTGTGCATTGTAAGAAGTTTATCAGCATCCCTGGCCTCTTTCAACTACATGCCAGTAGCAACCTCCCCTGTATTGTGATTACCAAAAATATCTCCAGATATTGCCAAACATCTCCTGGGAGGCAAAATAGTCCCAGGTGAGAATCACTGGATAAAAGAGTCAAAAAAAAAAAAAAAAAAGACAAAACATTCTACTTAATGTGTCTCAACTGTTGACCTCTTTTGGTTAGTAAAGTCTTCTGAATTTCACCATAGTGCTTTTGGATTATGACTTACTTCAAACGCTGGCTAGTCTACCCACAAACAAGTTGGTCCAGTCCTTCTGTGACTCAAGCAATGGCTTGGCCCAGGTACCAGTTCATCACTGAGTCCTTGCTTTGTTTGGTTCTTTGTCTCTTACCTCAATTTCATTTGACTCATTTTTTTTAACATTGAAATAGCAATATTTCTAGGGACTAAGGTACTGTTCCACTTCTCGAGCCTCCTTGAGTGAAATCTTCATTTCACCTACTTAGCCACTGCAGTGCTGGTTGCCCACCTGCTGGGGCATCCTCCACCTTCCCTGCTGCCAAACATTTGTGATGCTATGCACTCTTTTTCTGCTTAGACCTCTATTACTTGCATGCCACTTCATAAATAAAGCTGCTCTCACTCAGAGATGCTTCAAAATATGTAAGAGCCAAAATCTAAAAAAATAATCCTGGAAAAATTGCAGGGACTGGCAAAAAAGAACAGAATTAATTTACAGAGGAAAAAATGACAAATTTAGCCTCGGTGAGAAGACCACACATTTCCGCAGAAACAACTCTCAGGCTGTACAGTATAGCAATCAGAGAAGCAGAATTGAATTTTTAAAAAGCTTTTGAAAAAAGACCCCCCCCCCCACTGATTAATTTCGCTTTCCATCAGTTTACTCTTCTCGTTCCTATGTTGGTACAGATCCCTTCACTGTGACCTAGTTTTGTTAGGTGCCTTACGTATGCTCTGTGATAGTGAGATGTGTTTAGAAGGTCTGTGTTCTCATTTCCCCGATACAACTGGATGCGCCACAATATTAAACAGCAGCTGAACGGAACCCTCCGTTTCAGTTCTTGAATGATTTATGGGTAAACCAAAGACATCTCGAGGTTTTTTGCCTGATTTCATTTTAAATGAGGAGAGGATAAATCTGTTTTAATTCAGAATTCAAAGTAAGAAAATCCTAGGAATTAAATCAATAAATAAGCAAATCTTCCATTTGCAGCCACTTTATTTCAAAGCGCCTATCAATTTCTAGCCACGCGTACCTGGTCACCATTCCTTCACCTAGCAAGCACTTGGGGAAATTTATGTCATCTAGTGGGAGCCACCACTATCACAGTCTCTCTTGATTTAAAGCTAGGCTGAAACAATTCAATTTAATAGAAACTCCATCTTCTAGGGGCAGACAAATAATATATCATTTCTTTTGTACCTTTATCTGAAAAGTACATGGAGATACTTAGCAATCCAATGTTTATTTCATCTTTACCAGAAATTCTTGTTCCATAACAAGTTTAGAACAGAATAGTTTGTAGATACTTAATGCACTTGAACTAAATACATTCAGAGGACTCACAGGGGTTTGCAGCAATTGTGTATTTTACAAAAGGTATGGTTTTTTAATCCCTTAGGAAAAATTCTATCCCTCTATCAGTGATAGGCTCTCATTGCAAATACTAGGAATCTAAAATTGGTGGTGTATTTCTTTTTGACATTTCATTATTGGTTACATTAGCTTATTAAGTACATTTCTTGTTCAGAAAAGT
The DNA here is from genome assembly GCF_030028045.1 of Hippopotamus amphibius kiboko. Taxonomy (NCBI): domain Eukaryota; kingdom Metazoa; phylum Chordata; class Mammalia; order Artiodactyla; family Hippopotamidae; genus Hippopotamus; species Hippopotamus amphibius. The sequence goes on from NC_080189.1 coordinate 167,565,553, forward strand.
CCATTGCTCTACTTACCCTGGATTAGGTTTTTAGAAAGCTTACCAGAACTTTTTCTTCCTAATGCCTGAATTTTTTGATTAGATTATGTAAAATGTTTCCTAATATTTCTTTGGTTAACCTGGAGTTGCCATTATTATTTGGTAGTGTACTTGATTTTTGCTGTTATATCCACATACATTGCTCCTTAGACTATCATAAGAGAAATAAAATAATTTAAGGAGAAAATTCTTGGATATATTTGGAAGAAAAGCAATATTTCTAATACTGGTCAAGAAGACAAGAGGTAGTAGTAAAACAGAATTTCTTAAGGGTCCAAAATAAAACCATAACACTATGTTTGAAAAAAAAAAATCAGTGTGTTTTCAAATATGGCTAGAGTTGGGCTTTTAGAGTAAGGATGAAAGAATTTCCCTATTTCTGAAACTAAATAATAGATAATAGCTAATTAAAAAGTTGATCAAAACCAGCAAAGGCAAGGTCTACAATGTACAAAGTGGAAGATTTAATTGTGACTATACAACATGAATATGAAGAGAAGGAAAGATTCATGACCAAGGTACAAATTTAGAATGACTTATTATCACTGTCATCTATTATAATAATATAAAACTCCTAACAGTACAATACATCGAATAGTCATGAAGAAATTTTTTAAATCTCACGCTTATTGTTTACAAAAAAAATTAGACACAATAAATTTTTCATCAGTAGAGATTAGATGAAGTATGTTACATCCATGCAATGGAGAGTCATTTTACAATGGAGTAGATACACATATCTGCAACTTGAAAGATGTCTGTGTCTTATTATGTGAAGAAAAAAGGTAAATTACAGAACAAAATGTGTAGTATAAGCCATTTGGTAAAAATATCATCAGTATATATAATAATTAATATCTAATATACATATTAGATAATATATATAATATAATTATATATTACTATAATAATAGAAAATATAATCAATTTTTTAGTAAAAACATGTTATAACATGCTTTTCCAAACCAAATATTAAAATTAATATTTAATTTGGAACATATTCTTAAATTCTACATGCATACTTCTGAATATCTAAACTTTATAGTTATCTGTATAACTATTGTGTGTTGGAATTACAGGAAATGTTATTTTTTTCCTTTTTTCATTTCTGTATGTGAATTGTTTGCAGTAAGCATGCTGACTTGTAACACATTATAATATATGTATGATATAGAATACAAAATAGATAAAATTTCAGCATTTAAAGAAAAAGACTGGAAGGAAATACACTAACTTGATTACAATAATTGTTTCTAGTTGATGGAACCATGAGAAATCTTTTAAAATGATTTGTGCTCCACTAAATTTTATTCCATGTGTATATGCCATGCTTTTGTTTTGTTGTGCGTGTGTGCATGTGTGCCTGCGTGCATTTAATTCAGCTTATTTAAACTAAAAAGAACAACAACAAAAATTCCCAAAAAATCTATTCATTTATCCCACCTCCAACCCTCCACCTCTGGCAACTACCAATCTATTCTCTGTGTCTATGAGCCTGTTATTTTACCTTTTAAGGTTTTGTTGGTTTTGTTTTGTATTTTTAGATTCCACAAATAAGTAAGATTATATGATTTTTGCCTTCTCTGACTTATTTCACATTTCACTTCGCATAATGCCATGAAGGTCCATCCATGTTGATGCAAATGGCAAGATTTCATTCTTTTATCTTTCGTTTCTTTATCTATTCATCCATCAATGGACACTTTGTTTCCAAATCTTCACTATTGTAAATAATTCTGTAATGAGCATAAGGGTGCATATACCTTTTTGAGGCAGTGTTTTTATTTTCCTCAGATAAATACCCAGAAGTGGAGTTGCTGCATCATATGGTAGTTACTTTTTAATTTTTTGAGGAACCTCTGTATAGCTTTTTCCCACTTCTTTTAAATGACCGCAGAGAGCAAATTCTTTCCTTGTCCTTAGATCAAAACCTGGGGAGGAACCCCAGCAAAACCAATGGTTGGTTGCTTTAAGTCTTAAAACACGATCTCAATCAAGTAATAAAAATATCTATTCCCATGAAATAATTAAGGTCAAAATCTGATTTAAAATTAAGAGAGGATATTTTGCTTTCCCACCTAAATCTGGAAGAATCTTGAAATTTGGCAAAGAAAGCAATAGTTCCCCCCTCTCCCATCTTTCCATCCAAGCTTACTAACTTCTCTTGCTCTTTTCCCTCTATAGCAGTCCTGCTCCTTGCTACCAGCATCTGGAACAATAACAAGAGCAGAGGTAAGGGATAAAGAAACCTTCTCTCTGGACACTGGATTAACCGGTGCTCTCTGAATCTGGCAGATATTCAAAGCTGACTCACTTTTATGGCGCTTCAGAAACACTCCTCATCCGTTTTGGGGAATCAATCACCTGCAGTCCCCCTGACAGCAGTAAATGTGCCTCTACTCCTTTGGTCCCTTCATCTTTCCTCAGCACTAAGGATTGTCTCCTCTCATTTTTTTCCTGACTGAAGCCTGTTTGTCCTTCTAGACTAGGTTTTGGACAAGACCTAAAGTGACCCATGGAAGCTCTCGCTCATTATTGGCCCACATCTGGCTCAAGAGTACTGACAAACTCTTGGAGAATATGTTATATCCAGATCAACAAGCTCTTGCTTTCCTATGACTCCAGGGCAGCTAGCTAGGAATCTCTTGACCTTAGATCATCCAGGTGTCAGTCAGACCTCAGTCTTTGCATTCCCCCACCTTCAGGAACACACATTAAGTTTTAAATGTTCTCTCTGAATCCTCTTAATTTTGTTAAAGGGGAATTCCCTCCAAGGTTGCACTCCTTTTTGAATAGAGGCGAATCCTAGTCCACAAAAAAATGTCTCTGCACAGAGTCTTTGAATAATTTCTTGGAAGTTCTTATAATTGGTTTTAGAATTTGGAGGGAGCCACCAAACTCCTGTACCCTCTTAGTGGAGCAGGACAAGGAGAGAGATTTACAGCTCATTACAAACAAATTACAAACTCATTACAAACAAATCTTTTAAAATACTCTCTCAAGTTCAAAATCTTATCATCTGCTACATCCTTGTTATGAGTGAGAGGATGAAAGTTTAACATATTTCAGCAACTATGCTAAACCTTTCATTGTTTTTTTAGTATCTCCTTTGGAATATAACACACCTGTCAATATTTTCTTCCGTATTCTGCTTCAAATATAAACTGTAAGTGTTCTTTATAGTTTTAGAATTGTACTGTGAAAAACTTATTTATTTGTATAAACTATTACAGTAGCACAATTTCTTTCATTCATCCTTTGTTATGATTGTTAGTCTATTAAATCTTCTGAGAATATTTTTTTCCTTATAAGGATTCCAACTCTCTTAATCTTCATCAAGGTAATATCGTGTCTCATTACCAAAACAAGTCATTTTCTTTTAAAGTCTTTTATTATTCTCTTTCTCCATTAAAACACCATTAATCTCATCCTTCATGCTAAATCATTGTGAGTGAAAGAAAAGCTCATCCAACTTCTATAAGCAAATTACAAAATTAATTACAATTTTGTCAAGGAAGGATTGATATAAATTAGGATGAATATATAAAATGAAACGATATTGAAATGATATATGCAGTCTGCTGAGTAAAATATGATCCTGCTAATTTTCTGGGAACTCTCATACTCTCAATATTTAAATTTTAAGCAATGACACTTGAGGTGAAACACATTTTATCATCATGGGTAACTCTCATTATATGATTATCATTTAAGAAAAGAGTACATATACTCATATTTCAAATCTTTCTAATGTTGCATGCTATTAAATTTAGCTGTTTTATTGTTTAAAATTTTGGACAGCTTTCATGAATATATACGTGAGCAAGGAAGATTTTCCTACTTTGTTCTGAGGTTTTGCTTTGGGGGTGGAAAAGGAGAAATCTTTTCTTTCTTGTCTTTTCCCCATCCATCCCTCCCTCTTTCCCTCCCTCGCTTCCTTTACTCCTTCCTTTCTTCAAAATACGTTTGGCTTATGTAAAAAGGAAGTTGATATACGAATCTGCTTCTCCTAAATCATTCACATTAGCAATGTACATCACATCTACACCCAAAGTTTGTTACAATCATGTATCCCTAGGGCATTTACCATTTGAAGTTAATTTTTGCAAAGCCAGAGAGAAGTTAACACCTAATACACGCCATACCCCTTAATTTCTTTCCTTTACATAGAGAAAAGACAGAGGGAGGAGTTTGTTCCGAGCGCCTCAAACTGCTTAGTGTTTAGGGTTGGGGGGAAAGGTAACTGGGAAGCGCTTTTAAGAGAAATTAGTTTCTCTTGTCAACTGTCATCAAGATGAATTACACCCAGCTGCATCGCAGAAGCAGAAATCTAACATATTTGCAACTAAGACAATAGTGTGCGTGTTTTTAAATTGCATCAGGTAGGCCTATTATTTAAGATTCGTTGCTACTGTCATTGTCACAACATCCTACATTATTCAAACCAAGCATCAATTCCATTAGTCAGTCTCTCCTTGGCTGTCAAAGATGCAAATACAGGTTTACGTTGCTTAGAGTAAATGCATCATCTGAATGGAAATGTGTCAGGAAATATTAAATGATATAAGGTATCATTTGTGAAATAAAATCAAATAAATAGATGAGTCCCTCTCCCAAAAAGGAAAAATTCCTTATAAAAAGCTGTAAGATTATACATCTTTGTAGATGAGGAGAGTAAGATAACTATTTCTGTATTCCCAGTATATAAGGTAGAGTTGGTGCTCAATGGTCTGGTACTTAACAGGTACTCAATACATAGTTTTTAAACAAATTACTCAATAAATGGATGAAAGAATAAAGGAATGAAAATCAAAGAAGCCTTGCTTAATCTGTTAACAATACACTAAGGAAAATAATTGGGCCTATGAACATTTCCCTGGGTGTTTGGGAAAATACAAAATAAACCATTTCAAATTTTCAAATAGTCTGTAATGAGTCATATTTATGTCAACTTGTACACTTGGGAATTGGCAATACTTCACTCTACTGAACAAGACTGAAGTGCTCCCATAATTAACTATATTTGAATAGATTTTCTCACATGCTTGCTATTTGCTTGCTTTAATCAACACATATATTCAGGGGCTCAAAACACCAGCGGAAATTACATTTTTTGTCAGGGAGAAATACTAATTCAAGATCCATTTAATGAGATAAGAATGAAACTTACAACAATTTCCCCAGAACTAATCCTAAGGCTAGACATCAAAATTGGATATTGGTCAACTACTTTAAAAGGTTTTGAGTTCAAAGGTCACAAAGTGATTCCATTAAAACATCAAGACAGTCAGTTAAATTTAATCAGATTAATAAAATTGCCTATCTACTTTGCTTAAAAATTTTATATCTATGCAGTTAGAAAACATCACACTACACACTTATTTTACTTTACCACCATTATTTATTATATCAATATTTTGCTAAGTACTTTGAAATTTGCATATAATACCTCATGGAGTCCATGATAATTTAAACTAAATTTGAAAACCAGAATTCGTTTGCAATACTAAGTACTAAAAATAGTGATTATTTATTATAAATCTGTTTCATGTGCTTTATTTTACCTTATCTTCATTTCAACTCAGTGATTTTGGCATTATAATCCTTATTTCATAGTTGAAGGAGACACTCAAAAAGTTTGAGTAATGTGCCCATGTCTAGACAACTAATAAGTTATATTCCCAGTTTACCCAGTCTTTCACTAGGCGAAACTTCCACTTGTGACTGAATGAACGGAAGATTTTCTCATTCATCAACATCACTGCCAGTCTAGTCCTCTTTGTATTCAAAGCTATTCTGTACCTTCTCATTAAGGTCTCTATTCAAATAAAGGTACAGAAGACAAGCAAATATATACATTCATAGAGTATTGTGGCAGAATGTGGATTCTCCACTCAATAGTTTCATCCACATGAAAGAAGCTCAATAGTGTAACATTTCTGGCCTTTCTTTTTTTCTCTACTTATCTTGGCCCAGGGGAAGTGTAGTCACTTTTTTGATTAATACATTTAGAAAAGTAGATTTGGAAAAACAAAGTTTGACTCAGCAACTCCCTTATTGCTCTTAGGAGCAAGCTATCTACTAGAATAGGGAGTTCTCCTTTGTTCTTTAATGTCTTAAGTGCGATCTGGGCAAGCCTCACCTGTGGCAAAGCCAGCCTTATCCAATGTGCTCACAGACAGGTTATGCCTGCCCATACCTACCTGGGCCATTTTGTTCTCATGCTAAGCTGTAACTCCCATCTCTGCCTTTATCAGAAATAACAGTGAAGTTTGGCCAGCATGTAATACTCCTTTATCTTATTTCCCAATTTGTATACATTTGGATTAAAAAAAAAAAAAGAATGCTATTTATTAGGCCCCCTCAGACCCTTTAGAGACCCTAGCAAAAGATGACAACTATGTGAAGTTACATACATATACACATATATACACAAGCACACAAAACAGGAAATTGGGAAAAAATTACAATAAAACTTTATCAATAGCTGTTTTTAGACATTACTTTGTTTTAGGAAGTCAGTGATGGGCCTACTTTTACTGGTCTAGTCTTGTTCTCAAAACTCAAGCAAGCAAAGAGAAAGTATGAGTGATAGTATGAGCAGTACGAATAGTATTGATACTTTTCCGACTATTTTTTGTTTTTTCAAAATTATAACACGTGTGGTGTTTTCATTATTAAAATCAAACACAAAAAATTTTTAAATGACACTTCTATCATGTTTTATCTAAGCAGCAACATGCTGTATTATAAACCTGTGAAAGAAAAAAATTGATACATACTATTTTTTCTTTTTGAACATATGGGAAAACATACATTTAACGACAAATAACATAAATATTGACATACAAGTGCCTATTCCTATGCCTGGGCATGAAACATCTAATTTTAATGTCCTAAATGCTTTATATTAGCATCTGTTTTTGGAAGCATATGCTTATAAATTACATTGGCACTCTGAATAAAGTATCTTCTTAAACAGCAAAGGTCAGGTAATCCATAGGGTTCAATGATATGTGTTGTGTTTATATTAGTGATGTCCTATATTTTTCTCAGCTAGTCTTTTGATAGAGCAACTATATTTTAAGTTAACTTTATAATAATAATATAGCACCTTTAGTATATACATGTCTATATAGCTAGAATTTCAACACCAGAATAATTCACACTAAAAAGTTAATTCTGACGCAGTTCTGGTGTCTGCCTCTAAAACAAGTGTGGAGACAAAAAATCAAAAATATAAACATGACCACTCATGAAATAAGGTAACTTACACATCAGGTATAACTATGCACATTCTATTGTTTCAGCTCATCCAGTTCTCTGCTTTTATAGTTCCAGCATTTCAACAGACTGTGTATATAACACATAGCCTAAAAAATCAGCTTTAGTAACTAATTTTTACATGCAAGTTTTGGCACTTGAGCATTAAAGATGTCCAACAATAAATGTTTGAAGAATAAGATTAAAATGAATTTTTAGTAAAAATGAATATGAATCTTTCCTAGGTGACTTTATACATCATAGTATACAGTGGAATTCTTGGGTGACCAATAAAATTATGAAAATTGTCTTCTTTACTTGTCAAAATACATTACTTTTTATTCTTTCTGTGTATTGAGAATAAGAAGGCCAGTTAAAATAGACCTACCACAAACTTCCTATATAAATCTGCAGGGGAAAAAACAAACCCCAGGGTTTTGTAAAAATATGGCATGTGGGTGTGCATAAAGTGACAAGCGCATACACACTAGAAGAACTGTCTTCTAATACATAAAATCAACAAAAAATGTACAAAGATATCATTAAGGGATTTTAAAAGACTCTTTAAAAATGAACTTTCAAAAGTGGGGAAATTTTCATATCAGCTCTTAAATGTTTATAAGAGATCATCGGTTTGGCCAAGACTCAGCGATGATCACCCAAGTTAACTTCTCACTGCAGACTGTTACTGAGGTGGATGCATTTCAGGCACCAACTATTGATGGCATTGCATGACAGACTGAGTGGGGCTGTGATCCTTAAAAGAAGGGAAACACGTAAGATGAGCCACATGTTCTCCCTGGGATTCTGTCCGGGATTCCCTTTCTAAATTGAGATGATGGAGCCCAAAAAGAAAGCAGTCGTCTTGCCTGGCAGAGGAAATGGAAGTTTGAATTCAGGGATGCAAAAGAAAGTGGAATGGGATATAGGGACACCAGAGAGAAGGGAGCTGCACAGAAAAGAGACTCTAGCAATCTGCACGGGGGCCCTTAAATGTTCGACCAAATACAATAAGCTTTTTGTGTGCAAGGATGGACCTAAATGTATCATAAATAGAGATATAAAATTCCTTAATACAATTTAGTGAATTGAATTTAACAATAAGGAAAAATGTAATACATTAGAAGCAAGTGGAATTTTCTCAGAAATTCACTAATTATTAGCGTAGTGTGTGCACGCAGTATCGAATAAAGAAGACAAAGTATGTAATCATCTCAGCAGATATAGAAAAATACTTGAAAATTTTCAAAACCTATTTATAATAAAAACAGTTTCAGCATAGTGGAAATATAGAAAAACTGCTCTAATTTGATAAAGAGAATCTATAAACAACCTATGGCTAATATCATAGTTTATGGTGAAAGACTGAACATTTTACCCCTAAGATTTGAAACCAGGATGGAATGTGTTAAAATGCTTTATTAAGCATTATCTGATAAACCCTATCTAGTGTGATAAAGAAGGAGAAATATGAAGAGAAGGAAGAGATAAAGGAGAGAGAAAGAAGACATCATGTTTAAAAAAGAAGTAAAATCATTCTTAAAAAAAAGGTTACATGAATATGTGTATATAAAACACTAAGGAATCTAATATGAGGGAAACAACATATTCAATACATCATATCAATGTGCTGTTGAATTACTGAAAACGTGTGTTATACAGCTACTACTTACAAGGACTACAGGAAGTTTTGTCCGTGTCTCACATGATCCTTTTGCTGACAAAAAGGACCTGGGCAGTTTTAAAGCCCTAAATGTTATAGGATAAATAAATTAGATAGAGGGATAAATGGAGAAATATAGGTATATATATACATGGATACATAAATAATTACATATACAAAACTTAAATCAACTACATATACAAAACTTTATAAATAATCAAAATTAAACATTAAATAATTATATATATGCACATAACTATCTGTTCGCAAACTGATTCCCATATACAAAGAGCAAGAAGAGACTGAAGAAGGAGACAGACCACTTCGTATTGTTAGGTGGCAGGTTTAATAAGCAAGGGAACTTATACACCAACCTTGTCTTGGGCAGCCTCAAGATTAGTAGTAGATCCCCACACCTGTCAGAATCTTAAAAGTTTATACAGAGGATTTACCTGGGTTCAGCCATGTGTCCAGCCCAGATGGTCTCAACAACACATTGCTCTCTCAAAGCCGTGTCCTTGAAAACGGCTCTGGCTCTGAGAACGGTGGGTAGAATGTACATTCCAAGGACAGGGTTGGGACTGAAGAACCTATGATTGCCCAGGTCCAGCTGGCAGGTCAACCAGCAGTCAGGTCCTCTACATGACTCCCTCCATCACTATCTATCTATCTATCTATCTATCCATCTTCTATCTAAATATCTATTTCTATCTTTCTACAAATCTGAAAATGTAAAGGGAATTTGCCACCATTGAGAATACTAAAATTAAAAATCAAATATATCTCATTCTTTGAAGGCTTCTAAAGAAACAAAATAAGAAATAACAAAGTTACACTCATGGAAATAAACATCTGACTTCTAAAAGTGACTGCTCTGAAGGGGAAATACTGATTTAGATGTGAAGTTTCTCATCTGCCTGCAGATAAAGACAATTCATTGTTCTTGTTACATATGCTAAATTAATAATAATTAATTGTTACAAGGAAGATTGCCCACGTAAAATAAATATATGGTATATATTAAAGACCCCCTCAATATGTTTTCAATATATATTAGATTATCAAACAGTCATCACTTGTCCCTATGCTTTGAATCATGCGTATTCAGAATAAAAAATATGCCTTAAATCCAAGTATCTTCATTAATTAATTTAATTAATTTTTGATACTTTCTACAAAACGATTACTTACAATATGATAGCAGTAGTTTTTAATGTTAATATAATGCAGAATAAAGATAATTTTCAAGTATGAGCAGGGAATTTAAGATATTCCAGAGGCATTACTGTGCAGTGTCTTAAGAGCTCTGCCTTGAACTAAATTGCTTTGGCTCAAATATTTGCTGTGCTACTTAGTGTTTTTTTCTCTGTTTCTTTCTTTAACCTTGATAAAGTTAACTTATTTATGCCTTAGTTTCCTCATATTGCACCCCTTTTATTGAGTTACTGGGAGAATTAAATGAACTGATATATGGAACGTTTTAACTGATATAAGGAAAAGTTACTTTCTGACCCATAGGAAAGTGTTCACAGGTATTTTTATATCCTCTTTCACACATCTGTTGTGAGATGCCCTCTTATAATTGGCCCAGTCTTGAACAGTAGTTTTGAATCACATCACTATTACATTATTATAATTATATTGGTTATGATTAGTTGATCAGGCTACTGTGGTAAAAAACTTTATTTTACCTTATTTATTCCTCACTGAAGTCCTACAGTATGGCTACTATTCAAGTTTAGCTAATGGGAGAAATGAGGTTCAGAGAGTTTAATCAATATTACTTTCGAGAGTGAGATTCAAACTCAAATTTGTCTAAATTCTAAATTATTCTTTCTTCCATTAGAATTACTAATTTATCACATTTTCACTCTCTTGGCCTTCTATCCTCATATATTTCTGGTTGTGAAATAAAAAGTTACTGGTGGGATTTCCTAGGTGGCTCACTGGTTAAGAATCCACCTGCCAATGCAGGGGACATGGGTTCGAGCCCTTCTACAGGAAGATCCCACATGCCATGGAGCAACTAAGCTCATGCGCCACAACTATTGAGCCTACGCTCTACAGATAGTGAGCCACAACTATTAAGCCTGTGTGCCACAACTACTGAAGCCCGCGTGCCTAGAGCCCGTGCTCCACAACAAGAGAAGCCACTGCAATGAGGAGTCCACACATCACAATGAAGAGTAGCCCCCACTTGCCGCAACTAGAGAAAGCCCGTGTGCAGCATCGAAGACCCAACACAGCCAGTAAATAAATAAATAAATAAATAAATAAAAAATGTTACTGGTAACTCTTTGTGAATGAGCAAGAAGACTGGAAGTAAAGGGTGTTTCTCCTTGTTCCCATGTCTACACTATATAACACGCTGCCAGTGATATGTTATCAATACTCCCATTAGCAGCAGCTGGTGTTTTTATTGTGGGTAGGTAGGTCACTTTTATAGCAAAAGCAGGAAGAGCTATACTAAAAACGATATTGGTTTCTCAGTTAAAAGGGTCATATATCTAAAAATATTGAAAGCATAATAGTATTTGAAAACAAAATAAAACAAAACTGAACTAGTTGTACTTTGCTAAGAGATTCAGAGGAAAGGCTGGATTCACGTGTTATGCTACCCAGCTCCCTCTCTGCACCAGGCGACCTTCTACAACCCCTCCGAGTGGCTTGCTCTTTGCACAGATCCCTTCTCTGATAATTCAAAGACGAAGGGTGACCTTTCCATGGAAGTCCCCATTTTCTAGTCATAATTAGTATGATTAAGCCATAAAGAGAAAAAAAAGCATCCTCATTACTGGACTCCACACCAAACCATGAATGAGTTATAGCTCTGCTTAACCTCAGGTAGTACTGACATTTAAAAAATTGAATTTCTTAAGACACATGCATAAATCTCTAATGTTGGAATTTCAGAAGAAATGTTTTTGAGCAAAAGCTTCCTCCTGGAGCCAATAAAAGTGTTACATTTGGGTGAGAACAGTCGTGATTCTTTTTAAAGATAACCTTGAGTTTTGGTGGACAGTTTTTCATGTTCAGTTGATGCTGCCCTATAATACCATTACTTGCCATTAAACATCATCAACCTAGCCTTTTCCAGCCCTCTCTTGCAGTTCAATCTTTCAAAGGAAGACAAACTCTCTCCATTGTTCTTGCTATTCGTTCAAAACTATTCCGCAAACACATATTGAGTATCTTCACAAAGACAATGAGTGAATACTATTATGTCTCCCTGAAATGCTTTCTTCCCTTCCTACTTTCCACAGCCTGGCTAACTCCTTTCAGTTACAGATGAGATCCCACTGCCTGCAAAGGACTTTTCAAGAATCAATAAAGTAATTTTGCACTTCAACAACATATTCAAAATGTATTTCCCTCAAAAATATGTACTTCTTAATGACAGCAATCATGGCATGCCCACCTTTGTATACCCAACACAGAGAAAATATGTGTACAGTGCATTACTGAAAGGTACTGTGGGAAAGATAAGGAAGATGGCAGAATATCAGGGGCTTTATCACTTAGTAGGAATTATACTATTGTTCATTTACTACAGCATCAAAGTGAAAAAAAATGATCTCATGGGTCAGGTGCAGATAAATTTCTCTGGAAACATTTAACCCTTTCTATTTCCAATCACAAATCTGAGAAAGTTAAAGAAAATACACTCTTTTTCATCACACAATTATTCACCATTTTACTTGTTTACAGGAGCCAGCATAACCTTAAATAGTCTTTGGGAAAAATAAATATGAGTGTTTATAACATTTAGTACTTATTTTATACCAATGTCCATAGATTAACACCCCTTGGGGAAATTCTGTCAGGTGTTTAATCACCCACGGTATATAGCTTGATGGCATAAGCACAGGAATTCAGTGGTTATGGTGATGTATGTGAGTCGTAAACTAGAGACATCTTACTGAAAGAAAGGTAAAATGTATAATTGAGACATTAATGTAACTGAGGGATTAAGATAAATGAAGATAATTGCCCATCCTACAATCTGGGCCACCGCCTCTGCATGGCTATTTTCTGGTTCAGGTACCTTATTTGAAATACCAGCACACATCTTGAGATGAACAATCAGTGGGATGAGAAATCACAAGCATCAATGTGAAGTGGGGTTGATAGAGAATTATGCATCCTTACATCCTCAGATGGGAAATATACTGTCAGTGTCTTGTGAGAAAACTGTCAAAAGTACACGGATCCATTTATGTGAAGTGGGAAAGATATCATGGTTCTGTTTGTTTTGTGATGTAGTAAATGTTACTACCTTTCCATAAACAAAATAAAATGTCAAAGAAAAAAAAAACACAAGTACTGAGAATAACTAAACATGTCACCAAAGGTCCATATTTTCAAGAAAAAATTTTGCCTCTATGATGTTTACTTTTGTTGGTTGAAAACAAAATAGTTCCAATAGTGAAGGCCCAGGGATACACCACCCATCATTCCAGGTTAGAGATTGGTATTCGAATGGCAGAGGAAAAGACTTGGGCATTTTCATACATCCTGTGGGCTGTGAAGACCTAGATCTGTCTTGTCAGATCCAGGAGGTAAAAGAATTGTATCAGAGAGCTTCAGAAGATATAAGGGCAATAGCATCAGATGGCATGAGTGTCATTACCACAGGCTGCTTTAGCAGAAGAACCCTGGAGACCTCAATTTTATGAAGCTAACTGGGTATAATCCTGGCACTTATTAAGTGAAGTTAGGTTTTCAATGGCAGCAGGCTGCCGATAGCCAAGCAAATGCCAATCATTTCAAATTATACCTCTAAGGTCAATTTTACACCTTTAACTTAGACACAGCATTCTGCCAAAATTCACACTAATACATTTATGTAATATTTCATCATCCTACTTTTAATTTAGAGTTTCAGATTTTGATTCACTTAGAGGACAGTCAAGTGGCCTCTTAGAAAAATGTTTATTAAATAACAGCATTTGCTGTGGGAGTTCAGAACCAAATCACAAATTATCTTTTGGATCCCTGTCAATGCAAAGACCTGAAATCGAGGTCAATGGTTGTGAATAAGCACTCTCTCACAACCATGTCTCTTCCCCCTGCCCACACATACATGGTTGTCAAGTCTCTCTAGATCTAAACTGAAATGCATGTCTCATGAGAACAGGTCTAATAAAAATGTAATAATAATAGTCAACACCTATGGAGTTTTCACCAAGTTCATGCACTGTTGTGTACAATTGTTCTAACTTTTAATTTTAGAATAGTGTTCAAGTTACAGAAAAGTTGCAAAGATAGCACAAAGAATTTCCTTATGCCCTGCATCTGGTTTCCTCTCTTGTTTAGATCATATATTAATATGATACATATGTCACAATTAGTGAACCAATACTGACACATTATCGTTAACTAAAATCCATACTTTATTTGCATTTCTTTTGTTTTTACCTAGTTATATTGTTTTGTCCCAAGATCTCATCCAGGGTACCATATTACATTTACTCATTGCATTCATTAGATTCCTGTGTGACAGTTTTTCAGACTTGCTGGTTCTGACGACATCGATAGTCTTGAGAGTACTGGTCAGGTATTTTGCAGAATTTCCTTCCATTGGGATTTGTTGGATGTTTTTCTCACAATTAGACTGGGGTTATGGGTTTTGGGGAGGAAGACCAGAAAGGTAAAGTGCCATTCTCATTACATCATATCAAGGATACACATTATCAACTTTCCTTATCACTGTTGATGTTAACCTTGATCTGGAGTAGGGTTTGTTAGATTTTCTTCACTGCAAGTTTCTTATTTTCCCTTTCTCATACTGCACTCTTTGGAAGGAATGAACTATGTGCATCCTGTGCTTAAAGGGTGTGGAGTTATGTTCCACCTCCTTGAGAGGTGTTGAATGCATCTTTCATGAATTGGCTTATTGAATTTTCAAGATAAATATTATGAGGTAGGTGATATTATCCCATTTTATAGATGAGGAATCTGAGGCATAAGAGGGTGAGTCAAAGATTATCTGCATTCTGGCTGTAGAATTTATTTTAATTAACTTTTAGAAAAGACAAACACATCATTTTTCGAGATTATCTCCTTGCTTTTCAATACACTTTGTTCATCTGTCAACAAGTTTTCATATTCCCTCATTAAAAAAATGTTTTAGGCTGAGCTGTCTTCACTTCTTCATCAGAAGTGAATCAGGCTCCTTCTTGATGACTAACACTTGTGCAACCTTCCTTGAACTTCCCTATCCATTCATAGACACTTCTTCGCGACAAAACACTTTCTCCATACTGCACACAAAGTCTTCAATGAATAACGGCACCAGGTACACTCTCAGACCACAAAAAACGAATCACTGCACACTGCTCTTCTTTCGTGCAGATTACAAGTGGGGCATCCATTTTTGCTCATACCGCAGTTACAAATCAACTGATGTAACACATTCACACCTTCACAGCAGTGACTGGGGATACAGTAGCCTTAAATAGAAAGCGTTGATAAGACAGTGCAACCAAGAGAAGTTTTAATATAACCAGAGTGTGGATAATTTTTGACTCACCCTCATAGATGGGTTTAAATAAAGAAAAAGTACCTACAACTGCATATCTAAAGTTGGTTGATCTCCAATATGAACTTGGACACCCCAGTTTCAGATCCTGAGCTCAGAGTCAAATATGCCTGTGATTAGCTCAGCCAAGTGAAGTCCCAGTGGTGACCTGAACATTAAAGTCAAAAGGCTGAAAGCCCACCATATAGAAGAAACTATATTTGTACTGGGTACTCTGGAAAGGCAAAACTGAAACTGTTAGATGGGATAAACAAAGAGAAGTTCTTCAACCCAAAATGTTGAGCAACAAAATTAGAATTAATAAGCTACCTGAGACTAGCAGCACTTGGATGACAGAATTATTTCAGAAAAAATAAAGAAATAAGAATGAAAATACATATCACTTAGAATGGTTCTCCCACTCTCGTAAGTGTTTTAAATGCATTTATTCATACAATAATCACAACAACCTCACAAGGCAGCTAATGTGGTTATGTCCATTGTACAAAGATAAAATTAAGGCACAGAAAGTCTAAATAACTTGCCCAAGCCCACACACCTAGTAAGTGACAGAGTAAGATTCAAACCCAATTAGTCTTAGCTCCACTGTTCTTGGTTTTACCACTGCAGACTGCCTTTGGCATGGGGTTGGAGGCTGATGTAGCCCTCACTCAAAATCTGTTAGATTCTGTGGTGTCTTCAATTTTCCTAACCCTTAGCTAAAGAATTACTTTCTCATTATCATTATAAAATTTATAACCTTTTATTAATGTATGTTAATGCTTCAATTTTGTTATAATTTCATTGGATAAGTGTAAAGACAGACCAACTCCTTCAGTCTTATTTCAGGAAGTAAATCATGAAATCAGAGACAAAACAGGAAGTCATCAATTTAGAAAAGTGAATATATATTCCTATAAAGAAAAAAAATAAAAGTGTTAAATAATTTGTCTTTACAATACCACAATACCCCATGATTTTTTCTAAGTGTAATAAAAATATTGCTTCTGAAAATTGTCTCTATTTTCTTACTTGTGTTTTTGTAAAACAAATTATAATAAGATCCATTCATTCATTTAACAAAATAATTAGTTTCAACCAACACAGAAACCAGGGATGGCAGCTGGAATTTCCTTCCAGTTCCCTGGAGCTAAGGGTTTAAAGAGATGTTAAAAAAAAAAAAAAAAAAGATTAAAAAAAATCTCAGTTCACTGAAATGAGTCTACTTAACTCAGTAAAGTTTCAGTCTTGCTCAAGAGAAAGCGTAGGAGCAGCAGGCTGAGAACTCTGCTAAACTCAGGAAAAAGCACCACTTTCTCCTAATCGATGTCATGATTACACACAATTAAAAGGGGGAGAAGTCTGAACTTAAAGCAGAAGAGAAAAGAAGAAAGGAGTTATTTTGTGAACCTCTATCAGCACTGGGAATCGTGGCCTGAGCAAAGTAACAAGTGGAGACAATAAATGCAGTCCTGTGTTTCATCTTTCAGATTTCCGAACTGGAACATTGGTTTAGGTCTACAGAATTGATCTGGGTGATGCCTGGAAACAGGAGGCCTCCGGGAAGTGCGGTAATGAAAGGCTTTGTCTCCCACCCACATAGAGTGAGCTGGGCTGCTGACAAAGTAGAATCCACTGGGTTTCTCCTAATTGACACATGCGGTTAATTGAGTGTCACATTGTGTTCATGCTACCTTAGTTCTGAAGCACACAACGAGAGATCACTCCTGACATGTGATAGCTCAGACCAACCATAAATAAAGCATTTCATTGATCTGTCAATGGCAGTAGGTAGACCCCATGCCACAGCCCATCTGCTTGACAACCATTGCAAATCTTGAACATTCTAATCTTTTTCCTTTCCCTTCCTTTCCCAGTATGATTTAAGCACATGACCATTTAGATTGATTTACTGGCCGCTAAGATGCTGCTGCTTTATCTGCACCAGGATTGTAAGCCTCCTCCCTACCAAGCCACCTCACTGTCACCCTGCCCATGTCTTTGCTTCATTAAAAGTTTGCTTTTCAGGAAGAAATGCTAGATACTTCTGTAAAGCTGCTGGGTGGAGTCACACATGAGGAATCAATAGTCTTTTTAAGGGGATCTAACAGCTAGTGGGTTGGGAAGTGGGGAGGAGAAGACGGTAGGGAGAAAGGAAGGAGCAGAGGTTTAATTTAATGTTGGTTAAATCCTATAAGCCAGAGGTTGTCCATCAAGCCCTGCCTGGCACCCCAAAGCAGAGCTTGTTGCATTAATCACCTGTGTTACTGCGTCAACTGAGCATATCAATTTTATTATGAAATTAACTTTTTTTTCAAGTAGACTTCTAACACCAAAGTATGTGCTTTCTGAAAGCTACATCCTCATTGCTTGTTATAGGAGCTGTATGAAGCAGAGCAAAGAGAAGTTCCTAGCTGAGAATTTGACCAAAGAGTGTAACCAAAATTGGAGTCCGTCTGCTCGCTGTGCAAAAAAGAGGCCAGCTTGGTGGAAAGGAAATTTTGCTTTATTTTGGATGCTGGCAACAGAGGGGGAGGGTGGACTTATGTCCAAAGGTTGACTCCCCCCCACTGACAATCAGTGGGCAAGGGCTTTTGCAGACAGAGGGAGGGGGATACGTGCAGAAACAGCACAGTCGGCTCTGACAGTCATCTTGAAATGCAGTGGTCTGATCAGTGTCATCTTGATTGTTTTAAGTACAATTAATCTACAGATCCAGGGTTGATTTGTTCCTATTTCCTTGAGGCCAGTTCTCGGAATTGTGGCAGCTTATGTCATCACTAGAGTCTGATCATCATGTAGTTAACTTCTACCTGGTGGAGATTTCAGTACCTATAAAACAGCTCACGGGATATGGCTCTATAGCCCTTGAGAAGGAAGTAAAAATCTTTGACTTTGCTTAATGACTAAACTATTATTATTTGGTCTCCTTTGACTGTTTTCCTTTTCTTTTTTTTAATTTTCTCATTTCTCTGATTACACTTATTTTTTGGCTAAGGTTTTTTCATAGACAAAATGCAGGCAGAGGACATGGAGGGGAAGGACCATAGGGTCCTGCTCTGTTTCAAGAGTATGTGAGTGATGAAAAAGTCTGTGTTAAGAAGAATGCGTAGTTTATTCACTCACATAAATCAAAGGCTCTCAAACATTTCAGCCTCAGGACCGCTTTATACTCTTAAAGTATTAGCCACCCAAAGATCTTTTGTTGATTTGGACTATGTCTAATAGTATATGCCATATTTAAAAGTCCAAGCTATTTTTGGGATATTTATTTGTTAATTCACTTTAAAAAGAAGAAATACACCCATTATATGGTAACATAAATACTATATTTTATGAAAAATATCTATAATATCTACAAGAAAATGAATTTATGGGAAGAGGGGCTTTTTTTTTTTTTTTAACATTTTTGAGCATCTCTAACACTTGGCTTAATCAAAGACAGCTGGATTCTCATATTGGTCTCTGCAATCACTTTGTTGCAAAATCACATGCAATGTGTAGCCTCTGGAATACTCCACTGTACATTTTCAAGAGAATGAAAGCAATAAAGGCAAATGACTTTTTAGTATTATTATGAAAATAATGTTGCTCTCATGGGACCCCTGAAAGTACCGCAAAGACCCTGAAGTGTCCTGGGACTACATTTTCAGAAACTCTAATAAATGTTTTTAGAACTCTGTTCACTTTCAGTGACCACTAATTTCCAATGAAATGTTGCATAGAAAAAGATGAGCTAGCTCTGTGACATTGAACCTGGGAGACCAATTGGTAAGTTGTAAAATTTTGCAAAGGTGGGTCTTCACATTGAACTCTTCCACTCACTTCCTCCATTTCTGTAAATTCCATACTTCAAAATGATTTTGTCACAAAGCAATATCTAGTCATCCTCAACCCCGTCACCTAACAACTTCCTTATCAGTACCCCTTTTTACCCATGGAATGGCATTTACGGCATCTTGTCTCTCCAGCAAATCCTCCACTGCTTCTATCAGAGAAACAAAAAATTATTCCTTTCTCTAAAGGGTTGGGAAAAAAATAAAAGATACAATGCTTATTTTGAAGACTAAGCATAAACAAGGATTAAAAAAAATTTACCTGGAAGCCTGCAAATTGCATCTGTCAATCTTGGCTCTTTGATACTGTCTAAATCTAGTTCCAATTAAATAAGAATGGGATTTCCAATACCCTTAATAGCAGAATCATGTGGTCTTAGAGCCAAGTAATGCTTAGAAAAGAAAGAGCAAATCAGAAACTCCCACCCAAGGACATGGAAGCTAACCCTATCGAATGGACTATCAATAATTAAGGACTTTGATGCCTGGAATCATTTAGATAATAAGATTGCTTTGAAGTAAATAAATATCAAATTAGGATTTGTGGCAGTCACAGGTGTTTGGCAGGGCTAGCCTATAATCACAGAGAAAATGAATGCATTTTATTCAGCATAATTAGAAAAAGAAATGAAGTTTATATGCAAATTGTAAACCACTTTAGTCAAAGATAACCAGTCAGACTGTTTTAGTAATTTAAACTTTCATTTAGATGAGAATTTGCAAAGTATCTATTTTCAATGCAATTTGAGTACAGCTGGTTGCACTCTCTGTCAACGGAGAGAAAAATTTAAATGATGTCCCTCATAACCCTCCCGGTCCTGTTTTGGTGCTGACAGAACAACATATGCATTTTTTAAACTTGACTTCTTTCACTCTTGTCTGTGCAGGATGTCAGTTCCATAAGGTTATACGGGATTTTTCAGCACCAAACCAAAAGGGAACTATGGGAAGGAGGGAGCCAAGATGGTAAAGATGAAGAAGAAGAAATGTGTTTGAATGCATGTAAAATTTAAGAGTTCTAAGAACAAATTAGGAATGTAAACATCATTGGTGATTTTCTCTTTCCTCAGATAGAGCTACATGCTTATGAACTTTTCTTAATTTCTTTCTTGTGTTCTTGCTGCCATATGGTAATATTTATTTTTCTCTTATCTTTTTCCTTTTAGACTATAAACTGCTTAAAGCCAGGAATGTTCAGCTACTCTCTTCAGTTTTGCCTCAGTAGCCTGGACCTTTATCTGTCCTAAATAACTTCTTTTTTCTTTTTCTTTTTTTTTCCTTTAATTTACAATGTTCTGTTAGTTTCATGTGTAGAGCAAAGTGATTCAGTTATATATATGTATCCTTTTTCTGATTCTTTTCCCTTATAGGTCATTACAAAATATCGAGTATAGTTCCCTGTGCTACACAGTAGGTCCTTTTTGATTGCTTATTTTGTATATAGTAGTGTGCATATGCTAATCTCAACCTCCCAATTTATCCCGCCTCCACTTTCCCCTCTGGTAATCATAAGTTTGTTTTTTATATCTGTGAATCTATTTATGTTTTGTAAATAAGTTCATTTGTATCATCTTTTTTTGATTCCACATATATGTGATATATGATATTTGTCTTTGTCTGGCTTACTAAATTTAGCATGATAATCTCCAGGTCCATCCATGTTGCTGCAAATGGCATTATTCCATTCTTTTTTTTTTTATGGCTGAGTAATATTCCACTGTATGTGTGTATGTGTGTGTGTGTGTGTGTGTGTGTGTGTGTGTGTGATGTCTGGCTGCCACGTAAGGCTTCAAAGGAAAACCTTAAAAGCAGACCATCCTTTTTTGCATGCTCTATTCTAAATAGAATGTTCAACATAACTAACTAAAATTGCATGTTAAATATATTTAGGTTTTTTGTTTTCTATCTTTGTATTTGTTTTCAGTTTCTGCATATTTGCTTAACTGTGCTGTTTTAGTGGTTGTAGGACAAAAAATGCACTGGTGAAGCAAATCTAGTGCCAATAGAAGGTGATTTCCTAGTTGTGTATGTCATGCAGCATTTGAAGGGACTGTGAATTCTTAAAACAATCACAGTTGCTTCTAAACCAGATTTCATTTCTATTATTGTTTTATGTGCCAAACACCAAAGTGCATTGGGCTTGAATCTCTGAACTCTGTGGACCCATTAGAAGGCTGTTTTGATTGTCACAAATAGTAGTGCCTGAAAACATTCTTAAGCTGATTGTCTTAAAAAAAAAAAAAGAAAAGAAAAATTTCTCCAAAGGCAAAACAGGAACAATTATTATAACAGAAAATAATTATGATCAACATGTCTGTGGTTCCTTGGAAATGCTGCTCTTTTTGTATTTTCCATCATTAGTGCAGTTTAAATGAATGTGTATGGTTTAGAGGTCTTTGTGTTCTCACTTTAAAATTAGGTAACCAACCTCATTTTTCAAGCTTGAAATCATTTTAAATTTTTTCTTTTTTTTAAGGTAACTTTTCTAAAAAATTTATTTTTTTTTGAAGTGTAGTTGATTTACAATGTTGTATTAGTTTCAGGTGTACAGCAAAGTGATTCAGACATATATGTGTATATATATATGTGTGTGTGTATATATATTCTTTTTCAGATTCTTTTCCCATATAGGCTTTTACAAAATATTGAGTATAGTTCAATGTGCTATACAGCAGATCCTTGTTGTTTATCTATTTTATATATAGTAGTGTTTATATGTTACTCCCCAATTCCTATTTTTAATTTTATTTTATATAATGCGTAGATAGTTCCCTGTTCTCTGCATTTAGAAGTATAAACAATATAAATCTGTTAATTCTATAAGTAATTTTTATAATTATGATGTAACTCTATCCTATCCTTAAAATATCTAAAATAAACCCTTTATCCACCTCACTACCAATAACTCAATTTCATTCCTTTTTATGGCTGAGTAATATTCCATTGTATACATATGCCACATCTTCTTTATCCATTCATCTGTCGATAGGTTGCTTCCATGTCCTGGCTATTGTAAATAATGCTGCAGTGAACATTGTGGTACAGGTATCTTTTTGAATTATGGTTTTCTCCAGGTATATGCCCAGTAGTGAGATTTCTGGGTCATATGTTCTCCATAGTGGCTGTGTCAATTTACATTCCCACCAACAGTGCAGGAGGGTTCCTTTTCTCCATACCCTCTCCAGCATTTATGTTTTCTAGATTTTTTGATGATGGCCATTCTGACTCATGTGAGGTGATCCCTCATTGTGGTTTTGATTTGCATTTCTTTAATGACTAGTGATGTTGAACATTCCTTCATGTGTTTGTTGGCCATCTGTATGTCTTCCTTGGAGAAATGTCTAATAGAGTCTGTCATACAGAGAGAAGTAAATCAGAAAGAGAAAAACAAATATTGTATGCTAACTCATATGGAATCTAGAAAAATGGTACTGATGAACCTAGTGGCAGGGCAGGAATAGAGATGCAGATGTAGAGAACATACTTGAGGACACAGGGAGGAAAGCGGAAACTGGCACGTAGTGAGGGAGTAGCACTGACATATATACACTACCAAATGTAAAATAGATGGCTAGTAGGAAGCTGCTGCAGCAGAACACAGGGAGATCAGCTCAATGCTTTGTGAAGACCTAAAGGGGTGGGATAGGGAGCCTGGGCAAGTGGCTCAAGAGGGAGGGGATTCGGAGGTATATATAGCTGACTCACTTAGTTGTATAGCAGAAACTAACACAATACTGTAAAGCAATTATACTCCAAAAAAGACCAAAAAATTAAAGAAAAAAAAAAAAAAACACATTCAGGGGAAAAAAACAACAGAAAAACCTCATTGAGGATGGGCAGGAATAAAAAAATAAAAAAAATAAACCCTTTATGTGCAAAAAAAAAAATGTGTTGATGACTTTTTCTACACTCTTGCAATTTCGAAACATGCATTTCAGGCGAAAGTAAAACACCATAATTTTTCTTCTCTTCTCTTCTGGGTACTTTAGGCTTTGTGTTATTGAAGAGTTGGCTGGATCCTTTTCCCTTGTGAAATGATGTTATTTACTTACATAAATTTTTAAAAATATATTTACTAGCTGCCATATATTTTACCTGCTCCTTTTGGTTTATAATCTATATAGCTAAATAGTCAGAATTCCTTCAGTTTCCTTGAAATAGTTCATGTTATACCATAAGTGCCTGTGATTCTAATGCAGTAACATAAACTTGGCAATTCTACAGCTTCAATCATACTCAGCATTAAGAAGAGATTAGGTTTTAAGCCTGCTGGGAATATTATTTTTTGACTTTATATTTGGCAGAAAAATTAAATTAATATCTGGGGAACGTTCATTGTAAAGATCAACTGATATTGTGAACTTTGAACTCACCAGTTTCTTTCACAACATAATTTGGTCTCAGAAAATGGCACCAATAAAAGTTCTCTGGTAAAATATATCAAATGAGGTGAACTCAACTCTTGGAAGGCATTTAGATTATTTTTGAGTTTCTAACGGACTATTAAAGAGATCATCCATTTGATTACAGTTATTATTTTCCCCTCTAGATCATGGCTTCAAATGTGAAATAGGAGAAAGCAAGAGCAGAGTAGATCATGTAGTAATGGCAAGTCAAAGTATTCTCATAATACCTGATGAAATCAACAGGCGCTTTTTAAAACATTAAACAAATCACCTTCAGCAATCAAAACAAGAGCACAGCCTAACACTACATATCTAAACTAGAGCTATCCTAGATTGTATATCTTAGATATCTGTGTGTGTGTGTGTGTGTCTGTCTGTCTGTCTGAGAGAAAGGACAGAGATGGAGATAGATTTAGGACTTTGGCGGAATTTAGACACATTGCCTTGACCCCCAAGCCATGATGGCAACTGCTAAGACTTCTAACAAATGCCATCAAGTCTGAGAAAGCAAATTGAGTTATTGTTTACATTTTTGTTCTTCTGGCCTCCTTGGGGAGCCAAGCAGAGCACAGTAGCCATGAGGGGGCAATTCCACAGGTTGACATAAGTTGAAGTTCTGCTTAGGGAAGGCTTCCTGGAGATGACAACCTTCTTCTTTCCTTTCTTTCTTTCATTGTCTATGGGAATATTTTTCCTTCAATTTTTTTTTTTTTTTGATGATGATGATAGGGAAGAGAACATATATTTTCTTGGCTACCATGATATTCTTCTTCCATCTTCCTTCATCTTATATGTCTTTGTCCAGATACATTGCCTGGTGTCCAACCAGACCCCTTAAGAGCTCTAAAAAGCCATGTGTGTCTGGGTCTGCCTACAAGATGGAGCCTGATGGGAAATCCTATGTGAAGTACCAGGTATTTGGCAAGAACCACAGTGCAGTGCCCACCCACTTCAAGGTGCTGACCCTGGAGGCAGCAGGTGGGAAAACTCTTGGCCTGTGTGATGCCCAAAACACCTGTGGTGGAGGCACTCCTGGTGAGCACTTTCTGGGCATAGTGGAAAACGATATATGAGTTTCTAGCAGAACTTTGAAGTGAGAGACACTGTAAAGATGCTAATGCTATGATGGGAGAGAAGACTCCAGAATCTGAACCAGGAAAAATGATCTGAAACTTTAGCATTGAATAATCAAAATTCATCCTCCCCCCACAAGTGATGAGAACCCTGGTACAGACCTTTGTAATACCTCACAAGGGACAGAGGGGCCAAACAGTCAAATATCTTATACAACTTTGTTTGATACATCCTCCTTCTCCATGTCCTCAGATTACTTAAATAATGTCAAAATATGAAATACTCAGAGAAAAGAAACAACAGGTTCCTATTCTGATATTTAGGAAGAGAGATGAAAATAAATCATCCACATTATGTCAAAACTAACAGAATGTCTGAACAAAGACATACAAGATGAGGTAAGATGGAAAAAGAATATCATGGTAACCAAGAAAATCTACGTCCTCTTCCCTACCATCACCATCATAAAACAAAATTTTGAAAGAAAAATATTCCCATAGACAACAAATAGAAAAAAGGAAAAAAGAAAAATAACGATAATTTATATGGACAAAGCAATCTGAAATAAAACATAATGCAAGAATTAAGGTGAAGGGCTTCCTAGGTGGTGCAGTGGTTGAGAATCCACCTGCCAATGCAGGGGACACAGGTTTGATCCCTGCTCCAGGAAGATCCCACATGCTGAGGAGCAACTAAGCCCATGAGTCACAACTATTGAGCCCATGTGCTGCAACTATGTAAGGCCACGCACCTAGAGCCCATGCTCCGCAACAAGGGAAGCCACCACAATGAGGAGCCTGTGCACCACAACGAACAGTAGTCCCCACACATCACAATCAAAAAGAAAGCCCACGCACAGCAAAAAAGACCCAACACAGCCAATAAAATAAATAAATAAATAAATAAAAAAGAATTAAGGTGAAAATTCCTAAGAAATGATTTAGGTTGTAGAAAAACAATAAAAACATAAATTCAATAAATACTTAATTCAAAAAGATGATAAAATAACAAAATGAGACTGTAATGGGCTGAATTGTGGCTCCCAAAGGCATCTTCACCCAGAAATTTAGACTGTGACTTTATATTTGGAATAACAGTCTTTGCAGATATAATAAAGGCAAGGATCTCACATGCGATTTCTGTGGATTAGGGTGGCCCCTAAATCAAGCGAAGAGTGTCCTTATAAGAGAGCAAAAAGACACAGAAACACAGGGAAGAAGCAGATGTGGAGAAACAGGAGAGAAGGCCATGTGAAGATGTAGGTGAAGGTTGGAGGTATTGCAACTACAAGCCAAAAAATGCCAAGGATTGCTAGTAGCCGGCAGAAGCTAAGAGAGACGCATGGAATGAATTCTCTCTCAGAACTTCCGGAGAACCAACCTTCCTGGCAACTTGATTTCATACTTCTGGCCTCTGAAACTGTGAGAGAATACATTCATGTTATTTTAAGCCACCAAGTTTATAGTAGTTTGTTACAGCAGAACTAGGAAACAAAAACAGATGAAAAGTGAGATTGCATAGCTAAGGAAGCAAATCAAAGACGAAACAAGATTATTACAGAACTATTAATTAAATTAGAAGCAGTAAAGATAGATAAGCCAAACATTAAATTAATAACAGAAAATGTAGGAAAAGCATTCAGTTTTCCCTAAATGCCTCTACACCCTTTTCCTTGAAAAGAGAAGCCTCTCAAAAGACATTTCCTGGTCTCCCTTGCAACTAGACAGCAGAGTGTTACCTAAGTTCTGGTCATGGGGTAAAAAATAAAGTGTGTATATATTTTCCAAAACGTCATTAAAGAAAGAATGCATGTGTTAATCTTTCCATTTGCCTACTGGTTGCAAGGGTTATGGATGGAAACAGAGTCACCATCTTGGACCTAAGAGATGGTCCATGTTCAGGCTAGTAAAGCAACAAAATTAAAGCCAACTGGGTTTCCAACAGCGTAGGACTGCCCTATCAGCCACGAATGGGTTATGCCAGGCTTGTTGCATGAAAAACAAATGAACTTCTAACTTGTTTAAACCGCTTATATATTTGAGCTTTCGTTACTGAAGCCAGAACTTCCATGTTAAGTAATGTATCCAATTATGATATGGAGAAAATCCTGAAATTATATTAAAAATATATTAGTAATGAATATCTGCTTAACCTTGTATAATACCTATTTTTATTTATGAAAAAGAAAGAGCAGACTTGAAATTAAACTGAGATTGAAACTATTGAACTATTATTTGCCAAATGATCTTCGGTGAATGATTTCACCTATCTGAATCCTGATTCTTCATTTATGAGACAGAGATAAACTACTTATTTAACCTTCCCTTTCCTCACTTTTCTAAACTATAAAATGGGAATATTAATATTTCCTCTTTCATAAGATTGTTTTCAGGATTTATTTAAAGTGCTTAGAATAATGCCTGGCTTATGTTAAGAACAGTGTGATGTTTAGTTTTCATCATCAGCATTATTGTCATTACTAATATTACTGCCTGATGTGTGAGATTTAAATGTGATGAAATATATAAAATATTTAGCTTAATGCCTGACAAATAACAAATGCTTCACGATAGTCACATTATTTCAGTCACATTATTTAGTAAACACATTAAGATGTGTTTTCTCATTAGTCCCCTCCTGTCATGCTAATTGAGGTCACTTAAGTAGAACACAATCTTCATTTTTTATTTAATATTCTGATATTCGTATCTCTAATGTATTCTCTCACTTCAATTCATTTTAGTCATTTCTGTCAGATTAATTCTTTCAAAGCTTGGCTTGGTAAAATCATTGTCTACTATATACTGAAGGTTTGTGTCCTTCCAAAATACATACTGAAGGCCAGATCTCCAAGTTGATGATATTAGGAGGTGATGGCTTTGAGAGGTAATTATATCATGGGGGTGGAGCCTTCATAATGGGATTAGTGCCTTTATAAGCAGAGATACCAGAGAGATGATCTCTTTCTCCACCATGTGAGTGACAGCTCTCTCCCTGACTGTCTGCAAGTCAGGGAGAGGGCTATGACTAGACATGGAATTGGCTGGCACCTTGATCTTGGGTTCCCAGCCTCCAGAACTATGTGAGAAAAATGTTTATTGTTTAAGTCAGTCTATAGTATTTTGTTATAACAGCCCAAGGTAAAATACCATCATACTCCTTGAGGCTTATAGAATCAAATAAAATTGCTCATTCTATCTTAAAAATCCTTTCGTAATATAATTCCAACATTCCTTTCAGTTTTACCCATTTGACTTTTATACCTGTGTTCCACACTCAAGTCAAATAGACAAGACATATTCCCCAAATATTTCTCACAACTTTCCCTGTCCACAGCTTGCCTATGCTACTGTTTTCACTACTTGGAATGTCTTCTTTCCTTCTTCTTATATACACAAACATTAAAAGCCTTTCTAAGTATTATTTCCTCTACTAAGTCTCTCTGAGCACTTTTGATTGAATGTACTATTTCTCTCTTCTGATTTTTGAACCTCTTTATAATAATACTAGCTATGTTGGATGTGATGAGGATTGGTACCCAAATCTGACTGTTCACTTTCCTCCCTATTGGGTACCATGAAAAATTACCTATAGACACACAGAAGACAATAGCTAAGTGGAAAAGGAAGTATCTTCCCCTCTAGCTTCACACGCCCACTAGGTTGCATAATGTAACTTAGACAAGGAAGCCAAGTAACTCTTCCTTTAAGTCTAGCCTTAAATTCTTAAAATTACAAAGAAAAAAAAAATATTGTGAGTTTTGGAATTAGCCACTGATGTGACATTAAAAACTCATTACTGACTATTAGAAACTGAATTAATTTAGTGGGCATAAACTGTAATACCTCAAACAGAGAAGTGCAAGGGCCTGCTGATCTGAGCTTAAAATAATAAAAGTATCTCCTCTACATATTATTCCGTACATTATCAGGGTTCATGGTCTTGAAAAGTTACCACAAATTTTTATGGTGGATGTCATGTATTTCAAAGCACATACATAAAGTGAAGGCAAGCTCTAATGATGGAAAACATAAGCCTTTATGTTGCAAAATAGGTGACATCAAACCAGGTGATTGATTTGATATGCTGACTATAGAATCCTGACAGATGTTCTCCACACTTCTCTCCCTGTGAGGCAGTGTCCTAGATAAAAGTGATATAAAGTTAAATAAGATAACTCTTTCATGCCAAAGAGGATGGACTCCAGTGTAGAAGACAGAAATATAAGTGGGTACTAGTAATTTCAGGGGTTGGCAGGGGAGAGAAGTCCTATATCTGTTGGGGTATAAATAAGAATCAAGAAAGACTGCAAGAGAGGAAACGGCATTTGAGCTATGACTTGAAGACTGGTCAGAGTTTTGTCAGGAAGAGTACAGGAATGTATTCATCAGGGATCTTCAGAGAAAAAGAACCAGTAGTATAGTATATTTTATTTTATTTTATCTTATTTTATTTTATTATTTATTTACTATAGGTGGTTATGGAGGCTGAGAAGCCTTACAGTCTGCTCACATTGCTAAGGGTGGATCTCTTCACTCAGTCCACAAATCAAACGCTAATCTCTCCCAGAAACACCCTCAGAGCCATACCCAGAAAAAACGTTTTTCCAGCTATTCTGGACATCCCTTAGGCAAGTCACACTGACACATGAAATTAACCATCACAGGGAGGAAAATAAATCCAGGCAAAGAGACAAAATTTGCAAATCTCTGAACCCCAAAAGATCTACTCTATATAAAGGGTCATGAGACACTCTGTCCTAGTGGGTGGTAGGGAATGGCAAGCACTGCCCACGAGGCAGGAGAGCCCAGGGGTTAAGAACGTGGCTCTGGTCTTTGATTCCTTGAGTTCAAATCCTGACCCCACAGTTTATTACCTGCACCTCATTGGACAGGCGATTTAACCTCTCTATGCCACAGTCTCCTCAACTATAAAATGAAAAAATAACTTTCTTACAGGGCTATTGTGAGGAACACATGAGTTAATATTTGTATTGTGCTTAAAATAATGAAATGTATCTAGTACAGAGTAAACCAACTAGAAGTGAGCATTAAATATGTTTCTCCAAGATCTGTATTGTATGAAATGCATATATGTATGTGTGTATGTGTGTGTGTGTGTATATATGTATATATATAAGAGGGAGAGAGAAGATACATAATATATATATGTGTATATTTGTAGAGAAATGAATATGTTTGGACATATATACGTGTGTGTGTGTGTGTGTGTGTGTGTTTAGGAGGGGTGCAAGGAGAGAGAGAGAGACAGAGGGAGTAAAGACAGTGATACAATTTTGTACACAAAAGCCTGTGTTTTAGGTCATGGTTTTGAAACAGCTAAACTACAGAAATTCTTTAATATTTTTTAAAGATGGATTTTTTTAGCTAACTGTATATTAGAAAGTGTTATTCAAGAGAGAATAAAATGGCTTTTCATTTAATTGAATTAATTCAATAAAGCCACTAGGTAAGATCATGGACTCAAAGGATCATAAAGATAGAATCAAACTCTCTCCAGCTCTCTGCCTCCTGTCCCTCTTTCTTAATTCCTTTCTTGTTTCATACCAGATCCCTCCAACTATATGCCCCACCAATATCATATATACCCCATTTTGCTTGTTCATTTCATATTTTGAAAACTGAATGTAGATAAAAGACATTTTTAGAATCTGTCTTATTTTACTTACTGAGCCAGCCCAAGAGCCTCCTGATGTCTTAAAACTACACTCACTCATTCACATCACTTCCTTTGGCCTCTCCATCATATGCTCCATTCCTTTTATGAGAGAGGATATCTATTGTGTGCATCCTAGAGAAAGATGTGCTTACTTAGCCATTCTCTTAGAACAATACATGCTGAGTGAAATCACTCTGAGACATTAACAGTAAACAGTTGCTTAATATGTAATGACAGCCTGATATATTTGCATTTTTACTTTCTTTATTCTACCTGAGCAAATTCCTAAGCCTGGATGCATCGTTTTCTGATGGGTGGGAGAGTCCTTCTAAAATCGTAACTGTCCGTGGATCACTATGAGTAAGACTAGTCATGCTGCAAGATCTTTCCTTAATGCCATATATCACTGCATATAATGCTGTTGCTTCTACTCATAGGCGAGCTGAATTCAAGCCATGACTTAAATCTTAACAGAATTAACCTTCAACTGAGATTGGGCAGGGTTGGGGGTGGGATTGATTTCTTTTGTCCTTTTGGTATCTTAGTTTGAAAATCATATTTCTGTTCAAAAGTTCTTTCTTAATAGAATACAGTTATGCAGATCACAAGGGATACCAATGTTTTTCTTCTTAACGCTTTTTTTTCTTTTTATCATCACTGCTTTTCGCCATCCTCTTTAATCTTATTATAATTAGTCCCCTCTGATGCTACTCTGCATCCTTCAAAAACTTTATTATCTTTTTTTTTTTTCAAAACAAGAAGGGCATTGATTGGACTGTAATGCTTGAATGGCTTACAATGTTGCAATTTTCTTATTAAGAGAATCTCATGTCTGCAAACATCCACAGAGAGCCTTGGTGTTTTCATTCCGACTAGGATCGAGGAGCTCATTTGCTATGCTTTGTGGTTCTCTGTCATTCACTTTTGAGGGGAGAGAAAACGCACACAGGGCTGGGAAGACTGATAGAACTGAAATGAGGCAGCTTAGAGTCAGAGGCATAGCAAACCACCCATGCTTCTAATTTTAAGGACATTTTAACTTCCCTTGGTGTGGATATAATATACAGCTAGACATTGGGAGAGGCACAATATCTGACACATGAAACCTCTTTCATGAGCAGAAGAAGAAGGTGTTGTATAGTTGAGAGAACACTCTTCAACAAAATGGGAACACGCTCTCAGATTCTTGGTCTGTAAGGTCAGGAATCCTGTCTAATTTGGGGACTGTATTTGGCTTTAAATAGATGGTCACAGTCTCAGGCCTGTCACTAACACTTAAACTTCACCTGTCTCAATTTCTTTGTCCGTAAATGAAACAGTCACACTAAATTGACTCCATAATCCATTCTTCTTTAATCTTCCATGATTCTTGAAATAAGAATCATACAAGACCATAAGCCACGGAGTGCCAAATCGAATATAATACAGATCCTTCCTGGGTGAAGGACAAGTCTGTATATCATCAGGAAATGGGAAAATAAGCAACAGCAATGATTGGAAAGTCCTGACAGAGGATGCAGAAACTGACCAGTTTTGAAGTTAGGAGAGGGTGGATGGCCTAACAGAGAGGAAACAATCGAATCAGCATACTTCGTCAAATGTATGATGTCATTGATTATAAGATACATTATTATTTTATGCATCACTAAAAGGGAAGATGGTACCAATTGTGTGCTTTGTTATCTCTTTGATTTTTTAACTTTACATTTATTTAAAAAGCTCATTTATACCCATTTGGCTATTTAAAAAAAGATCATCAAGAGGCTCATGAAAATGTGCTCAACATCACTAATCATCAGGTGAATCAGACCCACAATAAGCTATCACTTCTCACCTGTTAGAATGGCTATGTGTTGGTGAGGATATGGAGAAAAGGCAACACTTGTATGCTCTTGGTGGCAACGTAAATTGGTACAGTCACTGTGATAAACAGTGTAGAGTTTCCTCAAAAAATTAAAAATAGAACTACAATGTGATCCAGCAATTCTACTAACCCCAAAAGATATCTGCACACCCCATGTTCATTGCAGCATTATTTACAATAGCCAAGACATGGAAACAACCTAAGTGTCCACTGAGGAATGAATGGATAAAGAAAAAAGAATGTGTGTGTATATACTACACACACACACACACACGTATACATATGTATGTATGTATATATTTTTCAGCCATAAGAAGACAATATGTGCCATTTGAGACAACATGGATGGAGACTGAGGGTATTATGCTAAGTGAAATAAGTCAGAGAAAGATAAAGTGGACAAAATGGGTGAAGGGGTCAAAAGGTACAAACTTCAAGTTATAAAATACATAGGTCCTAGGGATTTAATATACAGCACCACCATGGTGACCAGTTTACAATACTGTATTATATATTTGAAAATTGCTAAGAGATCTTAAAACTTCTTATTGTAGTGATCATTTTGCAATACATACATATATTGAATCATTATGTTGTACACCTGAAACTTTTACAATGTTACATACCAATTATATCTCAATTTTTTAAAACGGCTCCATTATACTCATTTGCATATAAACAGCTATGACCCTATGACCAAGTTTACCCAAACAAAGTCAATGACAATTGCACTCTAACTGCTACCTGGCATGGCCAACAGAGATGATAGGATGCTGTTGATTGAAAAAGCCAATTTTCAGAGATGTTAAAATATGACAAAATAAATACATATCTAAAAAATCAGCAAAATGAACTAGCATTCATTTAATGGTAAGACTATGGGAAGTTCAGGGTCAGCATGGTAAATGATGTGTGTGGACACTGGAGGAAAAGTCACGAGGCCCAGAACTGAAAAAGCCGGGACAGGACATGTAAAAGAAGATCTAATGCTAAGAACCAAGGCAGATCCAAAGAACTTCTGTTAAAAGATACATGTATGAATCTAAAAAAATTCCTAGTGAATTGTTCTAGTCAGAGAACTTGCCAAATGTGAAACTGGGTTCTGAAAGACTCATTATAAACTACATAACACCTCCAGTTAATAACTGACTATCAAATGACCCAGGGTTATACAAAAGTAGCATTCAATTACACGTTATATGCTTTCATCTTAGTTCTCAGGGAGAGAAATAAAGGACTTAATACCCTCTGTTTCACAGAATGAAGGAAAAAAAAGGACATTTCCCTCTGTTTTCTCACTGAAATAGCTATGATTCATTTTGAATTTCATTTAAATCTTCCAAGAGAAGGTACTTACACAAAATCTCCTCCAGAAAACAGCCAGCTGCCTGCAAGAAAACTGAAAGAGAACAAGCCAAAAAGAGTATGGCACTTCCAGTTGGGAACAATACTTACGATTGTTATTTCCCACCATCTTTACCCAACAGACCACTCTGCAGCAGTGACTAGAGAGTGGATTTCATGACTAAGCCTAAGGTCACAGGTGATTTTGCACTGAAGAATAATTAAATTGTGCAGAAAGAATTAAAGTGGTTTAGCCAATAAGGCTTCGCTATCCAGGCTGAATAGGACAGATAGAATGCAGCGCCACGTTCAGGCTACAGCAAGGCAGGAGCTGGGCCCAGGGAGGTTAATCTGGAGAGCAACCACTTGATGATCCCTGACTATGAATACTTAGTTGAAATTATTCCTCAGTCACCCTGGGATGGGAAAAGCAATCACTTATAATTAACAGGTCACTTATTTTGTAGGAATATGTATGCAGGGCACAGAGAGGATGTCAGCAGAGAAAACCCCTCTTGTTTAGAGAAAAACTGATATGTGTGCTTGGGATGGACACGATGATCAAAAACTGTTAAAGAGAAAAGGAACTGATTAAGAATGGAGATGTCTACTTAATTTTTATCTCCATGTGTGAATTTTGGCTTTGGGGCGGGTGGGGGTGGGGGATGAAAAGTACCACTACTGGGAAACAGGTAGCAGAGTGGTGAGAGCAGCTTTTCTCACTTTGAGAACAATCAGTTCTCTTCAGCTAGGTTTTGAGGAAAAACACAAATAAGCACATTGATACAAATAAGTAGGTTGATACTGACTTCTTCCCCAAAGAACAAGGAAATTTAAACACAGAGAGAATCCTATGCCCTCAGATTGCAAAAAAATACTATAAATATATCCCCAGTTCAGTCCTGATGTGTCATTTGAACCACTTCTACATTACCCCAGTTAGATACTTGTCCAGTCAGGGAATTAAAATCTTCTAAGCTAAAGCTAAAGTTTTTTTTTCTGGACACTGCCTTCAGAATGTTTTCTGTAATATTGATTTATAACAATATTTTATATGCATTGTGTGTGCATGTGGAGCATGTGTGTGTGGTATAATTAGCAAGTGGGTGAGACCAGTTGTTGACTTATTGGATAGGGAAATATAATAATTTTACTAGTGTATCAGATATACTTGAATATAATGATTTGTATGATTATTCATGAAACAGGTCTTTTGCAAGATTCAGGCCACCAACTGGATTACTTTAATTGTCAAATTATGAATTTTTTAGTAGAGATATAAATTATATTACTGCTTAACTGCTAGTCACAAGCAGAGCTTACCATAGCTATTAATTAGTTTATTTTTTAAAATACATGTTGTTCTGGTATAGTACAAAGGATTCAGAGCATGTAAGTACAAACTCAAATTTCTAATACTGGTTAATTGCCTCCCACTTAATTCAAACACCTTATTTCAGGTCCTCATCCAGTAGGTGATGAAAGATAGGTTTTGGGTAACACAATTAGTTTAAACTAATTTACATTCACATTAATGGCTGATAATTTACCTATGCAAAAAATATCTAAAATTTAAGGTGGGTTTATATCAACCTAAATAAATGTGTTAAGCAAATCAATATCTATAGGTAGTTCAAGAATTCAAGAGTCACAGATATATTTTGGAACTGAAAACTACTGTTAATATAGTCCATCCTCTGCCTTCTTGGCCAGCTTTCTTTACCTATTACTACTTGGCCCAGCTTCTTTCTGAATATACGTTATAAAAACACTACATCTGCAGGCACATTCAATCTAAGTAGCTGGAGAGAATAGTCATGAGTTGAGAAGGACATCCTTTTCAAGAGTGAATCTCATACCGACAGACCCTATGTGGTCAGGATTATAAATAAACCAAAGGTACTTCCCAATTTGCCAGACAGACAGACCCTGTTCATGTCTGTTGCCTCAGTTCCCCGTCCGGTTTAGTATTTGTCCCTGACTTTTTCATTTAAAAATGTGATTCAAGTCACTTTCTTTTGGAAGACTGTGGAGAACTGTGGCTGGGTAGGGCCAGGGAGGTCTCCAACGTGCTGCCCCTCCCCTCTGGTCCTTCATCTACCAGAGTCCTCAACCCTCCACCCGGCAGGTTCTCCAAGCCCCGCACAGGGAGCACCGCCGAGGTGAAGCGCCACGGCACGCCCACGTGACGGCACGCCCACGTGACGGCACGCCCACGTGACGGCACGCCCACGTGACGGCACGCCCACGTGACGGCACGCCCACGTGACGGCACGCCCACGTGACGGCACGCCGCGGAGCCGCCCCTCGCTGAAGGCGTGCCCTGCCCACCCGGCTTGTTCTCTTTCCCCACTGGCCCAGCTGCTGGCGCTGCTGCCGCGGAGGGAGGCGACGTGAGCTCGGCATGTAAGTGTGCCTCCACTTCTCTTTCAGGGACCACATACAGTTCATTTGTTTGTTTTAAGCTCTTTATTAGAATAAAATTGCTTTACACTCCTACCAGTTTTTGAGGTACACCAAAGTCAATCAGCTGCATTTGTTAATTCAGCCAAGTGCCCTTGAAACAAGGGGGCAGCGACCTAAGTGCTGCTGCTCCACTCTAGTCGCCAGATGCTTGGTGTAGACGCCAGAATTGCCTTAAACTGTGCACGGTCATCTTTAGCTGCGAGCAGGACATCAGTCTCCCAGTGAGCACTTTTAATGGGAATCAGGGAATTAGAAGGATGGCTTTACATTAAATATGTTTTGGAAATAGAGATTGAACATTTGTGCTAGAGTAGAGAATAGGTGAATTTTTTGCTAACTGGTTTTGTCATTTACTTTAAAGTGTAAATTTATAGATACATTTTTGCTCAGTATCCTATTTTAAGATTTTTCCAGAAATCCTTTCAACAGAAGTGACCTTTTGAAATGCATATTTAATAAAAATGTATGTATTGTATTTCGTTTCTCAAAAGGTTTTGTAAATATGTAAATGGCAAAAAAAGTTTGTTTACCATCCACCCTGGCGGATGTAGTGAAATCGCTGACCACTTAAAAGCTGACAGCAGCAGCTAGATTAAAAAAGTGGTCAGATTTAACTTGTGTTACTAGAGAAGCTACATTTATTTTCTTTTTAATTTAATTTATTTATTTATTTATTTTTGGCTGCTTTTGGGTCTTAGTTGCTGCGTGCAGGCTTTCTGTAGTTGCCCGGAGCAGGGTCTACTCTTTGTTGTGGTGTGCAGGCTTCTCAGTGCGGTGGCTTCTCTTGTGGAGCAAGGGCTCTGGGCACACAGGCTTCAGTAGCTGCAGAGTGTGGGCTTCAGTAGTTGTGTTGTGCGGGCTCTAGAGCACAGGCTCAGTTGTGGCGCATGGGCTTAGTTGCTACTTGTCGTGGACCAGGGCTCAAACCTGTGTCCCCTGCGTTGGCAGGCAGATTCTTTACCACTGCGCCACCAGGGAAATCCCCAGAAGCTACGTTTAAAAAGCATTCTGTTAAACATACTATTTCATCTAGATCAAATGCTTGTTCCCAATTAATTTATCTTCAAGTTAACTATTTTCAGTTCTCTCATGCACTTCTAGCTGTTAAGGTGTTGTCCACTCATAAAATAATTATGAAAATGGTAGATTTTGCCAATTTCATATCATTAGCATCAGACACATCAAAGAGAAGATCAGTGATATTAATGCCAATAATGGGTAGATTTTTTTTTTCCATTCAAGTCATTAAATCAAAGCAAAACCTTTGAATGGTCCTACTGTTGAAGATAAAACATTCTGACATTGGTATTAGTTCTAATGAAAATTCTGTTGAAGAATTAAACACGGAAGGCATATCTATTTGCTTTTGTATTAATAATACAAATACAAATTTGGTAGAGAATATGTTGTGGTAAAAACATTGTTTTTACTGAATTAATAAACTTATGTAACATATAAATTTGGACTTGATTGTGGTACAAACATACTTTGTAATTGGGTCTAAGCAAGCAACAACATTCTGCAATCTAAAGCTGAGCTGTAATTGTCAAAGTTTGCATGATATAATAGATGATTGATAAATGGACGATAGTAAATAAATGAGTTTTCTTTGTGATGAAAGTAACATTGAATACAAAATTTACCTCGTCATGACAATCCACACATTCATTGTTGCCCATGATCAACTAGAGTTTAGAAATGTCTGAGCTCTTGGAAAACTACATGTAAAAAATCAACCAGTGTGTCTCGTAAAGCTACTGTATATCTTTCGATATGTTTTCTCAATTATAGCAGTATATTGTTCAAGGTAAGTTGAAATCTTCAATTAAAATAATCAACTAATAGAGTGCAAAAAACTTGAGATTTTCAAGCTTTTAGTAAATTGCAATTATTGAAAAAAAAGCATACAAACAGGAAGTCATTGACATGTATCCCTAAAAAGCAAGTGAATAGCTAATAAATTAAGAGCACTTACAGTATACAAGATTTAATATTTAAGTTCTAGACTATCATAATTCTTTAGACGACCTCAACCTAGAAATGAAACTTTTAGTTTGAGCTCCTTTTATTAATTGAATAAATTTATACTTCATCCAAAAGGCCTATAACTTTGAAACTTCTAAATTTGATGAAATGTATTTTTAAAAGTCGTAAATGTAACCGATAACAAAAAATTCTAGAAATAGAACAGCACCTCTATCATATTTGAATGAGATATTTACAGGGATTAGTACGAATAGATGCAAAGAGGCAGTAGCTGTGAAAATATTTTGACTGAAATAGTCACACTTAATATAAATATTGGTGAAACTTAGAATATTCTCCATTCACTAGAATTTTATCTTAGTTTACTAGTTACCTCAGAACCTGAAAGATTTTCTCGATTCAGTAATATTAAATATTATGGACTGTAGAAAATAATCAAAAGTTTAGAATTACAAATTTATTGTCCACAAGATGAAACTTTGAAGGAAAATACAGGCAACTTTATGATATTAAAAAAATTTTTTTCATGAAAATACAGATAGAGCTGAGAAACTGATTAAATTATAAAGTATAATAAAATAACTTCTGCTTTTTTTTTAGAAATCAATATAGAGATTTTAAAATTTTGCTCTCATGTACTCAGAGATAAATGTTTTTATTTTTTGAAATAATTTTATTTTTGAAAATACATTTCAGTAGGACTGTATAAATGTAATATAATTGACATAGTAAATAGAATATATAATAAATATAAATAATAAATAAAATAAAATAAAATATTTTTTTAGTGTCCCTTTTTTACTTTAAGGTTTTTTTTTTTAAGTTTGGATTATAATTTATACAAGTTTCCAAGTATAAACCCCATGCTAATAGCAATCAAGAATACTAACCAAATAAACAGCCCTTACAAGGATAAAAGAAAGCCTAATTACTCCCTTCCCCTGAATTACTTTTTTGTCAGTTGTATCTTTATTATAAATATTTGTTTGGTACATCTTTAGAGGAAGTAGGATGATCCTGC
Source organism: Hippopotamus amphibius kiboko (assembly GCF_030028045.1). Classification (NCBI taxonomy): domain Eukaryota; kingdom Metazoa; phylum Chordata; class Mammalia; order Artiodactyla; family Hippopotamidae; genus Hippopotamus; species Hippopotamus amphibius. The sequence continues at coordinate 167,604,714 of NC_080189.1, forward strand.
TTCCAAAACTTCTGGGTTGCCAGTAGCTCAATCTTGTGTCAACTGTATACACAGACAATATATTATGTCATCACTTACTGAACATGCACATACAAATAATAGGCAGGCAGGCATTTCTTAAGTATGAAATACATTGTTTTTCTTTCTAACTCTATTAAGTTAAATATTTACATTTCATTCCCATTCCAGATTTTATTTATGATACCTTTAAAGCCAGGTAATAGACCCAGAATTTGCCCATTAGAAATGCTGAGGTATGAATTCAATAGTAAATTTGGAAAAACAAAACAAACATATTCCTGCCCTCCTTGTTAATCCGTTTACCTCTTCATGTGCTGGTTAGAAAAAGCTACTTTCTTTGTTGTTGGTGTTTTTTAAGTAGGCTTTACTTTTTAGAGTAGTTTTTAGCTTCACTGAAAATTGCATAGGAGATATGGAGATTTTCTCTATACTCCCAGCCCCTACACATACATAGCCTCCCCCGTAATCAACATCCACCACCAGAGTGGAAACAGCTATTTTTAATCTATGATTTAAGATACATTTAGCCTAACTGTGTGTTGAGTAGAACTTTTGTACTTTTTTTTTTCTTTTCCATTAAAATCTTCTTAGCTGACTTTCTCCCCACTCTCCTTTAGAGCTTAGCTAGCAAGTCGGTTTAGAGCAAAGGATTGGTGAGCAAGGCTTATTCTGGCTTTCTTTGTTGGCAGAGTATTTACACTGCTGAAGGCATCCCACCCTCTGCTAACTATTGATTTTAATGGATTTTGTTGGCCATTCCTAGTCCATCTGTCTGTGATAAAACAAAGATCCCTTCAGCCCCTATAGGAATTTCAGAGCTATGAAAGCTCAGAAAATGCCACCTGGGAGATTACTTTACCTCCCTTTTTGGCAAAGATTAAAGTGTTCTTCTGGGATTGATTTGTGCTCATCCAAGATTCTGAACAGCTACTTTTCTCACAACCCTTTAAAAAAGTTTCCTTTCCAGTGAAATACCCCCTTTCATGAATCCAAAGATGCTGGGATAATGATATTCAGATACATGGACTAATGAACATCTTTCTAAGGAGAACTATTGTAGTAGGACCAAATTTACCTTCAAAAACTCTGAGACAACATCCTTGCATCTCTTCTTCACTTGCTCTGAAAGGGCATTTCCCTTTTTAATGCTCTATTCATTTAACATACTCCAATGAGTACATAGTTCTTATTTTCCTTCTGTATGTCATTTCACCAGGAAGCCAAAGAAGAATAGAAGGATGTTAATTCTGTGGATTCTTAGGCTAAAGTCAAATCTTGTTCCTCATTCCCTAACCCAGGTTGTAATTCCACAGTTTCTGCCATCAAATTTTGGAAGAAAGAGGGGGATATTTACTTCTGAATTACCATGGAAACCTCCAAAAGTCTTTGGGCAGGTCATCCCAGGGCAAAAACAATGGTAGCCTGAAAGTTTAGTAACATGTGTAAATAAATTTCATTTCTTCTATAGAGACTGAGACTCTGAAAAAAACTCCAGGCTCTCTCTCACTTGCCTCTTTAATTCTTACTTCTTACAACTCAGTGGGAGCAAAGTCGACTCCTGGCTCCAGAGCTGCAAGCTCTCAGTTTCCAGAAAACTTGTGGATTTAAGCTTAAGGAAAACAAATGTCAAGATGCTGTAGCCACCATGATTTATATCTCTATTCGTTATTGTTAATATTTTTCTTCTTGATCATAAATGCCTAGAAACTGTCACATGAAATCTAAGGAATGTTATTGCTCAAACAACAAAGGGAAAAGAGCGACTTAATGTATTTTATCATTTTATAGGAGGCAAACTAAAGTGAGTAAGTACCATACATCATAAAAAGAACCATATTTTTAAAAAGCCAAATACAGAGGTGCCAATAAAAATGAAAGCTTTCCTATAACACTCAGTCCCCTGAAGAGAAAGAAAAGGGAAGCGTTGAAGCTGAGGGGCTTGGCACTCTGAGCCAGGGATCATGCACAGTTGTCTAGGGACTGCTTTTCAGCCTTCCCTTCTAAGGTCAAGGGGGAAACATGCCTGTATGGGACAACCCGAGACCTTCCTAACTGTCTGGAGGATTATGCCAGCCTGTAGAAGACAAGTAAAAGAGGTGCTTGGGGCTGGATATCTTCAACACAAGAGGTCTGTTGCATTTCCTGGCAGCTCCTGTCCCTAGCCTGGTAATCTCCCAGCTCACTTTACCAAAGCAGCCACTGTCGGTGATTGTTGCCATTAGAAACACTTCCCAGGTCCAGACAGGGATTACCCTTCTAGCCACTGATCAGTGAAGGAGTAATTAGGGATGCATCGTTACCTGACAGTGGCTGCAGAGAAGGCACTGGCTTCCTTCTGGAGGGAATTTCCAGTTGCCCTACCATTGTGACACACAAGAGATATTCTCTCCTCCATATGGAATGAAGCAAAGACAGTCAAACTTGTCTGATTTAGGACCGTGAACCAGGATTCCTATGGAGATTTCAAAAGCACAGGGTCAAGACATCTAGTTTGAAGTAATTCAGCATTACTTTTTTTTCAGCTCCAGATTTCCCTCGGATTCCTCTTTAATGTTAGGGCATCTGTGGGTTTGTGCTCATAAAAGAAGAAGAGACAGATGTTCCTCTTAATGCCCTGAGTACAGAGTTGACTGGTCAGCTCATCATGTTGTGCATATTTATAAACATGATGTAGTTTTTTTAGGAAAAAAGCTCCATAGTAGTTCACTGAATATTTTATATTAGTGATTTTCATGAGAGAATTCTCTGATTAGATGGTGAAATTCATTCATGTGTGTTGCTGCTGGCTTACAACCTTTTCCTTAAAAAGGAAAAGTAGGCAGTTGAAAGAAGCTAAGGACAGGAAGTAGGTCTGAAGAAGGAAGAAGTGGAATGCTTTGTCTGTGATGAAACCAAAGGGAGTTAATTTGGATTTCATATCAAAAAGATTTTCTTTTATCTTTTCCTAAGGGAGTGCAGTAGAGCATATTTGTGGTGTGCTCCAAGGACAAAGAACAAGATAAACTCAAAGGGCCAATATTGCCGGAACAAAGAGCTACAGGACTCCTATCACTCTGTACAATGCAACAATTGCAATGTCCCAAAACTTCCCCAAGCAGCATGCCATGTCCCTTGCCCATCCTGTATAAGGAAAGATATTTACCGCATTTTTCTCCCGCTCAGCACGCTAAAGGTATACGTACTCTGCCCAGTTAGCAGATAACTGCAGGTTCCCTGGCTATAAAAACAGGCAAGCAACCCATGTTCAGGGTCGACTTTCCCTGGCCACCAGGAAGTCGGCCCGCTGTTCTTGCAGTGTCCCTTCTCTCTAATAAACTCTATCTTCCCTGCATTCTGCCTTGTGTCTGGAAATTCTTTTCCAACCTGCGCTCAGACCACGACAATATTTTCCACCAAAAATGAAACGCAGAATGTATTGAATGGGACGGTGCATATATACTTGTGTTAGAGGTTGGCATTGAGAAATAAAAGGGTGTCTATAGGAATAAAATTTTAGTAAGTCTTCTTCACTCGAAAAAGTGATAAATTTTGGAGGAAAAAGTGAGATATTCTGTGGATTAATGAGCTCAATTTCCAGCTTTAAAAATGCAGTTTCATATTTGGCCAGCAGAAGGTATGCTGCACCAAGGGCTGAATTACAAACTAGCCTGGTACATGGGTCCATAAATCAGTTTGGGTAGTAGGTTGAGTTATGTTCTTAATCATGGAAGGATACTTTCGCTTGAAACTATTCTTCCTCATATTTCTAGTAGTCGCTCTTATTTATGGGCATGCTGGAATCTGTCCAAAGCTTTTCCCTAAGGTAAGATGACAACATCTTAATTAGGAATGTTTGGTCTGTGGCATGAGTTGCCAAAGAGCGGTCCCATTGTTCTAATGCACAGACATCCATCATGAGCCTGCTCCTGATGCCTGTAGCATAGTGGTAGAAGCACAGGGCTGGAAGACATCTGAATCATTTTTTGGATTCCAGCACTGTGTAGTTATATTTTAAAAAGGCAAATCATACTCTCTGGAGCTCAGCCATATCATCTTTCAAGTGGCTTTCCCAAATCCTAATAGAATTGTGAGAATTAAATACATTTAAATCAAAGAAATAACTTCCCCCCCAAAAAGGCATGGGATAAACAAATGTAAGGAAATGTTGATAGTATTCTTATCTGGAGCAAAGTATTATAATTCTCAAGTGAGCAAAATAGATGTTGTATTATGATTTTAGCTGTTAATTCCTTAGCAGTATAATAGAAAATCTGAATTTCTTGTAGGCTTGCAATCTACTCACCTTAAAAGCCCTAGAGAATGCATGTTATGTGCTCAAGAAGTATTTGTGAATGCAAAGAAGACTTCACAGCAAAATAAAAGCAAGCAAAAAAGCTAACTAGAAATCTGTACTCTGAGAATATTATAAAATACCCATAAGAGGTGCATAGGAGAGGAAGACTTTACCTCTGAACATTACATTATAGCTTATAAGAAAATGAGCAAGGATCTAAGAAAAATCTCAATACGTTATTTCCAACATCCCAAGTGTAAAGGAACAGAAAATTGTTTCTTGTTATGTATCTTCTAAGAATTTCTTTGGACTTTAAAGGAAACTTAAAATGGTGTGTGTGTGTCTCCCGTGTAGGATTGTGTGCGTGTTGTTGAAGGTGGGACGAGTTCACAGTTCAGGGCAAGTGTGAGAAAGTGCTGGTCTGTATCAAATCGGAGTGATTTCAGGAGTGAGGAAAATCCCAGCTTTCTGAAACACACACTAAGCTACACATCTTATGACAAAATATTTTGTTATTATGAAGATTGGCACTTGTCAAATTTTATTCGAAAGTATTTTCAATCATCATCCTGCCATCCTTGTCAAATCCTTTAGAAGTGCAAAGCAACTCTTTCTTAGGAAAGACCTAGGCAAATATGAAGACCTGCTCTGTTGCCACTAGGTAAGAATGCTGAATTCCGAAAGAGCTCTCAAATCATGCCCTGAGTCACAATAAAAAATGATCCAAAGATCAGAAACATTAAGATATGTTTTAGATTAAGAACACCAACTCCTTGTTACTAGTGTTGTCAAATCTGGTACCACTTACTGGGATGGCAGTAGCTAATGAAATGCAAGTGGTATTTTGTTGAATCTAAAACATTTGAAAGATTAAAAAAAAATAAAAGAAGGATGCTACTTTTGCTATTCTTCACTGATTTCTGTTGTTCATTATTTTCAAAGATTAAATGGTTGGTCACTCTTAACTTTCTCTGGGAATATTTTTTTTTTTTAGTGATAGCCTAAGTGTTTTATCTTTTTCAGGCTTGTTATTTTCAAGTAGGTTAAGACTCACAAGAAGTTGCACAAAGAGTACAGAGAATTCCCGTGTACAGTTCACCCAGCTTTCCTCAATGATAACATCTTACATAAACATAATACATTGTCAAAACCAGGAAATTGACATTGGTACAATTATATTAACTCAAATACAGACCTTATTCAGATTTCACTAGCTTTTCTATGCACTTTTTTTTCCTCTCCCTTCTGGGAATCTTTGAATTACCTGAATTTCTAACTGGTTATCAATAATAAATATTATGTGATACAGAAACAAATCATTGACCAGCAGTGACACTTAAAATGAGCAATTCTAAAGCATAAGTCCCATCTGTTTTCACTTATTTCAGAAGGTTCCTGTCTTTAGCCTACTTAATCACTCCTACCCGCTTCCCTCTTCAGACCTCCCTCCCAAGACCAGCATTCAGACTGCAACTGCCTAAAACAAGATTTGACATTTTTGAGTGTTTTATCTTTGATAAGCCCTAAGGAGGTCATTTCTGTAAATTCTACAGACACTTTCAGACATCAATACTGACAAATTAAAGAAATGAACACAATTTGTAAATCTAAGAGCTTGTCAAGGATAGAGGACATTTATTTATTTCTACCTGGTGAACACCTGGGTTCAGCTTGTGGAGAAACAAGGAGCACCATTGTCTGGAATAGAAAGTCCATCTAAAGGAGACTCTCCTACTGCTAAATGGGCACCAAGGCAGTACTTGGGTGTGCTTGAAGATGATATACTTTGCATGTCGTATTTAAAAAATAGAAAAAGAGAGAGATTGTGGCCATGTGTGACCATTAAATACATCATACGTGTTCTGTGGTTGAATTGTTAAGCATCATTGCAATTTTGTATTTCATCAAGAAGGATGAAGAAAGGTTTAGAGAAAGGGATAATGGGCCACACAGACATCAGTGGGTGGGTGAGAAAGTCATCACCATTGTGCACAAATGGAGGGAAAATAGATCTACTTAGCTAAGGTTATGTAAGCTAGATTTATAGTTTATTAAACAGAAGATGGCCACCTTATGGCCATCTCTCTAAACTTCTTCAATGGAAAAGCATAAAGCCAGGGCCACTTTTTATAAACTGTCAGCCAAGTGACTTAGACAAAAACAAGAAAGTCCATGTGATGAATACCTAAATATTTTTTAAATGCCTAGAGCACTAAAGAACCTTTTTGGGAGACATATAATCTCCTTTACCTACTGCTTATTATCCAACTAATAGAGGAAAATTAAGAGATTGTAGTAAATCACTCTCCTTTCTCAACCCTGCTTTCTCTAAGCTCTGAAGTTCAGACCGGTTAATAGCATCTGTTTTCACTTCATTCTTTCTATCATAAATGAAGACAGTTGCTATTGGGCTCTGGCAAGCCTGAGTGGCTAACGGCTGCTGGGGAAGGGCAACATGAGGGGAATGGACCCAAGAGGTTAGACTTATGAGTATGGGACACTTAAGTTGTTTTTTTTTAATTAATTAATTTATTTTATTCATTTATTGTCTGCTTTGGGTCTTCGTTGCTGCACACGGACCTTCTCTAGTTGCAGTGAGTAGGGGCTGCTCTTCACTGTGGTGCACGGGCTCATCATTGTGGTGGCTTCTCTTGTTGCAGAGCATGGGCTCTAGGCACGTGGGCTTCAGTAGTTGCAGCACACAGGCTCAATAGTTGTGGCTCACGGGCTCTAGAGCACAGGCTCCATAGTTGTGGCACATGGGCTTAGTTGCTGCACGGCATGTGGGATCTTCCTGGAGCAGGGCTTGAACCCACGTCCTCTGCATTGGCAGGCGGATTCTTAACCACTGCACCACGTAGGAAGTCCTTAAATTGTTTTAAGAGTACATACTGGAAGGAGCTTCCAAGTAACAAAGGAGAATGTATAGCTTTGTAGAGAGATTTTTTTGCCTACATTATGGTTTTATTTTCTTTTTGCCCTGAATACTATTTCTGATGAGGGTGTATGAAAATATCCCAGGCATTAAGGACACTGAAATAGAAGAATGATAGGGCATCTTAACAGTGAAAGGAAATTTACAGAGCACTGTTACCCCACTCTGTCCCTTGTGGGAACTTTGGAGTCTGCAAAGATACAGAGGGTTAGGCCTTCTGTCACCTCATACTTGCTGTCACAGAAATTTATCCAGATAGTTTTTTTGGACTATAGATATAGGGGGGAGGTAATTGCTAGGGTCAAGAGGTCTTGTATTTGAAGCTGTAGAATACAATTGTGAAATAAAAATTTGTCAAATATTATCTGAAATCTAACACTTAGCTACTGGCAATCATTTTGGGGTAGGCCCGCTATGGCTGTGATAGCCTTTAGGTTTGTGCTTGTCAGAATGAATGTTTGTAGGTTCCTTTTGTGAAAATACATTTGTCAGTTTTTAATCATTAAGTTAATGATAGCTAACATATTAACTACGTAATAAAAAAAAAATCAGATACTGAAAATAAACACTTCCTTATATGCCAGAATTTGAAGTCTGGGTTTAGATAGGAAAGAAAACATGCAGAGTTCAGTAAAAACGGTAATACCCTGAGAGCACATAGACAGGTTAGTGAACCCCAGAGGGAGAGAAAGGGATGCAGGGCCTTCCCAAGGCTCTGATGTTCTGATGTGCGTCACGTGCACATGAATTCAACCCCCCCCCCCCAACCAAAGCTTTCTTTATAATTATCTCTCATCTGATCCCAGAGCAATTGCCGTTTACAGCTTTCATGGAGCATTTGCATTGTGCTATCTTTTCATGTGTATTATTCTGTCATCCTTGTTACATGGCGAGCCCTTTGAAGGCAGAAACCTGCTTCCCAGGCCTCACCGGCTGTGAGTACAAACGGGGTCATGCTACCAACAAATTTCATGGTGCCCCACCTGTGTAGAAGCAGAGAGCTGGGAACATAACGAAAATTCTTAAATGGTGAGTTCTGAATGTTCCTGGAGATTTTTTGATAAAAATTCACATACAGTTCTCTCACGTTATCCCCTACACACCCACCCTCTGTCAGCGGTCTGCCCGCTGTTGCACCAGCTCTGAAGTATCCTTGCACCACGGCTGGTACCCGCCTGCCAATGACATACCCTGCTTAACTTTGCCCACATCACAGGGGTCCCGCTTTCAGGTTTCCCTTTGCTCTTTGAGCACTGATGTTGATCCCATTGTGGTCCATGTGTCTCCGAGTCTCAAGTGAAACAGCTCCACACCTTTGCATCCACTGTCTTTACGTGCTTAGTGCTTGAGGCAGAGCCTGAAGACTTGCACCATACTATCTTCTTCCACTCCCTGTCTATTCCTCAAAATCATAACCACTGCTGAATCTAGCAGCTTCCCCCACTCCTGTAAATCAGTTCATGCAGATTGACACCTGAGGGCCACTCTGTGCACAGCATTGTTAGGTACACTCTTTAGGCTCAGCCTGTGAGCCTGCTACATTAGCATCACTGTTCATGGTGGTCTATGAATAGTCTACTCCTGATCAAGAGAAGTGTTTACTAACTAATTCATAACCACATCCATTATGAGACGGTACCACCTAGTATCAGGCAGTTGAAAAAAAATACTTTTTCCTATTCTGGAAACCAAAGCAAATATATGTGTCACAAAGGAAAAAAATGCAACCCACAGTGCCACAAGACTGACTATATGGCAGTAATATGTGTCTGCCCAACTGTCACCTCCATAAATTAATTTTTCATTTCATCTCTGGATTTACTCTCACACTTTGGCTGAGAGTACAGTTATGACTGAATTGAGATTCATTTATACTCATTCCTCATGCTACAATATAATATTTTTTATCATCAGAGTTTTCTTGCATATATTATTAGAAATCAGAAAATTTGTCTCATAATTGAGTATGTGGAGTTAAAAGAAGTAGCATTCTTTAAGATACAGGGTACCTGAAGGAGGTTCACATGAAATCCATATGATTGTATCAAATGTGGTCAAACATGCACACGTGCACACACACACAGTCAGACTCTAGTGCTTTACAAGTGAAAATGGTTCCCCTGTTGCTTTAGAGTCTATCTCAAAGTTCCTTCAAATGACTTAACTATCCTTCATTAAAAAGTTTCCATGAGTTGTTGATACTGATTGAAATGAGAAGCAGAATACTGGCTCCCATTTACGGAGGAACTTGGCATTTGTACATGAGTGTGTTGACTATAATGTCATAGGATAAAGATAAGGATAATGCCTAAAGTAATGTGTGAGAATTCTTATGCAATATCCATATAAATAAATTAATATTAATGGAGAGAGTGACAGATTAAATAACTGATTTTTTTTCCTCATGGTGATGACAGAATTAAAAAGAGGACACAAGTAACACATAAAACTTCTTAAGGCCTAGGCTCAAAATTTAACACTGTCATTTCTATGTCATCCCTTGGGCCAACACAAGTTTAAAATGGTCAACCTCAGAATCAAGTGATGGAGAAGTACACTGTCCTGTGATGATGCTTGGCAAATGTGTGGAATAAGGGAAGAAAGAAGAATTTATACCAATAGACCAGTCAGTCACATCATCATTTCCTGTCATGTTTCTATTTCTAGCCTGCTTTTCTGATGAACAAGCATGATTAGAAAACTCAGTGTGTGATTTAAAGTCTTACTTAAGAAGAAAGGAAAAATACCTACTGCAGTGGTTCTACAACTGTGATATAAGGTCCACTGATGGGCTACGTGGAACTCTTGAAACACTGCAAACACATCCACCAACTCAAGTTTTTTTTTTTTTTTTTAGAGTGTTACTGGAGTGTGACTGCAACTCTATAAACTTTTAGTTTTGAATAACATTAAGAGAGCTCGTATTGGTAAGCCATCAAGTGGGTTATTAAAGGTTACTAAAAGTGAGTCTTCCGAAACGCTGTGGTGCATGGTTCAGGTTTTAAGTTCAGTGCTGAAAGTGATTGTCAAACCATATTAGCTTTGTGAGGCTCCTAACACACAAATAAGAATCCCCACCGTTTGGGGCAAGAATGCTTTGGTATTAGTGTTGTTTCAAACAGAAAATGGCTTTAAATTGCTGCTTTCCTTTTCAGTTATAAATGTGTTGATGTATCAATCATTATGTATTGTATGCTTATCATTAGTAAAACTTATTTGTAACAGTAGCATTTTAGACTTTCTGAAAGCTCTGTTTTAAGGTACACAGATGTTGTGGTTCAAATAATGATCACATATCATTTTGTTTTTATTGTAATTTTACTCACGCACAGACATGCCCCCCCACCCCCCCACGCACACCCAGAAGATAAGGTGCAAATGGAAATTTTCATGATAGAGTAACCTTTCTGATGGAAAGTAGGAGTGGGCTGATTACTATAGGATGCAATAGAATTGTCTGTGCAGCCTAATGGGATGTAGTTTCAGAGCTGTTAATCTAGATCAAAGTATATCATATGATTAGGACTAAATTAGGAAAAGTTGTATTGAATAAATGAAGCTCCATGTCTGAAACTGCCTTTATTTCTCTCCACAAAATGGCTCTCATTTGACTTCTCTAATCTCAGATACTATAGGCAGCATTCCAGTAGCCTGGTAGTGTGCAGCATGAGCGGGTATTATTTATGCAATGCCTAAATTATTAGTGAAAATCCAGTCATTTGGTCAACTGTCCAGATGTTCTTAAACAAATATATGTTTGATATAAGTGGTTGAATTTTCCACTTTTGATCCAGATGTTTTGGTGCTGATTAGTTGTAGTTATTATGAATCTGATTTTTTCCAAGTGCTGTGGTATGTATACTAGGAAATCATACGTCTTCTCTCTTCTGCTTCTTTTACTTCAAGGGTACGATACCCACAGAGACATGAAAGGATAAGCTGAGATTTGTAAAGTTTCTTGACAAAGGCAAAGAATGATGCTAACAGTATATAATAGCTTGAATATTTATTTACCTTTACATCTTATTACTAGATACTACATAGTATACTTTGAAGTGATTTGGTAAAGAATTATTTTGAGTTTCTACCTTAATTCAGGTCTTTAAAAACTTGTATGGATGGACTTCCCTGGCAGTCAAGTGGTTGAGACTTCACCTTCCAATGCAACAGGGGTGGGTTTGATCCCACATGTCTCGGGGCCAAAAAATCAAAACATAAAACAGAAGCAATATTGTAACAAATTCAATAAAGACTTTAAAAATGGTCCACACTAAAAACAAACAAAAAAACCAGCTTATATGGACGGGTGGGTGAGAAGCATAAGATTTGCAATGTTGAAGTCTCAGGGCCTTAAATTATCTTTAGAGTAGGTGAGTATAGTGATAAGAAAAAAAGTCCCAGGCTTTGGAGTAAGTGAGGAATTGTTCAAATATCAGTTTTAGAATTGTATACTATATAATGCGGGCAAGTCACTTAGCTTTGGTAAAACATAGCCTCCTCACTAATGACATGGGAAAAAATGCTTATCTTGTAAGATGGTTGTAAAGATTAATGGTGGCATATGAACAATGGTTTTTATTTATTTCCCTTAATAAACAATTGTTTAAAATTGATTAATTTTATTTAAGTTCAGAAATGACTAGATGTTGCATAGGAAGTCACCACATCGGTTCCATGATTCAAAGAATGATTGAATTCTTGTATTAGAATGGCTACTTCTCCATATTTGCTCCCTTCATGGCTTCCAGATCTCAGTCTCACAACAATTAGCTGAGAAATGATCATGATGATTACAGCTGGATTATACTAAAGAGAAATAAAAAGATAATGGGAGATGGGAATGAAATTGGGTATACAAGCAATTAGAGTCAGAATTGGAAGGGGAAATTTTGAGGTTATCCATAGTGAAATTCAGTGAGCTCTAGTGACTCTTCTCTTTTCTTTTCATTCCCAGAAAATCATAGGTTAATTCTCAGTCTTTTGGGGATGGGGGCTCACCAATACAAAAGGACTAATTTTTTTTTTAACAAATGTGCTGAATTACTAGTAAAAACTAGTTTACAACTGGAGGGAGTTTAAACAAAAGGTTAACATAGGATTCATCTTTTTGCAACAGAAATATCTTAAAAATTCCTTTAATGTGAAAAAAAGATGATTTGATGTTAATTTTCAATTTTTTAATGTTTTGCAGAGCGAGAAACTACAGTGGGTCATGAGGGACAAGTTATGGTGGTTGTGTCAGTGTTTTTGAATTTTGCTTTTTGCAGTTTCAGAAACAGTACAACTAAAACTAAAAATAATCCCATCATTATTTTGAAAGAGTTCTGAGATACTGTAGTCATGGATACCGTATCATTGTAATTGATGCAATGGATTTTAATCAACTGACAGATTTATAACTGGTTACTAATGAGTTAATGAAGTTAATCAGTTTTAGACCCAGCCTTTGTGTTCTTAATAATGTTTTTATAATTATATACACATATTCATATAAGTATTTTTTCAAATGCACCTACAAATACTTATAAGTAGGATTTATGAAATAGAAATACATATATTTATTATATCTGTTTTCCCTCAATAATTTACTCATTCATCTGATGTATCCAGTGAATTGTGACTTTGCTTTCCTAGAGTATGAGTCTTGTTTCAGTTGTCTATTGCCGTGTAACAACACACTCCAAAACTTGCTGGTTTAAGCAACAACCATTTTATTTGTTCATGATTATTCAAGCTCAGATAGGCTTCTGCTTTTTCCTGCATACATTTGATGGTAAGACAGGGAAACAATATATGCACGGACACTGCCACGCCAGTGCTTGTTTGAGAGTAGGATGGGGAGGGACTGGAGACACAGCACTCAGTGATTCACAGTAATTCTGAAATCCAGCCAAGCACATGGTGCCATCCCCCATCCTCTGTTCTGGACTAGGGGATGTTAGTTGGTTGGGACCTGTTTCTGTTCCGCTTCACCTAAGAGAGGTTCTCTTCTTGGCTAAATTTTGAAATCTGGACCTTTGACTCTTAATGATTAATTTTCTGTAAGAAACGGTTAATGTTTGTATCTGGGTAGTGTTCTCAAGTCTGCTTCCTCACATTAGAAGTTTTGGAAACCAGAGGCTTGTTTGCATTTTGTACTGTCTCTGTCCCTTTTAGACCAAACTATTATAATTCCTTTAAAAACTGCGAAGACCTTTTAAGGTTTACATTGCAGTTCACTTCATTAGACAAAAGCCATGCCCACAGATCTTTCCAGGATAGGCCCAACTCCACTTGGACCTAGAGTCAGGAGGCCACGTAACAATATACTTAGCAGTTCCAGAAGCTCTTTTTTCTAGGTGAGAGTATCAGTGAGGCATGCTTTTAAGACCATTAGAGGTTCCTTTTTCTGTCTAAAAGGGTCTAAGAAGTTCTGCTATAAGTCCTTTTGAAGTCTTTATGAAAGTCTTATAGTCACATCTTTGACTTGATTTAGTTCCTAAGTCCACATTTGGTTTTTGTCTTGAACTTGATTTTTGCCCTGGAGCCGTTTCTATTTTGAGAAGCTTTTGCTAGATGCAGATGCTATGAATTAAAAGTTTTTCTTTTCCAACCCAGCAAGTCCAGATTGGTAATGTTTCCTGTAGATTCTGTTGGAAAAGGAAACATTTCCTTCTTCAGTTTATTTGTATCTGTAATTTCTCATAAAAAAGCAAAGAAGCAAGGAAGCACTTGCAGAATTATTTCTAGAAATCCCCTTAGCAAAATTCTTTAGCTTATTGGGAATGTTTTCTAATTACCATAGGTGACAGTTTCTCTAATTATTTTGTCAGTAAATAATTCAGATCTCCCTTCTTCAACCTTTGGTTAGGTTTCTTATTGCTTTTCAAGCCTCCAATAATACTTTCCTTGGAGTCCTTTGTGGGGGAGCAGAATTTGCCACCCCAAAAGTTGTCCTTGGGATAAGGGTTATTTTAGGCGGGTTGTTTTTAAAGAAAGAACAGACATGGGAAGAGCTCTGAAAACCAAGTAGAAGTTACCCTTTTTTACATGTCTAAGGAAAATTTTCATTTGTAAGGGTATCTTTCTTGCTGTATAGACATACCTTGGAGATATTGTTAGTTTGGTTCCAGACCAGCACAATAAAGCAAATATCACAATAAGAAAAAAGCGACTCACATGAATTTTTGGCGTCCCAGTGCATATAAAAGTTATATTTACACTATATTGTAGTCTATTAAGTGTGCAGTGGTATTATATCTTAAACATGTGCGTACCTTATTTGAAAAATACTTGATTGCTGAAAAATGCTAACTATCATCTGAGCCTTCGGCAAATTATAATTGTTTTGCTGGCAAGGGTCTTGCCTTGGTATGGTTGGCTGCTGACTGATCAGGGTGGTGGTTGCTGAAGGTTGGGGTAGCTGTGGCAGCTTCTTAAGATAACAATGAAGTTTGCTGCATTGATCGACTCTTCCTTTCATGAACAATATCTCTGTAGCATGCAATGCTGTTTGACAACATTTCGCCTACAGTAGAACTTCTTTCAGAATTGAAGTCAGTCTTCTCAAACCTTGCTGCTGTTTAATCAACTAAGTTTATATAATATTCTAAATCCTTTGTTGTCATTTCTGCAGTGTTCACAGCCCCTTCATGAGAAATAGATTCCATTTTAAGAAACCACTTGCTTTGCTGGTCCATAAAAAGCAAATCTTCATCTGTTAAAGTTTTACCATGAGATTGAGGCAAGTCAGTCACATCTTCAGCCTCGAGTTCTAATTCTGGTTCACTTGCTGTTTCTACTACATCTGCAGTTACTTCCCTATGGAAGTCTTGATACCTTCAAAGTCATCTATGAGAGTGGGAATCAGCTTCTTCCAAATACCTGTTAATGTTGATATTTTGGCCTACCCATAAATCAGGAATATTCTTAATAGCATCTAGAATGATGGAGCCTTTCCAGAAGCTCTTCAGCTTACTTTGCCCAGACCCATCAGAGGACCCCCTATCTGTGGCAGCTATACCCACACGAAATATACTTCTTAAATAATTAGACTTGAAAGTCGAAATTACTCCTTGATCCATAGGATGCAGAATGGATGTTGTGTTAGCAGGCATGAAAACAGCATTAGTCTCATATAACTTCATCAGAACTCTTGGGTGACCAAGTGCATTGTCAATGAGCAGTAATAGTTTGAAAAAAACATTTTTTCTGAGCAGTAGGTCTCAACGGTGGGCTTAAAATATTCAGTAAACTATATTGTCAACAGATGTGCTGTCATTCAGGTTTTATAGTTCCATTTATAGAGCACAAGTAGAGTATATTTAGTATGATTCTTAAAAGCTGTAGGATTTTTGGAATGGTAAATGAGCATTGGCTTCAACGTAAAGTCACCAGCTGCATTACTGCCCCAATAAGCTATCAACCTGTCCTTTGAAGCTTTGAAGCCAGGCATTGACTTCTCCTCTTTAGCTATGAAAGTCCTAGATGGCATCTTTTTCCAGTAGAAGGCTGTTGTGTCTACATTGAAAATCTGTGGTTTAGTGTAGTCACTTCCATTAATTATCTTAGCTAGATCTTCTAGATAACTTGCTACAGCTTCTCCATCAGCAGTTGCTGCTTCACCTTGCACTTTATATTATAGAGATGGCTTCTCTCCGTAAACCTCATGAACCAACCTCTGCTAGCTTCAAACTTTTCTTTTGTAGCTTCCTCGCCTCTCTTAGCCTTCATAGAATTGAATAATTATGCTTTGGCTTAAGGAAATGTTGTGGCTGGTTTGATCTATCCAAACCACTAAAACTTTCTCCCTATCAACAGTAAGGCTGCTTAACTTTATTATCATAGGTATGTTTACTGGAGTAGTAACTTTTAATTTCCTTCAAGAACTTTCCCTTTGAATTCACAACTAGGCTACTGTTTGGTGCAAGAGGTCTAGCTTTCAACCTGTCTTGGCTTTTGACATGCCTTCTCCTCTTAGCTTAATCATTTCTAGCTTTTCATTTAAAGTGAGAGACATGGAAGTCTTCCTTTCACTTGAACACTTGAACATTGTACACCTAATTTCAATATCGTTTTGTCTCAGAGAATAGGGAGGCCTGGAGAGAGGGAGAGAGACTGGGGGACAACCAGTTGGTAGAGCAGTCACAGCACATACAATGTTTGTTAAGTTTACCATCTTTATCTATGCCCCCAATATAGGAGCACCTCAATACATAAGGCAAATGCTAACAGCTATAAAAGGGGACATCGACAGGAACACAATAATAGTGGGAGACTTGAACACCCCACTTACATCAATGGACAGATCATCCAAACAGAAAATAAATAAAGACACACAAGCTTTAAATGACACATTAGACCATCTCGACTTAATTGATATTTATAGGACATTCCATGCAAAAACGACAGACTACACTTTCTTCTCAAGTGCACACGGAACATTTTCCAGGATAGATCACATCTTGGGTCACAAATCAAACCTCGGCAAATTCAAGAAAATTGAAATCATACCAAGCATCTTCTCAGATCACAACGCCATGAGACTAGATATCAATTACAGGAAAAAAACTGCAAAAAAGACAAACACATGGAGGCTAAACAATTCACTCTTAAACAACCAAGGAATCACTAAAGAAATCAAAGAGGAAATCAAAAAATATCTAGAAACAAATGACAACGAAAACACAACAACCCAAAACCTATGGGATGCAGCAAAAGCAGTTCTAAGAGGGAAGTTTATAGCAATACAGTCCTACCTTAAGAAACAAGAAAATGATCGAATAAACAACCTAACCTTACACCTAAAACAACTAGAGAAAGAAGAACAAAGAAACCCCAAAGTGAGCAGAAGGAAAGAAATCATAAAGATCAGAGCAGAAATAAATGAAAAAGAAAGGAAAGAAACCATAAGAAAAATAAATAAAACTAAAAGCTGGTTCTTTGAGAAGATTAACAAAATGGATAAACCATTAGCCAGACTCATCAAGAAAAAAAGGGAGAAGATGCAAATCAACAGAATTAGAAATGAAAAAGGAGAAGTCACAACGGACACCTCAGAAATACAGAACATCATGAGAGACTACGACAAGCAACTATATGCCAATCAATTGGATAACCTGGAAGAAATGGATACATTCTTCGAAAAATACAATCTTCCAAGACTGAACCAGGAAGAAATAGAAACCATGAACAGACCAATCACAAGTACGGAAATTGAGGCAGTGATTAAAAATCTCCCAGCACACAAAAGCCCAGGACCAGATGGATTCATGGGCGAATTATATCAAACATTTCAAGAAGAGTTAACACCTATCCTTCTCAAACTCTTCCAAAATATTGCAGAAGGCAGAACACTCCCAAACTCATTCTACGAGGCTACCATCACCCTGATACCAAAACCAGGCAAAGATGTCACAAAAAAAGAAAACTTCAGACCAATATCACTGATGAATATAGATGCAAAAATCCTCAACAAAATACTAGCTAACAGACTGCAACAGCACATTAAAAAAATCATACACCATGATCAAGTGGGGTTTATCCCTGGGATGCAAGGATTCTTCAATATACGCAAATCAATCAATGTGATACATCATATCAACAAATTGAAGGATAAAAACCATATGATCATTTCAATAGATGCAGAAAAAGCTTTTGACAAAGTTCAACATCCATTTATGATAAAAGCTCTCCAGAAAATGGGCATAGAAGGAAATTACCTCAACATAATAAAAGCCATATATGAGAAACCAAAAGCCAACATCGTTCTCAATGGGGAAAAACTGGAAGAATTCCCTCTAAGAACAGGAACAAGACAAGGGTGTCCACTCTCACCAGTATTATTCAACATAGTTTTGGAAGTTTTAGCCATAGCGATCAGAGAAGAAAAAGAAATCAAAGGAATCCAAATTGGAAAAGAAGAAGTAAAATTGTCATTCTTTGCAGATGACATGATATTATATATAGAAAACCCTAAAGACTCTACCAGAAAACTGCTAGCACTCATTGATGAGTTTAGTAAAGTAGCAGGATACAAAATTAATGCACAGAAATCTCTTGCATTCCTATACACGAACAACGGAAGAGCAGACAGAGAAATTAAGGAAACTCTCCCATTCACCATTGCAACCAAAAGAATCAAATACCTAGGAATAAACCTGCCTAAGGAGGCAAAAGATCTGTATGCAGAAAACTTTAAGACATTGATGAAAGAAATCAAAGACGACACAAACAGATGGCGGGACATACCATGTTCCTGGATTGGAAGAATCAACATCGTGAAAATGTCTGTACTACCCAAAGCAATTTACAGATTCAATGCAATCCCGATCAAATTACCAATGGCATTTTTCACAGAATTAGAGCAAGAAATCTTACGATTTGTATGGAAATGCAAAAGACCCCGAATAGCCAAAGCAATCTTGAGAAGGAAAAATGGAGTTGGTGGAATCAGGCTTCCTGACTTCAAACTATACTACAAGGCCATAGTGATCAAGACAGTATGGTACTGGCACAAAAATAGAAAGGACGATCAATGGAATAGAATAGAGAACTCAGAAGTAAGCCCAAACACATATGGGCACCTTATCTTTGACAAAGGAGGCACGAGTATACAATGGAAGAAAGACAGTCTCTTCAATAAGTGGTGCTGGGAAAATTGGACAGCAACATGTAAAAGAATGAAATTAGAACACTTCCTAACACCATACACAAAAATAAACTCCAAATGGATTCAAGACCTACATGTAAGGCCAGACACTATAAAACTCCTAGAGGAAAACATAGGCAGAACACTCTATGACATCCATCAAAGCAAGATCCTTTCTGACCCACCTCCTAGAATCATGGAAATAAAATCAAGAATAAACAAATGGGACCTCATGAAACTTCAAAGCTTTTGCACAGTGAAAGAAACCATAAACAAGACTAAAAGGCAACCCTCAGAATGGGAAAAAATAATTGCCTATGAAACAACGGACAAAGGATTAACCTCCAAAATATACAAGCAGCTCATGCAGCTTCATACCAAAAAAGCAAATAACCCAATCCACAAATGGGCAGAAGACCTAAATAGACATTTCTCCAAAGAAGACATACAGATGGCCAACAAACACATGAAAAGATGCTCAACATCACTCATCATCAGAGAAATGCAAGTCAAAGCCACAATGAGGTATCACCTCACACCAATCAGAATGGCCATCATCACAAAGTCTGGAAACCACAAATGTTGGAGAGGGTGTGGAGAAAAGG
This sequence comes from Hippopotamus amphibius kiboko, assembly GCF_030028045.1. NCBI lineage: Eukaryota > Metazoa > Chordata > Mammalia > Artiodactyla > Hippopotamidae > Hippopotamus > Hippopotamus amphibius. Next base: position 167,624,177 of record NC_080189.1, read on the forward strand.
GAACTCTCCTGCACTGTTGGTGGGACTGTAAGTTGGTACAGCCACTATGGAAAACAATTTGGAGGTTCCTTAAAAAACTACAAATAGAACTACCCTATGATCCAGTAATCCCACTCCTGGGCATATACCCAAAGAAAACCATAATCCCAAAAGAAACTTGTACCATAATGTTTATTGCAGCACTATTTACAATAGCCAGGACATGGAAGCAACCTAAATGCCTATCGACAAATGAATGGATAAAGAAGATGTGGCATATATACACAATGGAATATTACTCAGCTCTAAAAAGGGATGAGATGGAGCTATATGTAATGAGGTGGATAGAACTACAGTCTGCCATACATAGTGAAGTAAGTCAGAAAGAGAAGGACAAATATTGTATGCTAACTCACATATACGGAATCTAAAAATGGTACTGATGAACTCAGTGACAAGAACAGGGAAGCAGATACAGAGAATGGACTGGAGAACTCGAGGTATGGGAGGGGGCGGGGGGTGAAGGGGAAACTGAGACGAAGCGAGAGAGTAGCACAGACATATATATACTACCAACTGTAAAATAGTCAGTGGGAAGTTGTTGTATAACAAAGAGAGTCCAACTCGAGGATGGAAGATGCCTTAGAGGACTGGGGCGGGGAGGGTGGGGGGGACTCGAGGTGGGGGGAGTCAAGGAAGGGAGGGAATACGGGGATATGTGTATAAAAACAGATGATTGAACTTGGTGTACCCCCCAAAAAAATAATAATAAAAAATAAATTAAAAAAAAAAAGTTTACCGTCTTATATGGGTGTAGTTCCTGGTGCCCCAGAGCAATCACAATAGTAACAGAGAAGGTCATGGATCACCATAACACATATAATAATAATGAAAAATTTGGAAATAGTGCAAGAATTACCAAAATGTGACACAGAGACACGAAGTGAGCAAATGCTCTTGGAAAATGTCTCTGACAGACTTGCTCAAGACAGGGTTGCCACAAAACTTCAATTTGAAAAAAATACAATATATGTGAAGCACACTAAAAGCAAGCACAATAAAATGAGATATGTCTGTACTAGGATTACAAGGGGTATGATCTTATCTCTAAAAACTTATCAAGGACTTAAATCTGCATCACAAGCTTACCCTTGTTTACTGTGTTTTTCCTGGTAACCTCCCTTAACTCATCCCTACCATCATCTTTTGTCTTCAGCTGAAAATGGTATTTAAGGTGATAGATTTGGCCATTTTGGCAATTTACTAGGTTTTCCTGGGTCTCTCCATGTATATATGTTATTAATTTTTTTTTGTTTGTTGCCTCCCGTTTTATTCTGACTCATGTCAGTTTAATTCTTAGACCAGCCAGGGGAACTTAGAAAGGGTTGAGGAAAATTTCTTCCTCCGTAGCACCTTCGGGCTTCTCCTTGGCTCCTTTCAAAGTCAGTGCCGCAAGTTTAGGTTTTGTTTTGACAACCCCCTATTGCCAGGTACCACATTTCACTTCAGTTATATATTGGTACATATAGAACCACCCCCAAATCAGTGGTTTAATATAACGTCATTGTATTTACTCACAAATCATCCATCAGGGCTCGGGCTAACTAGGTATTTCTTCTGATTTGTGGACGAGCTTTGTGTAGCTTCATTCAGATGTCAGCTTCTCAGGTTCTAGGCTTACCTAGAGGGCTAGGATGGGCTAGGTCTCTGTCTTCCTCTCCCTCTCTCTCCCTCTCTCCTGTCCTTCCTTTCCCCCTCCTCCTCCTCTCTCTCTCTCTCAGCGTACATAGTTTCAGGAACTCTCTGTCTCCACGTGACCTCTCCATTTGGTCTTGAGCACAGTAGCAATATTTCATACTTGGAGATTCAATGAGTCAGGACCTAAGAACACTAAAATGGAAGTATTGGGAGGAAAAATAATTTTTCTTTACTTTTCTAGGTCCTTGGCTGCGACCCGCCCCCCCGACTCCCACCACATAATAAAGGACAAATTAGAGGAGAAAAACAAACACAAGTTTAATAACATGTATACCTCCTGTTTACATGGTAGATACCCAGGGAAACTGAGTTAATCCCGGAAATGGCCTAAGCCATCACTTTAAATAACACATCTAGCTAAATATGAAAGAAGAGGTTTGGGTTGGGGGGCAGGAGTTATAGGAGGCTATCATTGGGAAATACAAGGTTAACAAGTAAACAAAGGTAAGGTTTTTATGCAGATTTAGGTCATTTCCTTCTCCTTTAATAAGTTTCTAGAGCTTTAGTGTCATCCTTCTCTTCCTGGTAGGAGGGAACCTTATGAATGGAGGGAGACAACCTTGGAGATCTCCTTATAAGTGCAAATGCCTCTTAACTGTCAACAAAAAAAATTCATCAGTCAATCTAAGAAAGAAATGGAAAATTTTATTTGAGCCAAATTGATGGTAGTAACCCGGGTATAGCCTCTCAGAAAGCTCTGAGAACTGTTCCATCAGTGAGAGATCAAAGCACAGTTATATACGTTTTTGAGACAGGGCTGTATATTAAATGAGGTATTATTGACAGGTTATACAACCTAGTGGGTCACGGGGAGGTTTGGTTGATGCGTAACACGGATACACAATGCACCGTAGAGGGGCAAGAGGAAGCCAAAGGATGGAGAAAATTTTTTGTTTAAAATTTTTCTTGTCTTCACATAAAATAGGAATTTTACTTCACACTTACAAAAGGGTAATTTCTCCTTTTTTTTTTTAATAACTGGCTCAAAATAATCCTTACACCAAAAAGACATATTTCAGGGTGGCATATTCTGTTCCCTTTCAGAAGTTTCCGGGCACTCTTTCAGCTTAGTCCTAGAAATGGCACACCATCACTTCTGCTAAATTCCATGCTTAAAACAAGTCCCAGGGTCAGTTCATATTCAGGAAGGATGTGAATCCAGGAGGCAAGTGGCATTGTGGGCCACCCAGGTAAGAGAATGTTATATGTCTAAGGCAAAAACATTCTTATGCTTCTAAAATCTTCTTCCTAGATTTGATGTGTTGTTAGCCATAGAGAAATCTACTCTTCAGTGGTTTCAAATGTATACTCTCAGGGAACTTGAGGTGTTTGGACCACCATAGTCCAAGTAGAGAAGTCTTGTGAGATGCCTCTTAAATTGTCAAAACAAAGCCATTCAAGTCTAGTTTACATGACAGTGAAAGCAGCTTTTGGGGGTGATAACCATGGGCGGGTGAGAAAGATTAATTATCGTTTTAACATTTAGATACCTTAGAACTACAGCTGCTCAGGCATCCTTCCTCAACAAATATTGGTTCTTTCACCTGTAGGTATGTATGTGTGGGTGGTGTGGTAGTTAATATTGATTAGAGGATAGAGGAGCAGACCAGAAATGGGAAGAGAAAAAACAGGGGTACAGGAAGCCCAGAGTTCAAAGAACTCTTGTCTATACAAATATTCTAATTTTGAAATACTAAAGCACTTGTGCAACTTTGTTTTAAATTACAAAATTTCTTTTAAGTAAACCAAAATAAATTACAATGTTTTAAGTATACAGTATTTAATTTTAAGAATTATGGCAGATGGAAATGATAGAAGCAATTTGGAAATATCAGGTATTTCTTCTCCCAAATGATCTAACCGGTACCCTGTTGTAAATAAAGTTTTATGGGAATAAAGCCACACTCATTCATTTTTGTACTTTCTACAGCGGCTTTCACACTACAGTGGAAGAATTTTAGTATTTGCAACACAACCGTATGGCTCACAAAGTGAAAATATTTACTTTCTGGCCCTTTACAGAAAAATTTTGCTAACCTCTAATCTAGGCAAAGTTCTGAAAGAGAAAGAGGTCACTTTTGAAAATCTAACTTATTGAACCATCCTCAAACAGCTCAGTTGACTAAAACACAGCTCCATTTTTATATGATCTTGTTATCCAACTATAAAGTAAATGACAGACTGATCCAAGAAAGTGTACCTCTTTGGTATTTATAAATTTTGTCTTTAATTCAAAAAAAGAAATCGAAAAAGTCTTTCATAAGTACTCTGGGTGATAGAATGTTCCAATTCATAATTTCACCTAGGAATCTTAAAAAAGGTTACATTTTAGGCACATGACCTTAAAACAGCTAATACTCAACTCCTTTGGCAAATTAATAGAGGCATTGAAAATCTGTTCAAAACCTAATTTCTTCTTTATTTTCCACTTTTAAACTGATAACTGACTTCTAGTTATTAATAATTGAAACACCCAAAACACACTTACAAATATCATGGACATAAGAATAAGTACAAGAATAATTTTTATAATCTTGCCAGATTCAAAAAAATGTATGCTTGTTACTGAGCCAAACTTGGGTCGGTTTGGCCATGCACAGTAAAGCCAATCTATTGATACCAAGCTTGGTGAAGAAAAATGCAGCATTTATTGCAGGGTGCCAGGCAAGGAGTCCAGGGCAGCTGGTGCCCCAAACACCTGAACTCCCCAGTGAGTTTCAGGAAAGCATTTTTAAAGGCCAGGTGAGGCAGGGGTGTCTCAGGCTTTGTGATCAGCTAGTGCACAATTCTCTATTGGGTTGTTGTTGAGGTAACAGGGTGGTGTCACAGGGGTTAACATTATCAACTGGTAGGTGCCAGTAGGTCTGGGGTGATGTGCTCACAGTCATCAAATAGTTAATTTCCATTTGGTGGTGGTTTTAGCATCTGTAAAACAGCTCAGGAAATGTGTATCAGATACTATTATCCAGGTACTTCAGAGAGGAGCTAAAGCAGAGGATATGGGGGAGGGGGTCTGTCCTGGGAAGGCCCCATAGGGTCCTGCTCCTTTACATACTAATGTTTTCAACGTCCCCATGATAAAAAGAACAGCCGCCAATTAAGTCTACGTTTTGAGCAGAATCATTAGTACAGGCAGAATTTCGTAAATAGATCACCATTATTCAGCGATGTAGAGAATAGACCTACATCAGCCAAAAATGATTATCATTTTGAGAAAACTTGATTTAAAAAAAAATTTATAGTAATGACAACACTTTGAGAAGTTGCAGTGTGCTCAGCACCTGTGCATGAAGGATATATTTTATTACTCCGCTTTATAGGTGAGATTTATGGACATAAGAAGTTAGACAAAATCAGAGAATTACTTGTTCGATCAGAATTCGTATCTGTGCACTGAACTCCTAGTTTTGCTGTCTTTCGGATTATGTGAATAAAGGAGTGAAGGTATGTTATCACAAAAGGATATCTGTTATGAGGAAATTAGAGCACTTGCTTTAGAACGTAGATTCTAAGGAAGGAAGAACCTTAGTGTGTTTATTTTTGCTTTCTCATAGCTTATTTTATTATAGCTCCTACAGACAGGATAGTTGATAAGTATTTGCAGAAGTGAGGGAGTCCCTTTGGTTTTATATTAAAAAACTGCATTGCTCTACAGCCTTTAAAGAATTCATATAAGCAGTGAGGCTGCATGGGAGCAAAATTTGTCACCCCCAAATATGCCACTTTGGCATAAGGATTATTTTGAGCTAAAGGTAATCAAAACCCAGCAGATTCAGGAAAAGCTCTTTAACCTCCCTTAGCTGCCAAAATTTACATTAGAAAGGGGGTCTGTACCAGGAAGAGAGCTATTACCAGAGATACCTTTTTACCTAAGAAATAACTACAAAACAGGACATTTATTTTCTAAACAGCTCTGCCTTCCTATGAATGGCTTTCCTCTCCTTTGTATCACCAGAACCCCACTCCTTTACTTAGCTCTGGACATTGCCTGGCTGCCTTTTGAGTCTTATTTTCATGGGGCTCCCTTATGTATGTAATTTTGCTTGTTTTTCTCCTGTTAATGTGTCTTATGTCAATTTAATTTTTTGACCAGCCAAAGAACATAGAAGGGAAGAAGGGAAAAATTTTCTACCCCTACAAAGCATATTTTGAAAGAGTGTATTTTTTTTTTTTTTTGCATTCCAGATATTTCACAATATCCTTCTAAAAACATATTAAGTTATTAAACTATTGAACTTATTCTACAGGCATTGCATAAGTGTCATAGTTCATATGTCTTATTCCTCTATCCTCATTAACTTGGGTGAGAATTTATACCCGAGGTGACTGTCAGCTCCCTTGTATTTCTGGACATTTTTCTGTGCTAGCCTAAGGTTTATAACACCTCTTCGTAATAATTTTTCCTTTCATATAGTGAATCATAAATTATGCAAGGGCTGAATACTATCAGTATATTAATTGGAATAAAGTCTGACAATTCTAAGGCCAGACCCAAGGAGTTGTCTTTATCCTTATAGTTTCTTATCCCACATTCGGAAAGTCTCCTCTTACCACCTGGTCTAAAAGACATTCATGGATGCAAATTATGTGATCATTTCGTGAGCCTGCTCCCAAAGCCCAAGGTTGCGTCTAGCTCTGCGCTTTTCAGTCAACTTCAATACATGTTCCTTTGTCAAAATACATAATCCTTCACCTCAGTCCTTTAGTTGTACTTCCCTCTAAATAAAATCCCAGCTCCAGATGGAGTGAGGAGATCAGGTGATTGAGTCTATGGGAGAGACTGCTAAGTGGGCACCAAAATGATTTACTCTTATGGACATGTAGCTAGATTACATTTTCCAGAATCCCTGTGGATAAGGGTGGCCATATGTAGAGTGCCAGCTGATGCAAAGTGAGTGGAAGGAAAGCATGCCAATTCCAGGCCTGGCTTATAAACACCTCCCTGTGTGATCTCTCTTCTGTCCACAGGTGCTGGCTAGTTGGCAGCATCTGGGGAAACTGCATGATGAAGGTGGCAGAACTCCTGGCAGCTTGGGATACGGAATGACTGCAACTACATGGAACAGGAGAACACCATTCTTCTGAACAGATTTAACATGAGTGAGGAATAAACTTCTATGTTTTGTTATTTGGAGGTTAAAATAAACATTACTTTATGCAGAGACTTAAGACAGATTTTGCCAAATTGAGATTTGTTTTCCTTTGATATCAGTTCAGGAAGATATTAATTGGTAAACACTAATTGCTAAATTAATCAAATGTACACGTGAATAAATAATTAGTCCTATCCTGATTTATGTTGCCTCTTATTCTGGCTTATTATTGAAGTGTGTAAATATAAAATTTGTAGAGATAAATAGTACATTTCTAACTCGATAGAATATCTTACACTATATAGACAACTATATATATATAAATAAGTATATGTTATGTTATAATTATAAATGTGAAAATGTATGTAAATGGCAAATATACTATTTTAACTACTACATTAAACTGCTATGCCAGGCACTGTCCAAGGTCCTGGAAATATAACAGGACACCACTCAGAAAAAGCTATGCCTCTGTGAGTTTTACATTCTAGTGGTGGAAAAACAAAATTATTTTAATATGTCAAAGAAATATTTAGTATTATTATTAACTACTCAAATAATTATTTGTTTTAATATATTTATATAGTTACATTCTTAGATCTCATTCATCATACTGGATATAAATTTGGCTGGCCCACAACAAATATTCTTTAATAACCCATATTATATCTCTAGTCTTAAGAACGACATTCACAGTTTAACAGTTTATTTTAAACCAATCAATCACATTTATTTACTTCCTATAAATTCTGTGTTGAGACTATATGGTAGTTGTTGTACCTTTATGTACTATTGTATTAACTTTGTTGAAATAAATAATAATTTTCACAGTTAAATTTTAAATATAAAGTCCTCTTATATGGAGAAGGGAATATATCTATATAGTTATTCAATAGATAAAGAAGGAATTGAGTAATTCTCTGTACCTGCCCATCTTCACATATAACATAAATATTTGTGGTTTTATCAAGGACATATATTCTAAATAAATATTACTTTGAAATGACTTGCACAGTTGTTCCTGTCTCTTGCCTGCATATTGAAATCCAACATAGACTACAGGTCCCAACACAAAATCTATTCTCCTCTGTAAAGTTTTCTTTAACGACCTCTTTCCTTTGAATTTTTATGACGAGTATTATCCACTGCTCTCACTGATTAGACATCAATATTTGTTTTCACTTTCAATTATGACAAACAGTTGTGGGTCTTCTTGTGTTGCTAAATTTTTGTTCAAGAAGCAAATTTTTAAACTTAAGTATTTGGCAATAATTGAGTGCAGATAACTGCTTATTATCTCCTAATTACTAACGGGCAAAATAAAGATTAATTGATTAACTAAAATAACTTTAAAGATACTTAGATATCTTGCCAAGACATACTTTAGGAATACTAATGTGACATTAACAGTACTTCAGAAGAAAGTGTAATAAAAGAGTTAAGTATACTAGGAGATGCTTTAAGGCATTTTTACCATGAAAACTTAGTTCTCAAGCAAAGAAAAGTTGAGACATTGTTGGGGAGGAAGAAAATTGTCTTCTACCCTTTATGTTCTTCTGGCTAGTCTAAGAATTAAATTGAAATGAGACAAATTAACAAAGGAAAATCAAAGTTAATTTGGTACATACTAGAATTCCACATACATAAGAACTTCAGAGACAGGAAGGTAAAAGATATATAAGCCATCCTGAGCTAAGGAATGAGTTAGGGCCTGGGGCTTCCAAGGGCAGGATGGTCATTTGCAGGGTGTTAAGAAGAACAGATGTTTGGTAATTAGATGTTTGCCCTGCCATATAGATGGGGCCACTTACATAAAATTTATCTCCAGTAATAACTCTTGTCTGGGAAAAATCCCCAATTTAAATTAGTCTAGGTAGTTAAGGGAGGGCCAGTAGTTTCTCTTGAACCCTCAGGGTCTCAGTTGCCTTTAGGTCAAGATAATCTTCATGCAATAGTGACACATTCTGAGGAGACTTATTCTGAACCCATACAAACTCAACAGAATAAATTTTCGCTAAGATGATAAGATCCTTTCCTAATCCTTCTTAGTGGAATCCACAGTAAGCAACTTGTTTTTCTAGCTGGTGTGGGTTTTTCTTTAATTTATCAAAGCTAATAGTAGGTATATTTTAGCCTGTTTTAGAGGCCATAAGTCTTATAACGTTTTAGCTTAAAGAAGAAGCATTGCTTAGGAATGTGCAAGTAGATTTTAAAAAGGCATCATGGGACTTCCTAGGTGGTGCAGTGGTTGAGAATCTGCCTGCCAATGCAGGGGACACAGGTTTGAGCCCTGTTCCAGGCAGATCCCACATGCCGCAGAGCAACTAAGCCCATGCACCACAAATATTGAGCCTGCGCTTTAGAGCCCGTGAGCCACAACTATTGAGCCCATGTGCTGCAACTACTGAAGCCCATGCACCTAGAGCCCATGCTCCGCAACAAGAGAAGCCATGGCAATGAGGGGCCCATGCACCACAACAAAGAGTAGCCCCCACTCACTGCAACTAAAAAGAAAGCCTCTGCATAGCAAAAAAGACCCAACACAGCCAATAAAATAAATAAATACATTTATTAAAAAAAAAAGCATCATGTTCTTCATTTTATTGCCAGTTTCATAGATCTTTATCACACAAATGTATTTATTCCTTTTTTTCTTTTTTCATAAAAATGCAAGTACTAAGTAGTGCCTTGAGATATGATAGCATTGTTCAGTCTCATTTCCAACTTTTCTGCCATTCACACAGCCCTCTGCCTAAGATAATCCGGATAGCTGGTTATCTTATATGGCTTATACCTTCTCTCATAAAGAACCATAGTTCACCAGGTTCTTTTAAAAATGTATTTTGAAATATTCTGTGTAAAGCCTCATATACATAGTTTAAGAAATAAAAAGTTATAAAGTTAGTGTCTCTTATGTACCCTGAATATACTTGCTTTCCTTACTCTCAAGATGACTACGGTCCTGAATTTGAGATTTATCATTTTCATGTTTTTCTTTATATTTTCATTACATCAGCTTGTTTCCTTTAACATTGTATGGTTTGCACACATGCATCTGAACTTTATACAAGCTGTTTTATAAGAGTCGTATCCTTTTAAAACTTGCTCTTTTTTCACTCAGTATTATGCTTATAAGATTAATGCATGTCAATACAAGTGAAAAAACTGTCTAGTTATGAATTTTTTAAAAAATCCATTTTGGTAGGGAGGGGTCACGTAGATTCTACTTTGCAGCCGTCTTTATAGATAGGTGTGGCCATATGATTCAGTTTTATGTAATGGGATGTGACTAGAAGTGATGGTATATTTCTGGTCAGTTAATTTTAAATAACAAGTGTACTCCCTGACATCTTTCCATTTCTGCTTGCAGGATGAAAATGATGACAAAGTCTTAGAGGATAATGGAAACACAAGATGGAAAAAGCCTAGCCCCTAAAAAACCAGTTGGAGAAAAGCAACAACTGATGAGAAATACATGTGAGTAAAGAAATCTTTAGAGTATTTGAACTGTTATACACAGTGTGTAATGTTCCTCTGACTAATACGATACTTATAGCTGTAGCTCATTCATTTTATTGCTCTATTTCAAGTACAAATAGGCCAAAATTATTTATTTATTCTTCTGTTAATACACATTTTAAAAAATGTTTTCATTTTTACGAACAATGCTGTAATAAATAATGTCATGTACATCTCCTTGGACACAAGTGCAAGATTTTTACGAGGGTGTGTGTATGTGTGTGTGTATATAATATGACTGGAATATTGGTTGAAGCTAAATTCTACTACATTTTCAAATTTACTAGATTTTGTTAAAGTTGATCACCATAGTGCTTTGGCATCTTAAATCCCATTGGCAGTTTTTAACATTTAAGGAATGTTGACTCTGACAAATTTAATTCATAGCAAAAAATGAAGTGTATTAGCTTAGTATTGCTGCATAACAAATTATTACAGACGTAGTGGCATAAAACACTACCTATTTATTACATAAACTTTTTTTGCAAATCGCTAGTCCAGATGAAGTTTAACTGGATCCTCTGCTTTCATTTTCACAAGGATATAACCGAGGTGGTGATTGGACTGTGTTTTTATACAGAGGCTTAGTTAGAGAAAAATCTACCTCCAAGCTCACTCAGGTTGTTGGCAGAATTAGTTTCCTTAAGGTGATCAGACTGAAGGCCCCAGCCTCTTGCTGGCTGTTGGTTGAAGGCCAGCCATCCCTGGCTCCTAGAGGCCACTCACATTTCCTTGCCACTTGGGTTTCTTCAGTAGGCTTGCTTACTTCATCAAGCCATATAGAAGAATCTCTAGATTGAGTCTGACAGTCTTTAGATAGCGATAGCTAGCAAGATGACATTTTATATAATTAATTACAGGAATGACATCTAATCACCTTTGCCATATTTCACTTGTTAGAACCAAGGCACAGGTTTCACCCATATTCAATGGGAGGAGAATAAAACCAGAAGTAGTACCAGGAGGTGGGGATCATGGGGGCTTACAGTTAATTTACCACATGAAGAGAATATTTAATATTTAATAGAAGGAAATACAGGTATAATGAATGGCTGACATAATAACTATTCTAAAACAAGCCATAGCTAAATAAACAAAAGATCCAAGCACTGTCTAGGGCTTCTTATATGTAATAATCTTACATATAGTAATCCAAATTGAATTATATTCAATTGGATTATATGAATGTGTTATATACTTTAGAAAAGTTATTTCTTTACTTTTCAAGATTGTCTAAAATATCTTTATCTACAAGATAGAATCAAAATTTTAAGTAGGAGCTGATTCTCCAAAGATTGGGAGACCATTCATCAGATATTCATGAAAAATTTGAACAAATTCCTAGTTGCTTCCTTTTTAATCAACCACATCACATAGCTCTTGGATACTACAGAAAGGCAGATTTAGATTTTTTTTTTGAATTTAAGTTGTGCTGAGATATATTCCAAGTCAGCAGGAGACATAACTCAGAGAGGTTATGTAAATAATTAACCTTTGGAAATAACACTTGCTAAGCGAACATACATATCAATAAAAATAATTACCAGATTCTGTTCACCTTTAGCCAAAGATTGCAGTGGATGATTTAAAAGTATTTGAAATATTTGCATACCATTAGGAGTGTTACCTTTTTTCTGGTTCTCAGTTTTAATAGGCCAAGCCAGAGAAGCTTCTGTATGTATGTAAAAAGGGGCACAGTGATTGTTTAATTAACAAGCAGTAACAGCCCTCTCATCAGAAAAACAACATTGGGGTTTTTTTGTATGCGCTTAAGACAATAAGCTGATTTCATAAGCTGTCGATATTAGTTCTTAAATGATTAAAGGACAAAAACTCTGACAAAGAGGAAAATGTGTTGCTGTAAGAATAGAAGATTTGTCCTAAGTTTATTTCTTTGTCAATATTAGGTCTTCACAATGAGTAAAACAGGAACATAAACAGCAGCTTTTTTTGGCTGTGAGGCATTCAAATAGCCCTTCAGTTTTCCAGTCTGTTTCAGGCACTGCTGAAATTCTTAGCTTTTTAAATTCTTTCCTTAGTAGATGTAAAGTAACTGTTACCTTCATGCACTTGAATGTATGTTAAAGTGCCGGGGTCCAGCCCAGGCAGGATCCAGGGAGTCCCTTGGGAGGGGTAGAGTCGGCGAGAAAAAAAAGAGACAGAGACAGGAGAGAGAGAGAGAGTGAGAGAGTGTGAGAGTGAGAGTGAGAGTGTGAGAGAGTGAGAGAGAGAGTGACTTTAATTTTTGCTCGGGTCTTATATATCTTACATCTTGCTTTGTGGATTTTTCCATTAGGGGCCCCATATCCCTCCCCCAAATGTCCCAATGACTCCGCCGGGGGCCTGTCCTTAGTCAGGTGACGAGTCTTCTATGTAATCATCAGTTCTCATCAGTTCTTCACGTTCTTGTCCATAAACAATCGAACAGTTTTTTCCCCATGCTTAACATTACCATTCTTGTTTTAACCCTCCAGTGGTTACAAGGGGGAGGGGAACACAGGATAACAATCTCTAAGGGCAGGCCTCTCAGGCGCCCAGGCTTGAAGTGACAAACATTGTTAGCAGGTTAAGCTTAATTACTGAGCTACATTCTCTATGCTACGTGACAGCAGACATACAGGACATGGACATAACATAGATACCCTTAATATTCCGTTCTTATAAGGGAAGGGTGCATGGGATATTTTATAGGCAACTTTAGTTTAACTGACCCTCACTTCAGAGGTTTGGGATAGTTGTGATTGGGTGAGGCAGCATTCCTGATCACAATGCATGGCCCATTACGGCCGAATTGCCAGCATGGCCCAAGGGTGGGGATAATAAGTTTAAACATTCCTCCATTATCCGGGCCCCCTAAGGGTCTAAATGTGATTTGTTTGCGGCCCATAGAATTTCCACAACACCAAGAAAGCGGGGGGTAGCCACCATTCTTGAAGGCAGCGTTGGTGCCCCTCACCCAGAGAGCTCATCATTCTTAGAAAGAAAAAGTACACAAAGGAGACTCATAGTGAAACTGAATCTCGGGGAACTCCGGTATTTCCAAGATGCCTGCTTTGCAGCTCTCCCGAACCGAAGGTGCCTTCATCGGAATTCCCGCCTTGCAGGCTATTCCCGAAGTGCTCGGCCTTGCCTGAGCCTTTAGGCAATCCCCGGACGGCTCCCGGCATTAAAGGAGATTACGATGCTTCCATTGTTGAGAATAGTCTCCATTCTCCATGAGTGTAGAATATCAAACCCTTTCACTGAAAGGAGACGTCTACAAAAAGTCCCTATGGCTTCATTTTGAGACTTTGACAGTCGGTTTTACAGCCAAAGATTTCATACACCTGATCTGTTTTCATTGCATTGAGGTATTTGGGGGAGGGGGGTTATGTTTATTCTAATGTCATAGATTAGTTAAATGATACATTGAGGAAAGGGAGAAAAGTAGCCCCAATATGCAGGTGTTGGTTTTGTTCTCCATTCCAATCTCCAGTCTAACCTCCTCTTCCTCACTCTTCAAGCTCATACTTTGTTACTCTTCCATCAGGAATGAATGCTGTATTTTGAGTAAATACATAATTCTGTCAGGTATCTTACTTAAGAAGGGATGTGCTAGCTTTCCATTTCTATGGAACCCTACCACTCTCATACCCACCTGTTTTAAATCTCAGTTTCCTGCCTAGACAGATGATTCTTACCAGGAGGCAGACATGATAAAGAAATGATATACAGAATATTATATATATACACACACACATAAAACAAAGACCTTTCTGTCTTGTGAATACCACCCCAAATAATCTATGCTTCTATTTTATTGAGATACTCTAACAAGAATGGCATGTTGTTTGCATGTTAATAACATGGTAATTAATGATAGCAAGGTAAACTTCTTAATTGTGCCCTGTATGCTACATCCTGGGTGTTGGGTCTGGGTACTTCTCACTAAAGAGATGCTGTCCAGCCTGATAAGAACATGGGCTTGTGTGTGAGACTCTCTGCTCTCCCATCCTGGCTCTACCACTTCCTAGTAGTGTCAGTATGTGCAAATGACACAACTTCTCTCTGCTTTCAGTTTCTTGATTTGTAAAATGGGAATGATAATTTAGCTCTCATGACTTAATTGAGGCATTAAATAAGTTAAAGTATGTAAACCACTTTAAAAAATGCATAGTATACAATAACCATTCCATAAATGTTAATGAATGTTCCTAATTCTAACCCTCACAACTACTCCACTTTACAAATGAGCTATCTGAGAGGCAGGGCCTGTGATCTAATCTTGTGTTCCCTCAAATATAAATTATAGCCAGTAATGCAATTTTCCATTTTCCATTGTTAGAAAGACTGAGTTAATATATATAGTTAAATACATATTGCACTGAATTAAGCAAAGAAGGAAGATTTTATCTGAGACTGTTGCAATAGGGGAGAGATATTGAACTTAATGGAGTTCAGGACATGCTATCCCAAAATGTGGCATCCTGGCATATTGAATATTTTAAGCTAAAGGAGTTTGAGAAAATGGCAGGAACAGGATGGTCATTCTGCCCTCCTGCTCCCTTCACCCTTCTTGTTGAACAGGTCATAATATCCTTCTGAGAGAGGTGCCCTCCAATCCTTCTTTCCAAAAACAAAGGGAAGCCAAGAAGAATCCTAACAAACAGGCCTTGCTAAGTTTCTCCCAGTTTATTACCATATCCCTTAACCTGTCGTATTCCTCTACAGCTGTTTACTCTCCATGAAACCTGGCATAGAAATACACAGGTCCCACATTTTCTTTGGGTTTTAATTTCCTTATAAAGGCTTGTCATATAAAACTTCCATTAAAAAATTTGTATGCTTTTCTTCTGTTCATCTCTCTTTGTCAGTTTAATTTTCAGATCCAGCCAGGGATCCTAAGAGGATCCATTTTCCTCCCCTGCAAACTCAACGCTGTTGAAAGAAACGGCGGGAGAGTGTTTAAGAGCTGAGGTGAGCTAGTGGAATAGGACTGGAGGACATGAGGAGGGCTGATGAGGAAGGTGATTTGGCCATCTGTGTTTGCTGTTTGATGTTTGTCTAAGTTAGGCTCCTACCCTCCCATGACTTGCAGGTCCTTGAGAAAGACATTCCTGAAGTGTAAAACAGGCAGGAGGCTGAGAGAAGATGTACATCTCAAAAGACCAGAGACAGAATTTACAGTTGCATGTTTTCTAACATAAGTGCTCTAAGAAAAGGGAGGTTAAGATCCTGTAGTGAAGAAGAAACCTATCTAAACTTTAGTAAAGTTGAGGGGAATATTAAGGCCATCTTGTTTAATAGAAAGTATTTTGTTTCAAATGGTTGACATTATGCCAAGATCTAGACTTACTCATAAACATGACAATGATGACAAAGTGAGTAGACTTGCTTTCCTTCTTAGGTTATTTAATTTCGAATCGTAGGCCAAATGTTATGCAGTGTAGACAAAGAAACAACAGATATTTAGAGAAGACCTAGTTCAGTTGCCCCCTTGTGTAGTTGAGGAATTGATGATCTGTTACAACAACGATGAGTGAATGCATCCTTGAACAGAAATTTTGACACAGACAAATCATTTCTCATGACAACACCTCCATGGAACGTCAAAACAAAAGTTGTATTGATGAAGGAAGAAAGCAAGTAGAATAAGTGAACGTGGAGAGCTGTGTGGGTGCAGTCATGTTTAAAAATCAGGCTAGTGTGAGTTGCTTGGTTACATTCCTATATCCAAATTGAGTGGCCTTTCAGATGAGTGGAAACTGATGTTTCAGAGGGAGAAGTTTTTGTACTTTGGTCTCTTCTCAATCCTACTGGTAGCCCCTGTTTAGAAAAGGGGAGAGACAACATTATAGGAATGAATAGCCTTAGGTTCATTCAGCTTCTTTGCAAAATGGAAAATAAAATTTTACAATGTCATTTTTTCCACCAATTACCAGAAAACAGAGGATTTGGGCTGTTGGTTTTACTAAATTAATCTCAGTAACTTCTTTTATTTATTTATTTATTTATTTATTAATACATCTTCATTGGAGTATAACAGCTTTACAATGTTGTGTTAGTTTCTGCTGTACAACAAAGTGAATCACCTATGTATATACATATATCGCCATATCCCCTCCCTCTTGAGTCTCCCTCCCACCCTCCCTATCCCACCCCCTAGGTGATTACAGAGTCCTGAGCTGATCTCCCTGTGCTATGCAGTAGCTTCTCGATAGCCGTCTATTTTACATTTGGTGGTGTATATGTGTCAGTGCTACTGTCAAACTACGTCCCAGCCTCCCCTTCCCCCTCTGTGTCCTCAACACAGTAACTTTTGAACCAAGAATATGACAACATCATAAACATGTGAAATACCTTTAATCTGAGACATTAATATTTGAATGCTTTCCCCATGCAACATTATTTGGCCCTGAATAGACCTTTGTCCTTTCCATTTTCTATTGTTTTTTTTTTTACTTCTCTTTTATTCTCACCAGGGATGCTTCCTTCTGTGACCTGCCATCCAGGTAAATGGGAATAGGAAGGAGACCATCATTTGGAGTTTCACTTGGAATTGAGCAAACTCTTATCAGTTCAGATTATGCTCACAAAATATCAAAATTATCCAGTGGATCCTTGCTATTGTTGTTTTCATTTTGCATTTGAGGAAATGGAACTTCAGAGACATTAATAATATGTCTATGATCTTTGACACCTCAGGGATGATGATACTCTGGCCCAGAAAGCTGTTCAGTCTTCATTTCATCAGGGTTTAATTCAAAACAACACATACCTGCTATGTGCCAGAAACAGTGATTGCAGCTCTGGGATACAGGGGTGATTTTCTTTGTGTTACTGTGATCACTTGTGCATATTTCACTGTCTCAGCTCATGAGGGTTTTTCTAGTCTTTCTGACTTCCTGATTCTTAGTTATCTTGAATATTAATTATCTGTATATCCTTTGGTCACCCAGATTTCTTCCTTTGTCATGATGATCACTGGTATATTGTTCTTTTGATTCCTATTTGTTTACACAGACTTACATGTATTCTTGGCCTACTATACTGACCAATGTATATCCTCCCTGTTACTGGTACCATCTCCTTACTTGGTCTTAACACTGCTTAATATACTGGTTCATTAATCAGTATTTACCATTTGGGAAGGAGGAAGGAAGAATATTCTTATTGCTTTTTTCCTGTGAGTTTTTGGACAGGTACACCTCTCTCTGAGAATTTCCTCTACCTTCCTTCTCCTGCTCACAGCTAGGAGACAAACAGAGCAGTTTCATTCCCCTACTGAGGCACATAGCACATCCTTTCAGCAAGTCTTATTGATGGGATATAGAAGAAAACATTAGCTTAGAAAAGTCAGTAACAGTTTGTAAAATGAGTCTCAATTTTTCTTTCTTCTTTTAAGGTAATGAGAGTATATTTAGCCCAAATGTGTTCCTGCTGTCTGGTTTATTTTAGGGCAATTTAAGCAATAATTCTCTACTGTAAGGCTCATGTTCAACTTCAAAATCATCAGTTTAGCAATGGTGCGCTGTTATCTGCAAGTTAATTCAGATTCAATTTCAGTGGTTAAAGATACAAAGTAACCCAAATTGCCATCTTCCTGGTCCACAGATAATTCTGGGAAAGTTGGAGCCTGGATGACAGGACAACATTTTCTCTATAAAGTTAATTTAAATTAACAGATTCAATTTCATATGTGTTATGAGCTACCTGAATTTTCAGATGGGGACTATAACATTTAAACAGAAATCCCACCCAGAAGTTGTTCTCTGCACTGGCACACCGTCTTGGTAAAATAATCTCTCAGAAACATGTCAGCACAGGTGTAATGGAACATAATCAGCGTAACTGTCCCTGACAGACGGGACTTTGCCAGGAATGTAGGAAGAATAGAAAGGCATTACTGAAGATTTCAGAGGTACTGTAATTCAAGCGGAGTTATTTTGAATGAGAGCAATATTTGATAATATTGCTATTGGATGAAATCAAATAAATATATTATGAGATAAGACTACAGCCAGAAATCCAATGTGTAATAAAGAATGTCAAAAAATCACTGAAGTATTTATAAATAGTACTAATACATAGCTTCTGAAGAGGTTCCTTTACCTCACTTTTACAACTATTTTATAACAAACATAATTTTTTAATGTTAGAATTGGGGAATTCTAGATTTGAAAATACTTGATTATGTTGGAATAACTGAGGCAAGATTTAGGTGACAATAACTGAGAAGGAAAAATATTTACATAAAATATACAGTGTTGCTGAGGATTACATATGTGTTAAGACGTATACATTCACTCACAAATATGATGTGAGTCTTTATATCTTGGGTTGTAATATAAACTATATTTTGTCTTTAATATAAATTCGATCACATGCTAACTTAGAGTCAACATGTAGTCAAACTATACCATTGGGAAAATTAAAAATAAGATTGCCGTTTGGACACCCATTGTATGCCAATTTCATATACATTTTCAAATCAAATTCCAAATTGATATTTAGTCATTGACATCCTTGAAGCAACAAGTCTTAATATGAAAAGTCTGTCCTTAATATTACTAATAATCTAGAATTTATTTTTCAAAGTCATTTCCTTTAGTTTAAACATCTTCACGTAGAATATTCTTTTTGTTCTGGCTCTTCTTCTCTTTGTACATGTCATCAGTCTTACTTCATAATAGTTCAGTAGAAAAACCAGCAGACCAAAAGGGCTGTGTACAACTAAACTCATTCTGATCTGTACTCTCTAACCTCTAATCTCCCTGCTACCAGAAACCTGTGTTATCATTCAGCTATGGCATGCTTTGTTACTACCCTCTGACACCTGTATGGTAAACAAACAGGGAGACTGACACTTACAACTCTTATGGGTGGTTTCTGTCTATGGATTTCCCAGAGAATCTTCTAGTATCCTTTTTTTTTTCCTGAGAAGTTTACTGACTTCTGATATAGAGCACTTCCTCTTTCTTGATTTATTTTATTTTATTATTTTATCTGCATCGGGTCTTAAGAGGCAAAATGCAGGTGCTCTGGTCAGTATTCCTAGCTGAACACCCAGTTAACAGCCACTGTCTTCCACCAGCCGTGTGCCTGAGCCATCTTGGACATCCAGCTCAGCCCAGCATCTGACTGTAACCAGCTAAGAAATCCCATATGAAAACTTCCCAGCTGAGCCCAGTGAAACTACGTATCTGTGAGTGGTTAAAAATAAATTTTTGTATTATGACAGTAAAGTATCCAGGTGGTTTGCTACCAAACAAATAGATAAACAGAACACCATGTAAAGAAAATAACAGTTCTAATATTTATACTATTTAAATTAGCCAAAAATCTAACTAATATACGTACATTTAGCTACTAACTCTGAAAGTCAATTATTTTGCTCAAAACAGTTACTCAGCTAATTCAGAAAATTGTTTCAATTCTTTTTGCCTGCTCCTTTGCTGACAAGACAGTGAAATCAATAGATCTCTAATGGCAGAGCAGGTACAAAGAATTTAAATAAAAGAATAAATATTGAGGGGGTTTCCTGGAGGCGCAGTGGTTAAGAATCTGCCTGCCAATGCAGGGGACATGGGTTTGATCCCTGGGCTGTGAAGATCCCACATGCCTCAGAGCAACTAAGCCCACGCACCATAACCACTGAGCCTATGCTCTAGAGCCTGTGAACCGTAACTACTGAGCCCACGCGCCCCAACTACTGAAGGCCGCACACCTAGAGCCCATGCTCCCCAACAAGAGAAGCCACCGCAATGAAAAGCCTGTGTACTGCAATGAAAGAGTAGCCCCACTCACCGCAACTAGAGAAAGCCTGCGTGCAGCAATGAAGACCCAACACAGCCAAAAATAAATAAATAAACAATAAAATAAATCTTAAAAGAAAACATTGAGAGCAAGATACTCTATGACTTATTGAATAAATTAGATATATCTGTTGGTAACAAAATCAAAATTATGCAAAAGTCAGTAAAAGAAATTTAAATTGACCATTAACTGTAATTTACATCAAATAATATGTTTGTGTCTTTAGTATATTTGAGCTATTTCCCACTAAATTTAGTTGAAAGAGTGTTGTTGTGTTATTTAAATGACCTGCCTAAGCACGCATCCTCACTACAGCTCAGATGTTATCTCTTCACACCCCTTGTGATGATACTAGTTGAAGCTTGCACACGTGTGTACATGTGCACGCACACACATACACACCATTTACAGTTTCTGTTCTGTTCTGTTTCTTTCACAACACTTACCATTTTCTAGAATGGTTTTATTTATTTCCTAGCTCGTTGTTCCCATAACTTTGGCATATAAGCTCCATTAGAGAAGGGATTTTATCTCTCTTGTTATCCCTAAGATAAATATCTCACTATATTCCCTAACACTTAAATATGGTTGAGACAGTCTATACCCTCAAAAATACTTGTTAACGCATTAATGAATGTTAATACATTAAGGAATGCGTCATGTTTGGGTTTCTATATTGCAAGCAGGAAAAAACAAATCAAAAACAAAACTCTTTTACACTAAATAAAAAGCCCTGGCTCGGCTCATTTATTAAATCGGTATCTTCAAATTATTCTTCTCTTTAGTATTTTCCAAAAAGTTTAATTATTTGATAGAAAAGAAGCCTAAAGAAACAGGGGATCTGGGTCCTGACTGGAGGTTTCTGACATAAGTTCGGTCTATGGTCAAACCAAGTGGTAGAAATTTGCTTCATTTTGGTATTTTCATCACTACAACCTGCAAAGTTATACCTGGCTTTGTTGTTCTGAATATCTAACAAAAGAGTTTATACAGGTATTTTGAAAAGTTAAAAATATTATAGAAAAGTAAGGTAAAATTATTGCTTACTTTTAATACTATCCCTAAGTCAAACTTAAAATATATTTTTATTACCACTTTTTTCAGTGTTTGTGGTAATTTCAGCTGGTTTTATATAATATATATATGTATATGTAGCCTAATTAATTTTTCACATGTGGTTATAGCTACCTGTTTTTCAAAAAGAAATAACTCCATTTTCCAATGCACTGACATCTTATAAGACAGAACTTAAATTCACACACACACATGTGCATACACACGTGCATAGTTTATATATATTTATATCATTACATATTCATAACAACATGTGAGAAAATCCAACTGACAAATTCTTTTAATGTAGATTAACTAATTAATTTATTATATATTTATGTTTTCAAGTCTTACTGTGTACTTACTATGCACTGTTCTAGTTGTGTGAAAAACCCCCCCAAACAAAACACACATATACCTTCCCTTAAGAATATATATTCTCATTTGAGTTTAAAAGTCTATCTAGGTAGTGAAATATGCACATTATTTTCATTTTTATCAGCAAATAATTTAGATATTGTTAAAAGTCTGCTCCTAGAAAGATCATATTCAACCAATTCCTTGTATTCATTTAGCAAACTTTATTATTGTGCTAGGTTTTTGGGAAACAGATATGACTACAAAACAGTCTGGAATTGTAAGATTCTCACAACCTATAGGAGGTGGGTGGGGTGGAACAGAGACAAGAATACAAGTATTGTAATGAATCGATATTTGTTCTCATAGACTATCCCAAGTAGCTTTGGGACAAACAACTATGTTAACAGAAGGATGGCCTGGTCCTGCTGATAGGTTGCTAATATATGATTAATAATCTTCTTATTACTTATATTCGTGCAGGTGGAAACATATCTGAATGGTAGGACAAGTTAGCCAGCTTGTAGTCTTAAGCCATTATAGATGGCTTCTTGGAACATCTATAGTCGGAGCAAAGTCTTCCTCTTTTTTTTTTTCCAGATTTTAAATGTCTGTCAGGCCTTTAGAGGTAGGATAAAATTGCTGTTTGGTTTAAAATCAAATGGAAAATATTCTCTGAAGGGTCGTAAAGCCTGTAAAGGATACTGAGGGACATGGTTTAATAATTTCTTTTTGTTTTTTTTTGGCTATGCTGCCTGCCTTGTGGGGCCTCAGCAGTGACAGCGTGGAGTCCTAACCACTGGACCACCAGGGAACTCCCCTTCTTGAGGTTTAGACTTGCATTGTTTTGAGTAGTTTAACTTAGAACGACAAAAATGGCAAACACTTAACATTTCTCAGAATTATAAGCCAAGAAACAATGAAATAGGTACCTGGATTTTAAAGATTACTTGTTTTGCCTTGACATTGAAAAGTTGGAGTAAAATATTTGTGGTTCCATCTTTCCAGTTCCCATGAGGGATTCTCTGAATGTATATAAATAGTTAAGAAATCAGAGACAGTAAAATTCTACAGAGCATTTAGTGAAATCAGTGTTGACATTCATTCTTTGTATACTTTTAAAGCTTATCAATCACATAAGGTTTTCATGTGAAATTTGAAAAGAATAACTGTTATGGTCTAAGAAACACTGGTTCTCAGAAATGTTTACCTCTTACTTTTCATAGCAAAGAAATGCGGAATAGTGGGGAATTATGTCTTTCCCCACTGCCCTGACAAAATGTAATTCAAATTGAGGTAGCCCTAACAAAAGTTCCTTGTCAACACATACATAACCCTCCCCCCAAATGTTCCCTTTAATATATAGCCACTTTGATTTTTAAAAAAGCTTCAGTTAAAAGTGTAAAGTGTTGCTCTCATGATAAACCTTAATATCTTATTATCAGTTTATCAGATTCACACAATAGAATCGATTACATGCTATATGTGACAATTCTCTGTAAATGTTTGGGCTCTAAAAAGGTTCTTTAGTAGTTCTTTACCATTTAAACTTCAGAGAGAATGAGGCACAAAAAAATTTTGATGTGGTGACTGTAGTAAAATGATGATTTCATTAAAATCAGCTAATTCTCTGGATACTGAATGGAGCATCAGCTGAACACCTGGGTAGTGGAAGGGTGTGGAGGACGAAGCTCTAAAAGGAAAGCTAGGACAGTGGGAAAAGATGTGGAAAGTAAATAATATGTGCTCCATACATGTCTGCCCTCCGTTATAATTTTGATTTAAGTCAGCAACAAGCAAGATCAACATCTTTTATATACTTGCCTTAGGAAGGGTTCATGAAAATCAATGAAGAAAACTTTGAAAAATGAATATTGCTTCATAATACTAGTAATATGGTGTAAGTCAGGAATACAATGTCCTTGGAGTCAACATTATATACTCAGGTTCATCTTATCGTGCTGCGTTCTACATATTCATAGTCCTTTTGGTACATACTCACCACTGACAGCTCAACTCATTATAGCAATCCAAGGCAGACAGAAAACATAGTGCAAACATATATCTCAGGCCCTGCACTGTCAGTGAAGGACAAAGTAATAACGTAGGGAAATTTCTTCTTGCTCAGGTTGGGTAATATTCAGCCCTGTGTGTCCAATTCTGTTTTAAGTTACATATCAGTATATAGCATTCTGAAATTTTGATTCAAAAATTTGAATAATTTTATGTAATACATAAGAGTGAATAGAAGGAAAAGGTCAAATAGAAGGATGTAAAAGGCAAGAAGAATTATTAGTTTAAAAAGGAATCAAAATCATTATTTTTGTGTGGCAAAATACAGAGAACAGGAATCTTTCACAGTAAGATATAACTAATAATAATAGCTATTTAAATGTAATAATAAATTCAATTAATATCTTCTTTATGGCTCACAATTAGCGCATTAGCAATTCACGCACAGGGGCAAGACTCACACCGCACTATTATCAGACACTCAAATTGAAAACAGTGTTTCTTGGGGGAAACAAAATAATAAGCAGAGCATCAGCAGAATACACACGGAAACCCAGTTTCAGTATATCATGGAGAGATAAGCTTACGCTTGGCAAAGTCAGGCTGCGTGTGCCATGGCCAGAATTCCAGTAGAAACTGTGTCTGGTCTGTATTTTTAAGGATGCAGTTAAGAAACTTGGGTGTGAATCTGAAATAATGAAAGTTCCCTAATCAAGGTGATGGAGGATGTGGCCTTGTTAGAAAGGGAGGTGTTTGAGGCTCAGGGACTGGTTTTTTCACTGAACGTAGACCTCATTATTTCTACTGACTAAAGTGGGGAGATGAGCCTTCAGATTGTGATTTGTCTATACTCAGTAGGTTTTATAAGCACTTTTATGGATGGGAAAATAGACATTCAGAGGGTACGTAACTTACCCAAGTTAATATAGGTATTTAATGATGGAGTTGAAGTATCGATAGAAGGTGGACTATAATTTTGTTTATTCATCCTTTCATATAATAAATTGGGAAGCTTTCTTTGGTATCATCTGAAATCGTTTGGGTAAGATATGAGTTTTCAGTTTCTTGTGGGTTTTGTAAAATCCGTATGAGGAAACAATTGGGAGTTTTTTTGTTTATTTATGTTTTAGTTTCTGTGTTTTATTTCTATTAGGAGGTGGTGGAGGTAGTCAAAGATTGTTGATTAATTAAACAATTCAATTTCTTTAATTGTTATTGGTTTAGGTTTTTTATTTCTTGAATTAATTTTTATAAGTAATCTTTCTAGGGAAATTTTTATTTTAATTATGTTTTCATCTGTATTATTGTAAAATTATTTTTATAAGTTAAAAATCTCTACTGTTCTGTATCTGTGTTCATTTTTGTTTTCTTATGTGGTTTGTTTTTTATCTTACTTTGTTGATAAACCTTCAAATTTGTGTCTCTTTTATACATCTGCTAGCCATGTCCTCATTATGATTTCTTTAAGTGTTAAACATATTTGTAATTGTAGTTTATAACTTTTAAAGTTCTATTCTGTTCAGTCCACCATCTTGCTCTTTCTGGGTATTTTTTTTTTTTTTTTAGCTTTATTAAAGTATAGTTGATTTATAATTGTTGTGTGTTAATTTCTGCTCTAAAGCAAAGTGATTCAGTTAAACATATATATACATTATTTTTCATATTCTTTTCCACTATGTTTCATCACAGGATATTGAATGCAGTTCCCTGTGCTGTACAGTAGGAGCTTGTTGTTTATCCATTCTCTATATAATCCATTCTGCATCTATTAATCCCAGACTCCCAATCCATTCTCCTCCAGCCTCACTACCCCTTGGCAACCACAAGTCTGTTCTCTAAGTCTGTGAGTCTGTTTCTCTTTTGTGGATAAGTTTTTTCATGTTATATTTTAGATTCCACATGTAGGTGATATCATATGGTATTTGTCTTTCTCTTTTTGACTTACTTCACTTAGTATGATAATCTCTGTTGCATCCATGTTGCTGCAAATGACATTATTCCATCCTTTTTTATGGCTGAGTAGTATTCCATTGTATGTATGTACCACATCTTCTTTATCCATTCATCTATCGATGGAGATTTAGGTTGTTTCCATGTCTTGGCTATTGTGAATAGTGCTACTATGAACATAGGGATGTGTGTATCATTTTGAATTATAGTTTTGTCCAGATGTATGCCAGGGAGTGGGACTGCTGGGTCTTATGGCAGCTCTATTTTTAGAGGTTTTTTTGAAATTAATTAATTAATTTTTGGCTGCGTTGGGTCTAAGTTGCGGCACACAGGATCATCATTGAAGCATGTGGGATCTTTCGTTGCAGTGCACAGGCCTCTCTCTAGTTGTGGCACGGAGGCTCCAGGGTGCGTGGGCTCTGTAGGTTTGGCGCTCGGGTTCCAGAGTGCATGAGCTCTGTAGTTTGTGGCACACAAGGCTCTCTAGTTGAGGCGCAAGCTCAGTAGTGTGGCACACAGGCTTAGTTGCCCTGTGGCATGTGGGATCTTAGTTTCCTGACCAAGGATAGAACCTGCATCCCCTGCATTGGAAGGTGGAGTCTTTACCACTGGACCACCAGAGAAGTCCCCTATTTTTAGTTTTCTGAGGAATCCCCATACTGTTTTCCATAGTCGCTGTACCAGTTTACATTCTCTGGGTTTATTTCCATTGGCCAATTTTTCAGCTTAGTTTGGGTTATATTTGCTTCATATGCCTAGTAATTTTTAGTGGATTTCTGACATAAAGAATGATTCATGCTCAAGTATACGGGATTTGTTATTTTCCTTTAAAAAGTGTTGAAGTTTATTTTGTTAGGTTTGGTCCTTTCAAGACTTGCTTTTAAGCTTCTTTTAGGGCAATACTAACGTGCTGGGGCTAGTCTAGTTTTACTCTTTAAGTTGACTCTTATGCAGTTTCTACTGATTGCCCTGAATGTTCAGTGAGATTTCTACAGTGTGGCTGGTTGGAACTTGATTGTCTCTCAGCCCTTTTTGAGGTCTGGAAATTGTTCACTTACAGCCCCCTGCATTTGCTTGGCTTCGTAGAGTTTCAACTTTACATGCACAAATTAGTATGGAGTTAAAAATTCAAGGGGACTCAATAAAGATTTCAGGAGTTAAGTCTCTGCCCGGCAGAGGGAATCTGCCACAGCCTCCTGATAAATGTGCCTATTCAAATCAGCAATCCCATTGTTCTCTGCTTGCCTTCCTCATTTCTAAGCCTTGGTCCAGAAATTGCCTCCAGGCAATAGCCAGAGCAGTTGTAAAGCTCACTTGGTTTCTGTTCTCCTGAGGATCATAGTCCTGTTCTGCCCTTTGTCCCAAAGTCTGAAAACAGTTATTTCTTATATTTCAGCCACTTTTCTAGTTGTCTTAAAGGTAGGGGAAGTTCCTTTTTAGTTATTCCTTCATGATTGGGAGTAGTCCTACGTCCCACTAGTTTTGATAAACCTTGTGCATTTTTGTGGTTTAATTTTTAAGGCCATGTAATTTTCAGTATTTTTAAAAATATTTTAATTATTTAGAAGTGGAATTTTTAGTTTCCAACAGTATATTTGTGTTTTTGGAAGGCTATCGTTGTTATTACAGAGTAAGTATATTTCTTTCACATTGGTATTTATTCTTAGAGGTAGCATCCAAAATATGGGTGAAATAATATGTTTTACCTAACTATGTTTGAAAGTTTCTGTTTATATTAATTATATATATTACTATTGAAATAATTTAACCTCAATGATTTGGGTTGTTTATCAGTTTCAGGTTGAGCAGTTTAATAACCTTCCAGTATGATTATTTGATGTGTTTATTTCTCCTCTGTATAATTTTTGCCATGTAATAAGGTACACTTAGGTTCAGCATTTTTATATCTTTCTACTGTATTAATTGCCTTTGGGCAATTAATTTTTCCTTCTGTTTATTTTTTTGTGTTAGATTCCAAACATCTTTTTATTTTCACCCTAAATTAAAAAAGAATAGGATTATAAAGAGGCTAATACATTTTCTCTGCCCTATGTTTTTACATGAAGAGTTTTTGTACTGTTAAAATAATGTTAATTTACTTCCTGAAAGAATTTAGAGTAACATTAACACATCAATAGATAGAATTATAGCCTTCCACTGTTCACATCAGAGGTAATAGCAGTGAGCAGTAGCATTCCAAGATCCCCTGCTCAGGAATTAGTCAAATTCTCTACTGAGAGTGTGTATCATTTAGTTTCACTATTGTCTTAATTATATAGTTACCTCTTTTTTTCCTGCAGTTTCCAATGCTTATCTTAAGAGAGTTCAAAACAAAAGTAAAGGAATATATAAACTGAAGAAATATTGTGGGAATTTACAAACTAGATGCTGCCTAATTTTAAGTTTAACTCTCATTTTGATTATCAGAGTACCAGAGGCTAAATTCAGTGGGAAAGCTAAAATAACAAAGACTGAAAATAATAACTTAAAATTCTGCTTAAGACCATAGAGTAATACTAACATTTCAACATTTTTTATATTTTCAATCAAAATTTGCAGTTTATTGACATTTAAAGAAATCTTACTAAAAATCACCTTCCCATCTTGGGAAGGTGATTTTATATTTTACTTCTGACTTCAGATACAGTTTTAAATACAAAAACCATAGTGGAAAAACAAGCAAGATAGCTTTGCAGTATGATGGGTCAGGAGGAATAAAGTTTTACATGGGAGCCTGCTGTTAAAACAAAACATCTCACCACAGTGTTCAAGTCACAGAGTAAAAGTCACAGCTAGTCATGCTGACTAAAAAAAAATTGCACAGTGTGAGAGCTGTGAGTTAAGTTTGATTTGGGGCAAAATGAGGACTATAACCCGGGAGACAGCATCTCAGATAGCTATGAGAAACTGCTGCAAAGAGGTAGGGGGGATGGTCAGTGTATATGCAATTTTGGTGCAAGGGGAGTACATGCAATCAAGCACATATTTTTTTGTAGAAGATTTCTGCTAGTCTCAGGAGGGTGACTGTTAGTCGCAAGGAGCAGACGTCACCAGGAAGGATTTTAGTGCTTTTCTAGATATGAGGAGATACAAGAATTGGGCTCTTAAAGCCACCTCCTGAAAATATCTATCTGAAGACCTGTTTTGGCAGTTTTTCCCAGAGCACAGAGCGCCTCATCTCTGATCTCCACCCTGAACTCCTTTTAGGGATGTTGAAAGTCAGCAGCTGCAGCAGCTCATGATTTAGTTCTTGCAGAGGTGGATGGCAAGTGCCCATGGCAAGTGCCAATTTGTAGTTGACAGTCATTTCTTCACTCAATGCAAAAAATGCCTGCTCTCGTGGAAGTTACATTCTAGTGGGAGAGTCAATTAAATTACAAATTAAAAAAATGAGGGAAGTAGTATGTGTTAGATAGGGATACATGCTGTGAAAAAGAATATAGTTGCAAAGAAAAGCTGAAAGGAGTTGAACTTCCATATAAGTTGTCTAGAGAAGCATCACTGGAATGTTATAGGAACCACCTGAAAGAAGTGCTTGACTAAGCCTTGTAAATATTTGGGATGGACATTTAGAAGAGCAAGTAAAAATGCTCTGAGTCAGGAATACACCCACTGTATTCACAGAGTAGCTTGGAGACCAGTGGGGCATTATGTCAGAAAGCAAATGGTGCAAGAGGAGGGACAAATTATACAGGGCATTGTAGATTTTAATAAAAAGTTTGGGTTTTACTGTGGGTGAGAGAGGAACCATTGGAGGAATTTGACCAGAGAACTGACATAATCTTTTTTTAAAGGGATGTCTAGGTGTTGCATGACATGTAGACTATATGAGGGCAAAGGTAGAAACTGGAAAACCAATCAGGAAGCTGTTGTAAAAATCCAGAAGGTGGTCACTTGGACTCTGGTGATAGCAGTAGAAAGACTGAGAAAATATCAGACAATTGATGCATTTTGAAGAGTGTATTGGTTGCGTTTGCTGATAAGTTGGAAGTAGTATGTGAGAGTCATAAAAGAATAAAGGTTTTGAACTGAGCAATTAGAAGGATCGAGTTATTTCTCTAAAAAGCTTAACTTGGATATATGGTAATTCAAATAATTCAAGCAAAAAAATTAATGTATGGAGTTGGAATTAATTACAGTGGTTATTGCCAAACCTGGCTGGACAACTGAGTCACTGGGGTGGGGGGAGCTATATAAAAATATATATTCTTGGCTCTGTTTCTAGAGGATCAGATTCATTATCTCTGAGGTAGAGTTCATGAATATATATATATCAAAACAATGAGGTTGACGAGAGAAAAAGTAATGTTAATGGTATTTTATTTTGCATACCCAAACATAGAGATATTCGCTAAATCAGTGGTGGGCATGCTATTGCTTACAGGCCAACTGCCTAGTTGTATAAATAAAGATTTTTTGGGAACACATCCATACTTGTCTGTGTATAGTCTATGGCTGATTTCTTGCTACAACAGCAGTTTTAAGTGGTTGAGACAGAAACCATATGGCTTACAAGCCTAAGATATTTATCTGGTCCTTTAAAAAAAAGCTTGCTGACCTCTGCCCTAGAAAATGGTTTCCATAAAAGAACCGGTGCATTTACATGGTAAAGAAAATGATTTGATGGATTAGATTGAATAATTCAGAACTAGAGATGAGCATCTGAAGCTGGATAGTAGATTTTACTACCTGATTGAATTGAATGCAATTCAATAAATAGGCATTGATCCCTTACTTTGAACTTGTTCTCTGTTAGTTGGTCTAGTCTCATGGACAGCATGGATGCCATCTGGACCTTCACGGATGTAGGATCATTTAGGTTGTACACTGAACAACTTTGCGGTGCTATTTGCATAGTAGATTATGATATAATTCACATCCCTTAATTTTGTGTCATGTGGAACCTTTGATTGTCCTCTGTCCCTCAAGTGTTCCTCACTTAATTCAGTGCAGCAACCTTAGCATTTGAAAGATAAGCTTGAGTTTCTGGATAATTGCTAAATGAAAGCTTCTTTACCACCTCTCAGAAATTTTAATGAAACATCATCCTCTGCATCTATGATGTATGAGAAACTTCTGTCTTGGCCTTTTCCCAGGATTTCCAGAATGAGCCTCATTAAAATGACTTTTGTGACCTAGAAAATTCTAGACTGTGGTGTTTTGCTTTGCCTACCGTTATATAATGGGAAAATAAACACTTTGGCAGGAGACAGATCAGTGAACAGTTATTTCTCAATATAATCCGACCCCTTAAAGTGGTTCACCAAAGCATTTTTGCCTTGTAGAAGAAAATTGCAGAAACAAATCATAAAAGCTAATGAATAATCTGTGGCAGTCTCAAGATTATTTACGTAATGTTAGTAAATGGAAGAAATCTTTTAAATCCAAACAGTTCTGTTCTGTTGTTAGCTAGTCCATATCCAGGCTAGATGAGTTAAGGAGAGTAGGTGTTAAGAACTGACTTGAGTGCGAGTGGGAGCTACGCCAAAGGCTGCTTTATCCTGTGAGCTATGTAAACAGTGTGTCAAGCTCTGAAATCTTGCTTATTTCTTGAAACCAGTAAATACACAGGGTAACTTTTATTTTTAGCACAAAGTCTTCAGAGTTTATTTGCTTTCCCAGTGCTTAGGCATGCACACCTGAGATGAGTAATACTTATAACCACCTTACCCTTTGGATGAATGGATAAAACTGTTCCTTCAAAAGAAGGTAAAAAACAATTACAAGCTAACAGCTCATCTTGAAATACCGATTAGATTCCAGTCATTCAAGACCCCTAGACCCACAGCATGTGCCTCAGTCAAGGTCCTCTCAGGAAAAGGATTCAAACTCAGATGGTGCAAAATACTTTTTCTGAGGGATCCCACAAGAACAGGTGAGGCAAGGCTCTTGGAGACTAGCAATAGCAGAAGGCAATTACCCATCCTGGGCTGAAGGCTAAGAGGAGGAAATGGAAGTATGGGGGGTGGGGGGCTGCCTTTAGAAGCTACATCCTGGAGGACACAGCCACAGCCATCAGCTTGACACTGAATCAGAGAGGATCCAGGGAAAACCATACCGGTCCTCTCTCATTGTCTATCCTCTGGAAACTTTCTAGTGCCTCACATTTGACAAAGTCAACCAGAAATCAGATTAAGGGAACCTGGTGAGGATGAAGTCCAGAGCAGAGAGCAGGGAGAAGAAGGGTGAAGCATGGATTGAGAGCGATGATTGTGTGAAGCAAATGGAGGATAAACAGCACATCAACATGAAAAACAACAGGGACAACACTTCTGCAGTTGTGTTTTCTTCAGGGTGTGTGTGTGTATATATATATATTTTGCACTCTTTGTTTTTCCTTTTTTTTTGGTTCTAATATGTACATTGTAAAATTTTAAGGGGAAGTTAATGAAGTAACGCTAGAAATTCATTTAGTTTCTTATTAAGCCTGCACACTTAAAAGATATCAAGTGTGACATAACATTTACAAATCACTGTTCTCCCTGCAGAACATCAGGAAACCTGCAAAATGAAATACACCTGGTGAAAAGTGCCTTGAGTAGAGCCTAATAAATCTTAGCCTAGCAGCTGGTTGAAACAGGAAGACCTGCTGAGCACTGATGCAGGAGAGTCTAATCCACTGGATAAATTGTTCCAAGAAGAACTCATCCTTGTGAAAATATATAATCCTTATCACAATACCAAGGCCATCGTCCAAGGCAGTTATTGGCTGTGCAAATGCCAGTGACAAAAGTGAAATATACCAGAAGACTGAGGGTGCAGAAAGAAATAGGTGATCAGATATACAGAGAGAGGGAAATGCATGCATCAGTTCAGCCAATCTTATCTCTAAGACATGACATTCCTGTGATCTGCCTTGGCTGGCACTACCGAACACCAAATTTAGGTGTATTTAAAAGAGAACTTAAGAGAATTTCCTCCATGTAAATTAATAATTGTATCCTGGGATAAATCAACTCAGAGGCTACAAGAGGTCTTAAAAGGAATGACAGTGGCAATAATAATAATAATAATAATAATAATAATAATATAAAGATTAGAGGACAGAGTTTATCACAGTCTGGGAGAGGAAATCATCTTGCCTTTTGCTTTATTCAGTGAACATCTTTAAAAAATTACTTTATTAAAACACTGTAAAATTTTAATTTACTTGAATTACTCCTGCATATATAAAATAAATAGGCCAAGTTAATTTTCTGGATGACTCAAGCAACAGAAACCTAAAGAGACAATTTTGCTTTTGGTGGGTGAAGGCTGCTACTGACAAAATCAGGTGAGAGATGTATAATCACTGACTCATCTGAATACTCAGTCTTCCTTTTACCAAAACAGATACAGTTTTAGAACATACAGTTTGTCAGAGCAAGGAGATGGATTATCTCATATTACATTGAAAATTGGAGTAACTCTCTAAATAGTTGGGGCTGTTTGTCTAACTGGATGTTTATTTGTGTTCATAAAAACTTGTAAACCAGTCCACAATAGCTGATGAACATGTTTCATTTGAAGATAGGAAAAGATTCCACCTTGAGAGAGTGTGCTCAGTATCCCATCTTGGAGGCACTACCAGTGATGTGCTTTGTCTGACTCGGTAGTTGCATTCACTGGCCTCTTTCCTCTACATCACCCCTTGTCATCTTTCAGGGTAACACATAGTAGGATGCAACAGAATAGTCGAATGGTGGTAAAAATGGCCCTTTATAACCCTGGTTCTGATACCAGTTCTGTCACTCTATGGCAAATCTATGTCATATCCATGACAACTCGTTCCACCAATTTATGCCTCATTTTATTTATCTGGAGATGATTTATCTGTATTTCATTACTAGTGAGGTTCTGTGGATATCCTCTAGTAAAAATCAAAGGGTATTTTTTATAAAGACTGAATAATTGGTATTAGTGAGGAATAGTCAAAATCTTTAAAAGTCCTTGACTATTTATTTACTTTTTAAGATAACATTATTTTTTCTTTCATTTTTTACTAAAAGAGCATCACTTGTTTAAATTTTTGAAGTAATACGTGCTCATTAAAGACAATCTATAAAGTACAAAAAATATAAGGAGAAAATGAAAACTTCCTCACATCTATGAATACACAGTCTGGTAGATTTAGTTCTTTTCTAGACATATGCATGCTGTCACACACACACAGAAGATGTACATTTTAGCAGAATAAAATTATGTGATTTCAAATAACAGTCTATCAAATGCATTTTCAAACAGTAAAATTTTAAAAACTTATTTTGTTATGACCTATTGTGCCATTCTAGTGACATACCACAATTTAATAAGTAATGCCCCTGTTGTTAGAAATTTATGCTTTTAAATGTTGTCTTTTACTCGTCCTTAGAAGCAATCCTGTGATGAATATCAGAGAGGGATTGGAATCTACATGGGCGCCTGCGTTAATCTGAGGGCCAGTGTTTTTAACTGGATGCATTGGGTCAATACTTCAAAACATTTTCAGGTTTTGGTGCATTGAGCCAGATTGCCTTGGTAATGATTTTCACTGATATATGCTCCCACCGGCGTCAGATATTTGCTAAGATTTCCAACAGTTATACATACTTTCCTTGTTTTGTGTTACTTTGCTAAATAATTTCA
Source organism: Hippopotamus amphibius kiboko (assembly GCF_030028045.1). Classification (NCBI taxonomy): domain Eukaryota; kingdom Metazoa; phylum Chordata; class Mammalia; order Artiodactyla; family Hippopotamidae; genus Hippopotamus; species Hippopotamus amphibius. Next base: position 167,658,298 of record NC_080189.1, read on the forward strand.
CTAAAAGTAGTTCAGGGTGAATAGATAATGTCAAAAATTATTACATCATACTGAATCTCAGGAGAATCCAATAAGGAATACATACATATATACATATACACACACAAACACACACAGAATATACCTACATACATGGAATATAAGCATACAGACACACATGTGTATATATGCACAAAACAAACATACATAAATCAAAGTTCCTACTTTAAATCAAAGTACCAAGAAAAGTCTAGGATATTATTAAGAACAAGCAACAAATATGGTTAAATATCTGATTAGAAAGCCTAATATTTTTTGATTGCTTTTTGGCTGTAATGCAGTGGGTTTTATGGGGGATATAAAAGTGTCTGATATGATTGTCTGACTTTAGGACTGAGCATCACATTGAACCTGTCAGCTTAGCAAATATTTTAAAAGGCTAAAAATAGCAAGTGTTGGCATAGATATGGAGCAATGTGAATTCTCAGGCACAGCTGGAAAAGTAGAAGTACAAAATGGTAAAGGGCAGAACCACCTTGGATAGATTTCTTTGTCAGTAGCTCAAAAGATGAAGGTATGCAAATTCTTAAGTAATCCTCTCCTCTAAGTATCTATTGAAGGAGGCAGTCACATGCCCAAAGAAATGTTATAAGAATTTACACCACAGCACTGATTGCATTGGTTTAAAAAAAAAATTGGAACCTCATAAGGCCCTTCAGAAGGAAAATGAACTAATAAATTATTACATATACACAGTTGTCACATTGGAACACTGTATAGTAGTTAAAAATTAATACATATAATCTTACAGATATTTTTGCAAATAGTGTACTTTTGATACATATTTGTTTAGTAAATTTTTTTATAATATGCATGAGGTTGATTAAAAAAGACAACCCAGAAGAGAAGTTACTTTAAAATGGGAGGGAAGGGAAAAAGACCAGGGAGGGATATCAGTGGGAATAGAACATTACACTTTGCTATTTTAATACTTTAAACAAGGTAAAATTAAAAATAGGGAACAATTTTAAAATCTGATAAAATTGAGAGGTGAGTACATGAATGTGCCTTATCAGAAACAGTCTTTCAGTGTGTTTGAAACATTTATTTTTGATAACCTCTTGAGAACTTCTGATATATCATCAGACAAATCAAAGGCTTTGATTCCTATAATCTTCCTCTACTCTTCTAAACATACTCCCCCACCTTCCTTTGTTGCTTTCCTTGCTCTATGCCTCAAGAGAAGCCAGTCATGAAGTTTTTATTTTATCTTCTTTTAATATTTTCCAGGACTTCTTTGTTACCAGAACCTCATAATCTGAAGGCGCATCCTCAAGTCTAACCATCACTTCCTACCTTTCTTTGTCATCTCGTTATTTCTGCGTGGTTTCTATGCCAGTTTCATCTTCCCTCCTGACTGGTCTTTTCTTCATCTTGCAGGCTTCCCTAGTGAATAAAACTATTTTGAACTGGTTTTCCTATTTTCATTTTAGCCCTCCTCATCTTTTAGAATGTATGCTCTACCCAACACCTGCAGAGATCTTTTACAATATTGAATTAGAGTCTATCTTTCCCATTCACACATAGAAGTGACTTCTCATTTTTCCTAGAATACAATCCGAACTCCTTTCTGTGGCCTACAAAGTCCTGCATGACCTGGCATCTCTGACCTCATCCACTGGTCCTCTTCCTGTATTCATTAACTTCTAACCGTACTTACTTTTTTTTTCTTTGGACATAAAGATGTGTTAATTCCCCATACCTTTACGCACCCCCCCATGCCCCCGCCTATTATAATCTTTATTCAGATCTTCGAAGATATGAATGGATTCTATGTGTCATCAGTGTATCCCATCAAATGTCATATTCTCAGGAACGCTTTCCTCACCACTGTATCCTATCTGCATTCCATCCTTTATCCTCATGGTCTTCACCATTATCCCCACATTTTTACTTTTGCACTTGGCAATTGCTTGTCTTCATGTTGAGATATAAGCTCCAAGAAAAAGAAGACCACATTTAAAAAAAAAATGTAACCATAGTCACAAGATAGAAAAAGTGTCTGGCATGTAACTGATATTCAATAAATATTATTGATTGAGTGAATCAATGAGCTATATGCTCTGAGCAATGCATGATATTTTTTTCTAGTTGATTCTTATCTGATTCACTAATGCTGCCATTTCAAAGCTTTTTTGGTGCCCAGAACTTCCAGGCATGACTTCTCTTTTTTCAGATAATCACTGGGTTGCCTACCAGACTGTAAATATTGGGCCATTTAATATTTTCTCCCCTTCCTCTTACCTGGATTTTCCCGTTTCATCCTTTATATTCCCTAATTGCTGGTATTTCTCAGGTGGATACTTTTTTTTTTTTCCAGTTTGCTTAAGGTTAATCCTTCCATCTTTTGCATGATATTGTAAGACTCTCCATCTGTCTATTCTTCAGTTTCATTGTACTGTTTCCTGTCCCCACAACAAATGTGCTAAATTGGCTATGTCCCAAACAAAACAAAACAACGACAAAACCTCCTCTAATTCCGTTTCCTCCTCAAAAATGTTATCTTTGCCTCTATTCACCAAAAATTTTCTTAAACGAATAATTTTCTCAAGCTGTATTCACTTCTTTTCTCATCTAGTTTTCTTTCCCTAGCAGTTTGGATCATCTCTACTACCCCTACCTTCTCAAAAATCTGCTTCCAAGAGTTACCAGTTACTTACAGTCACCAAATGCACTGGCTTCTTCTCAGAACTTATATTGTTTGTTGGTTAATACTAAGTTCCTTCCCTATCCTTCTGAACCAACCCCTGAAACCCAAGGGCTGAATGTCTATGAACTGCACCTCCAGACTTCCGTGGTTCTTGTTCAGTTCTGCCAGAGAGAGACAGTACTGCGAGCTTTGGAGGACTAAGATAAAGAAAGGCCATAATTTTCCTGAGGCTGTGTGAAAACTCAGACATGGAATTCTGCTCCTGTTTTTGGGTGACTAGCCTTTTGAGAATCACCCACATCTGAGGTGCAGGCAGCCGAGATGTTTATCAGTGCTTTTAGGAGCTCTGGACATCCCCTTGAAAGTCATCCAGCCTTCGAAGGACTGCAGAAGCCTCCAATTATCCGTTTTAAACTCTTTACTATATGAGATAATTCACGAAGCTTATTTTTTTCAAGGCTGAATTTTATGGATACAGTCACCATATTTTTAGAATTCTCTGAAATATTTGAAAGTGTTATTTGTCTCTTCCTCTCAATACTGTCTTCTCTTGATTTCTGAGCCTTGCCACACTCCTTTTTATTCCTCTTCCTGGTTTTCATGTTATTCTTTCTGGCTAGCTTTTCCTTTTTCATTTACTTCTGAAGTGAGAGCACTTCCTATAATAATTTTCTCAGCTCTTTTTTCTTGTTAATATACGGGCATTCCTCTGTTGATTTCATGCCGTCTCGTAGCATCACTTCTCAAAAATGAATAAAAAATGTAGGCCTCACCTCGCTTCCGAATTCTGGACCATCACTGATACCTGCTATTAGATAGCTTCATAAGCATATCTCACAGGACTTTACGTTTTAACATGTCCACCAAGCCTCCCTAACTCCTCCTGGGCTTGTGTGGATTACTGGCACCAACATGCTCCCAGTTATTCGGGTTTCATGTTGTCTACACCTAAGCTCTACCTAATATTCCCTCTCTCTCTTTTTTTTCTCGATGCCTCTTTCCTCTGTCTCTTTATTTGCTCGTGTTGCTGTTTAGTCCATTTACTCATTTTCTTTGGTCCTAAATGGTTTTCCTGCTTTCAATCATCCCTTCCTACACATTGCTCTAATAACCCTTCTCTCAAAGCTTCCTTCTGATCATGGAACTACCAGGCTGAGTTTTCTAAAGCTTTACATGAATGCAAAACAAAATTTCATACCCTCTGCCTGGAATTTAATGTCTTCTTACATTAAGGACTCAACTTTTTAGCCACGCTTCTCTTCTTATAATCTTCCTTGCTGTATGTTCACTCATTTGTAGCCTATCCTTCAATAGTGACAGCTTATTTACCATTTTCCCAGAATTTGCCATTCTTGCCCTTATAAATTTGTGCCGTCCAATCTGAAATACACATTTCCTTCCTTTGTTCCAAGTGGCAAATCCATATTTCTAAGTCAATTTAAAAAGCCCGTTTCTACATAAAGATATTTCTTAGACCTCCTAGTAACAGGTAACCTCTCCTTTTGGCTAGAGTCCAAATTCAATGCATTTTTGTTCCTGTGGAAAATCTTTTTCATTGGTTTCTTTACATTTATGCATTTTCTTGCCTGTCTTTCTTACCAGGTTGTGAGAACCAAAAGCTTAGAGCTGATTCACCTAAGCTTCCCTCCTCAGCACCTCAAAGAGTGACAGGCACATTGCAGGCACTCCATAAATGCATGTTGTATTTAATGGAATTCCACTGAAACTTTAATCGGTGAACACTCTCCAGGACAGGGATGGGGACGCAGTGGACCTCTTCCTGTCAGCAGCCAGGCCTTGAAGCACATTTTCTGCATCACACCTGGATGATAGCAGCCCACAGGGAAGTGGACGAAAGGAACCGAAGGGCTTTCGTAGTGGCCGGAGCAGCAGGCAGAGGGCAAACGCGTGTTCCCTGGGTGTGCTCGCTGCCCTGAGCCGCTCCTCCGGCGCCTGAGAGGGGGTGGCAGGTGTAGAATCACCAGCGCTTGAGTATTTGAGCATGTCGGACTACAGCCTGCTTTGGGGCCTGGCGGCTCTGATGTTTATTTCCTCCATTCACTTTAGGCTTATTGAAAGGGATACTCACAAACGACAAGTGCAATCAGCAACATCCAAAATGATGATTGCCCCAACCCTCGGAGACTGCCTTACATTGCTTTGATTTTTGGATTTTGAAATTTAAATCAGGTAGTCAATAGGTAATGAGAAAAATATCACACAGTGCATATAGAGAAACTTGTAGTTAGCAAACCACTTTCATGTACATGGCTTCATTTAACTTTCATGACTCCCTTGGGGGGCTGAGAGGGTATATAGTTTTATATTTTATAATGTGCTGCTTAGTTGTGAAGATTGAGGGTTTTAGACTCAAATGATCATGGACTTAAAGTTAATCTTTGCAAGTTACTAGCATGTACCTTTAGACATATTACTATACATATGTGATAGTTAACTTTATGTGTCTATTTGATTGGATCAGGGGATGCCTGGATATCTGGTTAAGCATTATTTTACTGTGTGTCTGTGAGGATGTTTGCAGATGAGATTAACATTTGAATCAGTGGATTCAGTAAAGTAGGTGGCCCTCCCCAATGTGGGTGGGTGTCAGCCCATCCATTGAGGACCTGAGTAGAACAAAACGGTGGAGGAAGGAGGCATTCTTTTCTTTTTCTGCCTCATTGCTTGAGCTGGAACATCTCCTCTCATCTTTTCCTGCCCTTGGACTGGGATTCACATTGTCTTTCTTGATCCTTAGGAGTTAGGACTCCACTGAATTAGCACCACTGGCTTTCCTAGGTGTCCAATTTTCAGAGTAGATCATGGGACTCCTTAGCCTCCACAGTCATATGAGACAACTCCTCATAATACATTTCCTTTTATATCCTATTAATTTGCTTTTTCTGAAGAACCCTGACTAATAAAATATCCTCTGTCTCTTTCTCTGGAAAATGGATATTAACAGCATTAATTGTCCATAAGGATATCTTGAGGATTAAATGACTAAAGATATTTCATAAAGTTCACCTGGCTACCTCCAGACAATAGAGGAAGTTGGGGGTTATGAAGGAAAAGAACTTTGGGGTGAGAGCTATGTTAAATCATGACTCTTAATTGTGGAAACTTAGATACATCACAGACCGTTTTGAGCTGCATTTTCATTTTTTGCAGAATTGGCGCTGTCCTTGCTGTCGTGGCTAGTATGAAGATTAAATGATGTAATAAATTTGAAAGTTACTATCTGGTAGGAAGCTGTGCTTGCAGGATTCATTCAACAAATAATAGTTTCCTTCGTCTTTCAATAAGTCTTCTCTTATTTTTCATCTGTAAAATAGAGATAAATAATACCTTGCCTGTCAGTCTCATGGATTTATTTTTGAGGTCAAATTAGATAATGAATATGCTCCAATAAAATTTTAAAGTGCTTAGTTTGTATTAGGTTTTCATACTTCTTTGATCAGGTTTTTACTTATCTATCAATACACCCATTAGGAAATCTTGACTCTCTCTTCAAAACATGCCAAGAGTTTGGCCACTTTTTACTTTCTGCACTGCTTTCACTCTGTCCACATCTCTTCCATCTTTCACCTGGGTCACTTCTTCTTCCATCAGTGCCTCCTATAGGCTCTTCTCCTCTCCGTAGTCGGGGTGAGATTGTATATTATGGTGCATGTCGTGTCATATGTCTTTTCAAACCCCTGCAAGATTCTGCTTTTCACTCAGGGAAAGAAAAAGACTGACAGTGCAATGCTTTAAGTGATCTGCCTCCCATAATCAATTATTTCATTATCTTTCTGGTCTCTTTACAGTTCTCCCCCTTGCACATTCTACTTAATATATGTCTGCCTCATTGATATTCTTTGATTGTGTCTACCTAGACTCCTGGTTTGGACCTCTTATAAGGGCTACTCCCACTACCTGGTACTCTCTTCCCTTAGATATCAGCATGGTTAAACCCCTCACCTCCTTCAAGTCTTTGTGGAAATGTCACTAATTCAATTAAGGCCATCTTGACCACACTATTTAAAGTTATATCCCCCTTCACTCGTGATCCCCTTAATTCCACTCCACATTTTCATCCATCGTACTTATCGACTTATAAAACTTATTTCTTTGAAATGTTTTATTGTCTGTCTTATCCTATGGGAATACAAGTTCCATTAGAGATTTAATTTTGTTCACTGATGAATTCCAAGCTTCTAGAACAAGCCATCAATAAATATTTGTTGAATTGAAATGAATTGACAGAGACAGAGGTACCACTTTTTTAAAAATTCAATTTGCAGATTATTGTCAAAGGACTCAGTGCCTGGGACAGCATGCTGCACACATGGAGCCATGATCAGACCATTATCACTTATATTTGCTACATTCATTTTTGGTCCTTGCTGAACCAGCCTCTCCCTCCTGTAATTGGAGTTGCTGTCCACAGTTGCATTGGCATCTCTAGAGAGAAATAGAAGCTTGGAGCTGGCTTTTCAGCGTTCTGATAAAAAGTGCATTGCTCCATGGCTGAGTGCACTTAATTTTCTTATGTATTAGAAGCTAATGCTTGCATCCCACATGAAGGTAAAAGCCATATGCCAAGTAGTTATATATCCCTGGAGAATGGTCCCCCAAACTGTAAGCTGCTTTACATTTTAAGGATGCTAAGTTATCAAGTTCCACTGACAGAAATGTATTGAATATTTTTTTTTCAGTGTTAGTTTACTAACCATTTATTTTTATTTTTTTATTTTTTTGGGGGTACACCAGGTTCAATCATCTGTTTTTATACACATATCCCCGTATTCCCTACCTTCCTTGACTCCCCCCCCTCGAGTCCCCCCCACCCTCCCTGCCCCAGTCCTCTAAGGCATCTTCCATCCTCGAGTTGAACTCCCTTTGTTATACAACAACTTCCCACTGACTATTTTACAGTTGGTAGTATATATATATGTCTGTGCTACTCTCTCGCTTCGTCTCAGTTTCCCCTTCACCCCCCGCCCCCTCCCATACCTCGAGTTCTCCAGTCCATTCTCTGTATCTGCTTCCTTGTTCTTGTCACTGAGTTCATCAGTACCATTTTACCATTCCATATATGTGAGTTAGCATACAATATTTGTCCTTCTCTTTCTGACTTACTTCACTATGTATGACAGATTGTAGTTCTATCCACCTCTGAATATTTTTTAAAAAGAAACAAACATATTGAATTCTCAATAGGAAAGTAGTCTGCTGTGTTGCAGTTTTTAGTAATTTAAAATCAAGCATACCTTCAGATATCTTTTATAACTTGTATTAATGATGATTGTTTGTGAAGCATTTCTGACTTGAAATATGTGTGGTTTTGCCACATCTGGATATTGAGTCTACTCCGAGGTGCTTAGAGTGAAAAATAATATAAAATAAGTGGCTCTGGCAGAGAAGATTAGGAGATTCCCTTTTAGCCATGAAGCTCTTCTGTAGGGATTATCGGTTGAAAATGTCAGAAGAAGCAGATAGTGAGACATTAAACTACCCAGGTAGAAAGAACAAGACAGAGGAGGAGCACGTTGGCACAAGAAGACATTAAATACAGGAGTTGGTGATGGAATTTGGAACCAACAGAAGGTCTTCTGGCAGCTTTTTTTATTCTTATTCACATGCCAAGGTGATACTTTCATACTTTTTGTCCTGTCCTTTTTGTTCTGGTGCAGTTCTGTGTACGTGTTTGTGGGAGTGTGAGTTTGTGCTTCTGTGTGCACCTGTGTAGGGGTGGGAGTGGTGGTAACGATCAAGGTTGAAGACAAGTAGGAAGAGGAAGTCTTGACAGTGGTTTTTGGAATTGTGGCAGTATTTTAAATTAACGTATCTTGATTCCTTCCTCTTTTGCTCCTTTTCCCCGTCTTCTTACTTCCATATTCTCAGAACTGATCTGAATTTTCTTAATAGTAGAGAAATATGAACACCATTGATATGACAGCATGTCATTTCTTCCTCTCCCAAAAAGCAGTAATTCCAGTGAATAATTTTTGGGTACCTTTGGAGAAACAACTTGTTTTGAATTCTTATATCTGCTTGGACCAGAATTGTTTCAGAAGAAAGATGTAGTCAGACATAATAGAAAAAATAAACTACCATTTTCTTTTGTAATCCTTTTTATCAGGATAAAACAGATCCATACTTTTTTATTTTATTTTATTTATTTTTTTTGGCCACAGCTCATGGCTTGCAGGATCTTAGTTCCCTGACCAGGGATTGACCCCTGGTCATGGCAGTGAAAGCGCTATGTCCTAACCACTGGACAACCAGGGAATTCTCCCATAGGCCACTTTTGGAAGTAACCACAGGCATTAGGGAAAACTGTTATCCTCAAAAGCCATAGGCCGTTTAGTTGATTTGTTAAAACAATAACAGTGGAAGGGAGCTCACAAATGCAGATGGGTGTCACTGCTGACATTCTTTTGCAGGGACAGAAGCTCAGAGAACTCTGGAGTTGCCTCATTGAAGCCAGCAGCACTATAGCACTGTCAGTATGACATACATAGGTCTCTCTATACAGATGAACAGAAGACAGAGGTCAGCTTTACCATGGGACTTGTCTCACCATAGGTAAGAGATCTCGGATTATATCCATAGATATATTGTTTTAATTATCTGAAATAAGACTTTGTTTCATGTTACTTGTTTTCCTGCAGATGTTTAGAGAGAAGGGGGAAAATAAAACCAGACGAGACAGGGACAGAGAACAAATACAAACATGCCCTTAGTCAAAAAAAGATTCTCATTAGACATCTTGATGAAGGAAGTAATAAACAGATGGTGGAATCCATATATTGGAGAATTCTCAAATCTATGACCAACAATTCAAGTGACTGTAGGGCATGTATTTATGAAGTAATATAGCAAATATTGCTAAATGTCATCTTTCCTAAATAGAAGGAGCAACATTCTCATTGCCATGGCAATTTAAAGAGGGTAACAGTAGAGAAAAAGAAAACTAGCTTGTGTTTCAGATGTCTTGATTTCCAAGATGAGAAGACTGAGATGAGTTACCCCAATCTCCATGAGAAAGAAAATTGCTAAGAAAGAGATTTGTAGGATTGTGGGAAGACATGCTAGAAGTAAACCACAATAGGTGTTTTCCAACTCTTCTCACTAAAATAATTAAACTGTGTGTATTTGCAGATTAAGGTGATAGCTCAGATAAAATGCAGCCTTGACAAATCCATATTTCGAAACATAATTAAAGGCCTGTCAATACACAATGCAAAATGCAAAGCATAGTGCATTACTCTGAATGTTTTACTTTCAAAGATTTGCAAAGTCTTGACAGAATTGAAGGCAACATTTCAAAATAAATAAGATGGAACTTCACTTAAATAGATATACAATAAAATATCTATGAAAATCTAATGGGAACTTATTCCCTCTGAGTGCCTCATATATCACTACAAATTCTTCCCCACCCAGAGAATCTGTTTTAATGAGGAGGAAGAATTCAGCTCTGTGGTTTATTTATAAATTCTGATAAGAAAGCCAATAACAATTTAAAAAAAAAAGCTTTAGTATTTTATTGAACTTTTTTTCCTGTACTTGTGAGATAACATTAGCACTAGTTCTTTAAGCCAAATAACTTGTGAAGTAATGATTGACTTTAAGAAGATCATGGAGGATTTAACTATTAGATGCTAGAACTCAATTACTCTACCTCCTTTTCGTGTGTGTGTGTGTATGTGTGTGTGTGTGTTGTATTTGTATACATATGTAACCATTTTTTTTCTTCACATAGTCATAGTACATTTATAAACCATTTAATCTGAATATTAGCTCATAGAGATCATGGCAGTGAGATCAAGGTTAAGGTAATGGCTTTGACTGTAGTTTAGACCTGTAAAATTAATTATCTCCCTCGGTCATGTAAACTGCCACCTCTTCTTACAGTATCTGTACCTATTTTTACCTACTGTAGTTACTGAGCATATACTATATCCTAGGTACTTAGTGTGATTTACAAGCATATCATTAAGCTTAATGACATTTCTGTATTGAGTGTAATATAATCTGAGTTTTTCACATAAGGAAAGGGAATCTCTGAAACTAAATATTTAATCTCTTTTAGCTAATGTTTGGCAGAACAAGATTATCAAGACTTTTTTTCCTATAAAACCTATACTGGACCACATTATCTCTTGAAACTGTTGGTCATAAATGAGATTGTACCAAACTTAGGATTAAATCAGAAACTATTTTTACATCTCTTCAATAGGTAAAATGAAATTCAGAATCAATGTGTTAGATGTAGATTTAAAGAATTTGGCCAAACTTTTTAGAGAAGTCTAGGTCTACAAGGAGGTGAGTTGGTGATTCTGAGTAAAGTTCTGAAACTTTACTCTGGGTCTCTCATCTAAACAGATTAAAGAAGGTAAAGAGAGTTAAAGAAAATGAGAGAAAATATGAACAGATGATTAATCAAGGCTATTTGACTATACCAAGAAAGAACAAAGAAATGGGGTGAGACAATAATAAAAGTGATGATTATAGGACACATACCAGAGGTAATGAGGCCACAGATTATTTATGGAAAGTATGCATCACATGTCATCAGATGAATGGAGAATTACTTCAAGAAACTTCTGACTAGAAGGAAATAATGAAGGAACGATCTTAAAAGTTTCCAGAGAGAAAAATAATTTTATACAAATGAGTAACAATCAAAGGCATCAGGGTTTTTTGTTTGCTTGTTTGTTTTTTGTTTTTTGCTTTTATGAGCATGAGTGGATGCTGGAAAAAAAATAAGGAAACAACCTCAAAGGTCTGAGGACATATAATTTTGAATGTATCAATAGATTCTATACTAAGCTAGAAAAGCAGGTCAGGGTGATGACAAAGCAGATGCTTTCAGACATGTGCAAAGACATAGTCTTAGGTTTAATAAATATATTTTGAGTTACTGCTGTGTGCCGGAGATTCTATTAGGCACTGAAGATAACATAGTGAATAAAGCAGGCAAGGTCCTGGTGAAACGAATCCTAGGTTTAAGAGGTAGGAGTCGAAAAAAAAAATCAGTAGGAAACGGTGATGGATAAAAGAGAAAATGATGTCTGAAGTCCGCTATTGATAAAAATATCAATAACAAAGGTCTTGCCTCAAATCATGGCTGTTCTTAACATCCTGATTCTATTTATAACACCAGATAAGTCAAAACTTCTCTGACAGGTTTGTAATGTAATTGGAAGTGGTTTGCATGTCTCTTTCTCTTTTTCTCTTTTTTCTGATCCTCTTCTTCTTTTTCATGTTCAGTTTCTCTGAATCTGTGACAAAGGAGTATAAAATCTCTCTTAAATTAATCTCTCATTTTGTGTACCACTAAACAGCTGTTCTAGACTCTTTGCTACTATTGTCTCTGAACAAGTCCTAGGGTAACAACTGACTTTGTAAGTAAACCATTTTGTATTACCATATCTCTCCCTGAATTTAACTTTGCTACTGTTGCTGTGAGATTTTCTTTAGCTCATTATTTCATCCTTAACATAATTTGTGGTCTCTTCTTTTCTTTATAAAATTCGTTTCTTTTTCTAACTCCTCATATGTAATCCTCCCATCTTTGGGACAGTTTGCTATTTTGGGCTGTGCATGCCCTTCTGCTCCCTGCTGAGATTCATAATTGTTACTTGGCAGATGAATCTTGGCATGCCTAATCATTACTCTGAACTTTCCACAAGCCCAGTTAGCAAACAGCAGTAGTGCAGAGGGTGCTTCGCAAGCAAACCTCAGAGCCGCCCTCCATGAGTTTTCAAATTTGCAGTGAGTCACTATAATTATAGTTTTTCATAATTATAAATCATTTATGTCTATGGAAGCTTTAATCGTGATATTATATCATCCTTATTCCTCTGAACATAGATGAGGTCAAGCATTGACCTACTTTGGTAAATATTTGCCAGAGATTAGTTGGTGGAATTTTTAATATTCCAAGCAAAGACATCTTTAATTCAAGGCAGATGGAAACAACAGAGGATTAAAACTTAGCAAAAGCCCTTTGTAAATAATATCTTAATAGAGAGTAATTTACCAAATGACTATAACAATGAAAGGTTATCAGATCTATTTTTCTCTTCCCTACATCACACTGCTATTGATGTGTGAAAAGTTCTATTTTATTTATTTATTTGGTTGCACCAGGTCCTAGTTACAGCAGGCAGGCTCCTTAGTTGTGGCTCACAGACTCCTTAGTTGTGGCAGGCAGTCTCCTCACTTGTGGCTATGGGCTCCTTAGTTGAGGCAGGTGGGCTCCTTAGTTGCAGCAGGTGGGCTCCTTAGTTGTGGCTCACAGGCTCCTTAGTTGTGGCTTGTCAGCTCAGTTGCAGCATGCGAACTCTCAGTTGTGGCATGCATGTGGGATCTAGTTCCCTGACCAGAGATCAAACCAGGCCCCCTGCATTGTGAGTGTGGAGTCTTATCCACTGTGCCACCAGGGAAGTCCCCAAAAGTTCTATTTTAAAGATAACAGTTCTGTGTCATGTATCTTTCTCAGATTATCCTAAGGGTTGATTTCACAAATTTGGTTGAATTGTTTGAGGTAGTTTAATTTCTCTGTATCAAACTATACTCTTCACTTTTGATGCCGTATTTGGCAGGGATACAATGTGGTTTAGTATAAAGGCAAGGAGGTGGAGAAACCCATATGGGCTTTCTGACTTGTGGGGAGCCGCCCTGAACAGGGGTCCTGGTTTCCGTAGTTGCCCCCAACAAGGGCCTTGGTCTCCAGGACATAGCCCTGGGAGCTGCCTTACTGTAAGGGCTTGCCTAGGCAAGCATAGCTCTCTGTCCCGCCACCCCTGACCTTTGAGTAAGTGCTTAAACAAACAGCATGTGATCCCCTGGGCTGCACTATGTGCGCCCATAGGTCTGTGATCTCGCTAGTACACCTAGAAAGAATCAACAGGAGGTCTTATGCTCGCTACGGTAGATGGTTATGGGAAAAACACATTGTTCTCTAAAGTAAGAATCATTTTTCTTTTAGCCTTGTTGTCAATGACTCCTCTGATTTAATCTGTATAAAAAGCCACTGTAAAATAAAGAAGTTTGTCAGTTGCCTATGAGCTTCTGACCCTCTCGACCCCATCTTTTATGTGTCTGTCTGTCTGTCTTTCTTAGCCGCGTCGTGTTTGCCTAAGGACCTGATCGATTTTGCCGGCAGGCTCCGGCACTGACTGTGCCGTTGATAGTTGGGCATTTAACCACTGGGCAAATTACTATTATAAATTAGCTGTAGGTATCCCATATAGGAACAATAGTGTTTGCCTTGCAGAATCTTTACCAAGTTTGAAGATGATGTGCGTAAAGCTACTATGTAGTTAACAACTGGCAGTTTATAATTGGAAGCTTGTTGTTAGAAAGCAGAAGTTCAAAGAAAAGGAGGGAGAGATCTGTTAAGGTTTTGGTTTATTTTTCTCTTACTTGACAATAATAGGACTCTCAAACAGTTAAAAAATTTAAACACTGTGAATTAGGATGTGTAGGAAAGCAGTATAGTATTTCACTGTGATCCAGGAAAACTTGCTGCTCTAAACTTGGGACTAATTTTGTTTATACGTTTAGAAAGATGAAAACAGTTAATAGTAACTGTTGATGTTTGGTAATTATCTATTAAATAGACATTGATATAGATTCAGTGCAATTCCAGTCAAAATCCCAGCAAGTAATTTTGTGGATATTGGTGAACTGATCCTAAAGTTTTTATGGAGAAGCAAAAGACCCAGAATAACCAATACAGTATTTAAGGAAAAGAACAAAGTCAGAAGACCAGCACCATCTGACTTTAAGACTTACTATGGTGATCAAGCTAGCATGGTTTTGTTAAAAGTATATATAGCTCAATGGAAAAAAATAGAGAGCCCAGAAATAAAACTACCCAAATATAGCCAAGTGATATTTGACAAAAGCGCAAAGGCAATGCAATGGAGCAACGATAGCCTCTTCAACAAATGGATGTCTACATGCAAAAAAATGAATCTAGACACAGGCTTTACATGTTTAACAAAAGTTTACTTAAAATGAATCATATGCCTAAATGTAAAGCATAAACTATAAAATTCCTAGAAGATAACATAGGAGAAAACCTAGATGGCCTTGAGTATTGCAATGACTTTTTAGATAAAACACCAAAGGCATGACCCAAGAAAGAATTAGTTGATAAACTGGACTTCATTAAAATTAAAAACTTTTGCTCTGTGAAGGTCAGTGTCAAGGAAATGAGAAGACAGTTCATAGATTGAGAGAAAATATTTGCAAAAGACATTTCTGATAAAGAACACTTAAAACCCAACAATTAGAAAGCAACCCAATTAAAAAATGAGCCAAAGACTTTAAGAGACACCTTACCAAAAAAAAGATATGGAGATGGCAAATAAACATATGAAAAGATTTTACACATCATATATCATGAGGGAAATGAAAATTAAAACAACAGTGAAATACCACTGTAAGCTTATTAAAATGGCCAAAATCTGGATTCACTGCTGGTAAGAATGCAAAATGGTACACCAATTCAGAAGACTACTTGGCAGTTTCTTACAAAACTAAACGTTCTTTTACCAGAGAGATCCGGCATTTGCACTCCTGGTTATTTACCCAATGGTGTAGAAAACTTACATCCACACAAAAACCTGCACATAGATGTTTACAGTAGCTTTATTCATAACTGCCAAACTGAGAAACACCAAGGTGTCCTTCAGTAGCTGAATGGGTAAATAAATTGTGGTACATACAGACAATGGAATATTATTCAGTGTGAAAAATTAATGCGCTATCAAGCCATGAGAAGAGTCGGAGGAACCTTAAATGCATATTACTAAGTGAAAGAAGTCAATCTGAAAAGGCCATGCTGAATGATTCCCACTATAGCGTACCTTGGAGATATTGCAGGTTTGGTTCCAGACCACCAAAAGGAAGCAACTATGGCAATAAAGAGAGTCTCGTCAATTTTTTGTTTTCTCAGAGCACATAAAAGTTATGTTTACACTACACTGTAGTCTATTAAGTTTTTGAAAGCATTGTTTCAAAAATTGTACGTACCTTAATTTAAAAATACAAAACAAAAAAATTATTGCAATAGAAACATCAAAGATCACTCATCACAGATCACCATAGCAAATATAATAATGAAAGCGTTTGAAATATTGTGAGAATTACCAAAATGTGACACAGAGACACAAAGTGAGCAAACGTTGTTGGAAGAACAGCGCTGGTAGACTTAGATGCAGGATGACCGCCCCAACTTGAATCTGTTAGAAACACAGTATCTGTGAAGCACAGTAAAGGGAAGTGCAGTAAAATGAGTCCTGCGTGTACCTGACATTTAATTTGGTGTCCACATATGTGACAAGTGCCAGGCCGTGCATACATATTCTTGCTGTGCTGTGTCAGATTCTGTGTGTTGCATAAACCAGCTATGAGTTTCTTAGAGCTAAATTGTGAACAATTACTTCCCAGGTTAACTAAGGCAATATTGACACAATGTCAAAATGAATGATTATAGAGAAAAGTAAAAATAAAGTTAAATTCTGTATTTGTTCAAAGAGATGCTATATCTAAATAAATATTTTAAATAAATAAATAAATATTTTATTTTCATTTATTGAGTTTATCCTCATTAGTTTGTGTATGTGGACATGATTGTACTGATGTAACGATAAAAATGACCAGCATTTGTGTGTGTATGTGTTATATTCCAGACACTAGGATAAATACTTTAAGTGCATTAACTCATTCAGTATTACGATAATCCAGGTAAAATTATTATCTTCATTGTACAGCTGAGAAAATCGGAGCTTTACATTACTCCTTTCCTTTATAATCATTCACTTATATCCTTTGATTAATGTTTTCCCCTTCACTATGATGTAAGTACCATGAGAGCAGGTGCCGTGTTCATTTTTACTAATCATTGTATTTCTGGCACAAATTACAGCCACAGACATAGTATACGTTAAATACACATTTTGTAAATTATATATTTCATAATCATTGTTAACAATTTTAGTTATGAATTCACTGGAGGTGTTGGCTTAATAAAAGGTGGGTGATTTTGGAATCTGTGTTAACTTTTTATGGTGACAGGCTGCCATTTATTGACTTAAACACGTTATTTAATTAAAGGAACTAACAGTTTATGTTTATAATCTTTGATGGTTTTCAGTGTGATTTTTTGATATTATGATATATTTTATGTACTGTGTCTCTGGCATTAAATCTGTGAAGAATATTTAGTGACCTAGAGGACCTGTGTGGTTTTACAGTGATCCTTAGAATAAACGTGCATCAGACTTTCTTG
This sequence comes from Hippopotamus amphibius kiboko, assembly GCF_030028045.1. Lineage (NCBI taxonomy): Eukaryota > Metazoa > Chordata > Mammalia > Artiodactyla > Hippopotamidae > Hippopotamus > Hippopotamus amphibius. The sequence continues at coordinate 167,675,286 of NC_080189.1, forward strand.
AGGAGAGCTGAGCAATCAGAGAGGCTGGGGAGAACCAAGTTCACCTTGGTTACAGCGACTCTTGCCACCTTTCTCAGAGGTACATGGTGTTATAAAATATACTGATGATATTCCAGTGCCCTTGGAATGCTTCCAGAATGAGACTCAAGCAATGTTGATCTTTAGGGCATGTTGCCCCAAACCCAGTTTATGGTGCCTACCATGCCTGACCAATTGGTCCCTGTGATTCAGAAGTGAGACCCACCAGGTTATTTAACCTCAATTGCTATCAGTGAGGTAGTTTAGCACTATGGGAAGATGTAAAGCTAAATTAGAACTTGGGTTTCTGAGTCAGCCTGGTGCTGGGAGTTTATTTAATCTTCAAAAAGGTACATATAACCTCATCTATAAATAGAAGTCTTGCCCCAACTGTCTCAGACTTTGTTAGGAGAATTGAAAGAAGTGTTCTATCTTTAAGGCTTTTATAAGTTATCAGGCATTGTCCAAAAGTAAGGTAATTTTTTTTGACTTTCTACAAGACGTGTAAAGGGTGTGTGTGTGTGTGTGTGTGTGTGTGTGCGCGTGCGCAACATAGGCACAATTATTTGTCAATACGTTTTTAAGGAATTTCACATGTTCTGATTCCTTCCACTGCCAGTCGTCTTAGTTCCTCCAATGTCTGAGTCATAATCTTCAAGACAGCCCTTTCAAAAAGAATTTTTGCTCAGTCCACAAGTGTCTTGTCAGTCAGTCCACAGTTCTTTTAGTTGGGCTTCTTTGGTCTCCAGTGGAATATGGACATTCTTCAAAAATTCCCCACCTATAATCTTTGGGATCCAATTTCCTCAAGCAGTTTTCTTTTTAGACTACGTTTAGGGTCAGAGAGATGGATTTGCCTGGTTCTGAATTTTAGACACCCCTTAAACATGCATTAAGTCCAAATCATATTCACTCCTAAGCTATCCCACTTTAGAACAGTACACATCATTGGGATATGCTAATACCTAAGATCAAAAAGTTTAAGTGTTAGGTTTTTCACAGTTTATTTAGCATCTCTGTCTTGTAGTTCTTTCCCATAGATCTCACAGGTAGTTACTCTTTGAAGCATTTCCAGCAATGTGGGTCTACAGAAAACAAAGGTAAGACATTTTTTAGTAAGTGTCCCTGAGTGCAACAAACAGATCTAAGCACAGAACAAATGTGGACAATTAAAAGAAAAGAGAGAAAATCACTGGCTGGGCAGGAGTGGGTAGTGGATATATGTTGGGAAGAAGAGGTGTAGAATAGAAATGCATAGATAACCACATCAGGAACCTTGATTTCCCTTCTCTAAGTATTTGTAACTTTATATTGACCCTTTAGTGAAGAAAGGGCCAGTATGTAAAAAAGGAATCACAGTCCTGGAGATGCCTCTTTGATACACTGTCTTATTATCTTCATCTAGCATTTCTTAATTGTTCACCCTAGCAACATGTTAAGTGTTCAGTAAGTCCCTTCCATTATAATTAACCCCAAACTTTTTAAAAGGCAGAGTATTTGGAAGGAAAGTTAAATACTGGAGAACTTTCTAAGGTTAATTGCCAATTACAGAAAATGCTCCTAGAAAAAAAAAATTCAAAAAGCACTCCATTTCTCATTTATGGAGCTGTTTGAACACAGCTCAGGCAGGTCAGGATCTGTTGACCTAAATTTAGGATATTCTCTGAAGATAGCAACAATGACAGCCACCCTGCAGAGAAAAAAAATCAAGGGAAATGTCACATTTCAAAGGAGAGAATGAGTTGTGTCTTTCCACTCAGTTGATTGCTAGAACTTGGGCTGTGGCTGTTAGGAAGAAGCAGACTTGCTATTGAGTATGTATCTAATACTGTTCGCCAATGATCTATCTTCTAAGTGCTTTAAATGCCTAGTCGCTTTTTAAAACATTTTTAAATAAATTGTGTCAAACACTGTTAACATTTTATCGTGTTTCTTTCTGGAAATGTTCTCTGAATATACAGACACACATGTAGAGGTGCAGATAATACATGCTCATTTTCACTTTTTTCTTATACTTATCAAAATATAATCCCTATAAATCTCATTCCACAAATTCAGATTTTCATGAAATGTAGCTTTATTTGTTAACATGTCTACTCATGTCTCATTTAAAACACCCATTCGGCCTGGTTGCAGAAACAAAATCTTGCCAAACTTAGGGACTCTTCATTTTTTCCCCTGAAATGGCATCTCAGGGGTGTAGGAAGTATTTAGCCTGAGAGTTGGGAAGGGAGTAGGCACTGGACTTTCTTCATTCTGTGTGCACTATGATGCTACCTACCATCTAAGACATATCATCTCCACAGGTCACTACTAAGCTATCTCTGATTGCTGTTTGCCTGGCTTCTTTGAATCAGGCTCTGTGTGTCTCCCAATGGCACAGGAAGAATTTTTCTGGTTTACCATCCTGCTTTCGTGTGGCCAGTGATCACTGATGCTGTCTAAAGTGATTTTCTCTTCTTTGCTACAACTTGCACTCACCAGAAATTATTCCATTGATCCCTGGGCCATGCTGGGTCTTGCAGAGGTTTGCCTCTGCAGCATCTGCCCAGATGTATCATACAGTCATTCTTTCTACCACTCCTTGGTCACTACAGATGAGCATATGTGGCGATGGGATGGAGAGGCTGAAACTTTGATGTTTTTCTGGCTTCACCTGGGAACTGAGACTCAGATCTTGTGTCTTCTTGGTTAACCCCAGTTCTCTTGGGGTTCTGTTATTCCATAACTGATGGGAAGTGTGTTAGAGGAGTGAGAGTCTTTCTAACTCAAAATAATTTGTTATTCTCATTGCCCTAGGGAAGGAGGGCATAGGTCTTGGCATCTTAATTGACTTCTTAGTTTCTTGTGTTTTCCCTTGTCTGGAACCAGGAAGGCAGAATGCCTTACAACCCAAATCTTGAGAAGGTAGGGGAAATACGAAATTGGGGATGGGGAAGGGGAAGCTGCATGGGCAAATATAGCAAAAGAATATATGTCCACAACTGTATACGCGAAACCTTTTCATAGTCATACTATTTTTAAGTAGTTGATAGTATTGCAATAATTTTGTATACTGTATTTTATGTATTTATTACTTTTTCTATTGAAAGACATTTATTTTTTTGCTGATATCAATAACACCAGAAGAAAAGCCTTATACATTCCTATATCATTCTAGTTAAATCTCTAAATATGAAATTCCTGGGTCACTAGATAAATGCATTTTGCATTTTAAAAGTCATTGCTAAAATGCCCTCTAAAGAGGTTGTATCAATTAAAAATCCCATTAACAAAGTGTCATCTGATATTTTAAATACATATTTCATACTATTGAATTAATTAATGCTCGTAACTTTGATTTTATAGAAGGCATAGAACTTAGGGGATAAATTGGACATGTATCTTCAGTTACTTAAAATATAAATGATGGTGTTTGTGTTTTGCAATGAATATCCCTGCACAGTGTCTTTTTTTGTGTTAGAAAATACATAAGTTTGTTCTTAAACTTAGCTAGACTATAAAATCTATGAGACAGGGATCTGGTCTATCCCTTCAGCATATAGAGAGCATCTGGATATATAAATATTTGTTAAATAAATAGATAAATAAATCACAGAATTGATAAACAGTTATTGTACTCTGATCTTCAGAAATATTATACAAAATAAAAGCACTGGTGATTCACTTCTCTTTATAGATAACTGAGTAGACATAATTACCTGAGCAATAAGCTTTTTAGATTTCTCTTTGTAAATAGCCTTTACTAATTCAAATTAAGTTGCAAACTTTAGGACATATCTTAGCAGGAGAGATGAGGAGATATGGGAAGTGAGGCATAGTGCAGAATTAGAAGTCATCTATAATGCTAATGTCACCTCCCATTCCTGAATATATTCTATTGACAACTCTGTTGTCTGCAGAAGCTATCCAAATTTGACTTCTCCATTGGTCTGCAGGATTCTTGTAAGGCCTATCTATATTTGAAGAAATATTTGCATTTCCTAGATTCTCCTCTGGTTCTATCATCCAAGTTAAATAACCCCATACCCTTGTCTCTTTCACCATGATCATTTCAACTTACTTTCATTGTGTTCCTATCTTTACTCTTCTGAGTTGGTTGGAAATAATCTCCCTTAAAAATAATAACAAAGTAAGCACTGTATTTTAAGTATACCTGTATTATCTTGAGATCGTTGGGAGAGAAGGAGGGTAGATAAGGTTTAAATGAGGACTTGGGTTTTAATACCTGTATAGAGAGAACAAGAGAGAGCATACCACCTAATTGAGCTGGATTCGACTGCTAAGACTGAGTATGTATCAAGCCAGGACACTCAGAATGCCTTCTATTACAGAATACTTGTCTTATTCAAGCTGTTGTCTTGGTAGAAAATGAAACTTTCCTGAGGATTTATAATTACACTTCTCCTAAGATTGAAATGTGAAATTTTACTGCCCATGTGGTCTAGGAACCCCCAAATCAAAATCCTTACATATTAAAATAAATTTAAATGATCCTTAGCCAAAGATAAGCCTGGAGTACTTGTCAGAAACAGAAACAACATTAGTGTGAAGGTTTATATGCTCAGCTATTGACATACAGATTAAAGCCCTGCTGAAGATAATCTGTCTGAATTAACTTTACAAGTAAGGAAGCGAGGCAACATGAGTGAGAGTCAGGAGTTACAGTTAACAGAGGGAAGAACCTCCCATGATAGAACTATAATAGGGTGACTATAAAATAAGCGTGTTCTAGTGATTGAAGTTATAAAAGGAAATTAAAAACTTCAGCAAAGAACAAAGCATTATCAAAATCAAAACAGTGGAATTTTAAAGAATCAAATAGAATCCCTATATACAAAAACATTAATATTTTCTTATATTTAAAATAAATTATTTTAAATGTTTTTAAAATAATTAAACTGAAGAAAAGATTACTGTCTTGGAAAATCATGCTGAGGAGATTCTATGAAATGAAGCACAGGAGATAAAGAGATGAAAACTGTAAAAAAAGATTAAGGTATCTGGATGACCAGGTCTCTTGATGATTCAGAGTTCATTTATTGCGAGTTTATTATGAGTTACAAAAGGAAAGGTCAGGAAGAATGCTAGAGTGGTAAAAATGAAGTAATAATTCATGAGAAATTTCTAGACTTGATGAAGGTAATTCTTAGTTCCCGTAATGAATTTCTAGCAAGGTAAATACATTCCCACTGCATCCTTAGTGTACTGGTTATCTATTGCTATGTAATCAATTACCCCAGATTATCCCAAAATTCAGTGGCTTGAAATAATAGCATTTATTTTCACACCGTTTGTGTGGGTCCATAATTTGTGGGCTGGTCTGGCTTAAGATCTTTCAAAAGGTTGCAGCTATAATGTCAGTCAACACCACAGACATCTGAAGGCTTATGTGGGGCTGGATCCACTTCAAAGATGGCTTGTTCATGTGGCTGGCAATTTCTACTCGCAAGACTCTCCCAGGAATTCTTGTGAATTCTCATAACATGAGGACTGACACCAGAACAAGTAATCCAATAGAAAAAGAGAGAGCTGTATACTTTTTATCATATAACCTCAGAAGTCGCCTAGCATCAGTTCTACCACATTCTAGTAGTAAGAATTTAGATAGAAAGCCTGTTCCACATTCAGAGAAGGAGTGTTAAAAACTTACAGACATATTTTAAAACCACCACATCTAGATGTGTTGAAATAACACTGCAAATCACCAAAGCAAACCAAATAACCAAATACCAAGATAAGTTCATAAAATATTCAGAAATGTATATAAATAAATAAACACCCTAAAAAGCGAGAATAAAATTTGGAAGGCAGTTAAATAATATCTTCAAAGACTTGAGAAAACGTAACTGCCAACATAAAATTCTAAAACTAGATAAACTATGATTTAAAAATGAGTAATGTAGACGTTTCAATCAGAAAATGAGCTGAACTAACTTACCATCATAAGGCCCTTCCTGAAAATAGTAAAGAAATACTTTGGGAGGGAGAAAATTGAAGTTAGGAAAGGATGGTGAATAGAAGAAAAAAAAGGTAAATGCATGGTAATGTCTGGATATGTACAGAGTGTTCAAAACTAATTTGGTAATTACTGACTTGTTATGGGTGAAACCAAAGGAAAGTTAAATATAAAAATAAGACAGAGGAAAGGAGAGAATTTTCGAAGTTAAGGTATTATAAGATCCTGGCATTATTTGGAGATGGCTAATGATTTGTATTATTTTTGGTGTTAACTTCATGAAATGAAATAATTCAAACAGAATGCAGATGTTGCAATTAGTATAGAAAGAAAAGGAGATAATGTACTTAATATATGAAAGAGAGGGTGGCATTAAAGAAAACACATATCTAAATACTATAAATAGAAAACAAAATATGATGGAAGAAACACATATTAATATGTAATTTTCACAATCAATACAAGCTGACTAAATTTTCAAATTAAGATCATTTAATAGACAATCTCCATTTATAATTTTCATAAGTAATATCAAGGAACAAAAAAGTAAGAAACAAAATGATTAGAGGGAGATCAAGATGGTAGAGTAGGAAGATGTGGAGCTCACTTCCTCCCACAAACACATAAAAGATACATCCATATGTGGGGCAATTCTCACTGACAGTAACTGGAGACTGGCAGAAAGACACGTACAACCAAGACTGTGAGAAAGATCTATATGGAATAAGGTAGGGAGGGAGAGATGCAATGAGGTAGAGACCTGGGCACTTGGAGGGGAGAGAGAAGAGGAGGGGGATTACCCAGGCAAAGATGCTCTCTGAGGAATGAGCAGTTTGAGCCGTATGCTGGGTTCCCCAGTCCTGGAGTCCAGCATCAGGAAGGTGAGTCCTCTTTGCTGGTTTGAAAACCAGTGGGACTAATAAGAGGGCTGTAAGAAACCTAGACTCCACTTGTAAAGACCACACACACACTTGTTTACTCCCAAAACAAGGCAGAGGAAGCAGATTAAAGCTTCATGGGGCTGTGACTGGTTTCCTGCAACTGCCCTGGCACAAGCCCCAGCCTGAGCCAAATGCTTGCTCCAGTCTCCACTTACTCCATGACCTAGTTCCACAGTGGGATGAGTGCAGCCATGGCCAAGGGGAGCAATCAGTTGTGAGGAACAGAGCTTGCCTGGGCCCATCGGAATGGGTGGGGGCAGCCATTACTGGTGCATATTGCAGAAGCGCATCAGAAGTGGTCCAGGACAGAGTGGGGCTGGGACCACCAAAGCCCATGCCCAGACCCACATTGAGTGCTCACTCCAGCCTTCCTGCTTCAGCACTGCACCCCTCTGGGGCAAGAATGCCAGTGTTGGGAGGGGGAAAGCACACACTGAGAGTGAATGGAGCCAGCGCAGACCCTACCCTCAGGGCTTCTATTCTAGCAACTTGGGACCTGTCACCACCCTTGATTGGGTGATGTTGGCTACTGCAAAGAGGAGGACCCCCAGCTCACACCTTGCTCTGACTCTAGCCCTTCCGTCAACAGCCCAGCCTCCTACGGACGTGATAGTTGCCAGGACACTGTGGGGAAAGATGTGACCCATGCTCATGTCAGATCTATCTCACCCACCAAAGCCACTGTGCACATACAGAATGTATAGGGACACTCCCACATATAAAACACCCCTTCAAGAGCAGAATAGGTAACCAATTCACCTAATTTAATAAAGACAGAGAAAGTTAAGCAAAATGAGAAGAGAATTTGTTTCAATTGAAAGAACGAGAGAAAACCCTTGAAAAAACAGCTAATAAAACAAATAATTTACTAGATAAAGAGATCAAAGCAATAGTAATGGGAATGCTAACTGAATTAGGGAAAATAATAGATGAACATAGTGAGAATTTTAACAAGGAACTAGAAAATATAAAAAAGAACCAGTCAGAACTGAAGAATACAATAACTGAAATTAAAAACAAACAAGTAAGCAAACAAACAAAAAACAGGAATTAACAGCAGAATAAGGTGATGCAGAAGAACTCATAGTGATCTGGAAGTTAAACAAATGGAAATCATCCAATTAGAACAGCAAAAAAGGAAAACAAATTTAAAAAATGAGAATAGTTTAGAGGAACTCTGGGACAACATCATGTGTACTGTGTGTAAGATAAATAAGCAATGAAGATGTAACGTACAGCACAGGGAAATATAGTCATTATATTATAATAATTTTCAATGGAGTACAATCTATAAACTGTTGAATCACTTTGTTGTACACCTAATACTAATATAATATTGTAGGTCAAATATACTTCAATTAAAAAATAAAGTGATTAAAGAGATAGACTACATATTAAGCAATAGAATACTGGACAAGTGATAGTGACATCAGAAATAAATCAGATTTAATACAAAATAATTATTTGCCAAAAGATGATTTTTATGTGATGGTGAAAATCTCAGTATATCCAACAGATATAAAATTCTAAACTTGTATTACATGTTTAAATAATCTTAAATAAAAAGCCAGGTCTTTTTTCAAAATTACCAAGAATAATTGACAAATTGTCAAGCATAGTGAAGGATTTTATCATCTCTCAGTAATGAATAGAAAAAAAAAGGAAAAAGTTAGTAAAACTATTGAATATTTGAACACGATAATTAAGAATCTTAACCTTAAACCTGTGCAGACTCTAGGACTTCCTAGGTGGCACGGTGGTTAAGAATCTGCCTGCCAATGCAGGGGACACGGGTTTGAGCCATGCTCTGGGAAGATTCCACATGCCACGGAGCAACTAGGCCCATGCGCCACAACTATTGAGCTCTAGAGCCCGTGAGCCACAACTGTTGAGCCCATGTGCTGCAACTACTGAAGCCTACACACCTAGGGCCTATGCTCCACAACAAGAGAAGCCACTACAATGAGGAGCCTGTGCACCACAATGAAGAGTAGCCTCCGCTTGCAGCAACTAGAAAAAGCCCGTGTGCAGCAACGAAGATCCAACCCAGCCAATAAATAAATAAATTAATTAAAAATAAAATAAAATAAAATAATATTCTAAAAAAAAAACTATGCAGACTCTAATATCAGGCTATTGCAGAATATATATTTTATTGAACTACACTTTGGAAACTTTACAAAAATTAAAAGTATCATATAATGTAGGAATTCCCAACAAATATCAAAGAAATGATATCACATATTCTCTGTACCTAATTCAACTCACAATGAAATCAATGTTTAATATAAAAATTAACAAGGAAAACCCTATATATATGGATATTTAATAATCATCATACTTTTCAGATAATAAGATGTACTTTAAAATTCTATCATTTAGTGTATTGCTGTTTTGGTATTAAGTTATCCAGGAACAGACCATGCATATGTGAAAACTTGAAATATGACAAATAGGACATTTTAAATTAGTAGGGAAAGAAAAACCTATTCAACATGGTGATGAGACGACTGTTTATCCACATGACAAGTAAGCTGAGAAGTAGCCAAAGAAGATTTTTTTGTTACCATAAATAAAAATCATGTCCATATGAATTAAAGGCATAAATCTGAAATGAAAATTTTATGCTTTTAGTGGAAGACAAGGAATTATCTTCATGTCCTTTTGGTACATGTGGAATTCTTACACAAGAAGAACAAAGAAATAAATGAATGCGAGTAAATAAATATAGCTATGTCAGCATTTAAAACATCAGTATGAAAAATGGTAACATAAAGAAAGGGAAGGAAGATGTGGTAGACTAGGAAAAGAAATGGTCAACTTGTATAAACAAAAATGCATTATTTTTACAACGTATTAATGACTGCTACAAATCAATAAGAAAAGAGAATCAAGTACAAAAACACACTGTAACAAAACAGACAGTAATATGAAAAGAAATTTAAATGGGAACAAACACACATAGGCACATTTCAATATCATTAACACAGAACAATGCAAATTAAAACAACAAAGTAATATCATTTTCACCCCATAAGGCTGTCACAAATTCAACACATATATACCAGGAATCATGTAGAATAATGTTCTTTTCATTAGTGTTTATGATAATAAAATATTGAAGAAAATCAATAGTAGAATGGACATACACACTTTTTTGTGAATGGTGATTGGCACCGAAGACTGGATCAATCAGTTTAGAGCAGTAATGTACAAAATGTACATATCTAAAGTTCCTAGATGGTACAATTTGTTGTGACATGTACATATAGTCAATTCAATTTTTATAGAATATTCAGATTCACATAATGTCATTTGACAAATCTGTTTACATTTTGATATATTCACTACTTATGTAGGCTACCTAATATGAAACATTACAATTTGATACCCTCTCTGAAATCATTTAGCTTTATATTAGAATTTTACTTTTTTTATTCTTGTGAATTTGTCATTTTACATTTTTATTACAATTATTTTCACGTGCCTTCTATTTCTAACAATTATATCCTACATATCAATAAAGGATTTGCCCTCAGATTTTTCTTTATTATCCAAAGCACTTTCTCCAAAGTAGGTACTTGAAAAAAGTTTGTTGAATAAAGTATTTATTATGTCCTTGGATTGTTTGCAAGATGAGTGCTTTTACCAATGCAGGTGATTAAGAAAAACCTAATCAAATGTCCCATCAATTATTCAAGTACTGTGGTGATAGTAAGAATGGTAGAGGCCCAATTTCCAATCAGAGCAGAGTTATAAAGGGCTTTCTTGCTTTTCTCCTATTCATCTTACTTATCAGATACAATTTCTGTCCTAGAATTTCTAGGACTTGCAACACCTCTCTGCACTTATCTATCATTAAAAACATTTCATAGGTTTTTCCCTGAAATTTAGCCTTCAGAGTTATCACTAGGGAGCTTGTGATAATCATCTTTGCCTTGATAATATGTCCCAATCTTTTTCTCAACCACTTGTACATTTTATTTATGGTTCATAAAATTTCCATTTGATAATTTTTTAATGATTTAAAATAGCTTTATGTAACAGAGTTATGAGGAAATATTATAATATTGAAGTTTTCTGAAGATTCTGAAATGATGAAAAGTAGTTTGGTAAATCTATCTGTAATCCATTTCTTTTTGTTCTTCCAGTAACACTAAGAAAAATTATTTTTATAAATTTTTCTTAAGTGGGTTTTAGAAACCAGTTATAAAATTATTGTACTTACTAGGCAAAGAAATTAGAAAACTTCAGAGAAAAAAAAATAATTCATAGCATACCAGAAGATTGCTGTTTTTAAGTATATAAACCTGATAACGTGAAGTAGACACATTTTGGCCTGTGCTGACAACTTAATATCCCACTTCTTCTTGGAACTAATCTTGCCTTTGTCTCCTTCTGAGAATGATAAAGATGTACCACTGGCAACTGTGTTTTCTCTGTGTGACTCTGACCCTTGCTTTGTTGGCCTGGGGTGTGAACAGCTAACTCAGGCAGAGCCAGTCATATCAATTCTCCAGGAATTTGGAATTAGGTCAGAGACATTTTGTCAGGTTCTCCATGTGGTTACAGACTAAAAATTAGAGAGTAGCTATATTATGGCCTTGTTTCTTTATGGAATCTTCCAGTGAGTCTCAGAAAACTAACCTAGGGAAAAAAAAAGAGTACAGAATTAATGCAAAGTAAAGTTGAGGTGACTGTAAAGTTATACACTTATTTTGTGCAATTTTCTACAAATGTGTTACATTTAATGATAAAAATTTATAAAGCAGCAAATAAAAGCATATTTTATAACATTTTGAAGCTTGAACTTCTAGATGAAATAAACTCTTAGTGAAGCACAACTTATAAACACAAAAATAAAAGTAAACAGAAATTCTGAATATATCTAGTAAAAAAAATGCATCTGAAATAAAAATCCTTTCCACAGGTAAAAGTCCAACTCCCAGGTAATTTCACCAGTGAATTTGATCAATCATTTTTCTTTAATAAAATTTTTATTAATTTTTTTATTGAATAAAAGATTCTTTGGATTCTGTAGTGCTTTACAATTTTCAAAGTTTCAGATAGATGACTTCATATAATCCCATAATCCTTTTCCCATCACCCCTGCATTCCTCCTTCCCATTCCCTCTCCCTGCTGGTAACTACTAGTTCTCTATATCTGTGAGTTTGCTGCTTTTTTGTTTTATTCATTGGTTTGTTGTATTTTTTAGATTCCACACACAAGTGAATCTTATTTGTCTTTGTCTGACATTTCACTTAGCATAGTACCCTCCAAATCCATCCATGTTGCTGCAAATGGCAAAATTTGATTCTCTTTTATGACTGAGTAGTATTCCATTGTATATATATACCACAGCTTCTTTATCCATTCATCTGTCGATGGACACTTAGGTTGCTTCCATATTTTGGCAACCGTAAATAATGCTGAACATTGGGGTGCATGTATCTTTTCAAATTAACATTTTTGGTTTTTTTTCAAATATATACCCAGGAGTGGAATTGCTGGGTCATATTGTAGTTCTATTTTTAGTTTTATGAGAAATCTCCATACTGTTTTCCACAGTGGCTGCACCAATTTACATTCCCACCAATAGTGTAGGAGGGTTCCCTTTTCTCCACATCCTCACCAACATTTATTATTTGTGTTCTTTTTGATGACAGCCATTCTGACTGGTGTGAAGTGGTATCTCATGGTTTTGATTTGCATTTTCCTAATGATTAATGATGGTGAGCGTCTTTTCATGTGCTTGTTGGCCATCTGCATTTTCTTTTTGGAAAAATGTCTATTCAGTTCTCCTGCCCATTTTTTAATTGAGTTGTTTGATTTTTTGGTTTTGAGTTGTATTAGCTGTTTATGTATGTTGGATATTAACTCATCAGTCATATCATTTGCAAATATCTTCTCCCATTTCATAGGTTATCTTTTCATTTTGTTGATGGTTTCCTTTGCTGTAGAAAAGCTTTTAAGTTTAATTAGGTCCCATTTGTTTATTTTTGCTTTTGCTTCTTTTGTTTTAGGAGAGGGATCCAAAAAAATATTGCTGTGATTTATGTCAAAGGATGTTTTGCCTATGTTTTCCTCTAGGAGTTTTATAGTATCTGGTCTTATTTAGGTCTTTAATCCATTTTGAGTTTATTTTTGTATATGGTGTTAGAGAATGTTCTAATTTAATTCTTTTACATGTAGCTGCCCAGTTTTCCCAACACCACTTATTGAAAAGACTGTCTTTTCTCCATCATATATTTTTGCCTCCTTTGTCATAGATTGACCATAAGTGTGTGAGTTTATTTCTGGACTCTCTATTCTGTTCCATTGATATGTATCTATTTTTGTGCCAGTACCATACTGTTTGGATTACTTTAGCTTTATAGTATAATATGAAGTCAGGGAGCATGGTTCCTCCAGCTCTTTTCTTCTTTCTCAAGGTTGTTTTGGCTATCAGTCATTTAAGGAAGAAGTAAAGATACTCTTTTCAAAAATTTCTAGAGTTAAAAGAAAAAGAATAGTATTCAACATTTTATGTGGCCAGCTTGACCTTGATAACAAAATGAAAATAGTATTACAAAAAAGAAAAAAAAATACAGGCAACTTTTCTCATGAACATAGATGCAAACAAAACAAGTCTAAACATAACTATGGCAAACCAAAATCAGTGGTGCATAAAAAAGAGCAAGTTTTGTATATCCCGTGAAGGAAAGAATGGAAGTTTAGCAGTCAAAAGCCAATATTGATGAAATAATATATCTTAAAAATTATCAAAATAACAGAATGCAAAAAGTATAATTAACAGTTCAAACTGATTATTTATTGATAATATTAATAAAATATATAAAATATAATTTTATAATTTTTAAATTTCTAAATTGATTTACAGTATTTTATTAGTTCCAGATTTATGGCATCTTAATATCTATTCCAAATAACTTTAGTGAATTTTATAAAATTTTAATGTCCATTTTGATCTCTTAGCTAAAAAGAAATAGAATCCTCCTCAGTCTAAAAACAAATTTTTATAAAAAATTATAAATGTTTATGCTTCCCTGGTGACAGCACAGTGGTTAAGAATCCGCTTGCCAATGCAGGGAACACAGGTTTGAGCCCTGGTCCGGGAAGATCCCACATGCCACGGAGCAACTAAGCCCATGTGCCACAACTACTGAGCCTGGGCTCTAGAGCCCATGAGACACAACTATTGAGCCCACGTGCCACAACTACTGAAGCCCATGCACCTAGAGCCCATGCTCCGCAACAAGAGAAGCCACCACAATGAGAAGCCTGTGCAATGCAATGAAGAGTAGCCCCCACTCACTGCAACTAGAGAAAACCCACACACCAACAATGAAGACCCAACATAGCCAATAAAAAATAAATTTATAAAAAATTAAAAAAAATCATGATGTATGTTGAAATATTAAAAGATTTATCTCTGAAACCAGGATAGGATCAGAATTCTCAGTTTTATTATTTCTCTTCAACATTGTATTGGAAATCCTAATCTGTGCAATAAGGCAAGGAAAATAAACACATTTATTCTTAAAGGTTGGGAACTAAAAAATAGATCAGCCTCTAAATACATACAAGTTGATTGTAAATACAAAATTTTTAAATCTACATATTATTAAAAATTTTAAATGAATTTATTAAGAATTCAGGTAAAAAAGACCATGACATAAAAATAAATTATACATTTGTATAGCCGCAACATACAATTAGAAATGGAAAAATATTGTGATTCTATTTTAATAGTATAGAATTTGAAATTCTGAGATAAAAATTTTCAAAATAATCAACACTTCGATGCAGATATTTATAACCCATTACTGAAAAAATATTAAAAATCCTAAATAAATTGAAGGATACATCATGTTCTCAGATTGGAAAGCCAATTGAAAAAATATCAGTCCTCTTTAGATCATTCTATAAACTTTATGTAATCCCAATAAAAAAAAAACCCAGCAGCTTTTTCTCCCTTTGTGATGAATAATTTTACATGTCAACTCGACTAGGCCACAGGAAGCCCAGATATCTGGCAAAACATTATTTCTGGTTGTGTTTCTGAGGGTGTTTCTGGAAGAGATTTGTCTTTGAATCAGTAGACAAAGAAGATCATTGTCATCAGTGTGGGTAGGTATAATCTAATCCATTGAGGGCTGAATAGAACAAAAAGGTGGAAAAAGAGCAAAGTTTTCCTCTGCTTTAAGTAGAACATCCATCTTCTCCTGCCCTTGGATATCAACACTCCTGATTCTCTAGCCTTCAGACTTGGAATGGAACTTACACCATTGGCTTTCTTGGTTCACAATCCTTTGGATTTAGCCTGGAACTACACCACTGGCTTTCATGGGCATTTAGCTTTCAGATGGCAGATCCTGGGACTTCTCAGCCAATCACTTGTAATTAATCTCTCTCTCTCTCTCCCCTCCTCCATGTGTATATATGTATATGTGTATGTATATGTATATATATATATCCTGTTGGTTCTGTTACTCTGGAGAACCTTAACTAAACATTCTTTTTTGATGGAAATTGAAAAGCTTATTCTGAAATTTAGGTGGAAGTGCAAAGGTTCTGTATATTTTTAGCAACGAAGAGCAAAGTTGGGAATACATCCACTTCCACATAGAAAAGCTTCATGTGATGGAATACTATACAGCCATGAAAAGGAATAACATACTGTTACATGCAGCAGCAGGAGAAGACTCACAAGTATAGTGTGGAATGAAAAAAGCCAGAGATACTGTGTGATAATATAGTGAAAATTTGATTGAAAAATATATACTTTCAGGTTCATTGTTATGTTAGGAGAGGAGAGAGAGGGAAGTGACTGGGGAGAGAATGGAGGTAGTTTCTGGAACTAGTAATATTCCATTCCTTCAACTAGATAATAGTTACATAGATATATTATTTTGTGATTACTTGGTGATTTATAACTTGCACATTTTTCTGTATGTGTTGTATTGCCCATTTTTTTGTATGTGTTTCTGAATTTTCAATTAAGAAAATGGAAAAAAAAAAAAAACAATCATATATTTCCCTAGGCCCCTTTGTCTTGAAGTCTCCATTCCTAAGCAAAGATATGAATACCATTTAACACTGCTATCAATGTGGGTGCATAGACACATTATACCCAAAATACATAGAGACTAATATATACCTCAGATTGTTTGGGAGTCAGTAACTAAAGAGTGCCAATGTAGAAATATGGCTGCAAAGCCAGTGGAAGTGTATCCTTTATGGGCTCTTATATGAATGTCTTAGTTTTTGGTAGACCTCTTCTCTGCCAGGCTCCATAAATGAAGAGTGGCAAAGCTGGCAGTGAAAATAGACTCTCTTTTACCCTAATCCCAGTAAATTTAAACAACCCCACAGGTCATCAAATCATTAAATTTTGGAGATGTATATCAAAAATCCTTTTGTCTATTATTTCTACATAATCAGGAATAAGAGAAAAGTTTAACCAATACCAGGAGAATCAGACCCTCTACCTTCTTGATTCCTATTACCTCAGCTGTAAATATTAGGCATCCAATCTAGAGCATTGACATTTTTGTTAACTTATTTTTGTTGTTTTATTGTGTTTGTCTTGAGAGCATTGCTGATTGCCAGGAGACCCTGGACATCCTGTCTGAGCTTTGAGTCAAGATTTTGGTTCCAGGAAAAGTATGCCGATTTTACAGAAATGAGATGAAGAAGCTTATATAGAATTAAACTGAAATAATCAGTCAAGTAAATAGTTTCCCTTTACACAAGATAAACAAAGTAAAATTCAATAAAATGTGCCCCTTCTCAATCACTTGGGAAATGCAGGCATGTACACATTTGGAACAGGTGTTTCAGAACCCTGCCATCAGTTTTTCATGTGAAACTACAAGGGAGAAAGGAACAAAAGTGAACACTGATTTATTCATGAAGAGGTTCTGACTTCCCGTCCATATACTTAGCAAGGGAGGAAAATACTGAAAGACAAGGCAGTAATTCAATAAGTAGCCAAGAACAGGGGAATTACATAAAGACTTCTATCTCATTTCATCCCTCCTTGCTGTTGTCAGTGAAGGTGAAGGATCCAAACACCATTGGCAGATTCAGAACACACATGGAAACTGAACATCCACAAACTGGCTTTCTATCTCGTTAAACCCTATCTCAGTTCTGATTGTAGGCAGCTAATTTTATTTATGCTGTTTCTAGCCAATAAAAAAATTCAATCACTATGGAAATTAAAATGTCAGAAATCGTTATTAGAGGTAGTACTAATAGTCACATTTGATACTCTCAGTTACTGGGAATTACTTATAAACTGTATTAATTTTAAATTTAGATTAACATATGTAAAAATAGTAATGGCATACATTCTTTAATGCTTTTGTAAGTAAGGAGAAAACAGAAGCATTTCCAAGAAGGTTTTTTGTTTGCTTGTCTACTTTTAATATGAGGTTTAAAGAAGTACATTTGAAGACTGAATCACAAGGGGAAATTCAAAATGTGTCAGTATCCAAGCCTTACACTTACCCAGTATTTGGCAAGGATCAGGTACTTATCCTGCTAATTTTTAAAACAAATTCAAACAATATCTATAAATGTCACAAGTTACTTTGTTGGTGTTATAAGAAACGATACTGGAATCAGTTTTAAGTTAACATCTGCCTCATGATGAATAATACATATTATTTCTCAATAATGCATTTTTCTTAGTTTGTCCTGGAATCATCATTGATTCTTTCTATCCCTCACTTCCAAATACTATTTTATTTTCAAATCCTATCCATTTGGATTTCAAACACATTCTATTTTTAATGAAGCCATCATTGTTTGAATCCTCTCATGATGATTATAAGAGCACTCTAATTTCTTTCCTCTCTTTAGGGCTCTTATTGAATCCATTATACCATCCAGCATAATCTTTGTGATTAGGTCACTCCACAAATAATAGGTAGAATTTACTTGGAAATTATTGTATTCTAGACATTGAAATGTTTATTAAAAAGTATCATTTACTCCACAATCACTTCAAAGTTAGCACTAAAATTACTACCATTTTATAAGATTATTAAAATTGGATTTAGAGAGGTTAAGTATGCTTGAATCCAGGCCATTTGGCTTCAAAGATCAAGATCTTGATTCCTGCTTTGCAATCCCTCTCCACCTTCTTCTTGCAAAAGGACGAAATAACAAACTCCCATATATTCACCACCAGCTTTAAATATTATCAACTCATGGTCAATCTGATTTAATCTATAACCCCAACTATTTCTCTCTTTTCGTACTATTTTGTAGCAAATACTAGACATCCTTTTATTCTCTGAAAATATTTCAGTGTTTATTATACCTCTACATATAATGAATGTTTTTAAAACAAAACTATAAAATCATATTCACAGAAATGTCTTAATATAAGCAAATAATCAATTTTTTTATTGCATCAGGATCCAAATAAAGTCCACAAATTGCAGTCGGTTAACGTTTGCTTTGCCTCTTTTGTTTGTAGAATCCCCTTGCGTATTTCTTTGCTCTCCTTCCCTTCCTCTCCAATTTTTGATTATTTAAAAAATATTTCTTCTATCATCCTCTTCCATCTCCTCTAATTTGGTGACTTCAATTACATAGATATAAGACAATTTAAGTTCTACTGCTGAGCCTCTTTTAATGTTATTGAATTTTTATTTTGTACTTTGCATTATTACGTCTTCAAGCTTACTAATATTTACTTTTGCAGTACCTACTTGTTCATAATTCCATCCATTGTATTTTTATCTCAGACGTAGTTTTCATCTCTCAATTTTTTATTTGTGTAGTTATAACATATTCCATGTTATAAGAACTGTATCATAACAACTATATGAATTCCTTGTATACTAATTCTAACATATATGTCAGTTCTGGGTTTCAGTTGATTTATTTTTCTCATTAGGGGTCACGTTTTCCTTCTTTTCATTCCCGTAATCTTTGATTAGAAACCAGACAGTGCAGACTTATCTTGTTGCGTACTGGATATTTTCACATTGCTACAATATTTTATTCTGAGTCATAGTTAAATTACTTAAAAACAGTTTGATCCTTTCAATCTTGCTTTAAAAAATGGAACCAGAGCTGTGTTTAATCTAGGGCTAATTATTTTTCACTACTGGGCAAAACCCTTATAAGTACTCTACCCAAAGCTGTGTCATTCATGAGGTTTTTCTGTCTGGTTGGTGGGGATATGCACTATTGCCCTGAATGTGTCTGGATATAGTTTCCTCTAATCCTTTCAGAAGGTCTTCCCAGAGCTTGAATAGCTTCCACACATGCATTTACTGATCAGTATTTTATTGAATACTCACATGGAGTCCTTTGAAGATTTCTGAGTTCTGTGTAACTTTCTCTTCTCCAGTAGTCTGTCTTATGAACTATAACTGCCTTGTTCTCTGTCTTAGTTTCCTTGGGCCACCGTAACAAATTACTAAAATTTGGTGACTTACAACAACAGATTATATATATACATATTCAAGTTTTAAAAGTTATATATCTTTTCAAACAAAAGCTATTAAAAAGGGTTTGGTGGTGAAAAAAAACCCCAAAAAACCAAAAAAACAAAAACAAACAAAAAAACCCTCCAACCAGTAAAGTTATCATTCAGAAGTGAAGGAAAAATAAAGAGTTTTTCAAACAAGAAAAAGTTAAAAAAGGGACTTCCCTGGCGGTCCAGTGGGTAAGACTCCACACTTCCACTGCAGGGGGCGCGGGTTCAGTTCCTGTTTGGGGAATTAAGATACTGCATGCCATGCAGTGTGGCTAAAAATAATAATAATAATAATAATAATAATAATAATAAAAAGTTAAAAGAGTTCATGATTGGGACTTCCCTGGTGGCACAGTGGTTAAGAATCTGCTTGCCAATGCAGGGGACATGGGTGCAATTCTTGGTCTGGGAAGATCCCACATACTGGGGAGCAACTAAGCCCGTGTGCTGCCACAACTACTGAGCCTGCACTCTAGAGCCCGAGAGCCTCAACTACTGAAGCCCTCATGCCTAGAGCCTATGCTCCGCAACAAGAGAAGCTACCACTGTGAGAAACCTGCGGACCGCAAAGAAGAGGAGCCTCTGCTCTCCGAAACTAGAGAAAGCCCATGTGCAGCAATGAAGACCTAACACAGCCAATAAATAAATAAATAAATAAATAAATAAATAAATAAATAAAAAAGGAAAGAGTAAAAGAGAAAATACCCATTTTTTTTTTTTAAAGAAAGAGTTCATGATTATTATACAGGCCTCACAAGAAATGTTAATGGGACTTATATAAGCTGAAAAGGCAGGGCACTAATGAGTAGCAGGAACACATATGAAAGAATAAATATCACTGGAAAGGTAAATATATAATAAAGTTAGTGGATTAATAACTTATAAAGCTAGTATGTAGGTTATAAGACAAAAGTTGTAAAAATAACTATGAGTATAATAAAGAATACACAAAATAAAAAGATGTAAAATGTGACATCAAAAGCATAAAACATGATAGGGGAGACTCATAATGTCGATATGATGGAACTAAATTGTTACCAACTTAAAATGGACTCATATCACTAAGCATCAGGGAAATGCAAATCAAAACCACAATGAGATATCTCCTCACACTTGTTAGAATGACTATTATCAAAAAGACGAGAAGTAACAATGTTGTTAAGGATGTGGAGAAAAGGAAACCTTTTTGTGCTATTGATGGGAATGTAAATTAGTGCAGCCACTATGAAAAATAACATGGAGGGTCCTCAAAAACATTAAAAATAGAACTACCACTTGATCCAACAATTCTACTCCTGGATATATCTGAAGAAACCGAAAATGCTAATTGGAAAAAATATATGCACCCCCATGTTTATTGCAGCATTTTTTGCAACCTAAATGTCCACCGATAGATGAATGAATAAAAAAGTTATGGCATACACACACAACACACACATACACACACATACACACACACACAATAGAATATTACTTGGCCATAAATAATGAAATCTTTCCACTTGCAATAACATGGATGGACCTCAAGAGCATTATGCTGAGTGAAATAAGTTAGACAGAGAAAGACAAAAACCATGTTTTCTCTTATATGTGGAATCTCTCTATATATGTGAAGCTTATATAGAGAGAGTGAGAACAGATTTGCAGTTGCAGATATGGGGGGTGTGGTTGAGGGGAAAAATGAGTGAAATTTGTTTTTTAGTTTAAATAAATTGAATTTAAAGTATAAAGCTGTGAGCTACTGAAAGAAAGGTTATATTCAGGAATGGATGGGTCCAAAACAAAGTGGTGCCACCTGAATTGATTCTGTATGCCGACTATAATGTGTATAAGTACTACAGAGACAGAGGGGGAGGACTAGGCATCCAAAAACATTTCTTTTCACACACACAGGTGCTGCTAGACGTTCAGAATTAGAGTGTATTTTAATCCCTCTCAGCTACTCCTTTCTTTTTCCAAACTACCAAAATGTGAGCTGTATTCTTCACTTCTCATTATGATCGTATGTTCTCTAATTAGCATAGATGCTTCATTGTTTTTTCCTTATATGGTTTACAAGCATGTCCAGTTGTGAAGAAGTCCCTTCCATCTTTTTCCATCTTCTCCTTCCCTTTTAAAAATACATGTTTCGGCTGTGCATTTTTGTGTTGATAAAATGTCCAAGTGTTGAATTACAGGCCTACCTCATTTTCCTGTGCTTTGCTTTATTGTGCTTCGCAGACATTGCATTTTTTTACGAATTGAAGCTTTGTGACAACCCTGTATCAGCTCCATTTTTTCCAGTTGCATTTGGTCACTTCAGTCACATTTTGGTTAATTCTAATGATAATTTGAACTTTTTCATCACTATTAGATTTGTTATGGTGATCTGTTATCAGTGATCTTTGATAATACTATGACTTGCTGAAGGCTCAGATGATGGTTAGCATTTTACCTGTAAAGTATTTTTTAATTAAGGTATGTACATTGTTTTTTAGACGTAATGCTATTGCACCCTTGATAGACTACGGCATAGTGTATACATAACTCTTATGTGCACTGAGAAATGAAAAAATTCGTGTTTGTTTTATTTTGATGTTTGCTTTATTGCGGTTGTTTGGAACCTAACGCACACTATCTCTGAGGCGTATGCCTGTACTGTATCAATATCTTCTAAAAGTCTGGATTTGTTTTTACATTTTGAAAAATATTTGAATAAAGCTTCATAATCACTGGTTTCCAAAACAAAAATTATCCTCAAAAACATCATAAGAATTAACCTAGATGTTATAGTATACTTGTGCCATAACCTATGTTGGTAGACACAGTTTTGTTGTTAACATAAATGTAAACTCATGATTTCACCCCAGCAATTTTGACAGGCTTTAACATGAGCATCATTTCACGATTCATTGATAAGAAGAATAGTACTTTTCTTACCGCTTTAAAGTCTCATTATGTGTCATTTATCCAAGGCCCTCTTACTCTACCATATGCCTAAATCATCATGGGATTTATTATTCTGTTTTGAAATCATCTGTTCATCATATCCCCTGTATTTTTGAGACTCATTTATTAGACTAAGCTCTTTGAAAGCAGGACCCATATGTTTTTATTTGTGTCCTTAGCACCTGGAACATTGAAGATGCATGTGTAAAGTCCTGAGAAAACACTGCTTCTCCAGAAATTTATCTTGTAATTCACCAGTAATGAAACTATATTTAACATAGCAGGGTTTGTCTCTTTAAGATAGAATCGAGAACACACCTTCAGTATTTCTCAGTCTTGTTATTCGTTTCTTTATAGTACTGGAAATCATTTAAAAAAGGTTTCTAAGAGAACTTAATTACAAGTGGGGAATTAGAGAAAATCATGTGTCAATGACACCAGAAAAGGGCAGTTATTTTCTCTGTTCCAGTTCGTGTATGCATGCAAAATGTTCTCGTCTCCTTCAATAAAAGAAAACAAAATAAAAATGACAAATACAGGACCTCCAATTTCTAACTGTATGGAACAGAACCACTAAAATAATTAAATAGTTCTTAAAAACCAGGTGTGGGATGCTTCGGTTTGATCTTAAGAATCAGAGAGAATTTTTGTATTAACTTAACAGGGGAGTAGACTCTGAAAGAAGTGAAAAAAAAATCTAGGATGTGTAGTGTTATTTTCTTCTGTATTAGCAGGAGGCTTTGACTGCAAGAGTATTAGTTAATGGATTTCTGTAAAAATATGTATGTACACATCAGCAGTGATGCAATTGGCCTTTGAAAATTAAGAAGTTCACCCTATTCCCCATTAGAATGGAAATCTGCATGTAATCATAATACACATCATAAAACTGAATGTATAAAATTGGGTCACAGGCTCTAATAGTAAACCTTTTTTGGAATAATACTTAATTCAGATAAAATTAAGCTTTTTCACTCAAAGTGAGATTAGAGTACAATCATATGTTAACCCTTCACTGCTCTGTTCCATTGCAGAAAACCTTTGAAAGTTCAACTGACTTTTATAATGACAGATTTGGAAGTCTGGATTTCATCACTTAGAGATTTATTTTATTTCATGCAAAAGCTACTGCAACATTAAATTAAGTGTTTTTATTACATATTTAGGTAAAACATCTGGAATAATTTCAAGATTTTATTTTATTTTTGTAATCCTTTTATTAACCCCCCCAGCTCCACCCCAAATTCTTTCTCCTTTTGTTAACTCTTTTATTAATATTGTATCCCGCATAGTCCCAGAATATAATCACGTTTTTTGTTCCCACATATTTTTATCATCATTTGGAAGTTTAAGGCAGACAGACCAATGATACATTAACCAGGAAGGAGCAGAAGAGTCTAATATTCTTCACCCAGTTGACAGCAGGAAATCCAAAGCAAAAAGTACTTCTCAGAATATGCTAACCTGTTTTATGCCACCGTATATTCTTTTTTTTAAATAAATTTATTTAATTTATTTATTGGCTGTGTTGGGTCTTCATTGCTGCAAACGGGCTTTCTCTACTTGCTGCAAGTGGGGGCTACTCTTCATTGTGGTGCACGGGCTCCTCATTGTAGTGGCTTCTCTTGTGGAGCACGGGCTCTAGGCGTGTGGGCTTCAACAGTTGCAGCATACGGGCTCAATAGTTGTGGCTCACGGGCTCTAGAGCACAGACTCAACAGTTGTGGCACACGGGCTTAGTTGCTCCATTGCATGTGGAAACTTCCCAGAGCAGGGCTCGAACCCGTGTCCCCTGCATTGGCAGGTGGATTCTTAACCACTGCGCCATCTAGGAAGTCCGTGCCACCATGTACTCTTAGAGCATATGGTTATGAGCAGGAACTCTGAAATCAGACCACCTAGGGATGAATCCAAACTATACCAGATAATGGCTGCGTGACATTGTGCAATTTACTTTATCTATCCTTCAGTTTTCTCACCACTAAACTTGGGATAATAGTGGTAGCTATGCCATTATGTTGTTTTGAATATTAAAGTTAATACATGTTAACCATTTAAAATCATGGTTGTTGCATAATAAGCTCCCAATAACTCTTAGCTCTTCCTAACCTGCCTTTGCATTGAGTATCCGCTGATGCATGCACTGTCCTACTTTGTACACTGTCAGTATTTTAGCACCTCAAGATCTGGGAAAATGGTTTTTCTGTGTTTGTGTGTCCCACACCTCGTGTTAGTCCTATAACAGTCATTTAGGAAATACATGTTTCAGATGTAGTCAGATTTACTGGACCAATCTATAGTGACCTCTTCATTCACTCTACCAGGAAGATTTTACAACTTCTTCCTTTGTGCCCACCTTATTTGCCGCACTGCTCTCTCATGAGTACTTTTAGCACTTTATTTGATGGCATATTAGCTCTCTATTGCTGTGTAGCAAATTATCCCGCAGTTAGGAGCTTAAATTCAGCACACATTAATTAGGTCTCAGTTTCTGCATGTCAGGAGTCCAGGTACAGGTTATTTGAATTCTCTAGTCAGGGTCTCACCACACTGAAATCAAGGTGTTCACAGTGGCTAGCACCTCATCTGAGGCTCAGCTTTCTTTTCCAAGCTCATTTCTTTTTGGCAGAATTCATTTCCATGCCATCGCATGGCTGATGCTATGTCCCATTTTCCTGCTAGCTCTTGGTGAGGGGCTGTTCTCAGTTTCCAGAGGTCACCCTTGGGTCCTTGTCCTATGGTCCCCTTCCCTCACATCATGGCAGCTTACTCCTCTAGGGCCAGCAGAAGAGTGCCTACTGCTGCTGCTTGTCTCCTTCAACTAATTAGGTCTGGCCCACCCAGGATTATCTCCATTTTGATTAACCTGAAGGCAACTGATTAAGCGCCTTAATTATATCTGCAAATTTTTCCATATCTGCAAATTTTTGCCATATTTTTAACATAATCATGGGAGTGATATTCCATTATGTTAAAAAAATCCAGTCTACATTCGAAGGGAGGGGATTATACAGTGTGTGTGTAATCTTGGAGGTCTTAACATGCTGTTTATCGCACTTAGTATGCTGTGAAATAATGCAATGGAAGAGTCACAGGCCAATTTCCATCACCTAGTACAGTATTTCCATCACCTGGTACAGTATACAAGGAATATTTGTTGGACGACAACAACAATAGGGAACAATTGAATGAATGAATGCATATTATTCTCATGGTAATTTGCCTGTGCTAAAGATAACTTATATGTTGCCAACACACATTGAAACCACTACGTTTGCTGAGATTTTGGACATTGAAATATGGTAAAAGTGGTCATTTTGAATTTTTTCCTGGCTTGATTTTAGGCAGCTTGTTATAGTCCTGTTTTTCCCCCATAAATCAAAACTAGTCAGAATTTTTGTGGCTTCTCTACATAAAAATTTACTAGAATCAGGTTATTTTTCCAAACACACCCTCAAACTATTATTGTCTGAAAACCCATATCAATCTGGACTCACAACCCCTTTGACTGAAAGTAGGGTTCCAGGATATTCTAGGAGGTGGCTGATGTCTAGTCGGTTTCCCCTCAGAGTATAAGAACTAGACATTTATGGATTTTGAAAGATGGGTTGCAGAAATAAATACATAACTATTATTTATTTGAATACTTCCTAAGAAACATCCAAATGGAACACAACTGAATGCAACTATGTTGATAATTTAAAATAGGGAAGGACTAGTTGGAGCATATAAATGATATGAATTTCTACTATGTCCTATGCCAGGTGCATGTGGCTGGAATCAAACCTATAAGTTTTAACGTTTCCTAAATTCAAAAGGGCTGTTTTAAATTTTTCATTTCAAAGTAGAATAGCATTTACGCATAAGGAGAATGGAGTATTTTAACTTCCCAGTTGTTCTGATCAGCTTCAGGAGAGTTCAGGAAAATACTAACTGCCTTTACAGTTTGCCCGTCTTCTCCCTGAGACATTTCTTTTGATCTGATTCATAGGTCAGGGTCACTATTATTGTTTTATATTTTGAGGGACATTCTGAATCTAAATACCAGTGGCATAGACCAAACTAATTTGGAACGAAGTTAAAAAAACAATAGCACTGTAACACAAATAAAAGAAAGGGCAATAGTGCATGAAAGTGCTTTTTATTCATGCTTTTGCATAATTTTTCTGCATAATTGGCAATTAACCTTTGTTGTCCCTCAGGTCCTTTACCTTCAAACTGATTTCCTTTCCGAATGGGGGGGACATTGATTTTTTTTTTGAAGTGCCTCCATTTTGGCCCTTTTAAACTTTGCCCAGTGAGAATAATTAGTGTTTCCACTGAAGACTATACATTAGGAGTTCATTCATACTAATCTGCACATAGAAGAAGCCACTTGGGTAAAAATCAATTTTCTAGAAGGGTATAGGTTGCATCATGACTTTTTGCTTCAGGATCTTTATCGCAAAGATTTTTAAAGAGGGACAGCTATGAGGTTGCCTGCAATACTTTTAAGAAACATGGATATTTAGAGAGATCTAGACTCCGCATCTTCTTATCCACCTTTACTTATTTGAAAATTTTTCTTCCAGTAAACTCAACACTACATGACAAATAAGTACATCAAAGTTTCTTGAAAATCCTATAAAATTACTTCATTTCTTAGGTCTTCCCTTGGAACCTTAGCCAAACTGGTTTAGAATAGATTTTTAAATAAGCTTGAAAGCTTGAAGGAGTAATCTTTAGTTATCTCCATAATGCATATATGGGGCTAATCCCATTTCCAAGTGATTCTTGAAATGATTACTTAATCTGTATTTTTGAACTGCTTTGGCAAACAGAAATACAAGTTTGAGGCATATAGTAACTCAGAAACCTCTTACTAATAATACAGCTCGTTGTGTTAGGTCTTTTTCTTGAAAAAAAATATTTTCTAGGATTTCTCATGACTAAACCAGTACTCCCAAATATTAGGTGCACATAAGATCACTTTATTATTATTATTTTTTAAACAATGCCTCTGCCTCGTCTTTACACCATATCAAAATTAAATAAGAAATTCTGCAGATAAGGCCAGGTATTAGTATTTTTTAAAAGTTTCCCAGAAGCTTCTAATATGAAAATAGGATTTATAATCATTGGAATAAAAAGAATGATTTTGACATGTGTGCAAACACAGTCGAAAATCACATTATAATCTGTAGGTCCACTTTTGGGTAGTGATTTTATCAAGGATATCTGTAACATTTTCTAAAATATATTAACTCAGTGAATCCAGGAAGACATCGGGAGAAGGTAAGATGTTTTATATGCAGCCTTAAGGGTGAGGCAAGTCAAGAACAGAGTCTGGGGCTCAGATGACTTAGTTATGAGAATCCTTTCTCGATATTATCCAAATACAGTGATTTATCGTAAATAAAACTACAGGGATGCACAAAAACTGGATGCAATTCAATACGTCTAGCTTGGTGGTCTCCCAACTGAGACGCACACATTTCTGAAAGTACACCAAGACTATCTAGGCAGACAGTCTTTAGAAAATAACTTCCCAGACTGTCAGCTTCCAGGCATACTCTTCCCTACAATGTATCTTCCAGAGAATGGTATCCACACTCTGCTGCTTCTCCTTTCACACCTCTTCTCTTGTTGTACTAAAGACAGTCAACCTCTCACACATCCTGACGCTTGCTCTCACAGTGCATTGACCTGGTGTGTAAAATACCAGGTGGCAAAAAAAGAAAAAAGTGCTATTCAAGAATGCAGAGCTCCTGAGTAAGAGTTTCTGGAAGTAAAGCAAAGCAAGGAGACGTTCTGCAAAAATAGTGGCTGGTTTTATACAGGAAACACTCATGGCAAGATAATGTCTAATTCTTTTTCTTTCTATCTATCTATCTATCATCTATCTATCATCTATCTATCAATCTATCATCTATCTTCTATCTACCCATCCGTCCATTAGGTTTATATTTTAGAAGTGTGATGACTGTCATATAGAATTGTATTAACTCATTTATTGTTATTGAAAAAAAACTCATATTTTCCATATTTTCTACAGAAAGTCTGACCTTAACAATGAGGTCTAAGTTACTGTTGGAATTATGTGGCAGCAGACATTCTCCACAAACTGAATGAACTCAATTAGCTCCTCCAAATTTTGATGAAGAGATATTTAAATTACATATACAGACATTTCATGGCAAAATTCATATTTTATTAATATTAATCTTATGAAAATTGTTAAAATGTCAACCTAAAGATGTACTAGTCCTTACTACATCTTCAGGTTGTTTTACAAAAACTGAAGACCACTGGACTTAGCTCATGCTACCTTTGGGGACTGATTGTGATGGCATTTCGGGGTGTCAATAAAGTGTATAAATAAATCCAAGTGAGATGGACTTTTGCTAAAAAATAAGGGTTTTTTAAGCTTTGAGCTTGCTAAAGAATATCTAGCGTGTTGCTGGCATACGAGGACTGGGCAGTGAAAATTAATGAAATGCTTATCAGTCAGTGTACCCATCTGTTTTAGTTAGTTGCATCTACAAGGAAGGAAACATCAAAGTGCATTTTCCTGAGTGAATGCCTTTAAGAATTTGTTTGTAGATAGCATTTGAGGCAGTCTACTGGGCAGCAACGTTGCCTTATTCAAGTAGGCAACATGTTGGCTTCCCCTGGGTACTTTGCTTCCTCTGGAATCTGCTACCTCTTACTTGACAGTTTTGTACAGAAGACCTTAAGCGCCAGTGCTGGGAGTTTGCTCAGAAACTGGGGCAACTTTCTCTCTCCCCTTTATGTTAATGCTGTTAAAACTGTTTTCAGCTATTTGTATAATTTTGTAGAAATGGTACTTTGCTTTTATTTATTCTCGTCCTCTTTCCACAGGCTGTGGAGCTGGGCCAGGATACACATTTGAACAGTAAAGATTAAGCTTTATTCAGAACCATCCCTGCTCCGCAGTAGTCCCTAAGGACGAGTTCTCCTGTTGTAGCTTCCTTAGTCCTTCTTGCAAATTGGCTAACAGATAAGGCTTGGCTGCGGGAAGACTGTTAGACACATGCCTCTGAATCTCAGTGATAGACAGAAATTGGGTATAAATTGTGAGCCCCATGACATACATAAAGAATCTAGAATAGTGGATGGCATATAGTACAGGCTCAACAAAATTAGGGTTTTTTCCTTCATGATTTCACTTTTCTACTGTGAATTTAAAATTATTGTAGGAAAAAACTTTCAAAATGAAGCACACATGTAGCAGCATCATTTCTAACAGCAAACATCAAACACAAAGTAAATGTTCAACCACAACTAAATGGTTAATTTTGATGACACAATTTTATCCTTTATAATGAGTATGCTGACCTTTTTAACGATAGGAAAATACATAGGCTATAATTTGAGTACTAAAGCAGAATTCTGAATTACAAATATGTTATGATATCAAATACATGTATAAAGAAAAGCATGAATAGAAACATTTCAGTTAATAGTAAGATTTCACTGGGTAGTGAAATTTTGCATGGCTACTTTTATCATCTTTGTAGTACTTGAGAATATCTTCCAAAAATTCCAGAAGGAAGACATATTATCTGTGTGTTGGAGAATGAATAATTTGATTAAACAAAAATCCTAAAAGCAGCCTATTTGCTGGTATTTTCCAGAAGGAGGAATTTTCCTGGTAATAAGTTCTTAGGAAATCTTTTACTGAAATATTCACCTTTCTTCCAACTCCTCAGCTATCTTTAGGACAAGCATAGTGGATATATTACTTTAAAAGTCCTCATTCCCTTAGCCCATGCCTAATTTGGGAGAGGAAGGTACTTTCCAGGCTCCTCAAAATCTTACTTCATCTAATAAGCTGTTTTTCTATAGGACTTTCTATTTCTTTTTTCATGATTAGAAGTCTCATCTTGATTCCTAGGTACCTCATTATCATTTCTAAACAAATCACTTTCACTGAGGTACACAATATTTTACAATCAGGGCTTGCCTAATTTAAACCTTTTTTTTTTTTAACAACAATCCTTATTCAAGGACATTTGAACTATTCGTTAGTTATACCCTCTTATGGAAGGAGGCGTCTTCTTATTTTGAAATCCATCTCCTGAATCTAATAAATTCTGTCTCTTCCTCAAAGAGTAATTGACAACTATAGATGGAAAGATACATATTTCCCTGATCTTGGTCAAATAGCAAACTTAAACTTGGCTGCCAGATATGATCAATGCAAGCCTGCCTGCCAAGGTACAATCAAAGACTCATGACAGGCTACCTGGTTCTCTAGCCCCATCCTCACTTCCCAAGTGTGTGTAGGCATGTCTCTGCCTGTCTCTTCTCTTTTGTCCTTCCTTTTAGAAATCCATCTATTTATAATAAACCTTAAATCATTATGAATTTATCTCTGAAGCTCTCAGTGCCTGAGACTTAGAAACAAACTAATTTCCTGCTAAGGAAACCAAGCTGAATAATAGTGGCTTTAGGTTAATAACATAGTTTTTGTAGTCACTGTTCCAAAATGTTTAAATACATTCACTAACTGAAATAAATGACATCAATTTATAAATAATGTTCCATAACCAAGAATTATCATTTTTTATTGAGTGATTAAAAAAATATGTTAGCCTGTAGGTCAGCTGGGTCTAAATAATATAATGTCTCAACTGAATGAAAACATATATTTTTGTTGCACTTTACAGGTTATCAGTAGAGAAAGGAATATGGAAAAAACCTAAGTGGATTTTTCTGGGTTTTTGAAACTCAGGGTACCTATCGACATGAAGGATTTACTTATGGTCTATGGAGCAGAGGTTTTATGTGGTTGCCTGGGGAGAAAAGGCAGAGGAGACATACTAAAGTGGAGTACACGATGGACACTGTTCTCTAGCCCAACTACAAGAAATAGAACTGATGCCTCACAGAAAGAAAGATGCTTCTGGAATAAATGTAAGCGGTCTTCATTCTCTAGAATCCATTTAAGACTCAGAGGAGAAGGTGATATTGCTTCGAGACAGAGGTAAATGACACAACACATGGCTTGCTGGTGGGAGAGACTGCTCATTTATGCATGAGATGCAGCGTCACAGTGAAAATGGAAAATAACCCTGCAGCATTTAACAGCTATGGTATTGCAGCTTTAGGTGGCACTGGGAAGCGGCTCTCTAGTTGGGAAGGCAAATAGTGTTCCCCTGGAGAGCAGCAGCTGCAGTGCCAGCAAGAGAAAGGACATGGGCCAATGTTTGGTTACAAGCATGTGTGAGATGAGCCTGGGCTTCTCAGAAATACCTGATGAGGCTTCATCGTCACAGAGATCTGAGAGCTTGTGGTATCTTACATAAACACCTCATTCCTGAGGCCGATGGGCACTGATTTTGCACAAAAATCTGGTGAAAACCTGATTTTTTCAATCTTTGTAGTCCTATAGTGACTGCAATAATGTTCTCATGTCAGTACAAGTGAATTATATCTCAGAGAGAGCAGTAAGTTGTGCATTCTCACCGAGTCACCAGATGGTAGGGCTGGGTTTGAAACTCAGCCCTTTGATTGTAGATCCCAGATGTTTTCACTGCACACACTAGATCTTTACTTAAAGGTTTTCTGATTGAAAGACAGAGATGCTATATCTACATATTCTAGGATTATCTCTAGGATTAATTCAGGCCTATTTCCTTCTTTGGTATGGATAAGCCCTTTACTCTCCCCGAAAGGAATAGCAACGGTGGTTATAATGCACGTAAGTAAGACATTCGTACGTGTACATTTTCAAGGTCAAGACAATCATACATTTTCAAGGTCAAAACAAGTAACCAATTTAAATCGAGGGAAGTGAGGAATTACATGTGCAGTTTAGCGCAAACATAAGACTCTTGCCTGTCACCCCTGTTTTCCACTGTGCTCCACTGAGAACAGAATAGGACTGTTCTCTTGTTCATCATGGCACCTCTGATTTTCAGGACCTTGTTCACTGCCAACTTCTTTGAGACTGAATCTGGGGAACCATTGAAACCACATCCTTCACTTTCCACAAATATAGGAATTTCACATATTTTAAAAAGCACAATTATATTATGCTGAGCCAGGGCCAGAAATATTTTTTAAATTAATATGTAACTGAAGAAGCTGAGTCTGAAATATGACGAGTTTGGTGCAAGGTCATACAGTTAGCAAGAGACAGAGTTGGCAATATCCCTTAGGATCTAGTCAGAGCCTTCTGTATCTTCCTGGACACCAGCATTCAGTTGAGTCAAACTACCCATCTGGCTAGAGAAAAGAAATGCATTCAGGGAAGTTCTTTCTGTATCCCAAGAAGTCTTTTCATTAAGGGGTTTTTATTAACAACATCAGTTGTTACAAAAATCACAAATCACACACCCAAGAGCTTCCTGACTTAGAGCACCACCCTTTCTCTAAAATTCAGAGTCCAAGAATTGTGGCGTGGCCTTCTGATTCTTTCTATACATAGAAAAGTTAGCATTTTGATACTTTGCTTGTCCACTTTTTTGTGTTTGTAGTGTCACAAGTGCAAGGTTGCTATTTTCCCGGAGAATGTTGCAAGATTCATTTCATTGGCAAACAAGGCTTTAACTGTGATGATCTTTTAGTGGCTCAGTAGGGCCAATAAGAGTCCTTGATGAGGTAAAATGAAGGTTTATAATAATCTGTATTATTTGTTTTGTTTTACATACTCATCAATTTGTGGGGAGAGGGGCTATTAAAGAAGTATATTAAATGCAGTTAGCATTCCCAAAATCCATTGCCACTTCTTCTAGCAAGAATCTCAATTTTCACTTGAGAAAGCTACCCCCTTCAACTCTGAACTCATGCTGCCTAATGGAGTTTCATTCCACATGACCTAGGTCAAGTTAGGAAGTGCCTTGCATTTTCCTGGCTGGTGATTGGTTTAAGCATGGTAGCGACATATCCCAATTCTATCAGAATGACTAGGAATTTTGTGAGCTCATCTTGAAAACACAAGTACTTTTTGCTGATGATGTTAAACATGAGAGAGTATGAGACGGGGCCTGTTATAGACATATTGTCATCGGGAAGTAATAGTTTATGGTACCAGGGAACCGCCAAATGGAGCCTGAGACTGAAGCCAACAGAGAGAAGGCAGACTCATGGGAGAACCTAAGTTCTAGTGGCTTTGTTTGAGCCCTGAACCAAGGCTCTTAGATTTTCACTTATTTGAAATAGGATATTTTTTTCCTAAATCGTCAAGTGTGTGTAGTGTGTGTGTGTGCGTGCACGTGTGTATGTTCTGGTTAAAAATAAGTAGTCTTAACTCATAAAATAAGGAAACTAAAGTTCCCTACAGGTTAGATAAATGTGTGCTTATCCATCAACGCAAATTTCATCACACCTGATGGTTCCTCCTCTGGAAAGAAATATTCTAATTGGTGTATATTTTGGTTAAGTGGTTGTCATTCTGAGATACTCTTATCTTGTTATTCCATTTCAGGTTATCTGCTTTGGAGTAGACAAATTATAATTTTTAAAAGATTTTATTTCTCAGTGTTATTAACACTGGAGCAATTTATTAAAGTTATCGCCAGCAATTTTCAGAAAATTTGAAGAAATAATTTAATTTTTTATTAAAAATTCTACACTAAGAGGGTAGCAGTAACTTACATTTGCCAAACATTTATAAGGAACTCTCATGAGAAAACATTTCTTCCCATTCAAAGAACAAAACATAATACATAGCTAATTTTAGAATCTACCCAACTAGATATGTAGTAAATGTTGCTTATATTTATAAATCCATGGACTATATTTGGTTGAAGAGACTGTTTATAGGTTCTTCGTGGAAAATCACTATTAGAGTTTTGGGAATTCTAGGTGAATCTGAAGGAAGACAAGAGAATGTGATATAATTTAGGTTATTTTCTCTTAGTAGCAGCTGTGAACTCTGTGCCTAGGTGGAAAGGGATTGAATTATGCCCTCACTGCCAGCCTCAGTCCTAGGAACCACAGCATCCTTAGAGCTCAACAGTCTTCACCAAAGGTAGCACTGAAATTAACTTGCTTGTTTCTTCTATGCTTGAAATTGGAATATGATGGGATTCTAAAGGAGAAACAAGTTCTATACAACACAAACACACTTCAGGTGGAATGTACCCATGGATAATCTGGATAGATCTAAAAGAAACAAGAATCTTAAGGTAGTTCCCCTAAAAAGAAAAGAAAAATCTCTACTTGCTCCTTGGAAAATTGTCCCTTTTCTGGGACTCAGGTTAAACATTTGATGCTTTAGCTGTTTCAATAATTTCCAAAGCTCTCCATAATACAAAGTACAAGAACCGCAGGGAAGCTGGTACATTGCATACTTCTTTAGGATGAAGCAACAAAGTGCCGTGATCTACCTGAGAAATCGCAGCTCTGTCACCGTGTTAGTTGTGTGATAGAAACTTCCTGAGTTTGACGGCATGTGGGAAAATCCTTTAAAAGCCTTCAAGTGTAATTGCTAAAGTGTTCACTGATCCAAGATAAATTAATGCCCTTGGAAAAGAGAATGATACTTATGACTTAAAATATATTTTTGCCATTACTATAAAATGAGTTATTTCTTATGTGCACTTCCTCAATTTCTAAAACAATAATCTCTGAAAACACTGAAAAGCTCCAAATGAAGAAAAAAGTTTATAATCTTATCACCTAGAGGTAAGTATTTATAATATTTTCTAGTTTGGCCTCAGTCTTTTTCTTGTTGTACCTCCATTGTAAATGAGCTTCACTGTGTGACAGCTTGTATGTAAAAAAACTAAAGTGATATGTGTTGTGCATATTATTTTGTATTCCGTTTTTCTTTACATGAGAAGACCCAAGTTAATGAACATCAGTTGATCACATGATTTTAATGGATACTTAGTACATATACATACGTATTCAAACAATCATATATTGTTGTATGCTTAGACATTTCCAAAGTTCTCCATAATATGGTAACCATATTAAGCATCCTTCCTTTTTCTGATACTGAAATTTTTTTTATAAAATTTAAAACTGAATTTTACAGTGTCAATCAGAGATCAGTGATGTTGAATTTCAGTAGGAATACCCCAAGAAAATTTTCACTCTTGATTTGTTGATCAATTTGCTTCTCCTATTAGTATATAGTAACTGGTTGATTATTTGCTTATTTCCTTCACTAGGCTATAAGCTCTTTGAGGGTAAGGACTGTGTGTTTTTTTCAGCTCACCATCATATCAGAAGCAGCCCTCACAGTACATGGCACATTGCAAGGGCTCAGTACTTATTATTGAGAAAGTGAGAAAAACATAGACTAAGTTTTCTAAGACAATAAGAAATATGACAGTAAGAATATTTCAGTGGCAAAATCGCATGTTGAGACCTTCTATTTTTCCGATACTACATTTTAAGTACCTTTTGTATTTAACACGAGTCAATGATGTATTATAATTTATATTATAGATGAAGAAATATAATCAAGCACCTTAAGTAACTTAAGTTTACAGAGACAGTAAGTGAAAATTCATGATGCAGCATACATATGGTTATCTAGTTCAAAGTCCATGTTCTAAATGACCATGTGGTAGTAATGGTTTCCAATTATATTAGCGTACCTATTTCCAAACTGCCTCAAAAGATCTAAATTGATATTTTTTACTAAATGTTTCTATATGCAAGTAGTTTTCATAAACAGCGAATGAAATGAAATTAGACAAACTTTTCTCTTGGAGAACACTGAAAGCATTTCCTACACTATTGTGCATAGCAAACCATTATCCTTCCTCTTTCTGCACCTACCCTCCTGGTCCCCCAGCTGCCTCCTTTTCAAAATGTGCTATAATGGTACTGTTACATATCTTACTGAATCTACATTCTTTGGGAGATACATTCTTGTGTCTCTAAGGCTGGAATGTAACAGAAATGAAATGCTAACTTTTTTTGTTGCAACTTTTTTCTCTCTCCTTATCTTCTTAAATCTTCTTTCATTAGAGCATAGGTGTATATAATTTAAAACTCTGTCTCTGGTTCTGACCACACAGGAGGCCTGCCTCCAATCCCACTGAGAGTCTCTACATTTTTTCACTTAGCATAAACATATTAGGGTTGTTAAATTTACATAACCATAAAATCGACAGCCAAATGGGTGGAATTAGCAGAAACAGCAAGTGCGTGATTCATATCAAATCAACATAGTTGGGTTTGCTTATTATTTGCATATACAGGGTGAATATCAAAACCTCTAGAAAAACTAGCCACAGATAGGAATTTCCCACTGTCCAGTATCAGAACCATGAGCTTTCCATGTCTTGTGTTACTACCCCCACTGCAGGGTTTTAGGTTGCCTCTGTACTCTTTGAAAGTTTCAAGATTTGCTCTAATGAATCCTCTGGATTTTTCTCTGACAAGAGACCTTGGCAGCAAGATCCAGTCAACAGTATTGGTCTAAGAGGTTCATGGTAAAGAAAAATCATCCACAAATGCAAGGCGACCAATGGACCTAGCCAGGTCGACTGATGAACCATTGCAAGCACATACCTCAAGGTTAAATTCTGTGACCTTTTGTCCTTACCCTTATTCCAAAATAATGTGTGTAGGGGGGTATTAATAGAAGGTTTAATCAAGATTTATTAGATAATTTTATATTGAATAAAGTTAATGTTGAAGAGTCCTATAAAATATGTTATTTGAACAAGTTGCCTGTGATTAGTTTCCACATATTACTTCAAAGCTGGTAGAGGGAATGCAACACAGTTCACTGTTTGGTTCCTAGATCTCTGTTGTTTGACTTTAATATGCCTACTAGTCTAAGAAGGCTTGGTAAAGGCAGTTCTGGGACTGAGTAACCCCTCTCTGGAAGGCCTCATTATTTTGTAAATGTGCTAGGCATTTTGGGAGACTACATCCACCTCCCCTCAGGGGAAGGCTTTCGGTGGGTGACTCTCACTAGCTCGTCTAAGCAAGTAGGTAAAAGTTCTGTTGTTGGGAATTATACTTGTCTCTTCCCACAGAGTAGCAAGATTTAGACCTGACTTAACTCATATTGGAAAGTTAAGGACCATTTTGTTGGTGGTTTCAAGGGTGTGTGAAACACTGTGTTGTAATACTCAGAATCTCATTTCGGACTGAAGCACTAATTTCCACAGCTGCTGAGAGGGCTGGTTACTGCAAGCTTGTGTCTGGGTCCAGAAGTTCTCCTTCTGGAGATGATCTCAGTTCGAGACAGCCATTTTGCCCAAGGTCATGCCCCCTTCCTGGAGTCAGGCCTCATTCAATGACTGGTTGATATGGGGATGGTGGCCTACCATCCTCACCCAATTAGGGCCACTCTGCAGTGCCATCCCAGATTCAGTACTCTGTCCAATCTCTTTCTCAGAGTCTGCTTCCTGGGGAACCAAACATGTCCCAAGGACGCAAGAGAAAAAGAAGGCAGTAGGTTTCCTTTGGTTCTACAAAGCAAGCGATCTCTCAATTAGTCAAAAAGACTTCTCTAAATTGGCCAATCTACATGAGAAGTGATATGTATTGGGATTTGGGTCCAAAGTCTGAGTCATAGACAGAATTCATCAACTAGTTAATTTCTCTGCACAAATATTTTCCCAGTAGATATCATGAGAAAAAAAGTAGCTGAAAAATGGAGAGAATAGAAAACTTTTGGATGTTATAGCAGTGATGAGAAATGTTGATGTTGCTTTTAGCACATACAGTCACCACCCCCCCGGCCCCCCTGCCATACACACACACACACCATTCAAGTAAAAGGTACTATTTGCAGTAATCCATTTTTTCTCTTCAGTGTGTACTTTCTGTTCCTCTGTATGGAACATCCTCTACATCTCAGCTCCATCTTTCCTTTAAAATCTGTCCCATTGTGGTGTACCCCCCAAAAAATAATAATAAAATAAAATAAAATAAAATAAAATAAAATCTGTCCCATTGTGACCCCTTCTAAGATGGGTTTGATGCTGTGTTCCTATATTTCCAGAGCATCATATACTCCAAAGCCTAATGTAAATGTGTTTTTATATCTGTTTACTGTGTCTCCTCCACTAAACTATGATGTCTGCCACATCCATTTCTAGCCCCCATACCATGTCTGAGAGTAAGCATGCATTCTCTTGAGATAGACTCTTTGTGAGAGTGAAATTTGCAGCTCCTTATATATTCCCTGTAGATACTGTGAATTCTACAGATGATGATTACTCAGTAGTATTAGAGAGCTCTAAATATCTAAAAATATGATACCATGTGGTATATTCTCCAACCAAACATTCTGAACATCAGTTGCTTACTATTAAAATATTGTCATGCTTTTCTATCCTTGTGTTCTCAACTATGTCATTGAGCTCTTAATTATAAACTATTTTCTTGGTGTACTTTATTCTTCAGAATAAATTGTAAGCTTTTTAAAGGCAAGGTCAGAAATTTTTACTCCACTTTCTTACTACATTTGACTAGTACCACGTTAAATCCATACCAGAATTTTCATTTCGTAATTTATTGTCTGACCAGATGTAATGGGATATCTTTTATTTTCTTTCATAAATATAAATATCCAAATTATTTGTACTTTTAGGATAACTAAGAATCTTATTTTTGTTATTAGCAAAGGGAAAGTGGCTTTGGTATAAACATTTTTGTTAAGTTTCTACAATCTCCATTTATTTCACCAAGACAAAATGGTCATAGATAAAAGCTACTTTTTTACTAAAATTTGCCAGTTATTTCTTACAGGAAAAATATTGCTAATTATATTAGTTTTCATGAAAAACCTCATTAGTAGCAATTTTATTTTGTAATTTATCTAGAAGTCTATCTATGAATACTGAAATGTGAAGGCTTTAATATTCTTCTAATTTGCTTCCCTAATTACAGTAAATATCATTAGCAGTGATTTCACATACTCAGACCTTTAAGATAATTATATGTGAGCTAGTCTGATCTTTATTTTGGCATTACTTTTAAGGAACCAATGCAGTGAGAAAGTATAAACAGGTTGTAGATGTGACTATACATACTATATTTATGTTATGAAAGAACAAGTGTTTTAAGGGTCTTAAAGCTTTCAGTTACTCTTTACTTATACAGAGAACAGATATTACCCACATACAAAAGAACCAAGAATCTGGATAAAAGCAAAAATAGACTCTGAGCAGCCAGATTAGAAGTCACATATTTTCACATTCATAAGTCACCCTTTAAGACAGTCACTGCAAATCTATTCACACAATTTAAAAGGTTCCCTTGCTTAGGGTCCCAGTTACACTGCATAGAAGACACCACAGCATAATGAGTAGAAGTACCTCTAGAAGCAGCTGAATCAGCAGGAGAATAAAAATTCCAACTGGCAGGCAGACACCAAGTTGGGGGATCATAAGTAAGAAAAGGACAGGTATAGGTATCTGAATCCAGGAGGAGTCATTTAGTGCTGTTAATGTAGAGGAAAACAAATATAGAAACATAACTGGTTCTGTATTTGATAAAATACCATATATCTGCCTACTGGTAACAAACAATTACTGATGATAGAATTTTACATTAAAAAAGTGATTTTTTAATAGATGCTCAGAACTAACAGCGTCAATTCTGATTGGATATTCCCATTTCCCTACCAGTGTTGGACAAGTCTCTAGTATTATCACGGCTGTGTTGACTCTTTTGACCTTTAAGTAAAATCTCTACTGCAGTTGTAACAGGTTGCTTTCTGTTGCAAATAGAATTACCTAAAAAGCAGATTATCTTGGTCCTCATGCTTATTATTCCAACTACCACATAGGGCGACAGGATAAGTTCCAACTCAACAAGAGGTAGTATGTCTCACATGTACAATGCGAGAGGTAGGTAGATGTTCTCCAAAGAATCATGCTCCCAGTATATTAGAATATTTGCTAGGGAATGGCTCCTTAGCCAAGGACTCATCCCCCTCTCCCTGCTTCCAGTACTTTTCCCTTCCCCCCACCCCCGACCTCCTTCATATCTTGCTCCCTCACTTGTGTTCCTTCCAGGCTGAAGTGTACCCAAGTGTGCTTGCTCCATATTGCTGTACTCCCATTTCCTATTCACATTCCTAGATACATGGAATACAGCAGAAGCACCAGTGAGTACTTGAGACACAAATAGAAAGCATCTGGATGTCTGAATCTCCATGTGGAAAACCAACTACCACCCAGAAATAGAAGCATTGTACCATCACGTGTGAGTGAGGAATATATTCTATCGTGTCAACACCGTAAATTTGAAATTTACACCATAACGTTTGGGATTTATTTCTTAAAGTAGCTGGTGTTTAACTAATACTCATTCTATTTAATTAGAAAGAAGATCTTTTTTTCAGAAGCTGTGAGCCAACTTCTCATAAGCAATTTGCAAAGACAGGGGTACAGGCCCATGCCCATAAAAAGGTAAACAGGATTATAGATTTAAAATAGCGTCAGGAAATAGGCTAGAGATAACTCATTTCTAACATTCAGTACAGCTTCTAAACCCTCCAATATTAAGTTCAGGCTACTCTCATCTTTATAGATAGAACAACCAACCAGTCGTGTCCAAAGCCCATGTTAAACCTGTTCTAGATCTTAATTATCCTGCATAACATCTCCCAGTTGCTGTCACTAGAAACATGAGAATAAGCTTTAAAACTTCCTCTTCATATTAACCTTTCTTTTCCTGCAGGCCCTATAAATGCAACCTTGAGTTTTCTGACTTTCACAATTTCAATGCTTTTTTTTTTTCTTTTTCTTTCATTTGACTATTTCAGATATTCTTCTAACTCTGTCATTCTCTAGCTGTGACTTTTTGGATACGTTACTAAAGTTCTCAGGCTTTTGTCCTTACCTGTACAATAAAAGAATTTGATCCAACTATCTCTAAAATGTCTTCCATCTGCAAGCAATAGAGAATGTTTTTTAATGTGTATGTGTATTTGTATATAGCAAATTTATAAAATATCAAACCCCTTTCCATTAGTGTCATGTTGATAAATGTCATCTAGCTCTTCAGTAGGGATACTTTCTGCTCTAAGTATTCCTGGATGATTGTGTAGATGGTTTTTATTTCCTGTCCTTTTCTCTTTCACTGTACTCCAACCTTAATCAGAGGCAGTTGTTAAACTTTCATGGCATTCACATGTGCGTTTCCAACAATGTAAAGTGTTGATCAAGGTTAACAGTATTGTGAGCCTACACACATACTTATATGCCTCCATCTCGCATACACACACACATCCACTGGGAGTATGTGCTCTTTCTCTTCTGCCTTTGAGCAGAAAATTTTAAGCAGGGCTAAATAGAGTCATTCAACTTTTTCTGTCATAAAAAGATTAAATTATGTTAAACCTCATCCAGAAAATTAAATTAAACAAGAACACTTTGTTGCCCAAGCAACAAAATGCTTTCTTAAGAATTTGTAATTGGTTTTCAGTTTGTGATACTTGGACCTGCTTACAGAGGGCTCTCCAGAAACACGTTGCATGTTTAAGTGGCTCAATCCAATGAAGTTCTACCATTGAGTTCTTGAGAAAATAAAGTGCTTAGTACTTAGACCATAGAAATGAGTGTACAGTTGTTTACTAAGAATGAAAGACTTTGGGCTACTGAGATAAGCACAATTAAGCACTGTATTTAATGGATAACTCAGCCAAAATGGAAGTAAAGTAGCCACCAAGGTAAACTATTGTTTTTAAAATTAGAGTCTCCAACTCTTTAATTAATTAATTTATTGGTTGATTGGCTGTGTTGGGTCTTCATTGCTGTGTGCGTGCTTTCTCTAGTTGCAGAGAGTAGGGGCTACTCTTCGTTGTGATGCACGGGCTTCTCATTGCAGTGGCTTCTCTTGTTGCACAGCAAACAAGGAGCATGGGCAAAGCCACTGGGAGCACAGGCTTTAGTATTTGTGGCACATGGCCTCAATAGTTGTGGCTTGCGGGCTCTAGAGCACAGGCTCAGTAGTTGTGGCACGTGGGCTTAGTTGCTCCATGGCATGTGGGATCTTCCTGGCCCAAGGCTCAAACCTGTGCCCCCTGCATTGGCAGGCAGATTAACCACTGCACCACCAGGGAAGTCCTAAACTATTGTTAAGATGTCAAGAAATAACACAAAGTAGTTTCAGTCAACAGGCTTTCAATGAAAATCAGAGTAAAGAGAGAGAGTAAATAAAAAGAAGCATGAAACAGTATGAATCGGTTGAGTATTTTCTTTTGACTATTAAAAATGCTGCATTGTTTGATGACTTACCTTAGGTAGTTGGTTGAAATGACGTTATAACATTGTATTGGCAGTCATGCCTCCAGGGAGGTTTGCAGACATTATTTTGGGAGGCATGAAGAGGCCCATCTCTTTGAGAAAACTTTGTGTAAATTCCTCCCATTTTATAGATGGAGTTAGGCTTTGTTGAATGGAATATATTAATTGTAGGAAAAGACATGTAATATGCCAGAAATTTTAGAAAGCGAACATTGTTATTCCTTGATTTTTAAATCCCTATCATCTCACATCAAATAGTAACAATGTTATTAGCAAGTCAAACTATCAAGAGTAAACTTTATACAATGAAAAGTAGACAGGAAAACATAACATGTTATGACAATCTGGCAATTTCAATGTTTAAGCATGTACAAGTTAATCAATTTTCGTTTATACTTCTCTTGGCTGAACTGAAATATTTAATTTTGATTAGTGATTTCAATACATGGAGGCAGCAAGAGAAAGTGCGAGCTTCCTTGGAATCTCACCTCTACCTGCTCTAGGATCTTGGGCCATGATAAAGTCAATTTTTTTATGTTAAATATTCACCACGGTCCAGACGTGATTATATTATCTTGTTTAAGACTCCCTACAATCTTATGCAGTGGTTACTACTACTAGACCCATTTTAAAGACTAGAAAGTGTAGAAGGGTTGTCAGTTTTTCTGGGATAAAAAGTTAACAAAAAGAAAAGGTTGGGGGCGGGGCAGTAGAGAAGTGGGTATCAAACTGCCTTCATGTCACTGTTTGATGTCACTCTGACAAAAGGGCTTCTGCCTGTATAATATGTAGATAAGCCTCCCCCCTTCTACAGTTGTGTATATCCCTTCACCCTGCTTTATTTTCTTTCACTACACTCCTGCTGTGTAACGGTTGGCTCTTCTCACTATAAAAATGTAAGCTAAACGAGGGCAGCTGTCTTGTTTGTTTTTCTTCTTGCTGTGTTCCTTGAGTCTGGAATAGTGCCTTCATAATAAGATCTCAATAAATATTGACTAAGCAAAGGAGTGTATTTTCTGGTTTGCCAAGTAATCAAAAATAAAATTCTTCAAGCTACGTAATCCATCACTGTAAAATAGCAGTGTTGATCACAAACATTAGTTATGAAGGATTATGAAAAGCATGAGGAAACTTTTGGGGGTTATGGAAATGTTAACCATCTTTGTTGTGGTGGTGGTGATCATGAGTGTAGATATAGCATCATTTATTAAATTGTACGCTTAAAATATGTCATTTATCGTATGTCGATTATTCCTCAACAAAGCTGTTAAAAATAAGGGTAGAGAATTTCGTAGAACAAAAGATAGCATGCATTCATTTAATTTACTTTAGGAAATTATCAGGAAGTGTTTCTTATTTTATGTTTGTCTCATTTACCAGTCAAACTATTCTAACAGACTAATAGTTGGGATCCAGTGGATAAAAAATAGAGACCCTATAATAGGGATTCCAATCCAGGGACTTTTACTTCACTGTCAGTGAGCAAATGGCACTGCTCACTGCTTCATGGGAAAATGTCTCACCCTACATGCCTCAATTTCATTTTATATAACATGGGTCACATTAAAGAATATGAAGTACATTGAAATTGCCCTAAATATTACCTCCTGTCCATGCTC
Organism: Hippopotamus amphibius kiboko; assembly: GCF_030028045.1. Taxonomy (NCBI): domain Eukaryota; kingdom Metazoa; phylum Chordata; class Mammalia; order Artiodactyla; family Hippopotamidae; genus Hippopotamus; species Hippopotamus amphibius. The sequence continues at coordinate 167,719,437 of NC_080189.1, forward strand.
TGAATTGTTAGGAATTCATACACATCATGACACTATCGCTTTAATACATACATCTTAAAACAAGTAACAGCGCTCTGTAATAAAAGTGTAAAAAAAATCTTATATATGAATTTGTACTTGTTATTTCCTGCTGTGTTTGAACATCGAGTTTACAACTCATTATCATTATTATTCATTATTGTAATTAAAGTAGTGCATGGGATAGATAATCCCAAACAGAATAATGTAAAAACCACTTATATTTGATTTTAGACTACTGTGGACACAAGGGAAATAAGTTTAGATTAAAAATGGAAATCCACATGTAGACAATCACAATTAGCTGTGTGTCTAAGCTCCCATACAGTTCCTAACCTAATGTTGGGATTATTGAGTTAACTAATGAAGCTGCAATGAGGGAGTCTTAGTGTATCAAAAGCATACTTAAGACTTTATTAAATAGGCCCAGGAATGGGAAAAATGCACAATTTTCCATATTTCTTGATTCTTTAAGTACAACTTTTATATGGCTAATGAAAACTACTTCGATAAATCAAATCATGAAGTAAGTTTCAAATAAGGAATAAATGATAGTTTTACCTTATTTTAAATGTTCATTTCATACACAATGTTAGGCCCTGGGAATACAGAATTGAGTAATATGTGCTTCCTGCTCTGATCTCCTGGTGAAGCATTGGTGATGCTAATATTCAAGAGAAGATAATTCAGTGCAATTTAAACTATCTTTCTATCATGAAAGGTAAATTTTTGTATAACTAAGGATGTTTATCTTTATTAGGAAGGGCACTTAACAGCTGAATATCATTTGAATTTCCTAGTCTCTTAGAGTAAAATTTATGGCCGCTATTATTTACTTGCAACTGTTAGGGCAGCAAACTTTAATGTTATAAGACTCTATTAAAGGTGAAACCCATAATTAATTTCACTGGCATAGCAGAATAGAAGAGTGACAAAAATACAATTATTGGATATGCTAATAGATTTTCTTACCCTTTAAGATCATTGATTAGGTAGATACCTGGTTCAAAAGTAGAAATGAGAGAAAGACGTAGAAATGATCGGTCTTGCAACCATCCTCCATATTACCATTACCCCAGCTTCACCCAACACACACACACACACACACACACACACACACACACACACTTTCTCTCTCTCTCTCGCCCCCTCCCTTTCTCTCTGTCTCTCTCCATGTAACCATTCATTAGTTTCTGTGTACTGATCCATAGTGAACTTTGTTGTCTATCTTGTTTTCACCTTGAAGGTCCTTTTATACCACTGCATAGAAGAATCCCTCATTGACCTTTAAATCTGAATGTTATTCAATTGTATATATACATATGCGATATGTATATATAGCATAAAGCATTTGAAAATTCCCATTGGTGGGCGTGTTGGTCATTTTTAAACTTTTCTATTACAAACTAATGCATATTTGCTAAATATTAAATAATGTATAGTTTTGTATGTGGGCATTTTCTTGAATGTGAAGGAATATTTGTAGGGTAAACGCGCAGAGGTGATACCTTGCTAAATTGCCTTGTATCCATGTTGCATGGATTTAAAGTACCATCTGAAACATGTAAAATACTGGTTCTTCCTAGCATGTATTGTTGAACGGAGTATGTTTTCAAACCTGGATATTTGCCGATATTCTAGGTTAAACAGATATCTTAATGTAATTTTAATTTGCATTTTTTCCTCACAGCGAGAGAGGTTGATCATCTTTTCGTAAGGAGCCATATGTATTTTCCTTTCTGTGAACTGTTTGCTCAATAGGTTGTCATTAGTTTTCTTTCATTTGTCTTTTTCTTATATGTTATTGGGATCACTTTATATAGCAGGGAAATTCTCCTACTGTGAAATGTGTTGCAAATACTTTTCACAATTTAACTTTTTCTTTTGATTTTGCTTATGGTATTAGTATGCCATGTAGATTTTTTCATGTTATCATTTTTATAATTACATGTATTAGCATTTTCTTTGGTTTTCTCAATATCAAGGTATAACAACAAAGGTGTTCATATATAAAACATAAAGGAATATTGCTATGGTGTTTTGTTGTTTATTAATATTACATTTTATTTTTGCATGTAAATTTTTATATTTTTATGATATTTGAAGTATTATAGAATTCATTGTGCTGTACAATATAGAGCCTTAACTTTTTTGGTCAGATGGCAACTCAATTTTCCAATATCATTTAATAATAAGTTCTTCCTATCAGTTGGTTTAACATGCAACATTTAGCAAATTTCCATATGTATTTGGGTCCACTTTGGACATTTTTATACTTTTTTTTTTTTTTTTTTTTGGTGAAGCATGTTTTTCTTTTATGGGCCAGTACTACATTATCTAATTTTTATGGTTTGTGATATATTTAAGCATCTAATATTGCTGGTACCCCTGTATTATTTTCTTTTATTCTATTTTAGCTTTCATGCTAATTTTTTTATTAATTTACATCTAAACAGAATTGCTTAATTTGTTTTTGATTTTTACACTGTTGTTTTTACTTAGTGTGTCTACATTTATAATGATATATACATGTACAAAACTCACAAACATGAACAGGCTTTTTCTATAAACTCCTTCTGAACTACAAATTTTCCAAAGTTTTGTGGGCATTAATGACACCTTTTAATAAATATACATTTCCAGAGTACTCTGTGTGGTAGATTTTTTATTGATCTTACAGATGTGGAAGCAGTTATTCGTTCTCAGCATTTAGAATCATAGGATCAGGAATCGGATTACACGAGTTCAATTCCAGGGTTGTTGTTTTCTACCTTTGTAATTGGGAAGAGCAACTTAATCATCCAGAGTCCCTGTTTCCTCTTAAGTAATTTCCCCTTTTCACGGAATTGTAAGAAAAAGTAAATGAGACTTAGCAGAATGGCCGAGATAAATGTTAGCTCTTCTAACGAACACTAGGAGTGTTCTGGGAATTTTAGCAAAGGGGGCACAAACACCCTTCTCTCTTTTTAGCAGTATCCAGTTTCCTTTGGGGGAATTCTTTTGGTGGTAGCCTTACCACCAAAAATCTGAGGGCTCTCTGGTAACTTTTTTCCAGCAGATTTTGCTCTGACTGGCATACCAAGGAGGAGACATGTCACATAAGCAGGTGAAATAGATTTTTCCCGCTTGCCAAAACTGCCAAGTAGAAGCAGGGGCTGCGGGAGTGGGCCAGAGGGAAGGGATGGTCGGAATAATCATTTCTAGTGGCTCCTGGACAGGAACTGTGACTCTACTTTTAGTGCTAAGAACGCATATCACCTCCTCTCGTCTACCTCTTCCAAACCCATTTGTCTTCCTACGTTTTTATCTTATGAGTTTCCTGTATCCTTCAAATAAAATCCTATTTAGGTGAATTTAGCCAGAATTGGTTTCTTTACGATGGGAAGATTAAATAATATTCCCCAGTTCACACAGCTAAGAAGTGTTCTATGCTCTACCAGTAAACAACAAAACCTGAGTTGATGCTTAAAAGAGATGATTTGTAAGGTACTTCTTTAGGGGTCTCTTCCAGGAAACTGCTCTGAACTCAAGGTCTTCAATTCTGCTACAGGTCTGGCTTCAATTCTGTTTTATTGAATACTCTTGAAGGATATCACCATAACTATTTTTGTGAAGAAATACATTCTTGTTAAGACAACTAATTGCTCAGAAATACTGTAGTGAAAACTTTCCAAGCAAATTTAGCTATTTCTGTTGTTATTAGATTCTGGTAAGATCTTAAGCATTTGACCGGAGTTACTCTTCATTAGTAGATTTAACATTTTTTTTTAATCATATCTTCATCTGCGATTTCCAGCATGACCATTCAGTATGCCCAGTTACAGGCACTCTATTTACAATGAAGTCAGAGTCCCATTAATTTGCTAATGAACTGATATTGACTTTATTTTCTACAAGCTGTCGATGCTTCAGAAGGCAGTTAGCTCATTTTCAAAATGAGCCCCGATGATTTTTCTCTGCTGCAGAAATGGCAAAAAAAAAAAAAAAAAAAAATCAATTAAAAAATCTAATTGGTTCAATAATACCTAGTTTTAAATTACTAGTCTGGCTTGAAGCCAAGTGCTCCTGAACCTCAAGAGATCTGACTGTATGCTTCCCTCCAGATAGGATCCCACCTGGTGCAAGTGAATAAGAAACCCACAAGGAAACAGGACTCCCTGTTTATGGAGCAATTAGCAGTGGGTCCCCCCCCACTCTGCGTTTCCAAGCACCGCCTCAGGTCATTGGGTTTTAATTCTGTAGTACAATTCAATTATGTAAATATTCTGGAAAGCCTGCTAAATAAAATTGTGAGGAAATAGCTGGGTAATTCCCCCTGTCCCCCCACAAATGTTAGCTGATTTCTCCTGTGGGTAGTCAGACAAATTATCTAGATAATTATGGTCCTGTTGACTTCTCCTAAAGGGGCCTTTTTCTCAGCTACCTAACACTGAATTACTGTCATGTGTGTTAACTGGTGAGGTGAGAAAGTTAAAAAGAATAGAAAGAAGGTCAAACATCAACGTATAGAAATGACAATTTTTACTTCTGTTACATGCACATCTGTGGGTGCTACATGGCAGTTCTTGAAGTCAGTACTTTTCCTTACATGCCACCTGGGGCTATAGTATGTGATGTTTGTAGTAAAGATCAGAATCACAGGGGCCAAGTTTAATTCTAAACAGAAATATGGTATTTATGTTAGAACCAGCCTCATCCACTTTTGAAAGCTTTCCAAGTGAATTCTCTGCCTAGCTCTGATTGAAGAATTACCCATTAGCAAAGAGAACAATTTAAAACTCCCTAGAATTGGGCTTCCTAGGTGCGCAGAGGTTAAGAATCCGCCTGCCAATGTAGGGGACAGAGGTTCGAGCCCTGGTCTGGAAAGATCCCACATGCCACGGAGCAACCAAGCCTGTGTGCCACAACAATTGGGACTGTGCATTAGAGCCCATGAGCCACGACTGTTAAGCCTGTGTGCCACAACTACTGAAGCCCATGAACCTAGAGCCTGTGCTCTGCAACAAGAGAAGCCATGGCAATGAAGAGTAGCCCTCGCTCGCCGCAACTAAAGAAAGCCTGTGTGCGGCAATGAAGACCCAACACAGACAATAAATAAATTAAAAAAAAAAAACTCCCTAGAATGATAACTTGAGGGGAAATGAGATAAAAACCCAGGCATAAAACCCCATAGAAGCCAAGTCAATCACAGCTCTGCAAATTAATAATTGTTACTTAATTCCTATGAGCCTCCATTTTCTCTTCCGTAAAGTGGAGAATACCAGCTACTTTGGAGGACATTTTTGAGGATTAAGTGAAACATTTGTAAAGCACCTAAAATTGTATCTGGCTCTTAGATGTGCTTGTAGATATTTTTCCCACACAGTCTCATAATTTATATATTAAAAATGGAAATAGAAAATCTACTGCAAATATTTTAGACATATTAAAATAGGAGCTGTTGTTAATATTCCTAAAATTTTAAATCTTTTGCTGAGGATGCCCTTTCCAAGTTCAAATTTTAAAGGACCCCCAATCCCAGCCACTTACAGAGTTATAATGTAGTTTAGTCCTCTGAAGAGATACAGATGGATGAAAATCCAGGAGAGGAGAATGCTAATGGAACCTGACAAGTAAATTATTAACTTGTCAGCCTTCTTTAAAAAGAATAATGCTTAAATATGTTGTTGATCAGTCAGATGCAACTTTTTCTGTGCAAGTCATTCAAAATTTGGTTGTAAAGTAGAAGTGGGTCTGCAAACTCCTGTTTTGCTTTTATATTAACCTTGGATTTAGAAAACATAATGGTCTGAATTATTCAACACCACAGATGTCCTTAGATCTTCACAATTGTTATAACCCAAAGACTCAAATAGAGTGAAAATGAGACTGCAGGCTCCAAAGAAATTACAAAGATAAGTCACAAATATGCAATGGACAGATAACAGGTAAAGAGTAGGATGAACATATGATAGCTGGCAGGTGGCAAGACAGAATCTGACAAATGAGTTCCATCAAAATGAAAGATGAAAAAGGTGACACATTTTACAGTTACCTATTTTTGCGTTGTGGATTGGATGGGAAAGCTACCGTGTCTTGGTTATGTTGGGATGCAGTTAGTAGATATTCATCTATGAGTTGATTCAAACCATTCATTTAGCAATGATAATAAGAGGTGCTACTGACTAGTAGTGAAGAATATAAGATCTTGAACGAGAAAAAAAAAAACTGTATTTAAAGGTGTTTCTTCCCTTTCTGGCTGTTTGACGTTAGGTGAACATGACTATTCCTTTATTTGTTTCAGTTTTCTTATCTATAAATTGAGGATGCCTATCTCATAGGGAACCACCCTCCTATAATTAAAAGAAAATCTCTAAAACATTTAAAGTGCTTTTAGTCCAGTAACACAGTATGAGCTCAATAAGTAATTAAATAATTGTGACTGTTTATTGAGTTTCTACTATGTACTTGGTACTATATCTAACATTGTATATGGCATTTCATTTAGCTTTTACACCTTTGGTTTGGTAGAAAACTAGTTTTCTTTTGAAGATAAGGAACCCTGAGACCCAGAGAACTTACACAATTTGTCCAGATTCACCCAAAAGTGATAGATCGTTGAGCTGAACCCATAACTTTCTGAGCTTCAAGTTTTAGTCCTACCATTGCTTTTTTTTCCCCTATGACCTTGCTACTATTCTATCCTGAATTTCTCATTTTAAAAACTTAATTGCTTTTTCTGCCACCATTATTACAAATTATTTAGAACTACTTTATAGTATTGTTATCTGGAGTTTTCTACATGTTTGTCTTCTCCTATAGATACTTCACTGATTTCCCTAAAGAAAGAAAATGGCTCATAAAATATTTACATTGCCATTTCACTGAGGACAAAACCAACATGTGCATTATTACAGCTGCTGAATAAATAGCCAAGTAATACAGCATAGTCTATATTTTGCTACATTATAATGCGTTAGTATTTACATTTTGTGCCTCTTTCAGTCTTCAGTATTCTAGACTACCTAAATGAATGAGGAAATAATTCCAATTTAACTAATTGAGCAACTAGCCCCAATTAATTATAAAGATTACTTTATTCCAAGACTTTCCAATGATAGAAGTGTTTATAAAATGTCTTCCCCTATTTAAAATTTCCTCATTTTTCCCCAATAATTGACATATAACTATCTTTATACTACTGAAGCTTCTGGAAATGGGAAAAGAATCTTTGCATCAAACAGTACTTGTTCAAGTATAGCAATTCTGACTTACAGTGAGATTGATTAATTTCTTATGTTGTAGTTTTCTCCCAACATTGAAGTTGACTTATATGAAGTTCTTGCAATGAAAATAGATCAAGCAGGGTCTTTGACCTACCCAACTCAATTTGAGATTTGGGTTCCAGCAGTTGTGTGATGCTTTCTTACAGAGAACAGTCAAGAATGATTGGACTCATTTTGGAGAGAGCTAGATGCTTAGATCATCTATACTGGCAAAGAACTGCAGTACCAATGCATGCATCCATACTTTGTATATGTTTGTGTGTATGTGTTTGTGTTTGTGTGTGTGTGTGTGTGTATGAAAAGTCCTCTTTAGTTACTTTCCAATCAGCTAATCAAAAAGCATTTATTTAGTACATACTGTATATCAAACACTGCTAAATTCTATTGGAGATACAGACCTATAACATAGTTCTTACACTAAAGATAATAAAGCTTGAGTAAAAATATATAAAAATGTAAAAGGTGTTATGATTTTTAACTTAAGGATATAGCATTTAGCATGAATAATTTCCTGTTAAATGGTATCAACACTGACTTCAGTAGGTGTTCATAAAAGTTGAGACTGCTTTTGGCAAGGGATTTTATGAAGGTCTGAGTTTTTTTCTCTCTTGCTTGGCCAAACCCACTTCTTTCCAGTGGTTTCTGGTAATCACTTCAGGTAATGTTTTCCTAACAAACTTGCTTCATATGAACTCTTCTAATTTCCTATTGACTTACTTTTCGGTCTTCCCATCCTTTGCTGCATGTTCCCATGAATTTGATACCTTGGACCTTCTCTAGCTCTCCAGCATAGGGGCCCCCAACTGACAGTTAGGCTGGTTGTGCTTTGCACAGTGCCCGTTCTATATGGCTTTTGTGGATTTATCCCACCTGGATGCTTTCTCTGCCTCTTTCTCAAAATTACATGCTTCCCTTTGGGAGTGAAATAATTCACTGTCCCTGGGTTAAATGGTTCTAAGATCAGGCATAATTCCCTGGTCATGTCTTAAATCATACTTTGACCAAGAAAAACTAACTTAGCTGCTTGATCCGGGAAACACCTGCTTCTGAAAGATTACACTGAGTCTACTAACCAGCTTATCACTTAAGACTAAACAACTAACAACATTTTTTTATCAAATGTTGCTTTTCAAGACTCTCATCCTACTTTGCCCACTAATAAATCTTACTCAATCCCAACCATTTCCCTACTAGCAAAGACACACATTAAAATCATTCAGCTCAGATTTGAAAACCCTATAAACACCTTTCCCTAATTTTTTCACTTTTGAGATACTAGCAAGACTCTGAAAGTTGATATTCTCCATGACTACAGTTGACCTAATAAACTTAGCTTTTTTGAGAGTCAGTAGTCACTACCTTCTAAATGTGATTTCCTGTCTAAGGCTCTACCCTTTCCATCTGATTTGATCTCAGATGACATTACAACAAGAAATTTAAGCTGTAGAAATTCTGATGATTATAGAGTGATGACATCCTGAATGACCATATGGAAAAAAAGAAAAAGAACTATGATAAGGAAGTTCTAAAACCCATAAGTTAAGTGACTGTAGATTCCGGTTTTAAGAATGGATCCTTTAGTTTTGAGTTTGCAATTACAAGATTCCCTAGGGTACATAAGCAGTATTTCCTCAATTTAATACTTAACTTTAATAATTACCAAACTATGTACCAGGCATGAATCTAAGGATCTTACATTCTTACATATATTATTTTATTTTGTCTTTACAACAAATGTTTGTTTGTTGTTTGTTTTTAATTTTCCCTGTATGACTAAGAAAGTCACAGAAAGTCACAGAAAGACAAAGTACCTTGTCTTTAGGCACAAAGTTAGTAATTGGCATATACAGAAATGAAATCCGTGTGGCATCACAGCAAAACTGAGACTTATGCCTATATGGTATACTACCTTCTTGAAATAGATGAAGTTCTGGTTTGTCTTAGAGTAGCATATGGACACATTGATTGTGACCACATTTGAAACATTCACCAGATAGGTGATGGGTGATTTATTCTCCTTATATTATGAATTTAAACATAGTTTAATAGCTCTCACTCTTATCAATTGTGCATGCTAATTTCTTGTGTAGTAATTTTAGGTAGAATGCATGAGCATGTTTGAAAGTCCTGAATATCTCCATATATTAACACCATTTAATATTTTGTTTCTATATTTCTACATCAAATTTGAGTTAGTTAAGATAAAATAATACATAATATATTTTGAAACTTGATTATAGTGGTGACTATAAAATACGTTAAAAAACAAGGAGAGATTATCTAATAAAAATCATCAGAACGGACGTAGCAAAAATATTTTTGTCACCCTGTCCTCATTTCCAAGGTTACCTTCTCCAGTGTTATGATTTTAATTGTCTTTATGTTTATATTACTAGACATTATGGATTATATGGATTAAGAAAGTAAACCACAGTTAAGATTAAGGTTTGAGAGGGTGGCTTATATTTAGTATTATTAAAGTATAAAAATATATATACAATATGGTCATAATTTAATATATAGAATTGCATCTCTGAGGTATGAATATTTTATGATATTTTAAAAATGTTTGAATTGTAATTTATCTTTCAATTTACATTAAATGTATAGTAAGAGCAACAGAATCCACTTTTGGAGCAATAATTTAACCTACGCTCATAAGGCAATGCTCATGTTTTCTTCTCTCTGTATTTAATACTTCCTAACTAGTTCCCTTATCTCTAGTTCTGAATTTTCTATGCACTGGTGACAAACCAATTTTCCTAAAATGTAAGAATAATCTTAAACCTGTTAATAAAATCATTCACTAACAAAAAAGTAAAATTTAAAGTTCCTGGCATGACCTCCAATGTCCTCCACAATTGGTCAATAGCTACCTGATATTAAAATCACTCAGGATTACTTTATTTGTCTAAATTAATATTTTCTTTGACGCCCTTGTGCTTTGCTCCTGTTGTTCCTTTAGGTTGGCATTTGCTCTACTCTCTGGTCTGCTAATACCTTTTATTTTCAAGGTCTACTACCACTGAAAGCTGGAAGATATCTACCTAGTTAAAATTAGATGTTTGGGCTTTCTTGGACCTTTTACTTCATTAAGCATGTGATATTTTTTTCTGTGTTATTGTCCTAGGGTATTATTTACATGATTAGTTTTTACCTTTTTAAAATTTTATTTTATTTTTTTGTTGGGGTATAGTTGCTTTACAATGCTGTGTTAGTTTCTGCTGTACAGTGAGGTGAATCAGCTATATGTATACACACATCCCCTCTTCTTTGGATTTCCTTCCCATTTAGATCACCACAGAGCACCGAGCTGAGCTCCCTGTGCTATACAGCAGGTTCTTATTAGTTATCTGTTTCATACATATTAGTGTATATATGTCAATTCCAATCTCCCAATTCATCCCACCCCCCACCCCCCACCATGGTGTCCATACATTTGTTCTCTATGTCTCTGTCTCTATTTCAGCCTTGCAAACAGGTTCAACTGTGCCATTTTTCTAGATTCCACATATATTCATTTATATATGACATTTGTTTTTCTCTTTCTGGCTTACTTCACTCTGTATGACAGTCTCTAGGTCCATCCACATTTCTACAAATGACCCAATTTCATTCCCTCTTATGGCTGAGTAATATTCCATTGTGTATATGTACCACATTTTCTTTATCCATTCATTTGTCGTTGACATTTAGATTGCTTCCATGACCTGGCTGTTGTAAATATTGCTGCAATCAACATTGGGGTTCATGTGTCTTTTTGAATTATGGTTTTGAAGGTAGGAAAACATCTAATCATCTTACATCCAAGACAGGTAACCAGAGTGCCTTCAAAAATTAGGTGTTTTATTGTACTGAATGTTGAATTCTCACTTATTGATTATTTCCTAGCATTCTGTGTGAATAGTATGGCATATACTATGTTCTAAGTAATGTCTAATCCTAAAGGATTTTTAATGAAAAAAGATACTAAAACTAAAGGGATCATTTAACTTAAATAAAACATAAGAGAATTTAAAATTTCTTAGTTTCTAAAGTAAATGTAGAAGGAAAAATCATGATATTTTTAAATAAATACATTAATATGAGAAGTAGAATATGAAAAGTTTCAGCATGTATTATAACTCTAGGAAAGAAGGCCAAATATCAAAGTTAGAATACTTAATTTTTGAACAAATTAAAAAAAAAGTTTGCTATGCTAAATAAATATGTAGCATAGGTGACATAGCAGCTAAAATGTGTGTAAGTTCTAGCAAGATTTAGACAAATGTTATGGATCATGAATTCATGAGTAGTTATTTAGAAAATTTAGAAATCAAGAAAATTTATTTAAAATCATTTTTGATAATATTAAGGATATATACAAAAGTAATGTAACACTGAAAGAAATCTTAATAATAGTACTAGTATTAGTATTTAGAAATTAAACCTACATTTCTAGTAATCAATATCATAAATGGGATAACTCCCTGGGATCCCAAAACAATAGCAGCTGCATAATTCCATGCCTCTCAATATCCTTCAAAAATAAAATGGAACATCAAGAAGATACATAAAACTACCAAAAAAACTCATAACTGGAATGTAACCGGACAGTAAAAGATGCCCAAACTTTAAATTACCTGCATATTAAAAAAAAAAAAGAAAGAAAAAGAAAACAACAAATCCCAACAGGCAATCTATCACACTCATCACAGCCTTTGTCATGACCAAGGGTAGTCCAAGAAAAACTGCACATTAAAGACCAGAGGGGACCTAGCAGCATATCTCAAAGTGCTCTATAACGTCTCCATAAAGAGCACCTCCACCCTATGTGTAAAAGTACCAAAAAAAAAAAAAAAAGTTCTGGTAGGTCAGAGCACTGCTTACAGGGGTTAAAACATGCAATTTGAGGTAGTCATCTTTGAAAAATATAATTTTGGGGGGTTATGGGGGAATGTGTAAATAGGTGCCGTTGGAAATTAAATGGTTAAAAGTAAAAGAAGAAAATGTGGAAATTTTAGGTCACTGAAAAGTTCTTTCAAAAGAACACAAAGAAATGAAGTAAATGCAACTCCTCTCTCCAGTACCAATTAAAATAATATAAACTAACCAAACTGGACCTCCCTATACTGACAGAAGAGAAAATGTCAAAGAGACATAGGAAATGCTTTTGCTTTTGGCTAAATTGAAGTAACAAGCAACTGAATTTAACTTACTACCTTAAACAATAATAACAACAAAACAGACAATCTATTAAATAATGGTTTGAAGACATTGGACATGGGGAAATGAATGACAGTCACACCTGATAGATGGGAACCAAATGAGGTGAGTACTACAATTGCCCCAGCTTACTACCTTGAGATAGTTTCCAGGCCACAGCTGAGGGAGGGGAAACCTAGACAGAGCTCACAAGCCTCTTGGAGTTAAGGACATGTGGCTAAGAGTCTAGGGCAATTAAAATGGCTAGAGATTACAGGGCAAGGTATTGCTGATGGATCTATTTGAGAGTTAGGGAATGCATTCAAGGTCCCGGCGGTATACAAGGACTCCCCAGCTTTGACTTTCTGTTGAGCTGTCCTCTTGTCTCTCTGCTCTTGCACATGGTCTCGCATTCAGCCAGGGATGTGTGGATAACACTCCCTAGTCTCTCCCAAGAGTGTGTGCAATCTTGCTCATGGCCACAAATCTTCTAGACCACTGCAGTTATATGTGAGCTCTTCAAAGCACAGTATACCTGTTTCATTCTGAGAATGCCCTGACCAATCTCGGACTAGTCTTCCAGCTTCTTGCTTTTCCCAGTCAGGATTGCAACCTGAGGATGCCTGCAGTACTGGCCTTCTCCATTTATTTTCCATTGGTATTGCTATGGTTTCTAATACCTGGGCCATGGAGTATTTCTACTCCACTCCAATTTCAAACAGTTCCTTCCTACAGCAAACTGGTTTTCAACACTACTTAGACAATGTAGAGGTTGGTGGGGAGGATAGAGGGAGAATACAGAGCAGCCACAGGCTAAAACTCTACAGACTCTCACCATTCTTAACGGCATTTCAGTCATGTGTCTTGAATAAATGCCTCTCAATTTGTTGTTTGCCTCCAGACATGTTATCATTTCATTTAGTTTATCACTGATTTGTGAAGGGAGATTTTTTTGTGTGTTTCTTTCTCTTCCATTCTGTAATCCTTTTTTATCAGAGTCACTGTTGTCTATTTCCAGATTTTTTGGCTGCGATGGTCACAGAGACCTCCCTTGCTGCCCTTTTCAGTCAGTCTTGATAATAAAATAATAATGGAAAAACCTGAGATGCCCTTAATTAGGAGAAATCCAATCATCAAATTATTTATAATAAAGGCGTTATGTATAGAGCTTGAGAGGCATCATATTAATTAATCTGTAGATGGTTGTTTTTTTAGTCCCAGCTCAGCTCCAAACAATATACGTGGCATAGGCCATTCACTTTTTATCTCCAAATCTCAATTTTCTGATTTAGAAGAGGTATTTGCCTAGATTTTTTAAAAAGCTTCCCTCATCTCAGAAATTCTGTCCACCTGTGAGAAAACAGCTAGGATGTCAGTTTCACAGAAATGCCTGGGAAGACAAGTAAATGTGGTTGATGAGGGAGTCGTCCCTAATCTAGGGAGGCAGACAAAGGAGTTGAGTACCTATTGCTCTATGTGAATATCACTATTGTAATCAGTGTTTAATTTGAGATGTACATTGTTATACATAATTAGCCTTAGATGTCAATCACGAAAAAGGTTGTACTTGCCAGGAATCTTTTTATTCAAGACATTTTAAAAGATGTGGGAGACTGTGTGGAAAGGTACTGGGATTATGTGTTAGATGTAATGACACTGAACAGGCAGGAGATAGGCTAATGTATCTTTTGGATGTTGAAACTCAGTGTTCCCCAGGCTGGATACTGTGAGGCTCGAATATCATTAAGTTGAACAATTTTCTTTCAAAAATTTCTTTAAATGAATTTAATTTTCTTAATTAAAGTGACTAAATGTAAAATCATATGATGACTAAAAGGTCAAATGCTTGCTCCATTTAAAGGCATGTAAAACTAGTCAAATTGAATGATTTATTATAAAGGAAATTAAATTCAGTTATTCATTTGAGGAAACTGCAAAAGATTACCTTTGATATCCGTAGGCACTCTTAAATACTGGCACTTGATACAGAATTTGCCCTAGCATTGGTCTCTTGACTGTAACACAGTGTGATACATGAACATAATTTTTGTTGTAGATGCCCAAGACTGGAAAGAAGTCAAAGTTTCCTAAATCAGGCTCCAAAAGTGGTTATAATGAGAAATAAATAATATTTACATGTATTTATATTCTGCATTAAATTTCTAAGGACTATTTTCCACAATAAGGAGGATTACTATGTAAAAATGTAACAAGCATAAAATACACAAAAGATCAATACAAGTCAGTGGATAAAGTGAACAGATCATCTTAACAAGCTTTTTCAGTAAACAGTCAGCAATTATCATTGGGTTCCTAACACATGTTTATTATTGGGCAATTTTTACATGTCATTGATAAGATGTAAGTGATACAAGAGTTAAACTATTTGTAGTTTAGTTAAAATCACGTTGGAATTGTTTAGTTTGTCTTTTGTGTCCATTAAGTTTAATGTGCATATTAATTATCTGAGGATTTGTTAAAATGCAGTTCTAATTTAGTAGATCTGGGGTGAGGTCTGAGATTCAGCACTTCCAGCAAGCTTCCAGGTGATACACATGCTGTTGGTTCAAGAACCAGACTGTGAGTAGCAGGAGCTAAAGAACGTCTTTAGTGTTCTTACACAAAATGTCTCGAGTGGTCACTTCTAGAATACATGAATTCATGGTCATACTTGTATGGAAATTTTACTCTCTTATACCATATCCTTAATGAATGAATGTTTTACTGAGACAAGAAAGGAAAAAAATTAGCAATAAATTATTCTTCTGTATACTTTAATTTTGTATTGTCTAATATTTGTATATTTAGTTATGGTCTTTACAAGTTTGAAAATGCATTTTACTCAGTTATCATATTATATTGTATTTTTTTATTTCCCAGATAACTAACTCATTGTTTTATAAGTAAGCATTCTTGGGTTGAATACCCAGCAAATGTAGAGGAGTTCCCTTTGCCAAAATAGGCATGAGGAATGTTGGACAGGACATTAAACGAACCAAGTTCAAAGAAATTATTTTTGTGCCCAAAATATACCAATATAGACATTAAAAATAAGTCATTAAGAAAATGAAAAAAAAAGAGAGTGTTTTCCTAATTTGAAATTAAAATCTTTAAAAAGCTTTAAAAATGTTGGACGTGTATCCCCTTTAATGTACGTCATGTTAATTTCTTATGTTAAAATAAGATTGGCGTTCTGTTGAGCAGTACTTTGTCATTGCTTGGGCTATTTTTTTTTTTTCTTCTATTCTTTCAGGAACATTTTAAAAATTGTCTGAATCCAATCAGTATTGGCTTTCACCTTTAACTTTCACCTCTTTTCTTCCCTTCTTGCTGTCTCGGGCACTTGCCTACGGTATTCCAAATCCTAAATATGACAAGGCCATTCATGAAAGGATTCTCCTCTTAGATTTCATCTTGGTATGAAATATTAGGATAGCAGAGACACTGAACAAAAAAAAAGATGAAAATCAAAACTTCATTAGAATTAGTTTTTCCCTTGGGATTGGTAATCACTTCAAAATTTGTAATCATTGCAAATCACTAAAAATGTTACTCTTAAACAAGTTGATTATAAACAACAGGAAGTCATGGGGCAACTTCCCTAATGAATGAGTTCAGCTTACCTCCCAGCCAACCACAAGTCAGAGGAGTTGTGGGGACAGTAACCCTTTCCTGGCTGATTAAAAGGATGACTTTATACTTAAGCCCCCTTGAAAGGGCTCAGTTAGAGAAGCAGGTGGAGGACTCCAAAAATACAAAATATCACAATACAGAGTGGAATAAGGGGTACTGAGAAAAACAAATCTTCTTTGGGAAGAAGAGGACAATTGTTTGAAAATAAATACATT
This sequence comes from Hippopotamus amphibius kiboko, assembly GCF_030028045.1. Lineage (NCBI taxonomy): Eukaryota > Metazoa > Chordata > Mammalia > Artiodactyla > Hippopotamidae > Hippopotamus > Hippopotamus amphibius. The sequence goes on from NC_080189.1 coordinate 167,735,752, forward strand.
TTTACAGCATGCATTACTCAAATTACTTGTGTTAAGTTTTCAATAGTGTTTAACTCAGATGCATGCAATAAAATTTTTTGTGCTTCAGTATGCAAGATGCAGGATACCTGAGGAAAATGTTAAGCCAGAGGATAGGACACTCAGGTCAGAAGGGAAGAGAACACTATGTTGGGGTGGAAATTTGTTCCCTTAGGCAAAGAGGCTTTTTTATTGCTGGTATAGATCTAACAAGACATTGAAATTCACGGTTATGTGAAAAATCTGCTTGAGTTAATAAAATCTTTAACACATACTAATAAAGGGACATATACAGAGAGAAATTATTCTGTCAGTCATCAAAAAAAACATAATGCTATTATAGTCTTTAAATGGAAAGAGAAGAGCAAGAGGTGAGATTGCAGTGAGCAATTTGTGTTACTGTTTATGCAGTAAATGACAAGGGGTTATAAGAAAAAAAATGCAACTGATATTTCAGGTGAAAGCAATGTGTTTTCTTCCTCTAAGCCAAAAGTACACATGGAGGTTAGGCCAATCTGACAGCATTAGCAGGTCAGCCAGTGGCTTGACTCAAATCTCTGCAGGGTCGTTCAGGTGACATTAACTAGTAAAGAAGGCCAAATATGTGAAGGCTGTGTTCACATATGAAAATATCTCTATGAATGTTATTCTCTTCCATACTATTCATTGTTTATTGGGGGTTGGCACAATTCTGAAATGGTCCACAAAATTCCCACCTTTGTGTAGGCTCTGTATAATCTCCTCCCCTTGAATATGATGGACTTCATACCCATAATTAGACTATGTTTTAAGTCAAAGTGAAGAGATTTTGCAGGTATAATTATGGTCCCAATTCAATTGATTTTGAGTTATTCAAAACTGAGATTATCTAGGTGGGCCCAACCTAATCAAATGAGCCCTTCAAAAGGGCTGGCCTCGTTTCGAAAAGTGAGACATTTGAAGCATTAGAAAAATCCTCCTGCTGGTTTTGGGAAAAAAACAAAAACAAAACCATCTAAGTTGTGAAAGGGTCTATGGAGGAAATCACGTGTCAAGGAGCTGTGGGCAGTATCTTGGAGCTGAGAGTGACCCCAACCAACAGCAAACAAGCAACATGGAACTTCTGTCCTACAACTGCAAGGGATTAAATTCTGCCAACAATCTGAATGAGCTTCATAAGAACACTGAGCCTCAGTTGAGATCCTAGCCAGGCCAACATATTGATTTCAGCCCTGTGAGCCCTTGAGTAAGAACCCAGCTAATACATGCCAGACTCCTAACCTGTAGAATCTATGAGATGACAAATGGGTATTGTTTTAAGCTTCAAAATGGTTTCACCACTTTGGAAAACAGTTTAGCAGTGTCTTAAAAAGCTGGATGTAGTCTTAAAAAATCCAGCAGTTGTGCTCCTTGGCATTTATCTAATTATTTGAAATTTTATGTGTACAGAAAACCTTGTATGCAAATGTTTATAGCATATTTATCCATAATTGATAAAACGTGGACGCAACCAAGATGTTCTTCCGTAGGTGAAGGGATGGACAAACGGTAATGCATTTGTATGATGGACTATTATTCAACAATAAGGAGAAACAGCTATCAAGCCATGAAAAGATATGAAGGAAACTTGAATGCATATTCCTCAATGAAAGAAGCCAATCTGAAAAGGCTAAATAGTGTATGATTCCAAATATATGAAATTTTGGAAAAAGTAACAGTCTTGTGATAGTAAAAAAGAACAGCAGTTGCCCCGGGAGGAGAGGAGAGATGAAGAGGTGAAGCATAGAAGATTCTTAGGACAGTGAAACTATTCTGTATGTTACTATAATAATGGATACATGACGTTATACATTTGTTAAAATCCAAAACCATAGAACCAAGAACACAAAGAATGAACCTTAACTTAACCTATAAATGTTAGTTAATAATATTGCCTTAATATTGACTCATCAGTTGTAACAAGCGTACCACACCAATGCAAGATGTTAATAATAGGGGAAATTGTGTACATAGGGAGAGGTATATGAGAACTGTATTATCTGTACTATCTGTTCATTTTTTCTGTAAATCTGAAACTGTTCTAAACATGAAGTCTATTCATTTCAAACGAAAAGTAGCCTTTCAAATGTAATAATTTTGGTCTTGGTGAGAGGGCATGGTGAGTATGTGGCAAATTTTCTCTAAAGAGTACTCCTGATACTCAACTCTGAAATTTTTGACATACAGGAAAATGAGACCAATATCTCAAGATATTCTGATTTCTCAGGAAAAGCAGGAAAAAAATAGAGTTCTCAGTACAATATCCTGACTTTGAAATGTTGGAAATAAATCCAATTAAAAGATTTTAAAATATTATTTTGGAGTTAGATTTAGATGCAAACCAACTAGCTTCTACCTTTGATTATAGGAAATCCACTGGTTGGTAAAATGGCACAAAATTAACAAATGACTGTGGCAGGTTTCATTTTTTGGTATTTTCCACAAGTGAAAATTTAGTACTGAAATAAACCAGTGTATCCTCTGTCAGTATCCTGTCTTAGGCCAATTCTCCATAAGTTATAAGTTGATCACCTTTGAAGTAATGATCCAAGAATGCTGTCTGGGTATTTTTTTGGAGGGATGGGGGTGGGGAAAGGGGATTGTTTTCAAACATCTAATATAGTGGTAAGGAGCATTTTCCCTAAGCACAAGGAATGCTCTTCCTCTGTCACAAGTTAAAACAATCAAAAACGATGTGTTGTAGCTGTGTTAGTCAAATGGTAGGCATAGTTCAGACTGAGGAGGCATTTCCAAAACGTATGGTGGCCTTTAAATCCCTTAATGTCCATCTTTATATCAGTTAAGCAATATTGCCATAGTACAGCCTACCCTACTACTGTATTTTTCTGGCTACAGAACTAATAAAAGAGAAGTCCAGTCTGAATTGATAAAAATCCAACTTGCAGATTATTTTTAAATAAATGAAATTTTACTTCCAGGCACATAAAGGAATTACAAGCATAAAGCAAAGCTTCTTAGCCCATTAGCCATGGTGGACAGGTAAACATGAATTACCGAAAGTCATGCACTGAAATTTGTGTAATTATAATAGATGATTCTTAAAATTTTGAAAATATGTGGTACTTGATTGCACCTTAAATATGTACTTATGTAAATACAAGTAATTCTAAATTAATAAACCCCTTAACAGCAATCTTAAAAATGCTTGTAATTTGATACCTAAAAAAATGTTTACTGAATATTTTCTGTGAAAGATGACTGGATGAGATTTTTAGATAATATGACAAAAAGATTTGATGACTTTTCTCAAAGAGCTTGTATTTTACAGAAGAGACAGTTATGTACACCGTTATTTTAGAACAGAGCTGAGGAAGAAGCATGCTTTGGGGACCCCAAAGGTGGAGGGACTAATTCCAAAGATAGATGAGAGAGGCTTTCTTAGGAAGAGTTAGCATTTGAGCTTCAGTAAAAGTCCAACTCTTTGGCATACAATTTTTACTATGTCTTTCTTAATATCTACCAGATCTTGGACATTTATTTTATGTATTTCCAGAGATGGTGCCACAATTAAATGCACATGACAGATTTTAACAGAGATGTTTCATCGTCAATATGAAACTAAAATGTTGCTTCTTGGGAAGTCCTGGGCATCAGACTGTCAAGATTTTGAATAGTATATATGTCAACAAAATCTTACCCAAAAAAGGACATGTTATTTTCAGATGTTCAAGAAACCTAAGAAATGATCTCATCAGAATCATTGGCAGGGTCCTATCTATTGCAGAAGCATGGGGACCATAAAACTGCACCCCTTGGCTAGTGTGAATAGTTCTTGATCAGTGTAGGGATTAATCAGGTGTGGACACATTTGTGTACTGTAAAGATCATAATAGCGTCCTCTCCTTCCTCACCATTGTGGCACTTAGATGCTAAAATCAATGTTATGCCAAACACAAGTGTTTCCAGATGCACATCCAAAAGTATTTAATAGGCCAAATACTCACATTTGTAGTGATGAGTAGATTCTGAGAAATAAAACAGATGCAGATAAAGTTCCTAATATTCAAAATTTTCTATTTAAATTTCTCATGTGTTTTTCATGTTACTTGCATATAGTTAAATGATATCTGTTGAAATGTCACTAAAGTTAGTGGTAGTAGCAGGATAAATGGATTCCTTGATTTATATATTTTAGAATAATGTATACCATAAGTACATGTCTATTACTCTTCTCTAAAGAATGCAAAAAGGTACAAGAAAGGAAGCAAGAGATTATTGAGAATTCTATTACTGTAAAACAACCAATATTAAAATTTAGTGGTCAGAATTTTAGACAATCGTTCCTGCCAAAATATAAAAAGAGGGATGAATGGCAGGATAGGTGCAAAAATAGAAAAACACTTTTAAGAATAGGACCAAATTATACCTGTTATTGTTAAAATACCATGTACTTTACTAAGTTATTTTGAATTTAACAACAACAAAAAAGAAGCTAGATTAAAATGGAAGGAATTGTCATACTACAGATTAAGGTTTCATAACATAATAAATATAGTTGCTGAAAAATCCTTCTAATATTTAAAGACTATTAAAAACTGGGAAATGTTTTCCTTTTAGTGCAATAATTCAAATTATACAGTATTAATAAATACCCTGTCATAAAAGATAATTTAATTTGCTCTTTTATATTTCCTCTCACCTCATTCCTTCTACTTTCCAGTTATTAGTGTAGGTATTATTTTTTAATTTGTCAGGACTTTAACATTTGTATTTCTTCTCTAATCACATTTTCACAGCTATTTAATCTTAGTTTTGTATTTAAGTTAATTTGATGTTTACACTCCTTTTATGCAACACCCTTCAATTCTTTATTTAAATTCATCTCTTGTTTGACTTTGATTTCATCTTCAAATGGCTTTCTTTTTTCTTTTTTTAAAGATCATATGACCGCAGTGGTGTAAATCCTCATTCTTATTTTTATGATTTGAAATGGCTGGCTATTGACTTTCTTTTATAAAGCATGCTTGGCTGAGTGTATTTGTAGGTAATCCATTTTCCCTCACCAATCTTTATAGATAGACATTGACCCAGTGTGTCCTGAGTGTTGATATTACAGAAGAGAAGTCTGAGGTTAGTCTGTTTTTTCCCCTTGCAGGTGACCTGCTTTTCCTACCTGGAGGCCTCAGCAAATACATTCATCCTTTGTGAATTTCAGTAAGTTAACCAGGGTTTACTTACTGAAGTAAAGTCCTAGAGCATATCATATTCCTTTTTAAACATGTTTTTTTTCTCTTCCTTGATTCCTAAATATCATTTTTCTTATGTTTATTTGAGGAGTTCAAAAGCTACAAGATGTTTTGATGTTGAGCATTTTGAATCGTTTTGTTGTTGTTGTTATATATACAACATGTGTTTTTACCGTATAGACTCAATTATTGATTTCATAACAATTTTTTTGTATTTTATTCTGAATAACTTATCTGTTAAATATTGTATTAGTCTGCTAGGTCTGTAGTAATAAAATACCACAGACTTAAACAATAGAAATTTATTTTCTCACAGGTCCAAGATCAAGGTCCAGCAGGGTTCCAATTCTGCTGAGGGTTTTCTTCCTGTTTTGCAGACAGATGCCTTCTCACCGTGCCTCACATAGTTGAGAGACTGTCTCCTCTTCTCAGGGCACTGATCTCATCACAGATGCCCTGCTCTCATGACTTCATCTAAACTTAAAAGACTTCATTCCAAATGCTATCACATTGGGGGTTAGGGCTTGAACATGTGAATTTTTTTAAAGTTAATTTATTGACTGCATTGGGTCTTCATTGTTGCACATGGACTTTAGTTGCGGGGAGTGGGAGCTACTCTTTGTTGCAGTGCATGGGCTCCTCATTGTGGTGGCTTCTCTTGTTGCAGAGCACGGGCTCTAGGCATGTGGGCTTCAGTAGTTGTGGCACATTGGCTCAGTAGTTGTGGTTTGAGGGCTCTAGAGCGCACTCAATAGTTGTGATGCACAGACTTAGTTGCTCCTCAGCGTGTGGGATCTTCCCGGACCAGGGCTCAAACCCATGTCCCCTGCATTGGCAGCCGGATTCTTTTTTTTTTTCCCCAAGAACTCAAATATTTTTATTATGGCCACTGGAAAGCCTTATTTGGAGCTGTGTATGATTTCTTTCTTTCTTTTTCTCTCTTTCTTTCTTTTTCTTTCTTTCTTTCTTTCTTTCTTTCTTTCTTTCTTTCTTTCTTTCTTTCTTTCTTTCTTCTCTCTCTCTCTCTCTCTCTCTCTCTCTCTCTCTCTCTTTCTTTCTTTCTTTCTTTCTTTCTTTCTTTCTTTCTTTCTTTCTTTCTTTCTAAGCTCTTTATTGGAATATAATTGCTTTACACTCTTGTACCAGCTTTTCAGGTACACCAATGTGAATCAGCTGTATTTATACATATAACCACATATTCCCTCCCTCCTGCAACTCTCTCCCACCCTCCTGGCAGCCAGATTCTTAACCAGTGTGCCACCAAGGAAGTCCCTGAACATATGAATTTTGAGGGGACATAAACATTCAGCCCATAACAAATATATTGAGCTCTTAATTTCAGGGATACACGTGAACTACAGGTTACATATAACCTGTATAGCCTTGTATACAGGTATAGCCTTTACATCTATCATCTTTGCCCTAATTACTTTATTATTTTTTCCTTTATCCCTTCACAGGGGTTGTCTCAAGCTTTTCTTCCATGTCATTAATTTGATTTTTCATCACGTCTATTTTATTCTTTGTTTTTTCCAGTATATTTATTAGACTATTGTATGCTCAGTACATTTCTTTAGTCTGCCTTTTTAAATCTTCTTATGCTTTTTCATAAATGACATTTTTGTATGCATATTTTCTTGAATTCAAATTACCACTAAATTCTAATCAAATTCTATCATCTCAGGGAGCTCTTTTGCAGAATTTGTTTCTACCCCTTTGGTTATGTCCATGTCAGACAAGGTTTGAAGGGTTGCCAGCTCATTTATTTTTCATCTGTTCTTAATGTGGGCTTCTGAGTTCAGATTAACCATATGTTCTAAAATAATTTGGGCAATTGTTTTTGACTCCTCATCTAGCTAATCTGGCTGGAACAATAGATATGGTTCCAGCTTTTCCAAGTTTGTGAGGTAATATCACTCTCCTGTTTTTTCTTTGTTGCTGATGAAATTGTGACTTTTAAAACACTTTAAATTTTTTCCCTACTTAAATATGAATTGAAGAAGGAACTATTGGTGAGTGAGTCAGCTTTTTTTTCCATCTTTACCCAGCATCTACAAGGCCATAGAATTAAAGCACAGTTGTCAAGATAATATTTTCCAAGATAAGACCTCAAAGAGAAGAAAAAACAAGAAGATATGTCTTAGGTGTGAAGGTAAGTTAACTAAGCTTAAAAGAAAGAAATAAGAATTTATGCAGTTTATTTGGATGTATTCTTCAGACTTTAAAAAAAACAATAGTCAATGGCCAACTAAGCAGATTTCAGTTGTGATGATGAATTCTGATGGATTATATTTCTGCCCATGAACCGACAAGCATGAGTACATAAGAAAGACATGTTTGTTTGATTAACTACATGTGAGAAATTCAAACACATTTTACACATAAAAGTGTATATGTGTTAATAATCTATAATAGACTATATGAGCATTATCTTGAGGACATGGGCTTAATTATTAAAAGAAATGACATTCATGAACTATGTAAATTGAGATCCAATTAACTTGCTGCCACTATCTTATTAAATGCCAATTAAGTGTATTAACATTCTTTACAATTTCATATATCAATATGAATTTAACTGTACCTTTATTGCCATTGTAATGTTGAGTTAATTACATAGTTGGACGATTTATCTTTTGCATAATTATTAGGCCTTACCTTCTGTTCTTCAGAAAAATAAAATTGATAGCTTTATAAACTCTGAAGATAAGTCCCCAAAGCATCACTAATTTCCTGGCATTGTACAAATCTTTCTTTTAAAGCAAAATGAAGATTTCGCATGATTTGTACTAGCTGGGTACTGATTCAGATTCTTTATTTGAAATAAAATATGAAGCCACTACATAATGTGCCTGAAAAACATTATTATGCCTTTCAAATTATTTTCTTTTCTATTATGATTTTGGTTAATGTCTGTCTAATCATAGAAGGATTTTCTAACAATTAAGAGGCTTTTTAATAAAATAAAATGAACAGTAGCCTGTTAGAACACAAATATTGATATTTTAGATCCTTTTGGTGAGACGTTTTATTTTGCTTCAAAAATCCCCTGAATATCTAGCATAGTAACAGGCACTTACCATGTTTAAAGTAGTTGAAAAGATCATGGGCTTTGTAATCAGATAATTTGGGGTTCAGTATCTCTCCCAGTTTCTAATTCTTCAGTGGCAGAAATTGACGACATTTGTGGCATTTAGCCTATTTACTCATTAATAAAATGTGGGTGGTAACAACTCCTGCATATGTTTATGTGAATATTAAATATAATTAAGTGCATATGTACATGAAAACATAATACTATGAATGATATGCATGGAAGTCCATACTCAGTAAATAGCTTTTATTACTATCATTTCTTTATTTTTGATATTTGAAGAAACTTTATTGATTTGTATGTAACCTACTGCTAAGTAACTTTATCTATGATGTATGAATGAGACGGATCTCAGGCCATCTATTTTCTTGAAAGAGAGAAGTATGAAAGAATGTATTCACATGAAAGATAATTTGGTTATTCAAATCTGGGTATACACAGATTATTGTCTTGTTTCATTTACCTCATTAAGATAAAATTTCAGTGATTACTGGTTAACTCTATATTTATACAAAGGGGACCTCTTTCACAGATACTTATGGTTCGAGGGTCAGTACACTGTTGGATCTAAATACGAATTATTGAAAGCAGGGATGCCAGAAAATCAATCCTGATTCCAAGCTGACAGGTGACCATTCGGTGGAGGCATGCAAATAGTTTGGCTTGCTATCTTTTGCTTTTTTTCTTTAGTTCCACACAGCTCAGTGCTCTCAGCAAATGTGGTCTATTCATCACTGCATTGTTGTGTGATATTCAGATGGAGGTTTCAAGTGGAAAAGAATAACCTTCTCTATGTACTATTCCTGTGAACTCCACCCAGCGTTCCTTCCCTAGTCTTCTCAGCCCTCACATGTCCTGTATGGAAAGACTGATAAGTGGAAGCCAGGCTCTCCCCATTTCTTCTCCTTTTCTTGCCTAAGCAGTGATGATCACGTCCCTGCTTGACATTGTCACTTGTTTCTTTGTTAATCTGTGCCTAAGTCTTCCATAAAACCTTCAATAAAATCACCTATAAAGCCATCAGGTGTCAGGTACAATAATAAATGTCTTGGAAACAAAATAACCCTAATGAAATGGAAGGAAACCTAAAATCCTTGTCCACGTGCTTCCAATTAGAAATGTTTCCCCTAGCTTGCCATTATTTATAGCACTGTTAATGATGGAATTCACACGGAAATAAATGTCTTTCTTGTTGGTGATTATTCATGAGGCCCATGTGCCTACAAGTACCTAAAACAGAACATTCTATATGGTAGTTTGAAATTGAGGGTCACTGGGAATTGACGTAGCAGTCTAAGAAAGGATTTTTCCTGTAGCTTCACAATAGTTCCACTGAGCTCTGGGTCTGACTGATAAGGATGAACAATTGTGACCGCTAGAAGGAAATTTATGGAAATTAGTTGAACAGTTCCAGTGTGGCTCTGGAATATCAAAACTGCGATTTGTACAGATGGTGAACCTTTAGTCAGCTAAGCAATGAAAACAGAGCCTCTGCCATGTGTCAGAAAGCCAGCATTTGGATAAAAAGTTCTTGTAGCAGCCCTACCCCACATGGCAGGTAGGTCGCAGGCACTAGCTTGAGTTGAAAGTTGCTAGGTTTTCTTTTCTAGGATTTGATAGCCTACTATCATACTTTATTTCTCTCTGGTGTTCTTCATTTAGATAGGAATTTCAAGGATCTCTCCCCATTTCATAGCTGCAAAAGACACCCATGAAAAAAGAAGTCTTAATGATAGCTTTCATCCATTGACTACTCTTCAGGCATCTTATATACTCAGTTCACAAAACAGTGCTGCAATGTAAGCATTTTTTACAGTGATTTTACATGTGAGAAAACTATACCTGAGAGACTAGTTACTGAGTAAGCTATTATCCAAGCAGACTGATTTATCCCTTGAGCTCATATTTCCTTGAACTGCACTATTCTGCTTGTGAGTTAATTGAGATAATTGAATGAAGCCATGAGCTCATCATCACAGGTCTCATTCCTACTAATATACATCCCAAATCCCCCCCATTTTTTTGCATAATAACTTTAGTACCTTTTTCTGAAGGAGTCTATATAGGTTTTAGTCACTAAAAGTATTTCCTCCTGTGTTGTCAAGAGTGTTATGTTTTTTTTTTATAGTCTGTGTGTCCTCTAATTATCTGGTCTTGAAGGATTCTGCCTTGTAACTTAATTCTACTAGAATTAATGTGGAATGCTGTGGTGATTTAACTTAATCCTCTATGTCTGACACTGCATGCATGATATGGAGTCTCAAACACTTTGTTTCTCTATTCCAGTGCTTTAAAATGTTTCATGAGTTTAAATTTCCATGCATTCTGCACACCATTTTACATATTTTCTTTTGCATTTTTCCCCATGGAAAGCAGACGTGTATGAGTAACGGCCTTCTACACTCTTGATATACTGAAACATAGTTATAACAATGGTGATTGTGCCAGCAAGAAGTTAGAATTTAGGTAAATAGTATATTTAAATGTGTTTTATTCATTCAAACATCCATGAAAGCATTGTAAGTATATCTTTTTTAAAAAAAGATTAATGACGTTCCCTTGGAATTTCTGAAACTTGCTCAATTTACGCTTCAGGATACATTCACATTTTCAACATTGCCTCTCTCTTACTTTTTATTATTTTTGAAAATTTTACATAGCATTTCAATTTGTAAACCCCTTAAATATTTTTATTAAGTAAAATTTTTCATTCAATAGTATTTAGTGGCATGTTCCAGATTTCCCAACAATACTAGGTGTGTCTCTCCTAATAGAGGCCAGTATCTAGGGTTTCTTGTACTGCAGTAATCTACATAAAATTCTTGAGTATCCTGCCAAAGTCATAAACAAATTATATATTTCTCTTCTATCAAAACTTTTATCTACTGCAAGAAACCACTGCTGATCTTCTGGGATGGCTTAAAGGAATTTCCTTCGTTTCGTCTAAGGCCACCATCTTTCTTTTCTAAAAGTTATTTTCCATCCCCATGGAATGATCCAATCACTCCTGTCCTTCTTAGTTTGCTATTATAGCACATTCCTGGAATCCAGTCTTCCTACGTTTATAGACATGCAATATAGAGGCATAAGACTTGGCATGATCAAATATTTCTTAGAGAGCACTATTCAAAAACAGAAATGTTTGTTGATTTCAGTGTCATTAGAATTCAGAATTCCATTTCATCAAAAGAAAGCATGAAGAGAAAGAAAGTAAAGCAGGGAAAGATGTCTGAAATATATACATCAGACAAAGCACTTGTATTTAGGATACGTAAAGTATTCCAGCAAAGCAAGAAGAAAAAGACAAATACTTTAGAGGAAAAAAATAACAACAGCAACAAAATAGGCAGTTCACAAAAAATTATATCTAAATGATGAATAAGTATATGTAAAGTTTGACAAAATCGTTCTTCATTAGGGAAGTGCAAATTAAAATCTCAATGAGATCAATAATATACCACTTAGACTCATCATAATGGCCAAAATTAAAAATTAAAAAGCTGACAATACCAAGTGCTGACTAGCATGTTGAATGAATGCAAATTATACTACTAATGGGGATATTAATTGTTACAAACACCTCACAAAATTTGTTTGCCATATCTATTGCAGTAACACATGTATACTAACATTCTACACACACACACACACACACACACACACACAGATGCTAGATTGTAGTGTGTGTGTATGCATATGTGTGAATCAGAAGACATGTGCATGCCTGTGCATCAAAAGAAATGGACAAGGATGCGTAAAATAGCATTGTTCACAACAGAGCCTAAATTGTGTTAAAAGCTTCCAAAGTTCCTCACTGATAGCTTGCATAAACTATAATCATACAATGGAATACTGTACATTAATGAAAACGACAAACTACTGTTGCTTGCATAAACAGAGATGCATCACACAAATGTGATTCTGAGCGAAATAAGTCACTTTCAAAAGAGTACATGCTGATGATGTCAGTATATATTGCTACAAAACAGGGAAATTTATCTACAATGGTGAAAGTCAAAATAGTGGCTACTTTCCTGTGGGGGGGTAATGACCACGAGAGGACAAAAGGCGGGTTGCTGGGCTATAGTAATCTGAGTTACTACATCTTAATCTGAGTGGAAGTTATCTGAGTTTATCTGCATGTGTACATTTTGTAAAAATTAATCAAACTGTGCAAGAGATACTTGTGTACTTTATGGTTTATAATTCAATAAAATAAATACCAAAAACTAGACTCATGAAAATATTATCTCTAACAACAAGGATAGGAAATTACCCAAGGGAAGGACTTTTTTTTTAATTTTTATAATTGCTTTATAGACAGAGCCAGATTAAATATGACCAAAGAAATTCTTCTATTTATAGCTTGTAGATACCATTTTGAAAAAAAAATATATTCATCTTGGCTCATTCTGCTATATACTTACTTATTGATTATTATCATTTCCTGAATAGTAAAGTTGTCTAATATCTGTTATAGGATTATTTAGGAAATTTAATAAAATAATGCAATTAAAAATTTTTATCACAGTGCCTGGCACATAGCACTCACATGCAATAGGTAGTCTTGTTATTATTATAATTATCATTATTTTTAGTTATATTATTATTATAAGCAATTGGTTCATTTTGCCCAATATATATTTTAAAGGTCTATTTTTATTTAAAAAAATTGTAAATTGTATTATTTTCTTGGACTGTCCCATATTTATTACAGATTGCTATTTAAATGAATTAGAAGAAACAATTAGAAAACTATTTTGTACTCTGTAAAATATAATTAAAATTGATTAAAATATCGTAAACTTTTTTGTAAAGCACACATATATACATATTTCTTATCAGCAAAACAGCTATATACATATTTTTAACTCCTCTAAAAATGTAAGCATCCTTGGACAAACCAATTGTTTAGAATAACCAAATAGTTGTACTACTTTTACCTATTTGGAGCATTTTTTTAATGTCATGAAAGCCCATTGAAATGTATACTCTATGAGCCTACTTTGGTCAATGTTTTTGGTTATAGTAGTGCCCACATTTAAGAGCAAAGCAAAACAATAATTCCGTGTAGTAACTTAATTCATCTCTAGCACTTAGATGTTTCAAGAATCATTTGTATTTTGTCAAATGGTATGGTCTTTGGACTCCAAATTTACATCCTTTGTTCTTAGAAGATGGAGTTTCAGGATGGCAAGGATAGTAAAGATTATAATTTACTAGTTATCGCTCACGTCACAGAGGAGAAAACTTGAGGTGTGGAGATGCTAAGAACTTGCTTTGGGTCACTCCGTGTAGGACAGAGACAGCTGTAACCCAGGTGTCCTGACTCATGCTGCCCTTGTATAACCTCTCTGAGATGTCAGTAACAAGACAAGTGTTCAAACAGGAAAATGGAAAGGCTCCATCAGTAGGTTGATTTCTTTGAAATAGACTATCTAACTCAAAGACTTCTGTTTTTAGCACAGTGTGATCATAACACAGATTTTCAGGCTAAAATTAATGTATCCCACTCTTGCTTTAGATCATGAATTAGCCTGCAGCAACATAAATATTAGTGCTGTTAATCACATACGTAGCCCCATCTTCTCTTATGACACCCTCTCATTATTGGAAGGCTTTGCTGGTGACAATTTGGATGATGATTTTCTTGCTGGGTAAAAGTCAAAGGCATTGAAAGGAAATATTTCATATAATTTCCTGAGCTCTGTGTTGTTTGTGGTATTTCTCTGCTAGAGGAGGTAGAAAGGATTTTCAAAATAAATACATTATGCAGTAGGCAGTGAGGGGTAAAGCCACTTTTTTCTGTAATCACAGTTCTTTCTAAAGTCATATAGTCCCTATAAACGAGATAATAAAGTAACTCCACATTGGTTCTTTCGGTTCCCTGGAGTTTAAAGTGTATTAATGGCTATTGGATTCAGAATAAACTGGATGGAAAAATCATTATGTAAGTTCTATTTTCCAAATATCAATTTGGTTTCTAAGCACTCCAATAACTTACCCTTAATTTTCAGCTTGAAGCTTCTGAGAAAAAATAGTTGAAATTTGGGACATCATTTATTTTTCCCCTCTTGTAATAATGGGATGTGAATTCAGTGGCTGAGTTTATTGAATTTGGCATTAGAAACTGATTCATCTCTTAAAAAAACACATATTTTACATATTCAATTTCATCCTTTGGGGATAGCAAAAAATGCATTGGAAAAATTAGTTGGAATGGCTAGATGAATAGACTCTTTCTTCTCTTTATTGAATTCACTAGTATCATGTGAAACCCAGTTCTCTCTACTAGGATTCAACATTGAGAATTAGTGAACAGAGCTGTTAAACAGAAGTATATCTTCCATAGGGAAAATGTTTAAATTTCCGTGTTTGCAGTTTGTCTACACTGGGAGCTTTATGTTTCACAGTGCTGCAAACAGGAAAGGCCAGACGTGGCAGATCACAGCAGTGGGGTATCTCGTGCAGTGCGTGATCCACTTGCATGCAAGTACGTGGATCTTCGGGATGAGCTGCTGACAAAATTCGTATTTTTATCACTAAATCTCCTTTTCATAGAAATGGAAGCAATTAATCGGCAAGAATGACAAAAACGATAAACTGTGGCACACAACGACAGAGTGATGATTCATAATCACACTCCAAGGTCTTGTAAAGTGGTCGAAATAGTCACAAAAGTATGTTTCTACGTTCAGGGAACCATTGAGCTCCTACCACTTGTGTAGCTTTCTCTTGTGGTTTATTTTCTTCCCCAAATCTTCTCCTTTTCACTTGGCAAATCTTGAAACAATTCAGTCTTTTAATTACCTTTTGCTCTTTCACTTCCATTTATTCCAATGTAAAAATTATTTTAGAAGAGAAACTACAGAATATACACACAATTAAAGGATCTTTACCTTCTCATTCACAGATGCGGTGGCTGTTTCCTTCCTCCCTTCCTCTCTGCCTGCCTCCCTCCCCTCCCTTCCCTTACTTCTGTGAATTTTGTAATTGCCTAACTATTGAAAAGCTAGAAGAATTGGATGAGTTCTAACTTCACCTCTCAAAGACAATAACAGAAAATATTTTTATATAATTGCTTTGCAAATTTTCTATATATTTAAATGCTTGTTGGTATAGAAATATAAAGGTATATAATAGTTAAAATATAATAGTTAAAATACATACAAATTTAATGATGTATTTTTCTTATAGTAAATATGGTTTTGGATTATAAACTTATAAATGATTTCTAGAAGTTAAATTACTTTGTCAGTTCCCAAAATTGGAATATTGATTTACTGATGTTTCACATGATTCCTCAAGTAATTTTGCCTTGTTTTGAATCTAATGTGAGGATTGTAAACACGTTACTTACATAAATACATACATTAATGCTGCACACTGTTCCCTAAATGTTGATTTAACTCACTTCTAATATCGATAACCTTGACCTACTAACTAAATTAAAAATAAATTTTACAATGATTCAGGTGGAATATATATTTCTCCCCCTGCTACTGTATTTATTGAGGGCAGTTTCTAATTGCTTTCTCTCTCCATCTTCTATTCAGTGACCAGATCTGATATAACCCTTCTCTAGATGCTTCAAGTTCTTTTCAAATTGGAGCATACGTAAATACATTGTGTTGTTTAATAAGAGTTGTTTTCACAGTTTAAGTTTTCTCTGGTGGCTCTTTCTTGCCTTTGGATACTTCTTAAAGAAAAAGGAAAATGACCTTTAACTTTCAGCTGTATGAGACTACTCAAGATTCCCTAAGTGTGCCAAGTATTTTCACATCACCATATTTTTCTCGAATTCAAACAGTTTCAACACAAAAAAAACCTTGATCTTGTGCTCTCCCCTAACTTCCTACCCCCTTCCCACATACACACACTAACATACAAACTTATTTTCCTATTTTGTAGGATGTACTCAACCATTCATCAGAGCCAAACTCTGTATGACTTTATCAGAGATGGCTTTCTTGCCCAAATGCCCCAGACAACAGGAGTAGCTCTTATCTTTGGGAACATAGTATTATATGACATTAATCATCATAAGTTTTGCCACCTCTTAATTTATATGCTTTTGGAGGGCAAGAGCTATGTCTTACTATGTATCAGGCATTGCAATAGGACTTAGGGCTTTTATTGAATGAATGAGTAAATTATTGTGATCAGTGTTCATATTTAAGACATAGAAAAAAAGCCTTTTACTTCTGTGTGAGGTAGGAGAATTGCTTTTGATGGATAAAATGATGAAAAGCATCAAACTAGACTAAACTGAAAGAAAATAAGGACAATTATTTGAATAATTTGAAAATAATTTAGCTTACTCATTGAAATCTGTAAGAGAGCGATAAACAGTGACTTTCTTGTATAAGGAAAAGGATCAGGGCAATGGTGAATGTGCTGGTTATTAAGAGGTTAATGAAAAATTCTGACCTGCAGTTAAGTGGCCATAGTCCGGCTACTGTCAGGATGTAGCTAAACACCCCAAATTTTGCAGGCTTTACTACTAATTCTTTTAGCAAGTTTCATTTTTATCAACAAATAATGTTCATTAGAGCCCAGAGATTTTATGATGCTATCAGGTGTTTTTTCAAAATAAATATTCACTTTAAACAGTAAGACATTGAATTAGAATATCTGTCTCCCCGGAACTGGTATTTTTCAGTTTTCAGAATGCTAATGATTATTTCTCAAGAAAAAAAAAAAAGGTACATTTAAGCAGAAATGAATAAAACTGAAGAGAAGAAAAATAGCCACAAGGTTAAAAAGTTAGGAAAAAGCTGAAGGGAAACCAACACAGCTGCCCAAAACCATGGAGAAAAGCCTTTTGGGGACCCGTAATAAATGAACATAGATGATTAAATTTAATTCAGTAGTTGATGGTTCCCAGGGGCCAAGCCTGCCTCTCAGTATATAAAATACATATAACTCTGTGTTGGCTTAAACATCCGCTGCCAGGCTATAGGAAACACACTTAATTCTACCTCTAACCATCTTTCACATGAGAGGTAATTTATTAAAGACCTTGCCCTTCCCTTTGGTATATAGTTCAGATTACCTGTTTCTCTTCTATCATCATTGTATTTTTTTTTCCCAGAAATGGTGGTTTTGTCGGGGAAATTTCCAAGGGCAGGGGATAAGGCACTTTGCTTCATCATTATTTCATTCTTGTGGCCTCCTAGATGCACTGCAAAAGGCCTTCTGCATCTAAGTTGAAGCTACCTACAAACAAGAAATGTCATTCTTTCAGACAACATTTTTGAGCTCCTGCCATGTGCCAGGCCATAGGGCTGGAGGACTGAATAAGGCAGCAACTGTACCCTAAGCAAGCTTACGTTCCAGAGAGAAGAGTGTTTGGTAGGTTTGTTTGGCTTCACTTTGTGTCTATTTGTGTTCATCGTTTGTTTTTATACAGATAAATGGTGAGTGAGAAATGGTTAAAGACTACACTGCCTACGTAGTTTGGGAACTAAATCCAAAAGACATAGGCAGTTCCTGTCATCAAGAGACAAGGGTGTTTACCATTCCACTGATTTTCATGTTCTGAAGCCAGGGGCAATGCTTCACCATGATATGGTCCATGGAATCACACCAAATTTCTTGTGATTTAAATAGTTTTCATAAATGGCAGGGAATGATTAGCTACTTTTTGCAGAATAATTGACTGATTGATAATTGCCGAAACCCTTGGCCATATATCTCAACATTGAATCATCTTTTTATTTTTAAGACTTAGGTTCAACGTGTATGTGAATCACATGGAGATCTTATTAAAATGTTGACTCAGTGTTGTATGAAAGAAGGTTAAAATGTTGACTCAGATTCAGTTAAGTCTAGAGTGAGACCTGAGATTCTCATACGCTTCCAGCAATCTCACTCAAGTGATGGCATTGTTGCTGGTTCTCAGACCACCCGCTGGGTAGCAAGGACGTAAACTGCTGCGATAACACATACCAGACTTGGTGAATGGTTTGGAAAGCTATATGTTCCTCTTGAATGTTAACCTCTATTTAGACTTGGCATCAAATCTCGTTATTAAACTTTATAACTTAGAGCAAAAAAAAAAAAAGAAAAAGAAAAAAAAAAAAAAGACAGGGTCAGAATTTCCAAACTGAGTTGTTGATCTATAATTAATGTGTTACAGTCATGAAAACTTCAACTTGTGATTGCAAATATCTGAATATAAAATAAGTTTCATCTGAATGTATCAAAGTGGCTATGCATGTTTGAAATAGCATAGATTAAATTACCCTCCCCCTTGACTTGTGGCCATTTGTTGTAGATTTAGCTTAAATTTTTCCTGAATCTTATATATTTTGGCAATATTATATGTTCATATTACAAAAACGAATTTTGGCTCTGAGAATCCACAATATCGGCCCTTATCTACAGTGCCTTTGTTTTTATATCAAATATGAAGCATTATTTTTTAAATTTACTTTAACAGTGTAAATGTACATAGATTTAGTATTCTAAGTGGTTATATCAAACCCTCAAAAATCATCTCAGGATGTTAATTTTAAGCATCGCTATCAAGTCTTATTTAATATCTCACTCAAGGGTCTCTACAGAGCAATAAATTACAGCTTTACATTTATTCATATAATTGTCATATCAATCTAATTTTTCAGCTCAATGTTATTGCATATTCTTGTTGCTTGGTTTAGTTCTGTGTTACGTAAATTCTCCTCTCTTGTTCTACCTTTATAATAGAATAAACGGTAGAACATAAATGTCCTTCAATACTGATTCAATATTTTATCTTAGAATCTTTCCTGTCAACTCTTTCTCTCCTTGACACCTCTATTAATTCCATCATCCATTTTTGGATTTACGAAAAATACTGATATACTTGCTTTTGTCATAGAAAACAATGAGGCTCACCATTGAGTGATGAATGGAAAATTTTACTGCCATGCAGCACACCCAACACGGAAGAGACTTAAGCTCTGGGGAGTGGGATTGAGAGGAAGAAAGACTTTGAACTGTCCCTGTCCCATATTAGGAAGACAAAGTCTCTGATTGTTGCTGACTGGCTGGCAATGTCTGAGCTTGCCCATGGGTAAGCACTGAGCTGTCAGGTGGTCTGCTGCATATGTGATGGTATATGCTGCATACATGGACTATGGCATCCAAGTTGCCTAAATCAAGATTATGATGCCCAGTCAGTTATGCACTGCTGACAGGCGAGCTTGCCAGGTTAAGGCTGGCCTGTTTCTTTCACATGAGGTGAATAAAATCAAACGTTTAATTGACCATATAATTTTCCTTGTTGCTCTTAACACTTTTGTTTCATGTATTCATTTTAGGAACAAATAAAGAGATTAATTATCACAATTATATATATTTGGGAAAAAGATTGATTTTTAGTACATAACCCTTAGTTCAAATGTATAACAATCAAATGTGAGTGTTTGTAAGCTACTCTAAAGCTATCCTTCTATAGCCACCATCTTGAGGGAGGAGAAAATAAGATTTTTTTTTTACCCCTTTGAAATTAAGCCAACTTTAGAACCCTTTGCTGCTGGGGCACCAGGACATCTCAAGATTAACACTATTAAAATTTTGGACCAGTCATTTTCTTTTGCTATGGTGGCTGTCCTGTGCATTGTAGGATATTTCACAGCATCCTTAGTCTCTACCCACTAGATGTTTGTAGCAAAACCTTGCCCCTATTTGACATTGCTAAATGTACCCTGGGAAGCAAAATCACTTGCAGTTAAGAACTACTGGGCTAGACTGGTGGAGATACCAATTCTCCATCACTATTTGATCTCCCTTCTATTTCCTCTAGGGTTATGGAAAGACCTCAAAACTGATGAGAGTAAACCGTTTGGAAAGATATCCAGTCTTGGGTGGTTGTCATTAAGACCTTTGCATGAATCCTCTTACAGTTCAGTGACTGCTTTTGGAGTATGCTGGGGACAGAGTAAGCCCTGCTGAGCTGAAAGCTCCATGCCTAGGGCCGCTCCCTCCAGTCCTTCTCCACAGCTATTACCCTCTGAGTCCTGTGCCCTCCCAGGTCTCTGCCATGAAACAGTAAAGGGACTAATAGTGAAGGAAATTGCAAACTCCCTGATCTGTGAAAATCTGTCTCCTTTCCCTCTTCTAGCTCTTCCGGATACGAACGTCCGTCTCTCTTTTCTCCTTCGGAACAGCATGCTTGTCTAATCTTGGCAATAGTCGTTCATTTAGAAATGAGGGGTAAGGGCAGTTGAAAGTAAACAGTTTCCTCTTGCAAAATACTGAAGTTCTAAAAGTAAAAGATTGTAAAGGGGGCATTTTCAATACTTTAAAATGAGAATGGGGGCGGAATACAGAGAGAAAAATAGATGTAACTTGTAAACTCTGAAGCAGTAATAGAAATATGTGGCTCAAGAAATTGTATGTGATCCCCAGGAAACTGAGCTTCATGTGCTTGAATAGTGTCTTGATTTCTATCCTTGGACACAAGCCTCTTCTTCCCATCCTGTCAGTACGTTTTAAGAAACCCACTTAAACCAGTCAGTTAAGCAATATGAAGATAGTGGATTCCTCATTCTAGTCAGAAGTTTGTTTGTTTGTTTGTTTTATCTGAAACAGCTATTGAAAACTCTGATGTTAAGAAAACAAGAAAGCAACATGGCTGGACATGTGCTTTGGAGATAGCCTGCTAGGTTTCAATGTCCACTTCCTCCTCTCACACAACTTCATTCTTTTCTCTTTGGTTCAATTTCCTCCATTTAGTTTAATAAAACTGCCTTCTTTTAAAAGTAGGTTGACAATTAAATAAGTTAATATATGGAAAGTTTAGAATGGCTCCTTGATCTGTATTGCATAAGTTTTTAACTGTATTATTTCCTTGATAAAAAGGATTATGCCTTCTTAAAATGAATCAGGCCGTCAGAAAAGGCTAGAGGAAAAAGCAATCCAGGAAAGATCATCCAGAGTGACATGGAGGAATGTCCTCAGGGACTATTTGAAATCTATCCATGCCTCCGTCCAAACCTCTCCCTGGCTCATTTCATCAAAGCCTGGGTTGTATCTGTGTCTAATCCACTGCTCTGATTGTTCATGGCCTGTTATCTCAGAAGTAAAATACACCTAATATGCAATGCCTAGCTTCCTTTACTATGGGCTGACCTCAGGTAATCCCAGTACCTGTTTCTTCCTGACTTCAACCCAACCAAATATCAACACCAGCTGTTCCTTGGGCCTTCAGGCTGGTAGCCAAGAAGTTAGGAACAATAAATGCTTAGGACCTAGTTAGAGATGCTTTGGAATAAAGAATCCTTTTTAACTTTATTTCACTCAGATTTTTCAAACCTTATTTCACCCATGAGTTTTTTTTTTTTTTTTTTTACATTTTTCATCAAGGGACCATCAACACCTTGTGGAATTGTGGTTCTAAGGAATACAGTTAGTTTCGTGCAGTTTTAATGTACACATTCACATTGATTAACACATGCTCAGTTCTCTGGTCATTTTTGTGAATCTATGAGTTACTCTTTTGTTAGCTTTTGGCCAACCTGTGCTTATTATGGTTTTATCTCACCTCGCATTCATTTAATTGTCTCCATTGGCTCTGTATATTATAATAATATCCAGTCTTTTTCACTGCTTTTCCAGATAAGCATCCTAACTCAAAGCAGGTGCCACCTTTCCTGCCCCCACACCATCTTTCTCTAGTTAATTGCATGCAGCTCCCTCTCTCACTTGTATCTACTCCTGAGACAGGACATTTGGAGACAATTAGTGCTTCACTATTTAATCACTTTGGCTTTAATAGTGGTTGACCAGGAAAGGTTCATATTAAATTACAACTAAATACTAATGTGCTTTTCTGAAGCTAATGAGCCACTTGTATCTCAGGAGAAGAAAGTGAAAATACTGCTGGTTTTGAGAAAGAACCTTCAGCACTCTCAGCATTCAGTACTTATTTATGGATCAGACAGAAATAGCTCAAATGTACTCATTCTTGAGATATTTCAGGATGCAAGTTTTTTAGTAGCTCTCTTCTAGCCTAAGTTCATTTAATTTGGATGGGGTGAGCCACTTGGATATATAACCTGAACTGACAAATTAAAGCACCAGACCCTCCCCATCACACTAGAGTGTTTTGGGATGTTACCTATAATGGAAGCCAAACCACTGAAAGCCAGCTCTGGGATTTTGCTGGTAACTATTTCAGAATAAATGGCCTATTTTGCTGGAGTTGCTCAGTTGACTCACAGCTTAAATCCATTCCTTGAGAGAGCTTGCATCAATGTGAAGCCAATCTTGGGTGGAGAAAACAGCTAAAATATGTAAAGAGACTGGGTTTAAAGATACTGTTTGAACGTCTGAAGCCATACCTCACAAGAGCTATTGCCTGCACTGATCCAGTAAGTTTCCATTTGGCTTCATCTAGTTTAAGTCCATTTTTTTTGTCACTTGCTCATAAAAGTGCTTGGTTATATAAATTCTAATGTACACAATTTATGAAAAAGCCACCTCTTGAAATGCAAAGCAGCAGAACAACAAGGCAAAACTTATAAGAACAAATCTAGCAACATTCCATGTAAAAGGACCTTTAAAAGATTTGTTTTTGTCACTTACATCTCAGCCTATATCACCCATCAGCATATCCATGCCATTACATAATGGTTAAGTTTTGATGCACAAACGTTGTTGTTTGTCTTCGAGCCCTTCTTTTTAGCATGAAAGTTATTGTGTTGGACATTATATGAAGAAAATGAACTTTTTTGAATGAAAAATGACGTGATTAAGCACTGCAAGTTTTTTAATTAAAATTATTATTTTGAATGAGTTTTAGAGAGGACAAGATTCATATAATGGACAGTTGTTTTCCAAAGTGAAAATATTAAAATTGGATATTTCTGAGCATTTTGTTCAAATTTAGGTTGATATATGTAATTTATATTCGTTCCTCTTTGCATTATTTTGCCATCACCTACATATTTTGTTAAATTATTTTTTTCTAATAAAATTTATTGTCAGTCTTTCTATAAAACTCCTCTTGCTACCAACCACATGACTCCATAGCCATTAAATAAATCCTGTTCCTGAAAAAGTTAATTTACTGTAGTTTACATTGTTGTCTTCTGAATGAAAATATCTATTGTTACCCAAGTGTGCAACACCATCTGCTTCATTATTTTAGAGCCAAACTCTCCAATCCTTCTTGTACCCATGGGCCACCAGTACCATAAATATATATTAAATTTCTTCTCGGTGGGAATTTCTGGTTATAAAGAATACGCAAACCAAACAGAAGAGCTAGTTAGAGTAAGTCATAAAATGTTAGAGAAGTGTTTTGGTGGGAGGAAGGAAATAATGCAGTAATAGTGGGAGATTATCATTTATGAGATGTATTGAACTATACTGAAAAATTGAGTGCAAATAAAAATATATCATTGATAGAACTATAGAAAACTAGGCAGAGTTTCCTACAAAATGATAGGAAAGATATACCCTCCTCACCCCACGAACACACAACACAAGGGAGCAAAAGTCACATTTCATCTCGTTTCTTATTTTAAACTCCATGGTTATTCCTGCTCATTTTGCTATCTTATTAGAAAAATACACTGAAATATAAATTATAATCCAATTCCTAACTGTAATCACTACAAAAAAAAGGATAAAATTTTCTTGAAAAATAATGAGACAAGCACCTAACTATAAAGAGAGTTCATCAAGACATAAGTGTGCCTTTGTCAGTGTTGTCTTCACCTGTGTAGTCTCATCAATCATCAGTCATCTTTCTCAGCGAATATGTATTTGGCTACATGATAAATGTCAGATGCTCAAAGTTGCTGTGTGGCAGTAACAATGCTGCAAGGTAGATGGAGTGTAGGAGCATTTTTTTCTTGAATTAATTTTAGTTAATATTACTCAGGAAGAAAATATAATAATGGACATCATGGAATCATGCTTCTTCAGACATTAAGAAGGCATCACTTATGGAGTTTCTCTTATGATGTTCTTTTATCAGATTCACACTCATAAAGATAATAATTGTGCAATAGTTACATACATAGGGTTTCTCCCTCTCTAATAATCAAATACATTTGAAAAGCGTTAAAATAGTGTATTTTTTTAGCCTGACAAATGTCAAACAAAATGATAGCAGTGCTGAAAATGTTTGATAGAACATATACTCTTGTAGACTCCCTTTATACTCTTTTTTTTTATGGAGGGTAATTGGAAATGTTTATTAATTTTAAAATTTTAATCGGTGATACAGGTATTTCACTTCCAGAAAAAGACAAGAGCATGATGTGTACATGCAAGAAATTAACTGTAGCATTGTTTATAATTGCAAAAAAAGCAAACAAAATAATCTCCGTGTTACTAAATCCAAAGAATATCACCATGTACTCATAATATTTGATTCCTTAGAAGTGACTGACACTGTTGCCACTCACATCCTTGAAAGTCTTACAATAACTGTGTGTTATTTCACCTTCCCTTTTTTGGCTACTGCTCCTGTCTCCTCTTCAGGGTTATCTTTGTCCAGTTAAGAGGCTCTGGAGTAAGATTATCTGCTCTGCCCCTCTCTGGACACGTG
The DNA here is from genome assembly GCF_030028045.1 of Hippopotamus amphibius kiboko. NCBI lineage: Eukaryota > Metazoa > Chordata > Mammalia > Artiodactyla > Hippopotamidae > Hippopotamus > Hippopotamus amphibius. The sequence continues at coordinate 167,760,638 of NC_080189.1, forward strand.
ACCTGAAGGAAAATATTCTTGCCCCTCTGTAGACTCAGTGTGTCTATAGCAAAAATGTATACAGTATCTGTCTCAATAAATATAAGCTACATTATTTTTAATGTCAAAATTGTTGAAATTCTCTGAGACTAGGTCTTTTTATCTTTACACTCTTTACTTTGTGTCAAATTTCATAATGTTCATGGGTACAGTTTTTGTAATGGAACTATTTAAAATGAAGAGGTCATAGACAGGGAGAATACAATTTCCCAGACCTAGTATCACATCCCTAGGTCTACAGGGGAAAATAGGAAGGAGCATATACCAGAGCCGGAAAGAGGGAAGGGGACTGGGCAACAAAATAGGGCTTATACCTTTTCATTAAGTGATCCAGCCAGTTCACCACGCTCCATAGGCAGGAGAAAGAAAGTGAATTCCCTGACCTCACTTTCCCCCCTCTCTCCCATCTCTCACTGGCTGTCCCCTTTCCTTAAATCAAGTCAGAACTAGAGGCCAGCAAAATCTCTTTCTGTAGTCTTTACAGA